>NC_090266.1:541932619-543303333 GCF_040414725.1 Anabrus simplex
GAAACCATCAGCATCATAAGAAACAACCTCTCCAAACACAGTGGACTAAGCAAAATAGAAATTGAAGAGTTTATTAAAGTACTAACCTTTGTATTAAATAATAATTACTTCACGTTCAACAACAACATCTTCACATTCCTAAACACTTTAGACAACAATATAAAGTTCACAAAGGAGGATGAGAACAGTGGCTCTATCAATTTCTTAGACATCAACATCACACGAATGGACAATGCTTTTGAATTTCGGATACACAGAAAACCCTCTTTCACTCCGCTAACAATAAACAATAATTCTTTACACCCCAACTCTCATAAACAAGCCTCGTACTACAGTTTAATATATAGAGCTTTAAAAATTCCCCTTGCACCTACCAGTCTAAAAAAAGAACTTGATTACATAAAAGAAATTGTCAAGCTCAACGGGTTCAACACCAACATGATGAACAAGATCATCAACAAAGTAAAACTAAAATTAACAACACAACTTTCCCCAATAAAACCCAATAAACCCAAATACGCAACTTTCACATACACTAATCCAGTCATCCACCAGATAGCCAACCCCCTAAAAAAGCACGAAGTCAACATTGCTTTCAAAATGCAGAACACGAACCAGAACATATTTTGCAACCAGAACTCTGTCAACCCAAGGAAAAATCACTACACGGGCTCAGGTATTTACAGACTCACCTGTTCACAATGCAATGCCTCGTACATCGGACAAACTGGCCAAAGCTTCCAAACCCATTATTTAGAACACTACAATGCCCAAAAAAAACCATAATAAATTTTCTGCAATGAGCACCCACATGAGGGATACTGGCCACCACTTCATCACAATAGAACAAGACCTAAAAAAAAAATCCTAAAAAAAATTTGAGAAAGGTAAACTAATGACTGAGTTTGAGAACCTATACATCTTTCTAGACCAACACTTCAATAAAGACAAAAACCTCAATGAGATAATAGATATAAAAAAAACCCTTTATGAACAAATTCCCACCTTACTACAAAAAATGAATTTTCAAGGCAACAACTTGTCTAAAATCTTTAATACCACATTAACTAACTCACCCAGCATGTCGACAGTTATACCCCTCCACCCCACCTCCCCCATTCCCACCAATCCCCCCACACGCAATGACAGCAAGCCCATACCTCCTCCCACCCAAGCACTTCCCCCTCCACTACGACCCCATCGATACAACACGAGAAATAAAAGCCACTCGACCAACAGAAACACTACAACACCCAACACAAACGAATAACATTCAACCGCATTAATAAAAAGACATCAATACTATCTCAATATTTAAAAATTAAAAATTAAGAGTGTTCCTCCTATTCAATACAAAGATATTTATTAATGTGAAAGAATCACATATCGTTCAAATGAGGTACTAGTTTCGGCACCAGATATGTGCCATCATCAGCCACAAAGTCAAATCGGGCAAACACAATAAAACCCTAAAACAACTTTATACACACTATAACATCTGCATGTGTGAATATGAAATATAACTTTAAAACAACTTTAAAAACACACTATAACATTTGCACAGATCAATATAAAATAAAATATGGTAGATGAAATTGCATTCCATTTTAAAATCCGTTAAAATAATGACTCCGTTGTTGTACACCCATGGCGGTTTGCCCAGCTTATATATAACTTTAGTTTTCTAAAACTGTTAAATTATGCTGCGAGATTTATTGTCATATGAAGTTGACACTGTGTGTTGTGTAGTTTGGTTCCGGAAAATACACGTAAACATGAACTTGGTAAGATCCAAAGAATTAATTCCCACTTCAATATGGGTTGAGGAACCTGGGGAAGAAATTAGAAGTCGAATTAGGCAAAAGATCGGAAGGAAAGATCAAAAAGAAAAGTCTAGAAAAACCCAGAGATTACTAGAAGCGAAAATTATTTTTAAAATATTTGATTTGATATGAGTGTGTTGTCACAATGAGTTGAAGTAAGTTTTAAACAGTAAAAATGGAGCCCTGTTGAGATCAACTGTAAAATAAGAAAAAGAAAAACAAGTGCAAAAGTATGTACACAATACATATAAAAACCTAATAATGATGTAAAAAATATATATGACATGCACTGATGATGGACGTTAGAGTCCGAAAACCGGTTTTGAAATAAAATGTAGTGTGCTGATAACGACTGTAGGCCTATATGATTAATAGGGCTCGGATATTTAAGACCTAAATATAGCCCAAATAAACATGCAAATATGACCTCAAAAGTGATGAAACATGACATCAAAACTGACGAAATATGATGTAAAAATAACAAAATATGACCCAAAAAGATTAATCTAAATATAACCATGACACTACCCCCCCCCCCCCGCCCCATGGTACTAGAGCCCTGAAGGGCCTTGGTGTACCAAGCGACCGCTGCTCAGCCCGAAGGCCTGCAGATTACGAGGTGCCGTGTGGTCAGCACGATGAATCCTCTCGGCTGTTATCCTTGACTTTCTAGACTGGGGCCATTATCTCACCGTCACATAGGCTGAGTGGACCTCGAACCTGGCCTTAGTTCCAGGTAAAAATCCCTGACCTGGCCAGGGATTGAACCCAGGGCTTCCGTGTAAGAGGGCAGGCATGTTACCCCTACACCATGGGGCTGGCAATTTAAATATGGCCATTTGAAAATAAGTTATAAATCGGAATGGCAATTCCTTTGATACATATTTGTTAATTAAATTCTTTATTCTTAATTTCATATTAATTTTCTGAATTTACATGTTTAGCAGTTATTCACAGTCTATTGTCCTTGATTCACTTATCAAACATTTGTGAATACATACCTATAAAGTACTAAGTTCGCTAAGATTATCAGATCACACAACATTTTAAAAGTCAAAACAGTTTGCACCCTGCATTGGTGGTTTGAAATATGAGAAAACTAGAAATCAATCTATTAAAAAAAAATATTTTGGAATGTTTAAGCTCAGATTACATTAATATTACTCAAATGTATTGAAGTTTAAATTGAGCATCACAAAACGAATTAAGTAGATGTCTTTCGATACATTATGGTAGGGTGGCAGGGCAAATACTGCAAAAACGCATAACTTTTTCATTCTTCTCCGCAGGTGGTATTGAATTCTATGACAAGATTTATCTTCATTGCATCAGGCACAAAAGACCTCTGATTATCACTTAACACATTCCTGTAAGAAGAGAAGCTCCTTCCTATGTCACAAGACATTATTGGCGCATATTTAAATAATATCACTGCTGTCGAGTATGCACTCATCTTGAAATGTACTGGTACCTTTTCCTCTAAGAACATCATTTATCTTGCACACACAGCAAAAATCGTCGCTTCGATTAAGCACATTTTGAAGTTTCCGTTTTTACACTGACGCCAACTATTCCATGTGATTGTTGTGCGGAAAGTTCAACACTTCTCACAATTTCAATTTGCATGAATTTCTAAGCTAGCAGCTTTTAAACCAGTGAAATGAAATGGCGTGTGGCTTTTAGTGCCGGGAGCGTCCGAGGACATATTCGCCTCGCCAGGTGCAGGTCTTTTGATGTGATGCCCGTAGGCGACCTGCGCGTCGTGATGTGGATGAAATGATGAGGACAACACATATACCCAGCCCCCGTGCCAGCAAAATTAACCAATGATGGTTTGAATTCCCGACCCTGTTGGGAATCAAACCCGGGACCCCTGTGACCAAAAGCCAGCACACTAACCATTTGGCCATGGAGCCGGACTTAAAAAAAATGCACTTGATATAATTCCGAAGTTTGACTTAATATATGCAAGATTGTTGGAAAACAATTCCTGTGCGATCTTGATAGAAGAGGCAGAGTATTCCACTTGTATTAACTACAGATGTGATACGGAAAAGCAGTCTTGTGAATACTAGTTCTCATTCAGAAAGTTGACGATGATTTTGCACAGCTACAGTTGTTGACAAACCATCGAAATGTGACCGAAATATGACATTTCTACAAAAATAGCTCAAAATATGACCAGGGTTGCCGACAAAGGGGTTCGAATCCACTATCTTCCGGATGCAAGCTCACAGCTGCGCGGCCCTAACCGCACAGCCAACTCGCCCAGTATTGAAAATCTAAAACATACAGGAGGAACCATCATGTTAAGTTTCAACTTCGTATCTTAAACCGTTTCAGAGAAAGGGATATATTTGTTTTTTAGTATCAACCCCCATTTTACCCTGCATTTATTTCTAAACTTGTCTTATTTAACATCTAGTACATAAAGAAGCAATCATTGAGTGCAATTTCAACTTTGTCTGGCCAGTTGTTTTGGAGGAATGAATATTTTGATTTTTAGGGTGTTTACCCCGTGCCTTTGCTGGTGGGACCTAGTGTTTACAGTGCGCTATGTCTTCTGGTATGGGCTAGAGCAATTTTGTTACTTTCATTCATCTGTCTCAGCTTTATACTTGGCTTTGACAAAATGAAAGTAACTGAGGTATGAGTGATGCTAGTAATGCCATTCCTTCTGCAGCCAGTCCCTGCTATGAATGGTGTGAAAATATTGCTCATAGGGTCGGTTGGTGGATGCATTTCAGTGGGCTTAGCAGACTGATATGTAATAGCAACTTCTGGCTCAGTGAGGAAAGCAACGGTAAACTACTACTCCTAGTACGCCTCTTCAGTGATGCCTAGGCCATCTATGACAGCTAATGGCAGAGCTGTTGAGGACCCAACCAGCCTTTCGGGCTGAGGACTAAACATACATACACACCCCATGTTTCATCCCCTTAATACCTTTGCTGGTGTGATATACTGTTTACTGTTTACAGTGCACTATGTCTTCTGGTATATATATATATATGTACCAACTAGCAAGAAACCCGCGCTTCGCTACGGTATTATACTGATATTTATAATTGAATGCTTAACGTTTTATATATAATCCGAAATTCGCTATCTGACTCGTTTTCTGAGAGAATCCGCCAAAATTCGCGATCTGACTCGTTTTCTGAGAGATTACGGCAAAGTTCCTCATATTTTTCAATCTTTCTTTCCAGCAATCGATTTCGTACTTCTCGGGCTAGGTCCAGGTATTCCACGCGGGAAGTTGGGACCCTAAATCTTAGCCATCTTTTCCTATAAGCATTTTTAGTATGGATCAAATCCTAAAGGAGATCCGACGTGGTGTCGTCTTGGGTGCCTTGCCGGTACTGAACCCGTGGCCAGACTTTTATTCGTAGTCATTACCAGGCCAGGACCCGTTTGCAGCGGGGCCCGCACAGTTTGACGACGGTCCAGAACATTATTATTATTATTATTATTATTATTATTATTATTATTATTATTATTATTATTATTATTATTATTATTATTATTATTGGTATTAGATGTTCTGCACCCCACAGCGAGATGCAAGACCGCTATTTGGCGGTAAATTACATCTGCTGCCTTGTCATTGTTGACAATGCGACCAGCACCATTGTCGCGCGTAGGCAAGTGTGGGGGATTTCTGGCGATACGAATGACATACTTCCGTGCATTATTGACCTTATTATAGAGGTGAACAATTTGACGGTCAATCTCATTCCTATCGTTTATTTCAAATGTGCTTAAATTTGTATTTATATGCCAGGAGAGTCTACTATAATCTAAGAACGTTCTTCGATGGAAAAGATGGCTGTTGAAAACGAACCCAGGAGAGATGAAAAATGATCGGTTTATGATCAGAATAAGTACATCGAAAATCTACAGCCTGTTTCCAGTAATTCGACAGGGTCAGGAATGGAATGAATAAAGCCCCATCTAGCGGCGACAATAGGAATTGTGCCGGCTGCCCAAGCACTCCTCTGGGGCAATGATCGGTGAATGACAAATTAAATGAAATGTTGGACAGTGTTGCTGGAATGAATGACGACAGGGAAAACCGGACTATCCGGAGAAAAACCTGTCCCGCCTCCGTTTTGTCCAGCACGAATGTCATGGAGTGACCGGGATTTGAACCTCGGAACCCAGCTGTGAGAGGCCGGCGCGCTGCCGCCTGAGTAACGGAGACTCCTTATAAGTACATTATGAACAGTAAAATCAATTGGTCTAACCTCCTTTTACATCCCACCGCCATTAAGCTTATTTAACCCCCCCCCCCAAAAAAAAATTAAAAGAAGGCGTGTTTCTTTATGTTTAAGGGAGATTCCAAACACCAATGTTCACGTCTATTACCTTCAGTTTTGAGATATAAGTATCCCCATAAAAACAATTCACCTTTTTCACTTCCTTTCACACTCCCTCCCCCCCTAAGTGAATTTTCCGGCAAAAAATATTTGTTTCTTTAATAGTAAAGGATCTTCAGTTTTTGATTTATGTGTCCTCATGAAAGGAATTCAACTCCTTTTCACTCCCGCCCCCCAGGAAGGTTCCTCCCCACCAAACACGTTTTTCTTTGTTTTTAAAGGAGATCCAAATACCAATTTTCACGCCTGTAACAACTTTACTTTGATTAGATGTATGTATTCTCATACAATTAAGTCAATTAATTTTTCAATTCTTTCAGTCCCCCCCCCACTTCGTTGGATTTTCCGAGAATACGCGTATCTTTACTTTTAAAGCAGATTCCAAATATCAAATTTCACGTCTGGAACATCTTTATTTTTGAGATATCAGTAGCCTAACTAAAAGAATCCAGCACCATTTTCAGACATTTTAACCCCCCCCCCCCCCGCAACTGGTATTTCCGAAAACTAAAAGTACACGTTTCTTTATTTTTAATAGGGATAAAAATACCATTTTTCACTTCTGTAACATGTTATGTTTTTGAGATATACTGTAGAAATTCTTATTTCAAAATTTTACCCCTTTTTAGTTCCCCTTAAGTGGAATTTCCAAAAACAAATCACCTATATTTCTTTACACTTACAGGAGATTCCAAATACCAACTTTCTACGTCTGTAACATTTTACGTTTGTCATATATTCTGTAGATATAGTATTTCAAAAAATTCACCCTAAATTGTCACTCCTGTTTAACCGCCATTAACTGGATTCTCCAAAAACAAAAAAAGAAGTGTTCCTTTATTGTTAAAGGAGATCCCATATACAAATTTTCAGTTCGGTAATATCTTCAGTTTCTGAGATATATGTATCCTCATTAAAGGCATTCAACCAATTATTCACGCTTTTACACCCGTCCTATTGGGATTTACAGAAAACAAAAAAAATACGCTTTCCTTTAGTTTTAAAGGAGATTCTAAATACCAATTTTTACATCTATAAACTTTAAACGTTTTGAGATATAGATACACTCATTTTAAAAATTCATCCCCTTTTCACCCCCCCATTAATTGTGTTTTCCAAAAACACAAAAATACGGGTTCCTTTATTTTTAAAGGAGATCCCAAACACAAATTTTCAGGTCTGCAATATCTTCAGTCTCTGAGATATAAGTATCCTCATTAAAGGCATTCAGCCCATTTTTCACCCCTTTTCACCCCACCAATTGGGATTTTCCGAAAACAAAAAAAATACGTGTGTCTTTATTTTTAAGGAAGATTTTAAATACCAATTTTTATATCTGTAAACTTTTAAAGTTTTAAGATGTAGACACACTCATTTTTAAAATTTACCCGCCTTTTCACCCCCCCCCCCCATTATTTGGATTTCCTAAAAACGAAAAAAATACCTGTTTCTTTATTTTTAAAGTAGATCCCAAATACCAATTTTCATGTCTGTAATATCTTTAGTTTCTGAGATATAAGTATCCTCATTAAAGGCATTCAATCAATTTTTCACCCCTTTTCACCCCTCCTATTGGGATTTTCCGAGAACAAAAAATACGTATTTCTTTATTTTTAGGGAAGGTTCTGAATACCAATTTTTACACCTGTAAACTTTAAAAGCTTTGAGATATAAATGCACTCATTTTAAAACTTCACCCCCCTTTTCACCCTCCCATTAATTGGATTTTCCAAAAACAAAAAAATACGTGTTTCTTTATTTTTAAAAGAGATCAAAAGTACCAATTTTCAGGTCTTCAGTTTGTGAGATATAAGTACCGGTGTCCTGATTAAAGGCATTCAAGCCCTTTTTCACACTTTTTCACCCCTCCTTTTTGGATTTTCTGAAAACAAAAAAATACGTGTTTCCTTATTTTTAAAGAAGATTCTAAATACCAATTTTTAAGTTTGTAAACTTTTAATGTTTTGAGATATAGATACACTCATTTTAAAATTTCACCCTCCTTTTCACCCCCTTAGAGACGGAATATCCAAAAATCCTCTCTTAGCGAGCATCTACATCTTAATATGATTGTATCCCCAAAATTTCATTTCATTACGTCCAGTAGTTTTGGCTCGGCGGTGATGGATCAGTCAGTCAGTCAGTCAGTCAGTCAGGACAAGCTATTTTATATATATAGATTTTCACATCTGTAACATCTTGAGTTTTAGAGAAATAACTATCCTTATAAAAAGAATTCAACTCTTTCACTTGTTTTCAACCCCATCCCCCCGCTTAGGTGGATTTTCATGGAACAAAACAATGTGTGTTCCTTTATTTTTAAAAGAGATTACAAATACCAATTTTCACATCTGTACATCTTCTGTTTTTTTTAGATATGCTGTAGGTTTACTCATTTTAAAAATTCACCCATATTTTCACTTCTTTTCACCCCCTTAAGGGTTTTTCTGAAAAAAATGTGTATTTATTATTAAAGGAGATTCCAAATATCAATTTTCTTGCCTGTAATACCTTCATTTTTTGATGTATAAGCATTCTCATAAAAAGAATTGAACCCATTTTTCACATCTTTAACCCCCCACCAAGATGATTTTCAGAAAACGAAAAAATTTGTGTTTATTTTTAACACTAGGACAGTGGAAGGGGTCAAAATGGCACTGATCTTCAATTTTTATTTAATAATGTGTGCAACCTTGTATCATTTCTCTTCAAATATCTTGACTTTTCATCATTTTTGTCCCATTTACGGTGATGAACATTTTCATAGATTTTTGATATGACGTACCCTGGACAGTGGTAGGGGTCATTTTGACACTTGTGCAATTCCTTGTTACAATGCAGCAGTTTGCACTGTCAGACAACAGGGTGTACCCGGCCTCGATTATTAGTATTGTTAAGCTCTTACTGTCAGATGAGTGTTCCCGTTAGCAGGATTATTGTATTCATCTCGTCATTTAGAAAGAGTTCTTCTTACACACATGTTTTGTTATGATCCTCTTTCTACTGACGAGGTGTCTCATATGCTAGAAAATTCAAATGTTGAGTCTGAAAGTGAACTATCCGATTCGGATGATGATTTCTTGCTTGAGACAAGCGAGATTAGTGAGGACGAAGATTATAATGAGACAGAGGATGAATTATCTGCAGGAGAAATCGAAAGTGCTAATCTGCGTCCGAACTCGCCCCAAATATCTGTCTCAGTTAAGTTTTTCTTCAGCAAAGATGGTCGCCTGAGACGGAACCAATAGGGAGGTCTTACTACATATGCTTGCCGCAGAATTAATGACTCTGTCATTAGTGCCTTTCATTCCCTCTTTGATGAATCAATGTGTCATCTAATGATACGACAATGAGCACCTACACTGTAATAAAAATGTATTCCTAAAATTTCATTTCTTTCTGTCCAGTAGTTATGGCTTGGCAACAATGAATCCGTCAGTCAGGATATCTTATTTTATATATATAGACTAGCAGTTATCCGCACCTTTACTCGTGTGGATTTCGTAATTTGATAAAAGTAATCGTTCCTCAGCACTGTATTAAGACAATATCTAAAAATACCTGAAGTATAAAAACTCACTAAGAAAATGAGAAAGAACTCAAGAACACAGACTGGACCGAGAAGATGTGGTCAACGAAATGTCTTGTAAATATACCACCAAGGCTGCATGCAGGACGAGGCCAATGCATGTCTTTTACAATATCCTAGATCTACCAGCTGTCAATGCTTGGGTCATTTACAAGCAAGTAATGGGTAGGAAGATAAAGTGGAAGTAGTTCATCCTCCACCTGGCAAGTGAAATAACAAGGCAGGAAAAGCAAGGTCAACAACAACAACAACAACAATAATAACAGGAGGTTGTAGGAGCGTGTCCATCCAAAAAGCGGAAGAATTGCCAAGTTGGTTTATGTAAAGACAACAATCTCGTGATGCCTGCAGCAGGTGTCTCAAAGCAGTGTGCGGAAAATGTGTACCATGGAAAGTAGAAGTTGTTGTGCAAAATGTGTTTAGGATGTTTTTAATTTTCTTAAAGTATTTCTGAAAGTGTAAAATACCGGTACTTGCAATGTGGGTGACTAATTAAGAAAAGGTGTTCAGTTGGTTAATTTTGTGAAAACTCCTTAGAGAAACAGAAACAAGGTACAGTTGTTTGTGATTGTTCATATGTCCACGAGTAATATAAAAGTTCCATACACTAATGTCAGGTCTTTGTTTGTAAAATAAATTTGTGGAAACACAGTGAACGTTTCCAAGGATTCCTTATGAAGTGTTAAAATGACCCCTTACCGCTGTTCTAGGAATGTGAGATTCTCAGCTGTTCTAGTGTTAAAGGAGATAACCAAAACCAACTTTTACATCTCTAAACTGTCAATTTTTGAGATATAGATATACTTACTTAAACAATTCACCCCACTTTTCACTCCCTTTGCATTCGAATATCCAAAAATCCTTTCTTGGTGAGCATCTACACTGTAATATACCCAAAATTTAATTTCTTTCTTTCCAGTAGTTATGGCTTGGCAACAACGAATCAGTCAGTCAGGATATGTTATTTTATATATATATAGACTAGCAGTTATCCGCAGCTTCGCTGAAGTATAACAACTCACCGAAAAAATGAGTTTCATTTACCCCAGAAACTCTTTGTAAGCAACTTTTGTGGTATTGCCTTTTGGGGCTAAGGAGATGATGTGACAAAGAACTGCACATGAGAGAAACAGTCTTCTCTCAAGTCGAATAAGAATAAATAAAAATGCATGTCTCTTTACTTTTGATGGAGATTACAAATACCTATTTCCATGTCTGTAACATCTTCAGTTTCTGAGATGAAAGAATCTCCTTTAATCAGCCCTTCCCCAGCCCCCACCCCCACCTAAGAGGATTTTCCAAAAACAAAATTATACATGTTTCTTTATTTTTAAAGGAGATTCCAAATACAGATTTTCACGTCTGTAACATCTTCAGTTTTAGATATATATGTATCCTCATAAAAAAAATTCAACCACATTTTCAGTTCTTTTCATCCCCTTAAGTGGATTATATGAAAAAAAAGTGTTTATTTTTAAAGGAGAGTCCAAACACCACTTTTCACGTCTGTAGCATCTTCAGTTTTTGAGATATAAGTGTCCTCATTAAAAGAATTCAACTTCTTCTTCACTTCTTTCCACCTCTCTCCCCCCTTAGGTGGACATTCTGAAGGCAAAAAGTACCTGTTTCATTACTTTTAAAGGGGATTCCAAATATAAATTTTCACTTCTGTAACCTTTAGTTACCGAACAAGAAGAATGAGGAGTATCGACTGTGTGTGGACTGCTGCAGGTTGAATGAGAAGACCATTAGTGACGCTTACCCCATGCCTGACCTGAAATACTCGCTGAAACAAGTAAATGGGTCTAGGATTTTCAGCACGCTGGATCTCAAATCTCAAATCTGGATACTGACAAGTGAGGGTCAAGGAAAGTTCTAGACCACTGACCGTTTTCATGAAACTAAGAGGATTGTGACAGTTTACAGTAATACCTTTTGGATTGAAGAATGCTCCTTCTACATTCATGTGACTGATGGATAAGGTATTGTCAGGATATGTTGGAGATTTCTGCCAAGTGTATCTTGACGACATTTTTATTCACAGCAAGAATTTTCAAGAAAACCTGGTACATCTTGACGCAAGTGCGGTATCAGGTATAACTTGAAAACAATATTCTCTTACCCATGGGTAACTAATGCAGATATCAAGCTTGAATTATTATTATTTTATGATTGCGATTATTATTATTATTATTATTATTATTATTATTATTATTATTATTATTATTTGTAGGTATGGCTGTGAAGTGTTACATCATGTTAGTATTTGTATTATTATTACGATACAATCACGTGTGTGTGAGGTTATGTCATTAAGTTTTAGAATTGTTATTATTTACGTAGTTGAATGATCATATTGTGTGTGAGGTTATGTCATGAATGGTGCTGTACATACATATTCATATGAGTTCAGTTAATGTAAATACCTGTAAATGAATATTATGTAATTTATTCTTACCTGTATATATAAGTTGTAATCCATATGGTATAGACACTAGAACAATAATTGAGAATATTCCATCCATTATAACCTATGTATTTTGCACTATAAAATATTCAAGAAGGTAGTTTTTTTGGTAACATAACTTTCTAGAGCCTGGCCGGGCACCTATATAAAGAGACGATCTTGACGGTGAAGTTAGTTATTGAGGGTTACAGTTAGTTGTGGTTTGGAAGTTGTTGGAAGAGAGTTACTGTTTAGTAGCACGTGGCTGACATGCCGAGTTAGGCAGTCTCCATGTTGAAGTGATTGGTAGTCATCTGTTTTCATCTGTGTTTCAGAGTGTAACCACTGTGGTATTCGGTGTCAGTTGTCAACTGTTTAAAGATGGTGGCTTTGTTGATATTCTACAAGTGAGGTGTTTTCGTTTTGTGATATGGTGATTGAGCTTATGTGTGTATTCATTTGTGTGTACTGTATATGTGAATAAAATGACAGAAGACAATGGCAGAGACCAACGGACCATATTTCAGAAGCCCAACACAAGGCTAGAATGTCACATGACATGAGTTTAAAGTAAGCGTAGGTGACGAGATGATTTCAACCAATGGAAAGGTTGCATCATTTCAATATTGGCAAGACATTGGCTAAAACGAGAGATGTACCTGTCCAGTTTAGGGGCTGAAAATAATTGGAAAAGCGGGTGAATTTTTAAAATGAGTACCAGTATATCTACATTATATTATGTCAAAAACTTAACATGTTAGGGACAAGAAACTTGGTATTTGGAAAGTCTTTTAAAAATGCAGTAACATGTACCTTTTCGTTTTCGGAGAAGGCACCTAAAGGGGAGTGAAAAGAAGTTAAAAATAGTTGAATTCTTTTATTTGAGTATACTTATATCTTAAAAACTGGAGATGTAACAGACGTGAAAATTGGTATTTGGAATCTCCTTTAAAAATAAAGAGACCTGTATTTTTGCTTTCGGAAAATGCACTTAGATGGGGGTGGGTGAAGGACTGATCAAGGGGCTGAATTCCTTTTATGGGGATACTTATCTATATCTCAAAAACTGAAAATGATAGAGATGTGGGAATAGGTATTTGGAATCTGCTTTAAAAATAAAGAACCAAGCTCGATAGCTGCAGTTGTTTAAGTGCGGCCAGTATCCAGCATTTGGGAGATAGTAGGTACGAACCCCACTGTCGGCAGCCCTGAAGATGGTTTTGCTTACTTTCCCATTTTCACACCAGGCAAATGCTGGGACTGTACCTTAATTAAGGCCATGGCCGCCTCCTTCCCACTCCTAGCCCTTTTCTGTCCCATCGTCACCATAAAACCTATCTGTGTCAGTGCGACGTAAAGCAACTAGCAAAAAAAAAAAACAAATAAAGAAACATGTATTTTTTTCAACTAGAGAAGACTGTTTCTCAAATGTACAGTTCTATGTCACATCTTCGTCTTAGCCCCAAAAGGTAATACCGGTACCACAAAGATGGTTTACAAAGAATTTCTGGGGTGAACGAAACTAAATTTTAGGGTGAGTTTTTATACCTTAGGAATTTTCAGATAATGTCTCTTAGTACAATGCCGAGGAACGTTTACTTTGCTCATATTACGAAATCCACACGAGCGAAGTCGTGGTAATTGCTAGTTAATGTATATACAGCAGATGTTTCATGACATAACCTCACAAATAATATGATCATGATTATACCAAATAAAGTTCTACTTGAGATGACATGCCAGATCTGCAACACCTGCGCTGTGAGCTGAGTCCCAGGTACCAAGAGCAGGGGCAAGATGGAACAGTACATCGGAACACCTTTCGTGAGTATCGCCATCGAACGTTCCCTGAATCCAATGCCAGGAATCGTTACCTACTCCTGGCCATGGACTACTTCACCAAGTGATGAGAGGTCTGTGCTATCTCTAACCAAGAGGCATTCAGCGGTAACCGATGTCGTTTTGTTAACAAAAGCAAATGACAGAAAGCCTGACAAACGAATTATGAATAATTTAATCTGGGAAGGGCAGCTAAATTAGCAAGTGAAGGAACCAAATGGAGGGAAAACACTGTAGACATAGTGCTTGTAAAACCAGATGAGTTCTACAGGGAAACTGAAGTGACAGCTATTTTTGTCGCAAAGATGATAGAAGTTATGGTTTTAAAAATAGGACTATTAGGCATTGCCATATGAAAAGAATGGGGGATGTTTTTAAAACGAAATTGTGACCAGTGGAAAATGGTAAACAAAAATGTAAACAGCCTATATAATGGGTTTAAAACAATTGTTGAGGCGTGCATAAATAGGCATGTACCTTTAAAGATGGTAAGGCATGGTAAAGGCCCACTATATTAAAAAAGGTAAATAGAGAAATTACAAAGGAGGTGCAGGCTAGAAGGAAGTTGCTTGTAAATTGAATTCAGTAAAAAGGTCAGGTAAGGATAACATGATTCCAAACATAATTCACAGTCATATAAATTTTAGGGAGAAATGGAAGGATATGTATTGGCTTTAAGGTTGAAACACATTTCAAGGAAGACATTCCAGGGATCATTAATGAACAAGGGAAGTGTATATGTGAGGACTTACAGAAGGCTGAAGGATTCAGTGAACGGTATGTAAAGATCGTTGAATATAATGTCTAGGTTGAGAAGGTGACTGATACTGGGAAACTACTGAAATTTACGTATAATAAAGACATTTACTAATACATACATAAGTTGAAAGCTAGAAAGAAGCTGGAATTGATTAGACTTTCAGAGGTATACTTAAAGCAATGGATTGGGATATAGTTCCATATTTAAAATACTTATTATTATACTATTCCTATGAGGCATGTCTTTTAAGTAAGTACCGTACTGTTTGGATACTGAAAAAAAGAAATACAACTTTTTAAACAATTATTTTTTGTACAAGAAAGCCGGTTCCTTGTACTGCTTCTCAACTAACTTCCAAGCATATTAAGGCACTTATCATATTGCAAAACCAGCTTTTGAGTTCCATCCTTATAGAAATCTGCCGCCCGATGTGCCAGCAAATGCAGCATGGTCATTTTTAGGTCATCATCACTGTCATGGCGCTAACCTCCTAAATGCTTTTTCAAGTACAGGAATTAGTGGTAGTCTTAGGCGCTAGGTCAGGGCTATACAGAGGATGATCAAATTGTTCCCACCCAAATGAAGTGATGAGGTCTCAGGTTTGATTTGCCATGTGAGATCGTGCATTGTCATGAAGCAAAAGAATCCCCCTTGTGAGAATGCCGTGCCATTTGTTTTGGATGAATGACGGAGTTTACATAAGGTCTTACAATAAGTGTGGTATTGTATACCACATTTCGTGTGGTATCCCAGTGCAAAAAAATCCACAAGCAACACATCATGCCTATCCCGAAACACAGTGCTTATGTGATTCCGAGCTGAAATTGTTTGCTTTCTCTTCACTTCCTTGGCTGATGATGAGTGCCTCAATTCCATCGAGCACAACTTCTGATTAACCTGCCACAATTTCATAAAGAACACTCTTGAAATTTCAGGCAACTCATATCTTAATGACGAAATCGTGACGTGTTTGTTTTCTTGAACCTTTGCATCAACTTTTTGCACCAAGACTTCAGTAATGACAAACTGTTAACCACTATGTTTCTCACTGCGGACATTAGTACGGTCTTCTTTAAGTACTGTAACCCATTTTTTACCGTTCCTTTGCTCAAAGTGCGTTCTCCTTACACTTCACTAATCTGATGATATAGATGTTGATTTCCACAGGGAATGTGAAATATCTGTCCCGAATGAGTTTATTTATAATACCAATCTAAATGGTCCGTTATTGGACATTATAAATTTTCTAGCTAACTCATTCCTGGTTGCCAGCATTTCGCCCCCGTGTGCTAGGTTGGGCTCATCAGTTGGTACCTAGCACAACTACGAATACGCTGGCTAGTGCATACTGCACCCTTCACCCGATGCTTTTGACGTCGATCTCTTCATCCTGGATTCTGCCTCGTTTGCACTGAAATATAAACTCATCATTGAAGATCGCCTTCCTCAGGGGTGGTGACGTTCACTAGACTGTTGGGGTGCTCTCGCGATAGGGATATAAGGTTACTAGGCTAAACTATACTATTGAAATAACTAAACGATTGTCTCAGACTGAGGTTAAAATATACATCATTTATTATAAAAGAGAAAAAATGATTAACATTTTTATGACATAAATACAAAAAGTATTAATTAAGTCAAGTGTGTGTGATGTGATCCGTGTAAGTGACCGAGAAACCAACCACAAACAATAAACAAAGGCGAGTGATTCCATACCAGATGAATTTAAAGTAGGATAACGATAGCTAACATGACTTATCTCATTAATTAAATACACTCAAAAGTATTAACCCGTTGGGTGGGCGATGCGGCGAGATCCGCGGCTACAAGTCGCTTGCTTGGTGGGGAACGCCGATATATCCGCCTATTCAAATTATACTTTTTTTCTCAGTTGCCTGCCTGGAGAGGTTTATTTTCTTTTCAGCAGCGTATTCCGGATGAGTCTGCCCTCCGATGTGATTTTTTTCAACTATGTTCTCCCAATACCAATGTGTCATCCATGAGTTGCAACATAAAGAACGCAACTGACGTCCGGGCAAGAATGACCTAACGCGTAATAGCTCCGCGCTGAAGCTTTAGCTCATCGCCTAATCGTCCCTTGGATGTAATAATATTGCTGTTGAAGGGATTTCTAGTGATTATGACACTGAAAAGACATCTCTGATGACAATTTAGAACTGTGGCCTGATTTATTATCCCCTTCCTTCACGACTGGAGTGCGTGTTTATCGCGAGTTACACGACATTTTATTATCGTACGCATCCGTAATATTTTATTATTTCCGTCCAAACTGCTGAGATCTATTCGATCCTTTTTCTTACATTTTTCCCGCTAAAATATCTGTGAGTAATTACCGGCCCCCACTGTTAGAGGAACATGATTTACGGGTCATGATAAACGAAATGTTGGAATTTAGTGGGGAGAATTGTGGTATTAGTGAAGTAAGTTCTGCCGAAGGGGAATTCGTAAGTGACAGGAAATCACCTGGAATAAGTACTGCAGGCTCGAATATACAGGGTTTGGGCGTAGCTGATGCAAATGTTCAGCAGTCGCAAAAGAGACAACACATGTTCGAATCCAGTTCAAGTAGCGATCATGACAGTGACAGTTGTGACGATAATACTGATTACAATCCAACCATTGCAAGTTCTTCATCAACTTATACTGAAAATGGACAAGGAAATCCCACTTTGATCCAAATTTCCATCGTAATGTAAAGAGGGTGTTTTTAGGGAAAACAAAACTGAGCGAAATATTTTAATTACTTTTTTATGACGAGATATGCCAGAACATAGCTGAACAGACAAAAGATGCCGAGCAGCAAATCGCACATAAAACCCAGTTTAGTAAGACGAAAGGTAGGAATCGAGATCAAGACCGTGTCCGAACAAATAAGGACGAAATAAAGCTTCTTATGGCCACACTGTTGCCGCAGGAGATTGTACAGAAACCTAAATTAGGACACTATTTCTCGCATTCGCTTGTTCACTACGCCTATTTTCTATGAGCTGACATATGATATTTTTTCTCGCCAGATTGAGTGGCCTGGGCGGCCTCATGACAGCAACTTGGCAGGTTCGATTATGGCTCAGACCGATGGTATTTGCAGGTGCTCAAATACGTCGGCCTCTTGTAAGCAGATTTACTGGCATGCAAAAGAACTCCTGCGGGACTAAATTCCGGCACCTGTGTCCCCGAAAACCGTAAACGTAGTTAGTGGGACGTGAAGCCAATAACATTATTATTATTATTATTATTATTATTATTATTATTATTATTATTATTATTATTATTATTATTATTATTATTGTTATTATTATATTTTCCTCCACAGCTTTATACATATCTCTGACAATGAGGTGAATAATGCAAAACTTCCTCCAAAAATATACGAGATAAATCCAGTATTTGACCACCTGTTAGCAAAATTTTCGGAAGCTTATACTCCTGACGGCAAAATGTCAATTGATGAGAACCTCTTGCTATGGAAAGGGTGGCTAGGGTGTAAAGTTTACATAACAAGAAAACGATCGCGTTTCGGAATGGAATTATGTAAATTATGCGAAGGCGAGACATGTTATATAACATTAACTGCTTCCGTGTGTATCATAATGAACAGCTGTAAAAGACATAACACTGTGAAGACTGTAAATACTGTAAATATTACCTGTATTGTAGTGTAATGTAGTCCGTTTATGTCACTTATTAATTGTAGGGAGGCGATATAAACTTGATCCCTCGAAAGCGCAAACCAACATAATAGACAATTTCTTGAGTATTATAATTTTTTCCATTGCACATCTTTTAAGTACATGTAAACTTTGTAAATACACAATTTACATATACAGAAACATTTTATTTCCAGGCAGAGATTGATAGTAAACTGCCTAAAATATTCAGGTGAAAGTTATTGTATAAACAAAAACCAGAGCTTTGCTGTTAGTAAGAAGCAATCCCGATATCACAGTGTGAAAGCACTTAGTACGTTTTTGCACAAAGTATTGAAAAATTAAAATAACAGAATTTTTCAAGAATTTAATACATTATATGTAAGTAAATATTTCTCTTTTGGCTCTTCAATAGTTCATTTTAGTCTAAGATTGTTTTTAATCAAGTAATTAAATATTTTCTTCAATCAGGGAAATCGCTCCCCACCTGAGAGTGAGCTAGTGTGTACTGAGCTCCCCGCTTAAGGGGTTAATCAAATGGAAATATTCTCAATGTAATCACGTCATTTACAAATGAATGATGCGCACCAATCGTCCCTGTAACTTTAACTCAATGGCTACTCATTCCTCTGAATCTTGCCTGAAATCTCTAAATGAAATTGTACACTCAAAAACATTATTGTTTTACCATTTACAAAGTATAAATAGGGTTACACATATTCTATAACTCAGAACATTCAATAATTCCTCGAATTAATTAATCCGCTTTACCAACCTCATCTAAAAGAAAATCTCTGATGGCTGAATGTCTCCATCTGACATTTCAGAGTTACTCAGAACAAAAAATTGTCAATAAATGGCTATGTTAAGTTTACAAATTTAATGTTGAGATCACTGTGTAAAATCGTAAAATGGGAAGTCAATTACCTCAAGTTAAATTTAAGTATCTAATCAAGTGAACAGCTATTGCATTTAAAACATATCTACCTGACAAGTGTTGATCATATTCGGCCTCGCAGGGGCCCAAATTTAGCGTATCTAGATATGACAAAATATCATTCACATATTCACCATTTCTAGATCAACTCTATTTACTCAACACATAATAATAAAAAAGGAGAATTATCATACGGTGCGCTGTTCAGGGATGTCTCACTTATTATGCTTGCCATTACATGTATCTAATCAAAAGGTGACTCTGAGATGTTGTTCAGTTTTGTGGACGTGAGCTCTCATTACCCTAACCTTAAATTAAACACAGAGAAAATTAATCCGTCTTAATCACAGAAAGCTATCTACAACTCAAATCACAGTCAGTCACCACCTATGCTAATAAAAATTCAATAAAGAAAATACATCTGAAATCAAGGACAAGAATATGCAAATATTCTACACTAATTTATATACCGTACACACCAATTCATGCACGTAGTCGAAACCAAGACAAGATTTAAGTAGACAGTAATTTACATAATCTTATACCGCGTGTTGGTTTCAATGTCCAATGATACTTTCATTGAAATCTGCGGCGACCATGACCCAGATTTATGTTATTCATAGCTGTCGGCTTCTCTATAAAACTCAAATATCATCTCATGGCAAAATGAAGGGTAATATGCAAAATCAAACATGGCACAATAGAAATTACTCGAATGATGTTAACACAACCTCAGTTATAGTGGATCTCAGGCACATCCCAATCTATCTAAAATTTCTAAATAAATAAATATGGAAACCATTTTATATTATTATTATTATAAAACATCATCTTATCTACGCTGCACGTGTCTGTGTGCCTTATTTATCCATCACGCAATTAAATGTTCGATAATTAGTTGTGCAGGCTGATAATTCAAACTGATGCATTGCATCGTAGTATTGGGCATTCTCTTTCTTTCATTCTTTCTTGAGGAGGTTGGGATTGATAGTTCTGTCTCCCACTCACAAGCCGTTATTAATATTGTACTTAATTCACTTCTAGGTTACACACGCATCACGAATAGTCTTTAGAACCACTAAATTACGTAATAGCATGTAATAGAAGAAAACGCTATATGACCTACAAAAAGGGGATGTGAGAAATGCACTGGCAACTTATAGATGTGTCACATCCAGGTAGTCGTGAAACAACTGAATGACTAGCGTAATTACAACTTTATTTGAGTGGAATCAAGATAATCGTTAAGAATAGTGATGATTTGTGGTGAAGGTTGGAATAGCAAGACTGAAACTCGCGTGAGCAAAGGTACGTGAAGTCTGATTAATTTCCTCATTAAGAATCTCTGTTGAGGCGCATATTGGGGACACTGAAAAATTAAATGATCACTGTCTCCATTATTATATCCACAAGAACAAGATGGGCTATTTGCTATGTTAAATTGATGTTGATAAACAGGGGTGAGCGAATGATTAAAGCGTAATCTTATAATATTATTCGCCGGGCTGAGTGGCTCAGACGGTTAAGACGCTGGCCTTCTAACCCCATTTTGGCAGGTTCGATCCTGGCTCAGTCCGGTGGTATTTGAAGGTGCTCAAATACGACAGCCTCGTGTCGGTAGATTTACTGGCACGTAAAAGAACTGCGAGACTAAATTTCGGTGTCTCCGAAGACCGTAAAAATAGTTAGTGGGACGTAAAACAAATAACATTATTATTATTATTATTATTATTATTATTTATAATAATAATAATATGGCGTCGCGTGTACGTACCATTGACAAACCATGGTTGTTTCGGAATGGTGGGCTGCAATTGATAATAGTGTTGTCCCTTCGTACCGGCAGAAAGTCGCCATAGTGTATTCCACGCTTGATGAGCATCCCTTTTAATACGTGAGAAGAAATCGGAAACCGGGATTTTAATTTGCAATAAATGTGCGATATCAGCCTCTGTTTTTACTATGTCCTTTTATCCAAAGTAACGTTATAGAAAAACCAGACTTCTCGAGTTGAAAAAGGAGGTATTTAACCTCATATACATACATATTGTAACTTTGTGAAAAAGATTGTAGAGCCTGAAGCACACTTTGGGAATCGTTAAAAATATTTATTTTTCGAGAATTCAGTTGTTGAACATATAAAAGTGCTTGGTATATGGCATAGAGTTCCGCTGTAAATATTGTTAGACTATTCGGCAACGGATATTTAAAACTTGTGTGGGTTTGGGGATCAAAGAATGCTGCTCCTATGCCAGTAGACGACTTTGCTTCATCGGTAAATATATGATAATCTTGGGAATGTAGTAATCCTTTAAATCTCTTATGAGGAAAATTTTGCGAGTTAATTTCACGTGAAGATTGGGTAGGTAGACAAGAAGAAGCTATAATTATGGATGGACGGAATATGATAATGTCATAAATGTATGAATACATGATGAAACGCGGTGTTCGTAGATAGAATCGCGAATATTTAGCATTTCAACGTATGCCGTATATATTGCAGGGTATCGGTGATTCTTTGGAGGACGCTGTTGGTAGTATTCATATACAGTAGTAATTTCAATGTAGGAAATATAATAGAGTTCGATCTACTGATGTGCTTGAGCAGAAATTTTTTCACAATTTTTAACCGGCGAATATGAAGAGGCTCTTCTGTGGCTTCAACTAACAAAGCGTTAGTCGGTGTTGTTTTGAGAGCACCAACACTTACACGTAAAGCGGAAAATTGTATGTGATCTAATGTTAAAAGATTTTGCACTTCAACGTATGCCGTATATATTGCAGGGTATCGGTGATTCTTTGGAGGACGCTGTTGGTAGTATTCATATACAGTAGTAATTTCAATGTAGGAAATATAATAGAGTTCGATCTACTGATGTGCTTGAGCAGAAATTTTTTCGCAATTTTCGAATATGAAGAGGCTCTTCTGTGGCTTCAACTAACAAAGCGTTAGTCGGTGTTGTTTTGAGAGCACCAACACTTATACGTAATGCGGCAAATTGTACGCGATCTAATGTTAAAAGATTTTGTTTGGAAGCTAAATCTATTATGTGTGCACTGTAATCTAAGGTAGAGCGAACGGTAGCACGGTATAACTGTAACGCTGACAAGGGATCAGCACCTCACGTACGTTTCGTTACTGTTTTCAAAATGTGGATATAGCGATCGGACTGTCTACTTAAACGCTGAATTTGATGATTCCATGTTAACCTTTGATCTATGTATATGCCTAAATATAAATGCTGAGGGACAAAGGGGATGCTGTAATCATCGAAAATGATAGGACTTTTATCACTCTTTTATGAGTAAATACCATTATCTCACACTTAGGTAAGGAAAGATGAAGGCCATGAGACATTAGCCACCGAAAAACAAGACTCAGAACATGGGATATTGTGTTTCTGCAATTGTCAATGTCAGGATGTGAACAATAAATGACATAATCATCTGCAAATGCTAATATCCGGGCATACGGTGTTACAATAGATTCGAGATCCTTCATATAGAGAGAAAACAAGATTCCACTCAGTATTGATCCCTGCGGTAAACCCTGTGAAGTATGTCGACTGTCAATTTGATGGGTTGATTTAATTGTTCAAATATGGCTGGTGAATATTTGGTGTAAAATAGAAATGGAATGGGAAGGTAAGCCATAAGTAGACAATTTGTCCCATAAGATATGTAATAAAACCGAATCATAAGCACCTTTAATGTCCAAAAAACTGCAATAGTAGATTGCTTCCGCCATTTAGCTAATAAAATATAAAGTATCATGATGGTAAGGGGTTCTTGTGTACTGCGGCCGCGCATAAATACAAATTGGTACTTAGGGAACAAGGAATAATATTCTAAAATCCACGCAATTCTTTTCATTAGGATTTTGCAAAATATTTTACGTATATATGATCCTAATACAATTCCTCGAAAATTTTCGGGTGCATTCGGTCGTTTGGTGTGTTTTAATATAGGGGTTATAAAAACGTTGTTCCATTGTATTAGCACTTGTAGAGATGTAAGAATATCATTATAGCAGTGTAGTAAATAAACTTGCGCTTGCGAAGGAAGTGATTTCAGCATAATATACGTGATAGCATCTGGTCCTGGCGAGGAACTGTTGACATTATGTAGAACAGATTGAAGTTCATTATAGGTGATTGGTTGTAACAAAATAGTAAATTGGCGAGAATCACCCGTTGATGAGGGTAGAAAGGGAGGAATTGCTGAGTCTGGGGTGATTGTTTGGAGAAATTCTTCTAAAACCGTTCGAGGAAAGGAATATTGAGATTGATAATGCAGCGTTCTAGTTATACGAATAACATTCCAGAATTTCGCGGCAGGTAGCTGAGGGGTTACGGATGAAATAAAAGACTGCCAAGCCTTACGTTTCTTGGTGTTAAAAATGAGCTTTGTTTTTGCGATATGCTTGCGTAGGAGTAGGTAATGATGTTGTGTCATGGATTGACGATATTGCTTAAATAACTGTTTCCTCTTATTGATTAGTTCATGACATTCCTTATCCCACCATTTAATTTCGTGAACCGGGGGAGGACTCGATGCTTTGATAGGCCTGCACGGGTGAAACATGTTCAAGTAATGGGTTAAACAAGTAACAGAAGTTGGAAAAGTAATAGGGGTGCCACATTCATGCTGCAGAATATGATTAATATATGCTTGATAAGTTTGGATATTGAAATTTTTGTATGAACGTACGTTACTTGCTATGTGTGAGGCATATGGTTTGGAGACATGGGCTACTACCATACGTTATAATGATGGGAAAATGATCACTGGTGTAAGTGTCTGCTACGGTATGCCACGTGGTAATGGGAACCATGTTCAGACGGCACAGCATGAGGTCCACCGCGCTTGGTGGGGATCTGGGAGGTGTAAGACGTGTTGGTGAGCCATAATTTAAAATTAAAAGGTCGTGATTATTTGACGTGACAAGTAAATTTGATCCTTTTATTGTATCAGTTGTACAACCCCATTCGGTGTGGTGACAATTGAAGTCGCCGACAATGAAGAGATGCTGAAAGTGTGTAAATTATTCAAAAAATTGTGCCCATTGTCCTTGGGTAATATAAATTTGAGGGGGGCAATATATATTCAGAAAACAAATATTATTATAGACTATCCCTACCGCATATGTATGTGGGATAAGGTATTGTAGAGTTATCGTGGTATAACTTAAGGTCTTTTGAATGCACGTGGCTACACCATCATAACCGTTATCATCAAGGCGTATAACGTGATAACCTCGTAATCGAAAGGAAAAATGTGTTTGAAGCCACGATTCCTGCAGAAAAATAAGATTAGCCTGCGTCGCATTTATTAAAAGATGTAATTCGTGTTGCTTGGGAGTGACACTTCTACAGTTCCATTGCAATAATCTGATCATGTAGTAATAAGCATAATGTGATCCCTCAATTTATAGATTACATTACTTAATTGTGGCTCGTGACCTAAATGTTGAATTAACATAACTAGGATACGTTGAATTTCATGTTGAAGGTATTCCTTCGTGGAGATAGAACTTGTGGCTTGGGGGGCCAAAGGATTCCGCTGTTCACGTTGTTGTGGCGAAATTTGTGTATGTAACACTGGTTCAGCTGTTATCTTTGAACTCGATGCTGGAGTAGGACGTTCTGAAGCGGCGTGCTCATTCCTAAGAATGGCTAAACATCCCTGCTTATCGTATCCAGGTTCTGGTGTGGGGGGTGGAGATTGTAAAATAACTTGGGTAAACTTGCGCTTTCGTGCGTTGTTAGTGGGTGGAGATTGAGGATTTGTTGGTAAGGGGGGAAATTGGTTTGCCTGTTGGTCAGGGTAATAAACTGGAAGCGCTGTTCTAGCCTTTGCCTCCGGAATTGACAGATATTCCGTACTCATAAGCCGTTTGATTTTGACTTGATATTTATGCTCAGGACACTACTGAGAGCCCGTAATATGGTCTTTCTTGCAATATACACATTGCAGGAATTGTTCAGTACAGGTATTAGTTTCGTGTTGTTGTGAACATTTGCCACATCGGGAATTTTTTGCCTGACATTGTCTGATAGTGTGTCCATATCGCTGACATTTTCGGCAGCGGATAGGAGAGAAAATAAAAGGTTCAACCTCCATATAAACTTTATATAAAGCAACCTGTTGAGGGAGCATTTGCGCACGAAACACTATCTTAATGGAACCCGTAGGGAGATACTGTGTTTCACCGTCTTGGACAACCCTGCGATTTAGCCTTTGCACGGATTTAACTGGAGCCACAGATTCGAGATGCTGAAGAATGTCCTCATTAGAAATACCCTTATCAACCCCGCGTATTATTCCCACTCGTAGAACTTGGAAGGAGGGAATATAGGCTTTAATTTTCAAAGTTTCTAAGATGGGATTGTTCAAAAAAGCATTGGCTTGTACAGCAGTATTAAAGGTCACCTGTATTCGGTTTCGGCCTTTACGCTGAATGGATTTGACATTTAACTGGTGTTCATAGAAACGGCGACCAACGGCCATGGGATGTAAACTACCAACATTCTGATCGGTCTTAGATTCTACAAATACGAAATATGGCCCATGATGAAACCTGTTATAATATTCCGGTGTAGGTACTGCTTGTTGCACTGCTGGCTGTTGGTTAGGTTGTTCATCGTTAGAACGAGGTGATACTTCTGTATTGAGACGTTGCTGGTCACTCTTAGTTGAATGGGATACCTGCCGTTGCTCAGTATTGATAGAGGTATCAGACATGGATTCCTCGTCCATGGGAAGCTCAACTTCACTTTCCACTAGTAATTTATCCCCTGTCATCGCCAATGGCCCTCCACTTGCGGCAGCCATGGCTTACTACTCCCTCACCACACACTCACTAAGCACAATTAATCACCACTGCCGCACTCAACTGACACTCACGACCGAGGTAGTGTACCGCACGGCAAGCAACGACGAACTCGATTTACGAGCATTCTCTTAACTTCTTCTTCGCCTTCTGCTTATTGATATTTGATTGGGCTCTGTATTTAACTAAACACCCAGTTCCAATACTGTATGAATGAAAGACTTCCGAACACTCAGAACCACTTAGTTATGGTGACTAATAAACACTTTATCTCACATATTTTAAAGCTGGCAAAACTTTGAACTTCTTGGCTATTATCATGTATGCATTTGACCGTAGTAAGTAGAAGTAATGCACTATTCAGAAAGTACATTAGGACAATGATCACTGGTAGGAGTGAAAATCTACATCTTGTGGGTATAAGAGTAATAGACTTAGGAGGAAGCACGTGGACACAAGGTACTATATCTTCACGCCGAATTGACCCATCTTGGCGTCTTGCTACTTTGACATACGAGAACGGGTCTACAATTGGGAAGGACGTAGAATATAACTCAACAACTAAAGGATCTAGTATTAAGGGTGGAATAACACAAATAGAGGGTTGTAATGTAGATATTGCTCAGTGTGTAATGAAAACTTACCAAGGACGTGTGTTATTACGAACGACGTGTTACCCTAAACCTTACCTACCAAAGAGAACCTACTGAATCTGGATCTTTCTAACAAAAGAACAACGCACTATGACATATGAGCTGGAGTCGATAAATGACAGTAGCAGTGCGAACATGGTTCTCAGTACCAATTAGAGTTGTATATTAAACAAAACCTAATCAAATCTTAAGTAGGCATGTCGGGAGTGTGATGAAGACTTGTAAATGACACAACTATTAATCAAAACTGTAATCATATGGAATTTCTTATAGTATGATTTCCGTATCATCTAAAAATATGTTTAATATGTATATTACCTCCGGTGTCGGGTTGTAAACGAGACACTCAACACTTGTTGGAAGCGGTAGCCGTAAACGTATTAGACTTGCAAGCAACAGTGTTCGAGCCTGAATGTATAACGGACACTGGAGAATGAGGTAATTTGCATCCGCCTAATTTGAACCACACTGACATTCCTAATTCTCCACTTATTCTTATTTATCCTTAATCATATCGTCAAAGACTTCAAATTACACTCATTACTTTGAGTACACAAACAACTGTGCTACTTCATCATATTCAGAGCTCCGCGCATTTCTTATACCTTTATTCGTATTATCACTTATCTCACAGCTTGACCGCTGGTGTACACATAGTTTCCTTCTTTACTCTCATTTTATATCACGTATTTCTCAGCTACACCGCTGACCTAGAAAGGGGTTGTGAAAAGATTCTTTTATTTTTTATTTAGAATTTGCTTTACGTCGCACCGTAGGTCTTCAGTGGCGACGATGGGAAAGGAAAGGGCTGAGAGTGGGGAGATGCGGCCGTGGCCTTAATTAAGGCACAGCCCCAGCATTTGCCTGGTGTGAAAATGGGAAACCACAGAAAACCATATTTAGGGCTGCCGACAGAGGTGTTTGAACCCACTATCTCCCGGATGCAAGCACACAGCTGTGCGCCCCTAACTGCACGGCCAACTCGCCCGGTGAATATGAAAAGAAAGCCGGTCCTACCGAGTGCGGTGACGGATCTTCAGTAGATATTGTTGGTTTTGATTGTTACCATGTACAATCATAGCTTTTGTACTTTTAACATAAACCGGCTGCATTATTGAAACTGTTCGTAAAATTGATAATATCGTTCTTCGTTTGTGAGGAAGTAGAATCTTCATTTAATTTGTCTTCTTAAAAAAAAGGAACCACTTTGGTACTACACCCCGTGAAGGTGACTACCTTCCAAGCCGTATATATTTCGATTACGAGAGACTCAAGGAAAACTCTACTGCACCCAAAAATAAGGCTGTATCCTCCCCATCCCATGCCTTTCTTCACTCTGTCAGTGCCGGGAATCGAATGCAGGATGTCTTAAGTCAAATTCGAAAATAAGGAGCCCTAAAAGTACCAGCCGGCCCCACAGTGTACGGGTAGCGTGCCTGCCTCTTACCGAAGGCCCCGGGTTCTATTCCCAGCCAGGTCAGGGACTTTTACCTGGATCTGAGGGCTGGTTCGAGGTACACTCAGCCCACGTGTTTATAATTGAGGAGCTATCTGACGGTGAGATGACGGCCCCGGTCTAGAAAGTCAGGAATAACAGCGGAGAGGATTCGTTGTGCTGACCACACAACACCTCGTAATCTGCAGGCCTCCGGGCTGAACAGCCGTCGCTTGGTAGGCGATGGCGCTTCGGGGCTGTTACGTCATGGAGTTTAATTTGGAAAAGTGAACAGAGAAGGAAGCGACACCCCTGCAAGGTTCCTTAGCTTCCAGCTAGTTCTTCTGTCCGCCCTCGTGCGTTTAGGACAGTAAGAAATCGTACGCCTTAATAAATGCTCCTCATAAAACCTTTGTAAAAATACTAGCTGCATCTATTTATAACAATAATCACAAACGCCTCCTTTTCATGTGGCTCAGTTGGTTGAGTCGCTGTCCTTCTGAGTCTGAGTTCGCAGGTTCAAATCCCGGATTGGATCGGTAACCCTTAAAACGGTGTTGAAATGGCAACAGCTCAGTGTCTTTGATTTCTGGCACGTTAATAAAAATTATAGATACGAATATTAGCGTCACGAAACTCTAACTTTATACTACTATATTCTGTATCCCAGACTTGCGTGGAAAAGTAATTAACAATTTGCTTTACGTCACACCGACACAGATAGGTCTTATGGCGACGTCGGGATAGGAAATGCCTAGGAGTGGGAAGGAAGCGGCCGTGGCCTTAATTAAGGTACGGCCCCAGCATTTGCTTGGTGTGAAAATGGGAAACCACGGGAAAACATTTTCAGGGCTGCCGACAGTGGGGTTCGAATCCACTATCTCCCGGATGCAAGCTCACAGCTGCGTGGCCTTAACCGCGTTGGAAACTAACAGGACAAGGTAAACCCTACATAGCATTTGTTGTAACGTGTATTTTTCTTTACCAACTAATAAAATATCTATACCCATACGCTTTACATTATTTATTTATTTATTTATTTATTTATTTATTTATTTATTTATTTATTTATTTATTTATTTATTTATTTATTTATTTATTTGTTTGTCTGCTTATTAGTGCCTTCAGTACAGTGGCGAAGTTAGGGCTCCAGGCCCTCTTGTACACTTAACCACACACTAATCAAAATCTTAAATAAAATACTGAGATTCTTAAAATAGTTAAAACTACATAAATTAATAGAATTTAAAATAAATTTAAATAAATTACTTACTAAATATTCGGTGGTGGGGTCATGTGAGCCGAATGGAGGAGGATAGGTTACCTAGGAGAATAATGGACTCTGCTATGGAGGGTAAAAGAAGTAGAGGTAGACCAAGACGACGATGGTTAGACTCGGTTTCTAAAGATTTAAAGATAAGAGGTATAGAACAAAATGAGGCCACAACACTAGTTGCAAATCGAGGATTGTGGCGACGTTTAGTAAATTCACAGAGGCTTGCAGACTGAACGCTGAAAGGCATAACAGTCTATAATGATAATGTATGTATGTATGTAAATTAATATTAGAACTAATTAATATTAAAAACTCTTAAAAATGGCTATTCCTCAGGAACGCACACATTCATATTTCAACCATTCAGTCAGCTGTCCTCAGCAGGTAGTCTCGGCAGGTGACCTTAAATCGTGATTTAAAAAAGCTAGTTTCTCTGACCTGAACTGGCAGGGAATTCCATAATCTGGCGACAGTCACCACAAATGATCTAATAATTTTATTTGTGCGGTGCAGTGGAATAGAAAGAATGGATCTAGAACGTGTATTAATGTTGTGAAATGATGATAAAAAGACGAATTTAGAAGAAATATACACTGACTGACAGTGACAGTGCAACACCAAGGAGGAGTGGTTCGAAAGGGATGAAAGTTGGGGAAAAAACAGAGACGGCACGGATGAATAATTGATGTTTATTTCAAACCGATATGCAGGTTACACAATGCGCACGGCATCGACTCAGTAGGATGTAGGACCACCGCGAGCGGCGATGCACGCAGAAACACGTCGAGGTACAGAGTCAATAAGAGTGCGGATGGTGTCCTGAGGGATGGTTCTCCATTCTCTGTCAACCATTTGCCACAGTTGGTCGTCCGTACGAGGCTGGGGCAGAGTTTGCAAACGGCGTCCAACGAGATCCCACACGTGTTCGATTGGTGAGAGATCCGGAGAGTACGCTGGCCACGGAAGCATCTGTACACCTCGTAGAGCCTGTTGGGAGATGCGAGCAGTTTGTGGGCGGGCATTATCCTGCTGAAACAGACCATTGGGCAGCCCCTGAAGGTACGGGAGTGCCACCGGCCGCAGCACATGCTGCACGTAGCGGTGGGCATTTAACGTGCCTTGAATACGCACTAGAGGTGACGTGGAATCATACGCAATAGCGCCCCAAACCATGATGCCGCGTTGTCTAGCGGTAGGGCGCTCCACAGTTACTGCCGGATTTGACCTTTCTCCACGCCGACGCCACACTCGTCTGCGGTGACTATCACTGACAGAACAGAAGCGTGATTCATCGGAGAACACGACGTTCCGCCATTCCCTCATCCAAGTCGCTCTAGCCCGGCACCATGCCAGGCGTGCACATCTATGCTGTGGAGTCAATGGTAGTCTTCTGAGCGGACGCCGGGAGTGCAGGCCTCCTTCAACCAATCGACGGGAAATTGTTCTGGTCGATATTGAAACAGCCAGGGTGTCTTGCACATGCTGAAGAATGGCGGTTGACGTGGCGTGCGGGGCTGCCACCGCTTGGCGGCGGATGCGCCGATCCTCGCGTGCTGACGTCACTCGGGCTGCGCCTGGACCCCTCGCACGTGCCACATGTCCCTGCGCCAACCATCTTCGCCACAGGCGCTGCACCGTGGACACATCCCTATGGGTATCGGCTGCGATTTGACGAAGCGACCAACCTGCCCTTCTCAGCCCGATCACCATACCCCTCGTAAAGTCGTCTGTCTGCTGGAAATGCCTCCGTTGACGGCGGCCTGGCATTCTTAGCTATACACGTGTCCTGTGGCACACGACAACACGTTCTACAATGACTGTCGGCTGAGAAATCACGGTACGAAGTGGGCTATTCGCCAACGCCGTGTCCCATTTATCGTTCGCTACGTGCGCAGCACAGCGGCGCATTTCACATCATGAGCATACCTCAGTGACGTCAGTCTACCCTGCAATTGGCATAAAGTTCTGACCACTCCTTCTTGGTGTTGCATTTGCTCTGTCAGTCAGTGTACATTGGCTGACTTTCAGCTACCACTCTGATCACCATCGTTAAAGTGTGCAGCTGCCGACGTTTATCAGACATCAGCCATGAGACAGCCTGATAGTATGGGGTGATATGAAAATCGCAGGCAGGAATTCAGTGCTCGTTGAAGTTTACGTGTTTCTTCTCTCGTCATGTCAACTAAAACAACGTCACAATAATCAAGAATAGGGAGAATGAGTGTCTGTATTAGTTTGGCCTGTAGCTCAAATGGAAATACATTCCTCTGTCGTTTAAGAGGGTGAAGTACTCCAAAAATCTTTTTACGTATTTCTTTCGTTTGATCAGACGAATCAACTGTTACATTCATCATTACGCCGGGATTTTTAACCGTTTTACTGTAGGGAATAATGTTACCATTAAGTAGGATAGGTGGGATTGCGACATTGTTTGAGAAGCTCAGTAATTTTCGTGATCCAATTATAATTGTCTGAGTTTTTTTCGCAGTTTAGTATAAGAGAGCTTCGTTGTGCATATACACTGAGTCGTCGGAGGTCCCTGTTCTTGTCTTGCAGTATCGATATAGCCTATTTAAAGATTGTCAGCACAGAGGTCATGTGTGTTATTTCCAGTCACAGATGGTGTGTCACTGATATAAATACAGAAACTTAGGGGCCGTAGAATACTGCCCTGTGGGGCAACACTAAGTTTCATTTTCCATTTAGAGGCCTTGTCGTTTACTGTTACACGCTGTTGACTGTTACTCATAATGTTATGTATAAAAGTAATAGGATTATCATATACACCTGTAGTCTTTGATTTAATCGAGTACAAAGCCTTTTAACCTGATTTTCTGTGACACTGTGATATGTGAATGGCGGATTGGCTGGAGGGGAGGGCGGTGAGTCGGTGCAGTTAATTTGGTTGAATATTTATTCTACTAAAGTAATCGTTCAGTTCGTCAAGTGGAATGTCAGGAGTTGTCTGTCTCTGTTGATGTTTTCCTATTCCCAGAGCTCTAAGTTGGTCCCATGCGCGATTAGAATTTGTTAGCTGAAATCCGAAAATATATGCATTTTTTTAAATTTCTGATTAACTGCTTTGTGCGATTTTTTAAGATGCGGTTAGATTCGAAGTCTGTGTCATCTAGGGTTTGTTTATAATGTCGAAATAACGAGTCACGGTGGGCCATCATTTTCTTGCCTTCATCATCTAGCCATGGACAAGAAGGACGAGAAACCTGTATTCGACGCGCGCGCAAGCGCGCGCGTGTGTGTTTGTGTGTGTATCTTTCCGCATTATTTGTATAAAATGCCACTTCTTTATTGCTTATCACATGACCATTATTATTATAACATGACCGTATTTGTTCTAAACCAGAATATTGCATCCTTACTCAAAGTGTTTATTCTTGCATTCATTTCACTTCTACGCGGAATATATGAAATGCTGCAGTTATGTTGGGATGGAAGTAACAGAGGTAGCCGAGGGACCGGGGGTTGTCGTCCAAGGAGTCCAGACACCCCAGGAGTTTTAACGAAAGTTCTTTTATTGAGCATTTTATATATAATGTGCATTAATATTAGCTTCCGGAGTCCGACTCATTGGCTGAATGATCAGTGTTGAGGCCTTCGGTTCAGACGGTTCCGGGTTCGATTCCCGGCTGGGTCGGGGATTTTAATCGCGTCTGAATAATTCTTCTGGCTTGGGACTGGGTGTTTGTCCCAACATATTCATATTCAGACAACATACTGCATTACCAACCACCAAATAAACACACAACACTGATTACATCCCTCTATAATGGGTTGGCGTCGGGAAGGACATCCAGCCGTAAAACAGAGCCAAATCCACATGTGCGACACATTTCGCACTCGCGACCCCACAGATGTGGGAAAAGTGGGGAAGAAGAAGGAAATTACTATTAGCTTCCGGAATCCGCACGAATCCACCACTCTTACTTGGATCCAAGGACACTCATTTCCTTTTTCGGTATTCTACACCACCTCAACTATGGCAGTTTGGACACCTATCAAAATAAAATTCTGGATGAATGGGCCCCCCCAAACTGAAATCCTGGCTACGCTACTGAAATTAATGTTCAACCTTCCACAACCAATTCATCAACTTGGATGTAGCAGCAATAGCTTCTTTACCTTAATTCTTATTAAAAGGACAACAAACAATCTCAATTGGTTTCCACGCCTACCCTGATCATTTGAGATGGCGTAAAATATGCTAACATGACTACCACAATAGCAAGTAGCGAGATTGCATACCACAAAAAAATCACAACAAAAAAACGTCTCCCTGCGCAAAAATAAATTTGTATCATCACCATCAATTACCACATTACACCATGAGAATAAAAATCTCATTACACCACGATAATAAAAATTCCTAGAACATACCATATTTGAATGTTCCAACCAATGGAAAAATGACCATAAGGACATATACGTTACTCGTAGTACAAAATCTGAGTTAAATACTGATGTGGAAATATATCTCCAGTACAATATAACCATCATTATACTTGTGCGTGAACGGTAAAGAAAGCTATCTACAAGGTGACGACTGCGACGTAAATGCTACATGACTAACCTCAAGTGACCATCAAATTACAGATCTAAAATCTTAGACAACTCGCATCCTAAACTAATTGTATTTACATGATTAAAATAAACAACACCTTAGATTGGTATTTTCACTTACTGATTGTAGATATGCCGGTTGTTTCTCCCATCGTCCCAGTGGCTATTTTAGTTTAAGCCATGGCTTAGAGATGTAGGATGCCCTTATAAACTTGCTGTATCCAGACGTAGTTGAGATGTACACTTATTTTTCACACACACGGCACTGGATCTAGGTGCTTATACACTAATTACAAATTTTATATCTGAGATTACCACTATAACTGGCATTATTCGGCTTCGCGTACGATTTCACTAATACAGTGACCATGAAGCAGCACAGCTGAGCAAGAGCTATCCCCTGAAGTAATGGTATCTTGGCTACCTACCCCCTTCACGAGGTTCCTGCTTGTTTGTTTATATTTCGAAGTCGGCCACCTCACAGTTCCAGGAATTCTGCTAGACTAGAATGAATTGTCTGTAAATTGCACATTCCTTTTCTGGCAGCTACCTGACTTGACCAGCAAGTCTCTCCTTCCCTAATTTGCTGCTCGTCCGCCTTCCTAGTATTGAATCTGTCTTATATTTCCACAAGAGTCCTGGCAACATGAAGTGCTGTCGCATTTGTGAATGTTAACGTTTGTGCGATAAAGCATGGAATTGATAACCTGTCATAGTTTTTTTATGTTTATTGTCCCACTAGGATTCCTATTCTGAGTAAATACAATCTCTCCTTTAAGCACTGTGCCCTCATAGTCTTACGTTACTTGTCAGCCTGAAATTCTTGAAAGTTAATGTTTCCATCATTGCCTAGGTGTTATCACAGCAAATTAGAAATTAATGCTCCCATCACAGTTTATGTTATAGCACAGCCATATTTAAAGTTTATAAGTAACTTACTCAACAGTTGAAAAGATCTTGAGTTGGCGAAATACAATACATTGATACAACACACTCTGCGCAGAGAAGCACCACTGAGACTCTTGAACGACACTGAGGTTCTGCGAGAGAATGCGGTAGGTGGGTCCGTTTTATTTGTTCTGGGCCACTACGGGACTCCGCTTCCTGTCCTCAGGGGTTTTACGTACTAGTATCCGTCCGCATTTGCACGTGGCTTTCTTCAGCAGAAATAAATTTTCTCATACATGTCGTACACCAATTTTTTCAAGTATTTCTGAAGACACAATATTACTACAAACATCCTGACGGACATTACATTAACCAACGATAGTAGAGTTATTAATTGGCTTGTAAGTACCCGTGGCACTATTTTCTCTTGACGATGCACTGTAGTTGGGCGTAAACTGACAACACATGATTCAGGGCGTGGGATCTGCTTTTCACCGATGCACTTTCTCGATTAAACTTATTATACAAGTAATTAATTACAAAAAGTATCATGGAAAATCCGCTATTCCCTCCAGCTGTCGGGATCACCCTGCTTTTGCTTTTACATTGTTCATATATCCAAGATCGACTAAATTATTTGAGGTGTTGGTTCAAAATGTGTATTTTTAAGCGTTTCCATTGGCTGAATATTTCCTGAGAGTAAGTGACGTACTTCTGGATGGACTCAACCATTAGTTGTCAAGGGGTGTTTGGTAACGTTATATCCTTGTTCCTCACTCTGCTTTGTCTCTCTCCATCCCCGACTCCCTTGTTAGTTCGAGGGTGCGGTTTTATGAACACGGCCATCCTAGTTCCCGTGAGAAAGTGACAACAGAAGTATGCAGTCGTCGGTGTCCTCAGTTTATTAGAGGCCTGTTAGCAATTGCAATTACTTTGCTGTGTCCCAGAACGTGCCTTAAGACTCATATTGGAGCTCAATTTTCGGCCCCCAAAATTATATTGGTCCTGACATGCCGCCTGAGTGAAACCTCTACAGTACTAGCTGACTTATCTACTAAATGCTGGATAAAATGATTTTGTATTTATACATTAATTCGGGATATGGGTGCAATACCGTGCATTCGCACTGGCGGTGGCTCTAAGTTGCCTACGCAGTGGCCTCCGCGGTATGCACTAGCCAGCGTCTTGGTAGGTGTACTAGGTCCCAACTGATGAGCCCAACCTAGCACACGAGGGCGAAACGCTGGCAACAAGGAATGGGTTAGCTGGAAAATTTAAAATGTCCAATAACGGACCATTTAGATTGGTATTATTTCACTAATGTGCTGATGAATTTCCATGAAATTCACGTCTTTTGCACTTAGAAAACAAATCACAGCGCATACTTCACAATTATCTTGATTTATCAGTTTCATTTTCCGTATTGACAGTTATCGTATGTTATAGACAAGAAAGTATCCACCTTTTAATACAAATTTATTTATATAAAAATTCAATCTACAGTACCAGTTTCGACCTTTTTACATACGGACATCCTCAGCTGTACACTATTACCTTCACATAAGTCAAGTTTTATTGATTTGCCTTGTCCATTATACAAGTCATGATATAGAGTATGTCTTAAGTTCTAATTGGGTATACTTAATGTTAAAATTGACTATATATACAATCTAAAATAACTGTGGGTGAATCTTTTTGGGCCTAAAAATCGTGTAGGTGAATTATTATTAAATATACAGGTACCTACATTATCATTTTAAAATATGTGGTACATGTTGAATGGCATGTTAAAATATACAGTTCATGTTAAAATCTGTTACAATAAATAGGAACACTTTGTTAAATTGAGTTTGGCGTCTTGCATTCGTCGAATTTTCTTGTTTTTCCAGTATGAATGGAGCATGTCCGTATTTCATTCGTGAGCGATGTTCTTATTTTAGTCCTACTATAAATTATGCTTATTCATTAGTTTGATTGATGGACTTCTTCAATTGTTGATAACAAGTTTGATGTATGGCCAGAGGTAGTTATGTGCAGCTGTGGTCAAATATTGCCAGAAGTATTGGATCTAGTATATATTTCAGTAAGTGTCAAATGCAGAATGGTGGGTCTTTTCTGATATGTGCTGATATGTGTCTGTAAGAAACGAAAGGTAGAATTAAGAATTTATGATCTGAAGAATGCTTGTTTGTGTGTGTGTTTCCAGTAGAATACTTACTATTGCTGCTGTGGTTGGGATGTGCTAGCTTTGGCTGCCTGGCGTGTACTGTATCGTGTTCTTTTGGTGCTAGTGTCCGCTGCTGCAAGGGGAATGGAGGGGAGGGACGGGAGAGTTGTTGTCGTAGGAGTAGGGGTGGAGTTGGGCGTATCAATAATCTGCGCAATGGCGCGTGTTGAACGTTGTTTATTGATTATTATAAGAGAATAATTTTTTAAGGTGGGGATGGCTTTGTTGAATATGGTGTTGCTTTTTTCTGTTATTTCGTTTATATTGTAATTAGGATTGGTATATTGATCTAGTGATATGTATAGTTCTTCTGTTATATTAGAACATAAGACATACTCTATATCATGACTTTTATAATGGACAAGGCAAATCAATAAAACTTGACTTATGTGAAGGTAATAGTGTACAGCTGAGGATGACCGTATGTAAAAAGGTCGAAACCGGTACTGTAGAATGAATATTTATATAAATAAATTTGTATTGAAAAGGTGGAAACTTTCTTGTCTATAACATACCCACTTCATAATTGGCGGGACCGTTAATTGTCAGAGGCATTTTCAATACTCACAAACATAAACACAGAAAAATGTTTCCTTAAAGGCATTTTGTGGCCGGCCTCCAGATGTACATACTGAGCGTGCATGTGCCAAATGACAACTAAGCACTGCAGCAGCCATATTTATAAACGGCACTTACTTAAAAAACATGTTTCGTATTTGCATGAGAAGCTATACTAAATGAATGGAGAGTTGCAACAGTAACTGCAGTGTATCAACAATGTATGTGAGGAACATGTTTCGTGAAACATCGAAACAAGAAAAAAAATCTGAAAACTAATAAGAAAATGAAACGTGTTGATAGTTATTTCCAATGTGCAGGTGCAAAGTGGATGGGCAACAATGCAGTCCTACTGTTCTCAGATTTTATTCCCCCTTTAGAGAAAGTTTTGAAATGAGGTGCTTATAACTGTTCCTAACAAAACAAACTACTGGAAAACATTATTTTTACTAGATATAATGACTTTCCAACATATTTACACTTAGTTGATTTAATCATACAAATATATTCCCATTCGCATTGTAGATGATTTACATAAAATATAAAAGAACTTGTTTGGCGCCACTGCAACAAGGTTGTCTGTATGTTAGGTCTTCAGCCCAGAGGCTGGTTGGATCCTCGAATAGCACCACCAAAGGTTATGCGGTTATAAGGAAACCGCAAAAACCAATGGCAGCACCAAAATGCAGAGTGAATATAGCATGAAACCAACATCCACAGAGGTTGATCATTAACTGACGAAATCCAGACTGCTTGCTTGATCTAACATGCGTACCTGCTAAGATAAAGGCACACGGTTGTCTCGCCTAGTGTGTCCGGTTGGAGAGTTACATACGGGCGAGTGTGGTGCAGTGCAGTGTGTGCCATAGTTCTGTGTGCGTAATATGGCAGAGTACAATGGGGGTGATGAATCACCCGATCCGTTAAAGTTACCGGTTGAACGCGAAATAGTCATTCGTATGGATGAAGATGATCCATTACCTGCTTCTAATCAACTGAATAGTGCTTCTGCTCAAAAAACGGAAGGGACGAATAATCCACACAATTCGGATTCTACTCCGCCTGTTATCATCGAAAAATATCCTACTACTCATTATGGACCATATATTGTGTTTGTGGAGTCTATTAATTCGCAAAACCTCAGTCATTTGCACCCGATGTCTTTGAGGCGCAAATTTCATGATGCTAATCTCAGTGTCAAGTCTATCACGCGTAAGGGGCGGAATCGCCTTCAACTTGAATTTTCCTATGCAGTACAAGCAAATGAGTTCTTAACCAATCCTCTGCTTAATACTTTAAAAGTTAAAGCATTCATACCCAGTTCCAATATCATGCGTGTAGGCATTATTCGTGATGTCGACAAAACACTCACTGAATCGGAGATTCTCAAAAACTTAAAGTCTACCGTACCCGTCAAATCTGTTAAACGTCTCAATCGACGAGTCACACAACAAGATAAGACGGACTATTTACCTACGGGTTCTGTCAAAGTAACATTTCGAGGTCAGGCATTACCTCCCCATGTGTCACTCTATAATGTGTATATGGAGGTGGAACCGTTTATTTTTTTTCCTATTCTATGTCGTAAATGTAATAGATACGGCCATCGAGATAAAAATTGTAGGGCAAATTCTACTAGATGTGGTCGATGCTCTCTGAATCATGCTATTGCCGACTGTCAGGAAACCTTTTTCAAATGTGTTCATTGTAGTGGACCCCATTTGACTGGTTCTGACTCATGTCCCAAACAATAGCATCAGGTCCAGATCAAAAAACTCATGAGCACTGAAAACATCTCTTTTAATGAAGCAGTGTCTAAACTTCATCCTCCCAGCTATTTTCTCGAACGGAACCCGCAACAATTTCCCCCTTTAACACAGACTGTAACTCCTATGACTCCTATGCTTCCAAGAAAGCGAAAATTTACCCAAATTATTACTCCTAAATCTCGGCCGGTACCTGCACCCGGATATGATCACGCAGGTTATCTAAATCTTATTCGTGTACCTCCGACACCAGCTTCTCAGCCCCTTTCAGGAGCCTCTACTCCACATTCAACTACCCTATCTGTACCTACCACTTCCGGTGGCCAGTCAGTGCACGGCAGTGTATCCCAGCCCCCGTCCGTAGATAATATCCAACGGCGACGTTTGCATTTACAACAAGACATTAGTAGTAAACTTGCCCAATTAATCCAATTACTGGGTGACAATCAACAAGTATCTCTTGTGCTTCGTATGTTAAAGGATAGTGTGCATTCTATGTTTTCTTTCTATGGTCAGTCTCACACAATGGAATGGAATGCTAAACAGCATGAATTACAGTTACTCCTACAACAAACGTAACCTCAATTTGTTGCTTTACAAGAAACATGGTTTTTGTCGAGTCATTCCTTTTCTGTTAAAGGTTACAATATTGAACGATATGATGGACGAGGATATGGCGGAGTAGCATTCCTCATTCAAAATACTATCTTCTATCAATTATTACCCGTTGCTATTCAACTGCCTTCTTCCTTCAGTATTGGTATCATTTATCGTGATATCTACATCATTAATATATATAGCCCTCCAGACATTTATTTTTCGGAAGGACAATGGTCGACCTATTTTGCTCAATTTGATCATGCCTCAAAACTACTTATTCTTGGTGATATGAATTGTCATCATACAGTATGGGGTAGTACCTCTGATTCGTCCAAAGGAACTCATCTCTTAGATGCGTCATATCAACATAATTTATTAATACTTAATGACGGATCTCCTACAAGATTTACCCCCCCCCAGGTTCCCCGCCCAGTGCGGTGGATCTCACTCTATGTCGTAGTTCGATGGCAACACTTACAACCTGACATACATTGGTGAATACTTTTACAAGCGATCACTCCCCTATTCTTATAAGCTATGGCCTGAGTCGACCGAATCAGTCCCTGTTTGACAGTAACTCTCCCCCCTCCATACGATCACTTAAAAATTTTGATGCGAATAACTTTCGGCACTTTATTGAGAATCAACTTTCTCTTACGCCAGCACATCTGCTTACACATGACTTACTTCTACAGATCGTTTATCGATATATTCATATTTACCACCCCTTTAAAGTAGTTCACACTCCTAAATAGCGACAACCCTGCTTCTTGCGTTGGTGGGATGCTGAGTGTCATAATATCATACAAAAACGTAAAAGACTCTTTCGCTTGTATAGGAAAAATTTATCGCCCCATAACTACTTTACCTTAAAACATCATATTGCCTATTCTCGCAGAGTTTTTAATGCCAAGCGCCGGGAATCGTGGAAGCGTTTTATTTCATCACTTACAACTTCAACGCCGATTACGCAAATCTGGAATGCTGTTCGTACATTGACTCGTGTTTCTCATCATGCTGCTAGTGCGATAATTCCTACTGATGTGCTTCAGCTGTTCTTACATTCTGTTACCCCGGACTATGTTGTTCTTACCAGTATCTCGTCCCAGACCGAAACCAGTCGTCCCTCTTCTGTTTTATTACAGCCTATCACTATTTCTGAATTCGAAGCGGTTCTCCCTACAGCCTCTCAGTCAGCACCTGGCCCAGACTAGATCACATACAGTATGCTGCACTTATTGCCTTCCAATGCTAAGCACATTATTCTTACCTACTATAACAACATATTATCTACACTTACAGTGCCCTGTCAATGGAATGATTTTTTTCTTGTGCCCATCCCCAAACCGAATAAGCTACCTTCTGACTTTCATAGCTACCGTGGAATTGTTCTTAGTTCATGTATGCGAAAAACATTTCTTAAAATATTACTTCAGAGATTTCGAATATTATAATATTATAACATGACTCCAAAAACCAATAAGCGTTTCTTAAAGGACGTAGCACTCAGGATGCTATCAATACCTTCGTAATTGACCCCCTTTTGGCCAAATCACGTCGTCATAGTACTATTGCTACGTTCCTGGATATTCAAAGCGCATATGATTCAATTCCATTACATATGTTATGGGACTGTCTTTTAGCCAAGAATTTCCCTCCTGATTTTATTTCCCTTTCACAACATTTATTTACCTACCGTACTCTTATATTACAACCTACCAACACCATATTTCTAGTCTACAGTCGTCCTAGGGTTTGGCGCAAGGGGACATTTTCAGTGGGACACTTTTTGCACTTTACATGAGCGATTTTGTAAGTTTAATAACGCGTTCTGCACGCATAATAGCTTATGTTGACGATATCGTCCTTTATTTTTCTCACACCAACGTTGATACATACCGTGCACGAATGTCGCAACTCCTCACTGAAGCTATTTCGTGGTTGGAATCTCATGGTCTTCAACTTGCAATCTCTAAATGTTCGACGATGATTTTTTCACATCACCGTGAATATGATCGGACCCCTCTGCTATTCGACACGTATTCTATCCCGCTCTGTACACATCATAAATATTTAGGAATATACTTAGACCATAAACTAAACTGGACTCAGCATATAAAACATTTGCGGCATAAAGCTACTTCCTATTTAAATCTCCTCCGCACTGTTACACGTAGAAACTGGGGTGCAGATCCGGTCGTTGCTCTTTCTTTATATAAGGCTACTCTCCGATCTCAATTGGATTATGGTGCACACGTACTAGACATGGCTTCTACCACATCTTTAGAACAGTTAAATACAATACAATTTAGCGCACTACGCATTTGTATCGGTGCTCTTCGTACTACGCCTACTAATGCTTTACTTGTGGAAGCTGGTGATCCCCCTCTACAAATACGACGTCTTATGTTAACCACAAAATACCTCCTTAAGAAATTTGCCGTAATTGCTACTCCTCTCATACCCAAATTACAACTATTGTTTGAACTTTCTAACACTTTTCGTCAGCGTCTTATTAAAATGCCGGCCTTATATTATGCATATAGTTATTTATTTGAACAACGAGATTCTATTTTACGCATGCCCAATCTGCCGTATTATTCATTTTCTTATGAATGTTTCATTCATCGCCCTTATATTATTTTACCTCCTGCATCTAATTATAGCCACGATGTCACTCCGCACAGTACACAAGTACGGATTCACAAAAAATACCTGTTTCACCCTCTCCTAGTTCTGTAGACATCTACACAGATGGCTCGAAGACAACAACCGGCGTTGGAGCGGCCTTTTTTGCTGTACAACCACAGTTTGTCCAACAATTTAGACTACCTAATTATTTCTCTATTTATTCTGCTGAACTTTTTGCCGTACGCCAAGCCCTTCTTTATGTTATACAACATCATTATGCCAAAGCAACTATCTACACTGATTCTATGAGTGTATTACAATCACTCTCCTCCATCTCCTTTTCATTTAATTGGTATTTACATAACGTAAAACATTTAACTTATACCCTTGAACGTTCAAACGTCTACCTTACGTTTGTTTGGGTGCCAGCTCTTATTGGAATTTATGGTAATGAACGAGCCGATAATGCTGCTAAACAAGCGTCACGTCTTCCACTCCCCGCCTCCCCTATAGCTACCCCCCCCCACTGATTATTTTATACTTGTTAAAAATAAGGCTCGCTCAGATTGGCAATTACAATGGCAAAAGGTCGATCGTATTACAACTACAGCCTCGCATTCCCCTACAACCGTGGTTTCTATCAGGTCAGTATTCTAGACGACACATCATTACTATTATCCGTCTTAGGTTTAATCATGTTCTCACACCCCTTTATAAATATACATTTCATCTGTCAACTCACCCACTGTGTGCATGTGGTTATCCCGACGGAGATGCTAACCATATCTTTTTCCATTGTCCGTTATATCGTTCGGCTAGACATTTTTTCCTTCGACTTGTTCAGCATAAATTTCCCTTGCCTACTAGTATTTCTTGCTTACTTTATAATTTGACACCTACTGCCATTTCATTAATTACCACGTTTCTTGATGATACTAACCTAACCTTATAACTAGATGCCACATCCTGGTTTCATTGTCGTTTGTTGTTTATTGAGTTGGTATGTTCCTGGCTTCCTCCGTGTACATAGCATGATCGATTGTTTTTTGTGGTACTTTCTTCACATCCGGTTATTCTTCTCCTCCCTTCCCCCTGAACCTAACATACTACCTTCTACATGAAGTTTAGCCCTTGACTTAGATATTGCTCCCGCTATATGCGTTCATCAAGTGTATATTGTGTTTACTGTCGTGTGTCCCATTCAGTGCTCCTCATGGTTATTTATTTATCAAGTTCTTCCTAACTACATAAGACTATTGACTGGGCAAAAATTATTAAACAAGGAGCCCAAAAACAGTTCACGAAGAAGAAGAAGGAGATAAAGGCAGGGAATCACATCAAGGTTAAGCATTATTTTTGAAAGAATATAACTTCAATTTTTCTCATCATCATAATTTCCACTTATCCAGGTCTACTGGGCCAGGGTATATATGACACTTCTCCATCTTCCTCTTTCCTTCCACCATTCCTCTTCCACGATCTTGTCCTAGTCTAAATTTCGTTTTCTTATGCCACTCTCCACTGATTCAATCCACATTGTTTTAGGTCTTCCTTTTTACTCTCTTGCCCCTGCACTTTGCCTCCAGTATCTATCTTGGAATTCTATTCTCCTCCAATCTCTTTACATGTCCAAACCACCTTAGTTTATTAATTTAGCTTTCCTATTCGAACTTCATCAATCATCAATCAATCGCTACTGATCTGCATTTAGGGCAGTCGCCCAGGTGGCAGATTCCCTATCTGTTGTTTTCCTAGCCTTTTCTAAAATGATCGCAAAGAAATTGGAAAATTATTGAACATCTCCCTTGGTAAATTATTCCAATCCCTAATTTCCCTTCCTATAAACGAATATTTGCCCCAATTTGTCCTCTTGAATTCCAACTTTATCTTCATATTGTGATCTTTCCTACTTTTAAAGACACGCCTCAAACTTATTCGTCTACTGATGTCCTCCCACGCCATCTCTCTCCACTGACAGCTCGGAACATACCACTTAATCGAGAAGCTCGTCTCCTTTCTCCCAAGTCTTCCCAGCCCAAACTTTGCAACATTTTTGTAACGCTACTCTTTTGTCGGAAATCACCCAGAACAAATCGAGCTGCTTTGTTAAATGGAGGTTCCTGGAAACAAATATATTCCTTCCTTCCTTCCTTCAACCGAAATGGTTTAATATATGAGGATAAAGTTCCTAATAACAGTATATATTTTACATCCTAGGTATGAAAGAGGAAATATTTTTAAACGTTCCACCCCTAATATGTTAAAATGGGGTTGGATCCGGAAACAAAATTATTCATCCCTCCAAAACCGTTCGACGTACAAAGTTGTAATTTTACGAGAAGCTTCTACTTTTATGTCCTAGGTGTAAAATACAGCATACTTCAAAATATTTCTCCTCTGAGGGATTTGGATAGTGCTTGACTCTCAAAAATACAATATCAATTCTTCCTAACATCTTCATTTCTCACTCTGCCTTTCCTTGTCTTTCCAATCATACTTCTTATGAATTTCATCTCACTGGCTTGAACTCTACTCTCTTGCCTGCTAGTCAAAGTCCAAGTCTCAGCTGCATAAGTCAGTATGGGTACATAGTACACTTGAATGGGTGCTCGCAAAAACTGGCTAACCAACATTTTGTCAGAACAGAGATAAATCAACTTTTGCAAATGTCAAAAAACAAAAATTATACCATAAGAATAATATCTGTTGCATTATTTTATCTTGATGTAGTACCTTTAAATTATCAATACCATATATTGGAACTGTATTAAAAATGAGTGCTTGGAAAAATAGGAATATATAAAATGGAGGAAAATTGACTTCTGCGTTGACCTAGCTATAGTTAATAGTTTAGCATAGATTCGTAACCAAACTTTATTTTATGGTCATACAATCATACAATACAAAAAAGGTGTTTTATGCAGTACACTAGACACAAAGATGCCGGCCTCCGTGGTGTACGGGTAGCGTGCCTGCCTCTCGCCCGGAGGCCCCGGATTCGATTTCCGGCCAGGTCAGGGATTTTCTCTCGACTTGAGGGCTGATTCGAGGTCCACTCAGCCTACGTGATTAGAATTGAGGAGCTATCTGACGGTGAGATGGTGGCCCTGGTCTCGAAAACCCAGAATAACGGCCGAGAGGATGCGTCGTGCTGACCACACGACCCCTCGTAATCTGCATGCTTTTTGGCTGAGTAGCGGTCGCTGGGCAGGCCAGAGCCCTTCCAAGGGTATAAGTGCCGTGGGTTTTTTGTACATAAAGATGCTTCAGACTTATTTTGAAATATGATATAACTCCCTCATGGGACAATCATCAGTCACATGGGTCATATTCTAATGCATTGGAAAATTATTCCTCAGTCACGTCTTGGCCATTGCCAGCTGTCATTTCTCTGTAATACTGGTGATATATTGCAGGGACATATTCAAGTAGCTCAAGCAAGTCCTTAAGCTTTGCTGGCTTTATTGGCCTTGTAACTGTACTTTGGTGACAGCTGAACACTAGCAAGTGATGGCCGATCACCATTACTGTTCCTTTTGTAAAGGTCAACACAATCATATTCCTCAACAATACCATATAAATATTTTTAAAATACTTAAATGGTACATCTTTCATAAATAGTATGCTTGAAACTTTACTAATTAGTACTCTTTGCTTATTTACAGATACCATTCTCTTGGTTAATTTTTCTAGCAAAGGTTGAGTGCTCACAAACTTATCATTTGTCATTTTTACTACTTGAAATGACTTTCTTACTCTAGCTTTTTCTACTAAATCCTTCCATTCATCTGGCACAAAAACACACAAAACACCCACAGCCTCCAGTATACATGCAGATAAGGTTTGCTAACCTACATATACAGCAACGCCATCTTTACGGCCTCCTCCGTAAACGTATGTTAGCCCGATTTTGCAATAACAAAATTGGCCCAAATAAAATGGCATAAAATTCAAAGCGTTGTATCTCATCACACAGGATTGCCTCATTTTAGCCCAACTCATACTTTGAACCTTCCGCAATTGATGGCAGCACATAACTCATATTTTCCAAATTTGTTAGTTAGCCCGTTTTTGCGAGCACCCATTCACTTGTATATCATGTGTTTACTTTTCCTTGGCACTTCTTTGCTTCAAACAAGTTTTCTTACACTTCGGTAGAATGCATTACCCTGCTGTACCCTCCTGCTAATTTTACACGGTAACCCCTACGCCATGTCCACCCTAGCATTTTGCAAGAATTCACTTCCTAAGTATTTAAAGCTGTCCACAATTTCCAGACTGCACACAAGCCAAGAAACTGACGTACTTATCGCTTGGTGCACAGGCGTTCAGCTTCTTTGATAGCTTGATTCTTCTCTGGTTGCCTTTTCTAAGCCTTCAGATGTTAGGACATGGCCAAGATATTCTACACGGGACTGGGCAAAGTGGAACTTCTCCAGTTGGCAAGTCAGTCCACGAATCTTCAGTCGTTCCAGCACTTTCCTCAGATGTACAAGGTGTTCTTGAAAATTCTTGCTGTGAATTAAAATGTTGTCAAGATACACTTGGCAAAAATCTCCAACATATCCTGATAATACCTTATCCATCAGTCGCATGAAGGTGGCAGGAACATTATTCAATCCACAGGGCATTACTGCAAACTGGTACAATTCTCCCGGTGTCTAGAACTTTCCTCAACCTCCACTTGCCAGTATCCAGAGTTGACATCCAGCGTGCTGAAAATCCTAGACCCACTTACTTATTTCAGCGAGTTTTTGAGGTCTGGCATGAGGTAGGCATCACTAACAGTCTTCTCGTTCAACCTGCGTAAGTCCACAACAGTCGATACTCCCCATTCTGCTTCAATAGGACGATAGGTGAAGCCCAAAAGGATGTAGAGGGTTCGATGAGACCTTGCCCTTCCAACTCTTGAATCTTTTGGATGGCGAAGTTGCGCTTATCCGAGTTGATTGTTTGTGGACGTTGCTTGATGGGTGAGGAAGCGCTGCATTCAATGGCGTGCGTTACCGTGGTGGTCCGTCCTATTTTATTGGTGAAGAATTTCGGAAAGTCCTTTAAGTTGTGTCTCAGCTCCTCTTCTTCACTCGGTCGAAGATGCGTTAACTGGATATCTCCCATGTCTACGTCGACTTCCGTATCCTTGCGATTCTGGAGATTTCCATCGTGCCAGGCGACCCTCAGATATCTGTCTTTTCCCAAAAATAATTCATGAGCTGCATAGTCTAGGATCACCTTGTATTCCACCAGAAAGTCATGACCGAATATGGTGTCAGGTATCACGTTCTGAATCACTACAACATCAAATACAATAGGCATGTTCATGCATTTGGCGGTTAGGTTTGTCTGTCCTTGAATGGAATAGGTTACCCCGTCCGCTGCTTGGACTACCCTTCCGAGACGGTGAGACTTCATAGGCTTTAGTAATCTGGCAACAGTACCGTTGACAAATGAATGGCTTGCTTGGCTGTCGAGTATGGCTGAACAATTCTCGTTGCCAATCCTTAAGATGATAGCTGGGCGGGGTTGGCCTGTTCTACTCAAATCTGACCAATCCCTCTCCTACTTGACCTGGGTTGCTCATCTGTCAGGTCTTGAGGCACATTCCTGATCCCGGTCCCATCTCCCCTCAATCCAGAATGGACCGGACCTAGTTTTCCGACGTCAAGGCTGTGCGCTTGTTCTTCAGGTGTCCTGCTCTTCCTCAGTAATAGCTCTTCCTAACTGCGCTGGGCTCTTCCGTAGCTTTGCTCTTGTGCTCCCCCTCCAGCTGGCTGATGATTCTGCGTAGATACTTTTACTAGGGGTCGAATCTTATCGTGGAGTAGCTCTGTGATGTCTGGTAAGATCTTGTTTACCGAGCTCGATAGCTGCAGTCGCTTAAGTGCGGCCAGTATCCAGTAATCGGGAGGTAGTGGGTTCAAGCCCCACTATCAGCAGCCCTGAATATTGTTTTCCGTGGTTCCCATTTTCACACAAGGCAAAAGCTGGGGCTGTACCTTAATTAAGGTCATGGCCACTTCCTTCCAGTTCCCATCCCATCGTCGCCATAAGACCTATCTGTGTCGGTGCGACGTAAAGCAAATAGGAAAAACAAAACAAAAACTTGTTTTCTCTTCCATTCGGGTGCAGACGGCTGAAGAGTTGGTACTTCTGTAGGACGAAGGCACTAGCTCTCATGCCAGTGGGTTGTGCCTCAGTCAGTAGCTTCCTTTTCATGGAGCTCTTCACCCCTTAGGAATTAATCCTAGCAAGGAATTCCCTCTTGAAGTCCGTCCAGTTTAAATGTAAACCCTTCAATTTATTCCACCAAGAAGCAGCTTGCCCCTTTAATCGCGGTGTGATGAGTTGCACAAAGATGTCCTGTGGTAAATTAGTCCTTTCTAATACGCTGACCGATCTCTCGATGAAGCTAGTCGAGTTCTCTTCCAGTTGCCCATGGTATTCTGGAAGGCTCTTTATGATCACCTTTGGGTCTAAGCGTCTTGTATTGCTGGTTAGGTTTGAGGGGGTTAGAGGTGTGGCGGTGCGTCCTGTTTGAGTTAATCTATTTTCTACTGCGTGAAGTATGCTTTCCCTTATATTCTGCACATCTCCCTTGATGATCGAAATACGATTTTCTAACCTTCCTTCAACAGCAGAAATACGGGTCCCGAAATTTCCCTCGATGGCAGAGATACGGCTTTCAAAATTTCCCTCAACAGTAGAAATTATCCCCTCAACCTGTTGCTTTATACCGGAAATCTGGATTTGCACCTCCTCTTTGAGGTTCAAGATATCGCCTTCCAGCTGGCTTACTCTACTATCGATCTGGTTAACCTGTCCCAGTTTTGACCTGATGTCCGATATCTGCTGCATTAATCGATCGGCGACGTCGTCAATTTGCGATGAAATTAAGTCATTTACGGTTGAAAATTTCGATTCTAAGTTCTGTTCTACATTGTAAACCTGTGTGTACACTTGTACTATCTGTCCGGTTAAAACTGAGTTAGCTTGAGAAATTTCGCCCAAAAGTTTGTCATTTACTTTTGAAATTTGGTCTGCAATCTGTTCTGTTAGGCCGGAATTGAAGTCTGAAATGTTGTTGTTTAGTGCCTGCATTATGGTCATTAAGTTAGAACACATTTTGGTTATATTTACCTCTTCTTCTGTCTCCGAATGTTTGCCGAATTCGATGGAAAATTTATCAGGATCTTCTTCTTTTTCCATGAAATCTTCCTGTAGCTGCGTCTGTAGTGATTTTTTCTTCCTGTTCATTGGGAGTTTCCTCTTGGTAAGTTCGTCTTTGAGCTGTTTCAGCGACATGTTCTCCAGCATCACTTGGATTTTGATCTACTACACTCGTAATCACTCGTAAATTCTTATGTCCTGTCCCACGGTCGCCAATTAACGTATCCACAAAGACGCACACGAAATGCTGTCAGTTGATGCAGTTATTTATTCACATCTATTTACAAATTGTATGCACATCTGAACTTAATCACTACCAAATACATACATCAACAAAGCCGGTATTTTAACAACTGCCTATCACTAAGCACACGCCACATGGAGCTTGTAACCTTAAAACACAGTTGAAACAATTGACTGCTTACAAGCATGTTACCTACAACATGTGGTCACAAGTATACTCTTGCTACACCATAACTCTACTAAACAATAACTCATTGTTACCATCAAGACCACCTTCTTATATACGTGCCTTCCCAGGCTTCTAGAAAGATACATTACCAAAATACCTTCTCGTAAATTCTTGAGTGCCTAACAACATGGTTATAATGTACAGAATACTCTACCATGATCTAGTGCCATTCTGGAAGTTACAGTGTGTTTCACAATTCTGTAGCGGACTACAAATCATATACAGGTAATAATAAATTATATAACATTATTTTACAGGTATTTACATTAACTGAACTCATATAAATATTTATGTACAGCACATGTTTCATGACATAACCTCACAGACGACGCGATCGTATCGTTATAATAATAAAAATACTAACTGGATATAACACTTCTTAGCCATACATTACAAGTAATAATAATAATAATAATAATAATAATAATAATAATAATAATAATAATAATAATAATAATAATAATAATAATAATAATTTGAGCTCGACACTTCCATTATTTACCCATGGCTGAGAGAATATTGTTTTCACGTTATATCTGTTTATCACACTTGTGTCAGTATAGATAGCACTTTCAGCATGTAGTAGGTAGAGATACAATCAGCGGCTTCTCAAAAGATAATTCAGATCGTAAGTTCATAATTTAAAAGTCTGAGGTCGATATCTAGCATAGTTTTTGCCTTACATGAGTTTGAATGCAGCAGTATAATTTTGTTCTTGCAGGCTTGAACTATCCAGTCAACAGGGGGCACTAGACTCCGGCAGACCCGGTCGCCTATGTGTTAAGGCAATCCTCAATTTTGAAAGAGGAGGCTGAACATGTGACTCCAGGAGTGTAGTATGACCTAGATTATTTGGACTTCCTAAAATCCATACAGAAGACAATCCTCTCAGACCAATTGTTAGTGCGATAGGTTCTCCTGCATATGTTTTGGCTAAATGTCTAAGCAAGTTGCTTCAGCCACATATAGGACATACTGAATCATACATTACGGACTCTCTGTATTTCGACAATAAGTTGTCAGCCATAACCCTTCAACCTAATGCACTTCTGGTGAGTTTCAATGTGGAGTCCTTGTTCATTGAAGTGCCAATTGACCCGGTCACTGTTCCCTGAAGACATTACTAAGTTAATTCACCACTGTATGACTTCAGCTATTTCTTCTGGAGTGGGCATTTTTACGAACAGACGGATGGGATGGGTATGGAAAGTCCACTCTTACCAGTAGTGGCTAAATTCATTATGGAGCAATTTGAGAAGGTAGCTATTGCTTCGGCGCCCGCCAAACCTATGATTTGATAGAGGTATGTTGATGATACATTTGTGGTAAGGACAGAAGGTCCTGAGAAAATTTTTCTATTTCTAAACCACCTAAATCAGCAGCATTATTCAATTAAATTTACTATGGAAATTGAGTCAGATGGATGCTTTCCTTTCTTGGATGTTCTAGTAACAAAGAAACTGGAAGGCTCCTTAGGATATACCGCCCATCATAAGCCTACCCACAAAAATCACTATCCCCATGCAGATTCTCACCACCACCCAGCAGAAAATCAGGACATTCTCATGACACTCACCACCAGGGTGACACAAAATTTGTGAGCCGTCAAATATCCAGGAGGAGATAGACATGATCAAAGTAGAGGTAATGGTTACAATGATGTACAGATTCATAGATCCATGTATCCCAGAGGGACAACTAAGCAAAGCTCACAGAAAGAAGAAGTGAAGTGAACTGCCTACCTGCCTTACATTCACAATACCACAGATTGTATTGCCAAGGTCCTCCGCAAGGACAATATAAAAACTGGATTTAGCACCATCACTAAAATTGCTCACAGTTTAGGTAAAAGCAAGGACAAATTTTCCCCACTCTTACATGCTCTTAGGTACAAAATTCCCTGTACTTGTGGCAAGGTATATATTGGCCAAACATGCCAATCCATTTGTACTCATATCACAGAACACCAATGAAATATCTATCTCAACCAGCCAGACAAGTCAGCAATAGCTGAGCATGCCCTATTGTTGGATCATGATGTCATGTTCCAGATGTTCAAACTTTTACCCACGCTAAACACTACAGGTCTAGGATTATACGGGAATCTGTGGAAATAGGTAAAAATCCTAACAATTTCAACAGGGACACGGGCTATCAATTAAGTAATATGTGGTTGCCAGCCATTAAGGATTTATGTAGGTACCGTAGTTCTCTTCCCTGTCCTCTGAGTGTTTTCCAAATTCGTATGTTCCTCATCACCAGATGGTTCATTCCAGTCTATGTGTTAAGTGTCATACTTTTATAATGTGTGTACACTGGTTATGCACCCCCTCCCTCCCACAGTGTGTCACATTATTATCATCCTCTAGTTTTCTCCACACACTTTTCTTTCCATTCTTCAGCTCTATTCTATTCTATCCTGGGTGTCTTTTGTTGCACCTTATTTCATTTTATTTTATTATTTTCTACTTATTTCTTCTACCACATTCATCCCTGATTCATCTGATGACCTCTCTATTACTTCTCATGCACACATGGTGTGATAGGAACAACTTAATTGGAGCTTAATGGTGTCATCAGCTGCTATTTGAAATATTAGTGCTGTGCCAGCATACAGAGAGCCATCTGGAGAGGAATGAGCGTACCACAGTGACCAACGGTAAAGCATTCTTAAATTCAAACCCATATTATTGTAGAAATCTTCCTCATGAACAGTCAAGATTTTCTTCTGAAGATGTGGAACAAATTTTTTCTGCAAAATGTAAACAGTTTTACCTTGTTTTCTTGACATGGCATAAGGCCAAAAGTCTTTATCATGTCTACAAGGATGGGCTGTGAGAGCATCAACATTAACATCAGCTTAAGGATATTGGTACATATTTATATATGCAAACAACCTGATGAAACACAAACAGAATGACTACATTCAGCTACATCTTTAAGCAAGCACATTATCCTTAATATCAACATTAGATTTGAGGGACTCAGCACCATCAATGCATTCCCTTTCTTTAGGTATCAACAAGGACTTGCAAAGTTATGAGGATTGTTCAAATGAAGCATGGGGTAGTGTCAAGAAGCAAATACTGTATGTGCTGGGACAACATACACTATTACAATGACGGTATGTTGATGACAGTTTGAGACAGTCTACAGATCTTTCTTTATTCGTGTCAAAAGTATCAACCTTACTTACAGATATTTAAAGAAACAACATGATATTTACATTCCTACTATACAAATATACAGGTCTATTACACAATCACAGTATTAAAAAAACAACATGATATCTACATTCCTACTATACAAATATACAGGTCTATTATACAGTCCACTGTCGGCAGCCCTGAAGATGGTTTTCCATGGTTTCCCATTTTCACACCAGGCAAATGCCGGGGTTGTACCTTAATTAAGGCCACGGCCGCTTCCTTCCAATTCCTAGGCCTTTCCTCTCCCATCGTCGCCGTAAGATATATCTGTGTCAGTGAGACCTAAAGCAAAATAGCAAAACAAAATATTATACATTCACAGATAAAGCAACAGTTAAAGAGCTAGATAATTCTTGCCTGGTATTGGGCGACGTCAATAGCATTGGGGGAGGCCGCAATCAAGTCTTTCATAGCGCACATTGAAGGACATAAAACACACTGACATAGATGTTGGATCGTCTGCTGCTCTCCGCAATCACAAAGTGATGAATCACTTGAGAAACCCCACTTCTGCAAATTTACTTTTGTTCTGCTGACTTCTATGCGGAGTCTGTTAAAGGCTTTCCATACTGTCCACTTCTCCTGGTGTCCACATGGAAGACTTTCCTTCTGCTCTATCCAGTTGGAAAGGTGGTTGATTCTTTCTTTCCACATTTTGACCCTAGCATTCTCTGCTTTCCCCTCAAGGTTAACTGATGTGCGAAGAAAATTTTTCTAGATTTTAGCCTCTGTGTGGCTGGGTGGTATCCATAGAGAGGGTGTGCTTCTGAAGAAGATGATTGAAGCTTTTCTTTGTTAGCTGCTACCTCCCTACGAATTTCACCGGGAGCAATACCAGCTAAAAGTTGGACCTTCTCAAGGGGTGTAGGTTTCAGACATCCAGTAATGATCCTGCAGCTTTCGTTTAGAGCTATGTCGATCTGCTTTGTATGAGCTAACCTGTACCAAACCGGGGAGGCATATTCTCCTGCAGAGTAGCATAGAGCTAGAGCCGATGTTTTAATTGTTTGTGGTTGTGCTCCCCAACTTGTTCCTGATAATTTTCATAGAATGTTGTTTCTAGTAGCTATCTTTTGTTTTAAGTTTTGGCAATGTTTCTTATATGTTAAGGTGTGATCCAGCATAACTCCCAGGTACTTTGGAGTAAAGCAGTGTTCCAGTAAGTTCTCTTTCCACAGTACTTTGAGTTTCTGAGAGGCCGCAGATGGAATGCACAGATTTGAGTCTTAGCTGGATTTGGCTTGAGTTGGTTTTTCTCATAATAGGTACCTAGCTCTTCTAATGCAGCAGTTAAAGTCTACAGATAATCACCCCGACCATCCAGATCCATAGGGATGAGTGGTCGGCATCTTAGCCTTCGGTCCTCATGTGGGCATGTATTGTTGTGAAACATAAGCACACATTGTGTCTGTTTTCCCGGCTGTCAGTTTGGATGGCCCTGCAGAGTTTCTGTAAGTTTATAATACCAATGTAAATGGTCCATTATTGGACATTATAAATTTTCCAGCTAACTCATTCTTGGTTGCCAGCGTTTCGCCCTCGTGTGCTAGGGTGGGCTCATCAGTTGGTACCTAGCACACCTACCAATACGCTGGCTAGTGCATACCGTGGAGGCCACTGCGTAGGCTAACTGGAGCCACCGGCAGTGCCAATGCACTAAGAGACTTTGTCTCATCACTAAAAATTGATGCCTGCTTGGCCATCAGATGATATAGATGTTGATTCCCATTGGGAATCTGAAATATTTTTCCTGAATGAGTAAATTTATAATACCAATATAAATGGTCCATTATTGGACATTATAAATTTTCCAGCTAACTCATTCTTGGTTGCCAGCGTTTTGCCCTTGTGTGCTAGGGTGGGCTCATCAGTTGGTACCTAGCACACCTACCAATACACTGGCTAGTGCATACCGTGGAGGCCACTGCGTAGGCTAACTGGAGCCACCGGCAGTGCCAATGCACCAAGAGACTTTGTCTCGTCACTAAAAATTGATGCCTGCTTGGCCATCAGATGATATAGATGTTGATTCCCATAGGGAATCTGAAATATTTGTCCTGAATGAGTAAATTTATAATACCAATATAAATGGTCAATTATTGGACATTATAAATTTTCCAGCTAACTCATTCTTGGTTGCCAGTGTTTCGCCCTCCTGTGCTAGGGTGGGCTCATCAGTTGGTACCTAGCACACCTACCAATACGCTGGCTAGTGCATACCGTGGAGGCCACTGCGTAGGCTAACTGGAGCCACCGGCAGTGCCAATGCACTAAGAGACTTTGTCTCATCACTAAAAATTGATGCCTGCTTGGCCACCAGATGATATAGATGTTGATGGCCAAGCAGGCATCAATTTTTAGTGATGAGACAAAGTCTCTTGGTGCATTGGCACTGCCGGTGGCTCCAGTTAGCCTACGCAGTGGCCTCCACGGTATGCACTAGCCAGCGTATTGGTAGGTGTGCTAGGTACCAACTGATGAGCCCACCCTAGCACAGGAGGGCGAAATGCTGGCAACCAAGAATGAGTTAGCTGGAAAATTTATAATGTCCAATAATTGACCATTTATATTGGTATTATAAATTTACTCATTCAGGACAAATATTTCAGATTCCCTATGGGAATCAACATCTATATCATCTGATGGCCAAGCAGGCATCAATTTTTAGTGATGAGACAAAGTCTCTTAGTGCATTGGCACTGCCGGTGGCTCCAGTTAGCCTACGCAGTGGCCTCCACGGTATGCACTAGCCAGTGTATTGGTAGGTGTGCTAGGTACCAACTGATGAGCCCATCCTAGCAGAGGAGGGCGAAACGCTGGCAACCAAGAATGAGTTAGCTGGAAAATTTATAATGTCCAATAATGGACCATTTATATTGGTATTTTAAATTTACTCATTCAGGACAAATATTTCAGATTCCCTGTGGGAATCAACATCTATATCATCTTCTGTAAGTTTGTCACAGAAATGTTGAGTCTTGAACATTGGTTGTTCCATTATCCATTAACCAAATAATACTGTCAACATGACCTTGTGAGCTGCAGCAGATGACTTAGACCTCTTCGGTCCTGGTGGCGAAGGATGTCTCCATTCCTGGCTTGTGCTTTTCGATGTTGGCTCTAAATGGTGGTGCAGGGTTTTGTTACTGGTCACCGTTTACTCCAAGAAATGCTGTCTGTCCGTGTGATATTGGCTGAAATGTTCCAGGCATATTACCATCTGTTTGGCTTTCCCTTCATTTGTGGGGTGTCAGGACAAACTTTCCACTACCCCAGTTCCATGCTCATGTTGATTGTATGGATCAGATGGTGTGGTTGACAGTTTACATATGCTGATATGGTGATTTCTCTTCAATATGTCAACAGCAGCAATCTGTACCTGTGCCAGTACAGGCAAGTGTCCAGGTCATGGCAGATTCGTCGTGCATTTCCGATTACCTTCAAACTCGATACACTACCTGAACATGGTGTTTCGTTTGAAACATGCGTTCCCGTATATGACTTGCAATTGACCTATGATTTCACTTGCTGAAGCACTTTCTTTGCACAAGAATTGAATCACACCCCATTGTACTCAGCTGGAAGTGTCTGTTACCTACCACTGTTGCTTTAACTGTCTCGTCTATTCAGTAGTCACGTGACTCATACTAACTAAATTCTGTACCATTACAACAAGCACCAAGCTACAGTATACAGTGCTGTCATCTCTTGGTAGCCCCATTGACTATTGATAGTGTTGACAGCTTTGTTTATGTTTAATTTGAACAGTGCTTATAATGAAGAATTGGAGAACATCCTTACTTACACTCACAAGGAACACCCCTGGGTTTGAACAAATAATAGCGCATCAGAATACATTTGAAGGTCACATTTGAGTCCCTGCTTTTGGTGGTGACAGTTGTTTGTCTGTAAAACTCTGCAGTTATGCACTAGTAGAGGGCTTTTTTTGCACCATGCTTTGTGTGCAGTCTGCTGTGCCAGTCTAAATTGTGCCGGTGGTGATATCACACATCTTGTTGCTTATCCGTAGAGAGACAAAACACAATGGTTTGGTGAGTGGTGCCAGAAAATATGATGTAAGGTGCACAATTAAAATGATCTTCTTGCGGAGGATGAGTCATTCATATATTTTCTTACGTCTTTGATAATGAACAAATATATTTTGTATAATTCTTACAAAGGAAAAGTGGCATAACGTTAGATTGCAGTTATGATGACAAAAAGTAGTGCAATTGACTGCGGAGGGGATAGTTCCAGTTCGATAGGAGAAGTTAGCTGTCACAGTCAAAATGAACTTTCACCTACCAAAATTAGGTAATTGTTGAGTGTGTTCACAATATCTGATGAGAAAACATTAGGCAGTATGTTTGATGATTATCATAGGTGAGGATACAGCACATATGAAAAGCCACTGAAACAGTATCTGGCACTGAAAATGAAAAATAATATTAAAGTAATGTTGGAATGTGTATCAGAGAAGTTAGAGGATGTAACCATGGTCCAGGAAAACCACACACAGCAAGTTAGTGTCATCAAAAAGTAATCAGTAGCCAAGTTTGATGAGGCTAGAGAAGAAGTATATAGTGTACATTACTGGAATTTACAATTAATGGGCAATTGATGCAGATAAATTTATTGTACTGTACTTTTGAACTTCAAAGGTGCAAGACATTTTAATGATAATTTGAAAACTGAATTTGGAATAACATCACACCATATAACTATGCTCCAATCAAAGAATGTGAATCAGAAAAAAGAGGAGATAATCCAACATGAAGAAACATTGGTTACTGATGTCAATGATCTTATTGCACGTGAACATATATAACTGGAGTATGCTTGGAACTGTGGCCAGAGTCAATTCAACTATGAGCTTGGATATGAAAGAACATTGTCAACAAAAGGTGAGAAACATACCATAGGGACGATGATGTCTCTTCATAGTTCAATACACAGCTAAACTATAGATGTTGTATTGCCAGTGGATGGTTGTTTAGCTAGCAAGCTACATATCTGCTTCTGTGAACAGAATGGAAAATTTGAACCCCATGTGGCACAAGTAACTGTAGAAATATGTCATACATATGTAGTTGTGGACACCAGTGTGAGTGGAAAGATGACAAAACAACACCAACAGAACTTTTGTTTCCTGTTTTGAATAGACATCTATCTTACGAAGACAAGTCAGTCCTCCTCTACGATTCCTGGGCTGTACACATGGATGAAAGCAAACCTCAGGAGGCCTCCAAGGAAAAACAAGGTCTTTTAAAAGTCATCCCACCAAAAATTATGAAATATATTCAGCCATGAGTTAGATATGAATTATTTCAGACAGTACAAAATATATGCCAGAAGCATCACAGACTACATAACACTATGTCTCAACATGCCACTGCCCAAATTACATAACAGACCATTCATTCTCAAAAAACACTTGGTAATATACAATCAGTTGTCTGCAGAGTTTTACTGACTGATGCTGCATTACATATGGCAGTAAACTGGATACTATAGGGACAACCTTGTGCTAACATAAAAAATGTAGTCAACTTGACTTTCAGCAGAAATGTTCTGCATCAGTGTGCATTCGATGAGTGTACCAATGTTGCATTTATCGCCTGTGCATTTTGCAGTAATGATTATTGCATTCATCATTTTATTGAATGAAGTAATATTTGAACACAAGCACACCCTGCAGTTATAGACATCAACAACACTCCTATACATGCAGATCAGTTCCTTAAACTTCAAAATGGATTTTACAGAAGAACGACTGTCACCATAGCATTGAGAGACAAATAAAGGACCTATAATGGGATCTCAGTGTGGTTCTGTCTGTTCAAACCAGGGGGTGTTCTTTGTTAGAAATTGAAGACAGGTACTCATCTGACCCTAAAAATAACAAATCTGATGGGCTGCTATTATCAAAGGCATTTTTATGAGTAAGAGAACTGGAGAGTACCTCGATTTCCACCGTATTCTCTCGTATGTTACTGCCCTCTGCTTGATTAGCATTATGGGCAACTGAGCCTCAGCTAAAATTAAATTTCCTCATCAAATGTGCATTTATTGATATATTGCCCTCTTATTACATGTAATACAAGTCATAATTAGCTCGTATTGTCAACTTTGAACAGTTTTATGATATTATCAGTAAAAAGTTCCACCTTTACAATACTCACAAAGTTTAACCTTAAAACAAAGGTGTGAACAAGTAAGTAGTTGTTTCATCCCTCTTGGGGATATCTTCAGCCTTGCAAAGAATGTAAATTAAATAGTAAAAATAAAAGCATAAGTTATTTAAATTGTTGTTACAATACATATTTTCAATAACTAACAAGAAAACGGCGATATACAACTAAAATCTGCTTAAAAAAGCTTAGCCATTAACCCATTCGCATCCTATTTCAATACCGCAGCAGTTCACTGAGGAAACCCATTCAGTGAGGAGTCTTACCCCTTTAGGAGTTAAAAGCACGTAGATCGTCAGTGACATATCCCCAGCCTACACAAAACTACAGCCTCTCGGGAGGTCACGTGGTCTCGCCTACCGGCGTCATTTGTATCACTCTCCGTATCATCAGCACTACTATACGCATCACTCAAACTCAATTTAAGACCTTCAGGGTCTGTTTCGTCATCACAAACATCACTGTCTTCATAATCACTCTCTAAAACACTATCTATTAGCTTTCATATTCCATCTTCGTCAACACCAACACATCTGCTTGACACCATGATTGCAACTGACGTGAGTGAAATAATATGAACAAAGATTCTTTTACCTCTTGTTCCAGAAGTGTGTGATAACCTGGAGCACAGGAAATAACCGAAGCCACATGTCTAAACTTCAGCTCAGAATGCATACAAGTGGCATCTGTGAGTTAGTAACTGAACTACATGTATTGATATACAGCAGTGCATCGCCGCGAACTGAGCTCATCATTGGATTCATATGCCACAAATAACTTTTGCAAGCTAGGTTCGTCAAATGATGCGATTGGGTTAATCATAGTATAAAAGAGTTTTATGTTTGCCAGCAAATATGTTATAGATAAAACTATAACTTGTAGTGCAATCTTGAATTTCTTGCTACTATTTATACAATATGTTGCATTGATAGATTAATTAAAAAATAGTGTGTAGTAAAACTGGACCTGTTTGCACAGGGGAATCTTTTCATGTTGTGTAGTTAGAAGTTGAAAATTGCCACTCTTAGGTTTAAATCTCAGAAAATCTCAACATCCTTTTCAAAGAAGTAATTAATACTTTCATTAGAAAATCTGCCCCTACAAGAAAACAAGCCTGCCCTACTCCGCCCCCTACATATCACTCCTCTCGACCCCCTCAAACCTTCCCCTGCTTGGATGCTACTCCCAACAAAAATAAATCACATTCAGAAAACAGCACAAGGCCACACAAGGCTTGTCTGCCATGACAAGGAATGACCTGCAAGGAAGTAAGTGCTCAGATATGCTCTTCACTATTATTTTTCCTTTTCTTCACTGTTTACTTTACGCACACATTTTTATAGAACTATTTTTCATTCTACATTACTTCATATAGGAGAACATTACAACCTAAGCCCAGCAATTTTCAGTTTCTAACTACACAACATGAATAGATTCCCTGTGAAAACAAGTCTAATTTTAATAAACACTGTTTTTTAACTCATTAACCTATCAATGGAACGTATTGTACAAATAGTAGCAAGAAATTCAACATTACACAATTTATAGTTTTATCCATAACCTATTTGCTGGCAAACTTGACTCTTTTATACTGTGATTAGTGACTTAGCTTTATCAAGCAGATTTTAATTCTATATTGCCACTTTCTTGTTAAATGGCACACTAAGACCTATAGATTTAAGTTATTGAAAACATGTAGTGAAACAATAATTTAAATATGCTTTTATTTTTATTATTTAACTTTTGTTTTTTGCAAGGCTGAAGATGTCCCCAAGAGGGACGAAACATGTATCTGTAACTTTTTTAAAGAAAGGTGGAACGTTTTACTGATAATATCATAGTTGGACATTTTGCTGTTAAGGTAGTGTGGTATCCTTAACCCATTATTTTCCAAATGGTCCTTGGTTGTGGGTGGGAGCAGTAAAATAACACCCACTGTATCCCCCAATTATCATAAGAGGTGACTAAAAGGGGCTCTTAACTTGGAAGTTTGGGTTGGCTATCATGGGACCCTTAGCTGAGTCCTGACATTGCGTCCACTTATTTGTGCCATGCTCCTCACTTTCACCTATCCCATCCAACCTTCTTTGGTCAACTCTTCTCCTTTTCTGATCCCGACAGTATTAGGTGTAAGGGCCTAGGGAGTCTTTCATTTTCATACCATTCATGGCCCTTGTCTTTCTTTGGCTGATACCTTCATTTTTCAAAGTATCAGACCTCTTCCATTTTATTCCACTCTGATTAGTGTTAATAGAGGATGGTTGCCAAGATGTACTTTCACTTAAAACAATAATCACCACCACCACTACCACCTTCATTATGGTTTTACACTGGCCATTTGACACTGATTTTTAATACATTATTTTCTTTTCTTTATTCTTTTTCAGGTTACTGTACTATATGTGAGGAATTTGATGATGATGACATCTGAGGAAGACATCAAGAAAGCTTTTGAATATGATTCGGGCGAGTCATCAATTGAAAGAGTGAAGAAGGTGAAGGACTTTGCCTTTGTTCACTTTGTGAATCGTGAATGTGCAACCATTGCTTTAGAAAGATGGAATGGTAAGTGTTAAAAATATCAGATTATTTTAAAAATAGGTGAAATTGGTCCAGATATCACTATATTTTCTGGAAAGAAGATATTTATTATTAGTATGACTCATGGCCCTGTTGACCATCAATTGAGCACCAATTTCATATTATCAATAAAATATTTTATTTATGTTAGTTTACATGTTGCAATGTTATGCTAGTGTAATGATCAGTGTACATGGGTCTGAGATAAGGGCTCCTCGGGTGCCAGACAAGCATCTTCATATCTGTGAAGTGCTCATAGTACCAGTCAGTCAAAATTCAGGAGTGCTGGGCTGGAGCACATTTTCTTTCTGTTTGTACAGATCCCAATGGAATGGTAAAATATACGTCAAGGAGAAGCTGCTTTACAGTGATGATAAGTAGCCTCAAGTTATGACTACTGAACAAGTTCCTACTGCCAAAGATATATATTTTTTTAATCTTTTAAACTACTTCAAATATTTCTTCATTGCTGATACTCTTAATATTTTAGTTACATTCATGAGGAAATTAGTCTTGCAGGAAGTATTTACAGGAATGTTTGAGAAGTGTAGCTTGTAGGAAACAAGGAAAGAACCTTGTTCAAAGTACTATTTGGAGCAAACATAGAAATGTTGAAGTTCAGTTTTGATAGGGATTTTCACTTGCTTGTTATTTATTGTAACAGTTACTAAACACATCCTTTCTTGCAAACTTTGGCAATCTCACAGAATCCATTGTGTGCGTGCATGAGTGATCTAAGAGAATTGACTGGTGGTGGCAGAATGGTGAACCTGAAAAGTCAAATACTTGTTAACTTGCCTGATAAGCAGAACTTTCACTTGACTACAGGTTCTAGGATTTGATAACATAAAGTTTTAAGCAACCACTTAATAACATTTTCTTCATCTCAGTGGATGGAATTTTTCTTTTTTCTGTATTCTGTTTAATTTGCACTCGTGAGCAATTGAATTAGAGATACCTGGGTAGTAACATTGAGCACCCTCTTTCGCCTTGATGATGGGGGCAATGTCGTTTGGCACGGATTTCACAAAAAACCGAAAGCATTGAGGAGCAGTCCTGAACTATGATTGCTGCATAGCCTCTCATAATCCACAAAAATTGCTCAGAGCAGGCTCCAGAGCATGCCCATCCTTCTCTTCTGCATTCCAAATGTGCTCAGTGGGATTGAGGTCAGAGCTCCTCAGGGGCCAGACAAGCATCTTCATATGTGTGGAGTGCTTACCGTACCAGTTGGCCATAGTTCAGGAGCAAAGTGTTGGAGCATTGTTTTGCTGTGTGTACAGGTCACCTGCAGGTTGCTGGAGGTGAACAAAGGGGTGAACATGATCAGTCAGCAGCTTTCTATAGTGTTCACTAGTGAGGAACATTGTCAGATGTACCATGGGTCCCATTTTATCCCATGTGAATAGTCCCCATATGAGGATATCACCACTATCGGCCTGAAGTGTACCCTGCTCGCAAGGAGGATCCATTGTCTCGTGTGGCTGATGATGCACTCGTACCTGGCTGTCGGCGTGTACCAATTGGTACTTTGACTCACCCGTCCAGGTGATCCCTCCTCTATTGTTCCCATTGTATGGTTTCACAGTGTTCTGGAAGGTACAACAGGAATGTTCCATCTCCAGCTGAATCCTGAATATTCTAATAATCCACCAATGAGATATAAATAAAAGGCCGCTGTAAACGAAGGGTTGTTGTGGCATCGGAGTGTCGAGTGAGTAGCTGGACTGTGACAACTGTGTTGTTGACAGCCGGAGCCAGAGTTGGAGTCAGTAAGTTGGGGTGAGTGTTGAACTTTGGTGGTTGAACTGAGGATGGCTGCAGTCATTGTCTCACTGGAGTCTTTTTGCTAGTGGCTTTATGTCACACCGACACAAATAGGCCTTATGGTGATGATGGGATAGGAAAGGTCTAGGAGTTGGAAGAAAGCGGCCGTGGCCTTAATTTCACTGGAGTCTGAATGAGTTGTTGTTACGTCAGAGCGTTGAGTGAGTAGCTGGACTGAGGACGGCTGTAGTAGTGTTGGCTGCCATCATTGTTCCACCGGAGCCAGAGAATCATCACGTATGGAACTGAATAATGTGTGTACTGCCTTGGAATACTGTGTGTGCATGTACTTCCATGGACTGCAGACTGTTGCAGAGTCAGTGATTGGAGAAGCTAACATCAGTGTAATTGGGACAGTGTTAATGGTCACTGTCGTGAGGAGTATGGTCATGTTGGTTAGCACTGTTGAACTATTGCTGTCTAGTTGTCAGTGTCAAACAGCTCACTGTATTTGATTGTGTGAATTACTAGACTGTCTCTGGAGTCAAACGAAGGAACAGCCATTGTGTGTAGTGTGGTCAGTAACTCTGTGTTCAAACCTAGCTATCTGCACGCAGCTGCTGTGCAGGGTGACTGGACTTGCAGGAGGAGGGAAAGTAAGGTGAGCTGGTCAATAAGGATCATAACTTTCTCAGGTAACACTGGTGAGCTGTACTCACTGCTGTGTGAAGAGGCAGCGATTAGTGAGTGTGGTCTTTCATGGTTGAATAGAACTGTGTGTGTATATATAAGTGTGTGTGCATTTATTGGATCATCCTGGACTAAATTAGAGTAATGAAACAGATGGTGTTTTACTAGTAATGTGTGGTGTCAGAAGACTGAATAGATCCCATGTGTGATACACCATTATAGTCAGCATGAATCAGCGGACCAGGTACTTCAGGTTTCGACCCCCATCAGGAGCATTCCAGAACGTCTGTGTATAGTGTGTACACACACATATACATATTTAAGTTTTACTCTTGTGGTAATTACTGCATGTCACTTGAGACCAGAAGCCACACCAGAATAGAGGCTCAGTAGATGCACTCTTCAGAATGGTAAAGAAAACAAAGGAATACAAGAAGGAGTTGGAAGATCAGAAGACAATAAAAAAAGACCAGAAGATGATGTTTGAAGACAAGAAGATAAAATGAAAAAGAAGACCTTAAGCCAATGGGGAAGAAGATGGCAGGAGGCCAGAAGGAGGTAGAAGATAGACAGAAAATGGTCGAGGAAGGCCACCGCAAGATAAAACACATATTGCAGGCAGAAATAATTAAAGTGAAAGACAAACTTATAGAAAAAATTAACACGGTTCAGTGGGAAACTGATGAGAATATTATGAGAAGATTGGGACGGTTGATGAGAAAGTAGCTATGGTCGAAAAATTCAATGTTATTTGCGAGATCCTGCACAGAGAAGTCATCCCGCTACGCGATAGTGCACAAGGTGGGACCTATGCGGAGAGGCCATAAATTGCAGTATCGAAGTTCATCCATGATGACGTCACTAACATTTGGCGGGAAGGTACCATGGAATACGTACCTGCAGCAGTTCGAGGTGGCCTATTCTGCTAACCGCTGGAGCGAAGGGGACAAAGCCACTGCCCTCGTCGTGTCTCTGAGAGGGGATGCCCTCAGTGTCCTACAGGCATTACCAGAAGGCGCTTTGAGCAACTATATAATGCTACTTGCCCATATGGACGGACGCCTCATATGGAGATCGGCACCTCCAATAGGCCTAACGGTCACTGCTTGGGACCAGATCTCAAAGGAATACGGAGACTCTCCTAAGTGTTCGAGATAGATGTCGCCCATCTCATCCATCTGGCTTATCCATCAGCACCAGACGAATTCCTCGAACAGCTGGGTAGGCAGACATTCATAGATGGACTGAGTGACCTAGATATATATATGAATAGTGAAATACATTATTTTTTAAATTAGAAACTATAGTGCCTATGATATTGAAAAATTTCCAAGTATTAAACTAGAAGCATCTAGCTGCAGACAATAATATTCATTAGTGTATAATTTTGATTTATATTTCTTTCCTTCAATTTGGACCATTCAGTTTTTATTTTGATAATCATTAAACTAATATTCTTATATGTTGAAATGTTAATGTAACATAGTATATTACTTTGTAAACATGTAAAGCAACTCCTTTTCTATGATGAGTAAACATTTTGGAGCCAAATTTTCAAGTTATAATGATTTTACTGAAATATTGCTATTTCTTAAGAAGTAGCCTGGTAATGAATGTAGGTTTTCATGGATCACCATTGAAATAAAGAAATAGATATGCTAACTGGATTAAAGCCACTTATATATATTTTACAAAGCAGACCAAACATGAGTGGCATTGGTTCTGCGACCCATGAGATAGACCCATGAGATGTTAGAGACAAGAAACTTGGTATTTGGAAAGTTCTTTAAAAATACAGGAACATGTACCTTTTTGTTTTTGGGGAAGGCACTTAATGGGGGGTGAAAAGAAGTTAAAAATAGTTGAATTATTTTTTATGAGGATACTTATATCTTAAAACTGAAGATGTTACAGACGTGAAAGTTGGTATTTGGAATCTCTTTTAAAAATAAAGGAACATGTATTTTTGTTTTCGGAAAATACACATAGATGGGGGTGGATGAAGGACTGATCAAGGGGTTGAATTTTTTTTATGGCGATACTTATCTATATCTCAAAAACTGAAGATGTTACAGATGTGGGAATAGGTATTTGGAATCTCCTTTAAAAATAAAGAAACATGTATTTATTTTTTCGACTTGAGAGAAGACTGTTTCTCACATGTACAGTTCTATGTCACATGGTCGTCTAAGCCCCAAAAGGTAATACCACAAACATGGTTTGGAAAGAATTTCTGAGGTAAATGAAACTCAAGTTTTGGGCGAGTTTTTATACTTTAGGAATTTTCAGATAATGTCTTAGTACAATGCTGAGGAACGATTACTTCAATCAAATTATGAAATCCATGCGAGCGAAGCCGCAGGTAATTTCTAGTCCTTCATAAATTTATATTATTTACAGAATTCTACTCATAATATCTTCTGTACTTACAAACATAATCAACTCATATACAGTATGTAGAATACATCTGCTATAAGATTAACATTTACATTGCATTTATATTTTTGTTTATTGATTTTCCCATTTTGGAACCTAACAAGCATAATGACCTGCTGCATCTTAACGAGAGCCCTTTTGCCACCACTTTCCAGAGTTCCTGAAGGGCCTTCACAGCTACTGTAGAGGTCCCAGGGCCCTCAAAGCCCCCGCTGTACTTCACTCCTACTGGCAGTCCCCTACTTCGGCTCTCCAATCTCAACAGACCAGGGGATGGAATTAATTTATTTAAAAAAATTCCTTATTTAAATAACCTGCACAGGTTGAATGCCCTCTAAAATTTCATTTCTTTTATCTGTTGCTGTTTATTCTTTGCTTGAATATCTATACAGATTTTGGGAAAGGATCAAACACTATCCCTGGTAAACTGTTCCACTCCTTCATGCCCTTCCCAATGAATGAAAATTTACCCCAATCGCTTCTGCTAAAATCCCTTTTAATTTTATACTTGCGGTCAGCCCTGCCGATGTAATTATTTTCCAACTGAAGCCTCTCATGGTTTTCCCCCCATGCTTCCTCTCCTGTATAGGCTATATACTGTATATGGCCCACTGATCTCTATACATGGATGGCTGGTGGCTTGGGTAGCAGTAAGCCGAATAGAAGATGACTGGCGTAGTAAGATGGCAGCGAGCGCATGGTGCAGTAGACCCATTGAATAGACCACGAGGAGCGCGCTTGCTTTGTTTATGCTTAGTTCAGTGACGCCAACCCCCTTGATTGTAGTTCCACGGGTGTTCTGTGCTGTGTTATTTCAAAAGAAATAGTAGTGTATTTTATGAATTTAGGTTTGTTGCCTTGTAGTATGCTTGTAAATTCGTTCGTTCGTAATCTGTTTATCCTCCAGGGTTGGTTTTTCCCTCGGACTCAGCGAGGGATCCCACCTCTACTGCCTCAAGGGCAGTGTCCTGGAGATTCAGACTTTCAGTCGGGGATACAACTGGGGAGTATGGCCAGTACCTCGCACAGGCGGCTTCACCTGTTATGCTGAACAGGGGCTTTGTTGGGGAATGGGAAGTTTGGAAGGAATAGAGACAAGGAAGAGGGAAGGAAGCGGCCTTGGCCTTAAGTTAGGTACCATCCAGTCATTTGCCTGGAGGAGAAGTGGGAAACCACGGAAAACCATTTCCACGATGGCTGAGGAGGGAATCGAACCCCCTCTACTCAGTTGACCTCCCGAGGCTGAGTGGACCCCGTTCCAGCCCTCATACCACTTTTCAAATTTCGTGGCAGAGCCGAGAATCGAACCCGGGCCTCTGGGGGTGGCAGCTAATCACACTAACCACTACACCACAGAGGCGGACACTGCTTGTAAATTACAAAATTATATTTAAATGTGTCCGCCTCTGTGGTGTAGTGGTTAGCGTGATTAGCTGCCACCCCCGGAGGCCCGGGTTCGATTCCCGGCTCTGCCACGAAATTTGAAAAGTGGTACGAGGGCTGGAAAGGGACTCAGCCTCAGGAGGTCAACTGAGTAGAGGTGGGTTCGATTCCCACCTCAGCAGCCTGGAAGTGGTTTTCCGTGGTTTCCCACTTCTCCTCCAGGCGAATGCCGGGATGGTACCTAACTCACCGGGCGAGTTGGCCGTGCGCATAGAGGCGCGCGGCTGTGAGCTTGCATCCGGGAGATAGTAGGTTCGAATCCCACTATCGGCAGCCCTGAAAATGGTTTTCCGTGGTTTCCCATTTTCACACCAGGCAAATGCTGGGGCTGTACCTTAATTAAAGCCACGGCCGCTTCCTTCCAACTCCTAGGCCTTTCCTATCCCATCATCGCCATAAGACCTATCTGTGTCGGTGCGACGTAAAGCCCCTAGCAAAAAAAAAAAAAGGTACCTAACTTGAGGCCACGGCCGCTTCCTTCCCTCTTCCTTCCCTCTTCCTTGCCTATCCCTTCCAATCTTCCCATCCCTCCACAAGGCCCCTGTTCAGCATAGCAGGTGAGGCCGCCTGGGTGAGGTACTGGTCATACTCCCCAGTCGTATCCCCCGACCAAGAGTCTGAAGCTCCAGGACACTGCCCTTGATGCGGTAGAGGTGGGATCCCTCGCTAAGTCTGAGGGAAAAACCTAACCTGGAGGGTAAACAGATGATGATGATGAAATTTAAATGTGCATGTACCTTATGTGAAATCCGAATGAAGAAACATCCTACCGGGTATTAACATACTGCAGTGTTCAGCTTACGGATGTACAAAGAAGGAGAAATCATTTCATCGGTGAGTTTTATACTGCGTTGAAGGTTAGGTCAAATGTTCCACCTTTACAATTCCAAGATTCTTTATTAACTAAATATTTACATGATTTTTAAATATATCGGGACATGTTTTGTCTACCTTGTAGACATCATCAGCCATAAAAACCTTTGAGAAAAAGCTACAAGGACAAGGACAAAGTAACACATTAAAATAATTCGGATAACCGAATATGTCATTTAAAATGGTTATCCGAATTATTTTAATGTGTTACTTTGTCCTTGTCCTTGTAGCTTTTTCTCAAAGGTTTTTATGGCTGATGATGTCTACAAGGTAGAAGAAACATGTCCCGATATATTTAAAAATCATGTAAATATTTAGTTAATAAAGAATCTTGGTATTGTAAAGGTGGAACATTTGACCTAACCTTCAACGTATACTCACGACAATACGGGCTTTATAATGAAGTTTATTTTATGTAATGAGTTTTATACTGTACATAATAATCTCTCTAGGGTAGTGTTTTGAGGTTTAGGTTTATTGTATCTTATTTCGCATATTCTGGGAGCAAAATGGCAATTTTTCTAAGTTTCCTTTCTCGAAACCCGAACATTTAAGATCATGAATTAGGAGTATCAGGCGGGAGATTTGGGAGCCTTCTAAAACAGCTGTTCTCTGCTCCCATCACTTTGAGGAAGACTGTTTAGATAAGTTAAGAAATGATGTATAGCCAACTGTTTTCAATTTTACTGAACATTAACTGCAAGTAAAGATTTATATTTTTAATTATTTGTCATAATTAAACTGACGGTTTTGATTAAATAATTGACGTGACCTTATAACAATCTTAGAAAATGAAGTCTGGAGGAATTCTAGACCTTATTTACATCAGTAATAATTATGGGTTTCAGACACTGGAGTGGTGGGAGAAGGCAAAGTGTGGTGGGTGTTTTAAGCTATCCCATTATACTAGTTGTGGTATTTGGGGCTCATTTAACGGGTGTTACATATTTCTGATGATGACCATCAATATTGCTTTGGTAGCTGAATTTAATTAAAGAGGTCTGTAATAGTAAATTAAACTGCAGGTAATGTGATATATTGACAAGTTTTGAATATTTGCTGGTTTTATGAATGTGTACATTTGTTTCAATTATATTTTAATTTGATAAACTGCACATTATTTCATAGAAACAGGAAACAGGAAACAGGAATTCATTATCAAGCACCGATTATGGTATGTCAAATCTAGGCCTGTATAGTGAGCTACGTTTATAGGTACATCATTTTAAGAATGCATAATTTCGTGACATACATGTATACAATTTACAGCAATGTTTCCAGAAACTGATTTTCACTCGTATTGTGTTACCGATCGCTAATTGCATGTATTCAGCCCCTAAGTTAATATTAGTCAGCCGTTATTATACACTCATTTTTATTGCTATCCCGGAGATTTACTGACCTCGGAACGACGTGTCAGTGATCCCAATGTCCTTATGCTTTGAGTGAACATGTCCCAATATTTTTAATTATTCCAACGCGCCATTAATTGCGATTTAAAATTGACTATATTATCATTGCTTCCCCATAAGGAGAGCTCTAGAATGGGTACGCCAACATGGCGAACCGTGCGCTCAACTTGGCGTACTTTCTCCTGCAGCGGAGAGCTGCCATCAGCGATCCATGTATAGAGATCAGTGATATGGCCTCCTGTATAGGCTCTGTATAATCCTATAAGTCTAGTTTTCTCCCTTCTCTTACTTAAAGTTTCCCACCCAAGTTTTTCTAACATTTCTGATACACTACTTTCTCTCCTGAAATCTTCTCTTACAAATCTTGTTGCTTTCCTGTACACGCCACCTATTTCTTTTATTAGGTATTCCTGGTGAGGATCCCAAACACAGTTTGCATATTCCAATAATGGACAAACCATAGTCAAGTAACTTTTCTCATTTAATTCTTTGTCGCATCTTTTAAGTAGCCTCATTATGATATGTAACGATCTATATGCTTTCCCAACAATGTCATCAGCATGACCCTTCCAGTGCAAATTACTTTCAAATCTCACACCTAAGTATTTCCACTTGTCATCTTTTGGGACAATTACCTCAATCAATCAATCAATCAATCAATCAATCAATCAATCAATCAATCAATCAATCAATCAATCAATCAATCAATCAATCAATCAATCAATCAATCAATCAATCAATCCTGATCTGCATTTAGGGCAGTCGCCCAGGTGGCAGATTCCCTATCTGTTGCTTTCCTAGCCTTTTCCTAAATGATTTCAAAGAAATTGGAAATTTATTGAACATCTCCCTTGGTAAGTTATTCCAATCCCTAACTCCCCTTCGTATAAATGAATATTTGCCCCAGTTTGTCCTCTTGAATTCCAACTTTATCTTCATATTGTGATCTTTCCTACTTTTATAAACGCCATTCAAACTTAATCGTCTACTAATGTCATTCCACGCCATCTCTCCGCTGACAGCTCAGAACATACCACTTAGTTGAGCAGCTCTTCTTCTTTCTCTCAGTTCTTCCCACCCAAACATTGCAACATTTTTGTAACACTACTCTTTTGTCAGAAATCATCCAGAATAAATCGAGCTGCTTTTCTTTGGATTTTTTCCAGTTCTTGAATCAGGCAATCCTGGTGAGGGTCCCATACACTGGAACCATACTCTAGTTGGGGTCTTACCAGAGACTTATATGCACTCTCCTTTACATCCTTACTACAACCCCTAAACACCCTCATAACCATGTGCAGAGATCTGTACCCTTTATTTACAATTCCATTTATGTGATTACCCCAATGAAGATCTTTCCTTATATTAACACCTAGATACTTACAATGATCCCCAAAAGGAATAATTTAAATTAAATTATTAAATTATTTAAATTCAGTTTTCAAGCTCCTGTTTGAAAATGTTATAACAGTTGATTTGCCTCCATTGCCTACTACTAGTTTAATATTCTAAATCCAGCTTCAGAATATATATACAGTATTATATATATAATATATATACATACAAATTTACACACAACTTAAATATTTCCAATGCTTAACACTACGGCTTACAATACTACAGGTTGAGCTTATTACTAGCTTAACATTACAAGAGGTAATAAAGTAAACTTAAAACATAACTACCCAACAACAACAGGAGTACAACAAGCAAATCCATGGAAAGAAAATATTGCAAGAAATACTACTAGTTTAACATTCTAAATCCAGCATCATCATATAAAATTTCATACACATCTTGGGGGGAAAGTCATGGCTGTGATCTCAGCCATGATAATGCCAAGTGGAGACCATGTGAGTAGGCCCAATGAAGGAAGGAACATCTGTAGAGACAGAATTGAAGATATCTGTATCGAAAATCAACAGATTTCATATCGACAGACCACCTCAAAACAGTGCATATTACAAGAAAAGGAAGAGAGCGAGAAAGGAAGCCAAAATAACGGCTGGAACTTCAGGCCAGGGGTGGACCGTTGGATAGATGACTGAGGGGCATGGTCTCTGCTATGGAGAGCCTGAGTTGCGGGAGGACAATGTCTGGCTGTATGCCTCACCACGGATGGTGAGAACGATACTCAGGATCCTAGAAGGGGCAAAAACCCTATGATTGAAATATAGATGCTTATAAAGAACCAATTTCAAAAACTTCGACATCAAGGGAAGCCATGGAAGCTCCAGTAGAACAGATCCGGGAGCAAGCCCAAGATGAAGAAATGGAGACAGAAGTCCCAATTGGACAGGCTGTTGCCAACTCAAAACAAGAAATGGCAACAGAGGCTCCAGTAGAGCAGACTTCTACCACAAGCAAACCAGGAACATCTGTAGAGACAGAACTGAAGATATCTGCATCGAAAATCAACAGATTTCATATCGACAGACCACATCAAAACAGTGCATATTACAAGAAAAGGAAGAGAGAGAGGAAGGAAGGCAAAATAGTGGCTGGAACTTGGATGGAGAAGAAGCCAAGGAACAGGGATCGGCGAGAGGCTATCCCCCCGACAACTCCCAAAAGGCCAAGGTTGGGGGATAGTACACCATCAAGTTTGACTACAAGACCGCCCGCCAAGAAACAGAAAGAAGAGATGGTCATGTCCTTTTTGGAAAGACTAACTTCAGTCAAGGTAGCAATAATACCTAAAATCTTTCCAGACGGGAAACTGAAGGAGGAAGACATGAATAGTGCAAATGAAACCGCTGTCGGACAGATGCCTTCCAGGCTTCCTCAAGTCTCCAAGGCAGGAAAGTGGAGCAATGGTACTGATCTCTGTAAATTCAGAAACTAAAAGCTGGCTGGAACAGACAGTGGCCAATTGCAACCCTTGGAAAGGAGAGAATTTGGAGCTGGCAGAAGCCAAGAAGGTGCTGAATACTACAAAGGTCATCACCAAGTTTCCTCCTCCATTTGACAAGATGAAGGTTGATGATGTGCTTATCAGGATACATCAGCATGACACCAAACTTCCGATGAAAGAGTGGAGAGTGCTGAATGCAACAACTACTGATGATACAGGAAGAACAATTGTTTTGGCCCTTAATGAAAGATATTTTGAAGAACTCAAGAAGAGAGGCCTTAAGGCCAAGCTCGGACTTGGGGCAGATCAAATTTCAAGTAACTAAGGGAAAAAAAAAAACCCTAGCCTTCGCAAGGTTGGTACTGAAAGTTCTACAGGCCAACCTACAATTTCAATTTCGTCAGGAAGTTCAAGTCTGAGCCTATCGTTGTGGCTCTTGTACAAGAGCCATGAGTAGTTAAGGGCAAAGTAGTAGGACTGGCGGAATCTGGAGGTAGGCTAATATAATTATGATACTACATCGAATATGCCTAGAACATGTTTACTTGTGAGCAGAAAACTAAAATGCCTTCTGTTGCAGGAACATTGTTCAAAGAATTAGTGGCGGCCAAGATAAAACTTGGAAATTGGGGAGGTCCCATAGAAATAACCATAGGCTCTGCATACCCCCATATGACTCAACTAGTCTGCCCCCATCAGAAGAAGTTGAGAACCTAATTTGCAACGCAAAGAGGAGAGGCGAACATCTAGTCATTGGAGCAGATGCAAATACCACCTTCTCCTTCCCCCCTCCTGCTTTTCTACTTTTCTCAACATCTGCCTCAACCTGATTCTTGGATAACACTCTACCCTGGTTCCCTTTCCTCAACACACTTTCCTGACATGTCTAACGATGGAATCCTCCATGACCAGAGTCTCAACCCTACCCACCTCATTTGATCCCCTCCCCTCCTGGTCAGCCCTATCTTTCCTGATAGCTGCAGAAGCTACTTCTTCCTCCCTTTTCTCCATTCCATGACCCTGTTCCACCTGTCTTTTCCTATCCTGTACTCTACATTTCCCTTTACTACCTTTTCCCTTCCTCCTACTTCCACACATCTCAGCAACAGTTCCCTGTTCCTCATCTTCCCATTTTTGTTCTACCTGGAGTTACTCGTACCGATTTCTCACAGACACCTGTCCTGAATTCTGATCCTAAATAGAGCCCTTAGCCTGCAATCTCCTTCCACTTAGAACTTTAGACCACCTGTCTTCTACAATTCCCCCCTTTCCTTCCTATCCCTCTTTTACACCTACTGTAACCTGTACATTGTTTGAGGGAGGCCTACCTTCCTTCCTGTCTTCTGTGAGAATCCTAATTATCACCCTCATACCCCTCAATGCTTTGCCACACCCACAGTTCCTACACTTGAACTCCTTAGTCGTTATTTATGAAAAAAATGAAAAGAAAAGGAAAAATAAAATAACTTGTTATGTGCAAAAAAATTGAACAGTAGGAAATATTGTCTAGGATAGTACTCAAAGATCACACGACAATAAGGTAATTAATATACTACTACACTACAATACTACTTAGTCGTACTCTATTTTTATCCTACAATACACTAACAAGATAAAAACTGCTGTTAATTACTGAATACCAAAAGGAATACACAAGAATTACACGATTCTAAACTGCAGTTAAGCCTATCCTAATTACAAGTACAGAATTCTAGTAAGAGAGTTTCTACGGATACCTCTACTATACTACAAAAATATTTTGTTAAGAATGAAGCCATGTTTTCCAGTGTCGACTTAGTTAAATGCAATAAAAAACTTTCCAGTCTGTCAAACCCACAGCCAAATATTTTACAATAATAAAATAAGCACGCTAATTTCTAATAAGATATTACTCGTATACTACTGTACAGTGCACTACAATAATTTTAAACTACGTTCAGACTTATCCTAATTACAATACCAGTACCGTATGTCACTACTAAGCACAAACAGAAATGAAAATTCAAGTCTGAAATTTGCAAGAACTACTTTACTCAAAGATTACCAACAAAGCTAAATGCTTAGACATATTATTATTAGCACTATGCTCTAATAGATACACACAAAAGATACACACACAAAGATACACACGAATATAGCAGGCAAGATATGGTACTATCTAAATATACCATATCTACACTACAATTCTCAACTGAAATGTGGTTATATGATTTTTACCACTGGTGGATTACTATTATTTTCCGTACTATGCAGTACAGAGAATAAAATAAAAGTGTCCTTAAATGCTGAAAAATAAGAGGTTGTCTACAATAATTTCTGTCAAAACTACTGCAATATTATTGGGATATAGGAATTTGTGTATTAACTTTTACTCGATGAATAAATGAAAGTGCAAAGTACAAATTATGCTGGGAACTTAGACTACAAATTATTGGAATAAAGTAATCAGCTGATTTTGTATTTGTTTACACAACTACCAAGTGTATGTAGCAACAATTGTCAACAATCCAACAATGTTAAATGGGATGGCAAATCAGGTTGTAAGTTTCACCAGTGGTTTTAATTACTGTTTTGAATGGGTGAAATTACCTCATGGGGATCACTGTAAATTACTTATGTATTAATATCAGGAATGATCTTCGTTGGGGTAATCAGAATAGTGAGGTTATAAATAAAAGTTACAGATCACTGCATAACGGTTATCAGGGTATTTAGGGGTCGTAGTAAGGATGTAAAGGAGAGGACATATAAGTTGCAGGTAAGATCCCAGTTAGGGTATCATTCCAGTGTACAGAACCTTCACCAGAGTGACTTGATTCAAGAACTGGAAAAGATGCAAAGGAAAGCAGCAGGCTTTGTTTTGGGTGATTTCTCACAAAGATTGGCGTGAGCTCACATGCAGGAGAGTGTGTGTTTGAACCCCACTGTAGGCAGCCCTGAAGATGGTTATCTGTGGTTTCCCATTTTCACACCAGGCAATGGCTGGGGATGTACCTTAATTAAGGCCACGGCTGCTTCCTTCCCATTCCTAGGCATTTCCTTTCCCATAGTCGCCATAAGACCTATCTGCATCAGTGCGATGTTAAGCAAATAGCAAAAAAAAAAAAAAAAAAACTTTGGACTAAGAAGACCTACGAGTTAGGAGACAAGTTGCTTGACTAAGCGATGTGTTCCAAGCTGACGGTAAAGAGATGGTGTGGAATGATATTAGTAGACAAATAAGTATGAATGGAGTTCATAAAAGCAGGAAATATTATATACATATACACACACGCACGCACACACCCTCCGCTGTGAGCCATGTGACCTTGCCATGGTGGGAAGGCTTGCGTGTCCTAGTGAAGCAGGTAGCCAGGCCGTAGGTACAACCATATTGGATACGTATCATCCAGAGATCAGTCTAACGAATGGTTCAACGAAAGGGGGGTAGCAGCCTTTTGGAAGTTGCAAGGGCAGCAGCCTTAGATGATTGACTGATATAGTCTTGTAATAATACTTAAGATGGCTTAGCTGTGTCAATACTGCTATACGGCTGAAAGCAACGGGAAACTACAGCCATAACTAACTCCAGAGGACATGCAGCTCTCTCGGTATGAATGATGTACTGACCATGGCTTCCTCCCAGGTAAAATACACTGACTGACAGTGACAATGCAACACCAAGGAGGAGTGGTTCGAAAGGGATGAAATTTGGGGAAAAAACAGAGACGGCACGGATGAATAATTGATGTTTATTTCAAACCGATATGCAGGTTACACAATGCGCACGGCATCGACTCAGTAGGATGTAGGACCACCGCGAGCGGCGATGCACGCAGAAACACGTCGAGGTACAGAGTCAATAAGAGTGCGGATGGTGTCCTGAGGGATGGTTCTCCATTCTCTGTCAACCATTTGCCACAGTTGGTCGTCCGTACGAGGCTGGGGCAGAGTTTGCAAACGGCGTCCAATGAGATCCCACACGTGTTCGATTGGTGAGAGATCCGGAGAGTACGCTGGCCACGGAAGCATCTGTACACCTCGTAGAGCCTGTTGGGAGATGCGTGCAGTGTGTGGGCGGGCATTATCCTGCTGAAACAGAGCATTGGGCAGCCCCTGAAGGTACGGGAGTGCCACCGGCCGCAGCACATGGTGCACGTAGCGGTGGGCATTTAACGTGCCTTGAATACGCACTAGAGGTGGCGTGGAATCATACGCAATAGCGCCCCAAACCATGATGCCGCGTTGTCTAGTGGTAGGGCGCTCCACAGTTACTGCCGGATTTGACCTTTCTCCACGCCGACGCCACACTCGTCTGCGGTGACTATCACTGACAGAACAGAAGCGTGACTCATCGGAGAACACGACGTTCCGCCATTCCCTCATCCAAGTCGCTCTAGCCCGGCACCATGCCAGGCGTGCACGTCTATGCTGTGGAGTCAATGGTAGTCTTCTGAGCGGACGCCGGGAGTGCAGGCCTCCTTCAACCAATCGACGGGAAATTGTTCTGGTCGATATTAGAACAGCCAGGGTGTCTTGCACATGCTGAAGAATGGCGGTTGACGTGGCGTGCGGGGCTGCCACCGCTTGGCGGCGGATGCGCCGATCCTCGCGTGCTGACGTCACTCGGGCTGCGCCTGGACCCCTAGTGCGTATTCAAGGCACGTTAAATGCCCACCGCTACGTGCACCATGTGCTGCGGCCGGTGGCACTCCCGTACCTTTAGGGGCTGCCCAATGCTCTGTTTCAGCAGGATAATGCCCGCCCACACACTGCTCGCATCTCCCAACAGGCTCTACGAGGTGTACAGATGCTTCCGTGGCCAGCGTACTCTCCGGATCTCTCACCAATCGAACACGTGTGGGATCTCATTGGACGCCGTTTGCAAACTCTGCCCCAGCCTCGTACGGACGACCAACTGTGGCAAATGGTTGACAGAGAATGGAGAACCATCCCTCAGGACACCATCCGCACTCTTATTGACTCTGTACCTCGACGTGTTTCTGCGTGCATCGCCGCTCGCGGTGGTCCTACATCCTACTGAGTCGATGCCATGCGCATTGTGTAACCTGCATATCGGTTTGAAATAAACATCAATTATTCGTCCGTGCCGTCTCTGTTTTTTCCCCAACTTTCATCCCTTTCGAACCACTCCTTCTTGGTGTTGCATTTGCTCTGTCAGTCAGTGTATGTACCGTATACTTAAACTTTAATATAATGGTTGTATCATATTCTTAAAGACTTTAAAAGTATTGAATAGGTGGTTTTCAATAAATTAATTGATAACCATTTAAAATATTTTAACAGGAGAGAAGCCACACAGATTTATGGTGTCAAGCACCCTAAACTCTACCAACATCATAATTCAACCCTCAAGTCCATTGGCAAGTGACTGGAGAAAGAGGGTATAAGAAAATTACCACGTGACAGCAGTGCGCACATATCAATACTTAGGCCGGCATTTTTGGCAACTGTTTACTTGCTTGGGCCATATGTCCTTCCTCCTTGCCTGAATTATTTCTCAATAGAATACTACCTGAGTTACTGGAAAATATTCTCCTGGGTAATCGGCAGTGAATGTGGCTATGTCATACTGGCGCTTTACCGCATTTCACTCACAGTGTCACGCAGCACTTAAATGACCATTATCCAGGGAGATGGTAGGCCATGATGGACCAGTTAAATGGCCTCCATGCTCTGTCGATTTAACTTCCATGGACTTTTCTTGTTACGTGAAGATCAAAATAGAAGGGGGGAAATATCAAAGATTTGCTGTAATCAAACCATTGGGCATATTGTTTCTTTCAAGCAGTGTTTCATTCCTTTAATACTGTTGTCAGTAAAGGAGTGCATGATCGTGCAGCCTCAGAAATGCATCTTTGCGGATGCTAAACGATAAAGAACATTACTGAGACCAACAAACGACGGGAGAAATGATCGGGTGCATTCCTAGACTGATAAGTGTGTCTTAATTACTTTGTATGCAATTATGGCTGCTTAATAAACAAACTGTGGATATTGCCTGTAAGAGACAAGGACAATTCCGCATGAGTCAAATGAAGAAACTTGTGCATTCGCACAGAGCATTATCTCTGTCTCCATCTGTCATACAGCCCACTTTCCCTCTCTTTTCTGAAGCACAGCAGCGGGCAGTGGTTTGTGCTCTAGCACAGCAAATATGGCAAATTTGTCAATTTGAATCACGCGCCCGGAAGTAACAAAGTAACCTCATGTTAAATGTAATTTAACAGCTTTCAGTCTGTCGAACACACACTTTCAATATAAATATTACACTAGAGCATACGCACGTTATAAATTTCATAGAGCCCGTATTGTCAAAAAGTATCAACTTGTGAAAACTGAAATTTATAATTCCACCTTTACAATACAGTAATTGTCTTTATTGAAAAGACTACATTAGACTATATTCATGATACATGTTTTGTCCTCTTATGGAACATCTTCAGTCACACATACAAACATTGAAAATAAGGTGAGGACACATGAAATTTGGTTATGTAGATTCTTTCATTATGTCTTATGGTATTGTAGATGAATATTCGGGTTCAGTCTACTCCGTGATGTCCATTAATGGACCATTTATATTGGTATTATCAATCTACTCTAGTCGACTGCCCAGTCAATCAATTGTTCCTTGAACTTTCGGTTGTGTTCCATTTAGAGTGGTGTAAGAACGTTTCCAGAAGTTGATATTTCTAGACTGTTTGTGGAACAGTATATATATCGAGCTGACTGGCTGGGTAGTTAATGAGTTAGTGGGGATAGTTAATTAGCCTTGCCTTGTGATGGTGAAGTGAATAATCAGTGTGAGGACTTGTTGTGATGCAAGTGTGTTAAACTGATATAACTTGAAAACAATATTCTGTCACCCATGGTAAATTATGCAAGTACCGAGCTCGAATTATTATTATTACTTTTTTTTTTTTTTTTACAAGCGAATGTACCACTAAGGATCATGCTACAACTTCTTTCCCTTCGTGCAGAGTTTTCTCTGTGTCCAATACGCCTTCATGCGTTCGCTGGCCTACTTCCGTTGTTCATCTGTCCAGGCTCTTCTGGTTTTCCTAGTTCTTCCTGTGGCTTGAACACCTTGCATTCTTCAGTATGTTCCTAAACGCATTCCTTTCTAACAGCTGGTATTCCAAGATGCTTAACCTTTCCATATCCTTCTTCGTATCCTTAATCCATGCTGTAGTAGTCTTTTTTCTCCAGAAGCAATCGAATATCTGTTTGGTAAGTCTGTTTGCGTTCATTCTGTATAGATGTCCAAGAAACACCAGCCTCCTTTTCTTCATGGTCTCTGAGATTCTTTCCACCTTCTGGTAAACTTCTTTGTTGCTCCGAAGTTTCCATCCACTTTCAGTGTGGACAGCTCCCATAATTTTTCTGAGGATTCTTCTTTCCAGGACTTCTAACTTCTCCAGCTTGTAGTTCATGGACAGGCATTCATTGGCATACAGGCATTCTGTTTTGACCACGGTGTTGTAATGTTTTAATTTGGAATTCCAGGATAAGCACTTTTTATTGTGGATGTTTTTTGTCAAGCCGTATGCTCTCTCCATTTTTGAGATCCAATCTTCATTATTATTATTATTATTATTATTATTATTATTATTATTATTATTATTATTATTATTATTATTATTATTATTATTATTACGGAGAGGCAAGCGTCCAGCATATTGGTGGAATGAAGAAATTGCTGAGTTGAGGAAACAATGCCTGCGACTCAGACGAAGGACACAAAGAGCACGACATAACGACGCAGCTCTCTCAGTAGAGTATAAGACTATGAAGAAAAGACTGCGAAATACAATTAAAAAGAGTAAAGCCGACAAGTGGTGGGAAATGTCTAAGGAAGTGGATGAAAATCCATGGGGATTAGGGTATAAAATTGTCATGAAGAAATTCGGGATGCTACCAAGCCCTATCATGGATCCACGCACCATGGAAGAAATAGTACACATACTATTCCCTGATCATGCAGAGAGGATTGATGATGAGGCCGAGAAAGAACTAGACAATGTACCACCTTTTACAATTGAAGAATTGATAACAGCAATTAATTCCCTTAGAAATAAGAAAGCCCCTCGTCCAGATGGTATTCCAGCAGAAGTACTAAAGGTGGCAGTCGAATTATGTCCTCAACTGTTGTTGAGAATGTATAATCATTGTTTGAAAGAGGGAATTTTTAGCTTTCGTTGGAAGATAGCTAGATTGGTTCTGATCAGTAAAGGGAAAACTGGGGGTTACAGACTTCTATGTATGCTGGACACTGCCGGGAAAGGTTTAGAGAAGCTCCTACAACCGAGAATACTAGCAGCAGTCCGATTAGCTGGTGACCTATCCGACCAACAACATGGATTTTGCAGAGGTCACTCAACTCTAGATGCTGTGAAGGAAGTGGTGAAGACAGCAGAACGAGCTCAAACGGGTAATCATTATTCTAGGAAACTGACGCTTCTTGTGACTCTAGATGTTAAAAATGCCTTCAACTCGGCAAGATGGAGTGATATTTTGGAAGCTCTAGAAGACACTTTCAAGCTACCAGAATATCTCATGTATATACTACGAGACTATTTGAAAGACCGTACATTGTTATACGACACGGAAGACGGTCAGAGAAGAAAACGGCTCACAGCTGGTGCAGCGCAAGGCTCAATTCTCGGACCACACCTTTGGAACATCATGTATGATGATTTGTTACAGCTGGAGATGCCAGAAGATGTAAAACTTGTGGGTTATGCTGATGATGTGGCTGCTGTGATAGTAACCCGTAACCTAGAGCTGGCTCAATTTAAATTGAATCAGGTGATGCGACGTATCAAAGAATGGATGATAAATCACAAGTTAGAACTCGCAGATCACAAAACGGAAATTGTCCTCCTGACGAGGAAAAGGATTAATACTGTTGTACCGATGCAGATAGGACAGATAGCCATCGAAACAACTAGGAGCACAAAATATCTTGGTGTAACGCTTGATACTAAGCTTACATATTGGGACCACATCCAACGGGTAACAGATAAGGCAGCGAAAACCATGACTGCACTGAGCAGACTCATGGGAAATATCAAGGGACCAATATCTAGTAAAAGGCGGCTTCTCATGTCGATTGTTCAATCGATACTGCTATACGGTTCGGAAATTTGGGCTGAATCGTTAAAAATTGTGAAATATCGGAGAAGAATTGCGGCTGTACAACGGAGAGCAGCTTTACGAACTGCTTGCGCATATCGCACAGTATCAGAACCCGCGATTCTAGTAGTAGCAGCAGTAGCTCCCATTGACTTGTTGGCCTTCGAAAGACAAGAAATTTGGCTCACACAAGAAGAGCTAGGAAGGAAAAGGGCAAAGGCTTTGGCTCATAGTCACAGAATGCAATGATGGCAAACAAGATGGGAAGATGATTCTAGAGGGAAATGGACGAAAAGACTGATACCTTCTCTGGGCGTATGGGTTGCCCGAAATCATGGTGAAGTGAACTACTATCTCACACAGTTCTTGACAGGTCATGGATACTTCCGAAAATTTCTTCATAGGCTAGGGCTAGCAACTAGTCCGGTGTGCATATACTGCGGTGATATCGATGACGTATCACATACTTTCTTTGTGTGTGTTCATTGGCTGCCACAAAGAAGATGCTTAGAAGTTATGCACGGAGAATTGACGCCAGAAGGGATCGTGTCAGTAATGCTACGAAGTCGAGAATCTTGGGACCAGGTGGCAGTCTATGTAGAAAATATTCTGCGTCAGAAGAAGAAGGACCTGGAAGATTACGACAGATAGTAAAGCAGAAGAAGGAAGATGAAGCACAAGATGCATTAAGCACGACATCCGCCCTGAAGTAATGCGAGAGCAGTTTCCGGGGCGGAGATAAACGTCGTGGGAAAAGGGAGTGTGGTTTTTAGTGGGTAAGAATCTCCACACACTTGTTGAGTGCAGACCCTCACAAGCGTCTTATGAAAGATTTTCCACACTCCCTCGCAAAAATATTATTGTACATCCAATTCCACTTATTTGTATCATTATTAGTTTGCGATTGCATTATTTGTGAGTTTATATCATGAAACATTTGTTTTATATAGATATTTATATGAGTTTAGTTAATGTAAGAACCTGTATATAATTTATTATTAATGATTTGTAATCCACTACAGAATTGTGAAACACACTGTACATCCAGAATGGTATTGGGTAGATGAGATCTCGGTAGAATAACCTGGCATTATATCTAGGCCTTGTCCGCCTGTCACCCGGCAGCCCCGGGTTCGATTCCTGGCCGGGTCAGGGTTTTTTAATTGTAATGATTAATATCCCTGGCCTGGGAACTGGGTGTTTGCGATGTCCTTAATCTTCCTTTCCTCACACATAACATTTCACACTACCGCCATTCCAATTACATGCAGTGGTTGCAATCTCCATGTTGAAGTTATAGGCAGTTGTTTAAATAGCAGTTTTGTTGATGTTCTTAGAGTGAAGTGTTTTGTTTGTGATACAGTGATTAAGGTTATGTGCATGCAATTTGTAACTAATTGTAAATAAATCCGTGTACACAAGTTGACAGCATTTTTTGTGCGTCATTGTGGATACATCAGTTGATATATCTGTATTGTCAGAATCAACTGTAAACTGCTTCAGTGTGCTTTTTCTTAAGAGTGTTACAGTGTTGTTTATAATTGTGTATAACTGTATAGTCATTGGGTGAACTGAGTGAGAATTGTGTATTGTATGGAATAGACTCAGTGTCAATAGAGTGGCTTTACAAGCAGAAGTGAACGTATCTTATGTGATATTTATTTTCACTAAATAAGATTGCATTTAGAACGATATGACTATCACAACATATTGCTTTTGTTCACTTCGCTCCACTCCAGACAAGGTCAATAACTTAGCACAGTCAACTCAACACAGTTAACTCACAGTCAACATTTCTGCTCCACACAATGAACTGTTCAACATGTATCATTCAACAGTAACACAGCACGACCACACTCCAATAGTCTCAGCGATGACAACTCTCTGGCATCACTCCAACAGTCTACAACGATGGCATTCCCTCAACATACTGACATTGACACACTCCTGTTCACTGCGACCCTTCTTTTATATCCCTGCTGATGAAGTACTGGTATCTTCGTGATGTGGCTAGAAAAGGAATATTCTCATTTTGCCTTCCAGAAGTTCCAAGGATACACCAGATGAAGAGCACAATACAAGCAGATGCAGACATCTGCCCCAGGTCAACTGGGAGCTTCCAGTCTGACTCACTCTCTCCTTTGAGGAAATACCAAAGGGGCTACAGAGGGCTGGCAGTTCACAGACATATAACAATATATATTTGAGGATGGCAGTATGTGAGGATTTGGAGATTGTTCTTGTCCTTTTGTGATTTAATGTTCGTTCTTGTCTCCTTTTTCTGTGCTTCCTCTTTCTACATTCACCTGTTACTGTGTTGATCCAATTGTGTGTTCCTTTTCATGTTCCTATCTCTATACAACTTCATTTGAAACTTGTTTGTTCTTTTCCAGTTCTCATACTACTATTGATTTTGTTTAGTGCTCACATTCATTAATTATGTATTATTTCAGGACGTGACCTCAATGGATCAAAAATTGAAGTTACGTGGGCTAAACCAAAAGACAAATTGAAATATATTTTTCCTAGACGTCATATAAAAGGAAATACGGATGATGAGGTGATGTAAGTGTAGTTTACAGTATTCGTTAATATAGTCATTAGTGCTTGTTCTAGTGTAACTGTTCTAAAATCTATCTATATATATAAAATAACTTGTCCTGACTGACTGACTGACTGACTGACTGACAGATTCATCATTGCCGAGCCAAAACTACTGGACATAAAGAAATGAAATTTTGGGGATATATTCATATTAAGATGTACGTGCTCGCTAAGAGAGGGCTTTTGGATATTCCATCACTAAGGGCGGTGAAAAGGGGGATGAAATTTTAAAATGAGTGTATCTATATTAGAAAACTTTAAAAGATTACAGATGTAAAAATTTGTATTTTGAATCTTCTTTAAAAATAAAGAAACACGTATTTTTTGTTTTCAGAAAATCCCACTAGGAGGGGTGAAAAAGTGGTTAAATGCCTATAATCAGGATACTGGTACTTATATCTCAGAAACTGAAGATATAAATACCCAAAAATTGGTACTTTTGATCTCTTTTAAAAATAAAGAAACACATATTTTTTGTTTTTGGAAAATCCAATTAATGGGAGGGTGAAAAGGGGTGGTGAATTTTTAAAATGAGTGTGTGTATATATATATCAAAACTTTGAAAGTTTACAGATGTAAAAATTGGTATTTAGTATCTTCATTAAAAATAAAGAAACATGTATTTTTTTGTTTTCGGAAAATCCCAATAGGGAGGGGGGCGTGAAAAGGGGAGAAAAAGGGGCTGAATGACTTTAATGAGAATACTTATATCTCAGAAACTGAAGATAATACAGACCTGAAAATTAGTGTTTGGGATCGCCTTTAAAAATAAATAAACACGTATTTTCTTGTTTTTGGAAAACCCAATTAATGGGGGGTAAAAATGGGAGTGAATTTTTTAAATGAGTGTATCTATATCTCAAAACTTTTAAAGTTTATAGATGTGAAAATTGGTATTTAGAATCTCCTTTAAAAATAAAGGAACATGTATTTTTTTGTTTTTGGAAAATCCCAATAGGAAGGGTGGAAAAGGGTGAAAAATGGGTTGAATGCCTTTAATGAGGCTACTTATATTTCAGTACCTGAAGATATTATAGACCTGAAAATTGGTATTTGGGATCTACTTTAAAAATAAAGAAACAGGTATTTTTTTCCTTTTGGAAAATCCAAATAATGGGGGTGAAAAGGGGGGTGAATTTTAAAATAAGTGTATTTACATCTTAAAACTTTAAAAGTTTACAGATGTAAAATTGGTATTTAGAATCTCCTTTAAGAATAAAGGAACATGAATTTTTTTGTTTTTGGAAAATCCCAATAGGAGGGGTGAAAAGAGGTTGAATGCCTTTAATGAGGATAGTTATATTTCAGAAACTGAAGATATTACAGATCCAAAAATTGGTATTTGGGATCTCCTTTAAAAATAAAGAAACACATTTTTGTTTTTTTTTTGTTTTTGGAAAATCCAATTAATGGCAGTGAACTTTATGAAAGACTATATCTACAGAATATCTGAGAAACGTAAAATGTTACAGACATAAAAAATAGTATTTGGAATCTCCTGTAAATGCAAGGATACATAGGTGATTTGTTTTTGGAAACTCCACTTAATGGGAACTGGAAAGGGGGTGAAATTTTAAAATCAGAATTTCTACGGTATATCTCAAAAACTTAACATGTTACAGAAGTGAAAAATGGTATTCTTTATTTCTATTAAAATAAAGAAATGGGTATTTTTAGTTTGTGAAAATACCACTTGGGTTGAAAGGGGGTGGGGGTTATAATAGACTGAAAATGGTGTTGAATTCTGTTAATTAGGCTACTGATGTCTCAAAAATGAAGATGTTACAGACGTGAAATTTGATATTTGGAATCTGCCTTTAAAAGTAAAGAAACACATATTCTCGGGAAATCCAGTGATGTGGTGGGGGAGGTGAAAGAGTTGAAAAATTAGTTGACTTAATTGTACGAGAATACTTACATCTAATAAAAACTAAAGTTGTTACAGACGTGAAAATTGGTATTTGGATCTACTTTAAAAACAAAGAAAACCGCTCTTTGGGGAGGGGGGGGGAGGGAATCATCCTGGGGGGCGGGAGTGAAAAGGAGTTGAATTCCTTTCATGAGGACACATATCTCAAAAACTGAAGATGTTAGAGTCGTGATACTTGGTATTTAGAACATCCTTTACTATTAAAGAAACAAGAATTTTTGCCGGAAAATTCTCTTAAGGGGGGGGGGGGGAGTGTGAAAGGAAGTGAAAAAGTGAATAATTTTTATGGGGATACTTATATCTCAAAACTGAAATAACAGATGTGAACATTGGTGTTTGGAATCTCCTTTAAACATAAAGAAACACGCTTCCTTTTAAATTTTTTTGGGGGGGGGTAAATCAACTTAAGGGCGTTGGGGTGTAAAAGGAGGTGAGATCAATTGATTTTACAGTTCATAATGTACTTATAAGGAGCATCCGTTGCTCAGGTGGCAGCGCACGGCTTCTCACAGCTGGGTTCCGTGGTTTAAATACCAGTCACTCCATGTGATATTTGTGCTGGACAAAACGGAGGCAGGACAGGTTTTTCTCCAGATACTCCGGTTTTCCCTGTCACCATTCATTCCAGCAACACTGTCCAATATCATTTCATTTCAGTTGTCATTTATTAATCAATGCCCCAGAGGAGTGCGACAGGGTTCGGCAGCCGGCACAATTCCTATTGCCGCTGCTAGACAGGGCTTTATTCATTCCATTCCTGACCCTGTCGAATGACTGGAAACAGTACTTATCCTGATCATAAACCGATCATTTTTAATCTTTCCTGGGTTCGTTTTCAAGAACCATCTTTTCGCTCGGAGAAAGTTCTTAGATTACAGTAGATTCTCCTGGCATTTAAATAAAAATTTAAACACATTTTAAATAAACGATAGGAATGAGACTGACCGTCCAATGTTCACCTCTATAATAAGGTCAATAATGCACGGGAGTATGTCATTCGTATCACCAGAAATCCCGCACACTTGCCTACGCGCGACAATGGTGCTGGTCACATTGTCAACAATGACAATGGCAGCAGATGTAATTTACCGCCAAGTAGCGGTCTTGCATCTTGCTGTGGGGTCCAGAACATCTATAATAATAATAATAATAATAATAATAATAATAATAATAATAATAATAATAATAATAATAATAATAATAATATTGTTCTGGACCGTCGCCAAATGTGCGTACCATGCTGGAAACAGTTCCTGGACGGATAATGACTAAGAATGCAGTCCGGCCGCGGGTTCAGTACCACCAAGGCACCCAAGACGACTCCACGCCGGATCTCCTGAAGGGTTTGATCCATATTAAAAATGCTTATAGGAAAAGATGCCAAAGATTTAGGGACCCAACTGACCGGGTGGAATACCTGGACCTAGCTCGGGAAGTACGAAATCGATTCCTGGAAATAAAGATTGCAAAATATGAGGAATCTTGCCGTAATCTATTAGAAAACGAGTCAGATCGCAAATTTTTGCAGATTCTCTCAGAAAACGAGTCAGATTGTGAACTTCAGCGGATTATATATAAAAAAATAAGCGTTGAATTATAGATTTCAGTATGATACCGTAGCGAAGCATGGGTATCTTGCTAGTACATATATAAAATAACTTGTCTTAACTGACTGATTCGTCATCGCCGAGCCAAAACCGCTGGACATAAAGTAATGAAATTTTGGGGATACATTCATATTAACATTAGGGGCTCACTAAGAGAGGATTTTTTTTTCATATTCTGTTGCTGAGGGGGTGAAAAGGGGGGTGAGATTTTAAAGTGAGTGTATCTATATCTCAAAACTTTAATAGTTTACAGATGTAAAAATTAGTATTTAGAATCTTCTTTAAAAATAAAAGGAAACACATATATTTTTGTTTTCGGAAAATCCCAATAGGAGTGGTGAAAAGGGGTGAAATACGGGTTGAATGCCTTTATTGAGGATACTTATATCTCAGAAACTGAAGATATTGCAGACCTGAAAATTGGTATTTGGGATCTCCTTTGAAAATAAAGAAACACAAATTTTTTTGTTTTTGGAAAATCCAGTTAATGGGACGGATGAAAAGGGGGTGAATTTTTAAAATGAGTGTATCTATATCTCAAAACTTTGAAAGTTTACAGATGTAAATATTGGTATTTAGAATATCCTTTAAAAATAAAGAAATACATATATTTTGTTTTTGGAAAATCCCAATAGGAGCGGTGAAAAAGAGTGAAATAGGGGTTGAATGCCTTTAATGAGGATACTTATATCTCAGAAACTGAAGATATTGCAGACCTGAAAATTGGTATTTGGGATCTCTTTTGAAAATAAAGAAACACATATTTTCTTGTTTTTGGAAAATCCAGTTAATGGGAGGGTGAAAAGGGGGTGAATTTTTAAAATGAGTGTATCTATATCTCAAAACTTTGAAAGTTTACAGATGTAAAAATTGGTATTTAGAATCTCCTTTAAAAAGGAAACACATATATTTCTTGTTTTTGGAAAATCCCAATAGGAAGGGTAAAAAAGGTGTTGAATGCCTTTAGTGGGGATAGTTATATCTCAGAAATTGAAGATATTACAGACCTGAAAATTGGCATTTGGGATCTCCTTTAAAATAAAGAAACATTTATGTTTTGTTTTTGGAAAATCTAATTAATTATGGGGGTGAAGAGGGGGGTGAATTTTTAATATATCTCAAAACTTGTAAAGTTTACAGGTGTAAAATTGGTATTTAGAATCCTCTTTAAAAATAAAGAAACACATATTTTTTTATTTTCGGAAAATCCCAATAGGAGGGATGAAAAAGGGGTTGAATGCCTTAAATGAGGATACTTATATCTCAGAAACAGAAGATATTACAGACCTGAAAATTGCTATTTGGGGTCTTCTTTGAAAATAAAGAAATACGTATTTTTTTGTTTTTGGAAAATCCAATTAATGGGGGTTAAACAGGAGTGACAAATTGGGGTGAATTTTTAGAAAGACTATATCTACAGTATATCTCAGAAACGTAAAATGTTACAGATGTAAAAATTGGTATTTGGAATCTACTATAAAAGTAAAGAAACTTCGGTGATTTGTTTTTGGAAACTCCACTTAAGGAGAACTGGAAAGGGGGTGAAATTTTAAAATGTGCTTTTCTACAGTATATCTCAAAAACTTAATATGTTACTGAAGTGAAAAATAGTATTTTTGTTATCTCTATTAAAAATAAAGAAACATGTATTTTTTGTTTTCTGAAAAACCACTTGAGTGGAGGGGTAAAAGTGACTGGAAATGGGGTTGAATTATTTTAATTAGGATACTGATATCAAAAAAGCTGAAGATGTTACATCGTGAAATTTGGTATTTGGAATCTTCTTTAAAAATAAAGGAATACATATTTTTTGTTTTCAGAAATCCACCTAAAGGGGGGAGGGAAGTTGAAAAATTAGTTGAATTACTTGTATGAGGATACTATTATCTCAAAAATGAAAGATTTTGCAGACGTGAAAATTGGTATTCGGAATCTGCTTTAAAATTTAAAAAGCACGTATTCTCGGAAAATCAAATGAGGGAAGCGCGAGGTAAAAGAATTGAAAAATTAATTGAATTAATTTTATGAGGATACTTATATCTAATAAACACATAGTTGTGAAAGATGTGAAAATTGGTATTTGAATCTCCTTTAAAAACAAAGAAAAATGCGTTTTTGCGGGAAATCATCTGGGGGGCGGGGGTGAAAGGAATTGAATTCCTTTTATTTATGAGGACACATGTGTCAATAACTGAAGATGTTAGAGTCATGATAATTGGTATTTAGAAGATCCTTTACTATTAAAAATGGAGTCTTTTTTAACGGGAAATTCACTTGGGGGGGGGGGGAGTGTGAAAGGAAGTGAATAAAATGTGAATTCTTTTTATGGGGATACTTATATCTCAGAACTGAAGGTAACAGACGTGAACATTGGTATTTGGAATCTCCTTTAAACATAAGGAAACACGCCTTCTTTTTTTATGAGGGGAGGGAGGTTAATCAACTTAACGGTGGTGGGGTGAAAAAGGAATTGGGATCAATTGATTTTACTGTTCATAATGTACTAATTCTGATCATAAACTGATCATTTTTAATCTTTCCTGGGTTAGTTTTCAAGAAGCATCTTTTCCTTTGGGAAAACATAAAGTTAGATTACAGTACATTCTCCTGGCATATAAATAACAATTTAAACACATTTGAAATAATGATAGGAATGATATTGACCGTGCAATTGTTCACCTCTATAATAAGGTCAATAATGCACGGAAGTATATCATTCATGTCACCAGAAATCTCGTGCACTCGCCTACACCCGGTCAGCAATGACAATGGCTGCAGATGTAATTTTCCGCCAAGTAGCGGTCTTGCTGTGGGTTCCAGACCACCACCAATAATAATAATAATAATAATAATAATAATAATAATAATAATAATAATAATAATAATAATAATAACCTAAATTCAACTAATATCACCCACCCTAATAATAATGTTCTGGACCATTGTCAAAATGTGCAGACCACGCTGGAAATTGGGTCCTGGCCAGGTAATGACTACGATTGCAGTCCGGTCGCGGGTTCAGTACCACCAAAGCACCCAAGACCACACCATGCCGGATCTCCTCAAGGATTTGATCTGTATTAAAAATGCTTATAGGAAAAGATGGCAAAGATTTAGGGACTCAACTGATGGCAGGTGGAATACTGTGACCTTTCCCGGTAAGTACAAAATCGATTGCTGGAAAGAGAGATTGAAAAATGGGAGGAATTTTGCCATAATCTCTCAGAAAACAAGTCAGATAACGAATTTTGGCGGATTCTCTCAGAAAATGAGTTAGATCACGAATTTTGGCAGATTATACATAAAACATTAAGCATTCAATTATAAACTTCATTATAATACCGTAGTGAATCACGGGTATCTTGCTAGTATATCATATACCTCACTAAAGTTTGCATATGCCACAAAGTAGGTTCTCAGAATGAATATGCCACATTTTCAAGGATACCTGTTTCAATGTACCTAGTATGGGACCTCACATAGCAGACAGTGTTTACAATTAATGTGATTTGGTTAATATCACAGTCCATTCAATCTACTTCTTCTGTCATGGCATACAGGTAGAAGTTCAATAATCTGCAGATACATGAGTCACTGTAAGTTTCGTTACTATGTAGACAAACACAGTTGCTGGATAGAGTCCATGTAATTGCTTTACTATAATTTTAGCTGGCTATACACTGCAAGATTTTGCCATTCACACATAAATGTCACTCAAGGTGGTGTTGAGGTGTGGAATAAGTACATGGAGGTGATCAAAACTAATGCCATAGGCTGCATAGTGGTCTTTGTCCTGTCACACAACTCCAGGATTGGCATCTTGAAATTGCGACTCCTAGACAACGAACATCTCTTAGAATGTCATCTGAGCTATAGGGATCCATATCTCAAATGAAACTGTATAGTGAAGGTAGCATATGTTCGGTTTCCTCTCCAGGAGGAGTTTTGCACAGTGCTAAGAGAACTGACTTCCTCAAAGAATCTGAGATATTGCTCATCAACATTGAACCATTCAAAAACAAAATATTTTTTCTTTCTTTTTTATAATTTTGCTTTATGTCACACTAATACAGATAGGAGGCAACCGTGGCCTTTATTAACCACTCAAGCCAGTTCAATGTATGTTGTACACCCGGTGGACTATACTTATTCAGCCAGTTTGGTGTACCAAGAATGGCCCGGCAGGTGGAAGTTAGAACACCTACTACACATGCAACACTACTGCTTTGTAGGATCTCTTTTCACCTTATGAATCGAGAAGTTGTGTACTTTACTGTTTCATAATTAGAACTAATACAAAATTGATCAGTACACATTGCTCATGACTCATATCAATCAGGGATAGAACATGAAACACATTCTATTACATTTCAAGGAAGTAGCTTTAGAATGAGGGTGAGAGATGGTACCACATATTTTCCTGCCATCTCGAGAATGCTTTGCAAACTATACTGTACCATGAAATGCCCGTACTATTTTAAAAAAATCTTTCTTGCAGTAGTACAAGATAATTTTCCAGGGCATGAACTGCATATTGCTGGAGTGAGTACAGAGAGAGGGGTTTCAAATCAGTGATTATAAGTCTGTTTTAAGAACTGAATTTATTCAGAAATGTCAAAACTCAAGTCACCATTACCAGTGCGCCTGTTCTGGGGCGTCGTCTTCCATGTTGATCCGCCAGCCATCGTCCTCACCATGGCCCACGTCGGCAGCTATGTACCATGGAACCACGATCCCACATTGGCAGCTCTATGCTGTAATACCATGATCCCTCATAGGCAGCTCTACACCATGGCACAATGATCCAGCGTCAGTAGATCTTGAAAATTTGGATCGTCTCGATGCAGGGTCTCCTCACTTGCTGCATGCGTGTCCACTTTTATAAAGACCCCCAAACCAGAATCAGCATGTTAACTATGTTCCAAACACTGTTAGTACTTGTATTACCTGCTTATCACTGAGTTTAGCTTGACTGTCACTTGAAATAGAACACTTACTTGAAGAAAAATGTGTAATTCAAATTAGGAGAGAACTCGTGGTTTCTTGCCTCGTAAGTAAAGTAATTCTGAATTTGAATGTCCTTGAACAGGTGGTGACTTGCCACACAAAAATAAATTTTAAATAACAAAAAAATTTATCTGTTACAAGAACACTGGTATTTTGAATATATGTGTTTTCTTCGTGACAGCAGACACTGCTTTTAAACACTGAAGTATTATTATAATCTTGTAGAAAATGTTCTACGACACAGTTCTAGAAATAATGAAAGCTGTTTAGAAGTCGACAGTCTATATTGTTACCTTTTGTAATATCACAAATATTGATATATAGAATTGATAAGTTATATCCTTAAAGTCTACACTGGATTAAAGAAATAAAAGTTATTTCTTATGAAAAGTTACTTGCCTATGCATATAAACTAAGTCAAAGTTCTCTATAGGAATGGAATATTTAAAATTCAAATGACTTCCTCTTGGAAAGAACTAGCACTGTTATTACACTCGACGGTGTAGGATATAAGTTCGACTCACCAATGAATATTTCTAAGTCTGGAGAAATTACTATGTCCTGTTTGCACTTACAAGATTCTAAGTATTATGTCCAGTTTGTACTCACAGAATTCTAAGTTTCACATGAAGAGAATTTAAGTCGAGTTGAAGCAGCACTTTGTCCTAAGATGAGTGATATCACGGCATTGCATGTGGCAAGTCTGACAGAGCAGAACTCCCAACGATGAATGAGCTATCCTGTAGTCTGACAGCAGCCTTTATATACTGCCATGGCCTATACGTCATCCAATTACTGTGATTTATTTGGATGTTCAGTCCATCAGCGATGCCGCTGGTGGGATCCTCAACAGCTCTGCCATCAGCTGTCATAGATGGCCTAGGCATCACTGAAGAGGCGTACTAGGGAAATGAGCAGTGAGGTAATTTGCTGTTGCTTTTCTCACTGAGCCAAAGTTGCTATTACATATCAGTCTGTCAAGCCCACCGAAATGCATACACCAACCGACCCTATGTGCAACATTTTCACACCATTCATAACAGGGACTGGCTGCATAAGGATTGGCATTACTAGCATCGCTCACGCCTCAGTCACTTTCATATTGTGAAAGCCAAGGACAAGACAGAGACAGATCTATGAAAGTAATAAAATTGCTCTAGCCTATACCAGAAGACATAGTGCACTGTAAACACTAGGTCCTGCCAGCAAAATCGTTGGATTTTGATGTAATTTGTACATGGATATATTTATGAAACGACGCACACAATGATGTACTTCACTTGCTGATATCTCAAGTAACACGTGAGTTTGTAAAATTTTTGACAAGAAGATATCTAGAATATCCGTGATGTGGCTTGTCCTCGGTAGCTTGCAGCAAGGCCTAAGTCACGCACTAGACATCAGTGGACTGAGGCGGGTTGCCTGTCAGCCGGTACGAAGCGGGTTGCATAACAGCATTTAGAGTCTGTTTAGATGCTTTTCTGCTGTTTTTGATTACAAAGAGATTGACTTAGTTGTTCAGGTTACAAATAGATATGTGGCAGAATGTATACATGGTGCCCCCTTGAATCAAAGGTTGCGTGCCAGGAAGTGGGAGCCAGTGAGAGGGGAGGAAATTTGTGTGTTCTTAGGGCTTGTAATGTTGATGGAAATACTGCAGAAACCCTCCCTTACAAGCTGTTTCATCAGGGATGGATTTTTAGAAACCCCTATATTCCCTCAAACAATGGCAAGGGATAGGTTTGAACTCATTTTGAGATATTTACATTTTGTTGACAATTCTACACAAGATATACTGAAGAAAATGGAAATAGCAACACCCAGAAGGAGTGGTGCTACATTGCTGCAATTGAACATGCAGGACGAGTGTTCAGTTGTGATTCGATGATAACACTTTCAGGTCCCTCTGACTGCAAGTTTGGACAACAATCAATACAGGATGTGCCCACCACGAGCTGCAATACATTGATGAATTCGTTGAGGCATGGAGTCAATTAGGCCCGGATCGCTTCCTGGGGAATTGTGGCCCATGCTTGCTGCACTGCATGGGTCAGTTGTTCCAGAGTTGTGGGTGGCTGAGGACGGTTGGCCAGTTGTCGACCCATCATGTCCCACACATGATCAGTAGGACTGAGGTCTGGGGATCTGGCTGGCCATTCTAAGGTTGTGATGTTGTGGAGAGCTTCTCTGGAGATGCGTGCAGTGTGAACCCGGGCATTGTCCTGCTGAAACATCCCATTAGCAATGTTCACCATCATAGGGACAACCACTGGATTGAGTACCCTATCAACGTACTGTCGAGCAGTCATAGTGCCCTCAACAAGCACTAATTGTGATTTCACATTAAAGCGAATAGCTTCCCAGACCATAATGCTTGGTGTTGGCCCTGTGTGCCTCTCGACAATAAGATCTGGGTGGCCCCTCTCCCCGGTAAGTCAGCGCACATGATTCCGGCGGGTACTGCAGGCAAGACAGAAGCGCGATTCATCACTAAAGATGAACCTATGCCATTCGTCGACCCACGTCGATCTTTCTTGACACCAGGCCACCCTTACACATCGCTGTTGTGGGGTCAATGGAACACCTTCTGCAGGGACACGGGCTCGTAAGCCAGCTGCAAGCAGGCGATTACCAACTGTTTGTTGTGAAACATGGGGTGCCACAGCTGCTCGAATTTATGCTGCTGTTGCATGGGGTTCCATCCGGGCCATCCGAATTATGCAGCGATCCTCTCTCACAGTTGTCTGTCGCGCTGGGCCTGTGCTAGGTCTACGAATGTGGGTACCTTCATTTCACTACTGCTGCCATACATCTTGTACCGTAGATGCCTGTCGGCCAACACATGCAGCAACAGTCCTTAGCGATAATCCAGCCTCACACAGCCCAATTATCCGAGCCCTCTCAAACGGCGACAGTTGTTGATAGCGTGCTCTTCTCTGTCGTCGAGGCATGTTTGATGGGGAACACTTCACTGCACAGCCTGCAAGTCAACCACGCTACACAAGAGTCCGTATACTGGAGTTGATTCCTCCACGACCAATCATGTGGGGAGACCTGTAGCAACAATCCAATGGGTCTGAAACTTTGATGGTTACATACCTACATGGCATCGTTCCATATCTTGAAAATCAACACAAACGACCAATGCTTTCATGGTGTTGCAATTTCCATTTTCTTAAGTGTACATATGGGGCCTAAAACCTTTTAAAATTCAGCCTTTTCTGGAAATTATACATGAAAATTTTCAGAATGCCTACATCCCAATGAAAATATGTCTTGGTTGTTTGGTAAATATACCTGAAACAAATACCAAAAGTGAAACTTATCAAAATTATATATTTTTGCAAATATTACAGGTGGTTATAGACAACTCTGAACTGCTGTTATCACAAATATAACTGGGAAACATTAAACATGATCTCAGTAAGTAGTCCTAAAATATTTATTTCACTATGTTTCATAGATTTAACATTATGAATTCCTTAATTTGATGGTGTCTACAGTAAACTGCTGAGGAGCTTCATTTTAAATACCACATGGGAAGTGAGTAGCTCAGGATTAAACTGCCAGCTTGAGTATTTAAGGTACAGTCCCAGCATTTGCCTGGTGTGAAAATAGGAAACCATGGAAAACCATCGTCAGGGCTGCGGATAGTGGGGTTTGAACCACTATCCCCTGAATACAAGCTCAAAGCTACGTGACCCAAACCACGCAGCCACTCTCTCAGTAAGCAAAAGAATGTGATATTCAGCGATGACAAAAGTATTGATTTGAAACCTGACACCAGACATATGAAACTCTGGAGGATCTTCAGACAAAACTAATAATACAGTTACATTCAGGCTATGTCTTCTGGTATGGGCTAGATTAAATTTCTTACTTTCATTGACCTGTCACAGTCTCATCCTTGGCTTTGACAATATGAACGTGACTGAGGTATGAGTGATGTTAGTAATACCATTCCTTATGCACTCATAAGGTCAGTTGGTGCATGCATTTCAGTGGGCTTGGCAGACTGATATGTAATAGCAACTTCTGCCTCGGTGAGGAAAGCAACGGGAAACTACCTCACTCCTCATTTCCCTAGTATGCCTCTTAGTGACGTCTAGGCTATTTGGCAGCTTTTGGCAGAGCACAAGTGAAGTTCATTCATGGTGTGAATGAATGAATTAAAGATTTGTGATTTGTATTCTAGCTTAGCCTGAAATACAGTTGAGGAATTAACATGCTTGATACTTCCAGGAATATTTTGCATTTTTTTGTGGCTATTCTTTTGCAATTGCCCTGCATGTGATACCATTCATGTATTGATATCTTCAGTAATTTTTATAATTTAATTGCAGTATTATTTATTTGTTTCACTCTCTACTCTTTACAAAATGTTTACTTAAATTGGAACACTAAGGCCCGGTTTCTTCAACGAATGTAAAGTGTTAACTCTCCTGTTAAGGAGCCTTAACACATAATTTAACAAACTGGTCATCTCATCAAAGATTGTTAACTCTAACAAATTGTTAATACTTGTGTTAAATTAACCTGCTATCAGGCCTGTGTTAAACCTCTCAACAACTGCTAAAATTTCAAAATGGAGGCCTGTAAAAGACGTAAGTTTGAAGCTTTACTGCTGTATGAAGACTGTTTATAAACTGAAGAAGGCAAAGGATGACCCATAACTAAGAAATAACTACTTTCTAGAGTTGTCAGAAGGTATATTTCTAATTACCAAAGCCATACTGAACAAGATACTAGACGATATTGAAAATAAGTTAGAGTTTCCAACAGTGAAGACAAATATCATGAGGCAGTATCCACTTCAGACCACATGGAGGTGTTAGAACACTAAAATGCGAACACAGTTTACTCAAACTTGTCAGGTCTGCAACCCAATAATTTCTGAAAAATTTATGAATCCCCCGATTCTAATGCAACACCTATATACTTGAAGAGTTGCAACCTCGACAAGTGGAGCAGTGGCTGAATGGTCATCGTACTTGTCTCCGAACTGCGATGACTTGAGTTCGAGTCCTACCATAGACATACATTTTTTATACAAATTAAATCATTGTTTCAGGGAATCTGAAGGTAAAATGCGAATAAAATGAATAATAAAATTGCAATGGAACTTTATTTTCTACCTCAAATTAATATATGTCCGCCTCTCTGGTGAAGTGGTTAGTGTGATTAGCTGCCACCCCCGGAGGTCTGGGTTCGATTCCCGGCTCTGCCACGAAATTTGAAAAGTGGTACGAGGGCTGGAATGGGGTACACTCAGCCTCGGGAGGTCAACTGAGTAGAGGTGGGTTCGATTCCCACCTCAGCCATCCTGGAAATGGTTTTCCGTGGTTTCCCACTTCTCCTCCAGGCAAATGCCGGGATGGTACCTAACTTAAGGCCACGGCTGCTTCCATCCCTCTTCCTTGTCTATTCCTTCCAATCTTCCCCCCCCACCAAGGCCTCTGTTCAGCATAGCAGGTGAGGCCGCCTGGGCAAGGTACTGGTCATCCTCCCAGTTGTATCCACGACCCAATGTCTCACGCTCCAGGACACTGCCCTTGAGGCAGTAGAGGTGGGATCCCTCGCTGAGTCCGAGGAAAAAACCAACCCTGGAGGGTAAGCAGATTAAGGAGAAGAAGAAGAAGAAGAATAAATTAATAAATATATATAGATATAGAAAGAGATCCAGCAGTAACTGTGAGAACGTTTAGGCCTATATTAATTTCAGGTAGAAAATAAACTGTACTGCAATTTGCGTAATATTTTTGTTCCAATTTTTATCTTGATGTTCCCTCAAATATTAATTTAATCACCTTCTTCTTCTTTTTCTTTATCTGTTTACCCTCCAGGGTCGGTTTTCCCTCAGACTCAGCGAGGGATACCACCTCTACCGCCTTAAGGGCAGTGTCCTGAAGCTTCAGACTCTGCGTCGGGGATACAACTGGGGAGAATGACCAATACCTCGCCCAGGCGGCCTCACCTGCTATGCTGAACATAGGCCTTACTCTGGGATGGGAAGATTGGGAGAGGGAAGGAAGCAGCCGTGGCCTTAAGTTAGGATGAGAAGTGGGAAACCACGGAAAACCACTTCCAGGATGGCTGAGATGGGAATCGAACCCATGTCTACTCAGTTGACCTCCCGAGGCTCAGTGGACTCCGTTCCAGCCCTCGTACCTCTTTTCAAATTTTGTGGCAGAGCAGGGAATCAACCCCGGGCCTCCAGGGGCGGCAGCTAATCACACTAACCACTACACCACAGAGGTGGACATATTAATTTATTTTGTGCAAAACTCATAGCTGCGATGAGACTCGAATAAACATCTACAAGGTTTGCAGACAAGTACGGTGACCACTTGGCCACCACTCTGTTCCGCTGTGATGTAACTCCCAAGTATATATGCCTTGCTTTGGAATCGGGGATTCATCAATTTTTCAGAAGTTGTTAGGTTGCGGACCTGACATGTTTAAATAAAATTTGTTCACCTTTTAGTGTTCTACCACCTCCACTTTGTCCGAAACGGGTTCTGTGTAATGACATCTGACCTCATTTTTTTCAAAAACGAAAGCGTGTTGACTTAAACCCTTATATACGAGTTACCGTTGAGTGTCTCCCCACAGGTACCTTGAAGCTCGGTGAAATTGGTTGAGGGCAGGGTCTGGCCTCTACTTGTTAGACACTTTTCATGTAATTGTAGGTGACTATGTTCACGAGTGCAAGAAAAAGTGTATAGAATCCTACAAAGAATTCCTGCTGCCACTGCAGTATTAACAAGGAATTACATTATTTTCCCCGCAATAAAATAATGCCCGAAAACCATTCAGAACACATCAATTATCACATTCTCCCAGTGATAAGAATAGGCTATACCAAATGTTGTAATATAACAGTCCGTTCTTTCATTTTTCAAGCACATTCGCATAATTTTAAATTAAAATTAAATGAAATAAAAACTCGCATCATCATAACATTTTTGTTCCTCTTACTTAACAAGTTTACGTCTTATCGGTCTCCGCTAACCATAACCTATAATAGTGCAACCATGTGTCCGTGTGACAAAATACTATTTCAACACACCAACAGGAGCGCTTTATGTAAAGAAACAAAAGACGCTCACTGCCAAACGCGTTCAGAAACCTCACTGAAATGTGTTAATTTGTCTTTAACAATTGTTTCTCAACAAATGTTGGAAATGTATTCGTGAAACAGGGCACTTTTAAACAAAGTGTTAAATTAATAACAATTGTTAGTTAACATTTGTTAAGTAAAATTTAACATACAGTTGAAGAAACCGGGCCTAACTCTTCATAATTTTTATGACTGTAGGTGGCAGTTCAGTGTTGTTTATTGCAAAGATGGGCATGTGAGTGCAAATGCACATGGTGCATTCAGTGTCGAGACCTTTGTTCATGTCATTTGCGGTATGGCTAGTACCAGTGATGAATGACACCCTGTGTCTCAATTCAATCCCTTGTGGGAAATGAAATATTTGTTTTTGTAAGTTGAGAATGGAATGCAGTATTGTGTTTGTGGAATTTTTTTGTCACTGTAGGGAAATATCATTTAGAGCGGCATTAAAAAACATACCACATTAGTCAATATGGAGATATCTGAATAATAATAATAATAATAATAATAATAATAATAATAATAATAATAATAATAATAATAATAAGAAGAAGAAGAAGAAGAAGAAGAAGAAGAAGAAGAAGAAGAAGAAGAAGAAGAAGAAGAAGAAGCGTGTGGCCTCCAAAGAGGTCTGGTGCAGGTCTTTCAAGTTGACGCCGTATGGTTGACCTGCGTGTGTGAGGATGGGGCCCTACCTATGATGAATTCTAATGATGAAGACGGCACACACACTCAGTCATCGGAAGAAACCAACGAAGGTTTAAAGTCCCCGACCCGGCTGGAATCAAACCCAAGACTCCTGGGACCAAAGGTCAACACGCTAACCGTTTAGCCATGGAGCCAGACTATCAGAGAAGGCGATCGTTAAGTTGTTTTCTGTCATGAAAGTGAACAAGTCTTGGGCAAGAAATCCAGTTGGAGATGAACACCCTATATCAGTGCTTCAAATCACTTGCAGTAACAGTCTTGTTCCAAACTGGGAGAAAATAATTGTAATAGTAAATAAATAAAAATAAAATATTTGTATATTTTCAGGAAAGGAGTTAGTCGGTTATTACCTTTTTCACTTGCATTAATACTGAACTTTTTCCACCAAAGATACCTGAATTGTTCAAGGGGTCTAAAACATAATAATTTAACAAAGCAAACTGCAATATTTATTTGATGACTAAGGTAAAGTAAGGGTTATTCTGCCCGAAGGCAGGTCCAAACCTCCGCAGAGGTGTTCCTGAGCAGGAGTTTATGTGCGGTAGGGTGGCCAGTTCCTTTCCGCTCGTCCATTCCCTTACCCCCATCAACAGTGCGTGGCAACCCATCCAACTCCTAACCACGCCCAATGATGCTTAACTTCGGAGATCTCACGGGATCCGGTGTTTCAACACAGCTACGGCCGTTATGATGACTAAAACAGGAAATAAATATGTATGGAAAACAAATGTTAGTTTTCAAGGAAATATTACACTAGTTCATGTATTTACTTTACTAATTTCTATTAATACATTTATTTGTCCAGTACAGATGCTTAAATTGCTCAGAAAATGCAAAATACAATTCTTTGTCAAAGCAAGTTATGATTTATTTAGAGTTAGAGTTTAGACTTTTGTAACAGGCTGTATTACTGCTGCATCAACTCGTTCTAATACAAGCAGTATGCACACCGTTCCAATCGCACACCATGCAGGCACCGAGTACAGAATTGTGTCCATCTCAATCAATCAATCAATCAATCAATCAATCAATCAATCAATCAATCAATCAATCAATCAATCAATCAATCAATCAATCAATCAATCAATCAATCAATCAATCAATCAATCACCACTGATTCGCATTTAGGTCAGTTGCCCAGTTTGCAGATTCCCTATCTGTTGTTTTCCTAGTCTTTTCTTGAATGATTTCAAAAATTCATTGAACAGCTCCCTTGGTAAGTTATTCCATTCCCTCACTCCCCTTCCTATAAACAAATATTTGCCCCAATTTGTCCTCTTGAACTTTATATTGTGATCTTTCCTACTTTTAAAGACACCACTCAAACTTATTCGTCTCCTAATGTCATGGCACGCCATCTCTCCACTGACAGCTCAGTGCAAGCGTGCCTACCACCATTTTGTGTAACTGCATTTCTCGAGCAGTTGTTGACTATGCTGTGTGCAATTAGTGATATCATTGTTCATTCATGTGATAAATGGGTGGGTGTCATCCTGTTGATAAATGGTTAGTGATAGTGCTATATAGTGTGACTTCAGGGGATAACACAGATACTTGATTTTTTATTGAATTAAAGGCACGTACGCTATTATTATGCCTTAAACAGTCACTTCCTATTTCTTAAGTATACATATATTGTTTTTATGTCACTATCAACTCTGTGTCTGTTATGGGGCACTGCAGAAGAGAAAACAGAAGAACATAAATGGCTACCAAAATTCCAGACAAAATGATCGACAATGACAAAATAAATCGATTATTGTATGAATCACTTGAAGATGAACGTGAGGCAGGGAGTAAAGAAGGTAATGTCTTGGAAAATGATAAGTGTTCATGATACTAGAAATAATGACAAAATAATATTTGAATTACAAAGAAGAGAAAGAGCAGCTAAGTCCTGAAGGAGGAGACAAAATTAGTGTTTGTGATATATCACTTCACCCGTTGTCATCTTCAGACCTCAGTATACCCCGATTACATCCGATTCCTCAGAGGATGATGAACTAGGAGGCTCTGATTTTGATCACAATATAATATTTATCAAGAAACGTGTCATTGGAGGAAAGAATTGTTACCCTTGGTCAAAAGAATAAAAATATCATTCTGTAGTACTCCTGCCAGAAATAATGTTCTGTTCTTCAAGTATTGATCTGCAATTAATGTTTGAGATACAACTGCTCCATAAAACAACAAAATTCAAATTCAACAAAATTGTCCTTCACACTAGCAAACAACTTCATACTAGTGAACAAATTGATTGAGTAAGAATTCTCCAAAGAGAGAAAGTTTACATCTCACACCAGTAAAGTTGAAATGTATGCTATCTTGGGACTACTTACACTCACAGCTGTAATGAAGCACAATGATCTAAGCGTGAGAGAACTATTCAACTCTACACACTATAGAACAAAATATAAATCAACAATGAATGCTGAGAGATTTGAGTTTCTTGCCACTGTCTATGTTTTGACAACAAAGAAACGTGGGATGAGAGGAGGGAAACCGATAACGTTGCAGCAGTGGGAGAGCTGTGGGATATGCTTTTTTCAAAACTGTAAAACTAATTACACACCAGGAGTAGGTGAGCAGTTGCTAGGTTTTAGGGAGGAGTGTAAATTCTGTATGTATAATGAACTGGCCAAATATGGCTTGAAGATTGTGATGTAAGGCTTAGTTTAGTGTACTAATTTTTATGTTGTGTGAATGAAAGTAGGTTTTTATAAAAACATCACAAGATTTCCCTTCCTTGGGAAAGTATACCAAATCAGGAGTTTTGTCTCTTAGGAAAATATTATGTGAAAGAGCTGTTGAGGCCCATCCACTGTATCTATAGAAACATTACAACAAACAATTGGTTTACGAGTCTCAAGCTGGCAAATGATCTACTAAAGGCACCGCACACCTGATGACTTTTGCTACAATATCTCAAAACAAACAGGAAATCCCCGAAGAGTTGCTCAACAGACATTCCAGACAAATGGGTTCTTCAATATTCTGCTTTAACAAAGAAAAGGCTTTAGTTTCTTACAAACTTCAACAAAACAAAGTTGTTTGTTCAGTATCATCTACTCATGATAGCATAGATTAATATATATGTCAACACAAAAGGCACTGTAAACACCATGGATCAAATGTGCCGAACAATTATATGAAGCCAAAAGACAAAACATTGGCCACTTAGTTTTTTTGGTATGATGTACATTGCTTTTATAAATACACACATCATCTTCCATTTGAATACACTATCAAGGAATGAAAAACCAGTTGGTTAGAAAGAGTTCATGAAGCCCCTGAGTAATGAACTGAGAGATGAGGAGCCATCTACAAAATCCAGATCACTGGACCAAATGATCTGGGAAAATCTTTAGATACCAGTTCATACAGAAGTTCCATGTGTACAGAGAACAAAGAAAATATTTCAGCCATTCATCAAACAGGAGGATGATAACATCCTAATGTAGTCACTGTCATGAAGCAATGTCTGCTGAACATTGAGCAATGGTTTGCGAAACTTGTTATAGGGAGAGCTAAGCTACATATAATATTTCTTTATGCCTCTTTCATACTCAAGGTTTTTTATTTGTTTCAGTGATAATTACAGTTTAATTATGTTATAAACAAACCCATAGGCTTAGTTTTGTGTGCTAATTTTTATGTTATGTAATAAAAGTAGGTTTCTATAAAAACATACATTCATATATTATTTTCAGTGTTCCAATTTTGCTTAAGTTGGAAAAAATCAAATCCAAACAACATTATATCTAAAATGTTCTGATTCATGTTAGATAAATAACTATATAAAACCCAAATATCCAATCTGTTCCCAAATTTTGGCTGTAATGTAGAAAATGTAATTAATAAAATTTCAAGTTGTCAAATATATGAAGGGTTACAAATAGTGTTTCATGAAACAGGGACAGTATTCGAGGATTAAGAGGTTCTCTCTTAGAATATTTTAGGGTTTAAGACATTGAAAATGCATCCCTTGTGGCCATGATTGTTGAAGTGCTATGTCATGTCCATATGATCTGACACTGTGGTTAGCTGGTTCGGGTACTGTTGTTGGAAAACAAAAATTCACCATCATAATGTTGGCTGGCAAGGTAGGAAAAGTGGTGGTATACAATTTTTAATCACCAAATTGCATGCCAAAAGCCTGGATTCAATTCCAAACCTCTCCAAATTGTTCATACGGAGTGGGGGCATACGATGCTGTTGATGGTGATTCATTAAGCCTTGAGCAGATCCCCTGGTGCTATTCGACAGGCGTAGGTTATGTGCTGGCATGAGGATTCACCCTCTCCCTTTCTACTAGCATATATATCACATCATTCATTTCAACTCCTTAATTCATTTGATGAGGTTGATATCAGGAATGGCATCCGGTTGTTAAAACTCGCTACAAAGATTCATGTTATTTCAAACCCGTTCCTTTACAGAAACAGAAAAAGAGTTGGACATACAAAACAGGGGGGAAATTCATCAGTTGTGTACTCAGTTTCTTGTGTGTGACTGGAATCCACAGTTTTCCACAATATTAATATTTTTGTTTTAATTTTATAGATGGGAGCCTCCGTGGCTCAGACGGCAGCGTGTCGGCCTCTCACCGCTGGATACCGTGGTTCAAATCCCGGTGACTCCATGTGAGATTTGTGCTGGACAAAGCGGAGGCGGTACAGGTTTTTCTCCGGGTACTCCGGTTTTCCCTGTCATCTTTCATTCCAGCAACACTCTCCATTATAATTTCATAGCATTTATCACTCATTAATAAATCACCTTGGGAGTGGCGATCCCATTGTAATAACAGCCTATATATGTTTCATTCATTCCATCCCTGACCCGGTCAATGACTGGAAAACAGGTTGTAGGTTTTCATTTTTTCATTCAATTTTATAGATATCTGAACTATTTTAAATAGGCCTAGAGAAATGTGAAGGAAATATTTACTTCATCAAACCATCTATTTGTGGATTCAGTGCTCAGCCTTTAGAGTAAAAAGTATGCTTTGTGTTTTTCCAGTGTACAAGCAACTCATGGTTATCAAAAGTTACCTGCAGGACAAGACATTCGCAGCTATTATGCTGAGCGCAACCATGTATTAAAGATGAGTGAGACAGTGCAACAGGTGAGAAAATATTTGTTTAAAGTATTTCGTCAGAAAAATATCATTGATTCCTTTGACCTAATCACTGAAATTTGCAACACAGGGAACATATCTTCATGAACTACACATAAACTTAGTATAGAGAACTGTTGATCATTAGAAAAAAATTTAAAATTTAAAAAAATGTTTAGACTATTAGAGGATGCTCCTGGCAGCAGGGGTGCAACCCTGGAAAGCTGTGTTAAACTAACTGCTGTTCATGGCACCAAAATTGCCATCACCTGACATTCATGTATCATAGCATATATCTTCATCTCAAACTTCATTGTCAATTGTAATTGATCATATGTGTCATTCACACACACATAACAGTATCAGTTTTCATAAATTTAATCACTAAAATAAATAATAATAATAATAATACGTAATTATTATTAATTAAATCTTTTCTGCATCTTAGTGTGATAACTGTACTTGCTGATGTTTATTTCAGGTAATATTACAAATGCAAATTGCCAAGAAAAAAGTCACAAAATCACATTTTAATTATATTAGTTATATCTTCTTTTAAAAAGTTTAAAATCAATAGGCACTATTTTATTGTACTAATTATAACATCAACATTAATTTGTACTCATATAATAATGGTATTGTATTCAAATTATTGTGTTCTTAATTTGTGTTTCTGTGTTTCTAATTATTGCATAGTGCCAAAGGTAGGCATAGGAACTTCTGTTTCTCTTTTGCCCACGTGTAAAATAAACCTGTGTATTTCTTTTTCAATCATCAAGAATAAGAATACTACGTAAGTGCCACCAACACATTTCAAATGAGTGTCACTATGACGAGCAGTTTAAACAAAAGACTACCCATTATTTGCACTGTTTATCTGAGAGAAAATCATATAAATGCAACTCGTGAAGGAAGAAAATTTCTATTATTATACAATATATAAAGGTACTAAGTATACTGAAATTTTCACAAATAAACTTGTGATAAGAGGCTCTTTATGGCAAGTGTGGTGTGGGCTTCCTCTGGCATCTGTATTTTGGCATTGTGGTCCCCTTTGTACCAGAACAAAATAAAATTATAAGAATCGATCATTCATCCATGATCTGTATTTAGGGCTACCGGTATCGCTCCGGTGGCAGACCCCCTATCAGTCGTTTACCCATCATTTTCTTAAACATTTTCATAGAACTTGGAAATTTATCAAATATTTCCCTTGTTAATTTATTCCATTCCCTTCTTGTCTTATAAATGGATATTTGACCAAAATTGTCCTCTTGAATTGCACCTTTATCTTCATACTATGATGTTTCCTACTTTTAAAAACTTCACTCAATCTTATTTGTCTACTTATGCCATTCCATGCCAACTCTCCACTGACAGCTCGAAACATACTACATGTTAAAATTTCATGATTTTGGTTTGGAATTAACAATATATAACTTCAATGAAAAGAAGAATATTCCTTGAGGACCCACCTATTCAATACAACATATAATCTCACTTATTACTGGGGCTCGGATATTTAGGAAAAGTCATATTTTTTTCTTTGTCACTATTTTCATGCCTGATTAGATGTTTATACAAATCAGGTGATTATCGTCACAATTAAGTGATTTTTGTTTGTCATATAAATTCATATTTTGGCCATTTTTTGTCATCAGATCATATTTTGAGCTATTTTCATAGCAATGTCATATTTCAGTCATAATTCAGCCATTTGACGACAGTTGTAGCAGTTCAAAATAATCTTCAACTTACCGAATGTGAACTGGTGTTCACAAAACTGCTTCTCAGTATCACATCTGCAATTAATACAAGTGGAATGCCCTTTGTATAGAATGAAGGTCATAGACCTCACTGCACACCTGCTGTACTCAACAACCCAGTCTCCCAGGTAGAGACAGAAATAATCCTGAAAAACCCATCCCAGCAGTGATTTAACATTATTTAAATATGCACCAATAGTGTCTCGTGACATAGAAAGGAGTTTCTCTCCTTACAAGAATGTGTTAAGTGATAATCGGAGGTCTTTCGCGTCTGATGCTTTGAAGATGAATCTTGTTATACACTTCAATTCCATCCGCAGAGAAGAATGAAAAACATGTGAGTTTGCACTAAAAATCCTGCCACCCCACCATAATGTACCGAAAGACATCTACTTCGTTCATTTTGTGGTGCTCAATTTAAACTTCAATGCATTTGAATAATATTAATGAAATCTGGGCTGAAACGTTCCAAAATATTTAAAAAAATAGATTGATTTCTAGTTTTCTCGCATTTCAAACCACCAATGCAAACATGTTTTGAATTTCAAAATGTTGTGTGATCTGATGAAAATGAAATGTCGTATGGCTTTTAGTGCCGGGATGTCCCAGGAAGGGTTTGGCTCGCCAGGTGCAGGTCTTTCTATTTGACACCGTAGGCGACCTGCGCGTCGTGATGAGGATGAAGTGATGATGAAGACAACACATACACCCAGCCCCCATGCCATTGGAATTAACCAATTAAGGTTAAAATCCCCGACCCAGCCGGGAATCGAACCCGGGACCCTCTGAACCGAAGGCCAGTACGCTGACCGTTCAGCCAACGAGTCGGACGTGTGATCTGATAATCTTAGCGAACTTAGTACTTTATAGGTATGTATTCACAAATGTTTGATAAGTGAACCAAGGAAAATAGACTAACTGCTAAATATGTATATTCAGAAAATTAATATGATAGGAATAATAAATAAGTTAGTTAACAAATATGTATCAAAAGAATTGTCGTTTTGATTTATAGTTTATTTTAAAATGGCCATATTGAGATTAATCATTTTGCGGTCATATTTTGTCATTTTTATGTCATATTTCTTCTCTTTTGAGGTCATATTTGCTTGCTTATTTGGGCTATTTTTAGGTCTTAAACATCCGAGCCCTACTTATTACATGTCATTTTAAGATATCGAATTGCGGGACATCTTTTGCCTTAATTTAGGCATCATCAGCCACATGTAATTGTTTTATGATTAAAATTACTAACTTATTTTCTTAGAATATTAACAATGTTCTGTCCCTCATAAATAGTTTTTAAATAATTTGTATTGCCCTTGCCCAAAAACACAATAATTGAAATACAATACAAATTAAAAAATCAGTACACATGCTTTTTCATTTTTTGTTTTGAAAACTACTTATGTAGAAGAACCAAACCAAACTAAACCCCATGGCACTACAGCCCTGAAGGGCCTTGGCCTACCAAGCGACCGGTGCTCAGCCCAAAGGCCTGCTGATTACGAGGTGTCACGTGGTCAGCAGGATGAATCCTCTCGGCCGTTATTCTTGGCTTTCTAGACTGGGGCCACTATCTCACCATCAGATAGCTCCTCAATTCTAATCACGTAGGCTGAGTGGACCTCGAACCAGCCCTCAGATCCAGGTAAAAATCCCTGTCCTGGCTGGGAATTGAACCCGGGGCCTCCGGGTAAGGGGCAGGCATGCTAACCCTACCCCATGGGGCCGGCTACATATGTAAAAGAGTCTGGCAATATTTGCACTCACATTTTTTATGAACTTGGTAGCTTAACACATGTCTTCTTTAAAAATTCTTGCAAAGTTTAAGGATCAATGAAGTTTTTTTTTGCTAGGGACTTTACGTCGCACCGACACAGATAGGTCTTATGGCGACGATGGGATAGGAAAGGCCTAGGAGTTGGAAGGAAGTGGCCGTGGCCTTAATTAAGGTACAGCCCCAGCATTTGCCTGGTGTGAAAATGGGAAACCACGGTACGGTACTCATGTGCTGTACGGAAGAGTGGACTTCTCAAGGTTATCTCTGAAGAAAAACTTAGACCTAATTTGTTGTTTCAGAATGAAATGTGTAGTGCATAATGTTATTAAAAGTCTGAAAGAAGAAAAAGAAGAAAAAATAATTGAAGGGAATGTAAGGATTCAGAAATAGATATTAATTTGGGAGATAGATTGGTCTGACTCACCCCTTTACTTCCTGTCTTGCAGCTAACTCTCTTTAGGTAATATGCCCAGTCTTACAGGATTATTGTTGATTGTCTTGTGTTGTATTTGTGTATTAAAATACGCAGGGATGAATGAACAGGGGAGGGGAGGAAAGGAGCATAAACTGCAGCAGCAGTTGTGTAGGGACACTTGTTAGTGAGCGAGACGATTGAAAGTGGGGATTTATTTACTCTTTGAAACACGTCTTTTCTATTCCCAATAACTTGAGGAAATGCGTGATTTGATTGTAAAGTGTATTATTATTCTCTATCATGTCATTCAAATTGTTGTTACTGTTAAAAAATTGATCCAGAACTATGCAGGTGTTTTCTAACGTGTTCATTAACTTCTACCTGTTCGGCCAATGTAAGAAGCTTTACATTGGGCACAGGTGAGTCTATAAATCCCAGAGCCAGAATAACAATCTTTATTGGAACTAACACTATTATGATTTAAGAACATGCCTTGTTTGGTATTATGGGTTGAAAAAGTTATCTGAAAATCATGTTTTAAAAATAAATTTGATTCTTGACAGATCCCGGGGTTGTTTTGGGTAAAGGTTGCAAACTTAGAAATTTTCAGGTATTTTTGTATTACCATTCAACACGTGGTACCTAAACTCACTCATTTTCCTTTTCTTTGCTTCATTTTGTGAACGAGGCCGCCTTCGGTCAATTGGTTTTACATCAGTCAGACCCTGGAGAAATAGATCTTGTTTGTCCTTTGAACTGAAGTCATTATAAAAATGTGTGAACATAGCCAGCTTCTCCTCCTGAGACACAGACTCAAGACATTTGTTTTGGCATCTGTAATGTCAAAATTGCAACATTTTCTTATTAACACACGATAGCTTAATAAACAGATAACTGAGTCTATATTGTTAAGCGACAATAAAAATTATCGATAACTAGTATAACTAACATGCTTTTATGACACTGAACTAACCTGCAAGGGGAACCCATTTCCTTCCTGACAATATGCTGTCTTCTGTAATTTGTATACTTGTTTCCTTTAATCCTTGAATTTTTTATTTTCTCTGGTTTATACTTTTCAGTGTTTCTAATGCCTTTTGTAAGAAAGGCTCAGTAAATTTGCTCTCTGTGACCGAGAAGAGACTTAGACGTATCACAGGTCTTTTTCTCCAGGGGAAGTCACCCAAAGATAGAAGGGGATTCAATCCTGCTTCTCATGCTTTACCAGGAGAAGCAATAGACTTCTTACATTTAGACCTATTGATATCACTGTTAGGGTTTTCTTCACAAGACACTGGTTCAGTTTCAACACTCGTCATTTTGTAATTGCAGTAAACAAACAACGGAATCATGGGATTTTACAGTGTGCAAACACAAAGATTGATGGGTGAATAACAATGTTTGTTATTGATATGTCACATGTTCAGAACTTGTGCCCTTTGAATAATAATTGGAAACTTGTTTTCACTGCCATGCTCTGAAGAATGCACATACTTGCGCCTTTTCTTCATCAAACAGTGCACCACAATAAGAGGAATATGGTGGTGGTCATAACTCGATTTGTCAAAAAAAGTAGACACAGTGCACCACAATAAGAGGAATATGATGGTGGTCATAACTAGATTTGTCAAAAAAGTGAACATGTGCCTTTTAATAATAACCGATTCAATTGCTAAAGCACATAGTCTGTACCTTGCATGTCTTCAAAGAAGGGTGACCATATTTCTGATGGTCCAAAACAGGACATTTGTTTTCAAAACATATAATTTTAACATGGTACCCTGAATACTACTTAAGTAATTTGTCTTAATTAATGTTGCCATTGCATCTACAAAGTACTGAAAGTTACATTTAGTTATAAATGATAAAATATGTCAACATTTTAATAACTTTTCTGCAGTCTTCGTACAACTTCATGTTTTATGCAACAAAATTAATTAATCACTTAAGAGGGTACACCCATCTTCATTGCTATAAATTAAGTTGAAAAATTAATATTACATTGTTCAGTAGCCAGAAACTATTAATTAAAAATTAATGAGATGAAATAATAATATGCTGTTTCATTGTAAATCATAACTCCAAAAGTAATAAAGATATCTAGAAAAGAATCAGTGAAATAAGGAGAAGAGTCTGTTTTACTCATGGAAAAAAGAATTCAAAAGTGATCTTTTTTACCTTAACATATTAACTCCCTTATATTAACTTCACAAAGCTCTCATACAGTCTTCAAGAAAAAAAATTACTCATTTATTGTTTTCTTCCAGAAGTACTTGTCAGAACTGCCAATCTTTTTAAGTCCTAGTATGTTTTCCTCTATAACTTGAAAAATCCATGGCATTTGTGACTGAAATTTGTTCTTATTGTTCATTCTAATCTAATTTGTTCTGATCTGAATGTAGGAACATTCAACTGAGACTTTTCAGAGGTCCAGACATTGCTCATAACGGAAAATACTTTAACAGCTGCTGAAGTGCCCAGTAAACACATAACAGCTTTTAGAACTATTGACAGGAATTTTTATAATTTTTATTGCAAGTTGCTTTATGTTGCACCGACAGAGATAGTTCTTATGGCAACAATGACAGGAAATCAAAGGGAATATTTTGAATCCTCATTTTTATGAAGATAGTAACCCAACACTCAGTACCGGTAGCTGGGATGATGTTGGTGCTCCACTCATGTAGCTGTATTGAAATACTCTGAGTGAGTTGGGTGTGCAGTTAGAATCTCGTAGCTGTGAGCTTACATTTGGGAGATGGTGGATTTGAATCCCACCGTCGGCAGTCCTCAGGATGATTTTCTGTGGTTTCCCATTTTTGCACCAGGCAAATACCGGGACTGTACCTTAACCCAATCACTTCAGGTTTAAGGCCCTGTGCACTCGCTTAGAAATCAGATTTAAATTGCCCTCAACTTGAGTAAGGCACCCGTTCAGAACTACTGTGCACCGCTCTGAAATAAAGGCCACAAATGGAACAGCAATCAAAATATTCATGCAAAATTTTCAGTGAAGCATTCAAAATAATTGTACTCAAAAACAATGATGTAAGAACAATGATTTTGTATGGTAAATCTTGAAACATTCGGGTTTATGTAGGGGCATTTCATACCACTCATTGTTTCTTGAAAAATTGGGGTCTCAATTCATTTATCTTTGCTCCAATATAATTGGATCCGAGTCTCACGAACCTGGGTCATCAGAACAGAAGGCAAAGTAGGCCTTAATTTCATCTTCATTAGTGTCAAACCACTTGTCACCATCTGTTTCCATGTAAGTCCGATAATTGTTCCATAGCACAAATATTTGTTTCTCGCACAATGTAGGAAATGATGAGTCCATAAACTCCAAGAACACAGACAACTCTGATACAGAATTATCTAAATATTTGTCTCTCATTTCTCTTGATAGCCCTGGAGTACATGAATGTCTTGTCATTTTAGCTGAAGGCCTAGCCAGTCGATATAGATGTTGATTCCCATAGGGAATCTGAAATATTTGTCCCGAATGAGCAAATTTATAATACCAATATAAATGGTCCGTTACTGGACATTATAAATTTTCCAGCTAGCTCATTCTTGGTTGCCAGCGTTTCGCCCTCGTGTGCTAGGGTGGGCTCGTCAGTTGGTACCTAGCACACCTACCAATACGCTGGCTAGTGCATACCGTGGAGGCCACTGCGTAGGCTAACTGGAGCCACCGGCAGTGCCAATGCACTAAGAGACTTTGTCTCATCACTAAAAATTGATGCCTGCTTGGCCATCAGATGATATAGATGTTGATTCCCATAAGGAATCTGAAATATTTGTCCTGAATGAGCAAATTTATAATACCAATATAAATGGTCCGTTATTGGACATTATTAATTTTCCAGCTAGCTCATTCTTGGTTGCCAGCGTTTCGCCCTCGTGTGCTAGGGTGGGCTCGTCAGTTGGTACCTAGCACACCTACCAATACGCTGGCTAGTGCATACCGTGGAGGCCACTGCGTAGGCTAACTGGAGCCACCGGCAGTGCCAATGCACTAAGAGACTTTGTCTCATCACTAAAAATTGATGCCTGCTTAGCCATCAGATGATATAGATGTTGATTCCCATAGGGAATCTGAAATATTTGTCCTGAATGAGCAAATTTATAATACCAATATAAATGGTCCGTTATTGGACATTATAAATTTTCCAGCTAGCTCATTCTTGGTTGCCAGCGTTTCGCCCTCGTGTGCTAGGGTGGGCTCGTCAGTTGGTACCTAGCACACCTACCAATACACTGGCTAGTGCATACCGTGGAGGCCACTGCGTAGGCTAACTGGAGCCACCGGCAGTGCCAATGCACTAAGAGACTTTGTCTCATCACTAAAAATTGATGCCTGCTTGGCCATCAGATGATATAGATGTTGATTCCCATAAGGAATCTGAAATATTTGTCCTGAATGAGCAAATTTATAATACCAATATAAATGGTCCGTTATTGGACATTATAAATTTTCCAGCTAGCTCATTCTTGGTTGCCAGCGTTTCGCCCTCGTGTGCTAGGGTGGGCTCGTCAGTTGGTACCTAGCACACCTACCAATACGCTGGCTAGTGCATACCGTGGAGGCCACTGCGTAGGCTAACTGGAGCCACCGGCAGTGCCAATGCACTAAGAGACTTTGTCTCATCACTAAAAATTGATGCCTGCTTGGCCATCAGATGATATAGATGTTGATTCCCATAGGGAATCTGAAATATTTGTCCTGAATGAGCAAATTTATAATACCAATATAAATGGTCCGTTATTGGACATTATAAATTTTCCAGCTAGCTCATTCTTGGTTGCCAGCGTTTCGCCCTCGTGTGCTAGGGTGGGCTCGTCAGTTGGTACCTAGCACACCTACCAATACGCTGGCTAGTGCATACCGTGGAGGCCACTGCGTAGGCTAACTGGAGCCACCGGCAGTGCCAATGCACTAAGAGACTTTGTCTCATCACTAAAAATTGATGCCTGCTTGGCCATCAGATGATATAGATGTTGATTCCCATAGGGAATCAGAAATATTTGTCCTGAATGAGCAAATTTATAATACCAATATAAATGGTCCGTTATTGGACATTATAAATTTTCCAGCTAGCTCATTCTTGGTTGCCAGCGTTTCGCCCTCGTGTGCTAGGGTGGGCTCGTCAGTTTGTACCTAGCACACCTACCAATACGCTGGCTAGTGCATACCATGGAGGCCACTGCGTAGGCTAACTGGAGCCACCGGCAGTGCCAATGCACTAAGAGACTTTGTCTCATCACTAAAAATTGATGCCTGCTTGGCCATCAGATGATATAGATGTTGATTCCCATAGGGAATCTGAAATATTTGTCCTGAATGAGCAAATTTATAATACCAATATAAATGGTCCGTTATTGGACATTATAAATTTTCCAGCTAGCTCATTCTTGGTTGCCAGTGTTTCGCCCTCGTGTGCTAGGGTGGGCTTGTCAGTTGGTACCTAGCACACCTACCAATATGCTGGCTAGTGCTAGTGCTCATTCAGGACAAATATTTCAGATTCCCTATGGGAATCAACATCTATATCATCTGATGGCCAAGCAGGCATCAATTTTTAGTGATGAGACAAAGTCTCTTAGTGCATTGGCACTGCCGGTGGCTCCAGTTAGCCTACGCAGTGGCCTCCACGGTATGCACTAGCCAGCGTATTGGTAGGTGTGCTAGGTACCAACTGACGAGCCCACCCTAGCACACGAGGGCGAAACGCTGGCAACCAAGAATGAGCTAGCTGGAAAATTTATAATGTCCAATAACGGACCATTTATATTGGTATTATAAATTTGCTCATTCAGGACAAATATTTCAGATTCCCTATGGGAATCAACATCTATATCATCTGATGGCCAAGCAGGCAGCAATTTTTAGTGATGAGACAAAGTCTCTTAGTGCATTGGCACTGCCGGTGGCTCCAGTTAGCCTACGCAGTGGCCTCCACGGTATGCACTAGCCAGCGTATTGGTAGGTGTGCTAGGTACCAACTGACGAGCCCACCCTAGCACACGAGGGCGAAACGCTGGCAACCAAGAATGAGCTAGCTGGAAAATTTATAATGTCCAATAACGGACCATTTATATTGGCCTAGCCAGTCCTCGCGTGGACGTCACATCAAATGAGTCTAATGTGTTAATTAAGCCCACAGCCTCTTCCTTTCCTATCCTAGTCCTTTCCCATTCTTACGTTGGTGAAAACTTTCTATGTGTTAGTGTAAATTGTCCGACTCGTTGGCTGAATGGTCAGCGTACTGGCCTTCGGTTCAGAGGGTCCCGGGTTCGATTCTGAGCCGGCTCGGGGATTTTAACCTTCATTGGTTAATTCCAATGGCCCGGGGGCTGGGTGTTTGTGCTGTCCCCAACATCTCTGCAACTCGCATACCACACATAACACTATCCTCCACCACAATAACACTCAGTTACCTACACATGGCAGATGCCGCCCACCTTCATCGGAGGGTCTGCCTTACAAGGGCTGCACTCGGCTAGAAATAGCCACACGAAATTAAAATTTAAGTCTAAATTTAAACCACTAGCAAAGTAAAGGTATTGAAACAATGCCTTTGGCACACTGCCAGTAGCCAAAAGAGTGCTCTTTCTGCCTTTGAGTCGACCCTGAAACTGTTTAATAAAGAAGTGTTTAGCCTTGTGATATACCCCCAAGAAGAAGGGAAAAGTTTGCTCCATTGGAAACAAAGATTTTCCATTCCTTCAGGAAATAATGGAATGTAAATTGTGAGCATTCTGATTCAAATGCTTGTTTCTTGCTTGCTGTACTCCTTCATAGTATCCTGTTAATAATTAGGTAAATTTGTGACTCACGGCTTGCAGTTACAAGAAATTTGTTTTAGGCTTGTGTATCATAAAGCAACAAAAACACAAACATCATTAAACATCATTAACACAAATTCCAAGAGACTGAAAAATCTAGAATTTGTATTAAACAAGTATTCAAATTTTACAGTTAGTACAGACACTACAAGTTACTGTTAGGTATTCACAAGTCATTTTTGGAAGAAAAAGTCAAGTATGGTTTGGTGTTGCTCTTGTGAATGAAAGTGCCTGATAACATCATGGCAAAATGTATCCATATCTTCCATAAATTCATTGGTTACTTCAAATGTTGCAGCAAAAGTTTCTAAAATATTGAAGGCAGTTAATATTCCCTGGCGGCTAGGAGAATTTACATTGTCCTCGTCATTGTCTGCTTCTGATGACAGTTGTTGCACCTCTTCTACAGAAGCACATATGGCAATGTCATCATCTGCATTAATGAATTCCTCAAAACTAACACCAGGGTTCACAACATCTTGTCAGATGAAGCGGTATCATTGTCACCATCTACTGGTAACTCTTGGACATGAGTAATATCACTACGTCTACAGGCTGTGTCTAAGCAGTTCCTGTATGTCCTGTAATAACACAGATTCCCAGGTTGCGGCTACTATTTTTGTTGCATCACGCACATCCCATCTTGAGGGTGCTGTATTATTCTCAGCAACATGGGTTGCAGCTCTTACAGTTCACTTGTGATAAGCTCTCTTCATAAGAGCTATAATGTGTTGGTCCAAGGGTTGAATTTGACTTGTTGCATTTGGCAGGAAAAATGAATCTTTACATTGGTTAAGTTCAGATCACGTACATTATGGGATGTACACCTATTGAATGTCAACAGGACATTCAATTGTGAGCAACCATATATGACTTTTGAAGCAAAGAAGCCACTTACGAAATGATGAGCTGTCAATCCAAGCTTCCTTTTGATGAAAGTAAAAGCAAGGTAGAGTATCCATGTTTATGTTTTTAAAGCAGTGTGGTTTCTCAGAATTGCCAATCACCCATAGACAGAGCTTTACACTGCCATCCGCATTACACACACGGACAATGGTTAAGCATTGTTTATTGTGAGCTCCACAGTGACATTTTTCAACTTTAATTCCTAAGATGCGACTTGGAAAAGTATTGTAGAAAAGTCTCAGTTTGTCTGTATTGAACTTATGATACTTTTCCTGCACTTGGACTAATTCATGCAACTAGCTGTTTGTACCTTTGTCATCAACTTTGTTTGTTTCACCACAAATTAGTAATGATGAAATTGAGTGTCTCTTTTGGAACTGGTATAACCAACCTGAAGAACAGTTGAAGTATTTGACACCTGGATCTGTGGAAAATTCATCTGCTTTTGCCTAAATTTTTGGTCCTTTTAAAGGAACATTGGAAGCACACATATGATCAAACCATTTTAGGAGTAATATTCTGATATCTTCATAATTTGGACTATAAACTCACTCACATATGTTTATAGAACTGGATGCAACAGTATTAATTATTTTTCATGATCCTTAATGTGGTAGATAATATAGACTTAGTGATTCCAAACTGTTCAGCAACTGTAGTTTTCTTTGATGCATCTCAGTCAGCTTCATCTAGAATCTTCAGTTTTATCTGCAGATATATTGCTGACAATTTCCTCATGGCCATGGCTCAACGACATATTCCTGGCACATTTTATGTTCTAATGAGATACACTGATCATTACCACTACATCAAACAATAACAACTATTGATGTGCATGAAGGTGTTCTGCAATTACTGAAATGAGTTTGTAGACTAACAACACAAGCTAATTGTAGACTTGGGGGTGTTAACAAATATTGATCTAATTGTACCAGAAAATGGCATTGTTAACCCATTTACTCAAAGCTTAAATTCCAAACAAGCTATGGTTTGAGATTGGATTATTTTCTTCTACATGCACTTTTTTCATTCCTAGCAAAGAAGCAACTGCCTGCCTGCCTATGCTTGGCTTAAGCTTACAGACCTCGAGTTCAATACTGGGAAGACGGTAGACAAGCATTGGATTCGACTCCTGGCTGGGGGATGGGAGTTGCTAACCTTACTGACGAACATCTTATTATTTTGCATTGTGCGGGGAAGTCTATATCGGACTAACAGCATATAAAATTGCTGTAAGATGTTGTGCAAGATAAGACTTAGAGACATTTGTGGTGGTTCAAATTAAGTGAGATATAATGAAACAGGGGCTAAAAAAAAAGTTTGTAGTTTGTGATGACTGAAATTCAAGTTAACCAAGGAGACCTTCCATAAAAAGTAATACTTTCTCTGATGGGATGAATATTTTGTTTATTTAATGGGGTGTTTGTGTTAAGTGAGCTCATGTTAATGAGGTTTTACTGTCTTAGGGTTACTAATTATTTTGCATTTGTGATATTCATATGTTTTGATCACCTTTATTCCTTTAGTATTTGAATGATGAAAGCTAGCAAAATTCTGAAAAATTGCTTACATTTGTTATTTTTCCCATGCTAGATGCTGCATTATTTGGGTCAGAGGTACAACTGGGGAGAGCCAGTTTTCCAAGTGATGGCAGCTTCACATGTAAATGTACCTAATGGTCAGTCTTATATATGCAAGGTAATCACTTTTTGTATGTAACAATTATATGACCCAGCTTTTGTGAGTTTATTACAGCTCAGTTTCCACTTGATGGAATATAAAGTGTGTCAAAAATGATAGAAAAATCTGTATATTTCCAAGGCCATAGAAAGTATTGTGCATAGAGGCTTGGAGCTCTTAGTTCATCAGTTGCAAGTAATATAAACATGTGTGATAAATTAATCATCATCATAGCCGTCATTTTACAGTTCCACTTTCCTGGGTACTGCTAGCAAGCCTCTTCCACACTGTCTTATTGAGATACATTCTGTTGTTAATGACATCCTCTAGTGTCTCCCCCCCCCTGCAAAGTCTACTTTTATGATGTCTATATATGGGTTCTTGGTCTTCCTGCCATTTGTTTTCCTGCCACATTTCTCTCTAAGTTAACTTAAGCTGTCGTTGTTGGTTCCATGCACATTACATGCCCAGACCACCACAATTTATATATGATGACCCACTCTAACAATGATGTCCCAATCCCAGCTTCCTTTCCCACCATGTCATTCCCTAACTTGTCCAGTTTTGATTTTTGAATTGTGGACCTCAGGAACTTCATCTCAAATGCCTGTAAACTCGATGAGTCCTTCTCAGTGAGGGTGCAAGTTTTGACACCATAGGTTAAGACCAGTATGAAGTATTGATTGAACATCACCAGTTTTGTTTGTGTTGACACATTGGCATCTCATAGGAGTGTTCTTGCTTGTTGGTAAAAGTTAGAGCTTTTCTGCACTCTATTTGCTACCTCCTTTGTGGCAAATGAATCTTGAGAAATGACTCTGCCAAGGTATACAAAGTTTTCCACACTTTCCAGTGGATGATTTCCTAGCATGACATTTGCTGGTCATCCCTCTCAGTTTATTGACATCACTACTGTTTTGGCTTCACTTATCTTGAGATGAAATCCCTGGAAATTAACCTTCCATTTATTGAGTCTCAACTGTACTTGTTCCTCAGTTTCTACCCAGATCATGATGTCATCAGTGAAAGGCATTCACTTAACTTCACCAGAGGTTTTCTTTGTTGTTCTTCATTATGTCATCATAATGGGGATAACCTCCCCTGCGAACCATGTGACCTCATGGCCATGGCTCAACGACATACTCCTGGCATGTTTTATGTTCTAATGAGATACACTGATCATAACCACTACCTACATCAAACAATAACAACTATTGATGTGCATGAAGGCCTTCTGCAATTACTGAAACGAGTTTGTAGGCTAACAACACAAGCTAACTGTAGACTTGGGGGTGTTCACAAATATTGATCTAATTGTACCAGAAAATGGCATTGTTAACCCATTTACTCAAGCTTAAAATCCAAACAAGCTATGGTTTGACAATGGATTGTTTTCATCTTCACGCACTTTTTGCATTCCTAGCAAAGAAGCAACTGCCCGCCTGCCTATGCTTGGCTTAAGTTCAGTGGATGATAAAGAAATTGCAAGAATATATGAAGAGGAAGAAGATTTAATACTATATGTAAAAGGTGACGAGAATCTAATTGTGATGGAAGACTGGAATGCAGTGGAAGGACAAGGAAAAGAAAGTAATGTAGTAGGAGAATTCGGATTGGGACAAAGGAATGAAAGAGGAAGTTGGCTGGTTGAATTCTGCACCTGGAATCGATGACATACCCTCTGAATTACTGACCACTTTAGGAGAAACAAGCATGGAGAGGTTATTCTATTTAGTGTGTAAGGTGTTACAGGAGAAGTGCCATCCGATTTTCAAGAGAATGTAGTTAGACCTATTCCCAAGAAAGCTGGTGCTGACAAGTATGAAAACTACTGCACCATTAGTTTAGTATCTCATGTCTGCAAAATATTAACATGTACTATTTACAGAAGAATTGAAAGACAAGGTGAAGCTGAGTTGCAAGGAGATCAGTTTGGCTTCAGAAGAAATGTAGGGACACATGAAGCAATCCTGACTTTACATCTGATCTTAGAGGATCGAATTAAGAAGGACAAACCTACATTCATGGCATTTGTAGATCTAGAAAAGGCATTTGATAATGTTGATGGGAGCAAGCTATTTAAGATTCTTAAGGTGATTGGGATCAGATACCGAGAAAGAAGAATTATCTTTAATCTTCACAAAAATCAGTCTGCAGTGATAAGAATCGAGGGCTTTGAAAAAGCAACAGCAATTCAGAAAGGAATAAGGCAAGGCTGCAATTTGTCTACCATCCTTTACAATGTTTATACAGAACAGGTGGTAAAGGAAATCAAAGCGGAATTTGGAAAGGGAATCGCAATCCAAGGAGTGGAAATCAAAACCCTAAGATTTTCCATTTGTACTGTTATTTAATTTGAGTCTCTAGAAGATCTCGAAAAATTGCTGAATGGTATGGACAGAGTCTTGGGGATGGAGTACAAGATGAAAATAAATAAGTCCAACAAAATTAATGGAGTGCAGTCGAACAAAGTTAGGTGATGCAGGAAATATCAGATTAGGCAGTGAAGTCTTAAAGGAGGTAGATGAATATTGTTAGTTGGGTAGTAAAATAACTAACAATCGCAGAAGTAAGGAGGGCATAAAATGCAGACTAGCACAAGCAAGGAAGGCCTTTCTTAAGAAAAGAAATTTGCTCACTTTGAACACTGATGTAGGAATTAGAAAGATGTTTTTGAATCAATCAGTCCAATCAATCAGTCCAATCAATCAGTCTCTACTGATCTGCATATAGGGCAGTCGCCCAGGTGGCAGATTCCCTATTTGTTGGCTTCCTAGCCTTTTCTTAAATGACTACAAAGAAATTGGAAATTTATTGAACGTCTCCCTTGGTAAGTTATTCCAATCCCTAACTCCCCTTCCTATAAATGAATATTTGTCCCAATTTGTACTCTTGAATTCCAACTTTATCTTCATATTGTGATCTTTCCTACTTTTAAAGACACCACTCAAACTTATTCATCTACTGATGTCATTTCACACCATCTCTCCACTGACAGCTTGGAACATACCACTTATGAAATAGACATTGATTCTCATAGGGAACCTGAAATATTTGTCCCGAATGAGTAAATTTATAATACCAATATAAATGGTCCATTATTGGACGTTATAAATTTTTCAGCTAACTCATTCCTGGTTGCTAGTGCTTCGCCCCAGTGTGCCAAGCTGCACTCATCAGTTGGTAAACAGCATACCTACCAAGATGCTTTTTAACTCTACATATAATCAATTGGTAGCATTTGAGACATTTTACTAGTATTTTATTCTATGTATGTATGATATTATGACAAGTTCATTAATTGACTCTTAGTTATATCTAAGCATCGCTTACTCCACAGAGTAGATTTTCATGTCTTTTTTACTGTGTACTATTGTAAGTAATTAGATCTTAATGAGGAACCTGGTTCAGGGCCCTGACCTAACTTTGGATTACATGTGGCTGAAGATGCTTACTAAGTCAAGCGAAACATCTATGTAACAATTGTATCCTAAATATAAGGACTGTAGAGTATTGGAATGGTGGTTTTTAATAAATCTGTTTGACACTTTTACACACTCCAGTTCTATGAGAAAATTTCTGCATCCATTGTATCATTTCTCAGCCATGATTCAACTCCTATTACAATATCTGGTAAGTATATAATAAATTACTTAATTCTATTTCTTTCTTTACAATACCGGTACTTCTACAAATGAGCACCAACATTTTTATGTCATTCCTATTTGACTTCCAGTTCCCCGTTCCCTTATCACTGCTCTCTAGGCCACCCCGTTTCCCTGAATGTACCTCCTTATAACCCTTCCAAACAAATTTCCTAACTTATTTGTACCACTGTGGATTAAGTGAAGGCCATCTGAGCACAGATCCCTATCTCCTACCCACCCATTAGGATCTAGAAATCTCACTTTTGTCTGGAGCGTGGCATTGTATGGACGTGAAACAGGGATGATAACTAGCTCAGAAAGTAATAGAATAGAAGCTTTTAAAATGTGGTGTTACTGAAGAATGCTGAAGATGAGATGAAATGAAATGGCATATTGCTTTTAGTGCCGGGAGTGTCCGAGCACATGTTCGGCTCGCCAGGTGCAGCTATTTTGATTTGACGCCCGTAGGTGACCTGCACGTCGTGATTCGCAATTGCTGAAGATGAGATGGGTAGATTGAAACACAAATGAAGATATATTGAACTCAATTGGTGAGAGGAGATCGATTTGGCTAAATTTGATGACAAAAAGGGAAAGAATGGTAGGACACATCTTAAGACACCCAGGACTTTTTCAGTTGGTTTTTGAGGGAAGTGTTGGTGGTAAAGACAGTAGGGGTAGATCAAGGTATAAATATGACAAGCAGATTAGAGCAGATGTAGGATGTAATAGTTACGTAGAAAAGAAAAGTTTGGCCCAGGATAGGTTGGCGTGGAGAGCTGCATCAAACCAGTCCTTGGACTGCTGATTAAAACAACAACAACAACAACAACAGTGATAAACAATAATGGTTTTAATGCACTGCCTTACTGGACTCCACTTTTGGTCTGGAAACTGGATGAATGTCCATCACCATATCACTCACAGTTAATACAGTGAATATACTGCCCTCAGATAACCTGCTACCCAGCTGGTAAATACAAGGAATCCCAAAGTGGACTCAGTTCGTGTCAGCAGCCTAAAAGCAAATTAGGGCATTTAAAGATATGGCAGGATTCGGAAGTTGACAAGCAAATGACACAGGAATACACAATAAATTAAACATTTATTAATATAAATCAAAATCAAATCAAATTCACAAAATCAGTCTGTTTTCTTGATGGAATGTATATAAATATTCAGCTTATTTATAGTTATTCCACTCATTTTAAAATTTATGCAAAAATATTATAAATGAATTTTATTTGATGTTCATGATGAGGATGGTGGAATTTTAACAAAACTGAAGAATAGAACAAATTTCTATTAACCAACTACCAACATATATAAATAAGTGGAAATCAGAATTTCCACACTTCTGCCAGAATATTCATGCCCCTCGTAACTTTTCAAAATTAAGTGTAGACAAATCCTATCACTATATTTCAAAATTAACAAGTTTAGAGGACTATTCCTCTCTATATGATTTATACACTTATCTACACAACTTTTCAACATCTACATGTCCTAGAACACTTCCATGTGGTTAGCCCTACCTTTCATGGCTAATTCATACTGTGAATTGACATGTCCTAATTTTTCTCAATCCGAATGAATTAATTATTTCACAAGTAACACACTTTAATTAATCATTTCATGAGTAACACAGTTTTCTTAATCATTCAGATTACCCACAAGGTAATATGCATTCTTACCCTTCTTATTTATGAGAATCAGCTAATGAATTATTCACAGATTAACTTCATAGTTCTTGAAACTCAATTTGTGACATACGAAGATATGCTTTAGCTTCTTAATAGCCCATATAAAACCTTTTGCGATTCTTCATAACTATGATATGAGCTACTTTCACTACACACATTTAAATTCACTGCCATTTACATTACTATGAATTACACACTTATCAGAGACACAATTTAATTAAGTATCAACACTAGGTACTTACAAGAAACTATCAAATGTATGCATTTGGTTATTTATCTAACTGGACTGGTTTCCTTTGGTGTGGGATTTGGAAATTTAAATCATTCTAATAGACCTTTAGAACATAAAAATTCCATCCTTTAACAACTTCTGAACTGACACAGTTACTTTACAGAATTTATTAAATTTAATTTGGGAACCCTTTATGGTTTCACTTCTTCCAATAAATCTAATATGAAATTCCTATCTTACTTTCATTAACATTTAATAAAACTGAATTTAGATTCCACTCAAATATTAATTCTAAGTATCTTTCCAAAAGACTTCCTATCCAACAATGCAGAGTAATCAATCATGGCAGAACACAAAAAATCTATCCAATACATATTGCAAAATTGGCAGGAATAAACCATAATACAACGAAATACACTTCATTTACACACAGCCACATGCGTACAAGGTATGCGATATTTAGGTGAAAATTTAACACGTGGTTGGGTTTTATTACATTTAAATTATATCACACATGCTAACTAGAATTAGATTGAATTTCTGAGCAGACTTTGCTGTAAATGAGAACTCTAAATAACTAGTAGTTTAATTAACACACAGTCATGTTCATAACACACCTTTAAGGTCCCATGCAAATAAATTTTTTATTATTATTATCATTTTAATTATAAACATTTAACCCTAAACTCAAAGCAAGAGTCTGGAGGATCGCCTAACACTTGTACAATCACGTCAGCAACTAGAGTATACATTTAGAAAACCATTAAATAAGAAATATGCAATGTTTAAGACATTATCAGAACCTTTTAACATAGTGGACATTCAAACTGAATATATGATTATTATTCCAAACACAGAAATTAAACCTGAAATAATGTGTATATACAAATTCACTCAAATACAGAGGATAGTTCTACTTCCCTCACATGACCATTTGCCTGAGGTCTCTAATTAGAAACCACTTTCCTTGAGTTTGTCATTTTTTACAGTCTGAAAATAAGTTAAGTCCTGTCCCGGTGACATGATTATCAGAATTATGAGTAATTCTTGATGACAGAATAATAATGGATACGAGTCTTTACTTGACGACCCAACTTTCAAGGAATCATAATGAGAATTAGTGCAATAATTATGGGATTTTTTCTCTCCTCGTATTTCACTGGTGGGATTAGATATGAGATATCAGCCAGTCATAGCATACTTCTTGGCCTAAAATTCTCCTTCATTGGTTCGAATCCTGGCTGTAGATTGTTCTCGAAGAAAAATAAGTTCTAACTTCATGTACACTCATATACATGTCACCTGACATGAACTTGACCAATAGCGTTCATTGACAAACATCTGCTCGGTACGAGCAATGAGAATGTTTTAAGGGCAAGCTACAAGGTTATCTTTCACTAGTAACACAGCAGAATTAGATTGATCCAGTAACACATAAATTTTATCTTGCTGAGTTGGAAATGAAAAAAATGTACTGTGATGTCCCCAAATATACGGATGTAATTCAGCATCTGATCTTTCCTCACCAGTTCCTCAGCCACATTCCTATTTCTCAGCCATTTCCATATCTTCTCTCTTCCAATGCTGCCATATGCCTTCTCAATATCCAGGAAAACCATAAATAAATCCTTGCCTTTCTCCCTATATTTCCCCAGTAATATATGCACATTGAAGATTAGGTCTTGTGTGGACCTATTAGACCAGAAGCCATACTGCTTCTTTTCTAACTGGTGCCCTAAAATGACTTGCAGTCTGTTCTCTAGGATCTTCTTGAAAATTTTAAATCCCTGAGAAAGGAGCGTTATTCCCTGGTAGTTGGAGCATTTTCATCACTTTCTTTTCTTAAAAAGGAGGATAGTGACAACCTTGCTCCAATCAAATGGTATCTCATCATTCTTCCCTACTGCATTGAGCACCCTGTGTAGCCACTGTAAAACCTGGACTTTTGCTGCTTTAATCATGTCCATGTAGGTTTCAACATCTGGTTCTTTTATTCTCTAATCTGCTTCTGACCTGTTCAATAGGTGATCAAAATATTCCTCAGAACTTCTCAGATGTCCTTGTTTTTACCTAACGAGTTGGCCATGCGGTTATGGTCGTGCAACTGTGAGCTTGAATTCGGGAGATAGTGGGCTCAAATCCCACTATCAGTAGCCCTGAAGATGGTTTTCCATGGTTTCCCATTTTCTCACCCAGCAAATTACCTTAATTAAGTCCACAGTCACTATCTTCTCAATCCTAGCCCTTTCCCATCCCTGTCACCAAAAACCTTCAATGTGTTAATGCAACGTTAAACAAGTTAGCGAAACCAAAAAGTCCTCTTCTTTCCTGGCCAGGTTTCCATTGGGATTCTCAGTTGCCTTGAGGGTTTTGACTGCATTCCTTTTGTTTTTCATCACTCTGAATAATAGTTTCATATTGCCTCTGCTGTCTTCCTCTAGTTTCTGAGTAAAGTTTTCCCAGAACTTTATCTTCTCGTCTTCTACTACTCTTTTAACTCTAATTTTCTTGTCCTGGTGAACTTGCCCGAGGTCTCTTATTTCCCCCTCATGCTTTATCTGTTCTGAATTGTATTTCTCCGTCTCATTCTTTTTGTGCTGTGTTCCTGTCTGATCTAACTCTTTCATTACACAAGGGTCTCTTTTTCCCTTACTCTCGCACTTTCTTCCCGCAAACCATAATTGCTTCCTTTATCAAGATGTTTTTAAATCTGTTCACTGTAACTCACCACTGTCTACTTCTACTCTAGGTAATTGTCCTCTTAAGTGATCCTGATAGTTGGTCCTCTTTCCAGTCTGTTGTAGTTCCCATATTTTTATCTTAGGTAAATTCCCAGTTTTTGTTATCTTAGGTAAATTCCCAGTTTTTGTTATCTTTGGTACATTAATGTCTTTCAGATCTGCTGCTAATATCTGGTAGGTGCTATTGAGGTTCTCACTTGGAAACATCTTGACATCAGTCACAAGTATGCGGTACTTCTTTCTTTATCCATAGTTATATAGTCAATGACCATCTTGCTCTGTCCATCCACACTGTTCCAGCTAATCTTGTGACTAACTCTTTTGTTGAACCAACTGTTCTTTACTACCAAACAGTTTCTTATGGAGAAGTCTAGGAAATGTTCTCCTTCTGAATTCCTTCTCACATGGCTGTGTGGTCCCGTCACATTCTCACAGGCATACTTGTCTGTCCTGTCCTGTGCATTGAGGTCCCCAATGATGATTGCCCTCTCTTCACTGATGGTTTCTCTTAGGTCTTCAAGAAACTTATTCTTTTTATTTTGAGTGAAGTGTCAGTTTCCCTTTCCCTAGGTGAACTGTTGCCTTTATAATCCTTTCAATGATGTACTGAATCTCTATAATACCATCTATGGCTTTTGCCAATATCAATCCCACCCTGTTTCTCAACTCTTTGTTGGCACCCTTCCTCCTCAACTCCTTCTTCCCTTTATCTATCCATTTAGTTTCACTCAGTCCTAGGACTGATATTTTCCTTCTCTCCATGGCGTTAACTTACTCTCCATGTTTTCCTGTTAAACTTTGTACATTGATCGTCTCTCTTCGAGTGTGTTGTCTTCTCCTAGGCTGATGCATGCTTGCAAGGCTTTGCCTACCATTCTTCTGTAAGGTAACATACCTGGCGTGGGTTTGCAGGTGCTGTTGTTCACTGTGAATCCTCTGTTTACATCTGAGGCTTGTATAATTTTTTGAAAGGGATTGCAGTTACTCATCAACTGACTTGCCAAGCCTATCGTTAGAGAAGAGTTTCTGTCAGGGTTATCTTCCTTAGCCTTTAGCAGTTCCCTGCCACATCTGCATGGCAGCAGCTTCCTGTTGAATTTATGTGTCATTGGCATTGCCTATACAATGGCTTCACAACTAACCCCCAAAGGGTGTACTCCTCCACCCATAGCCATTTGTTCTCCCTTAGTTTGTCAGATTTGGTAATGGCTGCCCATCCCTTGGCCAGACAGTCCAGTATACTTCTTCCTCAACTCATTCTTCCTTTTATCTTTACAGACAACTGTCATGTACAGTAAAAAGATGTACCTAACCTCACAAGATAAGTAACACTAGGACCACGGCTGGGTCATTTGTGACCCATCTGCTACTTCTTTCTTCCCCATCTTTTATATGTCTCTACCTGGAGTGCTAGATTGTTTATGACATTTCACCGTAAAACGGGGTAACTTCGGCCACTTTCTCGTACATTTTTAAAATTAAAATGTGAAATATTCCCTCTAATTTTCTGAAAAATATAATATAAGTTCTGCCATGTTTGTTCTTCATTTCTAAATATGAACATAATTCTAATTGTTATTCAGTAATGAATTATGATTATCGAAAGAGTGGCCGGACTTACCCCATGTTTTGGGGTAACTTCGGCCGCCATAAATATATCTCGTAAAACGAAGTTTTCTTCGATGTAGTGTTACTTCGGCCACTGTGAATGTTTTTTAAAAGCCTGCAAAAAGCCCAGTATCAACAATCACAAACAAATTAAAACGATTTGTGGTGAAACAGAAGTATAGTGATCAAATTCACATTTTTCACAAAGAAGAAACTATTTCATTTAGCCTAAGCATACAAGCATTGTATGATATTACAAATTACGTGTTGCATTGCGTAATTACCCTACAAAAGATAATAAATAAAAAGTACGAAAATCATAAAGCCCAATAGTATGGAGGGAAAAGGGGATCAAAAAAGAAGCAATCTTGTAGACTGTTCTCATAATACACTGTCTTCTAAATTAGAAAATATCTGGGCCGTCAATCAAGTTCTCAATTGCGCCTCGTCCATGTCAACTGATGTCCGTCTATTTATCATTGAAAATAGCAACCGTCTTTCTCCTCCCTGTCGGGATAAACTTCCCCGTTTATTGTTATTGTGGCTTTATTAATCTCTTCTAAAGCATTCTTGAAATAAACAGGCTCGTAATTACAAAACCCGCGGCCGCGTAATGTTTTCCTGTACGTTCTTGGCATGGCCGAAGTTACCCCGGAAGTGGACAACTTTCATCACAAAACTATTCCCTGAAGAACCTATTTGAATAAAATGCATCAAATTAGGTTGATCAGTTACCAGACGTACTTACATTTTGACCCCATAAACCACTGGAATGGAGAATCGAATGCTGGGGCTAGAGAACAGTTTGTTTTCTGCTGTTACCAGACAAGACAATAGTCGGGGCTGCAAAAAAAAATGGATTGACTCAAAAATGAGACCGCCAATGTTCTTTGGACTACCAAGTTTTGATAGAGCATTCTATTGTACGTGCATTTCAGCTGTTGCATATGGTTTATCTATTTCAATTTAGGAGGCAGGAGACAATAAGTATTGCTATTCGTCAGTGGCCGAAGTTACCCTGTATGGCCGAAGTTACCCCACTTTACGGTCATATATATATATATATATATATATATATGGGTCCTTAACAACCACACATAATTTCAGTTTGGGTGGGTGGGGGGAGCAACCCTTTTTAAAAATCCTGATTTTCCTAGAACCACGGCTGGGTCACATTAGACACATCATTGTTAATAATGTGTTAAAATCTGTTCTTCCATTTAGCTTCTTATCCTTTTGATCCTTCTTTCACCGAGATTCTCCAAGCAGATATACTGTGCCCAAGCTGACAACATCACACTGGCTACAGGGGAAGGGTGAGGTACGAAATACTCGATCGTATCTGAACAATCACGTAGTTAGACACTATTCACGCTTTGTTGTTGTCCAATAGGTTGTCAGTTTTTTAGTATCGGTGTGTAAATAGTGTGTGAATAGTTGACAGTGGGCGCACGTGAACGACTGACTACAGAACAAAATATTATTGACTCCATAAATGACATTTAAGATGAGCAATCTGAAGGGGAACCTTTGATTTTTCATCTGATGAAGGATCACAACTCATATTTTCAGATTTTTCATTAGAAAATGATGATGACATGCCATTCACAGCTCTAGTAAATCCTGATAGAGGAGGTACCGGTATGCATTTAAAAACTTTCAATTCATAATTTATGTACTATATATAGATTTTTGTGCCATGTTTCTTACAAATTTCAGGCCTAGAAGTACTGTGTTTATTTTAGTTTCTTTATCACTGTGGTGTTTATGTTTAGGCTGTTATGTGTGTATAGCCCAGTGCATTTTTATTTGCTGTAAATATGTTTGGAAGGAGAAACAAAAACAGACTTTACCTTCGTATTCAATCAGATCTTGTAAAGCTAAGTACTTCTTACAGTCTCAAAGGGGGCCTGGCCAGGAGCACTGTTCAGTTTGTTCACCAGAAGAGGAGGCCATCACTAACGGTCAAGAAATTGCGCAAAAGTATTGGATGGTGGTAGAAAAAGACTCCAAATATGTCGTGAATGCTTTCCCACGTTTAGGAAAAGGTGATGCTAGGCCAAATAATGAGTGCCTTGGTGATTTTGTAGTAAAGAAATTGATGGAACTTAATCTCTCTCCAAAACACTGAAAGCAAATGCAATAAGTCTTGTTGGTACCTTGAATAAGGCTCGCAGGGACGTACCAGTATGTGTGAAGAAGGCAAAACACAATTTGCACAACACAGTACTGCTCAAAAATCATGATATGCCACTGACAATCTGTCAGGGAAAGAGCAACAAAAATGTTCTAATTCTCGGCACTATGCATCCTGATGTGAAATTTGAGCCTGGTAACAGAAAAAAAAAGCCAGACACAGTCACAGTTTATGATGACATCAAATATGGAGTAGATGTGGTCGATCAAATGGCTTGCAAAAATTCAACCAAGGCACCGTCCAGGTGTTGGCCAGTTCATACATTCTACAACTTGCTGGATTTGGCAGAAATAAATGCCTGGGTAATGTAAAATGCACTGAATGAGAAGAAACTTAAATGCAGGGACTTCATTCTACAGCTGGATGAAGAGTTTGCTGAGAAATATGCAGCAACTAGGATTGCAAGCACTCGCCCCATTATTCCAGATGAGATTGCTAAGAGACAGAATACTGTTGATCGCAACTGCGAACCAACTGCATTAGCTTTACTGCACTTTGATTCAATCTCACTTTCAAAAAATACATTTCTCATTGCTTGGGTGGATGGAAAGTCCATGTAGAACTGAGATATTAACTCCATTTACAAACTAAAATGAAGCTGCATAATATAGATCTCTTGCATATCATAATCTATATATATAAAATAACTTGTCCTGACTGATTCATCATCGCCGAGCCAAAACTACTGGACATAAAGAAATGAAATTTTGGAGATGCATTCATATTAACATGTAGGTGCTCGCTAAGAGAGGATTTTTGGATATTCCGTCGCTAAGGGGGTGAAAAGGGGGGTTAAATTTTAAAATGAGTGTATCTATATCTCGAAACTTTAAAAGTTTACAGATATAAAAATTGGTATTTAGAATCTCCTTTAACCCTCAATCGGGCGCGCTCTTCCGGCGAACACTCTCAGGTGTGCACGGTCTTTTAGACCGCAGCGATTATTTTCATAATTTATTGTACGGCCTTGGAATCTAATAAAAATGTTGAAGTTTAATACTGTTGCAAGTAAGTTTACTTTTATTTAGATAATATTTAAAACATTTTTACTTACTCAATGACCGCATTAGAAGAATAAAAACTTGTTGAAAATTGAGTTGATTTCCAAATAAATTTTGAAAGCTTTGAAAAATAACTTTCAGTTCTATTTATTTTTTCTGGTTTGTAAAATGGAAGCTGTTTGAACTAGATATATATTTATCCTCCCCTCCATCCATTGTCACTGTCATATTTTTGGCATGAGTAATCATCAATTAAAATACCGTGTTTTTTTAGAAATATTTGTATTTCAAATGATTCTAATTTTACAGCATAACAACCACCTTTATGAAAAACATGCATAAGAAAATTATACATTATTTTACGTATATTTGAGTTCATTTCAAGTTCAATTTTGCACTATTTTCTTTATGTGAACACACTGAAGAATTATTGTCATTGTTTTAACCAAATATTGTACAATATCATCTGGAAATAATAGCTCCCAGGTTTCAATTGGAGTTTTTTAACATTCCTGGCTAAACCTTTAGGCCCTGGAAGGCGTGTTACAATATTATGACCTGGTCCACGACCAGTCCTTGCGAATGTTGGGTGCGCACTCCATTCTGTCTCACCGTGCTTGCCTGTCAAATTCAGTTCAGAAACATCAGCACCGCATCCGTCATCACCAGATAGCTCACTATCTGTATCATGGTCACTAACCTGAAGATTGTCAGTTTCACCTTCATCACTGTATGGCTGCTGCCTGGAAGCATCTTCTGCTGCCTCATCAACTTCTTCCAATAGGCATCCTACTGCTTTGTCTCTGTCTTTCACAAATGCAGTTATTCTTTCACTTTCTTCCTTTTCAACACTCTCTATCAATAATTGGATCCTTTCCTCTTCAGCAGGATCCATATTGAGATGTATATGCACACGAAACTAAACGAATCTAGTAAAACACAGCCGGGCGCGTACTGGTCACAATGACACAAGTTACACTAACGGGCGCACCGGTGTAAAAGACCGCAGACTGACTCGACCATCAACCTCTCTGTCTACATGGCGACTGAGGAGGGGCCACCCTATCAGGTGGCTAGATGATCCCTTGGGGGAGATAGTCTGGAGGAGGGGAGGCATAGCTGACCTTCAGACGGATTACTTGTCCAAACCTTTTAGAGGTCGGTCGTTTAGACCGCTACATGCCCGATTAAAGTTAAAAATTAGGAAACACGTGTTTTTTTGTTTTCAGAAAATCCCAACAGGAGGGGTGGAGAAGGGTGAAAAACGGGTTGAATGCCTTTAATGACGATACTTATATCTCAGAAACTGAAGATACTACAGACCTGAAAATTGGTATTTGGGATCTCCATTAAAAATAAAGAAACATGTATTTTTTTGTTTTAGGAAAATCCAGTTAATGGGAGGTTGAAAAGGTGGGTGAATTTTTAAAATGAGTTTATCTATATCTCAAAACTGAAAGTTTATAGATGGAAAAATTGGTATTTGGAATCTTCTTTAAAAATAAAGCAAAACGTATTATTTTGTTTCTGGAAAATCCCAATAGGAGGGGTGAAAAGGGGTGAAAAAGGGGTTGAATGCCCTTAATGAGGATACTTATATCTCAGAAACTGAAGATATTACAGACCTGAAAATTGTTATTTGGGATCTCCTATAAAAATAAAGAAACATGTATTATTTTGTTTTTGGGAAATCCAATTAATGGGGGGGGGGGGGTGAAAGGGGGTGAATTTTTAAAATGAGTGTATCTATATCTCAAAACATTTAAAGTTTACAGATGTAAAAATTGGTGTTTAGACTCTCCTTTAAAAATAGACACACACATATTTTTTTGTTTTTGGAAAATCCCAATAGGAAGGGTGAAAAAGGGTGAAAAAGGGGTTGAATGTGTTTAATGAGGATACTTATATCTCAGAAACTGAAGATATTACGGGCCTGAAAATTGGTATTTGGGATCCCTTTAAAAATAAAGAAACACATACTTTTTGTTTTAGGAAAATCCAATTAATGGGGATGACAGGGGGCGGGGGTGAATTTTAAAATGAGTGTATTTATATCTCAAACCTTTTAAATTGTACAGATGTAAAAATTGGTATATGTAATCCCTATTAAAAATAAAGAAACACAAACTTTTTGTTTTCGGAAAATCCCAATAGGAGGGATTAAAAAGGGTGAAAAGTGGGTTGAATGGCTTTAATGAGGATACTTATATCTCAGAAACTGAAGATATTACAGACCTGAAAATTGATATTTGGGATCTCCTATAAAAATAAAGAAACATGTATTTTTTTGTTTTTGGAAAATCCAATTAATGGGGGGATGAAAAGGGGTGAACTTTTAAAATGAGTGTATTTATATCTCAAAACTTTTAAAGTGTACAGATGTAAAAATTGGTATATATAATCCCCATTAAAAATAAAGAAACACATATTTTTTGTTTTCGGAAAATCCCAATAGGTTGGGTGAAATAGGGTGTAACGAGGGTTGAATGCCTTAATAGGGGATACTTATATCTCAGAAACAGAAAATATTCCAGACCTGAAAATTGGTATTTGGGATCGCCTTTTAAAATAAAGAAACACGTATTATTTGTTTTTGGAAAATCCAATTAATGGGGGTTAAACAGGAGTGACAAATCGGGGTGAATTTTTAGAAAGACTATATCTACAGTATATCTCAGAAACATAAAATGTTACAAAAGTGAAAATTGGTGTTTGGAATCTCCTGTAAAAGTAAAGAAACAGAGGTGATTTGTTTTTGGAAAGTCCACTTAAGGGGAACTAAAAAGGGGGTGAAATTTTAAAATGAGCATTTATACAGAAACTTAACATGTTACCGAAATGAAAAATACCATTTTTATCTCTGTTAAAAGTAAAGAAACATGCACTTTAGGTTTTCTGAAAAACCACTTGGGTGCAGAGGTAAAAGAGACAGAAAATGGGGTTAAATACTTTTAATTAAGATACTGATATCTAAAAAGCTGAAGGTGTTACAGACGTGAAATAAAGGAATACGTAATTTTTTGTTTTCAGAAATCCACCTAAAGGAGGGAGGTAAATTGAAAAATTAGTTGAATTATTTGTATGCGGATACTATTATCATAAAAATGAAAGATTTTGCAGAAGTGAAAATTGGTATTTGGAATCTGGTTTAAAATTAAAGAAACACATATTCTTGGAAAATCCAATGAGGGTTGGGGGGGGTTGAAGGATTTGAAAAAATAATTGAATTAATTGTATGAGAATATTTGCATCTAACAAAAACTAAAGATGTTACAGACGTGAAAATTGGTATTTGGATCTCCTTTAAAAACAAAGGAAAAAGCGTTTTGGGGGGAAATCCCCATGGGGGCGGGGTGAAAAGGAGTTGAATTCCTTTTATGAGGACACATATCTCAAAAACTGAAGATGTTAGAGTCGTGATGATTGGTATTTAGAAGATGCTTTACTATTAAAGAAACAAGTATTCTTAACGGGAAATTCACAATAAGGAAGGGGAGTGTGAAAGGAAGTGAGCAAAGTGAATTATTTTTATGGGGGATACTTATATCTCAGAACTGAATGTAACAGACGTGAACATTGTTATTTGGAATCTCCTTTAAACATAAGGAAACACGCCTTCTTTTTTTACCAGCAGTGGGGTGAAAAATTAGTTGTTACCAATTGATTTTACTGTTCATAATGTACTTATTCTGATTATAAACTGATCATTTTTAATATTTCCTGGGTTCGTTTTCAAGAACCATCTTTTCCTTTGGAGAACATAAAGTTAGATTACAGTCGATTCTCCTGGCATATAAATAAAAATGTAAACACATTTGAAATAAACGATAGGAATGATAATGACCGTGCAATTGTTCACCTCTATAATACGGTCAATAATGCACGGATGTATATCATTCGTGTCGCCAGAAATCTCGTGTACTTTCCTACGCGCGACGATGGTGCTGGTCACATTGTCAATAATGTCAAAAATGACAATGGCTGCGGATGTAATTTACGGCCAAGTAGCGGTCTTGCATTTTGTTAGTGGGTTCCAGACCATCACTAATAATAATAATAATAATAATAATAATAATAATAATAATAATAATAATAATAATAATATTCTGGACCGTCGTCAAAATGTGCGGAAATGGGTCCTGGCCGGGTAATGACTGCAATTACAGTCCGGCCGCGGGTTCAGTACCGCCAAGGCACCCAAGACGACACCACGCCGTATTTCCTCAAGGATTTGATCCATATTAAAAATGTTTATAGGAAAGGATGGCAAAGATTTAGGGACCCAACTGACCGGGTGGAGTACCTGGACCTAGCCCGGGAAGTACAAAATCGATTGCTGGAAATAAAGATTGGAAAATGGGAGGAACTTTGCCATAATCTCTCAGAAAACGAGTCAGATCACAATTTTGGCGGATTTTCTCAGAAAACAATTTAGATCGGGAATTTCGGCGGATCATACATAAAACATTAAGCATTCAATTATAAATTTCATTATAATACCGTAGCGTAGCATGGGTATCTTGCTAGTTATGTTATACAGGAAGTATAGTTTAAGACATCCCACTTCTGTTCACAGGCCGTGGGAATCCCCAAGCAGGTGCCATGTGACTTGTTTCAAGCCTGGCGTGATAAGAAGTGTTGGTAGGTAAGGCAGCAGGATATGAGCTGTGTCGCTCAGTTCGTTAGTAATGATTGGACTTTTAAGGTGTGTTGTAAGGGTATTATCATGATGGTTAAGTACACTACAGCACAGAGAATACTTTTGATAGAGTGTTATTTGCATAAGAAGAAGAAACCAGTTAAAAGGTGCCTAGGAAAATTCTGTAGACAGTTTCCCAATTCTATAGTACCATCAAAATGTTGTGTGCATCAACGCGTTCACAAGTGGTGTTTTACTGATTCCGCAACTAATAAGAAAAAACAGTGAAGGTGAACAGCTCTTACACAAGAGAACTTAGAAGATATACAGACAAGATTGCAAGCCACTCCACATAAGTCACTTTGGAGATCAGCTCAGGAAACGGGTATTTCACATTCATCAGCAAATAATGCAAAAAATTTATTACATTTATGATCTTACCAGAGTCATTCAGTCCATGACATGCACCACCTCAGGATGAGGACACGAGTTTACTAAGCCTACAGATTTCATTGCACAATTACTTCCAACTTATATTCACAACATTCTCGAACCATTTTTTGCAGAACTGACTGAAGAAAAAAAAGTACAGCTATTTCCAGCAGGATGGTGCGATGGCTCATATGGCACATAGCTCTTTGCGATGTTTGCAGGAAGTGTTCGATGATGATCAGATCATCAGTAAAGACTTGTGGCCCCCTCATTCACCTGATTTAAGCACCTGTGGCTTTTATCTATGGGGAAATCACAAAGGGAAAGTTTACAGGAATAATCTTTGAACTGCAGAGGAATTAAAAATCAAAATTAGGAACAATTGTGTTCAATCAGTTTCCATGAACTGCAAAGTGTATTTCAAAATCTCATTACTAAATGCGAAGTTTGCATCGCAGCCCAGGGAGATCACTTTCAACATCTTCTGTAAATACTAGAGTTAATTTATTTATTTATTTATTTATTTATTTATTTATTTATTTATTTATTTGTTTATCCTGAGCATGTATATAGCTGATGAGTTCATGAGTTTAGTTCTGTTTAGTTTCTACAAACAAAATTATGCCTATTCTTCGAGACAAATAGGAAAAGTCCTCTCAGTTTTAATTACTGTGTTTATGGGGTGAAAGTTCCTTTTGGGGATCATTGTAAATACTTAGGTGTTAATATGAGGAAAGATTCATTGGGGTGATCACATAAATATGATTGTCAATAAAGGGTACAGATCTCTGCACTTGGTTATGAGGTTATTTAGGGGTTGTAGTAAGGATGTAAAGGAGAGAGCATATAAGTCTCTGGTAAGACCCCAACTAGAGTATGGTTCCAGTGAATGGGACCCTCACCAGGATTACTTGATTCAAGAACTGGAAAAAATCCAAAGAAAAGCAGCTTGATTTGTTCTGGGTTATTTCTGACAAAAGAGTAGTATTACAGAAATGTTGCAAAGTTTGGGCTGGCAAGACTTAGGAGTAAGGAGATGAGCTGCTTGATTAAGTGGTATGTAAGAAACACGATGAAATTCGTAAATTGTACTAAGTGGTATGTTCCAAGCTGTCAGTGGAGAGATGGCGTGGAATGATATCAGTAGACGAATATGTTTGAGTGATGTCTTTAAAAGTAGGAAAGATCACAATATGAAGGTAAAGCTGGAATTCAAGAGGACAAATTGGGGCAAATATTAATTTATAGGAAGGGGAGTGAGGGATCAGAATAACTTACAAAGTGAGATGTTCAATGAATTTCCAATTTCTTTGCGATCATTTAAGAAAAGGCTAGGAAAACAACAGATAGGGAATCTGCCACCTGGGTGACTGCCCTAAATGCAGATATTGATTGATTGATTGATTGATTGATTGATTGATTGATTGGTTGATTAATTGATTGATTGATTGATTGATTGATTGATTGATTGATTGATTGATTGATTGATTGATTGATTGATTGATTACTACGTGTGCTCACCATTGCAGGTACTGCACTTGCTGTCACCGCTTTTCTGCGCTCCTATGCCCTGGTACCCTGCGATGAAGTCTTAAAATATACTCCGTGAATTAAAAGACTCTGCCTGCCTGACCGCACCCTCTACCCCATGAAATATTCTTCATAAGAATTCTATGTATTTATAAGGATCAGTCAAATGAAAATGGGTTACCTGCCAAGTATAACAGAACATTTCATACCTCAAAAGTAATCACCAGAACTGATAAGACAGTCAGTCTGATTCTTGCAAATCCATTTCATGGTCATCTAGACCCACAAATCACACTTATCAGCCATAATACAGTATAAACTCTTGAATGATCTGTTATTGATTAACTATTAATGTGTAAGACTATTTCATTTTCTAGATATATTTAAGGATGTTGTGATCAAGGTGACAGCACTAAATCTTCTTTCATTTTAGATTCAGTTTCCTCATTACCCTGGAGATCAGTCATGATCTGCTATTGATTAACTATTAATGTGACCGGGCGAGTTGGCCGTGCGCGTAGAGGCGTGCGGCTGTGAGCTTGCATCCGGGAGATAGTAGGTTCGAATCCCACTATCGGCAGCCCTGAAGATGGTTTTCTGTGGTTTCCCATTTTCCCACCAGGCAAATGCTGGGGCTGTACCTTAATTAAGGCAACGGCCGCTTCCTTCCAACTCCTAGGCCTTTCCCATCCCATCGTCGCCATAAGACCTATCTGTGTCGGAGCGACGTAAAGCCCCTAGCAAAAAAAAAAACTATTAATGTGTAAGACTATTTCAATTTGTAGATCTATTTAAGGATGTTGTGATCAAGGTGACAGAACTTAATCTTCTTTCATTTTAGATTCAGTTTCCTCATTACCCTGGAGACCAGTCATTTTTTCAGTGTGATAGAGTTACTACAAGTGTTGAAGAGGCTAAACATGTTGCCGCAGAGCATGCATTAAAGAAAATGAATGAACTCCTTCTCACACATAAGGGTAAGAGACATATTGCATTATATTTTAGATTTGAGTGTGTAATATTTCCCTTTTCCACACTCCTCTTATTTTAATATTTCCACTTACACTTGCAGTTGTAGTTGGAACCTTTCTCATGAGCAACTGTACCAACTCTGTATATGCATGCTACCCCATTGTTCCTTCCTTCCTTCCTTCCTTCCTTCTGTGCATGGCTGCAATATTAGGTGGTTTTCTAATTAATTTATTTGGCTGGATGATTGTAGTTTGCTTTTCATGGTCTCACAATCTCACAAAACAGCTTGCAACTCTTCATCATTTACTGAGGTCTGGCCAAGGATAGTGTGTGTAATAGCATTTGCTCACCATTCACCCACCAGTAATCTTCAACTTCATTACAAAAATTACACCACTCCAGCCATATCTCATGAAATGTAATTCAGCGTGGCTCCAAGCTAACTAATAACCTGAGTCGCAACTTGGTCTTCGCTATGACATTTGCTTTTCATGTTATCCATAGCTTTATATGAAACAGTTTATAACAACGTCTAAAAACAGTAAACTGTAGAATCAACAGCTAGCTGGCTGGCTGGATGGATAGTTAACTGACCGGACGACTTGGAATCTCACACAGCAATACAAGGGAAGGTTCTGTTCACTCAGATAGCAAGAGCTTGACTATACCACTTGATCCCTAAGTCAGTTGCTTTTTCCATCCATTTTCCATGTCAACTTCGTGCTACTCCTTAAGTTATAATTTTGAAGTAAGATCTTTATAACTTAGATATCAGTTATGGATCACACTCCAGAACATATCTTTGCTGTTAGTCCAATATTTTGGACTGATACAACCTGAGAACTTATATACCTGAGTATTGATAATGATCTCACAGTCTCACAAAACACACTGTATCTCCTCATCATCTACTGAGGTTTGGCTAAGGATAGTGTGAAATAACAACAACCAAGCAAGTGGCTGCATGGTGTGGGTCATGTAGCTGTTAGCTTGCATTTACTAGATATTGGGATTGAACCCCCACTGTTGGCAGCCCTGAAGATTGTTTTCCATGGTCTCCCATTTTCACACCAGTCAAATGCTGGACTGTACCATAATTATGGCCATGGTCACTTTCTTCCCAGTCCTAGCACTTCCCAATCCCACCATCACCATAAGACCTATCTACATCAGTGGGACATTAAGCAAACTGAAATAATAATAATGATAATGATAATGATAATGATAATAATAATAATAATAATAATAATAATAATAATAATAATAATAATAATAATAATAATAATAATAATAATAATAATAATAATAATAATAATAATAATAATAATTCAGCCTGTTCCCCTATCAGCACGTCCCAGGTGGCAGATCGGGAAGCTCGCTGGACTTGTCCGGAGGGTTTGAGGGAAATAAAATACCTCTCGTGGACCAAAACCAGGCACAGCTCGCCAACATCTTCAGTAACCTCTGAAGCTCACTACTTCAGTTGCAACCATGACACCGACATAGATCGATGTCCCCAATACTTTCAACTTGATAGCATGATGGAATCAACCTACAATATAACTACCCCAGGTCCTAGTAGACATACTAGTTTTTCTCGGTCATCGGATTCAGGGGGACTGAGAACACCATGCAGGAATGTATCGGAGCTTCCCAAATCTCTTCGCCCAAAATGCAAAACTTTCTTTGGTAGTCTAAACATTAACACACTTTGGAAAACTGGGAAGTTAAAACAATTAACAGACATGTTAGATAACTTAAACATCCAAATTTTAGCACTTCAGGAAACCAGATACATGGATGAAAATCATTTTGACTCAGGAAATTATAGAATTTACAAAGGCAAGCCAGCAATCTCCCTTCATAAGAGACCATTACAATTTGGCTCAGGATTCGCTGTAAGAAGAAACATTGTAAACTTAGTACTTAACTTTTCTTCGCCTTCTGAAAGAATTTCAATACTATCCATTAAATCAGGAAACAAAGCTTATACATTACTTAATGCGCATGCATCCACCAATAACTACAATCAAAAAGATCCACAAATGGTGGAAGACTTCTGGGAACTGCTAGAAGAAACTACAGCCACAATTCCAAATCATCACATAAAAATTTTCTTAGGAGATTTCAATGCCCAAATTGGTAGAGAAAAGAAATTCAGGACCATTGTAGGACTATACCCAGCACACAATAGAACTAATAACAATGGAGAAAGATTAATTGATTTTTGCAAAAATTTTGATCTCAAATTAATGTCAACATATTTCCGCGCACTTCCACACAAGAAAACGACCTGGAGATCCCCAAATTTTCACTTGGGAGAATTTCAACTAGATCATTAGCTATTTCCAAGAAAAATCAAAAAGAAATTATGAATGTTAAAGTTAAAACAGGGATCATTGACTCCGACCACCATCTATCCTTAATCAAGGTCAAATTTCAACCACCGGGCGAGTTGGCCGTGCGCATAGAGGCGCGCGGCTGTGAGCTTGCATCCGGGAGATAGTAGGTTCGAATCCCACTATCGGCAGCCCTGAAGATGGTTTTCCGTGGTTTCCCATTTTCACACCAGGCAAATGCTGGGGCTGTACCTTAATTAAGGCCACGGCCACTTCCTTCCAACTCCTAGGCCTTTCCTATCCCATCGTCGCCATAAGACCTATCTGTGTCGGTGCGACGTAAATCCCCTAGCAAAAAAAAAAAAAAATTTCAACCAAACAGGTTCGAACCCAAAATAACAAAAAACCTGCGTGTCGATCCAGAATTTCTTAAACAGAACACTAGTACTTTCCTTGAAAGTATTCCTATTCACAATCCTTCGAACTGGTTAGAACTCAAAGACATACTTTTGAAGGCTTCTCGAAATGTTGGCACACCACCCAGGAAACGCAAATATAGGTGGTGGAAGGCAACCAGTGACAAGGCCATAAACTTTAGAACTAAAGCCTGGTAGAATTGGAATTCTCATAAAACTGAACAAACCTGGCAGGAATTTACCAAAATACAGTAACAAACATAAAAAATTTATCAGGTCTGAAAAACGCAAATACGAACACTACAGATTGGCAGAAATTGAACAAGATTTTACATAAAACAATACACAAAACTTCTACAAAACTTTCAGAGAAGAATTATCAAATTATCAGGCACCTGGTCTTTGTTTCAAACGCCCAGATGGGACATTGGAAATGAATAATCAAGAGAACTGCAAACTTCTAGCAGTTTATTTCCAGGATCTTTTAAACTGTGAATCCCCTAAAGAACAACTCACCTTTGAAAAACCCTTATCTAATCAAGATTCAGAACCCCCAACACTGGAAGAAGTCAAAGAAATAATCGTTGGACTCAAAAATAACAAAGCCCCGGGGGAAGATGGTATAATTGCCGAAATGCTGAAGATAGGAGGTGACAGCGTAGCCTGGAAAATCCACTCAATTCTTGAGAATATCTGGATCACTGAAGAAATCCCGGAAGATTGGAAATGTGCGCTAATCCATCCACTACACAAGAAAGGGGATAAAACGAACATCAATAATTATAGAGGAATTAGCTTGATACCAGTTGCTTACAGAATTTTTTCTAAAGCCCTGCTCACTAGACTTGAGAAACAAACAGACCATCTAATTGGTGAACACCAGGCAGGTTTCCGAAAAGGAAGATCTTGAACAGAACAAATCCTTAATCTCAAAACTATCCTCCAAATGCACAAAACCAGACAAACAGTCATTACTTTTGTAGATTTCAGAAAAGCATATGACTCTATAGACCATCAAACGCTTTTCAGTACTCTAGAAGAATCTCAAGTGGATAAGAAAACAAGAGAATTAATCAAACAAACATTAACTGGCACTACTTCAAAAGTTAAATTCCTAGGCAAAATATTTGAGCCTTTTTCTCTAAATACCGGGGTCTGTCAAGGGGATGGTTTATCGCCGTTACTGTTTAACTTGGTACTTCAGAAAGTAATCAGGACCTGGGCAAAGGAAACTAAAGGAATAACCCTTGGAAGACTACGTAAAGACAGAATTCACGTGCAATGTCTGGCCTTTGCTGATGACATAGCAATCCTTTCTAACAATAGGCATGAAGCAATTCATTCCATTGAAAAACTACATGAAATTGTCATCAAAACGAGACTTCAAATTTCGTATGAGAAAACTCAGTACATGGAAGAAGCCTCACGATACTTAGATGGACAACCTATGATAACTAAATTCGACAAAATTGTTCAAGTGAACCAATTTAAATATTTGGGAGAAATTATTCAGCCCTCTGGTTTAAACTGCGAAACAAATAAAGAAAGAATTTCCAAATTACAGAAAGCATACAGGATCACTTGGAACAGGTATAATAAAAAAATCAATATCTCTGAATGCAAAACTTAGACACTATAATACAGTGATCAAACCTGAAGCATTATATGCCTCAGAAACCTTAATCATTGGTGGCGGATCTTTAACCAAAGACATTGAAAAACAAGAAAGGAAAATTTTATGAAATTTTTTTGACCCAGTTCATATAGATGGCATATGCAGAAAAAAATCATCCCAGGAGATATATTGTCATTCTGAAAAAATTTCTCACACTTTTTGGAAAAGACAATTGAAATTTTATGGACACATTATCAGAATGAACACTAACAGGCTAACTAAAAGAATTCTCAACCTGGCCCTTTCGTCTAAAACCAAGAACAGCTGGCTTCGTGAAATTGAAACAGATCTCCAGGAAATCAACATCTCAGAAAACATTGTACAGGACAGATGTAAATTCAGAACCAAAATCGACAATCACCACTTTAAAGACAAACCCAACACCAGAGCTACTATAACTTGGACAGAAGAACGAAGGAAGAAGCTCAGCGAGAGGATGAAGAGATTTTGGGAGGAAAAGAAGGCCAACACATCAGCTAAGCAAGTTCAACCATGCTCCTGAGTAGGACATAATGATGTAAATATAAATTTAAAAAATTGTTCTGGGGTTTCTGTGGTACACAGAGTTGAAAGAAGGTACAGGCATGAATGGGTGGATATAGAAAGGATGGAAGATTAATTTAAAACTTTAAAAATTTGTGATTATATTTCTTCCTTTTAGCTTTTGTTACTTTTCAAAATTTAAACATTACACTTTGCTAAGAAAATAACAATTAATCAGGTACAAGGCCTAGCTCATGAGCTTGAGTAACAATATTAGAAAAATCAACAACAGTTTAACAACATGAGCTTGAAGCTTGATTGGTTACCAATTTAACAAAAGCACCATTGCTCCCTTCAATACATACTCAAGGAGACTGAGCTCCGAATTTTATACCAGTAGGATAAGTGTCTTTGCTCTATGCAATTACTTCCTAGGACACTATCCTCCAAAATTACAAGTTCCAGGCCTATTAAGGCACCTACCTACATTTAACAAAACCAAACAGTGGCCTTTGTCTTAATCACTCAACAGTCTGATTTTCCGAGACACAAAATGAAAAAAAAAAAAAAAAAAAATGAAAAAAAAAAAAATAGAAGTTGACTTTAACAGGGATAACAAGTACCCATTCTATGTGGCCTTATTTAAAAACAAAAGGTTAAAGTTACTGGCCAAAAATCAAAATGTTAGGAGGTGAACTCCTGCACTCCTTTGGAATTCACCAGGACATCATTAAAATGTTATGTGGGCTTATGACCCGATGTTACAGAGGCTAAGCCTATGCTACAGAGGTCACTAGATGAAGAGAAATTTTTTAGTTACAAAATTACTAGATCATTTCAGTTTTACGAAAACATAGTCACCTCAATACCAAGTTGAAGGGGAATACAAGAGGGCACCACTCTTTATTCTGTTAGTTAAGAATAGAAGTCCTCAGACTTATTTGAAATTTACATTTAAAGTTTGAAATTTACATTAGTGAAGAATTTTAAAGCCTTCTCCTCGAACTAGCTTTCTGAGACTATTACATGTTTAAGGAAAATCTGCCATTACCTTGAGCTGGTGGGCCTTCCGGAGACGAACAAGGCAGCCCCTCCTTCTTCCACTAGGAACACACTCTAAATATCTTTGACTGGAGCAATCACAAAGACAATATGGCCTCAACGGACCCAACTTTTGTAGCGGAGAGGAAGGTTCCAGATTTCTCTGGGCTGAAACCCTGACACCACCCCCACCCCAATATTCATTGGACAATCAAATAAATATAAAAAACTTTGATTGGTTACTTAAATAAATGTACAAAATTTCTTATTGGCTGAAATACTAAGTTGGCGGGAAGAGATACAAGTGTTGATAATAACATATCCAAAAAGACGCACATGAGATGCTGCCAGTTGGTATAATTTTTTAAAATTTACATGTATTTACAAATTAAACACACCCATAACCTTAATCTTGTTGGCACAAACAAAACACTCACAGCACAAACAGCCATTTAAAAAAACTGCCTGACACTTCAATATGGTGACTGCACCTACTGCATGTCACGAGTCACAAGTATATTCTTGCTACACTACAACTTTACTGAATAATAACTCACTTAACAGTAACTAACTTCACCGTCAAGATCATCTCTTTACATAGGTATCCTGGCCAGGCTTCCAGAAAGATACATTACAAGCAATACCTTCTAGAAAACTCGAGAATGCATAATACATAGATTATAATGTACAGAATATTCTCCATTGTTCTTGTGTCTATTACCATTCTGGAAGTTAAGAATAAGTTATAATATTAATTTACAGGTATTTCATTAAATGTACTGATATGAATATTTATATATACCACATGTATCATGACATAACCTCACAAACAGCGCGATCATATCGTATGTACATATGATGCAATAATAATAATAATAATAATAATAATAATAATAATAATAATAATAATAATACAATAAATGGATCTAACACTTCATAGCTATACATACAAGCAATAATAATAATAATAATAATAATAATAATAATAATAATAATAATAATAATAATAATAATAATAATAATAATAATAATTCGAGCTCGATACTTGTATTATTTACCCATGGGTGAGAGAATATTGTTTTCAAGTTATAAGTTTTTATTGCACTTGCGTCAATATCCCTCCTATAACTTGAAACGATTTCCACACTTTGTCACACTGGTGGACTTTGCCTTGGACGTAGATTGTATCTTCTTTCTTCCTCGATGTCGCTGGATGTGCTCTCCTCCTCTTGACCAGCATGTGCCATATCGGGGGCCGGGGTTGCCTTGCAGCCAGCCTCTTCCTCGATGACAGTCGTTGTGTTCTCCTCACGATGACCAGATGGTGCTGTGTCATCTCTCCTCTCCTCCAGGATTACTTTGTATGCACAGCAGTTGGGTGACCCGCCGTAAGTCCGATGCGTGGACCTTGACAGGAGGGTTGGTCTTCAGTAAGTAGACCCCATGGCCCACCTGCAGCTAAAGAAGAGACGTTTAATTGTGTCTAACAGCACTAAACCTACTCCGAATATGGTGGTAGATGAAACTAGTGATAACGAATATGATGATGATGTCTCTGGAGAACATTTTGTGGAAATTTGTCCCAATGAACCCGACAACATTCCTCAACCTCCTGTCTCTTTCAAGGAAGTTCTTGGACCTAAACATGCCCTACCGTCTGATTCTCCGCCCATATCATACTTCAGTTTACTTTTCACTTACCGTACTCTCTGCTAAACCTTCTAGTCACATATAGTCCTCTATCATTACCTAAATGCCGGTCTCCGCGGGCAAGTGTAGCGTGCCTGCCTCTCACCCGGAGATCATGGGTTCGATTCCCGCCCAGGTCAAGAATTTTCGCCTGGTCCTGAGGGTTGGTTTGAGGTTCATTCAATCTAAGTGATCCTAAGTGATTGCAATTGAGGAGATACCTGAGGGTGAGAGGGCGACCCCGGTCTGGAAAACCAAGAATAATTACTGAGAGGATCCGTCTCACTGACCGTGATTCACCTCGTAAACTGCAGGTACCGAACTAAGCAGCGGTCGCTTAGTAGGTCAAAGCAAATCACGGCTTGAGAGCTATACATTTCTTAATTTCGTAAATTCTGTTGTATTGTAAAATTATTTTTCTAATATATAGGCCTACTACAACCGAAAACGAAAAACTATTTTTTCTGAAAACAAAAACTATAATATCAACCACTATTTTTTTACTTATTTAATAATTCAGAATTATTTTAATACTGTGTTGTCCGCACGTAGAAAATTTGTTGTCAGTATTTGCCAAACATCGATACATACACGCGAATTTTATCGGTGAGTAAAATTGTCTTGTTTTTACTAATGACATGTGCTTGAATTTTTATTTTTTACGTTTTTATTTTTCTCGTTCAAATTAGTTATTCTATAGAATTGTATTTAGAAATACATTATACATAATTACGTATATTCTTTTTATCGTAACTTATTTTTTAAAAATAGATATTGAGAGAGAAAGTGCGAAAATATTTTTCTCTTCCTAAAAGTAAACGTTATCGACAACTATAAATCAACAATAAAACGTCTTTGACCCTTTAAATCACTCCAGACCAGTTTCTTATTCTACGTTGTCGATATGTAGAGACTTTCACGCCGGTATTTGCTATACACCGGTAGATATACGCGAATTTTAAAATACATGCATTTCCACTGAAAATGGCCTGGCCTCTTCCAGCTGATGAGGAGCGGCCGACCAGATCGGCTCTTGGCTCCAAGAGGGTTAAGTGCCTTTTCCGAAAACAAAATGTACGTGTTCCTGTATTTTTTAAAGGACTTCAAAATACCAAGTTTCATGTCTGTAACATGTTCAGTTTTTGACATATACTGTAGATATACTGATACTCATTTTCAAAATAGGCACTTTTCAATTCTTTTCAACCCCTTAAGTGGATTTTCCGAAAACAAGAAAGTACGTGTTTCTTTATTTTTAAAGGAGATTCAAAGTACAGTACCAACTTTCACGTCTGTAACATATTCAGTTTTTGATATTTAAGTATCCTGATAAAATGAATTAAAATTATTTTCCCTCTTTTCCACCCCATCTCCCTTTAAGTGGACTTTCCGAAAACCAAAAATATGTGTTCCTTTATTTTTAAAGGAGATTCAAATACCAAATTTCACATCTGTAACATCTTCAGTTTCTGAGATATAAGTATCCTCTTAAACAGAATTTAACTCCTTCTTTACTTATTTTCACCCCCCCCCCCCAAAGTCGATTTTACGAAAACAAAAAATACGTGTTTATTTTTAAAGGAGACTCCAAATACCAAGTTTCACGTCTGTAACATCTTTATCTTTTAGAGATATAAGTATCCTCATACAAATAATTCAACGAATATTTCAATTCTTTTCCCCCGTAAGTGGATTTCCGAAAACAAAAGACGTTACAGACGTTACGTTGATTTATTTTTAATGTAGATTCCAAATACCAATTTTCACGTCTGTAACATCTTCTTTTTTTGAGATATAAGAATCCTCACAAAAAGAATTCAACTCCTTTTTCACACCAACCCCGTTAAGTTGATGCCCCCCTCCACCAATAAGTGTTTCTTTATTTTTAAAGGAGATTCCAAAGACCAATTTTCAAGTCTATAACCATCACTTTTTGAGATATAAGTATCCACATAAAAAGAATTCAATTTTTTCACTTCCTTTCACCCTCCCTCCTTAAGTGAATTTTCCGAAAACAGAAAATACGTGTTTATTTATAAAGGAGCTTCTAATACAAATTATCATGACTGTAACATCTTCAGTTTTCGGTATGTGTGTCCTCATAAAAGGAATTCAATTCCTTTTCATCCCCTCCCCCTAGTTTAATTTCCCCCTAAAATATACGTTTCTTTATTTTAAAGGAGATAACAAATACCAATTTTCACGTCTGTATCAACTTTAGTTTTCATGAGATATAAGTATCCTCATACAAATAATTCAATAAATTTTTCAATTCTTTCATCCCCTTAATTGGATTTTTCGAAATCAAAGGAATATGTGTTACTTTACTTTTAAAGGGGATTCCAAACACCAATTTTCATCTCTGCAACATCTACATTTTTTGAGATATAAGTAGACTCATTCAAATTATTTAACTAATTTTCAATTTTTTCATCCCACCTAAGTGGATTTTCCGAAAACAAAAAAATATGCATTTCTTTATGAGATTCCAATCACCAATTTTTATGTCTGTAACGTCTTCCGTTTTTGAGATATCAGTCAGTATCCTAATACAAAGAATTCAACCCACTTTTCCTTCCAATCTACCATCCCCTCCCCAAGTGGTCTTTACGAAAACAAAAAATACGTGTTTCTTATTTTTGAAAGGGATTAAAAATACCAATTTTCACTTCTGTAACATGTAAAATGTTTGAGATATGCTGTAGATATGCTCATTCAAAAAATTCACCCCCTTTTTGTTCGTCTTAAGTGGATTTTCCAAAACATTATCTGCTGTATTTTACAGGAGATTCCAAGTACCAGTTTTCAAGTCTGTATCATGTTAAGTGTCTGAGATACATTGTAGGCCTAGATATATTTTTTTAAATTTCACCCTGGTTGTCACTCCCGTTCATTCCCTATTCATTGGATTTTTCAAAAACAAAAAATACGTGTTTATTTTTAAAGGAGATTCCAAATACCAATTTTCATGTCTGTAACATCTCCAGTTTTTGAAATATAACTATCCTCATAAAAGGTATTCAATAAATTTTCCCCCTTTTTCATACCCTTAATGGGATTTTGCAAAAACAAATAAAACACGTGTTTCCTTATTTTTGAAGGAGATTCTAAGTACCAAGTTTCACGTCTGTAAACTTTTAAGTTTTTGTGATATAGATATCCTCATTTAAAAATTTCTCCCAGCTTTTCACCCCCTTAGCAGCAAAAAAAATAAATGTTTCTTTATTTTTAAAGGAGATTCTAAATACCAAATTGTACGTCTGTAAACTTTTAAAGTTTTGATATATAGATACAATAATTTTTAAAATTTCTAAAATATTACCCACTTGTCACTCCTGTTTAACCCCCATTAATTCGATTTTCCAAAAACAAATACCTAAGTACATGTTTCTTTATTTTGAAAGGAGATTCAAAATACCAATTTTCAGGTCTGTAATATCTTCAGTTTCTGAGATATAAGTATCCTCATTAAAAGCATTCACCCACTTTTTCATCCTTTTTAACCCCTCCTAGTGGGATTTTCTGAAAACAAAAAAATATATCTTTCTTTATTTTCAAAGGAGCTTCTAAATACCAATTTTTATATCTGTAAACTTTTAAAGTTATGAGATATAGATACACTCATTGTAAAAAGTCACCCCGCTTTTCACCCCCTTAACAACGGAATATCCAAAAATCCTCCCTTAGCAAGCACCTGTATTGTAATATAAATGTATCCTCAAAATTTAATTTCTTGATGTCCAGTAGTTTTGGCTTAGCGATGATGAGTCAATCAGTCAGTCAGTCAGTCAGGACAAGTTATTTTATATATATAGATATTCAGCAGTCGGATAGCATATCCAAGATTAAAACATAGCTTCAGCAACATAAAGCATGATTTAGAGGTTCTCATGAAGGTAAACAAAGGCCCCGTTCTCGACGTTACAGGAAGTTGCTTCATTCACCTGGATCAGATCTTTAACTCCTATTCAAACCTGAACAAAATCTCAGAAAAAAAAATCCTTTGATTTTTTAATTAAAGTCTTTAGGTGTGTTGATCTTCCGAATAGACGTTCAAAATTCTGTGTGATACATAATAATCTATCATGTTACAAAACCACACCACACTGTTCATAAGACCCGCCTTAAACTCTGCCCCTCTTCCCACCCCTTCCTTCTCCACACCACTCCCACTCCCTCCCTCTCCCCTCTCCTCTACAGCCAAAATCTGCCTCACAGCACTCCACATGCTAGCATGTTAGTCCGCACCTCCGTTTCACAGGTTAAACATCTCAGCACGATGTCCAAGATGAGCCACATATACCGTATTCACATACACCATTAGCTTGTCCAGGCCCATTAACCTGTTCTGTGGGCGATGCGGTGAGATCCGCGGCTACAAGTCGCTTGCTCGGAGGGGAACGTGGATATATCCGCCGATTCAAATTATTATTTTTTCTCATTTGCCTGCCTGCAGATGTTTATTCCCTTCTCAGCAGCGTATTCTGGATGAGTCTGCCCTCTGATGTGAAATTTTTCAACTAAATTATCCCAATACCAATGTGTCATCCATTAGTTGCGTCCTAAAGAACGCAGCATACGTCCGGGCAAGAACGACCTAAGGCCTAATAGCTTCGTGCAGAAGCTTTAGCTCATCGCCTAATCGTCCCTTGGGTGCTATAATATTGCTGTAGAAGGGATTTCTAGAGATTATGATACTGAACAGACCTCTCTAATGACATTTGAGAACTGTGACCTGATTTATTATCCCCAGTCTTGAGTTCTTCCTTCACGACTGGAGTGTCTTTTTACCGCGAGTTACACAACGTTTATTATCATACGATCTGTAATACAGGCCCAGTTCATTATTTCCATCCAAACTGCAGAGACCAGGGTTCTATTCGTTCCTTTTTCTCACATTTTTACGCTATATCTATAACGAATTACCGGCCCGCACTGTTAGAGGAGGATGACTTGCGGGTCATGATAAATGTAACCGCTACTACAGTGGTTACACAAAACAAAGCACTAAACACAATAAAGGGGGAGAAGGTGCCTTTACGCAGTACAAAAAAACTTCACACACAGTTGAACATCAGTTGGAACTACGCGGATCTCCGCCAACAACAACATACGTAAATATCAGTAGGGCCAACTAGTGGATAATAAACCAGGAAGTGGAAGGAGCTAGGACTTACAGAGGGCATGGACATGGCTTAAATTGCAGATTGCGAAATGATCAACCGTGATCCTTAAATTTGAAAAATATTATTTACAAATAGGTTTTTACAAATACATTCCGAACAAAATCCGCCAACTTGCAACTTACGAACTCTATTCTCTGTGGTACACATAACTTAGAGGTTCTTTGATAATATCTTCGCACAAGTTCAAAATTTCAAACCAACTATACATCTAGTTACAAATCCAGTTGTACAATGCAATTTACAGTGAAATAAACGTACTCTCCAAAACTCTAGCACATAACAAGTGACACTGAACTACCAGAGGCAAACCGCAAGGTAAATACATTAAACTACAATCTACATATTTAGTGAAACAAGAAATGGGAATGCCTCGAAAACAAACAGGCAAGCCCAGCTGAAAAGCTAAGGCGTCATAAATAATTAATTTGGCGAATCTAGGTTAGGCTAGGGCAGACTCCTATACGAAATAGCAACCGAACATTACGGAAATTTTAGCCGGAACGGAATTCAAGAGTGCTTACCCGAAGGTGGCCCATCCCGGTAGCGAGGCGTCGCACACGACGTAAATCTTCGGACAGACTAAGGCAGACCAGGCCAAGACAAGACGACGAAATGCTGCCTCGCACTCTATATAAGGGTAAACCCTGGCCTTGGAGTAGCCAATCAGAATGCATGAGTCCGCCTATCCCCACCTAGGTTCACCAATCACAACTCCTACTTTCAGTCGCGAACTTTGAACAAGTTTCTCGAATACGCACGTTCACGAATCTTCCATTTCCAGAATAGTTAGAAATTGCCTTCTAGAACACATAAGCAACAAAAGGCAACACACCCAGTTCAAAAATTCATGTAACCATTTACTAGATATTTCCAGTAAGTACAGAACTGAAATCAACTAACAAATACATGTTACAAATATTACACTGTACAGGTTAGGTCGTTACAAATAAAACATATTACCACACATTACAAATAAAGTCTTCAATAAACATTTTCCACTTCCACTACATTGTTCACCTGTGACAATAAATTAAATGTTGGAATTTAGTGGGGAGAATAGTGATATTAGTGAAGTAAGTTCTGCTGAAGGGGAATTTGTAAGTGACAGGAACTTACCTGGAATAAGTACTGCAGGCTCGAATGCACAGGGTTCGGGCGTACCTGATGAGAATGTTCAGCAGTCGCAAAAGAGACAACACGTGTTCGATTCCAGTTCAAGTAGCGATCATGACAGTGAGAGTTGTGACAATAATTACAATCCAACCATTGCAAGTTCTTCGTCAACTTATACTGAAAATGGACAAAGCAAGTCCCGCTTTGATCCAAAATTCCATCGTGATGTAAAGGGAGAGTTTTTAGATAAAACAAAACTGAGCAAATATATTTCAATTACTTTTTTATGTCGAGATATGCCGGAACATAGCTGAACGGACAAAAAATGCCGAGCAGGAAATCGCATATAAAACCCAGTTTAGTAAGATGAAACGAAGGAGTCGAGATCAAGACCGTGTCCGAACAAATAAGGATGAAATAAAGCTTCTTATGGCTATAGTGTTGCTGCAGGGGATCGTACAGAAACCGAAATTAGGACACTCTATTTCTCGCAATCGCTTGTTCACTACGCCTACTTTCTAGGAGCTGATGACACAGCAGAGATTTTTCTCGCCGGACTGAGTGGCGTAGACGGTTGAGGCGCTGGCCAGCCTTCTGACGCCAACTTGGCATGTTCCATTCTGGCTCAGACCAGCGGTATTTGAAAGTGATCAAATACGTCGCCCTCTTGTCGGTAGATTTACTGGCATAATAAAGTACTCCTGCGGGACTAAATTCTGGCACCTCAGTCTCCGAAAACCGTAAAAGTAGTTAGTGGCACGTAAACCCAATAACATTATTATTATTGTTATTATTCTTATTATTATATTATTTTCCTCCACAACTTTTTACATATCTCTGATAATGAGGTGAATAATGGTCACCTTCCCAAAAAATACAAGATAAATCTAGTATATGACCACCTGTTAGCAAAATTTTCGGAAGCTTATACCCCTGATGGCAAAGTGCCAATTGATGAGAACCTCTTGCTATGGAAAGGGTGGCTAGGGTGGAAAGTTTTCATACGAAGAAAACGATCGTGTTTCGGAATAGAATCATATAAATTATGCGAAGCCGAGACAGGTTATATAACATGATCTGCTTCCGTGTGTATCATAATGGACAGCTGTAAAAGACATAACACTGTGAAGACTGTAAATACTGTAAATATACCTGTATTGTAGTGTAATGTAGTCGGTGTGTGCCACTTATGAATTGTAGGTAGGCTATGTAAACTTGAACCCTCGAAAGCGCTAACCAATATAACAGAAAATTTCGTGAGTTTTATAATTTATTCCATTGCAAATCTTTTAAGTACATATAAATTTTGTAAATCTACAATTTACATATGCAGAAACATTTACTTCCAGGCAGAGATTGATAGTAAACTGCCTAAAATATTCAGGTAAAAGTTACTGTATAAACGAAAACCAGAGCTTTGCTATTAAGAAGAAGCAATCTCGATATCAGTGTGAAAGTACTTAGTATGTTTTTGCACAAAGTATTGAAAAATTAAAATAATCGAATTTTTCAACAATAAAATACATTATATTCAAGTAAATATTTCTCTTAGGGTCCTTCAACAGTTCATTTTAATCTAAGATTGTTTTTAATCAAGTAATTAAATATTTTCTTCAATCAGGGAATTCGCTCCTCACCTGGGAGTGAGCTGTTGTGTACCGAGCTCCCCGCTTAAGGGGTCAAACTTTAAAACTTATTCCTCTTTTGCTTTGGTTTCTCTTCAGGCTTCTTTAATCTTCCCGACTGGACTGAGAAATTTTAGATCACCTTTATTACGCCCAAAAGAGAAGAACGGAAGAACAAACATTTACCGTATTTATACAACACTGTTTTATACTAAACAATTTTATACATGTCTTGGTGTAAATTTTAACGAGTGTAGGAAGTCTTTCAAAGACAATGTGCTTCATGAGATATACAAATGTATAGTTCCACAAGTTCCATTACACAAGCAATGTGTTATCGACTAAATTTCTGTTCTTACTTGGACGGCATTTGAATAACAAGTGGTTTTAATGAATTGATAAATAATCACTAAAGATTTTAATAGCGTTGCCAAATGACGTGTGATGATTTGGGTATTTGTAGGTAAACAAATCAGCAAGATCAGATTATTATGTATTTGCTACGAGTGTATCACTTTAATCTTAACACACAGTAAAAAGAAACTTCTAAAGACTTTCACACGTTCAGAGCATAACAATAAAAAGGTTGAAGGTAGAGCTAAGCATGTTGAAACTTTTAATCAATGTATTTATTTGGTGAAATATAGTGTATGAATATGTGTGTCCCTATATGTCAGCACGGCAATTTTAATTGATATGTACTTGCTCAATTTGTGTGATTTAGGCTGATGATGACATTTGTATATGTCAAAACCAGTACCACTATTGAATAAATGTAGTAGATAACATACAACTTGTAATTTGTATTGAAAAGGTTGAACCTTACTAAAGCTTCTCTCTGTAATCTCAGTTCAATACGGAAAAACAATGAAGTTTATATCTTTGGATAACGAAGCTCACCAAGCAAAATTCAAGGCATATAAATATAGGAACATTAAAATCAAAATTGCAAAATTGGACAAGGACATTAATTTTTTGAAACAGTGCATAAATCATAATCTAACATCTAATTTCCTCAAAGTGAATATAAAAAGACACCAAAACTCACCACAACACAAGAACACTCAAAATAAAGTTAATAGGATATGGATTAGGAACGAAATCAAAATCTTGTACGAGAAAAATCTTTTCTAAATAACCAACTATATGTGACACACCTTGAGGCAGCGTGCCTCCTCTTAAAACCCCAATGGAAAATTTTCCTTGGACCGGTTAATAGAAAATTGTTCGAAGCATTAGCTCAAAAACAGCTCATATTAGACAAGAAGCTCAATACACTTAAGGCTAATGCGACGGAAAATAGGAGTACTAAAGGAACAACTAAGAATCAAAAAATCGTAATCATTTAGACAACTTGATTGAGAAATTCTACCCTCCCATTATAAATTTGTTGAAAACAGCATTAACAGAGCAGAACAATATGATACGGTACTAGAAAAAGGTCCGAAGCAAAACTGGCCGAACACGAACATAATCAATGCCACCACCAAATTGGTCATAGAGTCAGAAGAAGCTGTTAATAAAATATCCGCAGAAATACAAGATGAGGTTAGATTCGATATTAGGAGAAAACTGAATAAAATCCATACAACAAAACGAAATTCATTACCCACCATAAACTATAAAGAACAAGAATATTTTGTAGTACGGAAACATGTAGTAAATATCAAAATTAAAGACGAGAACCTTATTGTCACTAGAGCAGATAAAGGGAATACGACCGTAATAATGAAATAAACAGGTTACATTGTAAAAACTGAAGAATTTTTCAGTAAGAGCTCTTTTTCGGTGATTAAGAAAGAACCGACCCAACAGATACAACATCTCTTAAAATCAACCCTAAAACATGTCATTATTATTTACAGAACAAGGAAAGACAAGTCCAACAATTATGAACCCCGGAGAGCCAGTAGCGAAAGCTTTGCCCAAAATCCATAAGATCGGCTTCCTCATACGCCCCATCGTCAATTACAGGCCAAGCCCATTGTATAAATTAATGCAAATTATCCAGACATTTCTAAGAAAGAATTATAATTTTCTGTCGAATAAATCAGTAAAAAAATACCATTGAATTAATTTAAAAAATAGATAGCTTCGAAATACAACCTATCCACTTGTTACATTCTTTCGATATAACGAACATGTATCTGAGTATCAATACTTAGAACCTTTTTCCTATTATCTGGAACAATTTCAATAAATATAGCGGCCTCAGTGAGCTTGAGATCCAAGATTTTGTTGTAATTTTGAAACTAGTAGTCAAGAATAATTACTTCTTTTTTAATAATTGCATATATCAGCAGGATGGTTTGGCTATGGGGTCGCCGTTCTCAGGGATATTGGCAGAGATATATATTGACTATTTGGAGCATAAAGCAATAGTGTATACACTGGAACCTCTCCCATCATCTTCCATACCTCATGGGACCATATGACAACACAAATTTACCCCTATCGGGTCTTAACACATGGGACCACGCGCTACAGAAAATAACAGTCAAGGGACCTTTTCTGCCTAGTGACATGTCGCCTCATTTGGATTTTATTAACTAATCCGAACACATGAGATGACAGCATAGTGAGGTCTACCGCTACCCTTCTGCTCCAAGATATGAGCACAAGCCCCTCAAGGGCATGGTGCGTCCACGGATACGAACTAGAACCAACTTAGATCTAACTAATAGGCATAAAATGAACGGAAGAGGTCAGGATGTTAATATCGGCAAAGATAGGCACAAATAAAGTCTTCCTAAGATTTAATTAGCTCTCGTTGCAACATACTTTCTACAACCTTGATGATTCAGTTTTAAAGAAATACATTTGACACTCAATAAAGCAACGGGAAATCAGGTCTGTGCTGTCACTCAACTAAAATTTTAGATCCACATCTTCACCAGTGTCCCTCTGTGGACTACTGAAATTACAACATCGAATTTAATGGTAGAACAAATCACACATTTACAAATTAAGCACTTTGAGTGATACTTCATTTCCATACAAACAAATCGGAGAAGGATGGATTACCCTCCTAAAGTTTCACATCGTATAATTGGTTTCGGTGTTCACCGGCCCTCTATTACATTTCAGCTGTTGAATACGACAAACAATGTCATAATAAAAACACTTGACTATTTACAGTAATAAGCTACGACCTTGCGAATGCGAAATATTCCCCGGGATTGACTCGCAATTTACATATTCAAAAGAAAACACTTGTTTACTTTGAGATTAGTCTTAGAGTGGCCGCCTACATTAAACATAGCACGATAAATTATATATATTAAAAATATATAAAATTAGAAAAACAGTAAGCAAATTATATGGAATTACAACTTATTCCCACAAATAATAAAAAAAGAACATAATACTGGTGACTGCAAACCACCTCACTTGATGAACTAACTGTACACGTCATAAGGGTCTCAGCCCTTCACTTAAACAAACTATCAATGGGTTATCACGAAAACTAGCTTCAAGAAATCAATAATTGTCTAAACATCACGTTCACACACTTCTACCACCTGAAAAAGAAAAAATAGAATACAAATAATGGCTGCATTTCTGCTTTTTTATAATCCGCCACTGTGTGACTAACAATTCTCATTGTACCCCAAGGTTCGAAGTAGTGACCTCGGTTCCTTCCATATCAGGTCTCCTCAAAAACAAACCCTGTCTACCGCATCATTAAGGGGTAACAATTAAATGTTCCTACATTAATTTCGACATGCTTGTTGCGAATATGGTAATCAAGTAAAAATACGCCTTCTGCTGTCAAAAGAACACAGTGTCTGTACAACATTTATTTCTTTGTCAACTGGGATAGAGATACCGGCTCAGCTGTCTTTCTCACAAGAAGCTAAAACCCTCGGGTCGTCAGCCGTAAATCTCTCGGGACCGCCCTCTCAACGGGACAATAACCTTCTCGAAACAAAAATCTCCACGCATTAACACATTCTCAGTGCATGGTCATCGGCTCATTATATCCACGCAATAGTACTGGGACACTTATAAACATGCTAAAATCAGCTCGGGTGTTCATTATACCCTATATATACCTCTCAAAATCATGCCGCTATATCACTTCCTCTTTCCTCAACTTTACCGAAGGCCGGGGTTCAACATTGTTCCTTTCACTGCAGAGTTTAACCACAATTTCACAAGCTTATAAGGTAAAATTTCCTATTATCTCAGGCCAAAGAAATGTGTACCTGATATAAATTGATACTATGTTCAGTAAATCGGCATTTAATATCCAACCAAATAAATTAACTTAAATAAAATTAAAATACCAAACAACAACAAACGAAAAAATACACAGGTGTCTAGCTAGTGTTTGGGGGTGGGGGATATTCGAACTTGGGCACAATGAATTTTTCACACACATCTAGATACAGCCACGTCTTAACTTACCATGCAACAAAATCTACTACTTTACTCAAGGAAAAGAGTGTTGTGACTATCCCACATTAAAATACTGTTCAAAGGCAGTTGGTGAAAACCCTACCATCATTATCTTCTCTCATCTTGAATAGTGTCCGACTCGTTGGCTGAACGGTCAGCGTCCTGGCCTTCGGTTCAGAGGGTTCCGGGTTCGATTCCCGGACGGGTCGGGGATTTTAACCTTAATTGGTTAGTTCCAATGGCTCGGGGGCTGGGTGTTTGTGCTGTACCCAACATCCCAGCCACTCACACACCACACATAACACTATCCTCCACCACAATAACACGCAGTTACCTACACATTGCAGATGCCGCCCACCCCCATCGGAGGGTCTGTCTTAAGGGCTGCACTCGGCTAGAAACAGCCACATGAAATTATTTATTACCTTAAATAGTCACTCAGAGGAAGGTTACTGCGTTACCTCAGAAAATTCTATACCCTCTCCCCCCTTTTCCTCTGACAGCACTCGGAAATACAAATACCCCAAAACATGCACATGCAACAAAATAAAATTGGCCCAAAAGACATGCAATTATCCTAATTTGTTTCCTTCACGAATAACTTCAAGTAGTTAAATAAAAAGGGATCCTACTGACGACTCTAAGCGAACTAATCTAACAATTCAAATACGATAAATTCTCTTAACCCTATCTTTACATCTCTTTCTAATTTTAAAGGGAATATTAGCACTACAAAGTCATAACTTGGTACTCAACAGCTTTGGGCCGTCATCCATAGTCCGAGCTTGCAAGGGACTCGCCTGAAGCGTCTACTCCATGGCGCTGAGGTGGTACGGTAGGTCACGTGTTCCAGACGTCCCTCGATGATTCTTGGGTAATCCATAGTCTTGGAGTCGTGAACACTGGAAAGATACTATTCGCACTGATTTTCACACAGACTTCTTCTGCACACGTCATAGTCAAAATTCCCCTTTTATTGGTATGATTGCGATCTCTTACAGAAAGAAAGTTGCATGTTTATTAATTTTAGGCTGGAGGCAGCTAGACTACCTCAGTCAGACAAAGCTAGTACAGAAGCTCACGGTGTCGTCACTGCAATAGTTTATTACTCTGTACTTCTACAGTTACGCCGTCATTCAGCACGATAACTTGGTACTGGAATTCTGTTTATATTATATGCCACAGACATTCGTGCTACCCTTTTTTTTTTTTTTTTTTTTTTTTTTTACATGTCAGCCTTCACAAAGTTTCAAAATTGCTATCACAATCCACGGATTCTCTCTCTACTGCGGGAGATTAATTGAAGAATAGTTTTCTCCGTCCGATATTCGGCACATCATAGCGTCACAGTTTCACGATTATACGACGTAATTCACGTAATTACGTGCCACGTCGCAATCGATCTGTAATTCATACGGCACTATCGCTCAGTTGAGTTCTCTACTGACATTTCATATGAGAAATTATACACATTTGCACTCCCGTTTATATCAATATTTTCTATACAAAGAACAGCTAAATTCAACCACAAACCGACCGTCTGGTCACTTCATAGACTGCCTGTTGACTAACTAACCACCCTCAGAAGTGTGAGCATATATGGTCTCAAATGGAGTGGGGTTTGGACAGAGAAACTCCCCCCACCATAAATTTGAGATCTCCAAATCCACCAAGTTTCTGGAAATCAGCGATGCGGCAAATTGTGTGGCTCACCAATCACTAATACAAGATGTAAAGCATAACACAAAACGATCAGTGGTTTAATAGTAATTCGGTCGTCTAAATCAAGAGCCTAACGGGGAACCCCTGTTGGGTGTCTGGTTCACAGCTAGCATTATAACGCCAGAGCATCTTACGTAATTTCTTTGAGACGTAATTTCATAAATAATATATTTTTGTTTTGATTTATAATTTTGTCAATGATCCATTATTCTTGCTGTGACTTCGACATATGCTTCATGATTAATTTAAGCGTTATTATCCCGAAAGTACTTCTAAAATCACCTCACGTTGGCTCTACTGTGAGTCGGCATTTGTTTTAGGGGCGGAGTCAGCAAAAACTATATTCTTTTTTTGTCTTCCCTCTTCACGCGCGCTCAGATCGGGGATTTTATAAGCCAGGATAGGCGTGCTTTAGGCGCCAGGCTGGCGTAGATGTTATGCAACATAATGCAGTCGAGCCCCCATACTAACAAAGAAGCTCCAGGCATACATACTTCCCACATATATATATATATATATATATATATATATATATATATATATATATATATATATATATATATTTCCGAATAAATATTCAATGTGACGATACGGTCACAACACGAACATAAAATTCTGGTCCAGGTATGTGGATGACACTCTCATAGTCCTCAATGAAAGAATTACTGATGCAAACTCCACTCTTAGTAATTTAAATAATATTGATCTGCAGATAAAGTTCACTCTAGAGTCTGAATCAAATGTAAGCAAACATTTGTAGATCTCACATTAAACAGACTTCTTTCTTCTATAGAATATAAAATCTATAAGAAACCAACACAGAGAGCTACTACCATCAGGAAAGATTCTTCTCATCCTAAAGCACATAAATGCACTACCGACAGCAGAATAGTAAACTGGGCATTCAAAATACCGTTAACTAAAAAAATCTTGATAAGGAGTTGAATACAATTCGCTCCATAGCTAAATATCTTCATCATCGTCGGCTGTTACTCGATCCGTGTATATATAACTTCTTCCTGCATACATTGACCAGTTCAACTCAGTTTATAGGATGTGTTTATAATGACTAAAGAGACCAATCCTGGCATGAAACATACGCCCACACAAATCACACTGAATGGATGGAGGAGGGCGGGGTTGTAATTGACAGAGTTTTCTTGCTTGTCACTTGGTCTCTTGATGTCTGTGGCGTCTTTCCCAAACAAGTTGACAGTGGTGGATGTAGTGTTCCTCCACAGTGAGCGGTCCACAGCACATTCTTTCCATGTCTGTATATCTATACCAGTTGTCTTCATGATGTGTTTCAGCTTGTCCTTAAAATGCTTAAGAGGGGCTCCATGAGGTCTACTGCCAGAGCAAAGTTCACCATAAAGAATTTGGTGCAGAAGCCTGGTATCACCCATGCGGTGAACATGGCCTAACCATCTCAGTTGATGAACGATGATTGTTGCCTCATTGCTATTTAGCTGTGCTTTGTTGAGAACTACCGTGTTGGTCACATAGTCCTCCCACTTAATATTCAAGATGAATCTCATGTTCTGTTGGTAGAAGCACTCAAGTTTTTTGATATCACAGCATTAGAGTGTCCAAGTTTCATAGGCATACAGCAACGTGGATATGACAACAGCTTTGTACACCATGAGATTGGTATGCAGTTTTAGGTCGTTATTCATGAAGACTCTGTGCATTAACCGTCCCAATGCTGCATGAGCATCCCCAATTCTTTTATCAACATCTTGTTCACACCTACACCATTTAGAAAAGATGCTTCCAAGATTTGAAAAGTGATCAACCTGTTCCAGTGTTGTGTCTAAGATTGAAGTACTGAACTCAGGAAGTGTTAATCCTGGGGTAGGATGTGCAAGTACCTTAGATTTTTTCACATTAATGGCAAGACCAAAGTGATTGCATGCAGTTTTAAAGCAGTTGATTGACTGTTGTAGTTCTGCAGGTGTTAGAGCAGGAGATGCATTATCATCGGCATACTGCAGTTCTGTCACACGGATAACCAGAGTACGTCTTTGTGAGCGAAGTCTTGCCAGATTGAAAAGGCGTCCATCAAAACATGGGACCCATGTACAGTGCAAAGAGTGTAGGAGCAATATAAAATCCACAGGAAGCCAACACAGACAGCCACTACCATCAGGAAAGTTTCTTCTCCTCCTAAAGCATATATAAATGCGCTACCTACAGCAGAATGGTAAACTCCTACCCCCTTCCCTCTACTCACCAGCCCAAATCTGCCGCACTACACTCCACATGCTAGCACGTTGGTCTGCACCTCCGTTTCACCATTAGCTTGTCCAGGCCCATTAAACTTTAAAACATAGTCCTCTTTTGCTTTGGTTTCTCTTTAGTCTTCTTTAAATCTTCCCAATTGGACTGAAAATTTTTAGGTCACCTATATTACGCCCAAAGGGAAGAATGGGAGGACAAACAATTACTGTATTCAGACGACACCATTTAAAACTAAACAATTTTATATATGTCTCAGTGTAAATTTTAACACATATAACAAACCTTTCAAAGACAACGTGCTTCATGAGATATACAAACGCATAGTTCCACAAGTCCATTACATGAGCAATGTGTTATCGACTAAATTTCTGTTCTTACTTGGACGGCATTTGAATAACAAGTGGTTTTAACGAATTGTTAAATAATCACTAAAGATTTTAATAGCAGTTGCAAAATTGCGTGTGATGATTTGGGTATTTCTATGTAAACTGATCAGCAACATCAGATTATTATGTATTTGCTATGAGTGTATCACTTTAATCTTAACACACAGTAAAAAGAAACTTCTAAGGACTTTCACATGTTCAGAGCATAAAAATAAAAAGGTTGAAGGTACAGCTAAGCATATTAAAACTTTTAATTAGTGTATTTATTTGGTGAAAAATAGTGTCCAAAGATGTGTGTCCCTGTATGTCACCACGGCAATTTTAACTAATATGTACTTGCTCAATTTGTGTGATTTAGGCTGATGATGACATTTGTATATGTCGAAACCAGTACCACTATTGAATAAATGTTGTAGATAACATCTTATACGACTTGTAATTTGTATTGAAAAGGTTGAACCTTACTAAAACTTACCTCTGTAATCTCAGTTCAGTATGGAAAAACAGTGATTTTTATATCTTTGAATAACATCTGACCAGTCATAATCTTATATTGCAGCTGGGGTACATGTGTGGAGCACGTGGCTACTCCGATATTGTCGCTGCTGTTGTTTCTTACAACACTTAACTCATTCCCATAAGTCAACCCACTATCGCTTGCTAATTCACCTTGTTCTGAATCGCTATCAGCGTAAATTTCACCTAAAATATCACTTTCTATCAAACTTTTCACACTGAATGTCACCATTGCAGCATACTGTGTGACAACTCGAATTCTGAATATAACGCAATGAACGAGACATGAATCGATTCCCCAAAGTACAAATAACAGCCCATAAACAGCAATTAGCCAGCGATTGCCTCTGTTGATGAAATAGCAAAATATTTTAACCCGTGCGCCAACAATACCTAGGTTGCCTTTGGCTCTCTGAGAGCATTTTGTGAACACAACCTAGGTCACGTTCGTCAGTCAATGAGTTACAGAACAACAAGAACAGACCTGAGAGAAGAACAGCTCTCACCAATCACGAGTTAACTAGATTAAATATAAACGTTGCTGGTCTGAGTGAAACTAGGTTATCGGGTAAACGACAAGTCAGTGAGCCCAGCTCAGGCTACACCATCTTTTGGAAATGAAACAATGTAGGTGAACCACACATTCATGGTGTTGGATTTGCAGTAAAAGCAAAGAACATAAGCTCACACCTATTGCAGTCAATGAAAGGCTCATTTCTAATCAAATTCCTCTTCCTGGAAATAGATTTGTTGCCTTTATCTCAACCTATGCTCACATTTTAGGTGATAATGAAGTTTCTCAGAACTGATTCTACCACCAACTAAACAATCTTCTTGATAATGTAGATCCAAACCACCAAACCCCATGGCACGACAGCCCTTCAAGGGCCTTAGCCTACCAAGCGACCGCTGCTCAGCCCGAAGGCCTGCAGATTATGAGGTGTCGTGTGGTCAGCATGACGAATCCTCTCGGCCGTTATTCTTGGCTTTCTAGACCGGGGCCGCTATCTCACCATCAGATAGCTTCTCATTTCTAATCACACAGGCTGAGTGGACCTTGAACCAGCCCACAGGTCCAGGTAAAAATCCCTGACCTGGCCGGGAATCGAACCCGGGGCCTCCGGGTAAGAAGCAGGCACGCTACCCCTACACCACGGGGCCGGCTGATAATGTAGATACTAAAGATAAAATCTTATTGCTTGCTGATTTCAATGCCAGAGTGGGATGAAACACACTCGCTTATTGGAGAATGTCATGGGTAATCAAGGTACAGGAAACTGCAATGCAAATGGGCTGCTACTTCTTGGTCTCTGTGCTAAGCATGAGCTCTTCATCACTAACACATATTTCTGCCCACCTAATCGCTTCAAAATCTTGTGGATGCATCCACGTTCCAACAATGGCACCTCATTGACTATGTCATCACTAGGCAATGTAATAGGAAAGATGTTCTGATTACAAGGACAGCACATAACACTGATGACTGCTGGACCAATCACAGACATCATCAGAGAGACTGCAGAGAAGATACCTTATTTACTCATGTATTAGACCCCCTCACGTATTAGAGAGCCCCCTAGCTTTTTGAGATGAAGTAAATGAAAGAATAAATCTTGCATACAAGACCCCGTAACGAAATTTGTCAGAGAAGACCAGCGATTCCACTTCGAAGCAGATACAAGCCTTACTGCAGCTCTGATGACATCACACAAACTTGTGAATAGTTTCGTCCTTACGACCCGCGCAATGAAAATGTGTTGAAGTCGTTCAGTACCACTGTGCTTCATACTTAACAAATGTCCACTTCCATAGCATAGGCCTACTGCAGCCCTGAGGACGTCGCACAAATAGGTGAATAGCTTCATGTCCGACCGGCACATTGCAAGCACGCATCAGTCATCCTATATGTATGTGCTTTGTAGCTAAGAATGTCTGCCAGCATAATGGTTAGAACAATTAGCTGCCGTTCTCGGGGTCTGAGTTCAATTCTCGGTACCATACTGCCGGAGATTTAAGAATGGCAGGAAGGTTGGTATGGGGTGAAAATTGTACATGCAGCTCCCCTTCATTGCAGGCATGTCTGAAAAGAGCTGCACCACCTCAGGATGAGGAAACAAGTTTACTTTAGTTCAGCAATATTCATGGTTGTTACTATTAACATACCAGTAGCAGGCAAGATCATTAACAAAGTGATCATCTAATATCTCATAACTTGGGCCAATATAGGTATTTTTTGGAGAAAAGTAAGTTTAAAACATGATAAAAACAACCCCGTCATAACAATTGGTTTACTCGCCAACACACCTAACAACTAAAAATATTGACTTTATGTCCCCATTTACTTTTAACGATTTTCGGAGATGCCAAACAAAACATACTATGCGCTAATAAAAAATGGAGACAACGAACATACAAAATTAAACGTTATTATAATAAAACACATTACCGTCACATCTGTAGATAAGCATACATGAGGCAAATTTTCCTGTTATTTATTTTTATTCTTTCTGTCGTGGAACTTCTAGCACCATCTGGGCATGTGATAGCATACCTAACCTAAACAATGCGGTCTCTCTTATCTCATTTACAGCCGTTCAGGTAAATCCTGATGTGATAAATGTAGATAACAAGCATGAAATACACTTCAAAATAAGGGTCTGGCTTTCAACAGCTGCAGATATCCAAAGAATGCTTCCAGTCACTATACCGGGTGGTCCACCAGCCCCTTTCGATCCAGTTTTATGCATCCCTTCACATTTACTACAATTCTGAAAGACATTGGTCCCTCTCCCTAAACCGGGGTAATATAACGAGATGTGTGTTTATTGGCTAGAAGACAGCAGGATTCATGAGTGACACTGTTAATTCATTATGAGCACCTCGAATGAACCCATAAAACGAGTACAGATATGCAGAACACGTACTTTAAAACAGGAGGTGTATGCATACACCAGGAGCACAGTACTGTATAGGCTGGGAAGTGGGCGCCGTAGGTCAAGTTTCGCAGTAGCTCACATGTCAAGTGGACGGGGAAATATGTGATAGTGGACAGTGCTTGCGGTAGGAGGTTCGAATCCCACAAAATAATTTTTTTTAACAGCCAGTTGCCTGGGATGTGGTAAGGTTGCATACTTGATAGCTTCCAAGTACTGATTTGTTTATTTGACCCTGTAAAAGGTTGCATGTATTGTTGCATTGGGTATGGTGCTGGGTGGGATGAGCTTGTGGAGATGATGTCTGTGGCCAGTATAGGCTGGGAAGTGGGCGCCATAGATCAAGTGTCACAGTAGCTCACATAGCTAGCACGCAGTATGATGTGTGATAGTTGACAGTGCTCGAAGGTTAGAAGATTCAAGTCCCATGCAAGTTTTTTTTTTTTTTAAGCCAGTGCCTGGGATGTGGCAAGGTTATATACTTACTACTATTTTTCAGAGACTGATTTGTTTATTTGGCCCTGAAAAGGGCTGTTGGTGTGGAGCTGGGTTGATAGAGGCTAGTAAACATCTGACAGGATTTCAGTTATCCACATTGTTTAATGCAGCACCTGCTCGAACTGACAACCTCCATGGTCGATACAGAGTATTGCACGATGTTATAAGGACAGTCTGGCCCATTGCAACATCTCTGGGTAAACGGATCAGCATGCCTCAGTGATGAGCTGTCTAAGGTGACAAAGACTGGCCAGCTCCTGTGCATACACCAGTTGTTTTACATGGCCCCACAGAAAAAAATCCAGGGGCATAAGATCGGGCGATCTGGCAGGCCATTGGCAGGTCCTCCCCTTCCTATACATTTATCAGGATACGTCGTGTGGAGATGGTTCCGGACGATCACCACTGCATGCAGTGGAGCTCCGTCATTCTGAAACCACATTCTGCAGCAGTCAAGGAGTTGCACATGTTAAACCTGCCAAGAGAAATAAACCTTTGTCTCCAATGCACATGTTATTACTAACTTTGAGATTCTTTGCCAGGGGATGTTTGAGATTCTTTGCCAGGGGATGTTTTCAGTTAGTTGTTGGTGATTTACTGCATGGAGACACAGCGACAGTCTGCAGAGCCATTCATCATGTATCTAATCTTATTGCTGCACTGAAACACGAGTTTATCAAAATGCCTTCCGAACAAGTTGATGTGAGGAAAATCATGCATGATTTTTTCGATGTTCAACACTTCTCTGGTGTTATAGGCACTGTGGACCATACCCACATACGTATAATATCTCCTGGGGGTGATAACGCAGAAGTTTATAGGAATCGTCATGGATGGTTTTCGTTAAATGTTCAAGTTATTTGTGATGCTCGGCTCAGGTCCCTAAATATCATAGCAAGATGGCTAGGATCTGCTCATGATAGCAATATCTTCATTAATTTATGAGTGCATACTCGGTTCGAAACAGAAGACATTCCAGAAGGCATAGGCCTACTCCTGGAAGACAATGGCTATCAGTGTTGTCGTTACCTGCTGACTCCAGTACTTCATGCCGAAACAGCTGCAGAGCGAGATTATAATGAAGCCCATAAAGCAACCAGGTCAGCAATAGAAAGAACATTTGGGGTTATGTAAAGACGGTTTCCTTGTCTCAGTCTGGGGCTAAGAGTGAAGTTGGGCCGATGACCTTAGGTGTTAGGCCCCTTTAAACAACAAGCATCATCATCATCACCAAGAGTGAAGTAACCCCGTGGTTTTTTTTTAGAATTGGCTTTACGTCGCACCGACAAGGTAGGAAAGGCCTAGGAGTGGGAAGGAAGCAGCCGTGACCTTAATTAAGGTACAGCACCATCATTTGTCTGGTGTGAAAACGGGAAACCATGGAAAACCCTCTTCTGGGCTGCCAACAGTGGGACTCGAACCCACTATCTCCCGGATTCAAGCTTACAGCTGTGCGCCCCTAACTGCATGGCCTGGTATGATTTCAACTAGGGCATCCTTGTCCTCCTTGGAAAAATTAGAACGATCCTTTTTCTGCTTCATTTCAGTCTTTTTTCCTTTCTTTCTTTCTTTCGCTCGGCACGCAGTCTTACAATGACTTAGAAATCGAACAAAGGAGCATGGATAATTGCTGCAATGATAAAGGAGTGGCTGCACGAACTTAACAACAGGATGAAAGAGCAGCATTGGCATGTTCTCTTATTTCTGGATATGGGGTGATGACCTTCAATGTTAGGCCCCTTAAAACAACAACCATCATTATTTCTGGATAATGCAATGTGTCACCCACACCTCCACCTGTCCAAAATAAAACTTGCATGGTTTCCGCTGAACGCAACAAGTGTGACGCAACCTCTGGATCAAGGCATGATTAGATGCATGAAAGTTAAGTACAGAACTTTGCTAATGCAATCCGTATTAGCAAATATGAATGCTGCTTCATCTGCTTCAGAACTTGCCAAATCCATTTCAGTAATGGATGCCATAGTTTGGATTGAAGAAGCTCTAAAACAACTATCCAAATAAACTGTGAAGTCCTGTTCTAGAAATGTGGGTTTGACTATGACTGATAAGGAAATCCATGAATACACTCCTTGTGATCCAAATGACTTAGAAACTGTCCTCAATGATGCAAATTTCACAAACATCATAACAGAAGGCTATGCCAATTTTGCTGTGAATGTAGCTACAGTCGCTGATTTGTGTGACTTGAATCAGTTCATTGAGAATCACCAGGGAGCTTAAATAAATGAGGAAAATCAGGAAGATGACAACAAAGACATGGAAACAGAAGAAATTATTATATGAGTGTAAAAACACTGTGAATCTATGCAGTGTTTGAGGAATTTGGAGTGGTTTTCACTAGCTTGAGGTGATTTTGATTTCTTTGATGCATAAAGAAAAAGAAGAATATAGATAGAAAATCGACTGTGTAGTGCTACAACTCATGTACTGTAATCAATTCTTGATTATTTAAAAAATAATTCAAGTAATTTTTGTAAGGGATTTAAGTTGCTTCATAACATGCAAAAATGAGTGAAAAGAATGACAGTACTGTATTACTGTATGTACAGTATTGTATTGTAGCTTCTGTATCGTGTGTGAGTATGAATAAAGTGTTACGGTATGTATAACAAAGTCTATTGCATCTCACAAGAGGCCTACACTTCAGCAAAGGAACAAGATGCTGCCTTTAACTACTCTAGGGGACACCAGTACACCAGTACACTATAGGTTGGTAAAGTATACTTAACCCAGTTTTGTATGACGTTCACCTATTCTCAACATAAACCTGCGCATAATGAAGAAAGGTTCTGGCACCATATGATTCCATTGCGTACAGGTTGCACTGTACTCGGTATAACATTGCAGAAGACCTTACTTGCTTGCACACAACTAGTGTCGCTGCTGTTGCACAATTTGAGCATGAACATCGTAGACAGGAAGTAGAAAAACATCAGAGATATAAACAAGGGCAGGCTCGACCATGTTTTCTACCCTCTATAAGGTGCAACCGTATGTTTTGCACCAGGATTTGTCTCCTTAGCCATCAAAGGCATCTGTATCCCTGAATTTGAAAAATCACAGGAGAGACATGAATATTCGGATATGAGCATATATCAATCAATCAATACTGATCTGCATTTAGGGCAGTCGCCCAGGTGGCAGATTCTCTATCTGTTGTTTTCCTAGCCTTTTCCTAAATGATTTCAAAGAAATTGGAAATTTATTGAACATCTCCCTTGGTAAGTTATTCCAATCCCTAACTCCCCTTCGTATAAATGAATATTTGCCCCAGTTTGTCCTCTTGAATTCCAACTTTATCTTCATATTGTGATCTTTCCTACTTTTATAAACGCCACTCAAATTTATTCGTCTACTAATGTCATTCCACGCCATCTCTCCGCTGACAGCTTGGAACATACCACTTAGTCGAGCAGCTCATCTTCTTTCTCCCAATTCTTCCCAGCTCAAAACTTTGCAATATTTTTGTAACGCTACTCTTTTGTCGGAAATCACCAAGAAGAAATCAAGCTGCTTTTCTTTGGATTTTTTCCAGTTCTTGAATCAGGTAATCGTGGTGAGGGTCCCATACACTGGAACCATACTCTAGTTAGGGTCATACCAGAGACTTGTATGCCCTCAACAATACCATTTATGTGATTACCCCAATGAAGATCTTTCATTATATTAACACCTAGATACTTACAATGATCCCCAAAAGGAACTTTCACCCCATCGATGCAGTAATTAAAACTCAGAGGACTTTTCCTATTTGTGAAACTCACAACCTGACTTTTAACCCCGTTTATCAACATACCATTGCCTGCTGTCCATCTCACAACATTATCGAGGTCACGTTGCAGTTGCTCACAATCTTGTAACTTATTTATTACCCTATACAGAATAACATCATCTGCAAAAAGCCTTACCTCTGATTCCACTCCTTTACTCAAACCATTTATATATATAAGAAAACATAAAGGTCCATTAATACTGCCTTGAGGAATTCCTCTCTTAATTATTACAGGGTCAGATAAAGCTTTGCCTACTCTAATTGTCTGACGTATATTTTCTAGAAATATAGCAACCCATTCAGTCACTCTTTTGTCTAGTCCAATTGCACTCATTTTTGCCAGTAGTCTCCCATGATCCACCCTATCAAATGCTTTAGACAGGCCAATCGCGATACAGTCCATTTGACCTCCTGAATCCAAAATATCTGCTATATCTTGCTGGAATGCTACAAGTTGAGCTTCACTGGAATAACCTTTCCTAAAACCTAACTGCCTTCAATCGAACCAGTTATTAATTTCGCAAACATGTCTAATATAATCAGAAAGAATGCCTTCCCAAAGCTTACATACAATGCACATCAAACTTACTGGCCTGTAATTTTCAGCTTTATGTCTATCACCCTTTCCTTTATCCACAGGGGCTACTATAGCAACTCTCCGTTCATCTGGTATAGCTCTTTGACCAAACAATAATCAAATAAGTACTTCAGATGTGGTACTGTATCCCAACCCACTGTCTTTAGTAAATCCCCAGAAATCTTATCAATTCCAACTGCTTTTCTAGTTTTCAACTTTTGTATCTTATTGTAAATGTCATTGTTATCATATGTAAATTTTAATACTTCTTTAGCATTAGTCTCCTCCTCTATCTGGACATTATCCTTGTAACCAACAATCTTTACATACTGCTGACTGAATACTTCTGCATTTTGAAGATCCTCACATACACACTCCCCTTGTTCATGAATTATTCCTGGAATGTCCTTCTTGGAACCTGTTTCTGCCTTAAAATACCTATATATACTCGTCCATTTTTCACTAAAATTTGTATGACTGCCAATTATGCTTGCCATCATGTTATCCTTAGCTCCCTTCTTTGCTAGATTCAATTTTCTAGTAAGTTTCTTCAATTTCTCCTTACTTCCACAGCCATTTTCTAACTCTACTTCTTTCCAGTCTGCACCTCCTTCTTAGTCTCTTTATTTCTCTATTATAATAAGGTGGGTCTTTACCAATCCTTACCACCTTTAAAGGTACGAACCTGTTTTCACATTCCTCAACAATTGCTTCAAACCCATCCCAGAGTCTGTTTACATTTTAATATAAATATTTGAGAATTAAATTTTCGGCCTTCCATTAAACTATCATTTCACTCAGCGTTAATTGAATTATTTATAGGCTAGATTATAATGGCTAATTATCCGACTTCGCATACCAATTTTCAATGAGACAGGACCACTTATAATGTAGATATTTAAGAATTAAGTTTTATGCCTTCCCCTAAACTACTTTTCACTCAGCGTGAATAAAATTATTTATAGCCTTGATTGTAGCGACTTATTCCCTGAATTTTCATACCAATTTTTATTAAGATAGGACCACTAATAACATAAATATTTTGAAAATTAAATTTTAGGCCTTCCCCTAAACTACCATTTCAATTAGCGTGAATAAAATTATTTATGGCCTAGATTGTAGCGACTTATTCCCCGACTTTGCATACCGATTTTCATTAAATTCTCTGTAGCCGTTTTCTAGTGATGCGTGTACATACAGGCAGGCAGGCAGGCAGACAGACAGACAGACAGATAGACAGACAGACAGGCAGGCAGAAATTACGGAAAAGTAAAAAGTGCATTTCCTTGTTACTGTGGACATGACCGATACAGAAATACCATTCTTTTCAAATTCTGAGCAATGTACAGACAAACTCTTATTTTATATATATATAGATATATAGATTAAATTACTTAATTCTATTCCTTTCTTTACAATGCTTCTACAGTTCAACACTAAAATTTTGATGTCATCCCTACTTGATTTCCAGTTTTCTGTTCCCTTAACACCGCTCCCTAGGCCACCCTATTTCCCTGAAAATACCTCCCTATTACCCTTCCAAACAAATTTCCTAACTTACACGTACCACTGCGGTTTAAGTGGAGGCCATCTGAGCACAGATCCCTATCTCCTACCCACCCATTAGGATCTAGAAATTTCACTCCCAGTTTCCCACATACCCACTCCATAGTCTCATTTAAATCCCCAAACACCCTCCAGTCAGTATCCCTCCTACACAGTATTCCACTGATAACAATCTCCGCTTTCTTAAACTTCAACCGTGCTGCATTTACCAGATCCCACACATCTCCAACTATGTTGGTACTTATATCAGCTTGCCTTACGTTGTTGGTACCAACATGAAACATACCACCTTCTGCTTTCCTTTCCCTTCAGCCAACGATGATGATGACAACGATAATAAAATCCCAATTAACCAAAATGCACTTTGCACTTAACTGAAACCCAACTTAACCAAAAAGATGGTGAAAAGAATAAATTAATAATTTACAGGACCAGCACTCAAAATCGATCTAGCAACATTGCTTGCAACAAGCGGCATAATTCTCACATTCCAGTACACTATATACCGTTCACTTTCCCCCTCTACCATACATTCCACTCATTATTTGCCATCATAACAAGTATTACATTACCTGCTTCGCCATGTAGTGACCAGATCTATGTAAACTGTGCTTTACTTTTGACGTTGAACAGTGTGTGTTTTAAGCATATTTTTTAGGATGTCAGTCAAAGGAAACGTGTTATGATAACAATTGAACACAAAACTGAAGCAGTTAGAGCAGTGCAAAATGGAAGGCTGTTAAAAAATGTAGCAGCAGATTATATGGTGGCGTGATATAGCTATTAAAACAAATAAATTTTTTTTCATATTAACTTACAATTTTAAGATCCAGATCTAGAAATATCAACAACAGGAATGAAGCTCCAGGGCTGGAAGAGAATCAATTGTTCTTACTATTTGAGTTTTTGAAACACAGCTTTGTACACTAATGTTCCACATTGACAACTTATCAGGCAAGAATCTGTAATGATGGTTACATTCACCATACTAGAGGAAAACATCCTGGCCTCTATTATTGCACCTCCTCAATGTTTCTACTATGTCATCAGAAAGCACTAGCACAAATCAGAAATTTTTGAACATTTTAGATAGAGAAGCAGCAATGTTTTTTTTGCAAGGTGGTTTTGATGTGTTTGTATGTTATATATGCATTTTAAAATGTCTTTGTTTCCAGTTTATTTTAACTTGTAGTATTTATGATTTTTTATATTAACTGAGGATGAACCCAGAATGATTGAAACATGTGTTGACATCAAATAAATTATTTATTGTATGCAAACATTTGACAAGAGTATTAAATAGGTGGACATGTTTTCAAAAATCAAAAATAAAAATCTCTTTATTTGCAAATGAGGTGTCTACCTCAGTGGCAAATGGTACACCAAAATACATTATTGTCAAGCACTAAATATTAAATTAACAATAGAAGAAAATTTTCCTATAGTACAATACAATTTACGCTAACAAATTTTTTATATTAAACACACAGCTCATCCTTAATAAATTTATATTGCTTACAAAATTCTACTTATATCATCTCCTGTACTACTTGAAAATATAGTCATCTGATATACAGTATGTGGAATTACTTCAAATGATACTATGCAACTGGTATAAGATTAAACTTTACACTGCATTTATTTACTTTTTTTTAAAACCCATTCTGGAACCTAAGTAGCATAACGACCTGCTGCGTCTTAACCAGAGCCCCTTTTGCCACCAATTTTCAGAGTTCCTGAAGGGCCTTCACAGCTACCGTAGCGGTCCCAGGGCCCTCGAAGTCCCCACTGTACTTCACCCCTACAGGCAGTCCCCTACTTTGGCTGTCCAACTCCTTAGACCAGGGGATGAAATTAATTTAATCACACACATTTTTTTTTACAATAACCTGCACTGGTCGCATGCCCTCTAATACTTCATTTATTTTTTTCTGTTGCTGTTTATTCTCTTCTTGAATATCTGTACAGATTTTGGAAAAGGATCAAACACTACCCCTGGTAAACTGTTCCACTCCTTCACACCCTTCCCAATGAATGAAAATTTACCCCAATCGTTTCTGCTAAAATTCCTTCTAATTTTATATTTGTGGTCAGTCCTGCCGATATAATTATTTTCCAACTGAAGCCTCTCACGGATATCTCCCCATGCTTCTTCTCTTGTATAGGCTCTATATAATCCTATAAGTCTAGTTTTCTCCCTTCTCTTACTTAAAGTTTCCCACCCAAGTTCCTTTAACATTTCTGATACACTACTCTTTCTCCTGAAATCGCCTGTTACAAATCTTGCTGCTTTCCTCTGCACACTATCTATTTCTTTTATTAGGTATTCTTGGTGAGGATCCCAAAAGTCTGTTTTGTAAAATATTTTATCTAAAAGAAAAAGCATGTTATAGCTACTCACAAACATTGCAAGAAGAAAGTTCAAAAGAAAATTTCCCGATTTTATGAATTTTATTGAATAGTGCATTTAAATACTGTACTTTATATTTAAATGAAGTCTTACTTTGAATTTAAAAAAATATTGCTTGTGCATAGGAGTAGGATATTTGTCCCTCTTGCTCTAACAATAGTTCCCATGATTTACTAAAAAAAAAAAAATATGTTCTCCTAAATGCCTCTGATCCCTTTAGTTCAGTTAAACAGGTTTTTACTGTATCATGAAAATACTTGTGTTTCAGCTCAATTGTTCTGCTTTGCAGACTTAATAGAACAGAAGACTTAATAAAATTATTAACACTGAAATGCAAGTGCAGTTTAAGTGTTTTGATTCAACCAGTGAAAACTGTATTTAACACATTTTGATTTGCAGGTTTTGAAACTGTGCCTCACTTCACTGCAGCAGCCTTACCGGAGCCTTTTCCACAAGCTCAAGGATTAACCCCATTGCAAGACATGGCATTTCCTTACACCCATGCAAGTCCTGAAGGTACATACTTTATTGCTTTAAAAGTAACAGGTAAATCAGATAGGAATGTTGGTTTCCAAGCAGGGGTGGTGATTTTTTGCAGAGCAGTATTATGCAAATTTTTTATAAAGGCTTGTACTTTCATTTTGCCCTACCATAAAACCACTTTTTAATGTGTTTTGAAAACTAGATCAGATAAAAATTTACTAAAAATGAATCGTTTTTTTCTGAAACAGCACATGTCAATAAATCTTAGTTTGGAGATATCCATCTAAAACGTACAGGAACGGTAAACAATATACACGTTGTAAAAATACTATGCTTTATAGGTAGAGGACATTGAAATCTATGTTTTTATTGAAAAATAAAGGAATTAATATTGCAGTAGTTCAGGTTTATCGGAAATTATATCCCCTTGACATGTGCTGTTTTACAAAAAAATTGGACGACAAAAATTAATTTGTTAAAAAATATCTTTATTTTCGCTGTTTTACAAAACTGTTTGGTCAGTATTCATTCTAGTCATCATCATCATCATCACCGAACACATTATCTTTGGTAACTGGCCAATTAATAATCTCATTGTAGAAATCAAGATGCTCTTCTGGAATATACTGCATTGTTTTCCTTATATCCTGTATTTTCTTCTCCTGAATAGGCAGTCTTTCTCCTGGATATGCTAGCTTTGTAGGGAACGTTATGACACTCATTGAATTCCTGATACCTAGATTGAACGTATGTACCACTAGACCGTCAATGAAATCTCGAGCTTGAACAGTATTCGGCATTTCACTTGAGTATGTGAAGTGACTGAAGAACGATATCTGGAACGATTGTTTTTGGTCTCGTGGAAGTCTGCGATTCATTGATTCCACAGATAGGCAATTTTTTTTTAAAGAATGAAGGCCACCAATATTTGAAGTCAATAATATCTTTGGATTCAACCATTTTAACTGTAAACTTTCTTTGACTTGTGGACAGTACAATCATCTCTGTATAATCTTTGGGAACGTAAATTCTGTCATTTTTCCTTACCACTCTTTTTACTGCAGCAAAATGCCTGTCATTGGGTAAATAAGAGTGTCCTCTTTGAGGAAAATACTGATTAATTGTCTGAAATCTGCCCATAGTCACCAAAGCTAAGAAAAATCGTATGACCGTGTGGTTACGATTTTGTCCAGGGCAAGAGTCTGAAAACACATGGAGGTGTTGTACCGAATTAGGCATTTCATTGTTAATGAAGTCCAAAAGAAAAGAGACAACCTCATTCGGACCTTTATGTCCTTGCCCTTCATGATATGTATAAAACTTCGTCTTATTAGGACCCAGTGATGTGACGCTAAATATATTCACTGTTAACTGACGGAAGTAAAATATATCCTGCACAGGGATATCTGGCAGGGGCAAATTTTGCATAAAATCGAATGTAATAGCAGCAATTGAATGGTCTTCCAAGCATTTCTCTTTGACGAATTTCATTTTGGAGTAAAATTTGTTTGCCCTCCTTTTGTGTATAAGTAATTCTGCTACTGCAACTTTCTTTGCTTTGACATTTAAAGATGGGTTGTTAATTTTTACTGAGAGTTCTTCACAACGGGAACATGTATCCACTTGCGGACGACCAAAGGACAGGGTGAATCTTTCCTTAAAAACATTTCTGTATAAGCTATAAGATACTTTCATGCTAGGATGTTTTTCTTCAAAAAGTTTGTGCATCAATACTAAGTTCAGTTTAGGATTAAGATATTTCACTTCTTTGCTTGTATAATGCGCTATTTTTGTAGGAAAACTCTTGATATGGTCAATTATTGCTTGTATAACATCACCTGGTTTAGCATTGGCTGGAGTAGACTTTCCTCTTCGGTCAATGGCTGGAGTTGAGAGAGCAACATGGCTACAAATCCTACGTAGTCGTCCAGCGGTGACAGCTAAAATATGCATAAGTGCCTTTTTGCATACCTGAATTCTACCATGAGAAGTAGTTACACTATATACAAACGTGTGTCCTTTCGGTTTCTCCCTGTCCCCATGTCTTGGACGTTTACTTTTAATGTCCATTCTTGCAACAAGCCCCAGCAGAAATGCGTCTTGTTCATCCTTTGTTTGGAACTGCCGGAACTGGGTATGGAGCTGTTCCCTGTCTTCAGGAGTTGTACGCTGGAAACACATCCCACGGCACCTATTTGAGAACAGTAATATAATGTATTAGATGACTATAAAGGCATTTAACACGTTATTTATGTTGTACAAAGAATATAACCTTAAAAATCTTACCTGCAATCCCCTCCTGGTTTTCTTTCAGGTACAATGTTGCCTCGATAATTAACATATTCTTCTCCAGAAATCCTAGCTTTTTTAATTACTTCTCGTTTATATATCTTCCTCTTTCTTTTCACATTCATTTCAACGATTTCCGCATCTGCACTGCACTCCATGCCTGTATATTGCACGTTCCCGCTCATTTCAATAATAGGTGCAACGTCTGCCAGCTGGATGCGTGGAACTGCCGATTGGATACAGCAAGCCAGTTCATTTTACGGATAAAGTGCACATGTCAGTGACAAGTGCTGTTTCTCCAACAAACTATTATTACCAGGCAGAGCTACCGGATAAAGCAATGCAGTGACGTGTGTAGTTTCTGCAGAAAACGATAGATCTATACTTAAAGACTGTATTACATGCCGTAACTCAATTTTGGCAAAATCTTGACATGTGTCGTTTCAAAAAAAAACGATTCAAATGTATTTTTTTCTGTACTGCACAATATTAAAAAGTAGTAAAATAATGAAAAGCAAAGGAAAGATAAACAAAATACACAACGTAGGACTACCAGAAGGTAATATGAACAGACTAAGAACAGGATGTGTGGAAGATGCTTGACGCCCTGCTGGGAACATAACCTGGAGCCACTAAAATTCTTGAAATCAAGCAGTCACGTTCCTTAAAATAGTGTTAATTGAACATAATCAACTTAACCTTTGAAATAGATTAATGAAGGACATAGCCCAAGGGCATTAACAGGCATGATTGATGCTGGAAGTTAGATCTACTGTTAAAATACACAATTTCATGGCACATTGGTCCTTTCCCTGTCCCTGCTTGGCCTAACTCAGCGGAGGTGCTTCATGGTGCATCCAAAAAAGGATCAAAAAAAATGTCTAACTAAAATTATCATAAAATACCAGGCAGGTTCTAGAATACATCTTCATGAATGAGAACTCAGAGAGAGAGGTAAAAACTTAGTTTAATAAACCAAACCGTAAAGTTCAAATTCATAACAATGTAAGCAATGAAAATCACTAAAATAACACACGACAAAATTATAACTTAAGTTTGACACCAATGGTCGTTCAAAATATGCGGGTCACTAGTTCATAGAGAGTTCAATAACTCATGGAACAAGAAGTATAGCTGTTTGTACTGGTGTTTGAGATAAACCAATTGTGATTAGCCCGTAGGCCACGATAAAAAAAAAGCCTCTTACATAGAAATATAATGATCAGTTCAATATATTGGCCTAATTACCCGAATTTCGAATTAGATAATAATGGCATGTGGCCTCCGAAGAGGCCTGGTGCAGGTCTTTCCAGTTGACGCCGTATAGGCGACCTGTGTGTCTATGAGGGTGGGGCCCTACCTATGATGAGTTCTAATGATGAAGCCGGCACTCACACCCAGCCTACGAGCCATCAGAATTAACCAATTAAGGTTAAAATCCCCGACCCAGCTGGGAATCAAACCCGGGACCTACTGGGCCAAAGGCCAGTACGCTAACCATTTAGCCATGGAGCCGGACAATTAGTCAGATATAAAAATGCAATAAAGAACACTTTGTTTGGCACTGGCCCTAAATTTACCCCCCAGAAGAACACTGATTCTAATCATGGTATCTTAACCATGGGCACAAGACAGAAGTGTGAAACCTCACAATCCAACTATAGCCAACAGACTGTAACTCCCTCTAACAACACAGCAGCATGACAGAATAACACAAAACACTGGAAATAAAATAACAATGAACACGAATAAACCATTCCTGGAAATGAAAATACACAAATATTTACACTAGATGAATTGGAGTGGGCGGGCATCACTCTCATGGTCTGCAAGGCTCAAGTAATATCAGGCTGTGTCTGAACACACAGGTCTACTACCAGTTACACGTTACCAAAACATGTGATCAGCTGGCTGCAGAGGGGAAAGAAAGCAAGTTTTACTTCGTGGTTGGCCGTCCACCTTCTCGTACATTACCGTGGGATTAATGGTACCGTGTGTACGACACACGTTCGTTCATGGGCCATTCCTTTTCTTCACCAAAAGTCTAGCTACCTGCAAGGGTCATCTCAAGCAGACAACTTTCATGACTCCCCGGGCTCATTGAATTATTATTTCCAAGACTCAGTCTGGTTATACACTCGCAGATCCTGTCAGTCACATGTATATATCAGCCCTCAGGCAACATTTAAATCTCACTCAAATATTCATGGCACATCTCAAACTTTTCTCATTATTCCTGGCTCATCAAGGCCAGTACACTATATTCATGGCTCATCTAGGACTCACACTCTATATTCCCAGGTTCAAATCTTATGTACAGACAAAGTTTTTCCAACCACTCTCTCTAAATGACCCTCACTAAATTCAATGGTGGGGATACCTCTCTGCACACATCATCAACTGAAAAACATGCACTAATGCTACTTCATGTGCATCCTGACTGTAGATTAGATCTTCTCATCTCTGCGTTCCCGTTTGATTGTCATGAGGTGCAATGCCCTCCAATTTACAATGATGATCTTAACACTGCACCAGACTAAGTGTCTGAATGACACAATTTGAACTGCTCTGAAACACAACTGATAAATAAATCCTAACATAGCCCTTGTATCCCAGCTCTAAATAACACTGAAATAAGACTGGGGTATAGCATGCTTCCACTCCCAAACATAATTACAAAGAAAATGAAAGCAAAACAAGTGCTCTCTGGCTTACGTTACAATTACTATTTACATTTAATGTATGGCCCTAATATGAATCTGATCACTACATTTCATACATATAAGCAGTTCAGCTTATGTTTATCTCCAGCTACGTTCACGACGTCTTAATAGCAGCTACATATTTGCACTCTAACATGGGTCCATGATGCGTAGTCTACTTTCTTATGCTGTTGATAGCTGCCTGGAACCTCGTAACACAGGTTAATATTGGAATGCTTCACTGCTTAGCTTGTATCCAAAGTACACATTCGCAACCTAGGTTAGGATACATTTTACAATTTCCGCTATCACGACATTAGTCCAGTCAAACAATAGCAACCTAATTATGGGATATCTCCCGGTTACATTTCAGTCTTTCTCAGCAGTATCTCCGATTACTGCACTGAAATTTGTATTACAGTACGACTGTTTAATTTACAGTGTTTATTACAGTTAAAACTGCTCGGATGAGCTAATGTAAAGACTGTTAACTCTCTTGTATCACTGAATACATTATCCTGCAATGGTTTTGTTGCTGCCATCCTGTATTGATTTTTAGAATGACTTCTGCATCTTGAATCAGTATCCGATGGTAGTTTTTCCCCATCATATCACATTTTCTCAAAAATCCTATATTATATTTATTTCATCACTTGCACTAATGCACTTCTTACGTTGTTAGGAAGAGTGTTGCTTTATTGAGATTTCCATATTCTTTTACGTTGTTAGGAAGAGTGTTGCCTTAATTTAGATTTCCATATTCTTTTATTAATTTATTTAATTTATATTTTATTAATTTGACGTTCTCCAGCCAATCTCTTAGTCCTGTATTATCATGCTCAGAGTGTAGAGCCAGCAACTATGTACAACATAGCCAGCAACGTACGGTTTTGACTGAGTGGCGTCATTCTCTCGTTGTGCTTCGTCCACAACAGTCTGAGTTGTGTTTCGCTTGCTAGTGAAAAGAGATTTTTGTCTTCATAAGCATTCTATATGTGAGTGACATACTGTGTTAATATTTTTATTGAACTTACATCTATTAACATGCCAGAATGTGGCTGCAAGAACAATCCAAATACATTCTGCTATGTATGTGGAAGTTTTGTGCCGATGAGACAGCGGTGCAATATAACCGAGTTCGTGAGAAAGCCCTACTATGCCTATTTTGGCTTGAAACTTTGAGACCAAGACAAGCCGTGGACACCACATAAGTCTTGTAGAACCTGTATAGAGCAGTTATGGCAATGGGTGAACGGTAAGCGAACTGCATTGCCATTTGGTATTCCAATGGTGTGGCAGGAACCCCCAGACCACAGTACTCACTGCTACTTCTGTTCTGTGAATGTGAAGGGATTTAACAGGAGCAACAAAGGTAACATTGTGTATCCAAGCAATATTCAATCTGCAATTTTATCGGTTCCTCATGGCCCTGATACACCAGTACCACAGCGTCCAGAACATTTACAGGTTTGTCCCTCTTCTGAATCTGATACAGGAATGGCGGGCACTAACTCTGACTGTGATTTCTCCCCTGAATGTGTTGTAAAAGAACCGAGGCTCTTCGAGCAAAGTGCATTAAATTACTTTGTTTGAGATCTTGGCCTTTCAAAGGAATCTGCCGAGTTACTAGGGTCTAGACTTCATGAAAGGAACATCTTGGCACCAGGGATGATGTACTATTGGTACAGACATTGCGAACAAGAATTTGCACCCTTCTTTTCTGAAGAGGGAGCCTTGGTTTACTGCAACATCATTCCGGAGGTTATCTTAAAACTAGCATCACCACAGTATGACCCTATTTACTGGAGGCTTTTCATCGATGCCTCCAAGTGTAGTTTGAAGTGTGTCCTTCTTCACAATGAAAACAAACTTGCATTCATTCCCATTGCTCATTCAGTTATTATGCGAGAAAAATGTGGAAATCTCGAAATGCTGTTATGTAAACTGAAGTACCAGGACATAAGTGACAAGTGTGTGGTGATTTCAAAATGATAGGTATTCTGTTAGGTTTACAAGGAGGTTACACAAAGCCTTCTGTGTGACTGGGGCAGTCGAGCAGTGTTACATCACTGGACTCAAAAAGAATGGCCACATAGACAATGGATTGTAGGGTTGAAAAACATAAAACAAGAAACTCTTGTTCACAAGAGCAAAATACTATTACCTCTGCTTCATATCAAAGTAGGGCTTATGAAGCAATTCGTTAAGGCCCAAGACAATGAAGGTGAATGCTTTCAGTACCTGTGTCATTGATTCTCAGGCATCAGTAATTCCAAAATCAAGGAGGGCATTTTCACAGGTCTGTTGTGACCTACCTGTCCTATGAGACATTCTAGTTGGTCGGTCACCAGGCCGTTGGAGTTGGCGTATTACCTGTCCTGCCGAGCAGCAAAGTACGGAGGTAAATTGTAGGTGTGAACTCTGTCCTGCAACTCCTGAAATAAAAGATGGATTAACTTCACTGTCCTTTATTACCCAGGACGACTATGTACACTATTTACAAGTTCATTTACAGATTCTGAATAAGTCGGTCTGACGAGAGCTTGCTTCACGAGCCTACCCTATGGCTACGCTCTAAGTCCGAATTCTGCCCTGCGGCACATAAGAACAACTCTTCACTGACACGACTGACTGCTCAAAAGAGCCTGGTCCTAAGAGTACGAATTACTGGTCGAGAGAGATCCCCGCGCCATCTTGGCTTAGGGTTATATCTACTCTCCTAGAAGCAAAGGTCAGTCCCTTCCATCTACCTTAGGGGCTGGGTCCATGGGCATTACCTAGTTGCTCGCCTTGTAGGTGGTGCCCTCAATTACTATTCTGAAATAATTGTCTCAGCAGGTGCTGCCCTCTGAGCACTACTGTCTCTGTCCTACTCTTGCACTCTTGTTTCCTTGTCTCTACTAGAGTACAACTGTACTGGCTTTGTGCTCTTTGTCAGGGAGCCGCCGGGTCCTAAACCAACTATTAGACTCCGCTTGTCAATACACAAACAAGCAAACATCCGCTTGTTGTTAACATGTTATTGTAGGTGTGTTTCGCAAACTCTCTGCCTGACTAAGACTTTCTACTACTAGTAACTTACTGAAATGTTCCTTCTTCTTTCCAATTATTATAGTCTCAATATAATTAATGTACAATACTCTGACATTACAAGGTGTCTTGTATTACTGGTTATTACCCCGATACTAGTTTATTTCCATTGACACCTTGAGATCGAATCTTGGCTGCAAATCCCAGCTGCCGTTCATCGGACAGTCTGCCAGTTCGAACCCTTGGGGAGGTCGGTACACGACAGGTCCAGATATCCGAAACTTCTTTCTGATGCTAATTTTAATGATGTTATGTGCGCTGCAGACCGATCAGCATGGACAGCATTCTGGAATGTGGTCAAAATCTTTCTTGGAAACACAAAGGACTCAGACTACAAAAAAATGGTGGGTAGATTGCTTGTTACTTTCCAAGATTTAGCCTGGAAAATGAGCTTGAAAGTGCACAGGTGACATTCACATCTGGACTCTCTCCCTGAGAATCTAGGAATGCTGAACGAAGAGCAAGGAGAAAGATTCCATCAGGATCTACAGAAAATGGAACGCAGATATTAAGGGAAATGGAACAAAAACATGCTGGCGGATTTCTGCTGGTTACTAAAGAGAGAAAGTCCAAATACTCCTCATACACGAAAAGCAAGACGAAGGCGTTTCTTATACTAAAGTAGGACATTGTAAAATTGAAACCGTAGACTTACCATTCTCAGTACATTGTGAGGCTTAATGTGTGGTAAATTTTGGTCCATTTGGCTGTATTTTTCTACAGATCTGTTAGCACAATACACTACATATCTTTATATTACGTTCATAAGTATACCAGTGTAAGATAGGAGTGTTCAGATGGGTGAAAATAATAAGAAGCGTTCTTTACATGTGATAATAGTTATCTTGCATGTGCACGTGCTGCATTTTTATCAAATTTTCATTTTGAATTTGCACCAAAACCTGATGTGATAGAGGAAAACTGACTTCAGTTCCAGAATCAGCATGCCAAAAATATAAAAGATCACTATGTAATGTTCATGCAATGGTCAGAATGTTTGAATTTGCAGGTCAGTGATATCATTATATTTCAGTCTTTCTCAGCAGTATCTCCGATTACTGTAGTAAAATTTGTATTATGGGACGACTCTGCATAATTTACAGTATTTATTACAGTTACAACTGCTCGGATGAGCTAAAGCAAAGATGTTAACTCTCTTGTATCACTGAATATCATTAAACATTGTCTATCCCATTCTTGCAGAAGATACGCACAGCACGACTGTCTACGACACATTGATAGGGCTGTTACCATCACGCTTTCCCTTTTATAATCTGAGGAGACTGACACACCCGATATTGATTCCCCTGTTAACAAGGAGCTGCCTTTGTGTGTGGCCAGCTACCCCATAACAGATATTTCAAATACATCATAATTAGACAAAAAACAGGCACAGTTACTGGGTTGGGTTATAAAGGTTCAATTGGCTTTTACAAAATTGTACAAAACTATTTTAATCCTCCTAGTCAATACTATATATTTTACATCCAATTAAGATGAAACTTCACACATAAATAGATATGTTTTGACCTGGCATTAAGTCATCCTCAGTAAGACATGTATGATGAATTAAAAACATCGGAAACACACTAAATGAAATGTTAGTTACAAAGTTTTTAAAAAGCATGATGAAAGTTAAACAACTGTGAAATGTCTGTAATATACAAATGGCTCTATAAATGTCAACGGGAATTGTCCTCATCATGGATCTGTGGGATATGCCTCTGTGACTTGTATTGGGGATCAAATTCAAATGATTCCAGACCTGAATGTTTTGTGTTACGGGACACTCTGACATTCGATACATCTCCAAGTTCAAGTCCCTCGCTCTCTCTATACTGGATGGTTTACTTTCTCTGTCAGCGGGTAGCATGGCCAAGCCAGTGATGGGGTTTACACAAGCAATTCAGATGCGTGGACCTTGACAGGGGGTTGGTCTTTAGTAAGTAGTCCCCATGGCCCAGCTGTTTATCCACGCCAATGGGACCAACCCACTTGGGTGCGAGACCTGCGTGAAACCCTCCAATCTTATTACTGACTATGTGGTTACATCGCAGTACTTGTTGGCCTGGTAGGAAGATCTGGGTCTCTTTGACATCTAGAGCCTTGGCCTGGGTAAGGGATCACTTCTCGGCTAACGCTTGCTTCTTCTTGATGTTCTGCTGCTGCTGCTGCCACTTTGCCAGGGAAACAGCTGGATCATCTTGACCAGTAGTGGGTGGTGGACGAATCTCAAAATCCCAGGTGCCGTATAGCTGTCGACCAAGAAACAGCTCTGCTGGGGAATAGCCAGTAACACGGTTGATGCGTCGTCGCAGGGCAAAGAGTGACTGTGGTATCTGACAGTCCCACAGTCAACGTTCTTTGTCTCTCCAGTGGACCCGTAGCATCCTTTTCAGGTTCTGGTTTTGTCATTCTGTTGGATTGGCCCTTGGGTTGTTGATGCAGGTGGTCCAGTGCTCCACACCCCATTCTCCCATCATTTGCAGCCACTTCCTCGAGGTGAACTGACTCCCGTTGTCTGACAAAATGCACCACAGATTACCGTAGAGGCTGAATACCTCGTCTTGTAGCAGACTGGTGATGCATACCGTCATGGCTTCAGGTATCGGAAAGGCCTCAATCCATGTGGTGAAAAGGTCGGTGATTACTAGGAGTCCTGTTTTACCCCGTGGTGTTCTAGGGTAAGGACCCATCAAGTCTAGGGCTATGACCTCCCACGGGCATTGTGGCCCTCTTCCTGTTGCTCACCTTGGTTCACAGGTGAGCACCCTTCACCTAGTCCAGGATGTCTTTCCGCATGTGACCCAGAAGAATCGTCGGATAGACTGATACGTCTCTTCACCTCCTGAATGTCCAGCTTCAGTCCTGTCATGGAACTTCTTGAGGATGTCCGTCGTGTGCTGTTTGGGGATCACCACTACTGCAGGCATGTCTGATAGGTGCCACCTGTACATCACATGTCCTTCGTCAACCTGGAAGTTCTTGTAGCACATCTTGAGTTCCCTCAGGACGAGTCGACTATCAGTGTTCTGTCTCCTAATCCACTGCGTCAGGGTCCTTCAGGGCTTGTCTTGTTCCTGAGACTGTTTTATCACTCCCAAATCAAGTTCCTTCTTGATGGTCATAAGGACAGGTTCCTTAGGTTCACTCTGGAGTTTTCATGGAACTCCCTCTCAACAGTGGTGCTCTTAGCTTCAGTTTCCAACCCCGGGTGTCTAGATAAGCTGTCTGCTTCTATGTTCGTTGGTCCTGGGATGTGACACACTGAAATCAAATTCTGCGATTAACAGAGCCCATCGCATCAACTTAGATTTTGAGCCAGAGACCGAGTTTAACCATGTGAGAGCGGAGTTATTAGTGTAGAGCTGGAACTTCCTTCCTTCCAAGTAGCCTCTGAATTTGCCCATTGCCCACACCATGGCTAAGCGTCCATCTACAGGCACATCTTCCGTTGAGGGTCGGGATGGGCTAGACCAGGAGCATTGCATATCGCAGCTGCCTCTTCCTTGCTGGTCCCATCGGAACAGGTGGTTGTTATGGAGTAGATTGGTGAGTAGTATTGCCTTCTCTTCAAAGTGTGGTACAAAGCTGCTATACCATCCACACAAGTCAAGGAACTGACGTACTTGTCGCTTGGTCCATGGGCGTTCAGCTTCTTTGATAGCTTGATTCACCTCCAGTTTCCTTTTTTAAGCCTTTAGATATTCTATGCACGACTGGGCGAAGTGGCACTTCTCCAGTTGGCAAATCAATCCATGAATCTTCAGTCATTACAGTACTTTCTTCAGATGCACAATGTGTTCTTGGAAATTCTTGCTGTGAATTAAAATGTTGTCGAGACACACTTGGCAAAAATCTCCAACATATCCTGATAACACCTTATCCATCAGTTGCATGAAGGTGGCAGGAGCATTCTTCAATCCCAAAGGCAATACTGCAAACTAGTACAATCCTCTCGGTGTCATGAAGACGGTCAGTGGTCTAGAACTTTCCTCAACCTCCACTTGCCAATATCCGGAGTTGAGATCCAGCGTGCTGAAAATCCTAGATCCACTTACTTGTTTCAGTGAGTCTTTCAGGTCAGGCATGGGGTCTTCTCATTCAACCTACGAAAGTCCACACACAGTTGATACTCCCCATTCTTCTTCTGCTTCTTCTTCTTCTCTTCTTCGATAGGATGGTAGGTGAAGCCCAATAGGATGTAGAGGGTTCAATGAGACCTTGCCCTTCCAACTCTTGAATCTTCTGGGTGACGAAGTTGCGTTTATCTGGGTTGATTGGATATGGAGGTTGCTTGATGGGTAAGGAAGCGCTGCATTCGTTGGTGTGTGTTACAGTGGTAGTCCGTCCCATTTTATTGGTGATGTCTTCCGGAAAGTCCTTTAAGGTGTGTCTCAGCTCCACTTCTTCACTCGGTCAAAGATGTGTTAACTGGATATCTACCAGGTCTATGTCGACTTCCGGATCCTTGTGAGTCTGGAGATTTCCATCATGCCAGGTGACCCTCAGATGTCTGTCGTTTCCCAAGAAGACTTCATGAGCTGCATAGTCTAGGATCACCTTGTATTCCACGAGAAAATCATAACGTGATATGGTGTGAGGTATTATGTTATGAATCACTGCAAAGTCAATTACGATAGGCAGGTCCACGGATTTACCGGTTTGGTTAGTCTGCCCTTGGATGGAATAGATTACCCCGTCCACTGCTCCCACTACCCTTCCGAGATGGTGAGGCTTCATACGTGGTTGTAATCTGGCAACAGTCCCGTTGACTTATATGCCCTCTCCTTAACATCCTTACTACAACCCCTAAATACCCTCATAATCATGTGCAGAGATCTGTACCCTTTATTTACAATTATATTTATGTGATTACCCCAATGGAGATCTTTCCTTATATTTAGACCTAGGTACTTACAATGATCCTGAAAGGGAACTTTCACCCCATTAACGCAGTAATTAAAACTGAGATGACTTTCCCTATTTGTGAAACTCACAACCCGACTTTTAACCCCATTTATCATCATACCATTGAATATTGTCCATCTCACAACATTATCGAGGTCATTTTATAGTTCCTCACAATCTTGTAACTTATTAACTCTCTGTACAGAATAACATCATCTGCACAAAGCCTTATCTCTGATTCCACTCCTATACACATATCATTGATATACAGAGGGAAGCGAAATTCGCGCACTCGGGCATCACAGCATGACTCCTCAGATGCCAGCAATAAAAAAATGTCTCTCAAAAAACTTTCGTCGTGCGAGTATATCCGGCAGAAAGAGGATGTTAAGGAGTGGCAATCTGGCAATACTGTAACCACATGTAGGGTAACTACCTCTGTCAGCATATAGTAGTAGTGCTGTACAGTTGGTGCAGTGTATAGAGTTTTGGGTTAGCGTGCAGGAGGTCGAGGGGTCGATCCTGGGTTGAGGTGTATGTTTCTTAGTTCATAAAAGTAGTCCAGGTGCGGCTGGTCCTCTCGAAACCATTTGCACTTATATACTACGATCCTAGAAATGGAGGAACAATCATTTTCATTGGTCAGCTTTGAAAGACGTTTCCATGTCGTGGGCATGAGTTTATTTGCACACTTCATCTACTAGATGCGAAACCTGTTTTCTTTCTACCCTCCTCCAATGGTCCCATAGATTAGTACCAACTATTATTCTTGCCTCGTTCAGGTACATTACATTTCGTTTGGGCCTTACGTTACCAGTAGGCCTAGCAACATGCTTTGCGAATAATGTCTAATCTCGGTTACAATTTGTATGTGTTATCACCATGGTCCCACTAATTATGCCTTTCTACATTGCGTCTGGTAACCGCATGCTGTTCAGTATGTATCTCAGTGCATTATTACTATTATTATTGTTGTTATTGTTATTGTTGTTATTATTATTCTATCGATGAGATTGTGGAAACATCACGTTTATTACTGTTAGGGAAACAGTGCAATTCGAAACCGACCATTTCATTGTCGGGATGAATCATGCAGAACAATATCTGTCAGATGGGTAATGCGCATTAGGTGGAACAGTGTGCAGGACTGATGGTGTGTTTATTACGGAGTGTATGCGCTGTTCACCAGACAGGGACTAGTAGCGAGCAGAGTAACACGCCCGTGACAGACTGCAATGTACATGCGTACACGTATTGAATGTCCTTGTAAACTTCTAAACCAGTGTGGCAGACGTATGGCATACATAAACGTTGAATATGTGGATATGCTTCCGGCCGTTGGTGCATCTGCTAACCGGGCTGGTGTTGCCGCTCGTTAATATGCTGCTAGATATCCTCGTCGATGCCATCCAGATAAAAATGTGTTTCGTCGTCTGGAGCTGTGCCTTCGGGAGTCAGGTTCTCTCCTTCCACCATCGCGTGACAGAGGTCGTCCATGGACTCGCCGTCCTCGTGCTACTGAGGAAGCTATTCTGGAGGTCATACACCAAGAACCTCAGAGAAGTACACGTAGAGTAGCAAGGTAGCTGCATGTCTCGCAACACACGGTCGTTAACGTACTACCCGAACATGGACTGTACCCCTATCATTATTCTTTCACGCAACACCTGCATCCTGCCAATCGCCATCAATGGATGCAATTCTGTGAATGGTTCCAACAACAACAGGAAGCCAACGTCTGGGCCAAAATATTGGGCGAAAGGTGTTTGGGCCCCTACATGTGATGCAATTGCGATAATAGGTATAACTTGAAAACAATGTTCTCTCACCCATGGGTAACTGATACAAGTATTGAGCTCGCATTATCGTGATTATTATTATTATTATTATTATTATTATTATTATTATTATTATTATTATTATTATTATTATTATTATTATTATTTATGTGGCTGAATGATCATATTGTATGTGAGGTCATGTGTTGTACATAGAGATTTATATCAGTTCAGTTAATGTAAATACCTGTAAATTAATATAATTTATTCTTACCTGTATATATAAATCATAATCCAAAATTGTGAAACACACTGTAACTTCCAGAATGGTAATAGGCTACGAGAAAGATTGAGAAAATTCCATCCATTACAAACTGTGTATTCACACTCTAGAATATTCACGAAGATAGTTTGTTTTTGTAACGTAAGTTTCTAGAGCCTGGCCAGGCACCTATGTAAAGAGATGATCTTGACGGTGAAGTTAGTTATTGAGAGTTACTGTTGAGTTACTGAACTTGTGGTTTGGAAGTTATTAATACCAATATAAATGGTCCGTTATTGGACATTACAAATTTTCCAGCTAACTCATTCTTGGTTGCCAGCGTTTCGCCCTCGTGTGCTAGGGTGGGCTCATCAGTTGGTACCTAGCACACCTACCAATACGCTGGCTAGTGCATACCGTGGAGGCCACTGCGTAGGCTACCTGGAGCCACCGGCAGTGCCAATGCACTAAGAGACTTTGTCTCATTATCAAAAATTGATGCCTGCTTGGCCATCAGATGATATAGATGTTGATTCCCATAGAGAATCTGAAATATTTGTCCTGAATGAGTAAATTTATAATACCAATATAAATGGTCCATTATTGGACATTACAAATTTTCCAGCTAACTCATTCTTGGTTGCCAGCGTTTTGCCCTCATGTGCTAGGGTGAGTTCATCAGTTGGTACCTAGCACACCTACCAATACGCTGGCTAGTGCATACCGTGGAGACCACTGCGTAGGCTACCTGGAGGGTTCGTGGAAGGTTGATGATGATGATGCTTGTTGTTTAAAGGGACCTAACATCTAGGTCATTGGCCCCTAATGAAATGAAATGAAATGAAATGAAATGAAATGAAATGTAATGACAATTTTAAAGTCCAAAATCCCACTGCCCAGAACTCAAAATGTTAGGACGAATAATGAATGGATGGATATGAATTTAAAACAATCAGTGGATCCTACCCGCAATGCCCCACATCCCCAGAAACTAGCATTAAACAATAGTATTACTGACCAAGGGACTGCTTCTAAAGCACAAAACTGAACCGATGATGCTTGTAGTGTAAAGGGGTCCAAAATCCAGGTCATCTGCCTCTCATAATGGTACTTATTGCTAGGAAAGTAGAACCATGATATTTGTCATGTTGTGGTACTAATCCAAAGTAGTGTAGACTCGCGGTATTCCACACACTGTAATGCGCACATGTAATACAGACCTATGGTGTTTCTCACATTGTGGCATCATTTACAGGCAACGCAAACCTATGGTGTACCGCACATAAGTGTACATCATCATCATCATCACGTGGTTGGTTCATTCCCGCTCCTCGGGAGAGGAGGGGGCGGGCCACCAGCTCAACTAAGGAGCTCTTTGGCTGTTCGAAAAGAAAAGTAGAGAAGTAGAGAGTATTAAAGAGGGTATGTATGGTACATACTGTATAGGGAATAATATAAGAGTAGGCGCAGGGGCAGCGGAACAACAAGGCGGGACCCAGGGGAGATCCGCAAAGCACCCCGCCAGAGCAAGGCCCTCGCGAACACCAGAAAAAGTACGGCAAGGAAGGTAGTCGTTACAATGTATCTCGGGCGCGTACATAGAGGAACTTTATTACAAAGGTGTACAAGAGATTTTACAAATATTGAGCGGCAGAAGGTAATGAGTACTGTGGAAAGGGAGAGGGAGGGACAGGGTAGGATTGTAAGAGGAAGTAGTATAGAGTGGTAGACAGGTTAGTGACAGATGTGGCCAGTAGACGGAGAAGGTCCAGTATCGGAAGAGACGGTAGGGGAACAGGTATGTAGGAGGTAGGGACCGGAGGTTGTTGCAGGGGCGGAGTGGGTGGCGGAGTGAGTGGGGAGCGAGAAGAAGCGGTTGGAGGAGGAGAACAGGCAGGAGAGGGTTGCGAAGAAGTTGGGGGTCGGATGTGCCGGGGCGGGGAGCGAGAGGGCTCCACTCGATGGGTTCTGCCGCGAAAGTGAACTCCGGAGGTAATGAGATGATCGACATCGGCGACGGAAGAGAGTCGGAGGCGGACCATGAAGGTCGGATCATCGGCGTTGAAGATCCGGAAAACCTTGCTGATGGGAACGCCCTCCAGTTGCAGTTCTTGGAGAATGTCGTGGTCGGTGATAACAGGATCTATCCCACGGACGACACAGCTCAGTGATGAAGACTGTTGACGTGGTGGTGTAGAGGTACGTTCAGGATCGACGGTGGCATCCGTGAGAGGGGGCAGCTGGGAAGTTGTTAGGGGTGTTGAGAGGGTGGTGGTGGCGGTGGTCATGATAGGAGATGGATGGCTATACGTGACAGAGGAAACAGATGTTCGGGTAGCATGGACGACAGAGGTGGTAGTGGCAGGGGTGATAGTAGGAAGAGTGGTAGTAAGAGTAGTTACGGGGAGGGGAGAGACTGGGAGGGAAATAGTGTAAGGGGACACGATTTTGATGGGAAAGTGAGGGTCAGTGGCCAATTGGTGCAAAATATGGTCCGGAGGAGGAAGTGTTTTATGTTCTTTATGGAAGAGAGAGACGTGGCCAGAGGCGCGAAGAGTCGCTGCTTCCAGTGGATCTGTTAAGAATGCCACAACATCCGGAGAAGGTTGACCAGAAGATGCATCTTGTAGGCGGAAGACGACGTTAATTCGAGTACTCAGGTTGACAAGCTCCTGGCGAATATCAGCGGGAGTATGAACAGTGTCCACGTTCTTGATGAGCAAGGAGCAATCTGCCATGGTGAGGGGAGGCGACAGCCAACGAGGCGTCTGCCCGTTGAATTATTCTTGGGCCGACTGTGAATGCGAGATGAGCGCCACCCAGCCGAAAAAATCGTGGACAACAACAGAGTATGAGGGATGCATAAGTGTACTAAACACAGGGACTCATACTATCCCCTGGTGTTCCTCACATAGTGGGTACTAACCATAGGCAAGGGAGTGTGTCGCTCATATAGTGGTACTAATCACAGGTACTGTAAAACCCTGTCAGAAGCACACACTGTCACTACTAATCACAAACCTATTGTGTACCTAACATAGTGCTACTACGCACAAGTAAAAGTAACCCATGGTGTTCCCTGCGTGATGGTACTAATTACAAGTAGTCTCATGGTTCTAATTCGATTATCCCTTGTTCGCCCCTTTTAGTCGCCTCTTAGAGCAGGCAGGGGATACCATGGATGTATTCTTCGTCTGCATCCCCCACCCACAGGGGGCTGTGTGTTTGGTCCGCGAGAGCTACTTTATTTTTCTCAAGTCCGCCGGCAAGCTGGTTAAGACCCCCCTATCCGCCACCTGGGACGCGCCACATGGAAATATCTCCTCTCCCCCTGCTGCACCAGCATAGTAAGTTCGTGGAAGGAGTCGTAGTAGTTGGCTCATATCCATGTGTAAACAGAGGAAGCTAATCAATGAGTTTGACGGCTGACTTTTGAGCAATCCATATCTGAATAATTTTATTTGTGGTGAATTGGCAAGCTGCATCAGCACCATAATATTTTGCAGGATATGGAAATATTGTTCTGCAGTGAGATGGCTATCAATCTTGAACCATCCCAGCCTTATCTGAAGATGTTTACACCCCTCTCCCTCAACACGACACATAAGTGTGTCCAATATTGTGCTTATACTCTGGGTCGTTTTGTGATCACAACCTTTCTGATTTTCAAAATAAAGAAGAGTTTCCTTGTTAGTAGCCCTCTGGGCACCATACCTGACATGATGTAGGTTTAGACCATCACAGACCATCTTCTAACTGCCTGGAAGTTGGTAGTATAGTTGAACCAGACTGTGCTTGAGAATAATTATTTTCGAACGATGGCAAGAAACTATTTGGCAGGTGAAGTGTAGACACTCATTTTAACCTGCCACAGTCCTGTTATTTCTACTCCACATAGTTCATCAATTCCAATATAACTTACAAGGAAGATTACTTTTTTTTTTAACAATAGGGTATCTGAATACTGGAAGATGTCACAATTCAGCCCACCATACCAACACAAATATGGTTCAAAAATTTGAAACTAACTCGCAGACACCTTTCATCTTTAATTAGCATGTGTCTGGGGCATGGATGCTATCCAAGTCATCTTAACAGAATCAAGGTCTTCGACAACCCTCACTGCCCAGAAGACCCTGAAGAAATAGCCGACTTGAACCACATCATACTGTCCTGTAAGAAGTACTCCCAACAACAGAACCATCTGTACTCTTCTTTGCTGAAGTTAAATACCCCAGTGCCTACTTCAGTTGCCATCCTGTAATCAAAACTTACTCCACAATTATGCGCTGTAATTTGCCAATATTTATCAGACTGTAATATTAATTTATAAGATATGACCTTTTCTTTTCAACCACGAAATGTATGTCCCATAAATGTATGCTCACTCTGTAAATGCTGGCCGCATGGTCTTCCCAGGCCTAACGCCATTATAATATTAAAAAAAACACAATAGGGTACTTAAAGTAAAAATTTAAACACCGTTGCATGGACAGAGTGAATACAGGCACATGGTATGATGTTCAAGGACCGAGCTCGATAGCTGCAGTCGCTTAAGTGCGGCCAGTATCCAGTATTCGGGAGATAGTAGGTTCGAACCCCACTGTTGGCAGCCCTGAAGATGGTTTTCCGTGGTTTCCCATTTTCACACCAGGCAAATGCTGGGGATGTACCTTAATTTAGGCCACAGCCGCTTCCTTCCCACTCCTAACCCCTTCCTGTCCCATCGTCGCCATAAGACCTATCTGTGTCAGTGCGACGTAAAGCAACTAGCGGTGATGTTCAAGGACGAAATTTCACCAGCGTATCATATTTTTAAAGACTCAGTGGGGTGAAACCCTGGATTTCTGGAACATACATTATAAAAATGTTATTGTTTGTCTCTGTCATTTAATGTTTTGGTCACTATACACAACACTGTCCTTAGTTTTGTATTTCTGACAAATGAAATTTAACTGAAAAAATTGTCTCACGCTTGAGTGTCATTCGTAAGTCGCTGAAATGCTCAAGAAAGTTATGTGTGAATACATTTTTTTGATTGGTGAATCATTTATTTGGCATTAGACAACAAGCACAATAGCCTTCATCATAATAGATTAATTATACAAATATAGAATGATATTCTCCATATAAACTAAACAAGCATACTGCACTAATAAAATTATATACACCTCAATATATCATGATGCATGCCAATTGATACAATTCTGTATCAATATAAATTTATGCTGTATAAAACTAAACAGTTATACTGGTCCAACTTACAGGTATAATAGTAATAAAAATTAATTATAACTTTGCAATAAGATGTCCATCGGCGGTGCTGTTGTCCATCTACGCTCCCAATCTGTCCATCTCTGCTTTGAATCCTGGTAATATCTGGTAAAAGACTGTCATCCAGTTCAATGCGTTGTGGCTGTTGAAATTAAATTTGAATAGAAACAATTGTTATATATATATCGTCAATGAATAAATTTACACATAGTACATTTAAATAACTAGATATGCATTATATTTAAGTAGATATGAAGATATACCGTATACCTAGAAAAATAATACATGAAGTTAGTGTAGACTGCAATCCACAATGGAGTACCATAGATTTACCAACGTTTGAAAATGTTCAGGGGAGCTGGCGGAATTCTTTACCTAATTTATTATATGACATTTTTAGTTGCCTTTAATATACACCGCTTCATATCGAGATGATAGGACGACATGGTATCATCCTTATGTATGGTGTTCCAACATCCTTGCAAATCATAACTGGGCTTACTCTTCACATACAGTATACCAGAAGATTATATACTTATAAATTGATTAGTGTTAGGATATACAGTTCAATAAATGGTGTTTTACGCTGAGAGTGAGACGGAACGCAGGCAATATTGTTAATAGCTTTCTTTTGCAACTTTAAAACATCAAGTATGCACAAATGTTTGCTACAAATTATTAGACCATACAAAAATAATACACTAAAAATGCAAAGTATGCCGAACGGACGAATTCTTTAGTTACTACATGCTTTAGATAACGGAGTGGGTATACTACTCGGAGTAAATTGACACAAATATGATTAATGTGGTATTCCCATGACAGCTTAGGGTCAATATGTACTCCACAAAGTTTAATACATCCTCTTGATTTGTGAGGTCAAAAATTAGGTTTTGTGTTTTCTCTTCATTAAGGGGAGAACCATTTATTTTAATTTCGATTAATTCTGATTGGAATATTTGGGTGCTATGGTTACAATATTCCCGTTTTTCAATATACTATCAGTATTTTTCACATATTTCAATATTGAATTAATACAGAATCTGATCTACGTATGCCAGAAATATTTTATTAGTTCCCTTTTTGTATAATGTACGGTCCAAAATCGGCAACACTATCTTTGAAACATCAGGACCGGATAACCGGTGACTCTACTACAGAAGCACCTTACAATTCTTCTTCTAATGTGTGTTCGGACTACAACAATAGTTCCTCCAGATTTTCATGGCACAGAATTACAGTATAATCTTGAATACCACCCGCCACCGAATAAGATCTGCACCCTTAGTTTGAAAGATTTTTTTTTAATTGAAGTCAAAATTATTTACAATCTTTACTAAAACATCAAATGATTAGAAAATACAAGTAAAAATAAACAAATATTTCGAGAACGATATCCAATGAGTTCATTCATCATCATCATCATCATCAGTACCAACTTCGGAACTTTCATCACCATCACCTTCCCACAAAATGTCGTATTCGCTGCCATCCATAGCATTAGAAATGCTACATTTCCTGAAGCTCTTCCGTATGAGGTCTCCAGGGATATGATTCCATGCCATCAAAATCCACGAACACAGCAGCTGAACTTCCGGACGCTGAATGCGACCAGTTGGCATCAGTGTGCGATTATCAGCTGCCATCCATTCTGTATAGAGCTGTTTCAAGACTGCTTTAAATGGACGGTTCACGCAGACATCCAGCGGCTGTAGCATAGACGTCATCCCACCCGGAATGATTGCTAGGTCAGTTTTCCCATCCTTGATATGTTTCTTCACAGCATCTGTTGTGTGGCCATGGTAACTGTGGAGAACAAGCAAGCTCTTTTGTCCCAATAATGCACCAGGGCGACATTGCCAGATACACTTTACCCAGTCTTCCACAAGTGAACTGTCCATCCAGCCGAAGTTCTGAGATCTGACGATAACACCAGTGGGTAGATTTTCAGGAAGCGTCTTTCACTTGATAGCAATGTACGGCAGCAATTTGGTTCCATCGGTGAGAATATACAACATTACCATACACCCTTGTTTTTCATTACCACCTGTTCTAATGGTAACATTTTTTGCACCCTTAACATTCACAGTCCTGTCCACTAGCATTTCAAAGTAGACTGGCGTTTGATCTGCATTACCAATTTGGGAAAGTAAATATGCATTTTCCTTCTGCAACCGCATTATGTGACGCTGAAGCGACAATAACTTCTCATCGTAGGCCACAGGAAGACGCTGTGAAATTGAGGTGTGCCTTCGTACGCTCAACACATTTCTTTAAAAAATATTACAAACCCATCCTCGGATTGCCTTAAACCCTTCCAATGAAAGTTCCTTTGCAATCTCTAATGCCTTTAGCTGACACATTTCGGTTGACATACCATATCCCAATTCCCGTCTTTCCGTCACGTATTTATAAAGTTTTTTTCAATTTCTGGAAACTGTACACTCAGTCTTTCAAAAGCTCTACGATCACCACTACATGTTAATAGCACATTTTTTTTCTTTCTCCAATCGCGAATGCACGACTCGTCAATATTTTATTTCCTACCGGCGGCATGATTTCCAATCATTTCGACTTTCTGAACTATTTTCAGTTTCTCATTCGCAGTAAAAGATAGCAAACGCTTTGTGGAATTCATGTTGATACTCCGAGAATGTGTGTGAGATTGACGCCAAGCGCAGAAGTAGTGTATACTGAGAGTGGAGAGAGCATTGTTGTCAAGCTGCGCCGGCGGTGATGCCCGATTTACACGCATTCAGAAAGATAAATTTCCCAAAATTTTAAATAAGATCTGCACCCAACTTTGGAAGTGATATTTTCGAAAAAACAGTGCAGGTGGTATTCGAGATTATACGGTATATTCTCATCAAAACCATTTATTATTATCAGAATGAGAAAGGGACCAAAAGCCGACCCCTGAGGCACCCCATATTTCACCTCAGGTTCTTTCCAGGGCATCCCATTTACCTCCACATACTGGGTTAAACCAGATATGTATGCTCTAAACATTTTATGTTTATTTCCAGAAATTCCATAATATCCTAATTTTTCAAGCAGAATATCATAAGGTGCACAATCAAACGCCCTTCTAAGGTCACACCTTAGCTTAACTTTCTTCTTCAAAATTGCCCATTATATAAATAATAACATCATCCAGTGCATCTATTGTTGAATTACCTGGTATAAAGCCATACTGAGATTATGACAAAAGTTTGTTTGACACAAAGTATGTTATTCCCAGAGTGTGGTTAATTTCAATTGGAATATTTGGGTATTATGTTTACACTACTCCTGTTTTTCAATATATTACAGGTAATTTTCACATACTTCAGTATCGCGTTAATACAGAATCTGATCTACATATGCCAGAAATATTTTATGAGCTCCCTTTTTGTATATTGCACGGTCCAAAATCAGCAACACTATCTGAGAAAAGTCAAGGCAGGACAGCCGGTGACTCTGCTACAGAAGCACCTTACAGTTCTTCTTCCTTTATTATTTTTGAACTCTGCAATGACTCCGTCCACTCACTGATCTCTTTGATTATTTTATTCTAAGGGAAATTTAGTACATCATATACTACAGTTATTTACATATATTTATATTGATATATATATCTACTCATGATAGAATAATTATTTAAACATTGGGATGACAATGCAGTGGGATACAGGGTACTAATTCTTCTTGCCAGTGTGATTCATCATGGTATTTAACTGCTACACAAACTGGACCGAATCACGTATATGAAAAACAGTTGTTAATTATTTTTATAGGGTCAGACTGTTATTTTACCTTACTCACGGAACTTATCAGTTGTCTTGGTCAGTTGAACTGTAGATTTATAAACCAGGCAAGAGGCATTCATGGGAAGTTGAAACCCTGATTTCATCAAATTCTTAAGAAAGTTATTCTGTTGTTGTATGTATTTATCACAAGAAAATTAAAATAATATGACTGGGTTTACTGACTTATTTCCCACATTCACAAATATCAGAGTCGACCACCTTTATTCTGAATATGTTTTCAGTGGTACAGGCATGATTGAATCTTAATCTTATAATAGTAGTTTTGTATCGTCTTGTATATGAGCCACTGGAAAACCATGGGGTTTTGGAGGGGATAGGCTGCAACAGATCGAAAAACTGTTTCCCTTTATACTTGGAATCACGTTTCCAGTTTTCTGTGCAAAGATCTCATACATTTTCCAAAACATTTTCCCATAAATCTAAATATGGGACTACTAAGGGATATTATAAACCGTGACCATCAATGGCTTCATTGGCTAGTTTATCTGCTTGTATATTGCCCATGCTATCTACTGTATATATCCAGTAAGGTACAGACGTATTTATTATAACTTCCTAAGTTCTACATCATAATTCAGTTTTCTAAGGATTTGAATATACCAATCAGTTGGATTATCACTATTATTTAAAGACAAAAGTGTACCAAGTGAGTCCATACAGATAATTGCTTCTTCACATTCTTTGCCCCAGCAATGTATTTTATTGTCTTAGATTAGTTTGTGTTCAAGAGGATGATATATGTTTAAGTAATTCTGTATTGCATGTAATAAATCCTCATATTTGAACTCAACCTTATTCGTATTATGAATTTGATCACTAATAAATTGTATTTCTTATTACTTTTATTAATCTTGGTTGATTAATTTCTGTCTTATTAATATCAATAATTATGGGAAAATGATCACTAACCCTCCAGAAACCCTCCAGGTTACTCTTTGAGTAATGTCAATGGTACGAACGGTTAGATCAACGTGCATTTTTTATTTATTTTATGTTTGGAGCAATAGCTCTGGTCGGTGGTCCATCATTAAGTACTGACAGGTTCCGTTTGAATGTTACCTTTCCTGTATTGTTCCCTTTTAGATAACACACTTCACTATCCCATATCACATAATTAATGACTGAGAACATGGAAAAAAATGAATCCTTTGTAGACAGTATATGGACGCTAACTTTACTCACTAAATTGTTCGGCCTTCACCCGTATGCCTGGGATAGTGTGAGCTAATTGTATTGGTTGATAAGTTAGCAAATGATGAATAAAATACCTTCACCACCTGAGAAATTTCCATCTGCACATAATATTTAAAAAACTATTACATTAAACGTGAAGTGTGGTTTTTAACTATGTTTCACTAAATAAACGTACTTGGGATCCAAACATTTTTATTAATGCTATTAATTCCTGTCTCTTGCTTAATATACTCTTACAGTTCCAGTGTATATCATCATGCTGACATCTCAGATGTATTTCCTAATAGTTGATGTAAAGTCTTGAGAAAATATTTCCATTATATGTTTTTTCCAAGTTGCTCCTTTAAAAGTTCAAGTTTCTTTGAAAATTCTAGAATGTTTAAATTAGAAATCTTACTCTGACTGACAGATAATTCAAGGTTGAAGCAAAAAAAAAAAAGCTTGTTGTTTAAAGGGGCCTAACATGTCAGGTCATCGGCCCCAATTCAAGGTTGATACTAGGTGATTCTTCTTTAGCATTATCACACCTACCTGGAACTTCCTGCTCTGGTACTCTCAAGTAATGGTTGAAAATCTAAATCCATATTAGTATGGACTATTCTATTTTCCACTGTGCTGTTATAAGCTTTCCCATTTGTTTTGGGTGTTTCTAATATTTCCTCATAACCTTTCTGTCATAACCTGGTTTAATTGGCCTTCATGGAGGACTGATTATAATGGCTGTAACCTTCCTTTTCCTACTTCATTTTCTTCCATTTGTGTAGAAGAGCTACGAGATAGGGGCGGGAATTGTTGAGGATCATTTAAAGCGTAAAACTCATGATTTGTAAACGAATCTGACTGAAGCAATTTGGATAAGTATTTGTTTTCAATACTCATTCATTTCTGTATCTCTTTTTGTTTTTGAAGTTCCGAACATCTCTCGGCCCAAGCCGGGTTGTTGCCTTCACAATAGGCACATTTGAAGGATTCCTGAGAACTGTCTGGGGTACCACGATGTTAGCAACACTTCGCGCCTAGTTCACGTGCTCTGCAATATACAGTCGTATGTCCATATCGTTGACATTTCTTATATAATAAATGAGAAAAACAAAAGCCTCAACTTCAAATACAACATTAAAAGCAGACAGGTGTTTTTTTTTTTTTTAAGGTGTTGACTATGATATGTTACTTTGATACACCTGTAGGGATATATTCTGCTTGGTCATTGCTAACACTTTTCTGCTCAACCTCTGCCGAATCAGTAAGTGAAGAAAGCACGCCTCTAATTACCTGCATTCTATTTACTCTAGAAGACAGTATAAATGCTTTCAAACTTTTCTGCTAAAATTGGATGAGAAAGAAACTCATTAGCTGCTCTCCTGCTGTTAAATTTTACCTGTATTATATGTCTTCCTTTTACGATGAATCTCTTTAATTTCCTTTCAGAGTAAACATGACCTATGTAGCACCATAGGATGTTGGCTACCAATGTTCCCTGTAGCCTGTAGGTTTTCTACACATACTACTACTAATATGTTTTCATTCCTTCCGTGAAGGAGAAGGCGGACCTCTTTAGAGGGTAACACTTTCTCTCACACTGGGAGAATTTTTTATTTATTTTTTTTAATTTATTTTTTTTTTTTTTTAGATTTGTTACGGTGAAGGAAATGCTCAGAGAAGGTGAGGGGGTTGGTGGCCATGGCCTATACTAGGAACTGTCCCAGCAATCGCCTTAATGCAACAGAATTGAAAACCATGGAAAACTATTCTCAGAGCAGCCGATGGTGAAAACGAGCCGTAAGCTCCAGCCCTTTCCCGTCTCAGGAATACAGAGGCATAGAGCCATGGCCACCCGTTCTCTGCTCGGTTGGCCCGTCAGAGTGCAAAGCTGTTGGACCACGGACCAGCCATGACCACTTATGGGCCTAGACTCACTCTGCATCAATCGACACTACACATACTATTATTATTCTGTTGTCATTCCCCTCCCTGAAGGAGAGAAGCGGGCCACCTTCAAGGTTACACCTTCACCCTAGCCGACCCTACACATACAATCAATCAATCAGTCAATCAATTAATCAATCAATCAATCAATCAATCAATTTATTGCTATTTCATTCCCCCTTAACAGGAGTGGACCCTCAGCTACACGAGGAGCTCGTGGGAAGGTGTAGAGACATTTATCTCGATTCTTGTTTCAGGTTGAAGTATGCAAGCTAGTCGTATAGCATGTCTGTCTAGTTTAAGGAGTTCGAGGTATTGGAGGGGATAGGTTGCAATCCAGGAAAGGGAGGCATAGGTTATTACAGGTCGAACAAAAGCTTTATAGGTATTAATAATCTGTGGTGCTCTTAAACCCCAGGTTTGACCGACCAACAATCGTAGAAGGTGAAACCTGCAGCATGCCTTTTGATAAATTATGTTCAAGTGTACATTCCGTTTTAGGTTGTTTTGAAATGTGACACCAAGATAAGTAAGCATACAGGTTTCCATGAGAGGCTGATTGTGTAGTGTGAGGTAAATCTGATCATGGTTTTTTAATATAATAAATTGTGTTTTATTTACATTAATTTTTATTTGCCATAGTTTAAGCCATTCTTCAAGTTTGTCTAGATAGGATCGAAGGCGGGACTGTATGGATTGAAGTGTAGTTCTGAGGGCAAGTATTGCAATATCATCGGCAAATTGGTATAGTCTAAGGGAAGGGGATGGTTGAGGGATATCTATACAGTAAAGGACATACAATATGGGGAATAGAGGACTCCCTTGGGCTACTCTGACTGTGAGAAGAAAGGAATATCATAGAGTATTATGAATTGTAATTTGAGCGGAGTGGGAATGAAGGAAAGGGGCTGCCTGACTGAGGCGGTAAAGACATGCTCAGTTCACCTGGAAGGACATTAGTTTGATTCCCTGCCAGGAAGTCAAAAAATTTAAGAAACAAGATTTCCACTTCCAGATGTGCACATGGCCCTGAGGTTCACTCAGCCTACACCAAAAATGAGTACCAGGTTAGTTCCTGGGGGCAAAGGCAGCCAGGCACAGAACCAACCACTCTACCCCATCAAGTGCTGAGGTTACGAATAGTGGAAGCCTTTATCTTCCACCCCTCCAAGGGCCTTCATGGCCTGTACGGAGATGACTTTGCTTTGCTTTTTGGGAATGAAGGAAATTGGCAAGGAAATGGATTATTGTAATAGGAAGTGGCAAATGACGAAGCTTGTAAATAAGTCCCGATATCCAGACCTTATCAGATGATTTTTCAACATCTAAGCTAAACAAGGTTGCATGTTTTCTTGGTTTTAAGTAGGCTGCTTGAGATGCCGAAATGTGAAACGCATGATCATGTGTGGAATACTGTGGTCTTAAACCTGCTTGGGATTGTGATATTAGGTGGAGGGAGTTTAGGTAAGCATATATATGTCGGGCTATGATAGTTTCTGGGATTTTGGATAACACGGGTAAAAGACTTATAGGCAGATAGGAGCTTATTTGGGAGGGTAATGTATTAGGTTTTAAGAATAAAATAATGATAGCATGTCCCCAGTGGGAAGGGAAAAGCCAGTTTTTACAATGGTTCTTTTATCCGCACACTTTATCTTGGTGCATTTACACCCTAGTGCTGAATTGGTCGACCTCGGCAATCTTCGAGATTCATACCGGCAACCTTTGAAACACAAACTATGAATCGCTTAAGTATCGTTGTGCGACATCTGGTGTACACTTTACATACTAGTACTGTTGTTGTTTACACAACAAAGCCAAAGTATAGAATTCATGCTAGGAACAAGATTCGCATCGAGAAATGTTTTATAATGTTATATAATGTGTATGTGACATAGTTGTTGGCTTAAGATGATAACGGTTTAGAAATTTCATATCAATCGATCATATTCTCGATTCAATTCAGATTTCATTTTCATTCAGTTGGCAGCACCAGGCAGCACTATCGATACCGGGACAGCTCCCTCCTTACTCCTCACCCCTGTACACAAATGCACCAAGATAAAGTGTGCGGATAATATATGTAGCACTGAGGAGTTGTAAAAAGGAATGGGGAGCTCCTTTGACATGTCTGTAAGTAATCTGTTCTGGTCCAGGTGCAGTGTTCTTTTTGGTCTTGAGTACATCTTGTATGTCTTGCACTGTAATAGGTTTATATAATGGGTGATGTAATTCATGAACAGGAGGAGGGTTGAAGGTAGGACTAAGGGGTGGTTGTGTTATAACTGAGTATTTGGATATTACATCATGGTCAGGGTGATAGAAATTGGAATCAGTGGAAGGGGAAAACATTTCTTTAAAATAATCAGCAAAAATGTAAGCTTTTGTTTTCGAGTCACTAGGAGCAGATTTATTATGTATTATTGGGTAGGGAGGGTAGGATTTTTACTGCATATTAGTTTTATTTTAGTCCAGTATTCACAGGGGTCAGTTGTGTTAGACAATTCAGTACAAGTGTTAATCCAGGCTTTTCTTTTGATAGCTTTAATAAGTGAAAGGGCATGTCGGAGTGTGGTTCAATGTTCCTGGAGAGTGTTGGGGTCATGGGTTCGAAGATATGCTTTATAGAGTTCATGAGGGTATTTTAGGAGTTTAAGTGCTCGGGGTGGGATGGGGGTTTAGAAGGGTGGGAAGAGTGACAAGGGATGTGAATTTGATCTGCAGTGGTTAAAGTCGATCCATGTTTTTTAATCACTCTGTGTAGTTCGTCTGGCATTGTAGTTAGTTCAGTGTTTCGTAATCTGTTATGGTTTGTCAGTATGCTACCCAATCAGTTTTGTTGTACTGTCGAACAGACGGGGGACGTTGGTAATGTTGGTATTGGTTTGTAATATGTTGGAAATAGTTAGCAGCGCTGGGACGTGATCACTTCCGATAGATGGTAGCATAGTAATGTCATCATTAGTTGCAAAAGTAGGTGAGAAAATAAGAATGTCAGGAATGGTATTAGATATAGGGCGGGTAGGGGAGGAGAAGGGGAAGTCAACCCCCATATGTCATTTAACAGTTGATCATAAGTGTGTGGTTGTTGAACATCAGGTGACGTTATGTTAAACTCAACAGTTTATAATTTTGTGTGGCTATTTCTAGCCAAATGCAGCCCTTGTAAGGCAGACCCTCAGATGAGGGTGGGCGGCATCTGCCATGCATAGTTAACTGCGTGTTATTGTGGTGGAGGATAGTGTTATGTGTGGTGTGTGAGTTGCAGGGATGTTGGGGAAAAAACAAACACCCAGGGCCCGAGCCATTGGAATCAACCAATGAAGGTTAAAATCCCCGACCCGGCTGGGAATCGAACCCGGGACCCTCTGAACCGATGGCCAGTACGCTCACCATTCAGCCAATGAGTCGGACACACAACAATTAAGATATAGGTAGTATATTGAGTATCTATATATTCAACAAATTGTTTGAGTGGGGATGAGCCAGTGGGGTGTAAATAGTGGCTAGTGCTGTGGTTTTATTTCCAACAATTATTTCAATAATTAAATTTCATGCTGATAATTTGGAAGGGGCTGATTATGAATTTTACGTGGAATGGATTTATGAACACTTATGGCCACCCCTCTGCAGCACCTATCGAGATGGTCGGAACGGTAGAACGTGTGATCTTTGATTTGTGGTTTTTGTTCTTTTGTTAGAAAAGTTTCATTAAATATCATGACATCCGGGTTAAGTTGGTCAGTCTGGAGTTTAAGGAGTGGTTGTTTGGCCCTCAGCAAACATACGTTACCATGATATACTTTCAATTTTATAGGAGTGAGGACGGGTTCAAGGGGAAGAATGCGCAATGTATTCTACTCCTGGAATACGTAGCATCAAGATGTGTTTGAAACATCACACTAGCCGCAAGAAGAATTCAAGGAATTATACAGAGTCGTTGGAAAGGGAGAACATTCTGGAGGACCAAGATAATGAACCTCAGAATTTTGTCAGTGGAGGAGAGGGTAGGGGGGAGGAAGAAATTGGCGTGGGTAGGTCAATGCGGGTGATAGGATGAATGGTTTCCGGCAGGGTAGGACTGGGTTCAAGCATGGTCCTACATTTCGCAGAGAAGGTTGTGTGGTTTTCTTTACACGTGTTACACTTGGCATTAGGCCGATTTGAACAAATAGCAGAGGCATGAAAGCTGCTGCAGGTAGCACATACCTGATCCCTAAAGGAAGGTTGGTTTGAGAGGTGGTCATAACCTTGGCATCGTTCACACCTTTGATGTTGTGGGGGTGACGATCTAAAAGGCTTGACGCAATGGCGTTGGGCGTAGATTAGGGCTCCATCCCGCAGCAGTTGGTCCAGCGTTGCTGTATTCCTGGAAAGGATCCGCATCAGTGATGTTGGGGCATTGGCGTTGCGGATCTGGATGGTCTTAAATATCTCTAGTCCCTGCTGCTGTAGTTGGGCCGCTACTTCATCCTCCGTGTAGCTTCTGTCGACTCCGTAAGCTACCACAGATAAGAAAAGTACTGATCATGTCAAACTTGGGGTGTGGCGTGGTTGCTGGGCAAAGTTCTGAGCCACAGCGTGTTTGCCAAAATTGGCCAGTCCAATGCTACTAACTAAGAAAGAGTAAAATGGTCTAGATGTCTTCAAGTTGTAGCTGTTCTTGCACCTCTGAATTTCAAGATTGTAGTCTTTCTGGACGTTGGGTAGATATCAAGTAATGAAAGTATAGATATCCTTCATGTGGTTCAAGGTGGGATCAAGGTTCTGCAATTTGATTATGTAGAATGAGGCCGGAAGTCATACTGTAGGGCCATTGCATTGCCCTGTCGAACCTGGTTCGCGCTACTTGGGCGTAACTGATCGTTGTTAGCGGCATGTAGCTCGGCGAGCTTTTTCCGGCTGGTAGGTGAAATGGTGGTACTCAGTCCATCCCGACGAGTTCAAGTGGCGTTATTCCACTGGTAGACGGACTTGTGGTGTTAGTAGCGGTGTATACATACTCCCAGATGACAATGAGTTGCCATCTGGGCAGATTGCTCAGCGCTTTCAACCATCTGGGCTGGGTGAACCACAGTCCTCCATTCTCCTCGCCGCCTTGGTGATTTCCTCGTCCATGGCATTATTAGGCGACAGAGGTCATTCGGGAGGTGTAGGTACTTTGCTCGCCATAGCAGAATTTCCCATTTCGATAACTTGAGGTTCGACAGGGCAATGTACTGGAGATAAATTTCGTAACACTACTTGCCATAACTTAGCACTTGAAGAGACTGTGTTGTTGACGAAGACTTCCCGTCTACACATACTACTACTACTAAAATGTTTTCATTCCTCTCCTGAAGGGGGAGGCTGGCATCTTAGATGGTGACGCCATCTCTCAGGACGAGAGATTTGTTCGGTGAAGGAGATTTTTGGAGAAGTTGAGGGGGTTGGCGGCCGTGGCTTATACTAGGAACTGTCCCGGCATCCACCTTAGTGCAGGAGAATGGAAAACTATTCTCAGGACAGCCGACAGTTGGGGCCAGCCATGACGTCCAGGCCGGTCCCGTCTCCCAAATGCAGAGGCATAGAGCCACGGTAAGCCGTGGCCACCTCTCCTCTGCTCGGTTGGCCAGTCAGAGTGCAGAGCTGTTTGACCACGGACCAGCCGTGGCCACTTAAGGGCAGAGAACCACTCTGCAACCACCGACCCTACCCATACTACTACTACTACTACTACTACTACTACTACTACTACTACTACTACTACCGTCAGCTGGGGTTACATTACACGCTTTTCTTGTGTTTTCCTCACTTTCTTTTTTGTGATATGTTGTCAAATTTATTGAAACATGTTTACATATGCTTTAAGGGTTCTTACACAAAAATATAATGTCACAATAAATGCAAACTACCCTAAGACATTTAAAAAAATAAATAAATGGATGTGTAAAGTTACCTCACCCATGGGGATTCTTTATACAGACAAGTACTTATCAAGATATTTGGCTATACAGCCTCACAAGGTGTAACTTTACACATGCCTGGAAATTTTCAATGGAAGATAACACCAATTAGAAATACATTAATTATGTGTCAAATGTTTAATTTTAGGTTTGTAGGAAATAAGAAAGAAAACAATCCTTCTGAAGTGTTTGAAGTAAAAAATCTATTAAACTAAATTTATGCAGCAGTCTAAGGCAGGCATTGTTAACATAAACATCACTTTGATAGAGACTTTATATTTGCATCAATGACTGCAGATGTTCTCTGAATTTCAGAAAAACTCTCCTCAATATTCTAGGCTTGTCAAGCAGTCCCACTATGTCCTGGCAATTGAGAACGGAGACAACTTCAACAGCAGGCCATACAAATGTGTATGATGAGCTACATGTCATCTTTACAAATCAAATTTGCCTCTGATCACAAGACATTACTTTGTTTATTTGCCCAATGAAATGCTTAATTGTCTTCTTAAAGACAAATTTTACCACAACCTATTTGACTATAACACAGTGATTTTCATCTGGTGTTCTAGGAAGTTGAAATGTTTCTAACATTTCTCTATCAGATGAACCACATTCTACCTGATTATGGCCAACATGCATGGACTCCTCTTCTTCACTGGCCACTTGTGTGTCACGTGCAGTAGATGATCCAGGAATACACATTATATCTCTTGCACTGATTGACTTTCCAGGCTAAACCAATATTCTCTTTTCCTTGAGGTACCTTCACCTTGTTTGCAACTATTTTCATGGGAATGTGGAACTTCGATTCAGCTGCACGCAATGACATTACCTTATTTACAGCATTTACTGCAGAGCCAATATCATGCTGAGTGTAATCTGCATACCTGCGAGAACCGGGCTTCCTGAGATATGTTCTTGGCATTTTGCAGGGTGTGAACCTGAAATTAAAGCACGCTGACATGATTACCCTTGTATATGGGAATGATAGAGAAAACTGGCTTAGGCTGTTTTTAATCTGCAACACTCAAATACTCTGGGGTTCAAACATGAAATACCAAACACTGCCTTTTGTGTCAAATAGCCTGTGTAAAGTTACCCCGTCCGAAGGGCAAGTCATGCACTTTCGGTTATTTTCGGCTTCTCTGTGATGTGACTCAACAAAGAAACATTCTGCACATCCAGTTCCCGCCTCCCAAGTCTTTATGGAGCTGGCTTTGTTACAAATTACAACATCTAGTACAACATGACTATGGCATAGAAATGAAAGTTTCTATACAACATAAAATATGTACAGATACTCATGTGCGTTTAGCTGCAGTTATTATCCTGCGGAGTGAAGTAGAAATAACACAAACATGGTTTTCTTAGTAGTAAAGTTCACTATGTCTTTTATAAATAGCCATCGTACTCAAAACTTCCAAAACCGGCACGTACAGCGCTCAAAAGATTTTAGCGCGAAGTGTGTAAAGTTACCCAGCCTATGTAAAGTAACCCCAGTTGACGATACTACTACTAGGGATGGGCGCAATTGAAGTCTGGAATCAAGAGTGTCGACTCCATCGACTCCGAATACCAGGCTTGGTTCGCATGAAGCCTCGCGAATCCAAGTTAACTGTTGCGCATTGCAGGGCCGCACGGTCGCTTCACATGAAGCCTCGCGACTCCAAACTAACTTGACTCTCATTGCGGGGCCACTAGCATGTCAAAGTGCAGAAAATAACATGAAATATCATGCATGTTTCTGCTCCTTTTCTCATTTACCAGTGAACTGGTTTTATGTTCATCATAGATATGTCATTTAAATCCAAATTTTAAGAGTATTGTAGAATGAAGTACGGTATCATCAATGAAGACGACGAGCGTGATGGTGTAGTTGAAATAAAATATGTGTCAAGTCAGGAAGTATCGGCATAGTAGACCACGGGTATTTAATTTCATGTCTTTATTTGTCGTAATCAGTAAACTGATAAACAGATATCAATGGTAAATCATTATGAATTGCGCATGAAAGATGAACAATCTGATATAGGTAAAGCTACTGACATAATCTGAACATTGATGAAACCATCAAAAATAAAAACTCTATGTAGGCTACTCTCCGGATTTTCTTTCTTGTGTACATTATCTATAGGGTATTAATTTTCACTGTGAGTGCGATGTTACCTGGAAAGATTTTCCAGTGAACTGGTTTTATGTTCATCATCAATATGTCATTTAATCCAAATTGGCAACTATTTCAGAGTCAGAATATATTATTACCATTACCAATTAATTTGTTGTAATCTTATACTCTGTCACATTTTTGTTTTATGTAATTTAAATCCAAATTAGTGACTATTTAAGAGTTTTGTCTTCATATTATATTAATTATTGTTATTAACAATAATGGGTACAAAATTGTTGCAATGTTGCACTTTATGCAGGATAAATTATTATTATAAACAATAACTGATAATAAAGTGTTGTCATAGTATACGTAATACGCTCGCTGGTGTTTTGTCATTATGTAATTGAAGTTCATATTGGCGATTACTTAATTCTGTCCCAATACATTATTAATATTATAAACAATAATTGGTGAAACATTTGTTGTAATATTCCATTAGTAAATGGAAGTTGTTTGTATTATGTAGTTCAAATTCACGTTGGTGATTAATGAAGGTTATTCTATCAGAATATATAAGTATTATTATTATTATTATTATTATTATTATTATTATTATTATTATTATTATTATTATTATTATTATTATTATTATTATTATTCACAAAAGACCCTTTACGCGACAGCCTTGGCCTACCAAGTGCCCAGCTCGAAGGCCAGTAGATTATGAGATGACGTGTGGTCAATGCTTGCTGGCTAATAATCATCTAGTATTCATTGTATCACAACGCAGTAGCGGCGACTACAGTGGCAAAGGGGGACAGTCGCCCCTCCCGCCTCCCCCACACTTTGGAGAGAAAACATTACATTTTTATTCCAAGCCGGCTGAAACTAGGAATTATTTTTTAAACAATGTGCAAAATTTTAATTATTAACAAACTTATTACTGTATCGAAAATGCGCACAAAATGTCGTTCGTCGCGGCTAACCGTTTTGTATAGCGCCACAGCAAGTAGTGGAGACGTCGCAAATGCTATGAGGAAGGGTAACAGGGATATATTTTTTGCCAAGGTCGTGGACACTGAGGTATGATTCACCTGCTTGCCGTGTGCATTCGTCAGTCTGGCAGTCTCTTTCATATTGTCTGTTAGTTTCTTAGATGTAGTCAAATACTAAATGACTTTTCTTAATTTTATAATCACGCCGTACTTCTATTTAATTGTAATTACGTGTGTAATATTGTTTCTTTGGTGAAAGTTTTATCGTACCGTATAGTATTGAATCAAAATCTCAAAAAACTATTATTGCCGCACTTAAGTTAGTAAACTGTCAACCTTTACCTCTCTGTCGAAATTCGCTCAAAGAGCATCAGAAACTTACCATTTTGTAGCTTTATTGTTCAGTTTTGATGTGTATAACCCCCTCCCGTTATATCCCTCAACGCGGCTACTTTCGGTTGTCTGTATATTTTTGCCCCTCCCTTCCGCCCGACATGTAATCCCATTCGCCGCTACTGTACATAAGGGAGGAACGTGGAAACTATAATTCCTAGTAGTTCCGAAAACAGTTGTTAGATGACGTTAGTGCATCAGTGGAGTCGACACTGGAGTCGAGAGTGTCCGTTCCAGAGGCAGCAGTCTCGACTCTTCGCGACTCCGTTTGCAACCCATCCCTAACTACTACTACTACTATTAACATTTGTTTCATTCCTCCCCTGAAGGGCGAAGCGGGCCTCTTAGACGGTGACGCCGTCTCTCGGGCCAGGAGATTTGTTACGGTGAAGGAGATGCTCGGAGAAGGTGAGGGGGTTGGCGGTCGTGGTCTATACTAGGACCTGTCCCGGCATTGGCCTTAGTGCAGGAGAATGGAAAACCACGGAAAACCATTCGCAGGACAGCCGACGGTTGGGGCCAGCCATGAGGTCCAGCCCTGTCCCGTCTCCCGCATGCAGAGACGTAGAGCCACGGTAGAGCCGTGGCCACCCCTCCTCTGCTCGGCTGGCCGGTCAGAGTACAGAGCTGTTGGACCACGGACCAGCCTTGGCCACTTGAGGGCCGAGACCCACTCTGCATCTACCGACCCTACACATACTGCTGCTGCTTCGCCCTTCGGGCGGGGCGGTCCCCTGGAGAGTTACCCCGTCTCCCGGGCCGGAGCTGTGTGAAGAAATAGGCGGTGCAATGGGAAGGAGTAAGATGGAAAGACGAAGTGAAGGATTGAGGAAGGTGTAATGTTGGGGCCTCTTGGCTGGAGGGATGGTAGGTGGAGATTTACACAGGAGTGCCGAGAAGGAAGTCGCGAGAAAGGGTGAGGTGGTGTAGTGTGGAAGCGATGTGATAGAGGACAGTTGTGAGGTGTCGAAGATGTTCGAGGTTCCACGGTGGCTGGATGGAGATATTAACAGAGGAAGGAGATGTGCGGACATGGTTTGAACGCTGAAAGGGAGGATGATCAGGTCGGGTGCGGTGACGAGATGTGGGGTGGGGATATCTAGATCGGGGAGGTGAACGAGAAGGTTCGACTGTATGGCGACGGCCGTAGAGGGGTACACCGTTGGAAAAAAAGATGCTAGTTGTTTTACGTCGCACCGACACAGATAGGTCTTACGGCAACGATGGGACAGGAAGGGGTTAGGAGTGGGAAGGAAGCGGCCGTGGCCTTAATTAAGGTACAGCCCCAGCATTTTGCCTGGTGTGAAAATGGGAAACTACAGAAAACCATTTTCAGGACTGCCGACAGTGGAGTTCGAACCTACTATCTCCCGAATACTGGATACTGGCCGGGAAATAAGATGGTCGACGTCTGCTGCACTGGGGAGCTGGAGACGTACTAAATAAGTCGGGCCGTTGTAGTTGAAGATGCGGAACGCCCTCTGGATGGGTATGGCGCGAAGGCGGAGTTGATCTTGACCATCTGCTGCCTGGATGTGTGGGCTTACGCCGCGAACGACGCAACTGAAGACGGCGGTTGTAGCTGACGTTGATGACAGTGATGAGGTTGACTGGCGGCTGCTGCTGGTATGGTGAAAGGTGGTGGTGGGTAACTTGGTTGATGGCGGGCAAGAATTAATGCCAGAATTTTTGACTAAGGTAAAACCGGTAAAACCGAAGTCAGTGGCGGTTTCTGGTATAGCGCAATGGAGCAATGAACCTCCAGTTTATATCAAATTATATTCAACTACTTAATATTCATAACTCCCTTGTCAATCTCGTAGCTCTTGCTTAGCCCATCTATCCGTAATATACTCGTTCTGGCTTTCAATTCATGTGAACTGCGCACGTTCCGTGGCTGGATACTTGTCTGGAATGAACCCCCTTCGAAGGTAGACTGACCTTGTGTTGGGGTATGTGCCTGCCATCTGCTGCCCTTACAGGAATTCAACTACGTAGCAGAAAATAGTGCACATAATTAGCGCTAGTGTTGAAGAGTATCATTACTAGGGCCCGGATTTTTAGGTTTTAAACTATTTTATTTCTTGCTAGTTAACTGCAGTATTTTAACTTACTTATCCATTTCATTACCATTGGAGTAAATTACGCGAACCTTATAAAACCTAAAAATAACTAAATAAGACGTTAAAACCTAAAAAAACTAAATGGGCTGTTCAAGACAGTATTACGTTATTTTGAAATAGAAGTACCAAATATTAATGAAATTGAATGATTTTTTAAAAATAAACATTATGCACGAGTTTTTGAAATGTATTCATGGTTTGGAACTGGAAGTGGTTTGTAAGTATAACTAGTGCGAGCGAAACAACGTGACACGATACTATTCCACTAGGGTACAGCACAAATCAAGAGACAACCCCCTGGCGTTCACTGGCCTGTATCTAGCAGGTACAAGCCCCCCTAACTTGCCAGCTTCAGTGCATCTCTTATTGTGTACGGTCGACTACCGCCAGCTACGGCGCTGTTCACTGTTTAGCTCTATACACATTATTATGCGACAGACTAAAATTAATTTTCCCTATAAATCAATTTATTATTGAAGGCAGTTTAAGAAGCTTACGCATCTCAGAAGTAGCGATGCCTAAAGACAAGTCATCTCGAAGTTGGTTGATTCGCCAGTGGATTGGTAACGATCCGGACTTTACTACAGATGGCAAAATTATATTTTGTCAAGTCTGTTTTATTTTTATTTATTTTTTTACGTCGCACCGACACAGATATGTCTTACGGCGACGATGGGATAGGAAAGGCCTAGGAATTGGAAGGAAGCGGCCGTCCCGTAATTAAGGTACAGCCCCGGCATTTGCCTGGTCTGAAAATGGGAAACCACGGAAAACTATCTGCAGGGCTGCCGACAGTGGGGTTTGAACCAACTATCCCCCGATTACTGGTTACTGGCCGCACTTAAGTGACTGCAGCTATCGAGCTCGGTAATATCCGTTTATGTGAAGCGCTGGTTTCCGCAAACGTGTCGTGGAATACGCTGACCATAGCTTGCACCGTCCGAGATGCTCTTCGCATTCTTTGGCCAAGAGAAAAACAGGATGGCAAGTTTTTTCTTCTTTTGAGTGATAGTGCGGCATATATGATCAAAGCTGGTGAAGTATTGAAGAGTTTCTACCCTATCATGCTGCATGTAACTTTCATAGCCCATGGCTTACACAGATTGGCTGAAGAGGTTAGAAATAATTTTCCATGAGTAAACAGTGTTGTTTCTTCTGTGAGAAAGTTGTTTGTTAAAACTCCTAGCTGCATTCTCACATTCAAGGAAATGTTGCCTCAACCTTCTCTTCCTCCCAAACCCATCATCACTCGTTGAGAGACATGGCTCAATGTAGCCCTATAATATGCCAATCGCTTTGAAGACATTAAAAATTTTATAAATTCATTTGATGTCGATGATGCACTCTGCATAGTGAAGGCTAAAACAGCTTTCACGAACAAGAACGCTGTTTCACTTGCCTTCATTAGGGCACACTTTGCTGATATTCCTGCAGCTATTGAGTCGGTATCGTTGCCATTAAAAAATTCAATAGAAGTTGTGGACTCCATTTCGAAGAAGGAAATACCACGGCCGGTGGGTGAAGCCTATTTACTCAAGCTCACCAAAATTCTACAGTGGAACCCTGGATTTTCAACAATGAACAGTGTGTCTGCAATACAGTACTTCAGGGAGAAGAAATTACTGACGAGGTACATGGGGAGCGAGAGCTATTGCTTCAATGAAGCTTGCTCCAATGACTTGTTGTGTGGAGCGTACAATTTCCTGCTATAAGAATATAATAGAAAAAGTTCTGCTCTGAAAATCCTGGAAATGCATTTAGTTGTACAATGTAACAGCAAGTGAAAACTGTGTTCTGAAAAATGTTTCTTGAATGTATAATATAACTATTTAAATAGCTTATTTAATCCGCCTTGATCAACACACTCATTAAATGAAAGAAAAACTATTTATTAAACCAAACATGTTTCGGGAAATCTCAACCATTCCCTTCCTCAGTGGTAAAAATGCTAAATCTATTAAACAATTTCTTTGCCGGCTGGCATTCGGACTAGTCAATACGGACCATACACAACATTAACCTATCATGGTTAAGTTTATTAACAACGTTTCTTGATGCATTGGAAGGGACAAAAATTCAACGTACATGAACCATTTATTGTATTTGCGCATAAATATTCTTTGTTATTTTTAATTTCAGTTGGTATTATGTGTTTGAAGTGCTTTCATTAAGCCATTCTGTCCCATATTTTGAAATGAGTGGTATAGTTTTGTACTAGAGAGGCGTGAAGGTTACAATAAATTTGAATGAATAGTATAACTTTAGTAATGATTGAAATGATCATTAAAAACTATTTCAGGAGGATAAAACTAAAGAAAACTATTTGAGCTATTAAGAAAACTAAAACGTGGGTTTTAAGAACCTAAAAATCCGGGCCCTAATCATTACTGCCAGCAGCCACATTAAACTGCCAAATTCCAATTGATGTATTTTCCCAAATTTTGCCTTCTTTGGAATAATTACTTTTTGGAGAGAAAATTAACTTAAAAATCACCGATGCAAAGAGTAGCGGGAATGTAATACCAAAGAAAACGCTAATTGCCTAGCCACAGTAGTTCTTAAAATTAAGTTACCAACATTGCGAACATACATCCCTAAAGTTTATTCTGTTTTTCAAGAGTGATGCTGGTGTTTACAACAGTTTGCAATAGTTATCATAATTCGTAATATTATTGTACGCTGTGCAAGCGTGTGAGTGTTTTTCTGCACTGTTGTGCCGTTCAGAAACTTAATTTTTAGGACATAAATAAGTCACAATATTTTCTCCGTGTGTATTTTTGTGCACTGTAGTTGCGTTCATAATTTTTGTTCCCGGGAAAGGTAAGGAGCTACATAATGAGTTTGAACAGTGATGTGATACTTAAGAAGACAAACTTTTCTTCTCTCTCTCTCTCTCTCTCCTGAGCGTAAACTTAAGATTAAGATTAAGGACCGGACGCCCAATGCCTGATCTTGATATAACGAGGCATCCTAAAAGGAAAAGTAATGAAATCGTGCGTAAATTCAGAATGGATTTATACCGTATAAAAGAATCGAATGGATCTGTGGGTGCGAAATTACTGACATGTTGATTTGTTTTCCTTTTTTATGATTCATGAGTGATGAAAGCGAAGGGACTTGGACCAAAGTCGGAGTGGTAGATATAGGATATCTGTCCAAAAAATAATAATAAAGAAACACAGAAGTTCTAAATCTCATATGCTTGCCCAGTTACAATTCGATCTCCTGGGAAGACACGATAACCGTAAGTAATTTGACTGTGCTTACAGGCAGTCTGTGGAAAGAGACAACGACCAAGTATGGAAAATTTGTTATGTGCTGTATAAAGTATGTGGCGCGTTCGAGATGGCATTGCGCGGGCATGACGAAACAAGTGAATCGAATCCTGGCACATTTCGAGGCCTCGTCAATTTTAATTCTGAAATTGACGTTGCATTAAGAGACCGTTTGTCCAAAGCTACTGTTTTCAAAGGCACCTCGAAAGACATTCAGAATGATTTGCTTTCGTGCATGTATGAAATCTGAGTCGTGAGAAAACAAAATCACCACAGCGCACTTCATTTCGGTAATCGCAGATGAGACCACCGATATATCAACTAGAGCACAATTTGTTATCATTCTTCCCAACGGTAAGCCAGTTGAAAGATTCTGGGGTTTCCTCTATCCTCTAGTCATGATGCTAAGACAATAGCAGAGTGTTTAAAATTTTCTTTGAGCGAAGTTGTGGATAATAGAGTTAAGTTGATTTCATAAGGTTACGATGGAGCAAATGTAATGATTGGTCACCATTCAGGGTGCAAGTTCTCATCAGGGAAGATTTTAGGCATGCACATTATGTGCACCGTTATGCCCATTCTCTGAACTTAGTCATGGCACAGGAGACAGGGGGGAGAGGAGATATTGAGGGGGGGGATATTTCCTTCTGTTGAACCCCCAGTGACAAAAGTCACGCGCCGCCACTGACCGAAGTTCAAATTGAAATCCCTTAAATAGGAAAGAATGTGAAGTTTGGAGAATAATGAAGCTTGTTGTATTATGGAGAAGATAATATTAATTTAGATATATTTGATACTGTCATGATTAGTGAGCCTTGGTAAATGCAAAATGTAGTTAATTATCATTATTCAATATACACTTTGTGCACTTTGCCAACACAGAAAGTGAGCACGCTGAAAATTCCTAAGTCTAACTGTGCAGTGGCGTGCATTGCCACATGAAACCGTGATGCTGTGGTTTATAGATCGATATTCAGGAGCAATGAAACATTTCTCATATCGTACTTGTCATCATAACTGGAGAATCTACGAGTGTGTGAAGCAATTACATAGCACCGTTTCCTGTTAACCGCCTTAAATACGAACGAGGTGGGAGGTGGAAGGTAGAAAGCAGACTGTGTTATTCGTGCCTGTTCGTAAAGCACCGTAGCCCAGTGGGTATGGACTCAGGCCTGCAGTAGGAAGGTTGTCGGTGCGGATAATCTTGTGAGGCGCTTTATTTTTGTTTCACTCCGCCAGCAGCGGATGCAGGATGATCCCACCGCGTTTATGCCACACAGGTAGGTCATTATACCAGTAACTATAACTCACAATGCATGAGCGAGTAGTTGCTCTTGTTGAACATGGAAATCTGACTGCAGCATGGCTGGACGATGCCACAGTATCCCACACAATACGGCGACGCGTTGGATAGGAACTTTTGAGATTCGGGAGACGTTAGCCGATGTGCTGGCTGGGGGTGGTGGCAGGTCTCGAATCGGGAACTGGACGATCACTTGATCGCTGAGGCCCATTGGACCACGTGCATGAATGTTGTGCATTTAAGCAAGGCCACGCTTTTTTCTCCGACAGCTGCGGACGGCCTTGAGACGCCTGAATGAGGCGGGGTTACAGTCTCGTGGATCGGCTAAGAAACAAAAGCTCACTGATTATAATCATAGGGTTCACCGCCTTGAGTTTACTGATGACAATATTGTACGTGATTGGTCGAGTGTTATATTCTCCGACGACAGAATGTTTTCCACGACGAAAGATAGGCCTGTGCGCATCTTTCAGCCTTTCGGCACTCGACACAATCCAGCAAATGTGGCGCTCTGGCAGTATATTTGTTGCATGCTTGGGTCGGATGAGCTCTCTTGGGAGAGGAATATAGAACAAAATCGGGCAACAACTCACCGCCGGGCAATATCTGCATATTTGTTTAATAATATAGTCCCTTCCATACGGATGCTCCATCCTGCCGGTGTTACAATATTTCTACAGGACTTGCCTCCGATCTACATGCCCCAGTTATTTCAAGAATGTTTCTTAACGCAATGTCAGATCGAGCTTTTCGACTGTGCTCATTGTGGGGAGACATGAATCATATAGAAAACGTGTGGGCCGAGACAAAGAAATAATAGTGGAAACCTGGTCCGATCTTGCGTCAAATGCGAACGATGCTCTCTGGGATGTTACAAGTGTGCCCTGGGATGGGGTGGGGTGAGAGGTGACGACAATACGTTTCCTTTCGCCCTAATCGATTCCATGGCTACACACCCGGAGGAGGTCGTTCAGAATGACGATGCTTGGTCCTCTTCGTGGTCCTCTTACTGATACGACCACCAAGGGCCCTTTTCTGGGCCACAGATAAGCCAAATCACCATCAGTGGCGTGATGAAACAGAGGAAGTTACGTGAAACGCCATATAATTAAATATAGGAATAAAAATAAAATATGTTAACCTTCTGTGAATCAAACTTGACACCAGAGGTGAGCGGCATAACTCACGATATAGCACGCACAGCTACGGGCTCGGCTGACAGAGCCTGAAACTTCGTATACGACCGCCGGACAAAATATAGTGTATACTTCTGACATTACGACTAATGTGTTCATTGGACGGATATATCATGTCCCAGGCCGAGAGGCATAACAAGCCACGTCCCGTGGCCATGTAAGGACTATGAAATAGAAGGTAACTTGGCAAAAGTATGTTGCATGACCTATCCTCCCATTTGTACGTGATGTGGGAAACCATGTCTTCCAGTGGACTTAAACTTTCTCACTCGGCAAGTGTACATCCTTTGCTTTGTGCCCATACTATTGTATAATAAGTAAAAATTTTGGTTTATTCTTTACAGGATTCAACATTGTGCCTCACATTGATGCTCATTATCAGGTTCAGATTTGATGCAGCAGTATGAAGACTAATTCATACTTTCTTACTTCGGTATAAATGTTATCTTAAGCCAACCCCCACACAAGTCTTATGGCTTAAAGTACGTGGAAACTTTATCTCCTTTACATCACTTAATATAATAATGTATTATCATTTTCGATTTATTGCATAACTTTGTTAAAATACTGTACGGAGTTCATTATAGACTTATTGTATATTTTCCTTTTCAGTGGAGAGTAGCTTGATCTATTATTCAGGTGCATTTAGTTATAATAGTAAAGAAATAATTTATTTTCACTAATTATCAAACAACAATTAACTTAAGACTGTTATATTTTAGCAAATATTAGTTTTAATGCTAACGTATTTGACGATACCATTGTATTTATTTTTCTTGTATTTTAAAATAGACATTATTTTTGTCTTGATAAAGTTAGGATACTTTGTGAAATATTGAGATGACGTTCAAATAAAGTGTTGATTACCGAATTCAATGGACTGTGTGCTTTTCAAACAGATTATTCTTCCCACTCAACCATTAAAACATCCTTTTGGTGTTTACCCATTAATGACCAAATTACCCCCGGTTGCATGGCTCACTTTGGAAGTGATTTACATGAGAATAGCGTAGGTGAGAATAAGCGATCAAATTTTGTGCATAAGATGACTCGTAAGAATTAATATTTAATTTTAATTAATACAAACACATTGAAGGCTTTGATTTAAACATTTTCCATTATGATTTTGTTACTTTGTAATTGGTAATCAATATGGTTATACTGTATGAATGCACTCATTATTTTCTGTTCACTGATGTAAACACACGTAGTAGTAAAATGTAATTTCATGCTTAAAGGTTGTAAAAAAATGCAGTCGTCTAAACCTTTAATTCAATTCTAACACATCGAGTCTCCGCCCTTTTCCTCACACTTCCTTTCCAAATAACGGTCTTTTCTGGATTATTTCAGATCATTTTGTACACAATTTTTGTGAATGTATTCAAAAACTAACCTATATTCTGAAAGAATCATGACCAATTTTGTTTTAGAAGGTATGACTTGCAGTGAATGATCAGCTTATTAGGAACACCTACCTAATAACCGGTTGATCCCTACGCCCTGCTAGCAAACATGGCTTGCAAACTTTGGGGGAAAGATTCCACAAGGGGATACACGTTGCCCTTGTGCAATCCTATCCACGCCTGCTGCAGCATCTCATGTAGTTGGTGTGTATTTTTGGAGGCCTAGGAACAGTCCTCACAGCACGTTCTATCCTAACCCAGACATGTTTCACTGCAGTTATAGTCCAGGGAATTTTGGGACCCATGGCAGTGTCATGTTCCTTCAAGTAGTCTGTAATGACCTGGACCCCGGTGAAGCGGTGCCTTGCCATGTTGGAATATGGCATTTTTGTCGGAAAAAACTGCCTGAAGATACTCGGAGAAATTGTCGGTTAACAGATTCCTGTAATCTTCACCACTCAAAGTGTGTGGCACGTTGACCAGTGCCAGTATGGTATACCAGGAGTTTGCTCCCTGGCCGTGACCCCACTGCCACCACCAGCAGTTGGTTGCCCTTGGTACAGAAATGGGTGGCCTCTTCGTGCTTTATTACGCCAAATGCGGATTCTCTAGTCAGCAATGCGCAACGGGGCATGGGACTCGCCAGTTCAACAGACGACCCCCTTCCACGACTCCAAGGCTCACCGACCCCTTCTTTGGGCCCACACCAGGCGCTTTTTGCATGTGTGGTATCAAGGGTGCATATTCCTTTTGTCTACGGCTCCCAATCCAGAGTCAGACTCGATTCAAGGTACGTCGCATGGTCATTGTGGAAAACTGATGTACCTGCCCGCTATGTACTGGTGGATCAAATGTTCCACTGTGGAGCGTCGTTACTGTGATATTAGGCATGACACCTTACGCCCACCTAACCGATCAGTCACTATTGGCTCTGCGGAGATTAATCATCTGCTCGATGTCTGTCCACGATTCCTCCACTCTTAGTACACCCTCGATACCACGCTATTGGAACAGCCAAAGGAGCGACTATTGTCGAAATACAGGCACCAAACCTCCAAGCACCAGTTATCTGCGTGCATTCAAAGTCGCTCAATTTGGCATGTTTACCCATCACTTCAGATTATCTGACAAGCAGAGGTCAGGTTAGCACGTTATCTGTGAGCCCCTCGTGACACCACCAGTGGTCACAAACTGTCTCACCCCAGGTGTTCCTATAATAAATTCATCGTTCAGTGTAAGTATTGCTACCAGAATTTGTATTTTCTAAATTTATTTGAAAAATGCCATATGAATGTATAAGAAAATATCTGTGTAGTAAATGTAACCAGATTGTCAATCACTTCTTTTAAAGCAATTTTATTTTTAGGTCGAAGAACTTGTACTATGCATGGCACATTTCTTCTTATTCTCCTTGGAAATTTATTGGATTTCCCTTTTCGTGCGACGAACAGTTGCGATGTCTGCTACTTGATTTGCCAATGATTAGATCAAAGAATAAATGAAGTAGATTGAATTTCTGATACTGATCAAGAATAAGGCTATGTATTAGTAATAACAAATAGCTTAATATCACGACTAATGCCACACCACTGCTGTTCGATAAAGATGAGGAAGTTACAGAACATTTGCAGGTAATGAAAGTAAGAAGAGTTGAGAAAGTAGTTGAGGTGAGTGCTACCACTAAAGAGGATGCCTAGGAGAAGAAAATCAGCTGAAAGGGATTAATGTGATTCTACCACAATCATCAGAGAGAGCAATACCAGAAAGCACCGAGGACTCTGGGAAAACTTGTGAGGAAACCACTGAGATCGTCAGTAGCAGTCAGTTGGATGAACGAGGAGAGGAGTTGCTGGAGAAGTTGGATGTTGGAGCACCATCAGGACGAACTCAAGGAGGGCAAGCTAAACAACCAGACATAAGAACGTGAAGTAGGACAAGGAAACGACCAGTATTACTAGAGCAGGATTTTTAAAGGTAAAAGGTAGCAATAGTTATAATCTAAAGGGAGAGCTAAATTTGTTCCACCAGAATGTTCAATCTTTAAGAAATAAAATTCTATGTATGGAGGTTCTGTTGGCAGATAACCTACAAGAATATGATGTTTTATGCTTAACTGAACGTTGCTTGATAGAGGGTGAGATTTCAAACTTTGTATTAGAAGGTTATGCTCTTGCAAGTAAGTTTTGTAGAAAGAAAATGAAGTGTGGAGGTTCATGTATATATGTGAATAATAATATCAAATGTAAGCAGTTGGATAAATTTGAATATCTGAATGTAGAGGAGCATTTCGAGGCTAGCTTTGTTGAACTAGTGGATTATAAGTCAATACTTATATGCATTTATAGAAATCCTTCTAGTAATGTTGAAACTTTTTATAATAATATCGAAATTATTTTAGATGACCTACAGAATAAGAACAAAAATTTAATAATCATGGGTGACTTCAATGTAGATTTTTTAGGGAATAATGTTGGGCGAGATAAGCAAAGGCTAGAAATGTTGTTTTCCTTGTACGGTCTAAAGGCAGTTGTAAATCAACCAACTAGAATATCTGGGGATACAAAGTCAGCAGTAGATCAAGTTGTATTGAATGAGGAAATGTGGAACTATGAAATAGAAGATTATGATACAGGTTTTTCAGATCATTTTGCTCAAATTATGCATTTAAATTTTAGGGTAATAGGAAACCATAATTTAAAAAATAACTATGTAACTTACAGGGAAACTAGAATGTGCAACAAGGAAAATATTTCATATTTTAACCAGTTATTGGCCAAGGAAACTTGGGAGAGTGTATATAGAAATAACTCAACTAATGAGGCCTTCAGTGAGTTTTTGGGTTTGTTCGATTATTGTTATCAAGTGGCAATACCAGTCAAAAGGGTAATTGTAAAGAATTATAGGAATGGGTGGATTACAACAGGAATTAGAAATTCAAGTAAACGATTAAGGTTTTTAAGCAAATGTGTGAAAGGGAGTAACACCTCATCTGAATTGAAGGATTATTATAAGAAATATAAGAACATATATCAAGAAGTTTTGAAGGCTGCCAAAAGATTGCATAATGAGAATGAGCTAAAAATTCTAAAAACAGGTCTAAATGTATGTGGAACATTATAAAAAGGGAGAAAGGTACTCCAGTTCCATTAAAAAATAATATTACTCTTACAAATGCAGGGAAAGAAGTCAGTGATCCAGAAGAAGTTGCAGAAATATTTAGTAACTATTTTTTAGAAGCAGTTTTGAGGTTAACGGAAAATTTTCAAACATCAGTGACAAGAACAAACTTGAATACAGTTCACAGGAATGTATCATCCATGTTTCTTACTCCTGTGACTGAGCAAGAGACAGATAAGATAATAAAACAGATGGGTAAAAAGTAGTCTTCTGGTTTAGATGGTTATTCAAACTACCTTATTAAATGCTGTTACCAATACATAATCAAGCCTCTCTGTTGATAAATTTGTCACTAACCACTGGTAAATTTCCAGACAAATTCAAGGTAACCAAAGTTGTTCCGATACATAAAAAGGGTAGTGAAGAAGATGCTGGTAACTATAGGCCTGTCTACCTACCCTCTGTATTCTCCAAAATACTGGAAAGAATTATGTACGATAGACTGTCATCATTCTTAGAGAAGCATAATATATTAGCTGGTTGCCAGAATGGCTTTCGTAAAAATAGATCAACTACCACAGCATTCATTAACTTTATTGAACGGATATATGACACACTAGATGGGAAGGGTGCATGTTTAGGTATTTTCTTGGACTTAACAAAAGCTTTTGATATAATTGACCACAGCTTGCTTTTAGAAAAGTTATACATGTATGGAGTTCAGAGAATGGCCTATGACTGGTTCAAATCATTTTTAGGGGATATAAGACAGATTGTTGAAATATCATATACCGGCACTGATTTGAGCAAAAATGTAATTAAGAATGTGTATTCCTGTGCCAGCAACATAGATCATGGTGTTCCACAGGGGCCAGTTTTAGGACCATTAATATTTTTAGTATTTATAAATGATATCGTCCAAATTGTCGATGATATTCAAGGAGTGCAATTAACTTTGTTTGCAGATGATATTACTGTTTTTGTAGCTGATGAAATTTCTGAAGGGTTAGAATTGAAGACAGGCAATATAGTGAGTAATATCCTGAGCTGGCTTGAAGATAATAAATTAATTTTAAGTCAACAGAAAACTTCTGTGATTAGATTTCACCATAAGATTAATTTAAATATGGAAATCAGTCCAATATCATTTGGAGAGACCATAATTGAGTACTCATCATCAACAAAGTTTCTTGGCTTGTGGATGGATGAATCAATAACCTGGGAAAAACATACAGAGTTTATAGGGAGAAAGCTTAGTATAATTTATTTCATGATAATATCTTTGAAAAATAGTTTTAATTTAAAGGCTTGGCAAATTATGTATTTTGCATATGTCCATCCCATACTAACCTATGGAATCATTTACTGGGGAATTCACGATATAGCAAAGTCATCTTCAAGTTACAAAAGAAAATAATTAGAGGAATGGCCGGTGTCGGCAGGAGGACAAGCTGCAAGGAATACTTTAAACTTTATTTTATTTTACCATTGCCTAGCCTTTATATCTTCCATACACTTGTATATATGAAGGAGAATGTAAACAGCTACACCATAAACTCTGATGTACATAGGTATAATACTAGAAATAGACACAGTCTGCACGTAGAAACACACAAAACTAAGCTATATGAATCAAGTTTGAGTTATGCAGGAGTACATTTATTTAATAAATTACCAAACTACATTAATCAGATAAAACCATGTTCGAAATTTAAGAAAGCATTATTCAAATTTGTTTCTAACCATTGTTTTTATTCTATTGAAGAATACTTGGCTCTTGAAAATTAACTTATGTATCACTTTTTTTAAAAAATCTGTGCCTCTTTACCACATTGTATATTTCTCTTTATTTATCATGGCATGTATGTTACTGTTTTATCCTTTGTTACTGTAAATATGATTATTGACGTGTCCCATATCACTGTATGGTCAGTTGGACGAAATACAATACAATACAATACAATACAATGATAATGGTGGAAACTCTTGCAAGAAACTGGCGAGACTGCTTCCGATTGCCATCTGGCGGTTCGAGGAGAGAACTACCTTTGATACTGCAGTCAGCTGTGTATGTTAAGTGTGATATTTGTAAATAAGACAGTTTTATGCTTGTAATGTATCACTAGCTTGGAAATGGCAGGAAAAGAAGTTTATTGTAGTATGTACAAGTGTTTCATTTACAAAATACAAAGTGATCGAAGGTCATTTGATGAATTATAAAAAATGTGTTGTGAGTATACCTGTTAATGTTTACGTCCCTGTACTTCTTTTCTATTTATATGAACATCTTGGTGGAATAAAGAAATGAGAGAAGCTTGTAAACCGAAAACGTAAAACAGAAGGCTTATGAGACATGGCTCCAAACGAGGGCTGATGCAGACCGGGAATTGTACGTAGGTAAAAGAAACAGAGAGAAACAAATAATTGTTGAATACAAAAGGAAGTTGTGGGAAGTATTTGGTAATAACCTGGAAAGGCTGGGTCAAGCATCAGAGAAACCTTGGCGACAGTTATAAAGAATCTTAAGAAGGGAGGGAAAAAGGAAATGAAGAGTGTTTTGGGTAATTCAGGCGAACTCATAATAGGATCCCAGGGAATCACTGAACAGGCGGAAGGTGTATTTTGAAATTCTCAACATAAAAGTAAATCTTCCTGATGGTGTCGCAAACAGCCAAGCTCATGGGAAGGGGGAAAATGATGTTTGTGCAATTACGCTTTAGGAAGTGGAAAATGTGGTAAGTAAACTCCACTGTCATAAGGCAGTATGTATAGATAAAATTAGACCTGAAATAGTGAACTATACTGGGAAGGCAGGGATGAAATAGCTTCCTAGAATAAGATTAGCACCCACAAATTGGACAAAAGCAGTAATTGTACTTATCTATAAGCAAGGGAACAGGAAGGATTGCAACAATTATCGAGGTATCTTATTGATTAGTTTACCAGTATTGATTAGTGAAAGTATTCACTGGCATCTTGGAAGGGAGAGTACGATTAGTGGTTGAGAGGAAGTTGGATGAAAACCTGTGTGGATTCAGACCACAGAGAGGCTCTCAAGATCAGATTTTCAGTATGCGCCAGGTAATTTAACAAAGGTACGAGAAGAATAGACAGTTATATTTATGTTTCGTAGATCTAGAGAAAGCATATGGCAGGGTACCGAGGGAAAAGGTGTACGCCATATTGGGGGTAGATTATTAAAATCAATCAGAGGTGTTTATGTTGACAATTGGGCCGCAGTGAGAATTTATGATAGAAAGAGTTCTTTATTCAGGGTACTTAGAGAGGGGTCAGAGAGAGCTGTAATCTTTTACCTTTGTTGTTCATAGTTTGCATGCGTCATCTGCTGAAAGGAATAAAGTGGCAGGGAGGGATTCAGTTAGGTAAAATGTAGTAAGCAGTCTATCCTATGCCGACGACGTGGTCTTAACGACAGTTTGTGCCGAAACCCTGCGGTCTGATATCTTGGAACTTGAAATTATGTGTAATGTATATTGTATGAAAATTAGCCTTTCGAAGACTAAATAGATATCAGCAGGTAAGAAATCCAAAAGAACTGAATGTCAGATTGGTGATACAAAGCTGGAACAGGTAGATAATTTCAAGTATTTAGGATGTATGTTCTCCCAGGATGGTAGTATAGTACGTGAGATTGAATCAAGGTGCAGTAAAGCTAATGCATTGAGCTCGCAGTTGCGATCAACAGTATTCCGTAAGAAGGAAATCAGCTCACGGATGAAAACTATCTTTTCATCGGTCGGTTTTCAGACCAACTTTGCTTTATGGGAGTGAAAGCTGGGTGGACTCTGGATATATTATTCATAAGATAGAAGTAACAGACATAAAAGTAGCGTGAATGATTGCTGATAAAACAGGTGGGAACAATGGCAGGAGGTACACGGAATGAGGAGATAACAGCTAATTTAAGAATGAATTCGGTGGATGAAGCTCTACGCAAAACCCAGCTTCGGTGTTGGGGTCATGTGAGGCGAATGGAAGAGGATAGGTTACCTAGGAGGATAATGGACTGTATTATGGAGGGTAAGTTAAGTAGAGCAAGACCAGGACGACGATGGTGAGACTTGTTTCTAACGATTTTTAAGACAATAGGTATAGAAGTAAAGGAGGCCACAGCACTAGTTGCAAATAGAGGATTCTAGCGACGTTTAGAAAATTCACAGAGGCTTGCAGACTGAACATTGAAAGACATAACGGTCTATAATAATGTATATACTGTACCCGTAAAATGTGTTCATATCTTTAAGGCGCTTAATATTAAATTAACGAGCATGATTCTTAACCTAGGGAGTGGCTTAATCATTTGAGCTGGTACAGAGAGAGGTATAGTTATCAATTTTTGAGATTCTTTTGATAAACTGAGTTTATTGATCATCAAAAGCACGTTCATATCACCTTCGTACAGCAGCGTGGAAGTGTCGTGGCTGGTTAGTACCTCCAAGTCCTGGGATGGTGCTGGACATTGACTGGGCAGGGACCACACCTGCTCGGACGAGGAGTTCTGGAAATGTCTCGACGTTCTGGAAGTCTCGACGTATTGGAATGTTCCGACGTTCTGGAATGTCTCGAAGATTGGCACACGTTCCTAGGTTCGTTTCGAGACGTAATTCACGCTTGAATTTCCTGCACGGCACTCCACACATTCATGGCACTGTCTGAACAGATATGACCTTTTAATTACGGTTACTGCACTCTAGATATTAATCAATCAATCAATCAATACTGCATTTAGGGCAGTCGCCCAGGTGGCAGATTCCCTATCTGTTGCTTTCCTAGCCTTTTCCGAAATGATTTCAAAGAAATTGGAAATTTATTGAACATCTCCCTTGGTAAGTTATTCCAATCCCTAACTCCCCTTCCTATAAATGAATATTTGCCCCAGTTTGCCCTCTTCAATTCCAACTTTATCTTCATATCGTGATCTTTCCTACTTTTATAAACGCCATTCAAACCTATTCGTCTACTAATGTCATTCCACTCCATCTCTCCGCTGACAGCTCGGAACATACCACTTAGTCTAGCAGCTCTTCTTCTTTCTCTCAATTCTTCCCAACCCAAACATTGCAACATTTTTTTAACGCTACTCTTTTGTCGGAAATCACCCAGAACAAATCGAGCTGCTTTTCTTTAGATTTTTTCCAGTACTTGAATCAGGTAATCCTGGTGAGGGTCCCATACACTGGAACCATACTCTAGTTGGGGTCTTACCAGAGACTTATATGCACTCTCCTTTACATCCTTACTACAACCCCTAAACACCCTCATAACCATGTGTAGAGATCGGTACCCTTTATTTACAATCCCATTCATGTGATTACCCCAGTGAAGATCTTTCCTTATATTAACACCTAGATACTTACAATGATCCCCAAAAGTAACTTTCACCCCATCAACGCAGTAATTAAAACTGAGAGGACTTTTCCTATTTGTGAAACGCACAACCTGACTTTTAGCCCCGTTTATCAACATACTATTGCCTGCTGTCCATCTCACAACATTTTCGAGATCACGTTGCAGTTGCTCACAATCTTGTAACTTATTTATCACTCTATAGAGAATAACATCATCCGCAAAAAGCCTTACCTCCGATTCCACTCCTTTACTCATATCATTTATATATATAAGAAAACATAAAGGTCCGATAACACTGCCCTGAGGAACTCCCCTCTCAACTATTACAGGGTCAGACAAAGCTTCACCTACTCTAACTCTCTGAGACCTATTTTCTAGAAATATAGCAGCCCATTCAGTCACTCTTTTGTCTAGTCCAATTGCACTCATTTTTGCCAGTAATCTACCATGATCCACCCTATCAAATGCTTTAGACAGGCCAATCGCGATACAGTCCATTTGACCTCCAGAATCCAAGATATCTGCTATATCTTGCTGGAATCCTACAAGTTGAGCTTCACTGGAATAACCTTTCCTAAAACCGAATTGCCTTCTATCGAACCAGTTATTAATTTCACAAACATGTCTAATATAATCAGAAAGAATGCCTTCCCAAAGCTTACATACAATGCATGTCAAACTTACTGGCCTATAATTTTCAGCTTTATGTCTATCACCCTTTCCTTTATACACAGGGGCTACTATAGCAACTCTCCATTCATCTGGTATAGCTCCTTCGACCAAACAATAATCAAATAAGTACTTCAGATATGGTACTACATTCCAACCCATTGTCTTTAGTATATCCCCAGAAATCTGATCACCGGGCGAGTTGGCCGTGCGCGTACAGGCGCGCGGCTGTGAGCTTGCATCCGGGAGATAGTAGGTTCGAATCCCACTATCGGCAGCCCTGAAGATGGTTTTCCGTGGTTTCCCATTTTCACACCAGGCAAATGCTGGGGCTGTACCTTAATTAAGGCCACGGCCGCTTCCTTCCAACTCCTAGGCCTTTCCTCTCCCAACGTCGCCATAAGACCTATCTGTGTCGGTGCGACGTAAAGCCCGTAGCAAAAAAAAAAAAGAAATCTGATCAATTCCAGCCGCTTTTCTAGTTTTCAACTTTTGTATCTTATTGTAAATGTCATTGTTATCATATGTAAATTTTATTACTTCTTTGGCCTTAGTCTCTTCCTCTATCTCGACATTATCCTTGTAACCAACAATCTTTACATACTGCTGACTGAATACTTCTGCCTTTTGAAGATCCTCACATACACACTCCCCTTGTTCATTAATTATTCCTGGAATGTCCTTCTTGGAACCTGTTTCTGCCTTAAAATACCTATACATACCCTTCCATTTTTCTATAAAATTTGTATGACTGCCAATTATGCTTGCCATCATGTTATCCTTATCTGCCTTCTTTGCTAGATTCAATTTTCTAGTAAGTTCCTTCAATTTCTCCTTACTTCCACAGCCATTTCTAACTCTATTTCTTTCCAATCTGCACCTCCTTCTTAGTCTCTTTATTTCTCTATTATAATAAGGTGGGTCTTTACCATTCCTTACCACCCTTAAAGGTACAAACCTGTTTTCGCATTCCTCAACAATTTCTTTAAACCCATCCCAGAGTCTGTTTACATTTTTATTTACCGTTTTCCACCGATCATAGTTACTTTTTAGAAACTGCCTCATACCTGCTTTATCAGCCATATGGTACTGCCTAACATTCCTACTTTTAAGACCTTCCTTTCTATCGCATTTATTTTTAACTACCACAAAAACAGCTTCATGATCACTAATACCATCTATTACTTCAGTTTCCCTATAGAGCTCATCTGGTTTTATCAGCACCACATCCAGGATATTTTTCCCTCTGGTTGGTTCCATCACTTTCTGAATCAGCTGTCCTTCCCATATTAACTTATTTGCCATTTGTTGGTCATGCTTCCCAATTTACATCTGGCAAATTCAGATCTCCCGCTACAATCACATTTCTTTCCATGTCGTTTCCCACATAGCTGACTATCCTATCAAATAATTCCGAATCCGCATCAGTGCTACCCTTTCCCGATCTGTACACTCCAAATATATCAAGTTGCCTATTATCTTTAGAAATGAGCCTTACACCTAGAATTTCATGTGTCTCATCTTTAACTTTTTCGTAGCTTACAAATTCTTCTTTCACCAGAATGAACACTCCCCCTCCCACCTTTCCTATCCTATCTCTACGATACACACTCCAGTGCCGTGAGAAAATTTCTGCATCCATTATATCATTTCTCAGCCATGATTCAACTCCTATTCAATATCTGGTAAATATATATCTATTAAATTACTTAATTCTATTCCTTTCTTTACAATACTTCTACAGTTCAGCACTAACAATTTTATGTCATCCCTACTTGATTTCCAGTTCCCTGTTCCCTTATCACCGCTCCCTAGGCCATCCCGTTTCCCTGAATGTACCTCCCTATTACCCTTCCAAACAAATTTCCTAACTTATACGTACCACTGCGGTTTAAATGAAGACCATCCGAGCGCAGATCCCTATCTCCTACCCACCCACGTTCTGGAATAATCACTCGGAGAACAAGTACTGGTAGAAATGCAAGTTCATAATGCAAGCTCACTGTAAGTCAGAATGTTATAGAAGATTACTGTCACATCAGTCCTAAACGCATAGTTCTGAAGATTTAAAACATATTGGTAATGAACTGAATAAGTAGCACTCGGAAACTGTCCTGTTCCGTCAATAGGCGAAGTGAATAGCCAATAAGAAAATAATATTTGATAGAAAAAATCTGACTTCATAAATTATGGATCACTCAAAATACTGGAAAGTTCTAGGCTTTCTGGGAACGCGATATTCGTATTCTGAATTGTCACAGTCTTTAAGAATCAAAACGTAAGTCCCTGTGCAGCACTTGGAAAGTATTGCTTATTTCACAATTAAACGTAATGTTGAACGTCCCCTATGTTCCAGTCTTTACAAGGCGTAAATTCAATGAGGCACTTGAGAAAACAAGTCATATCGTTCACACGAAAGTTTATGTTGGTAGGGCACAAGTTCATCCTACACGCTCGGAAAATTTCAATGTTCCAGAAAGTGATTAAAAAAAATACAAGTTCGAATAAGTTCGAAACGTAAGTTCAATGCGGTACACAACACTCGTGAAAATTCAAAGTACTTTCAATCGTCGTCGAATAAGTAAGCCCCTATGTGGCACTTCAAAAAATAACAAAGTTCCAATGTGTAGAAATAACAAAGTTCCGATATGGCAAAATATTAAAGTCCCAACACGACACTCGAAGAAAATAAAGTTCCGTGGTGTCAAAATATTAAAGTCCCAACACGACACTCGAAGAAAATAAAGTTCCAACGTGTCGAAATATAAAGTCCCAACACGACACTCGAAGAAAATTAAGTTCCGATGACAATGTTCCAATATGTCACCTTAAGAAAATAATAAAGTCTTATCGCGACACTTGGCCAAAATAACAAAGTTCCAATGAAACGCTTCCGAAAAAATAACGAAGTTCCTATATGGCACTTGAAGAAAATATCAAAGTCCAATCACGACACACGAAAAATAACAAAGTTCCAATGTGTCAATATGACAAAGAACCAATACGATGCTCGCAGAAAATAACAAAGTCCCATTCAGGCACTTTAAGAATATGATAAAGTCCCGATACAACACTTAGAGAAAATACCGAAGTTCCAATACTTGGATTTCGCAGACTGTCAACGAGAAGTTCGACACGCACAATACTTCTCCTGTCAGCCGTGTCACAGAGACGGCGGAGTGACAGACACTGAATTCGTAGGTCGGGTGGTCCTCCTTTTCTACACGTTCGCATGGAAGTGTCTAGAACTCGGGTACTATCTACCCTTATAACTTCTATAATACTCGGTGGATTTTCCTGAAATCTTGACAGATGACGTCCATTGTAAAGGTTTTTAAGATGGCAGTGTCAAAATAGCGAGAAAGTAGCTCAAAATGTACTTTTGAGGGTGAGCTGGAACATTACCATATATGGTAGCGGATAACTGGCTTAAGGCGGCCACGTCATTCGCTGGGTACGTCACTGCGTTCGGCGGGCTGCCTACCTTCCACCTCGCGCGAAGTTCAACAAACATACTTCGGACATCTCTCGTAGCGGCGTTCCAGGTACAATACTTTCTTTAAATTGGAAATTTATTGGATTTCCCTTTTCGTGCTACGAACAGTTGCGATGTCTGCTACTTGATTTGCCAATGATTAGATCAAAGAATAAATGAAGTAGATTGAATTTCTGATACTGATCATGAATAGTAATAACAAATAGCTTAATATGATAATGGTGGAGACTCTTGCGAGAAACTGGCGAGACTGCTTCCGATTGCCATCTGGCGGTTCGAGGAGAGAACTACCTTTGATACTGCAGTCAGCTGTGTATGTTAAGTGTGATATTTGTAAATAAGACAGTTTTATGCTTGTTATGTATCACTAGCTTGGAAATGGCAGGAAAAGAAGTTTATTGTAGTATGTACAAGTGTTTCATTTACAAAATACAAAGTGATCGAAGGTCATTTGATGAATTATAAAAATGTGTTGTGAGTATACCTGTTAATGTTTACGTCCCTGTACTTCATTTCTATTTATATGAACATCTTGGTGGAATAAAGAAAACGTAAAACAGAAGGCTTATGAGACATGGCTCCAAACGAGGGCTGATGCAGACCGGGAATTGTACGTAGGTGAAAGAAACAGAGAGAAACAAATAATTGTTGAATACAAAAAGAAGTTGTGGGAAGATTTTGGTAATAACCTGGAAAGGCTGGGTCAAGCATCAGAGAAACCTTTGCGGACTGTTATAAAGAATCTTAAGAAGGGAGGGGAAAAGGAAATGAAGAGTGTGTTGGGTAATTCAGGCGAACTCATAATAGGATCCCAGGGAATCACTGAACAGGCGGAAGGTGTATTTTGAAATTCTCAACATAAAAGTAAATCTTCCTGATGGTGTCGCAAACAGCCAAGCTCATGGGAAGGGGGAAAATGATGTTTGTGCAATTACGCTTGAAGAAGTGGAAAATGTGGTAAGTAAACTCCAATGTCATAAGGCAGTAGGTATAGATAAAATTAGACCTGAAATAGTGAAGTATACTGGGAAGGCAGGGATGAAATAACTTCCTGGAATAATATTAGCACCCACAAATTGGACAAAAGCAGTAATTGTACTTATCTATAAGCAAGGGAACAGGAAGGATTGCAACAATTATCGAGGTATCTTATTGATTAATTTACCAGTATTGATTAGTGAAAGTATTCACTGGCATCTTGGAAGGGAGAGTGCGATTAGTGGTTGAGAGGAAGTTGGATGAAAACCTGTGTGGATTCAGACCACAGAGAGGCTCTCAAGATCAGATTTTCAGTATGCGCCAGGTAATTTAACAAAGGTACGAGAAGAATAGACAGTTATATTTATGTTTCGTAGATCTAGAGAAAGCATATGGCAGGGTACCGAGGGAAAAGGTGTACGCCATATTGGGGGTAGATTATTAAAATCAATCAGAGGTGTTTATGTTGACAACTGGGCTGCAGTGAGAATTGATGATAGAAAGAGTTCTTTATTCAGGGTACTTAGAGGGGTCAGACAGGGCTGTAATCTTTTACCTTTGTTGTTCATAGTATACATGGGTCATCTGCTGAAAGGAATAAAGTGGCAGGGAGGGATTCAGTTAGGTAAAATGTAGTAAGCAGTCTATCCTATGCCGACGACGTGGTCTTAATGACAGATTGTGCCGAAACCCTGCAGTCTGATATCTTGGAACTTGAAAATATGTGTAATGTATATGGTATGAACATTAGCCTTTCGAAGACTAAATAGATATCAGCAGGTAAGAAATCCAAAAGAACTGAATGTCAGATTGGTGATACAAAGCTGGAACAGGTAGATAATTTCAAGTATTTAGGATGTATGTTCTCCCAGGATGGTAGTATAGTACGTGAGATTGAATCAAGGTGCAGTAAAGCTAATGCATTGAGTTCGCAGTTGCGATCAACAGTATTCAGTAAGAAGGAAATCAGCTCACGGACGAAACTCTTTTCATCGGTCGGTTTTCAGACCAACTTTGCTTTATGGGAATGAAAGCTGGGTGGACTCTGGATATATTATTCATAAGTTAGAAGTAACAGACATAAAAGTAGCGTGAATTATTGCTGGTAAAACAGGTGGGAACAATGGCAGGAGGGTACACGGAATGAGGAGATAACGGCTAATTTAAGAATGAATTCGATGTATGAAGCTCTACGCAAAACCCAGCTTCGGTGTTGGGGTCATGTGAGGCGAATGGAAGAGGATAAGTTAAGTAGAGCGAGACCAGGACGACGATGATGAGAGTTGTTTCTAACGATTTTTAAGACAATTGGTATAGAAGGAAAGGAGGCCGCAGCACTAGTTGCAAATAGAGGATTCTGGCGACGGTTAGAAAATTCACAGAGGCTTGCAGACTGAACATTGAAAGGCATAACGGTCTATAATAACGTATATACTTTCTTTAAAGCATTGTTATGATTAAACTTATGCACTTAATCAGTTTTCAGGTGTACTCAGTACGTGGGTAAGAGCATAAGGGCAGGTTTCGATGAAATTTTTGAAGTCCAAAAGACCAGAAAATTTGAATAAAGAATTTCAGAAACAAACATGTCTCTCGCTAAAGGTATATACCGTAGTTTCTTGTGGTAATTCTTCACTGAAACAATTGTGGTCAAACTTACACCATGATCATGCTTTCCATTATTTGTTAACAAGAAGGATCACATAGGACTGTATTGGAAACATGTTTTCGATCATTAGAATAAAAAGAGGTAACAATGTAAACCCAGATGCAACAACATTTCGCATTGTCGTAAGGGGTGTAATTGTGAATCAATTGCTCTATACTTCTGATGACAGTATTTGTGAATCTGATGCTGTAAACTTTCTATTGACTCATAGTGAACTGTAATTCTGAAGCTAATGTCACTAAACAGCGTGAGTTAAGTAATCACGTAAATGATTATGACTGTGGTGTAGTACAGGAAATTGACCATTATGGCATGGTTCGGGCATGTAGCAAGTTTCCCCATGTTCAGTATCGTCTTCCTATGTTACTGATTACGCTATTGCATGGGGCATTTGCACGTAGAAATTAAGAAGTATAATTCTAAAATGATGTTTCCAAATATATATGGGGAAGTTTCCTGTGCCAAAATACCAGGAACATTTCAAAATAGCATTGTTGGAAAGCACAGATGGAAATAGAAGCTAATTAACAGACCTTTTTTTATCGAATGAATTTTGTGAATGTATATGTACCAGTTGTATAAAAATTACTCACTGAAAAGTATTTCAAAGTCCTTATTAAGGCGCATGGGAATAGAACCAACGATTCAACAGAGAAAAGTCCTGCCAGTAAAAATAACAAACTGAAGAATATATTGCACTCTCGCGGTCGGTGGCACGAGCACTCTACTCTCAGGGTCTTTGACAGATTCTTCTTGTTAAGGATGGCTTCCAATAATTTCAATGCCTCAGCTAGCTAGGGTGTCTCACTGATGTTCAATTATGATAGTTTTCAATCCCCAAATTGAATAATGACGAAACACGACGATTATGAGAGGCTGAGTTAGGAATCCTATTGGACGATCCAAGTGTCAGTGTCCAAGTGTCAAATCACTTAAATAGGATACGTGTATTATATGGCTGCAAATCCTTCGATGTACTATTGATATTTCATATAATCGCAAATCATCTGATATTTACTGTGAAATTGAAATGAATTTTTAAATATGATTGATTACATCTAAATAACATTGGCAAGAGCAGAGATATTCTGGATTGGAACAGGTTTATTCAAAATAAAATCCCTAACTAAGTTAAGACGAAACCAAAAGTTTGTTATGACGTCCTAAATATAATGAATTAATGCTGAAATCTCAACCAATCATCTATTCAAGTTTAATTCAATGTAATGCATTGATAGCGTTACGCAATTCCTCAAATTTCAAATACTCTAATTATTGATACGAACACCAGTTCACAATGATAATTAATATTATCCTTTGGATGTTATATGATTTCGTTAAGTATAACCTTCCTGAATATAATAACCTGCGTTATAATAATCGTTGCTTGATTCCAGTATCGTCCCGTTGCATATATCAGAATTAATATTTCATATGTGACACATTTTTTATGATTTACATTTGCTTCCTACGTCTGGTCCTGTCAATAATGCTTTTTGAAGGTTAAAATGAAATAAAAAATGAATGACTATACCCTAAATAAACTAAGCTGTCCTGAAGGTGCTCGCACAAACATGAAGATATTTTTATTTATTTATTTATTGGTCATAGAATGTCCCAGTGAGCTAGTGGATCAAGGAAGGACTGCCCTTTACAATCACAGCTTGACAGCTTTTAGTTTCAGTTAACAGATAAGGCATAGACCTACATATATAACAAGGAATGTTTTACAAATATTGATTTACATCATAACATAATTTTTACATGGGAAAAACAATATATTCAAAAAAACTATACTTAGGTGGAAAAATAGGTACACAGTGGTTATCAATTTATTCTCCATCATAATGTTCAAGGAAGTACCTGCGTACTTCTTTCTTAAATCTGTACAACTTATTGATTTGTTTCAATTTTGGAGGTAGATTGTTAAAGGCTGTGCTTGCTGAATAAGAAATGTTTTTAACACCATATTTGGAGGTGTTAGTGGAATCTTTGTAAAACTGGTTTGCTGATCTTGTGTTATGGGTGTGAATCTTTGCTGTATCGTAGTTCTGTATTAACAGAAATCATATTATTTTTATACCCGAAATTAAATAATACTTGAGAGTATTTAATCTGGCATTGTACTGGTAATATGTTTGTTTCCTGAAAAACTTCCGCAGACGGTTTTAGTAAATCATATCCATACATAATTTTAAGGCTCCCTTTTGGTGTACTTCTAGGCCCTTTACAGTTTCCTTGTACAATTTATCCATATTATATTCATGTGCATAAGGCGTGAATGTATGAGGGAGGTATACATGTTTCTTAAGTGTTGGTTGTTTATTCCATAGTCTTCAATCTTTCTAGTACTCCGATTAGAATATTTTTTGCTTTACATTTGAGATATGCTCATTCCAACTTAAGTTATTGTCTAAAGCCAGGCCAAAATATGAAAAGTGCTTCACTTTTTCAATGGGCTCATTGCCAATTCTTACTACATTGCAGGTATTGATAATTTGTGTTGGTTTATGGAATATCATGTATTTTGTTTTTGAGGTGCTTATTACTAGATTACTTTTGATCAGCCATGATGTTAGTATATCCAGATCTTTTTGCATATACTCCATAATCGTTTGTTCGCAACTGCTGTCATAAAATATAAATATTTCATCTGCTAACAGGAATATCTTACCAGTAAGCTCAAGATAACCTATATCATTAATAAAACAGTAATGGTCCCAGCACTGACCCTTGTGGGACACATAGCAGTCTTCACACATACCTTCTAGGATCTGTCTAACCAAATAAAACGATTGATGATATGAATGACGAATTTGACTTGAAACAATATCAACATAACAAATCACATTTAAATAATAAAGTCGAAAGATCACATGATATCAAATCTACATACTAAATTACTACTGAATCCATGAAATGCTACTATTAACCTATATAAGATATCATGATGCCCAACCTCGTAGCTACGTGTGCGGTGAATAATACTAATATCGCTCGTATACCGTCCTCAAATTCAGTCATAATGTATAAAAGAACGTGGTGCGGATCATAAATACGGCAATCATGACGTCTTTGAAGTAAATCATTCCAAAATAACCGATGGTATTTCGTAAATAGTAATCACCACCATTACAAAGCCGATATGATCGTATACGTATGTGACATATATACAATAGACACGCATGTCGGCTAAGGCACGCACAACGCAAATGCAAAGTAAGTGCTTCGTAGTGGACTACGCAGTGAAATATCGTCAAATCATGATAATCTCAAATACACAGCACGTCTAATCACTAACACGAATTAGGTACACTCGGACCCATCACAAGTCTTTGTTGCATATCACAGTGTAATTCAATATCGACCTATCATTTATCACAACTGGTATTAACATCACCATCAATTAATATGCACTCATCATTCATAAATATATCACTTCACCTTAAATCATATAATATCGTTCCATATATCCAATATCACCCATAAATCCACATCAAATACACAACTTACCTGCATATCACCTATATATAACACCACGACATGCCATATTTTACCTAATTATTTCATTACAGGCCATGCCGTGACCAGTGCTTAACCGATAATTCAATATTCACTTCGTAACATTTATATATGACATCACTCATTATAAAACACATAACCATTTCCTGTATATGGCTACCATTTCCTTAGCCATCTCGATATGTATGATATGTAAACCATTGTGTGTCACACGTATTCACATTGCACTATTTATCGAGCAGTTTTAAACTGATATTAATATCATCTAAGTCGGCACGTCTCAACAAATGATCCCGTACACGCATGTTACCGTGTAAATTTCAAATTTGCATACTCAAACGTATATCGAAATAACATAATATACTCTGTTACTTATTATGTGCATACTCCACGTCCTATGGAACTACTTCAGGACATCAATTACTAATAATTACATACTATTACTATAAAAAGAAATAAAGTCTACCTAGAAGAAGCATTATTGTATTTCAAAGGTTTACTGACTTGTAGACCAGGATTTGGGGCTGCGCATGGTCTAGTGTCCCTCCACATAACCGGATCATTAGCGCGGTTAGAGCTCACTTTCACATAATAGCCTTCCATATCGTTATTATAGTGCATTTTCCAAACAATCATATATTCCTCTCAAACGGATTAAACCTGAAACAATCTTGAATAAGATTAATAAGTTCATACAATCAAGAACAGTAGAGACATTACGCGACACTTACGGATTTAGCCTTGTTAAAATGGGAGACAATTCGCAAGTGGCGCTCCGAGTGAAGTGACCTGAAAATTCGCGCTAAATTGAAATATCAATGGAAATGCATATACGAAAATGGATAAATAAATTACGTCTAGAAAGAAAGTGTTATTGAAAAATTAACTTCGAAGTTGCTAAAGCAATTCTGGATAAATGAACGAAGAATTATTTAACAGGTTATTATTTAAAGACTGAAATTAGACATATAATCAAGATATGAAATGGACTGCTGTGAAAGGACTTGATCTTTGATTTATGCATGACTTTTTTAGCTTTAGTAGTCATGCCTGAACTTTCACGGCTAGATTTGTCTTTTTCTCATTTAAAAACATTGTATCATCACATTAAGGCACTTGTCAATAAAAATATCGGCACATTCCTTACACACGTGATTCAATGAATTTACATTTAAGAGCTGTACAATTTTCCTTTTAACTTGAAGTCTACTAACAGAAAGAAAATCTATAAATTTAGCCTCAAGAACATTCAAAATTTCCCTATAAGCAATACTTGCCATTATATTACGGTAAAGCAAATTTGCATTGTCATATTGTTTCAACAAAATACGTACATTTCTTAAATCACCGATATTGTCTTCAGTACTTGACAATGCATTACGGCATTCCAAATTGGTAACTTGGAACACAACCAGCCATACACATATGTGTATGCATTTTCTTGAATTAAATCAAAACCCACAGATTACACTTACAACAACACATCGGTATTGAATGTTAACTGCTGCACTATACAATAAAATATGCGTATTATATTTTAAGGCAGTTATAATATGGGTCGAGCAGGTCAGAAGATCATGAAGTACTATAAGAATCTCTTTGTTACTGGAAGAATATATATGCAAACACAATATTACTCACATTTTCTTGTCACGAAGGAAACTTCATAATCACTGCAGCCAAACACAGCGCATACCTTTGCCATCATGTTGAGCGGAGATATCAAGGAATGACACACGCTACTATGTTATTGTGTCAACTCACTGAAAACGCAAAAATAATACAAAAACTTCACACACAAATACACGTGCTCTTATGACAGAATCAGTAGTTCTCAGGTCAATCCGATAGAGAGAGCTCTAATAGCCGTCCCTCGAAATCTCGCAGTGTCGCGTATTGCCTCTACTGTACTTGATACAATGATATAGCATACCATACGGATCTGACAGCTCGGAGTTACCTCTAGACAGCGACAGCGACCGGATGCGTTGCCAATCATTGTGACGAGGTGCAGTGAGCGGTTTGGCGTGTAATAGTAAGAGTGTGCGAAGCAGACTATGGCAGCGAACAGTGGGGGTGAGGAGGCTCCTGACCCCTCGAAGTTAGTTGTAGTGCTTGAATAATTAGTTCGTATGGACCAGGATACAGAAGGTAGTGATAATGATAATAGTGATAAAGTGAATAATGAACTGCAACAAGATAATCGTTCGGATAATGTAATTCGTGATCAATCTCAGAAGTCTGTGACACAAGAAACGCACCCCAGTTCCCATTACGGTACATTTATCATTTTCGTAGAGTCTAATACATCCCTGAACATTTGTCATATGCATCCCATGACATTGGAACGGGTTTTTTTACGAGAATAACATTCCAGGGATTAAATCTGTGACCCGACGGGGCAGAAATAAAGTCCAAGTTGAATTTGTGTATGCGGTTCAAGCGAACTCATTTCTCAAACATCCTATATTAGCAGAAATTAATGTCAAGGCGTATATACCAAGCTCAAATGTGGGTATTATAAGGGGAGTTGAAAAAACTCTAACCGATCCTGCCATTCTCAAATATTCAAAATCTACTGTGCCTATAAAATCTGTACAGCGCCTTAATCGTAAGATTGTCAGTCAAGAGGGTACACAGTACGTTCCCACGGGATCCATTAAAGTTGTATTTAGAGCTCAGAATCTACCACAATATGTGTCACTTTATCAAGTATACTTAGAGGTGGAACCCTATATATTTGCCCCACTTATCTGCAGAAAATGTCTGAGATATGGGCACGTAGATAAGCATTGTCGGGCGGCGAGTCCTAGGTGTGGGCGTTACGCTCTCCATCATACCACAAAAGACTGTACGGAAACATACTTTCAATGTGTCCATTGCCAGGGACCGCATTCGACTAGAGCACCAGAATGCCCGGCGCAGCAGCAGCAAGTGCGCATTAAAAGGATAATGAGTACAGATAATGTACCTTTCAAAGAATCAGTGTAAAAAGTGCAGCCTGCTGAATAGAACCCTGCTGTATATTCTCAACAGTTTCCCCCATTAACTCGGGAGATGCCTCCCCCCACACACAAGAGAATCCTAGAAAACGAAAATTCACTCAAGTTATTATCCAAGCACCTATTATTGTGCCCTACCCGGGGTATGGTGGGGAAAGGTACTCAAACTTGATCAGGGCTCAGCCTAGCACGGGAGTAAACTATTCAAGATCATCAAATTCTTTCACCATTCCCATTCCGCCGCCAGTGGTTGCAATGGACGCAAATGAAACAACTAGTATTGCCCCAATGGCACAGCCGATTTCTCCTTTTCAACGACGAGACCTTCTTCAAAGTGGAATCTATCAAACCATCACACAACTCGTTCAATTATTAGGTGACAACCCAACACTAACTCACGCTATTTATCAGTTAAGAGACAGAGTTCAGCATATCTTACAGTTCAATGATCAGAATAACCCAATGGAATCCTAGCAGTATTGTGTATAAACGGCATGAGCTATATACACTGATTCAGCAAACGGTACAACGTTTATTGCACTACAAGAAACCTGGTTTGAACCTTCACAGCGTATTGCTTATCCTAATTACACTGTCGTTCGTAATGACGGGCCAGGATATGGAGGAGTTGCCTATTTGATGCACTTTTCCATGACCTATAGACCTTTACTGACCCTTCAGACAACACCCCAAACGTATGTAATAGGAATTTACAATAAGCACATTTTACTAGTGAATATTTATTGTCCGCCGGACGTGTCTATCGCCGAAAGGCAATGGGACCAATTTTTACAGAAATGTTTTTATTTTTGGGGACTATAATTTACACCATACGTTGTGGGGAGGAAATGCGGATACACCTAAAGGTACTTATCTCCTGAATGCTGGTAATAAGCATGCTTTTGCAACATTGAACGACGGATCCCCAACTCGTCTTCCTGCGCCCCTTGCCCCGCCCAGTGCAGTGGATCTTACACTGTGCTGGAGGAGTATGGTGTCTATTACCACCTGGCATACTTTAGCCAACACGTACTCGAGTGACCATTTTTCAATTGTAATTTCACTTGGTATATGCAGACCTAGCTCATCAAACTCTCAAATGCCTACAGACAGCAATGTTGGTTCTTTGTGGCATTTTAATACGCAGTTATATACTACATATCCTGAGGACCGTTTACGTCAAATACCTAATAGCATGTTAGCTTATCAATCATTGTCTCAGATTTTACAAGATTATATTAATCTACATCATCCCATAAAAGAATCCTCTTACCCTACTTATAGGAGACCATAGAAAATTAAATGGTGGGACGAAGAATGTCACTTGTTAATTCAAACTCGTAAGTGTTTGTTCCAACAGTATCGGCAACATCTCAATCTCAAAATTATTTTCGGCTTAAACGTCATATAGCATATACTCGAAAAGAATTTCAAAAAACGTCGTTTAGCCTGGCGAGTGTTCATCTCTTCACTCAATCGATAAGTTTCTGCCGCAAACTTGTGGAATGCCATAAGGGCGTTAACAAGAGTTACGCAACATATACCTTCAATGACAATTCCTCGTCAAGTATTATCAGACTTTCTTGTCCACGAAACTCCAGATTATGTCGTACCTAATTATGTACCTTTACAGGAAGCTCCCGATACACGGTATTCGGTGTTATTACAGCCGTGTGATTATCAGGAAATAGAAGCGGTATTTCTTATTGTACTAATTTCTCCCCGGGCCCTGATAATGTAACATATCAGATGCTTAAAATATTACCGACTCGAACAAATAAAGCATTACTAGATACTTATAATGATATCTTCCGAACTTTTATTACGCCTTCTAAATGGAATGAATTTTTCCTTGTACCCATTCTTAAAAACAGGCAACTACCTTCTGATCCGAACAATTACCGTGGCATAGGATCTTATAAAGTCTTTTTGAAGATTTTACTCCAGAGACTTGCATGGGTATTAGAGTATTACAACCTAACACCGCAATAGCAATATGCCTTTTTTAAGGGACGACGCTCATACGATGCCTTCAGCATGTTTGTTATTGACTTTTTACTAGCTCGATATAGGAAACAAAGCACGATTGCAGTTTTTCTCGATATTCGACGAGCCTACGATTCTGTACTTCTCAACATCCTATGGGATAAACTTGCATCTCTCAAAATTCCTGAGGGGATTATTGCCATCCTACGACATTTGCTTACATATCGTACACTGTGTCTCAAAACGTCACAACGTAGAATGATCGTCTCCAGGCGTACGCAGACGATTTTCTGATTTACTATACGCATGAGAATTTACAAGAATGTAAACAGCATATCATATCCACCCTTAGAGAGGCAATTACGTGGTTGGATTCTCATGGTCTCCATCTTTCTATTTCCAAATGTCGTGCGATGATTTTTACGCACCATCGAACATACGAGCGTTCTCGGATTTCCTTTGATGAGTATGAAATCCCCATTGTTACTCAATATAAATATTTAGGATTAATTTTACATCATAAGCTCACATGGCGAAAGCATTTTCAACACATTCGCTCGAAAAGTGATAATTACATACAAATCCTAAAATCTGTCATCCGTAGACACTGGGGAGCTGACTCGTGGGTTGTGATATCGTTGTTCAAGTCCACTATACGAGCGATCCTAGACCATGGCTCCCATATCTACGATATAGCATCGAGTACAAACTTGACTCATCTTAATACATGTCACTATAAAGCATTGCGTATAGGTATAGGGGCCCTGAAGACTGCCCCAACAAATGCACTTCTTGTGGAATCTGGAGAACCTCCCTTACATATTCGCCGAAAAATGCTTGCCATGCATTATTTGCTTAAAATATTCGCCCTTACGAGACACCCCTTAATTCCGAAGTTGCAACTTCTCCATGAGTACTTTTCAATTCAGCGTCAAGGCTTACGGAGAATGCCTGCTTTATATTATGCCTTCGATATCCTAAAGTCGTTCAAAGATACCTTACTACAAAGCGTATCGTTAATTCCCTATCCGTTGCCGTATCTTGTTATTTATTACAAGCCCCAGATGATAATTCCTCACCGCAGTAGCTACTCTGAGGAAATAAGTGCTCAAGAATACTCTCAGTTGCCAGTTAAAAAGTTGAGATTTTCATGTACTCCTACTGGCATAGACATATACACAGATAGTGCTAAACACGCCACTGGAGTTGGAGCCGCATATTGTATACCAGCCATAAATATCAGGGAGCAATGTGGTTTACTTAGTACTTGTTCACTCTTTACCGCGGAACTATTTGTTATGCAACAAACACTCCTTTTTATTCAGCAGCACGACTATATACGAGTTACAACATATACGGATAAGCTGAGTGTTTTGCAATCACTGGCCTCCTATTCTCTATCTGCTAATTGGTATGTATATAATGTTAGAAGCCTTCTTTATATTCTTGACAATTCAGGCATTTACTTAACATTAGTATGGTTGCCTGGACGTATGGGAATTTTGGGTAATGAACAGCGGAATTTCTAGCAAAACAAGCTTCTCGCCTTCATATTCCTCTTTCCGATAATGTAGTTCCTTCGTCAGACTATATTTCCGAGATTGAAGATCGTGCCCATAATGAGTGGCAGGACAATTGGCAACACACTGCCCAAGTCAAAGGTACATTTTACTATCAACTACAGTCAGCCATCGCAACGAAACCATGGTATACGAGAGGAACATATTCTCGAAGACATATTACAATTATCATTCGTTTAAGGTTCAATCATGCTCTTACGCCCCAATACAAATTTCGTTTTCTTTTGACACAGACACCCAGCTGCACGTGTCGTACTAGTGACGGAGATGCGAATCACCTACTTTTCAGTGTCCTATAATTGTGTCTCCACGTGTAAAGCTAATTAGAAGTCTTGTGGGTCTTAAACATGTCTTCCTACCAGTGTTTCTTGTTTGTTTACTCACCGATGACTGTTTATGTGCAATCTGTTTTTCGTTCAAATTAAGATATAGTGTTTTCCTTGTTTTGAAAGTAATATGTGAAAGATTCTTAGGGAATATTTTACATGTGGTAATGATTTAAAGACATTACTTCTGAAATTGGTTCGTCAGTATCTTAACGAATATCTCAAACGTGTACGTGTCTATATGGCTAAGTGATCTTTCATTAATTCACCACGAAATCAAACTCAGTTGCAATTGTCAATTATAACCTTAAAAACGCGTGTTCAGCTGTTAGTGACATGCTACGTAATATAAAAATAGGTATTAAATCTCTGCCGGCATCCACATGATTGTTATGAACCGGTATGTCATACACATTTTATTCATATATAACTACTTAATTTAAATGTTAAAATGCTCAGCTTAACGAATCTTACCAGCACTTCACCCCAGCAGTCAGTTAACTGGATACCTTGAACATTTTCCTGGTATGTTTGCGGCCATACTAGCTAGCATTTCTTTCCTTACTTATTTTACTCGGAAATAAAATCGGCATCGTATGTAATGGAAAATTAATTTTGGTACCAAGTCCTGAGCATGTTCAGTACAGCACCCACGTCCATGAGAAACAGTAATTGGTGGTAAACTATATAGGCATTTTGAAATATTTCTCTCCACAATGCTTTTTGTACACTAAGATTTCTTACAGCTTCCTCTACATGAGAAAACATAAATAATAATTCATTCGACTGATAAATGAGATAGTCTGTTGAGTTACATTATCCTTGTAGTCTTGTTAGGGCTGAAAACGGACTTCCTTTTGCCTCCTCTGTATTGTTTTGCAGAGAACCAATCATGGTGTACAGCCTGTCACTTCGTTTGCATGTTTAACTATGTACCCACAGAAGTGACGATTAACATTCATTTTTGAACTGGTGAAAGGAAATATTTGTTCATCGTCCCAACTTGATAATGGTGGCTGATCAAAGGTAAGCTTACTATATACGTTTTCCTGAGCTGTACTTTTGATTTTACCATTCTCTTCGGCAACAGTTTTTGCCAAGGCTCTAATCTGACTTAAAAATGATGTTAAGTGTACTATCACTTAAAGGCAGATTTTGGAGTTTGATAGACTTCGACCACTTTGAGAGCAGAGTGGGATCTTTTGGGTATGAAAATATGCATTTTTCATTCGAATGTTTATATTGTAATCCGACTTGCAACCCGGGACATAGCAAGTTGTAGGCATATTCATATGCGGTAGTAAATTGAAGCATATGCTAAAGTATACGTCCTACTTCTCAAATGCTTAATCTTTTGCATTTTTCAGTTCGCGGAAAGTTAACACCAGATAATTTGCACGTATACAACTGGAGAACGATGAAAACTACTGAAAAGACCACAAACTGATAACACACTTCCACATTAAGCCGACAAAAAGCGCGCCGCTTGGACTTTTTATCGACAGCAGCACTGCAGGTGGCGGAGAACATGTACACCGTGTCTGTTTACATGTGATTCAGAGGGAGTCACACTATTGATTTCTATTCGTCCTGGTGGTTGTTACACTGATACGCAAATAACCAAGTACACCACCCAATTGTTTAGACTTAATAATACTGTCTGAGTGTTGTAAATAATATTCTCAGTCCCCACTAAGAAATGTCTTTGGACTTTAATAAGAGAACATACGAGTAGAGGGGATTTAAGGACTCTGGACCACAAGGAGTCTGGACCACTAAGGAGACTAGACCAGCCGCAGCTACTGCGCCTGCGCGTGGGCTTCCCTCCCTGCGCGGGCCTCTCACTTGCTAAGGCGCGTGTGGAGGGCGCCTCACGCTGTCAAGGCTACACACAAGTGTGGAATGTCGCTCTTTGCGGTAGCTTTCTACTGCTATGGCTAGGTGGGTGGGCGTGATAGGTAACATCACTTGTTATGGTGTGTAATTGTCTATCTTTTACTGAAAGGTATTGTAAGAGCAAAACAAGTTCACTATTAACCTTACTCTTCTAGTAGCTAGATTAAAAAAAACTCTACTGAGTGTAAGTAACTGCTTAGTTTAATTACCAAAAAAACAATTCTACCCTACTTGCCTATGTGATTACCTCTTAAATTGTTTATGTTGGTGTCAGGAAAGACATTTAGACATAAATCACGTTGTTTACTAAATTTATATTTTTTGCAGAGGCCTCTCACTTACTAGGGCGCATGTAGGAAATGTTAACTACACTTACCCGGAGGTCATTATGTAAGAGATAAATATTTCTTGAAAGGTGTTGGGGCAAGGTTCTGTGAGTAGATTTGCTTCTAAAAAGTTACTTGCTGGAGTGCCTCTCACTGCTCAAGGTGGGGCAGCTACATGTGAAATAATTGCAGCAACTGGATTTGCTTTACAAAGTTACTTGCTGGCGAAAGGTGAACAGGATGTGAGTTTTTTTGTAAAAAAAGAATCGCTCCTCTCCTCCTGCTTTGCTGTCTGTTGAAGGTTAGCTACTAACGACTCTAGCCAACCGGTGATGAGTGAAGGTCGACACAAAAGTGCTTAGTTTAATTAAATAATAATAATATTTTTCTCGACTACTTACCTTTAATTATTTTTCAAGAGGATGCACATCTAGCTGTAATTCTTGACGATAGATACACGCATTGTTTACTAACCTTACATCAATAAATGACATCTATGAAATATCACTGTACTAGTTAAAAAAATAAAAACTCAGATAAAGTCTGAAATCAGAGGTTGATTAAGAAATTCCGTCGTTACGAACGCGATAGTATGAATTTTTACATACGGAATAAAACAAAAAACAGCTCGCCATTTTTGTTTGTTGGATACGTCGCCAACTGTTTGTACTCTTCGAGGTCAAACAGCCCGTACATGAGAGTGTCATGTCTATGATTTCTTATTATCTTTGTCCAAAATGGCTAACACAAATATTTTTTTGTTTAAAAAATTGCATTATGATCTCTGAACTAATAAATTAGTTAGGGTAACATATGATGTGCTATCTCATCAAAAATTATATCGTATATATATGTTTAGCACGGAAGATGAAATAATAAATCGTCTAATGAATCAGTTAGGGGCACGTCATAAAACAACAGCAAAGAACTTCCGTGAACAAAGACATCAAACACGACAGTGTTTTAACAAAACAAAAGAACGTGGTGCTACGTAGCCGAAATATTGGTTGAAAAACTGTAAAGCATGGTTTCTTTTAAAATAAAATATTACGAATTATTTCTTAATCAACCTCTGAATTGAGACAGTGTGTGAGTGAGAGCTATAATTTGTCACACCTACACGGGTTGGTGATTTGATGATAGAAAAATAAAATCTGGTAAAGGATTCAAGGTTATAGCATTTGGTTGGTGTAAAAACAAAAAAATATGTGTATGCATATATATAGGTTGGGATGAATTATTCAAGCAACTCGAATAATAAGTGGAACATCACACTGTTTTATTTTCCTGTTAGTTCAAAATACATGATTAAATTCTTTCTTGCATCCCTCACAGTCCTTAATCATTGGATTAGGGATGTCAAAATCATCAACTTCATCTTGTCCTCTGTAGCAATAATGCTTGACACATCGCCTGCACACCGCGATTTCCATTTTCGATCTTGTGTAGAAGGGAAGTTTCTCCCATGCTTCATCTAAATCTTTAGCAGCATATGTTGAGAGAAACCCAGATGGTAAATAGTGAATTAGATGTTGTGGCATTCGAAGTAAACTACCATGTGTATAGTAAGATGTAATAGCCTCACTTACTGGTGAGAAATATATTGTACGTAAAGGATCAGGTTTAATATTTGGTGTACAAAGTTCACATTTCCACTGGATGTTACGGTTTCTCTTCTCACCAAACTCATTCTTTACTTGTTGCTCCATGATTGATGACACACAGACACTGTTGCCAACAAGGACAATACCTTGGTATTTATTCACACACTTTTTAAATAGTGTGCTACAGTTAACATTACGTCACACTGACATGGCGTATAGTCCAGTTAGCTTTAAGGTATTCTTCCCTTAGCAGTTGCCTAGTGTGAAAATAGCGAACTAGAGAGAATTATTTTATGATTGCCAACGAGGAGGATCGAACTTGCACTCTTCTAGATGTGAGCGAATTCACTTGTTTTATATAAAAAATGTAATGCTAGGTGTAAGATAATCTCACATTATATTACCAGACGCGACTTTATTGTGTGTAAAATTATTATTTTGTAGACATATGTTTGAAGCAGAACGTTGCTTTGTAGTGTATATCTATCCCGCATGTTTCCTGCAAGCAGTTTTCGCTAAACCAGTTAACGCCTAACCTCTTTCGCGGTCATTGCTGGTCATGGCCGTGCTTGGACCACGGTTTCGTCCCCTCCCCCCCCCAGGCTACAAAAAGGATGCGTAAACTGAGGTCCGGGAAGCCACGCAGCTTACTAGCAGATGTTGTATCCAGGCAGGTTTTTTGAAACTAGTTTTGGTTTTTTTAAAAAATTACATGTCGCCGTTAGAACGGGTATATATACTGCGAATCGCTTGCTGTAGATACGTTAAAGTTTCGAAATGTCTGCAGTACAACGTAGCCTTTTAGAAAAAATAGTAGCGCTGCGGGATGTAATTAGACAAAAAGTAGAATGTGAATCAAATAAGATTGTAGAAGTAGAGGGTGCGTTTGAACGCGCTATTGTGAATAGAATGAGGGAGTTCACTAGCGAAGAGTTTCTGCTCTTTATTAGTGTGTACTCTAACATTATATCACGGCGCCATAGCCCTTATTTCCACCTATTTTTAATTCACAAATTTAATTACTTTCTCTGCTGCGCGTTATTAGCAGAGCTAAGAGCGATGCTAGAAGAACGTAACGAAGATGATATTGGTGAGTTTCAACTTTTTTTTAATTTTAAGAAATTCGTTTATTGTAGGATCGCGAAAGATTTTTATTTTACATTATCTTTTTCTTTAATATAGTAGATGAACAAGAAGTAGAAGAGCCTGTAAGAGAAGAAGAATTTAATTTATTTGAACCGATATAGGTGAGTGTAAAAAAATATTTTCTTGCTTTCTTTTTTTTGCTCTTAGGAAGATAAACTAATTAAAGAGAATTTTTTACGTCACACTAACACAGATACGTAAAGGAGTAGGAAGAAAAGAAGAACCGTAGCTATATGTACATATTTAGGAAAGAAAGAAGGGAGACGATTTTTTAGGAAGAAAAAAAGAGGTTATCTTTAGTTAAATTTTGTTTAATATAATTTATTAAGATACATGTTACATAAATGTTTCGAATTAATTATGCAGAGTTGAGGTGAAAATATCTTCTTGCTTGTGGTAATGTCCAACGTTGTCATCATCAAAACAAACAGCACCGTTTCTTGAGCAAGGGAAGTCTGCAACAATAGAGAGAGGACACTATAAGATGGTAAATCTATCAGACATTAGAGTAAAAAATTAAAAATATATTATACTAGAGTACTTACTATTGATTTTTTTTAGAAAACATATTCCTTCGGACTCCATGAATTATGCGTGGCGTCGAATCCTAGCCATGATACGAAAACCTTGTCGTTATTTCTTCTTAAAATTTTATCAATGAGGTATATTTTAGGATGTTTTGTCTTCTGCAGTTCTTGTTCATAGAACGTTCCATATATTGGTTTATTTTGATAGTCGTGAAGCAAGTAAGTTTTCGGTGATGTTTCCTTTACTTTTCTTACAGTAAATAATTCATTACTCCAATTAGGAGTGTTACGGAGTTTTGTGGATGTGCAGAGGTGAAAGAAGGTGCTGGGATGAACAGGTCTCAATCTACGAAATTAAAGTTAATTTAAAATTTAACAAGGTGATATTTTCTTTTCAAGATTAAGAAATAACAAATATAACAGGTACTCAGTAGCCGAAACACAAATCGAGAATGTACAATTACAGAGTTACAGAATTTGGGCTCCGAGAGCCAGACACACAATTCTTGAGCTATAAGCCCAACCTTACGATATACAGAATTCAACAAAGCGGCAGAAGACCCCAATCATGCCCAGGAGCACTTGCTCCCAATTACACAGTAAAGCCTCCTCGAGGCACGCAGAAACAGATTTTAAGAAAGAGCAACCCGCTCTTAAGTTCAAGCCTATCAAAGGCCACACCAAATTCTACTTTCAAGCTGTCCTCCAAGGACATAGACACAGGGGTAAAAATACCCAACCTACTGAGGCCTATTCAGTGAAGAAACAGAAATATTACATGGCCTCCACAATACCAACTTGAGAGGAGGCGAAACTGCACTCCAAATACGCCTTATTAAAACCTACTTGGCACTAGGCCTCTAATGCAAGGGCGCGGAGACCCGAAAATCAGCAGTTTATATACCCTCGTGGAAAGTTCGAGGCGTTTCAGGAATGAGAACACCCGCCCACAATCATTTTATTGGCTAACAACGAAAACCCCTACACTAGATGAAGAAGAAACACATTATTGGTGGAAAATTAATTACAGAAACTCCTTATTGGTCAAATTCAAAACTGGCGGAAAGAAAGGGTTGATATTGCCAACTTAAACAATGACTGAAAGAAATTTAAAAAAGAACAAACTTATGAACCAAAAATTTCTCCAAAAACACAGTTTTTTCACTTCGCACTAGGGTGCACAATTGTAGTTCTTCAGCAGTGTCCTCTAGAAGAGAATGTTCACACTTCTTACTACAGGCAAAACAAAAATACATCGAAAACGACCCAGTTCAGAAACTTCAAAATTTACAAGTAGGGACATCTTCTGAGAAACTTGAGAATGAACACTGTAGATAAAGTTCAGGCTTCCTCCAGTAGAGGAGTTTCAACTGGCGCAAAGTTTGAATTAGCGGCGTGGAGGTGTACCACCCGGTACAAGGAGTATAGCCCTTTGTAAAATATCGCTTAAATTTACTTATTCGTACTGTGTCACCTACTTTAAATTTTGGTGGATAAGGAGACTTCTTTTTCTTCATTTCCCGTAATTTGTACACAGTAGCAAGTTGTTGTAGATTATTTGTGACGTCTATAGGTTTCATACCAATCGTACGATGTTTTCGGTTATTATATTCATCTAATAGTTTTGGTAGCATGCGAAGCCAGTGGTATGATCCACACGCCGAGAATTTCCTCCACATCCACTGCTTCAGTGTTCGATTGAAGCGTTCAACTACGCTTGCCTTCAAGCTGCTCCCTGTCGAATAGTGTTTAATTTTTCTTACTGTAATCCACTGTTGAAAAATCTTATTATAAAATTCTTTTCCCCTGTCAGTTTGAAGATGTTTTGGATAGCGTTTACATTTTGAATAGATGCGTTCCATATTCTCCACTACTTCGTTTCCTGTTTTTGTTTTAAGTGGAACTGCCCAGGCATACTTTGAATAAACATCAATAACAGTTAACATGTATTTATATCCACTATTAACTTTCGAAAACAGAGACATATCAACAAGATCCGCTTGATGTAAATCATCTCTTCCGAGGCTAATAACGCTCCGTCTTTCAAAATTCTTTCGCACTGGAGCGTGGAGTTCTTTCGCTATTTCTTCTCTGATTTTGTTCATAAAGTATAGGTAAAAGAATTCGTTCTGTGTCGTCTATTCGTTTCTTGAATCGCAGTCGATCTATAGCCAGTTGTTGCCAGTTGCTTCTTCTGTCTTCACATCCAATCTCATAGATTACTGAAATATCCTTTGAGAACCTAACCGCTTTAAATATATTTGCGAACGGAAGTTCGTCCCACCGCGCAGTGTTCATTTATTCGATGTACCTCGATTTTCGAAGTTCTTCTTCGATTGACAAGATTTCGTTTTCGTGTGACGAATGACCAGCACTTCTAGATGCTATTAACTTTTTCATTCTCTCTACTAGATTGTTTGGATCATTCCAATGAACTAATTCGATCTTCTTTCTTTGTTCATTTTTCCACTTAGCTACTTTTGATCCTCTTCCTGTACGTTTGTATTTGTGTACACTTACAAATTTTGGTGTGATCCTTCCTTTTTTCACTTTTGCATCTTCTACTAATGGCTTGATAATTTTTTGAAATTTGAGCGATTTTGTGCCTCTCATTGGCTTGCCTGCCTCATACTGTTTCCTGTGCACGTTAGTGTAATTTAATATATGACTGTAAGCTGACAGATCCTTATCATCATACAACTGTGCGTCCGGATCTTTCTGAAATATTAATTCAAGGAGACCTTCAGTTAAAGGATAGTTAAAATTGTCAATTATAAGATTGTTCTCGCGAAACAGTACTTTTTTACTCCCTAAATAGTGTTCTCCATGAACTACTCGAACCCCAAATATTCTGTCAACTTTGTGTCTCAATTTTGGGTTAAGATAATTTTGCAGGAGAGTTGTAACCTTTCTGTCCAGAGCTTCTTCTTCTTCTTCTGATTCTTCTTCTTCATCACTTATATAACTATTTAATTTTCGATTTTTCTTTGCATTTAATCCATTCGAGTTAACTGTAAGCTGCTGTAGTTTATTTAATGGTGCAGTTATTGGTTTAAATGTTTCTTCTAACTTTAGTTGGTTTAAAGCCATATCTGCTTTAAGAGAGTTATATTTTTTTACATCTTTTCTTAATTTTGCTAGTTTATCCTTTACACGACTTTTTTCCACTATGTTCGCCTGCATTTTTAAAACTGAAGTTTAACGTCTATCGTTTTACTCATATATAGTATATTCAAAGAGTATATGGAGCGGAAGATCGTTAGTATTCCATTGTTCTGGATTTTTTAGGCGGAATTGAATTTCATCACCTTCCTTTACAGCAATTGGTGTACCTATTTCTAATTCGATTGGATTGCTCACGTGATTAATCATCGCATATACCAGAGAACCACGTGAAACTGTTAGGCCGACCGCAAAATGAGACGCAGGTCCGTGAGGTGACGCAGAGTGACTCACGTCGAATTCCTCACGGCAGAGTGAGTCACAGCGACAATCGTCGCAAGTTGGATCGCAGTTTCAGTACGCAGTTTATGACCTATCTGTGTCGGTGCGACGTATGACAAGTTGTAAAAAGAAAAAATACTCACAATTAATTCCCTCTCTCATACCCCCTCGTCATGACCGTCACATTATTTGTTACTTATTTTTCTCACTAAAGCTCACTTTTTTGTGTATGGAAATAAGTTTTTCAATTTGTATATCTCAGTTTAGCCATTACAAATAATTTTTATTTGTCACATGAGTTTATTTTTGGAATTTCTCATTTTAAAACAATTATTTTTGCATTCATCAATAGATAAAACATTTAACTGCAATAAATTGGTATTCTGTTGCTTATTAGTTCTTCCTCAAAACACAGTATATAGTTTATGGTGGTTTAGACAAAAAAATACATTTAATATGATATTTCAAAAAGAATTCCTGAGTCAGGAAAATGGTTTATCAACGATATGAACAACCAAAATCACCGTGAGGCTTGCAGGAAACTGCGGAATAGAGACTGCGGTCCGCAGGGTCACCACGGGCAGCAACTGCGTCACGTCACCCTGCGCCGTAACATGCGCGGGTCCAGTCAGTTCTGTGGTCCGCAGAAACTCACCGTGAGTCATCCTGCGTCACCTCACGGACCTGCGTCACATTTTGCTGCCGGCCTTAACGGTGTAAGTGTACCCGTGTAGGGAAGCTTATACATAAGTCGACAATTTTGTAGCATATATATTGGTGACTGATTTGACGGTAGACTGTTAATCTGAAAAAGAGCTTTTCTTAGTTTATTGTGCAGTTCCTTTTTCATCACTTCAAACTCTTCTTTTGCAGTAGCAAACGTTTCTAAATACTGTTTGTTAACAACATCTTGCTCATGGATAGGTGAATCAACATTTGCAATTCGTTTGTTCTTCATATTTAATTCTCCGTTAGATTCTACTGGTAGATAATTTTTCTGAAGTTTAGATATGACAAGTTTTAACTCGTCAACTTCTCTCCGCGCAGATGCATACTGTTCTACAAAGTTTTTATTTGCAACATCTTTCTCATTTAACGGATTATGTACGTTAGTAATTCGCTTATTTTCCATACTCAACGTACCACCCACATCAACGTTTAGTTTCTGTTGATTGCTTATTTCATTCTTCAGTTTTTCGAGTTCTTCATGCGCTGCTGAATGTTTTTCTAGGTATGCTTTATTAATCGCATCCGTCGAATGAATAGGTTTGCCGATGTTTGTTACTCGTTTATTTTGCATATCTATCGATCCATCGTCATTCAGTTGTAGTAGTCTACCTTTTGTATGCTTTTCTAAAAATAAAAGCGAAATTGCATCTTGTTCCTCTTCAGGATCTGCCACACCCGATATTCTCTTGTTGTTCATGTTGAGGTTATTGTCAGTTAAAGGAAGGTGATCATCCACAATATCACGTAAAAGAGAATCAACATATTCTATGCGTGCAGAAACGTCGTTAACTCGTTTCTCTAAATTTCTCTGCACATGGTTAATGTGCGTACGCATTGTGTCAAGCGAAACTGCTTCGTTTCCATTCATCGCTGGAGCTATTCCTTTCAGGCTTTTGTTCTTAAAATCAACTGCATCCTCTTCTAGTTCACATATGTCATGTATTTCATTTTTAAGATCTAAAATGTCACGTTGTATTTCTTCTTTATTAATACTGTCCTTAACGGTTTTTAACACATAATTTTTATTACAAGCATCCTCCATGTTTATAGGATTGCCGACGTTTTTTAAACGTTTACCATGAATACTTATGTTTCCGTCAGATGTTGATGTTACGTAATTTGTATTAACCATCATTTGTTTCATCTACATATGATTTAGTAGCAATATCATGTCGTGATGGTGGTCGCGTTACATACACGTTACTGGTTCTGTTGTTTGATGCCATCGTGATGTTCTTTCTCTACTCAACAATTCGAAAATGAGTTCGTTAATGTACACACTGTCGTATTTATATCACATAAAATATATCGAATCCATTTCGATATCGACCTTTGCTTATTTCGCTATCCTTATCGATAACGAGAAAGCTGAATTTCGACTGCGACCAGCAACGATAACATAAATCAGTGAACTGGTTGTAACTCATATCGGTGTTCACGTGATCGTCGTAGACATGACGAAGATTTCTTGCATCTTGTTTAAACAGAATAATGAAATTAGCGTTGTCTCTAATAAGTTGTTTGGGAATGCAGGAATAGGTCTGACATAAGTAAAATCATCCACGATATGGTGTCGACCTCTACTAAAGTAGTCTTTCATGTGCTGCTGTTTGTCGCTTGCTACATCGTCAAAAATAAAAACGGAATTTCTTTGAGCTTTTTCTGAACGTATTACTTGCTCACGATCAGAGTAAAACTCACATTTCATTTCTTTAATAGATTTTAAAAGCTTCTCTAGCTCAATATATTTCTTCTGCGACAATGATTTTGAGTAAACATACACATTCTCAAATCGTAACCCGTTCGGTTGCAATAACAAATTAATCATTACATTAGTCTTCCCTGCATTCGATGGACCGCATATGATACCGCGTATTGTGTCCGGTAACAGTTTACTATTTTTATTTTTCTTTCTTACTGAACGTTTTGTGGCGTTCAGATTTGCAACAGGTAAAGATAACGATTGTTTTATTGCCTTTACCATCACTTTCTTTTGATGATAATAATTTTCATCGATCGAGTGCACAAGAACAACACGTACAGTGGATTTATTTTTCTCAAAGTTATTGTTGATTATTAAATAAACATGAACTTTTTTACCTTCTGTTTTACTTATCTAGTTCCAAAATGGTTTGTGCATCACACTACACGTAGTATTAAGAAGTGCTGGAAGAGCTGTCCTGTTATAGTTATCTAATAATATGTTGCCAACTTCACAACCCCTCATATACCGACAAGAAGGTGACCATTTTCTGTGTTCTGTTAACGGATCATCATCTTTTTCCCACGAAAATAATTCGATTCCGCAAAAAATACATTTAACTGCGTATAGGTATCCCGTGTAGTAAAATCCAGCTGCGTATGCAGCATGTCGACATTTTGAAGTAATTCTAGTTGGACAGCTGTTATTTTTTTCATAGCACTCTATGCCATAGACGGTACCGTGTAGAAATGAGCGGCGTCAATACCATATGTCTCTTTTCCACTTAATCTAAAGTTTTCAAATACGTCGGCCAAGAGTAAAGTATCGATTTTCAAGTAAAGATCAGAATATTCACCCAACGATTTACAGTTAAACTTATTCCAAACAAGGTGAGCAAACGCGTAGTTTTCTTCCGAAACAGTTTCACCCTTTAAAGAGCCAAAGAATGAACTTCTTGGCGGTAAACTAGTGTCGTATAACACCTCCATACTAGTGATATATTCGTATGGAAATATCCCTTTCCGAGAAGCAAGTTTAAACTGTAAATCATCGGTGAAATACCGTCTCGTTACAAGCTTTAACTCGTCACTAAGTAATAGTGACATTTTGTCCAGCGAAAAAGGAATAAAGTTGTAAGTGTCTATAAATCTTAGTTCAACACATTGTCCTTGGTTATAACGTATGAAGTTTGAAAAACCTTTGTATCGCTCCATGTTCACTGGTAATAGTTTAATGTTTGCTCTGAGAATTGTCATATCATCCCCTCCCTTTCTATGCAGTTCTCTAATTATAAAATGACCATCAGAGGCTGTTAAATTATGAAATGCTACCGGCAAGATAGAAATTTTACGATACTGTAAGTTACACGATTGATGTGCTGACCCCCTGTAGACACCCGTTAAATGACAATGATCGCGAACTTTAATTTCATTATCTGCGATTTCCTTCTCACATATGTGACATAATGTAGACGAGAGAAATTTATTTTCTTGCTCAACAGTCAATGGTAACATCGGTTTCGTTTCAAAATAATAGGGCGCAAGCGTGTCCACTAAGTTATACATCTCGTCTACGAGCCATTTAACACAATCACTACCTCGATAGAGTTTGAAAGAGCACAAATCTCTGTCAAAACTACAGTGTAAATAATATGCTACGCTGTATGGCACATGTTCGTGAATTGGAGTTGAATGCGACGTGTTATCATTTGGAAAACAAGTAGACGCAGGTTTCAGTATGCATTCTGTGTCAGCATACACAATAAAAGGCACTGTCTCTTTAACCTTATACTCTGCAAAGTACACTAGCCGTTCTCTATCCGAAGGCATTATACTTTTGCCCACCGGAAATTGTATACAGTCATTACTGTGCAAAGCTAATTTTTCCTCATTGTGGAAGTAAGACAAACACCGTCTGCAAATATAAATTCTACTGCGGTTCTTCGTAAGAGATGAGCGCACAAGACGTGGAAGATTCTTAATCAAACAAAAGTGATACTTCTCACTCTCGCCAATCTGAAGCATTAGAAGATCAACTTTCCTTTCGCACGTTTTATGTGAAATGTACAAAGGTACAAGAGTAAACTCTTTTTTGTCTTCTTTCTGTCCTATGCACACCAAGTTGTTCTCGTCATACTGCGCTCCGAATACATTCACGGAGATTTCGTTTTGTTCTTCAAATTTTCTTATGTATCTCATTTCCATCGGGATTGGTATGTCTTTTAAATTTAAAATTTCATTATAATGTGGATAAGAAGAAATGCGATCTACATGATGTTTAGCTGGAACTAAGCCAGCAACTACACTCCACGCAAAGCAAGCATCTCGTGTGTTCTGCAGATTAATAACTGCTTCATTGTTTCTAATTGCTGTAGGCAACGTTAGACTAGTTAGCGACTTGCCAACGTGAAAACCTACATTTTTATTAATGTTTATCCGCAATTCGCGAATTCGTAGCAGAGATCAACCCGAATCACGAGCCTCGAACTCTGATATTTTTTTCAGAATCGGTTTAGTTACATGCTCGTTGTACCATTCACTTAAATTAGTACCTTCGGTAATTTCAGCATTCCTTGAATGAAAATATTTGTTATCGATTTTTTCGTGAAGAACATGTTGTGTGCAGAGAACGGTATTTACTTTTAATGCTTGTGTGTTAAGTGCTTTCTTCACATACTTATTAAACCACACGTAAGATTTATCTAGGAACTCTTCGGGAAGTAAGAAATCATTGTTAATATTTACCACCGCTAGTGTGTACACTCTGCGCCGAAAAGCTTCCTCGATTTGTTTACACTGAAAAGCAGACAAATCTTCTATCTGAAAAGTTAGCGCATTAACAGTGCGAGCGTGAAAATAAATTTCTAACATCCGATTAGGCATTTCCTCTAGCTCGTTAAAATTTTCAATCAGCTCGAACTGAGCTTCTTCTCGCTCCTCGCTAGGTTCGAACCGATATGAAATTAATATTGATCCATTTACCTCCCTCATAAACTCACGAATGCGTTCAAACGCTCTATCGAAATGAGCTTGCATTCTTCCCGCATCTTCATCTGTCTGTAAATTAATGGCTAATTTTCTACGTTTGCTCGAAGGAAACTCCATGACTAAAAAAAATTACGTTTTGGTCCTAAATTTTTCTGCGTTCTCAAGACAAGTCCAGCAGTTGCTGTAGCAACGGCTTATCAAGAATGTACAATCCGTCATTACACAGTATAACCATCGAGCTAGGTCACTCCCTGCTACATCGAGTGAACAGCGAACAGCTTCGCTTGGAAACTCGTCCTGAAGCTTCCCTAACAATGTATCCCGGTAATAGGAAATTTTGTTCGATTCTTGTGAAGAAAAGGAAAATTCAATTTAATAAATTTCTTCGAATGTATTATACTCCAGAAATAGTAAAAAATGTTCATTACTTGAAAATTCACTCAAAAGAAATCGCACTACAGCAGCTGTCACTTCCTGCTGGCTTTCGTAAGCTTTACTCAGGTTCGTCACATATACTGTATAATTAAAAAGGGGAGCCTCTCTGTTCCATAGTTCAATACAATTAGCACTCACTTCTTGTTGTTGTTGTGCGCTCAGTTGCCCTGCTTCATCTTCAACAGGCTGCGAAGTAGCGACCACATCCTCCTCTCGATGTACTTGCAGACGACGACTCTGTATGCTTGGATATGCTTGATGTTCAGTTCCTGGTTTAATCTCAACTTTCTTCCACTTCATCATATCAACACCACGAACCTGGAAAGAAGCACCACATACTATTTTCAATTAACAAAACAATTATACAAATACGGTGAAAAAAATTACATATATATGAACAAAAAATACTATCTGCATACTTACTTAGTTAAAATAATTGTTGTAACTGTTGACATTTTACTGTAGGAAGCACACTTGATGGTAGCCCCTCTCCATGCCTTTGTACATCATTTTCAAGTTGTTTTTTAATGAATTTATTTCTTCTATTTCTTCTGCTGTAAGTTTTGAGAATTGCGCCGACAGGAAAACACTCACAGTCTCCTCATCTTCCCCTTCTATATCAACGATTATTTTCCTCCCAAATCGTGTTTCTACCGCTCTCAGCGCTTTAACCTTAAATGGATGGTTAATTTGCAACTCGCTTAGTTTTTTTATTATGAAATTGTGGTGAATTTGCAATTTTGTTTAATTTCATTAGCATATCCATTATGTTGAAGCTGCTATATCGATATTTCGTTGAGCCAGAAGTAGGCTAATAAACGTGTGTATATTTCCAGTATAATGTCGACCGAGAATAGTGGAGATTATGTGCAGTTAAAAGGAACTGGCGGAGAAGAAAATAATTTTCTCATCAAGATTGTTAATTGAATTTGTTATTGTTAAATGTGTTAGTTTATAATAAATGTCAGAACCTGTTGTTTTATATTTTTGTGTTATTGTCGCTAGTCCTTGTCTCTTTCCCTGCCTTCGAAAATAAGTAAAGCCAGGCAACGAACGGTCCACCCTCGGGAATCTCGTTCTCCGACTGAGGTATGCCCGGTAAGAAGGGGGCAGTACCAACGTTAAACACTTCCACTTTCTCCTTCCCCTCGTTCTCTTCTACTTTTCTCATCATTTGCCTCAACCTAATTCCTGGATAACACTCTACCCTGGTTCCCTTTCCTCCACACGCTTTCCCCACATGGCTAACGGTGGAATCCGCTATGAGCAGAGCATCAACCCTACCCACATCTACTTCCTCCTCCCTTTTCTCCCTCCCATGACCCTGTTCTACTTGTCTTTTCTATCCTCTACTCTACATTTCCCTTTTCTACCTGTTCCCATCTTCATACTTCCATACATTTCAGCAAAGGTTCCCTGTTCCTCATCTTCCCTCTGTTCTAACTGGACTAGCACGTACCGTTTACTCAGAGACACTTGTCCTCAATTCTGATCCTGAATAGAGCCCTTGCCTGCATTCGCCTTCCCCTTAGATCATTGGACCAACTGTCTTCTACAATTCCCCCCTTTCCTTCCCATGCCTCTTTTACACCTGCTCTAACCTGTGCACTGTTTGAATGAGGCCTACCTTCCTCCCTGTCCTCTGTGAGAATCCTAACGACCTCCCTCAAATTCTTCAACACCTCCCTCATACCCCTCAATGCCTCACCACAATTATGTCCCTGATTGCTTTTTAATTTATATTTTGACTTCTTTCTGTGTATTTTACTTTTGTAAAATTCCATGGGGGTTATAACCCCCAGTAACCCTCCTTGTCTACGCCCCTGATCCTTATTACCAACACCTACCAAAGCATTGCGACAATAACCATGTATTAAGGTACTTCACAACCAGCTATATACATATGATTCAGTATTTTTCTAAAATCAGGAAATGATCGGAACATATAGTGTACGACTTTCGAAAGCGCTGTCAGAGACACTCTGATAGAGCTTTTCAATGTCTCTCCTCCTGCATCTTAACGCCGAATGGTCACATGTGAAAATAATTGTTAATATACCGTATTGTACCCTTGCCGAGGAGACACCAGAACATCAGCGTCATGAGCGCAAACTCATGAAGTTCTTTTCATCTCAGGGTGGTTACCGTCCGTTTTAGTCACATCAGTAGGGGAGAAAAGGGGTTCCCACTCCAGGAAATGACTTCAAAATTTTTCTGCTGAGTCAGCACCCGAGGTCATTGACCCCGGTCACGTGACCGTGACGTTAACACGCCGTGCTCTTGTTTGTAAACAAAGCCATGTGCTTTTTTGACAGTCATGTGCTTTTCACAGCTCTCGTCCGCCATCTTATATCGCCAACCTCAGTGCTGCCATCTTGACGGCACTAAACCTCGTGACCACCACCTTTGACACGTGGTGGCGGGCAATTTGAAATTCAACGTGCTTTTTGTCAGAACAAAGCCTCGTGCTCTGTTGACAGTAAAGAAGAACGCATCGCCAACCTCATTGCTGCCATCTTGACGGCACTAAACCTCATAGATGCCACCTTAGCTACGTTGCGCCGTTCCCGCGTCCACGTAAGGACGCACAAGATCCAGACTAGCTCAAATATAATTATAACTGTCGTCATTCATGGATTACGGGCTATAGGTTCCGAATGAGAAAAAGAACACCGATCTATACTCGTGGAAATATCTAACCTACGCAGAAGGACGTCTCCTACTCGTATTCCTAGCTAGTATCCACTTGTAGATTGTGAAATTACCAAGACATTAGCACTTACAACTAGGCAATTACTCTAAAAGTCATTAAAAGAAAGATTGACTTTTATCATGCTTCATTTATTATAAATTAAATCGAATCAGGAGTAAAAGATTATTATATTCTCTCTTTGAGATAAAAGGTAATGTATGTTAAACTATACATATGTTTTGAAGTTCATTTTTGGGAATATTAAGTTAAAGTCTTTGGGTAGAAATAAAATATCCAGTTAGGATGCTTGAAAATAAAACAAACACGACCTTAAAATATCTCAATTGAAAGACATTCGTCTGAAAATCTAATTGAAAAGAAAAGAATCTAAGTTAAATAAAGATATTAGATGCATCTAATAAAAATTAATGAAAAATTTACATCATAACATACTATGTACACTGTCGAGGATTGAGAGCTTTTCTTGAAAATGTTGAACGCAGTTTCATATTTGGCAATGAATCAACTAAGAATTGAAATCACATCTTTCCCTAAATAAATTCTTGAAAAATTAATCTGAATGTACTATTTTCTTTCATCTCATTTTCGTTAATTCATGGGAATACATTAGCTTTTCTTGATTCTAACTATTTGTGTTCAAATACACAAATAAATTAAACTGGGAAAATATCTTCAGAATATTTAAAACATTTGACAGATATCGTATTTTCAAAACATGTTCATATTTCGTGGCATATCTTCTTGCATAAGCATCGACAACTCCCTTTAAGTCAATGTATACCGAGCTCGATAGCTGCAGTCGCTTAAGTGCGGCCAGTATCCAGTATTCGGGAGATAGTAGGTTCGAACCCCACTGTCGGCAGCCCTGAAAATGGTTTTCCGTGGTTTCCCATTTTCACACCAGGCAAATGCTGGGGCTGTACCTTAATTAAGGCTGTGGCCGCTTCCTTCCCACCGCTAGCTTTTTCCTGTCCCATCGTCGCCATAAGACCTATCTGTGTCGGTGCGACGTAAAGCAAGTAGCAAAAAAATCAATGTATGCTCCTAACATATTATGATCAAACATCACATCTAAAAAATTATGCAAATTTCTCTTAATTCGAAATCGTTAATTAATTCAAGTGCATATCTGTGTCATAACACTGTGCTATTAGGTGTATCTGACCGTCATTCCATCAAAATATACGGTACCTGGGTGGTCTACCTTGTGAGAAGACTTCACTTTCAACTAACAACTCTTATTTGTGAAGTTAAGTCACCAGTGATATTGGGTAATGCATTAGAATACACTTCAAAGCTTCCCTAACATATGAGAAAAATCTTGCAATTAGAAGAAATACACGGATGTAGGCTAATTTATCATCATCCTCCTCATTGTGAATTATTTTGTGATCTTTAATAGAAATATCAACATACGGACGGCATTGAGATCGTATCCTATTCTACCCATGGCTTACTCATGGATAAATGGTCAACTGAAGACACATTATATTCGTTAACTAGCTCAAAAATACGTTACTTGGAATATTATTCTCCTTAACACACAACTATGACCATACTCACGAAGAACAATAACTATCACCAACATTAATTATCATAACCTCATATCATTATTCATATTAAAGAACCATCATTTCACATTTCATATAAATATCACATTTCACTTCACAGTATATTCATTTTCTCATTCCAACTCGACGTATTCCTCACTGTCATCATGGACCTTGAACTTAACTACTCTGTCATAGTTTCAATCCTTTCATAATTCCAAAAGATATTACCACATCCTTCTATATAGTAAGCATTTCCTACATACGATCTCATTTCTACTGATACTCGGTGTCATAAGTTCTCACATATGCTTAACATTTACCTCAACGTCGTATGAAATTCACCAATAGATTAAAAATTAACCTCCTCTCATAGTGCATTGACAGCAATACGAACAGATGCTTTATTATCACTGGTTGACTATACCCTACATATGGATTTGACGTTTAGTCTTTGATGAATACCTAACATCCTTTAACCTAACTTTGGTAACCGTCTTCTCGTATATATTTATCACACTGACACTAACTAGAGTAGCACTTTAACAAAAAGAATGAATAAATTCTTACTTGTATATTTGACTTAAAGAAAACTAATCTTTGCTTTGCATTTCCCGTTGTCGTCTCATGTCCGGGTGGATGGACATGTGGACACAGCTCCTTGCAATTCCCTTAGGTGTTTGGGAACATTTGGAACCGTCTCATCTGGTTACTGGTCTTCATGGGCCCGCAACGTCATCCTGCGCTGCTCTCATCTGGCCAGTCTCGCCTTCATTTTCTTAGTGCATCATGGTAGTGGCTGGAGCAAATGGAACAGAATAAGACATCAATTTAGGCAATGTCGTCATCTTATGGCTGTATTTTTCTACTATTTGCCTGTGATAAATAAAGATTGCTCTTGGAAGAGTTGATCTCAGAAATATTCTAACAGTTTGGAATATGCGAAGGTGATTATTTTGCTCAAATGGAGATTGTGCGTCTTTATATATTTCCTTTTCTCTATCTTCTTGCCGATGTTACAGTTCTTTAGTCGTTCCAAATTGGTGGTATCGGCTAATACGTCGTCTTAGGTGTGTGACGTGACGTATCACTTTGGAATCTTTTTATATTTGAGGCGCTCGGGGCTAGATAATGGTAAGCCACATTGAGGAAATTGTACAGGAGAGCCATATGAAGGTTCAAAAAATACCATAAATCAGGTGATGGACATAAGAGATATGTTTATTGAATGATAAAGTGCTATATACATTGACATACTATTGTAACATGAAACAGAACCTTTTTGCCTAATGTATATAGTATAAAAAACAATAATACACATAATTTTGTGGCTTGTCATTGTCTATCACCAAAGTTTCAGTGCCAACGTTTGGCTTTACTGATCACCAATCACTTCACTCTCACCGTCATCTAAGAAACTGCCATCAATTAATTCAGGCTCCTCAACCTGCTCTGTGGTTTCGTACTGAGTCAGAGATAAATAATATCCATGATGCACCGCAGGTATATAGGGAAGCTGGTCCATGACGTCAGACAGTTTCTTATACCGTATAGGAATGGGCCTACGATTGTTTGGTGTTAAGGTCGCAATCCACGATGTCTGTGTAGGACAGCCATGCTTCTTGACATTAATTTCACAGAAGTCTCCGTGAACAGTGTACTCTTCACCCTTAAAAATAAAAAAATAATGTCCATCTTACAACGTGTTTATGAAACATATCATATTGCTAAGTTAATATTAATTCGGTATTCTGTGCCGGCTCTCCTAAATAATAATATTAATTATTATTATTTAATTAAAGTAATGATTTTTCTAATATTTTTAATTCTGGTTAATAGCTATGTTTAAGTGCATATCCGATTACACCGGCGTTTACGTTTAGCCCTTTTACTCAACTCCGGTGTTTACTGCCACCATCGATGCCTTCCATTCTTAGCAGGTGAGATGGGCTCCTCTCTAACAAGGGGAGCTAAGTCTTCATCCTTGCGGAAGAAAAAATAATAAAAAATGAATAGCATGAACCTATGAAACTGCACTGAACAATACAGCAATTCAACAGCTGTATAATGGCAAGCCACAATAACCCCTATCGCAGTCACTTAGTGATGCCCATCTTAGTCCAACAGTCATTTATGGTTACTTGGCTCCTTATAAATATCTTAGAAGTATTCCCATAGTTCATACTTCCATTAAATATTACCGTTATCTTACAGTACTACATGTACTGCTTTGTCATGATAAGCCACGTTGTCATGTGCTATAATATGGCATGCCACATAATAACATGTTGTTGATGCTTACCTCTGATGATGATGAGATATCACTTGGATTTGGCTGATAATCCACATCTACAACACTGTCATCGCACGAGGATTCACTCTCAAGACAGTTGGTTTCCGTCTCGGTTCCAAAATGCATTTTTCATCGAAAAAACAGCTCACACTGTTTCCTCTACAAGACGCCATCTTGCTGCGGCTTACCATACTAAAGCACAAAAATGACGTGCTGTGTCTTGGTGCAATACATAACAACAGAGCGTGTGCTGCCATCTCTTGGTTTCTTCAAATAGCACTCTGCCAGTGGCTTGCCATCCTCTAGCAGATACGAAATGCGTACAAATCTAAATATTGCTCAATGTGTGGCTTACCATTATCTAGCCCCGAGCGCCTCATTTTAAAAAGCGCTTTAATTTCGCGGTGCGAAATAATTTGTAGCGTTAATACTGCAGAGAATAGCTGTGAACGAAGACTTCTTTCTGTCTTAGGAATAGAATTCCGGTGTAATGATATTTTCTTCTTGCGATCGACTATGACGTGCTTCTTCTCATAAGCAAATTAAATGAATGTTAAAATTTTCTTCTAATAATAACTCTTAACAATCTTCATACGTCATTCTTTTATAACCGCCTTCTATGTTTCTTTTTCGCCTAGCGCTCGACGAAAACATTACTACTTCGGCTTGTAGTAGTGTCTGACGTTTTACAATAATATCGTCGTTCCGATAACTGAGACTCCATTTTTGTTCCGGTTGGATCTTATTGAGAACAGTGAAATGGCACAATGTGGTGGCGGGGAATTTGAAATTTCACGTGTTCTTGTTTGTAAACAAAGCCACATGCTTTTTGACAGCGGTCAGCGGCCATCTTTAATCAACAGAGCATAGTGCTGCCATTTTTACGCTACTAAACCCCATCCTTATGCACGTGATGGCGGGTAATTTGAAATTCCACGTGCTTTTTAACAGCTGTCATCCTCCATCTTGCATCGCTAACCTCATTGCTGCCATCTTGAGGACACTAAACGTCATAGTTTCCACCTTAGCAACCTGGTAGCGGGCAATTTGAAAAATTCCACGTGCTCTTGTTTGTAAACTATGCTACGTGCTTTTGACAGCTGTCAGCAGACATCTTGCATCGCTAACCTCAGTGCTGCCATCTTAACGGCACTAAACCTCATCCTTATGCACGTGGTAGCGGGGAATTTGAAATTCCACGTGCTCTTCAAAGCCACATACTTTTGACAGCTGTCAGCAACCATCTTTAAACAACAGAGCACTGTGCTGCTATCTTTATGACACTAAACCACATACGTTTGCCATGTGGTGGCGGTCAATTAAAAATTCTACGTGCTCTCTTTTGTAAACAAAGCCACATGCTTTTTTGACAGCTGCCATCTATAATCAACAGAGCACCGTGCTGCTATCTTTACGGCACTAAACATTATATGCACGTAGTGGCGGGCAATTTGAAAAATTCCACGTGCTTTTTGACAGCGGCCATCTTTAATCAACAGAGAACCGTGCTGCCATCTTGTCGGCTACTACGTTTGGCATGTGGTGGTGGGCAATTTGAAAGTCAATGTGCTCTTCAGAGCTGCGGTCAGCGGCCATCTTAAATCAAGAAAGCATCGTGCTGTCATCTTGATAACACTAATCCACATACCTTTGCCATGTGGTGGCGGCAATGTGAATTTCTATGTGCTTTTTGACAGCTGACAAGCTGCCATTTTTAATCAACAGATCACCGTGCTGCTATCTTTACGGCACTACCTTAGCTGCGTGCTCTTTAATGCTGGCAGGGGTAAATCGACATTCCTGCATCCTTACGCATGTAGTGGCGGGCAATTTGAAAACTTCCACGTGCTTTCTGACAGCTGTCGGTCGCTATCTTCAACTACATGCACATGGCTTGCTACTATATTGATGCGGAATTTTAACAGGACAAGCAAGCAAGCTGCTTCTTGTCAACACACCGCCAGCAAGGTGTCCTTCTCAACATACAATTATCTCAGAGAACTACCGGATGCCCTTCTTGACGCTCCCTATATCTGCCCTTGCACTGTGCTATTTTGTAGCTGATTACCTATGGCATAAATTCTGCTACTATGTTTTCGTATGGATACGTAATTCCGTTGAGATATAGTCTAACATGTCTTCTATCTTGATACGGAATTTAACGGGACAAGCAAGCAAGCTGCTTCTTGTCGACACACCGCCACCCAGTTGTACTTCTCAACATACTATTATCTCAGTGAACGACCGGACGCTCCTCTTGACGGTCTCCATCCAACGGAGAAATCTCTGACCTGGTCAGGATTCGAACTTAGAGTCAAAGTATGCACCGTACACGACGAGAGAAGCAAGCAGAAATCTAAACCAGTCTACGGTGCGACTGCTGCTCTTCACGACTTACATCTTTGAACTCGAGGACGAGAAGCAAACAACATGTTTTAACTTAAAATTATTCTTGTGCGCCAACTGTAATAACGCATTTTCAGACCTGAATTCTGAAATCTGTTGTTGTAATTAGGGTAGACTTAACTGCAGTTAATAATTGTGTAATTCTTGTATATTATTCTCTGTTTCCAGTAATTAACAGGAATTTACATCCTGTTAGCGTGTTTCAGGAATAAAAAATCGTACAATTAAGTAGTATCGTAGTGTTGTAGCAGCTATATTAATTAACTTACTGTCGTGTGATCTTTGTGAACTAATCTAGACAAGAGTTCTTTCCTTTCATTTTTATTTTGCACAGAAAAAATTATCTTATTTTTCCTTTTCTTTTCATTATTTAGTAAAGAATGGATAAGCAGTGCGAGTGTAAGAACTGTGGGTGTGGCCAGGCATTAAGGAGTATGAGGGAGGAGTTGGAGAGCTTGAGGGAGATAATTAGGATTCTCTCAGAGGACATGAACGAAAGTAGGCCTCCAAACAACGTACAATATACAGTAGGTGTAATAGATGGATAGGAAGCGAAGTGGGAACTGTAGAAGACAGGTGGTCTAATGTTTAAGGGGAAGGAGATTGCAGGCTAAGGACTCCATTCAGGATCAAAATTCAGGACAGGTATCGGTGAGAAATCGGTACGAGTCACTGCAGGTAGAACAACCGAGGGAAGATGAGAAACAGGGAACTGTTGCCGAGAAGTGTGAAATAGGAGAAAGGGAAGAGGTAGGAAAGGGAAATGTGGAGTAGTGGATACGAAAAAACAGGTGGAAGAGGGTCAAGGGATGGAGAGAATGGAGGAGGAAGTAGCTTCTCCAAATGTCAGGAAAGATAGGACTGACCAGAAGGAGAGGGGATCAAATGAGGTGGGTTGGGTTGAGGCTCTGGTCATGGGGGATTCTATCGTTAGACATGTCGGGAAAGTGTGTGGAGGAAAGGGTACCAGGGTAGAGTGTTATCCAGCAATTAGGTTAAGGCAAATGTTGAGGAAAGTAGAAGAGAAGGAGGAGGGAAAGGAGAAGGTGGTAGTGTTTCACGTTTGTAATAACAACGTAAGACAAGCAGGTATAAGTACCAACATAGTTGAGGATGTTTGGGAACTGGTAAATGCAGAAAGGGTGAAGTTGGAAGCTAAGATTGTTATCAGTGGAATACTGTGTAGGAGGGATACTGACTGGAAGGTGATTGGGGATTTAAATGAGACTATGGAGTGGGTATGTGGGAATCTGGGAGTGAGATTTCTAGATCCTAATGGGTGGGTAGGAGATAGGGATCTGCGCTCAGAGGGCCTTCACTTAAACCGCAGTCGTACATACAAGTTAGGAAATTTGTTTAGAATTTTTATAGGGAGGTACATTCAGGGAAACAGGATAGCCTAGGGAGCTGTGTTAAGGGAACAGGGAGCTGGAAATCAAGTAGGGATGACATAAAACTGTTAGATCTCAACTGTAGAAGTATTGTAAAGAAAGGAATAGAAATAAGTAATTTAATAGATATATACTTACCAGATATTGTAATAGGAGTTGAATCATGGCTGAGAAATAATATACTAGATGCAGAAATGTTCTCACGGAACTGGAGGGAGTATCGTAGAGATAGAATAAGAATGGTAGGAGGGGGAGTATTCATTCTGGTGAAAGAAGAATTTGTAAGCTACGAAAAAGTTAAAGTTGACAAACACGAAATTGTAGGGGTAAGGCTCATCTCTAAAGATAATAGGCAACTTGATGTCTTTGGAGTGTACAGACCAGGAAAGAGTAGCGCAGATGCTGATTCAGAATTATTTGATAAGATAACTAGCTATGTGGGAAACGATAAGGAAAGGAACGTGATAGTTGCGGGTGATCTCAATTTACCAAATGTCAATTAGAAAGGTAATGCGTACCACAGGAAGCATGACCAACAAATGGCAAATAAGTTAATATGGGAAGGGCAGCTGATTCAGAAATTGATGGAACCAACCAGAGGGAAGAATATTCTGGATGTGGTGCTGGTAAAACCAGATGAGCTCTATAGAGAAACTGAAGTACCGTAATAGATGGTATTAATGATCACGAAGCTGTTTTTGTGGTAATTAATAGTAAATGTGAAAGAAAGGAAGTGATTAAAATTAGGCATATTAGGCAGTACCATACGGCTGATAAAAAGGCATGAGGGAGTTTTTAATAAGTAACTATGGTCGGTGGAAAACGGTAAATACAAATGTAGACAGACACTGGGATGGGTTTAAAGCATTTGTTGAGGAATGTGAAAATACGTTTGTACCTTTAAAGGTAGTAAGGAATGGTAAGGATTCACTTTATTATAACAGGGAAGTAAAGAGACGAAAAAGGAGGTGCAGGTTGGAAAGAAATAGAGATAGAAATGGCTGCGTAAGTAAGGAGAAATTAAAGGAACTTACTAGGAAATTGAATCTAGCAAAGAATTCAGCTAAGGATAACATGATGGCAAGCATAATTGGTGGCCATACAAATATTAGTGAAAAATGGAAGAGTATGTATAGGTACCTTAAGACAGAAACAGGTTCCAAGAAAGACATTGACAGATCAAGTAACTTTTTTAGCCATTTTCTATCCTATCATCACTATGTGCGATGCAAGTGCTGTGTGTAAACATGAGTATGTGCTAACGCTACCTTCAGGCAGCTAGACGATAATTATAACAGGTTAATTGTTGACAAACCAAGTACATTTGTAGCCCTTTCCTATCCTATCATCACTATGTGTGACGTAAGTGCTGTGTGTAAACACGAGTATGTGCTACCTCTACTTTCAGGCAGTTAGACGATATTCATAACAGGCTAGCTGTTGACGATCCGACTTGACCTTTCCTATCATCACTATGTGCGACGCAAGTGCTAACTTTACTTTAAAGTGCTTCACCTTTCTAGGCTATCGTTCAAGCTACAGACATACATTAATATTTTTTGTTTTTTTCTAGGTACATCAAGAATTATCGTCGTCATTTATTCGAGTCAGAGTTTGCAGGCTTCAAAGTGCACATTTAAAGAATTATCGTTATTCATCCTAGTAACAGTTTGCAGTCTTCAACGTGCACATCTTAAGGTATGTTTCGATCATTTTATCGATCTCATATGTTTAATTTTTTAAATTCTAAAAATAGTATTTCGCTTTTTTGTAGAAAAACAATGGAGAAGATTAATCAGCTAGGTCATATTTCAACTCCTACCAACAGGCCGCTGAGTGTCTACCGCTAAATCAGTAATTTAAAGTGATTTCACTACGAAAATTACAATCAAAATTTGGGGAAAGAATGTTATGCGTCTGTGAGGACTTCCAAATTTTTCTACCAATAGATTTAGTGCGCTAACTGATTTAGAAATAGAAGAACTAAATCAACGTTCTATTTGCATTATATACCGTGGAATTGAGAACAAATCTTGTGTTATTAGTTTTGTTGATGCGTAATTATGACAATGAATTGAATGGATAAAAACCATAATGGCATAAGTGACATTTAAAAAAATGAGTTAAATGCAGGATGTAACTCCGGGAAGATGTATCCTTTCACCAGCAAAGAGTTACAAGTGATAGCGGTAATATTCTGTGCTCTAGTGATGGGTGATGAAACTACAAATAGCATGCTTTGTATGAGTGTTGAAGATGTTTAAATGCCTTTATATCTAAATGACCAACATGCTACTTATACCGTTATGGTTTTCATCCATTCAGTTGGGGAACTATATATACATGTTTTTCATCGCGTATTATACGGAATTCATTAAATGTGTTAGATCCAAATTCGTTCTTACTCACTTGCTATAATGTTTTCGAATTTTATCAGTCGGTTTCTTTAGTGCAGATTTAAAGTAAGTTTTAGTTATCTGTCGGCTTCTTGGATATAGCTTTGTTGACTGCGCAGAAACAAAAAATTTGGTGAAAGAATTTTGTGCGTCTGTCAAAACTTCGAAGTATTTCTACCCAGTGTGTCATCATGTATACTAAGCAGATGGTTTTATCAGCTGCAGTTCTACAATGATTCTGCAGCCGTCGCTGCGGAAGGGAAGCCAGATAGGATAGGATAGATAACAGTAAAGAGCGTAGCACAAGTAGAAGCAATGCTGAGATTCAGCTCAGCGTCCCTTTATAGCCTCTGACAATGCTGCAGCTTCAAAGTAAGTTTTTTTTTCTTATCGGTCGGTTTTTGGATATGGCTTTGTTCGCTGCAGCTTCAAAGTATTATAGTGCCGGTATTTTTTCCTGCATGTGTTGTTTTCAATATTCGCTATAAACATTCTACATCTCAAAAAATTGTTTAATTAGTCGGTTTCTTGAATATTTTTTCTCAGAAAGCATGCGTTTTTTATGTCGGTTTTTTAGATATGGCGATGTTCGCTGCAGCTTCAAAGTATTATAGTGCCCGAATTTTGTCCTGCAAGTGATATTGGCACGTTCTGCTCGGTCGAATTCTTGACTATTACATAATGTATGCCTATGACACACAAAATTCACAATGTATTAAAAAAGCAAATGGCATACGTTCAAGCGCCGTTAGCGGTTTACACCTTCAACACTATCGCGATGTACTCACCTCTAGAAATGCCGCTTTCTGTATGCAGAAAAGGATTCAATCACGTAAACATCATGTGTATACGATCGAACAGAATAAGTGTTCATTGCTTCCTTTCGATGACAAACGTGTATAGGATAGTGATTCCCTTACTAGTGTTCCATAGGGGGTTCAGCATCAACTAAAACTTGTACATATAAGAAGGGGAAAAGTACTGTAACGGTTCAAATCCCGTTACAAGATGATATCTGTTTTATTATTATTATTATTATTATTATTATTATTATTATTATTATTATTATTATTATTATTATTATTATTACTATTATTATTATTAGTATTATTATTATTATTATTATTATTATTATTATTATTATTATTATTATATCAATATTATTATTATTATTATTATTATTATTATTATTATTATTATTATTATTATTATTATTATTATTATTATTTTATCTGTGATATTATTACTATTATTGTAATTATCATTCTTATTCAATTCAATTTTGCAATGCTTGTCGCTTGCAGGATTGTACTTAGATGTATGCATATATACGTATGTGTAGAATAACACTCAAGACATGTACAGTGAGAATTATTATATATCAGACTAGCAAGGTACCCGTGCTTCTCTACGGTATTATACTGAAATTTATAATTGAATGCTTATTGTTTTAGATATATAATCCGCCGAAATTCGCGATCTGACACGTTTTCAGCGAGAATCCACCAAAATTCCCGATCTGACTCGTTTTCTATTAGATTACGGCACGTTTCCTCCCATTTTTCAATCTTCCTTTCCAGCAATCGATTTCGTACTTCCCGGGCTAGGCTCAGGTATTCTTCCCGGTCAGTTGGGTCCGTAAATCTTTGCCATACCGTATTTTCCTATAATCATTTTTAATCTGGATAAAATCCTTCAGGAGATCCGGCATGGTGTCATATTGGGTGCCTTGGCGGCACTGAACCCGCGGCCGGACTGCATTCTTAGTCATTACCCGTCCAGGAGCCGTTTCCAGCGCGGTCCGCATATTTGACGACGGTCCGGAACATTATTATTATTATTATTATTATTATTATTATTATTATTATTATTAATGTTATTCTTATTCTTATTCTTATTATTACTATTATGTGTTGCTGGGATGAATGATGACAGGGAAAACCGGAGTATCCGGAGAAAAACCTGTCCCGCCTCCGTTTTTGTCCAGCACGAATGTCACATGGAGTGACCGGGATTTGAACCACGGAACCCAGCTGTGAGAGGCCGGCGCGCTGCCGCCTGAGCAACGGAGGATCCTTATAAGTACATTAAGGACAGTAAAATCAATTGGTCTCACCTTCTTTTACACCCCACCGCCGTTAGTTTTTACTGCCAACCCCCCCCAAAAAAAATTAAAAGAAGGCGTGTTTCTTTATGTTTAAGGGAGATTCCAAACACCAATGTTCACGTCTATTACCTTCAGTTTTGAGATATAAGTATCCCCATAAATATAATTTACTTTTGTCACTTCATTTCAAACTACTCCCCCCCCCCCTAAGTGAATTTTCCCGCAAAAAATACTTGTTTCTTGAATAGTGAAGGATCTTCTAAATACCAATTATCACGACTCTAACTTCTTCACTTTTAGATTTATGTGTCCTCATGAAAGGAATTCAACTCCTTTACACTCCCGCCCCCCAAGATTTTTCCCCCCAAAACGCGTTTTTCTTTGTTTTTAAAGGAGATCCAAATACGAATTTTCACGTCTGTAACAAGTTTAGTTTTTATTAGATGTATATATTCTCATACAATTAAAGTCAATTAATTTTTCAATTCTTTCACACCCCTCCCCCCGCTTCATTGGATTTTCCGAGAATACGTCTTTCTTTACTTTTAAAGCAGATTGCAAATATCAAATTTCACGTCTGTAACATCTTCATTTTTAAGATATCAGTAGCCTAATTAAAAGAATTCAACACCATTTTCAGTCACTTTCACCCTCCCCCCCTACACCCAAGTGGTATTTCCGAAAATTAAAAATACACGTTTCTTTATGTTTAATAGAGATAAAAATGCAATTTTTCACTTCTGTAACATGTTAAGTTTTTTTAGATATACTGTAAAAATTCTCATTTTAAAATGTCACCCCTTTTGGGTTCCCCTTAAGTGGAGTTTCCAAAAACAAATCACCTATGTTTCTTTACATTTACAGGAGATTCCAAACACCCACTTTTTACGTCTGTAACATTTTACGTTTCCAAGATAATATTTCAAAAATTCACCCCAATTTGTCACTTCTGTTTAACCGCCATTAATAGGATTTTCCAAAAAACTAAAAAAATATGTGTTTCTTTATTTTTAAAGGAGATCCCATATACAAATTTTCAGTTCTGTAATATCTTGCGTTTCTGAGATATATGTATCCTCATTAAAGGCATTCAACCCATTTTTTACCCTTTTACACCCCTCCTATTGGGATTTACAGGAAACAAAAAATACGTGTTCCTTTATTTTTAGAGGAGATTCTAACTACCAATTTTTACATCTGCAAATTTTAAAGTTTTAAGATATAGACACATTCATTTTAAAAAATTCACCCCCCTTTTCACCCCTCAATATTTGGATTTTCCAAAAACGAAAAAATACGTGTTTCTTTACATTTAAAGTAGATCCCAAATACCAATTTTCAGGTCTGTAACATCTTCAGGTTCTGAAATATAAGTAGCCTCATTAAAGGCATTCAACCCATTATTCACCCTTTTACACCCTTCCTATTGGGATTTTCCGAAAACAAAAGAATACGTGTTTCTTTATTTTTAAAGGAGATTCTAAATACCAATTTTTACATCTATAAACTGTAACAGTTTTGAGATAAAGATACACTCATTTTAAAAAATCACCCCCTTTTCACCCCCCATTAATTGGATTTTCCAAAAACAAAAAATACATGTTTCTTTATTGTTAAAGGAGATCCCAAACACCAATTTTCAGGTCTGTAATATCTTCAGTTTCTGAAATATATGTAGCCTCATCAAAGGCATTCAACCCCTTTTTCACCCCTTTTCACCCCTCCTATTGCGATTTTCCGAAAACAAAAATTACGTGTTTCTTTATGTTTAATGAAGATTCTAAATACCAATTTTTACATCTGCAAACTTTAAAAGTTTGGAGATATAGATTCACTCATTTTAAAAATTCACCCTCTTTTCACCCTCCCATTAATTGGATTTTCCAAAAACAAAAAAATACGTGTTTCTTTATTTTTAAAAGAGATCAAAAGTACCAATTTTTAGGTCTGTAATATCTTCAGTTTCTGAGATATAAGTACTGGTATACTGATTAAGGGCATTCAACCCATTTTCCCCATTTTCACCCCTTTTCACCCCTCCTATTGGGATTTTCTGAAAACAAAAAATACGTGTTTCCTTATTTTTAAGGAAGATTATAAATACCAATTTTTACATCTGTAAACTCTTGAACTTTCGAGATATAGACACACTCATTTTAAAATTTCACCCCTCTTTTCACCCCCTTAGCGAAGGAATATCCAAAAATCCTCTCTTAGCGAGCACCTACATCTTAATATGAATATATCCCCAAAATTTCATTTCGTTACGTCCAGTAGTTTTTGTCTCTGCGATGATGAATCAGTCAGTCAGACAGGACAAGTTATTTTATATACATATAGATGTTGGATTTGACATTGCTATATTGTGCAATACTGCTGACATTTCTATCAAGTCATCGCCACGTCATGGCTACGTCATCGTGAGCATTTAGCAATGCGCTCAGATACTCAGGAGCCCCAGGGCATTTCACCATTACATGCAACAGTTTGAGGTGGGTGGGAGTAAATCATTGTTATTTCTGGAGGTTACGTAGCTGTGCCATGCAACGTCTATAAAAGGTGGCCGCATATTGTAGCGTCAGTCATTAGTTAAACGGAATCAGTACAGTGAAGAAGTCAAAATGGATAAGTGAACAGTCATTATTCAATTGGAAGGAGAGGCGACGGTTGGTCGGAGTGTGAACGAAGATGGAGTGGCCTCAGTCGGTCAACGGGAGTCAATAGTTAAACGGAAGGTGAAGAGAGAAGAAGTGGATGGTGAACTGATGGAGTCATAGAGTGACACACTTGCAATGAATTGATACCATACAGACTTACAAAGAGGTAATATGATATGGAGAAGAAGCGGTCACATGGATATATCACCAAATTAGGCGTGACACATCTACAGTAAACACCAGATTTAAGGAATACGTCTTAATTACACTCAAAGTGTTGAAGGTACAGTCAAGTGAAACAGTGAGGGATATATTTTGTATAAATTGTTAAATGTCCGGTCAAGAAGAATTCAAATTCATGCCTTCAGTTGCAATGTCATAATTTCATATTCTCATCTGTTTTATCGCAACAAGACTCACTATTTTTATGTATTATTTAAAGAATATATTTTGTTCTATCAAATGAATTTATAGTATTATTTCAATGACAGAATTAGATAACCTCAAATTTAATGGGAAAACCGAACGCCAATCTCCTTTTCCCAGAACTTACATGGTATGTTGTCAAAAGTAAGCTTATTTCCCCACACCCTAGAGATAGTCACGATTCTCATTCTATTATTGCTGCACTGAGTGGTAGCTGGCGCCCTTTAAATAACGTATGCGTAAGTAAGCAGGTAAGAAGTAAGTGTGAGTCAAGGGTTCGACGATTGTGTATTTTATTTAATGAATGTTAATTTTCATAACTTCCAGATATTTCAGAATTTCATATTTTTCAATTTAAATCCAGATTTATATGTTTCAAAAGTTAGTCAGAGACTTAGGAACATTTCAGTATACGAACATGGTAAGATAAATCTTGTACATACAAGAAGTGCATTATGAAGGGGAAATACACGAACATCAAGCAGAAATCACTACAGCAAACGATTCAAGATAAAACATGTACATACAAGATGTAATAAATAGTGTAGAATTGGCATATTCTTCTTTTATTTTAGATTAGATATTACCTTCTCCTCCTCCCACCCCCTCTTCTTCTTTGCAAGATAAAGTTTTGTTCAATACTACATCACTCGAAGAAGAAGAAGAGTAAGTATGTCAAGGAAGAAGGTGTTAAAAACAGCAAATTCGTAAGTATGTCATCATCTCAGCTTGTTAAAAGAAGAGAAGCTCAGTAAGTATGTTGAGAAGGAATTTTTTTTTACAGTTCGATTCTAGTTTTGATTTTTCTACAAAAGTATCTCTTGCAATGCAGTAAACATTTTCTAAACACCTGTTGTAGGTAACGACATGCGATTCTAGTCTTAATCACGTATTTAGTGTTCTCAACACTTACAACATCAAACTAGAGTATGTGATTCTAGTCTTAATGTGTTCTTAACGGCAGCTTCGTAAGTATGTGATCAAGTCTAAAAACATGCACAACTCTGATGACGTCATCGCTGCAGGTTAAAAACACGTGCACACTCTTGCCTTCGCGATGCATGTTTAAACTTGTTCGATAGAGTGTAGGCAACAGCAGCTTCGTAAGTACGTAAACAAAGTCTTAGAGTTCTCTGAGAGATGTATCTCTTGCTAAGCAGTAAACATGTTCTGAACAGTGTTCTGAACATCTGCTCAATTCTAATGTTAAGAAGGGTAGATCAGTAAGTATGTGAACAAAGTCTTAGAGTAATCGAAACCGACTTTCAACCTATTAGGTCGTGTTACGTACAATTAGTACGTGTTGAAGAGATGTTAAGTATAGAACAAAAATGGCCAACCGGACACCAGTGGGACCCGAACCCTCAACCTCCCGATTTCGCGTCGGTTGCTCTACCAATTAAGCTATGGTGGCCTAAGCCATCTTTGTTCTGTTGGAAAGGATCTAAGCTACAGGTCTGGTACTACTACCATCACACTGTACAGTGCGTTTAAGTTGCCCGTTGAGGGTCAAGTCAATGAATATTGAATTTTCACGACCGCATTGTAATCGAAACTGACTTTCAACCTATTATGTCGTGTTACGTACAATTAGTACGTGTTGAAGGAATGTTACGTACAGAACAAAAATGGCCAACCGGACACCAGTGGGACCCACACCCACAACACGCGAAATCGGGAGGTCAGCTGTCAAAAAGCACATGACTATCAAAAGGCACGTGGAATTTTTCAAATTACCCGCTACCACCGACACGCGAAATCGGCAGGTTGTGGGTTCGATTCCAGGCCGGGTCGGGGATTTTAACCGTCATTGGTTAATTCCAGTAGCCCGGGGGCTGGGTGTTCGTGCTGTCCCCAACATCCCTGCAAGTCATACACCACACATAACACTAACCTATACCACAATAACACGCAGTTACCAACACATGGCAGATGCCGCCCACCCTCATCGCAGGGTCTGCCTTACAAAGACTGCACTCGGCTAGAAATAGCCACAAAAATTATTATTATTATTATTATTATTATTATTATTATTATTATTATTATTATTATTATTATTATTATTATTATTATTATTATTATTATTACCTTCAGAATCTCAAATAGCTTGGTCCAATCATCATTATCAAATGCCTTTTCAAGATCTAAAGGCCGGTCTCCACTGATTAACATTTAACACCAACATGTTAAATTTAACATGTTACAATTGACATGTATATTGTGATTGTGTCTTCCAATTGACTTTGCATGTTAACTCAGAATGTTGAGGTTAACACTTTTAACATGTTGGCATGTTTTCCGCTCCAAGTGGAAAACATGTCAAGTCAATTCGTTGTTCGTGAGATGTTGGCACAGCTTCGGCAACTTCCTTGCCGTTTCCATGTCAACATATAGCCAGACGACGCAAACGACGTGTTTCTCGTGAAGCAGGATTATAGTTATAACACTCCGCAACACTCATTCCCTTTGTTATAAGCTACAAATACAGTACCAGTACCGGTACCGGTACGCGCACGTGTGTCGTTCTCTCTGTACTATACTAAAATTTATAGTCAGAAATGGAGTGGAGCAAGATTATTTTAGACTTAATTAATGACATAATAGAAAGGCCTTGTTTGTGGGATGTCTCATCAAAGGAATACAGAGATAAAGCGAACAAAGCCGACAGTTTCCAGGAACTCTAAATTATCTATAATTATTCCTGCGAGTGCATAAAAAACTAGCGTCCCTCCGCTCCCAGTACAGTGGAGTATTGCCAAAAAGAAATCAGAAAAAGTCGGGAGGCGGGAGCGGACGAAGTTTATACTTCAAAGAGGTTTGCTTTTGAAGCAGTGAGCAGGATGAGGGGAGAAAATGTATCTAATAACTGCATTTCTAAATCATAACAAGAAGCAACAGTGGTAATAACAAAGGCCAAATCCTCTTCATCTGAGTCCAGTTTCCTTGTTTGAAAATACTAGACACCACCCAAATGTATTACCGCAAATTGATATGATGAACTACCTATATATAAACAAAGAAAGTCAAGTTTAACATGTTTATTAAGTGTGGACACAGTGTTAAATGAAATAGTATTCAACATTTAACGTTTAACATGTTGATGGTGTCACCAGTTAACATTCAACACTTTTAACATTTAACATGTTCTTGTTAAATGTTAATCAGTGGAGACCGGCCTTAAGGGCAGGCGTAAAGTCAGGATAGCTTCACGTGTTCCTACATTTCTTCTGAAACCAAATTGATCTTCTCCCGACTCAGTTTCAACGTATCGGTCCATTCTTCTGTAAATAATACGTGTTAAAACTCTGCAGGCATGGGATACTAAAATAATGGTGCGGTAGTTTTAGCACTTGTCAGCACCGGCTTTCTTGGGAATAGGTACAATAAACTGCCGAAAATCGGATGGCATTTCTCCTGTCTCATATATCTTACACGCTAAATGGAATAGCCTCGCCATGAAGTTTGCTCTTAAGGCAGTCAGTAATTCAGAGGTAATGTAATCAATTCCAGGTGCCTTGTTCCTATTAAGTCGCTCAAAGCTCTGTGAAGTTCTGACATCAAAATTTGGTCTCCCATTTCATCAGCAGCAACAGGCACGTCTTGTTCGAGAACCGTATCATCTACGTCTTTGTCTTGATACAAATGTTGGATATGTTCCTGCCATCTTTCTGCCTTGTCTTCTTTCCCTAGAAGTGGTTTTCCAACTGAGCTCTTAATATTCATACACTTAGTTTCCCTTTCTCCAAAGGTGTCCTTGATTTTCCTGTATGCAGTATCTACCTTTCCTAGGACCATAAAATCTTCAACATCCTTGCACTTCTACTTCATCAATTCTTCTCTAGCTGTCCTGCACTTTATATCTACATCATTCTTTAATCGCTTGTGTCCTTTATGCCATCTTCTTTTGTTTCATTCTTGTACTTTCGGTGTTCATCAATAAGGTCCAGTATATTCCGACTTATCCATTCATTCTTGGTTGATCTTTCCTTTCTTCCTAACATTTTTCAGCAGCCCTAGAGACCTCATTCTTTACAACTGTCTATTGTTCCCCTAATTTGTTTCCTTCAGCCTTCTCATTTAGTCCTTGTGCAACAATTTCTTTGATACAGTCCCTTACACTGTTTTCCTTCCGCTTGTGTAGATCCCATCTCTTTGCATTCATTCCTTTCTTCAATGTCATCAACTTCAGGTGGCATTTCATGGTTATGGTCAGAGTCCACGTTTGTTTCTGGGGAAGTTTCTCAATTCAACAGCTGTTTTTTTATCTATGCTTAATCATAATGAAGTCTATTTGATACCTTCCAGTGTCTCCAGGTCTCGCCCATGCCGTCGTTTGTCATGTTTGCACCAAGTATCAGCAAGGACTAAATTATGTATGTATGTATGTATGTATGTATGTATGTATGTATGTATGTATGTATGTATGTATGTATGTATGTATGTATGTATGTATGTATGTATGTATGTATGTATGTATGTATGTATGTATGTATGTATGTATGTATGTATGTATGTTTAGTCATCAGCCCGAAGGCTGGTTTGATCCTCAACAGTTCTGCCATGACCTGTCACAGATGGCCTAGGCATCACTGAAGAGGCGTACTAGGGAAATGAGGAGTGACGTAGTGTCACGTTGCTTTCCTCACCAAGCCAGAAGTTGCTATTACATATCAGTCTGCCAAGCCCACTGAAATGCATGCACCAACTGACCCTATGAGAGATATTTTCACACCATTCATAGCAGGAACTGGCTGCGTAAGGAATGGCATTACTAGCATATCTCATACCTCAGTCACTTTCATTTTGTCAAAGCCAAGGATAAGACAGAGACAGATCAATGAAAGTAACAAAATTGCTCTAGCCCATACCAGAAGACTTAGTGCACTGTAAACACTACGTCCCGCCAGCAACGGCATCTAAATTATGTTCTGTGCAGAATTCAACCAGCCGACTTCCTCTTTCATTCCTTTATCCCAATCCAAATGCTCCTATTGTATTACCTTCTCTTCCTTGGCCTACCACTGCGTTCCAGTCTCCCAATTTCTTCAATCATCTGTTGAACTAGTAGGCATATAGACCTACTTCTATTCACTATTGTAATGAGCATTGGTTTGGTGTCAATCTTGACAACAATAATCCTTTCATCACACTACGTAACAAAAAATTGTTTATGTTTATTTCTTTGCGTTTATTGTATAAAACCAACGTGCTGAATGCGAATATGCCGTTAGTTTTTCAAATGTCGATACTTTTTTATATTTTAACGGTTTGTGAAAAATTTTGGATTTACTACTTTTTCTGGCAGTCGTGGTTGTTCATGATCACTTTCATGAGATGCTCCATCAGTATTGGCATACCAAGACCAACTACAACCTATCAGACCTTAATGCAGAATCTAGCATTGCGGAAACATTGGGCTCACTGTCTGCTCTGGGACGCAGCTAAACATTAATCCCTAATAATATAACTAACGCGATAACGTTATAATATTCGTAAAGAAGAATTAGTATATGGAATATAAATCATGTTTCCATAGTTAGAGAACACGAAACGGTTTAAAACGATATACCAAAATTGAAACAAGTATTCGACCAACTTGCATAACCCTACACCAGTTCATTTGACACAGACAAAATGTAAGTAATTAATATTCGTTGGTAAAACAACAGTAACATATTACAAGAAAAAACACAAATTATCCACAAGAGTGAAATGACATATATCTTACTCAATAAATAAGGCATTCAGCAACCTAGACTACTGTACTTTAAATATGCACATGACTCACTAACATAATCCCAGAGTCAGTACACTTGAAAATGACAAAATTAAAGCAAGATTCGTTGGTAAATCACATCAATGGACAACATAACAAGAAAAACACAAATTACACAGGGCAATGACCCAACATTCTCAACAAATACACATTCACCAGCCTAGTCCTACTTGAAATATTCTATTAAAGGTGTATTTATAAGAAAATCATAATTATTGATTAAAACATTTGCTAACACCTTAACACACTTTTTAATCATCGTTTCCAACTTCACACTACACTGACACTCATAATTAAGGCTACATATACTACTCTCAATTAACTGTAATCCTAATACTACCAGTGCCTCTCTCTGATTCTGTAACTTAAGAAATTCTGGTTTGTAACTGTCACTAATTAACACCTGGAAAATTCTGAACACGTTACCGGTACAACACAAGGGCATGACCATTAATGATGGACACTTCAAACCACCTCTCTTCACTAGATTAAAATACATCATTTCCCTGTCACTATCCACAAGCAATTAATTTTCAGTCTGCATCACTTCAACGCAGACATCACACTTTTTACATAATATTTCAATCACTTGTAAAAGCCACAATATTTCAAGGGGAATTGTGATGTGAACTACTACTTCTAATGCAGGCTGTAACGCATCTAAATGATCAATTATTCCATTATGGCTATTGTTATAATCATCACGCGCAAAGACTTTCGAAGAAAATTCACCATGTTTTTCACGGACCTCATCTTCAATACACCTAACCCTTTGAGCTTTCTTTCAGACTCAAGAATTTTTTCCACAGAAGCATTATAAGTGCAACCACTCAATCTCCTGTAGACACCAAATCTTCCCTCTGAACTATCTGTCTGCAATTTGGCAGTAAGCACATAAGACCAATGGTACTTATTGAAAATATATTTACACAGTTCTACCACTGTGGTAAGTGTATGTGTCAATCTTCCTTCTGTTTATGACATGTCATAAATATATGCATGTTTTTAAACATATAAGGAATGAAAGTTTCATGTCATCAGCACCAGTAATTGGACTAGCATCTTAATTTATGGTATATGCAGCTTTCATGGGATGCTGTACATTACATACTGACCACCACTTTAGAATTAATTTTAGAAACTGAATTGTGCCATCAGAAATATCCACACTTTGACTTTTAAGCAATTCCAAACCAGCAACATGAGCCTTCCTAGATAAATATCGAGCCACTTTTTAGCAACAATCTCTTCTCTGAATGAAATAAGGTCTGAAAAATTGGCCTTAGTAGTATTAAATTTACAGACTGACTCTGTACCAACATCAAGCTTGACCACTTTACTTAAAACAGCAAATGTCTTATCAGCGTTTGGTCTAATAAGAGAATGCCACAGCCCATACCAGTAGTTCTAGAGAGTAGGTATCTTATTTGATTAGTTATAGATAGCTCTAACTGTTCCAGAACAAGTTTTATTTTACTAGTTCTCTCGGCATTAATGTCTCAGTCTAACTCAAGTGCATTTTTTAAAAAGTTTCATTAAAAGATAAATTTTATCAGTGAGACCAATATTATCATCAGAATAACTTGTGAGATGACTTGCCAAATTATCAAACTTCGTCGATCTGTCACATTTCAGGTCTTCACAATCATTACATTCCAATATAAACCTAAAATGCTTTGTAGGCAAACACACATTTTTGTGAAACACTTGAACTGCAAATGAACTTGAAACTTTAATACTCACTGATGGAACGATAATAAATGACTCGTCATCCACCTTCACAAACAACACAATCTTCCTTCACTATTACAGTGAATGGTTTAACGAATTTCTTCTGAACTTCACAGTTAAATGAGGTAATGTCTGTAAGTTTGTCACTTTCATACCACTTACTGAAATAACCTATAAGTACTAAAACATCACTAACACATTAAAAATATCTAGATAACCAATAAAAGAACCGATAAAAGGACACTGCAACTCTATTTAACACATACAAATATTCGGTGGATAATTAAATCACGAATTCCAGTAGCAAGATAACCTCAACCAACCACACATGTGAGCGGTTTAAACCAAACTGAATGTAAACATGGCCCCACATGCCGGCTAACACGTAGCTCAATGTGGCAGCCATTTTGTCACGTATCGATATATGCATTCAGGTCTGATTATATTGTAGTTGGTCTTGGGCATACATCTGGAAAGGTTCAATATATCGACTTCTTTTAAAGGCCAACTGTATGTATCGATATATATCGATATTTTTTCATAAAATGTCTTCCTGTGGTTTGTGAATGTAAATCCAGTTCTGTGGTTATAAATAACGTTGAATTGTTGTCTTTGAACGAAAAATGTCAACATCTAGACGTTGTAAAATGCCAGCAGATGCGTTTTGTTATGTTTGTGGACATTACATTGGATCTAAACAAGTGAAACATAACATTTTTCCCTGTACGAAATTCTGTGAGGCGTACTGCGCTTATTTCTGTGTGCATGTTCGAGTCCAACATGTTTCATGGGTTCCCGATGTCGCTTGTAGCAGCTGTCGGTCTACTTTAGAGGATTGGCTACGTGGAACAAGAAAATGTATGCCATTTGCAATTCCCCGAATATGGCGAGAGCCTACAATTCATCACGACGACTGTTATTACTGTATGGTGGATATTACACATTACAAAGGTATAAAGAGCAGGAAAAATATTCCACATCCTAGCATACCGTCATCTATTGCTCCAGTACCACATAGTGAAGAGCTGCCAATTTCATCACCACCAAAACAGAATTCACGTGAAAAGGACGTAGAGACAAATTCAAGTGACGACAGTGATTTAAGTTTTAGTGATGATAGCAATTTGGAACTACAGCTCTTTACTTAGCCGAAATTGAATGACCTTGTTACGGAGTTGCAGCTAACGAAATCAAAGGCTGAACTTCTTGCATCCCGTCTGTAGCAATATACCTTGCTCGATAAATCCTGTAAAATAACAAAATATAGGTTAAGGCATAAGGATTTTGCATGTTTCTACCAAATGTACGGAACTATTTGTTTTCGTAGTGATGTTAATGGTCTGTTTGAACACATTAAGATTCCTCATGAACCGGATCAATGGCGTCTATTTATAAATAATTCAAGTAGAAATCTGAAAGCTGTCCTACTGCACAATGGGAATAAGTTTCCTTCCATACCAGTAGCTCATTCAGCACAACTTAAGGAGACTTATGACAATATGAAGCTGCTCTTGGAAAAACTAAATGACGGATGTTACAAATGGGATGTTTGCGGTGATTTTAAGATTTTGGGATTTCTTCCGGGGCTTCAAGGTGGCTACGCCGAATATTCTTACTTCCTCTGCCTGTGGGACAGCAGAGCGGATGATCAGCATTCCACCAGGAAAGAATGGCCAAAAAGAAAAGAACTGGTTCCAGGTGCACAGAACGTGAAAAATGAGCCCCTTGTGTCCAGGGAGAAGATTCTGTTACCACCACTCCATATTAAACTTGGACTTGCTAAGCAGTTCATCAAAGGTTTATTTTTGCTAGTTGCTTTACGTCGCACCGACACAGATAGGTTTTATGGAGACGATGGGACAAGAAGGGCTAGGAGTGGGAAGGAAGCTGCCGTGGCCTTAATTAAGGTACAGCCCCAGCATCTGCCTGGTGTGAAAATGGGAAACCACGGAAAACCATCTTCAGGGCTGCCGACAGTAGGATTCGAGCCTACTATCTCCCAAATACTGGATACTGCATCAAGGGTTTAGATAGCAACAGTTCGGCTATGAGCCTCATCAGAACAAATGTTCCCAAAATTATCTGAAGGAAAAATAAAAGGCGGAATTTTCACCGGACCTCAGATTCGTGTGATGTTTCAATCAAAAGAACTTGTAGAGCAATGACTCTTGATGAAAGAATTGCTTGGGATGCTTTTAGAATTGTAGTGAACAGTTCTTGGGAAATAATAGAAGTGAGAATTACATTAAACTTATAGAGAATATGATACAGAGTTATCATGTACTGCACTTGGATGTAGAATGTTGGTGAAGATGCATTATTTGTTTTCTCATGTTGATTGTGCTATGATGAGAGACTATGTGTGGGGTAGAACACGAGAGTAGTATAATAAGCGGGTTCGGCCGCCTCCTCCCGCGGGAAATATGAATTCTGGCGGGAAATTTGAATTTTGGCGGGAAATTTGAATGTTGGCGGGAACTTCGGATTTTGGCGCGAGATTTGAATTTGTAAACAAAGCCACGTGCTTTTTGACAGCTGTCATCGACAACAACGCATCGCTAACCTCACTGCTGCCATCTTGACGGGCCTAAACCTCAGTAGTGCGAACTTAACCTAACTAGCGTGAGGTAAACAAAGCCACGTGTTTTCTGACAGCCACGTGCTTTTTGACAGACAACAACGCATCGCTAACCTCAGTACTGCCATCTTGACGGGCCTAAACCTCAGTAGTGCCAACTTAACCCAACTAGCGCGAGGTAAACAAAGCCACGTGTTTTTTGAGAGCCACGTGCTTTTTGACAGACAACAACGCATCGCTAACCTCAGTACTGCCATCTTGACGGGCCTAAACCTTAGTGGTACCAACTTAACCTAACTAGCGCGTGGTAAACAAAGCCACGTGCTTTTTGACAGCTGTCATCGGCCATCTTTAAACCACAGAGCACTGTGCTGCCCTCTTTATCGTAGTAGATGTAAAATTCGTCACCTGTCATCGGCAGTGCTGCCACCTTGGCGGGCCTAAACCTTAGTGCTACCAACTTAACCTCACTAGCGTGAGATAAACATATCCACGTGCAGCTGTCATCCGCCATCTTTAATCCATAGAGCACAGTGCTGCCCTCTTTAGCTACTTACCTTTGAAATGTGGTACGTCACAGCTGTCATCCGCCATCTTGCATCACAAACCTCAGTGCTGCACTCTTTAGTTTGAAATGTGGTGGCGGCAAAATCCACGTGCTCTTGTTTGGAAACAAAGCCACGTGCAGCTGTCATCCGCCATCTTTAATCCAGAGAGCACCGTGCTGCCCTCTTTAGCTACTTACCTTTGAAATGTGGTACATCACAGCTGTCATCCGCCATCTTGCATCGCAAACCTCAGTGCTGCACTCTTTAGTTTGAAATGTAGTGGCGGCAAATTCCACGTGCTCTTGTTTGGAAACAAAGCCACGTGCAGCTGTCAACCACCATCATTAATCCAGAGAGCACCGTGATGCCCTCTTTAGCTACTTACCTTTGAAATGTGGTACGTCACAGCTGTCATCCGCCATCTTGCATCGCAAACCTCAGTACTGCACTCTTTAGCTAGATACCTTTGAAATGTAGTGGCGGCAAATTCTTTATGCTCCTGTTTGGAAACAAAGCCACGTGCAGCTATCATCCGCCATCTTTAATCCAGAGAGCGCCGTGCTGCCCTCTATGTGGTGGTGGTAAATTCTACATGCTTTACAAACCGATGTGCTTTTCTGACAGCTGTCAACCGCCAGAGAGCACCGTGCTGCCCTCTTTGAGCCGGTGACAAATTCCACGTGCTTTTTGACAGCTGTCATACGCCATCTTGCATCACAAACCTCAGTGCTGTACTCTTTAGCTAGATACCTTTGAAATGTGGTGGCGGCAAATTCCACGTGCTCTTGTTTAGTAAACAAAGCCACGTGCTTTTTTGACAGCTGTCGTCCGCCATCTTTAATCAATAGAGCACTGTGCTGCGGGTAATTTCGTCAGCTGTCATCCGCCATCTTTAATCCACAGAGCACCGTGCTGCTCTCTGTAGTAGCGGGTAATTTGAAAAGTTCTGTTAGCTGTCATCCGCTATCTTTAATCAAGAGAGCACCGTGTTGCCATCTTTAGTTGAACTGTGGTGGCGGCAAATTCCACGTGCTCTTGTTTAGTAAACAAACTAACGCGCTTTTTGTTACCTGTCATCCGCCATCTTAGATTGCAAACCTCAGTGCTACACTGTCTAGTTGAAAAATAGTGGCGGATAATTTAAAAAGAAAAATTCTACAGCAGCCATCTCTCGACGCTAATTGCACAAGATGGTGGCTATACATGACTCCTTAAAGGTGCTTATGCGAGATGATCGTTATACGTAGTTTCTTATGAGACGCCCTTGGGATGCTTGCGCAAGATGGCGGTTATACAAGGCTCCTTATGAGACACCCTAGGGATGCTTGCGCAAGATGGTCGTTGCTCTTATGAGGCGGCTTAAGGATCCTTGCACAAGATGGCTAGAGACGCCCCCCCCACCCCTAAGGATGCTTGCGCAAGATGGCGGACGCAAGATGGCGGTTATACATAGCTCCTTATGAGACAGCCAGTACTCGATACAACATGTGATCAGAACATTGATTGATGTGTTCAGAACACAAAATAAGTGATCAAGACTAGAATCGAACACTGTACTCGATGTCGTTAACTTCAACATGTGATTAAAACATTGTTTGGTGTGTTCAGAACACTACACAAGTAGAATCGAACGCTGTACAACATGTTAGGGGATACCTTTGTTCTAAGAAGATCAGATTCAAACATAACAAGACTAGAATTGAACACTGCACTCGATGTCGTTAACCTTAACATGTGAACAGAACATTGATTGATGTGTTCAGATCACTAAACAAGTAGAACCGAACAGTACAACATATTAGGGGATACCTTTGTTCTAAGAAAATTAGATTGAAACATAACAAGACTAGAATCGAACACTGCACTCGATGTCGTTAACCTTAACATGTGATCAGAACATTGATTGATGTGTTCAGATCACTAAACAAGTAGAACCGAACACTGTACAACATGATAGGGGATACCTTTGTTCTAAGAAGATCAGATTGAAACAAAACAAGACTAGAATTGAACACTGCACTCGATGCAACATGTGATCAGAACACTGGTTGATGTGTTCAGATTACTAAACAAGTAGAACCGAACACTGTACAACATGTTAGGGGATACCTTTGTTCTAAGAAAATTAGATTGAAACATAACAAGACTAGAATCGAACACTGCACTCGATGTCGTTAACCTTAACATGTGATCCGATACAACATGTTAGGGGATACCTTTGTTCTAAGAAAATTAGATTGAAGCATAACAAGACTAGAATTGAACACTGCACTCGATGCAACATGTGATCAGAACATTGGTTGATGTGTTCAGATCACTAAACAAGTAGAACCGAACACTGTACAACATGTTAGGGGATACCTTTGTTCTAAGAAAATTAGATTGAAACATAACAAGACTAGAATCGAACACTGCACTCGATGTCGTTAACCGTAACATGTGATCCGATACAACATGCTAGGGGATACCTTTGTTCTAAGAAAATAAGATTGAAGCATAGCAAGACTAGAATCGAACACTGTAAGGATATTGTTTGATGTGTTCAGAGCAAAAGTACAACTTCAATGATTTACCTAGTGTAAAACACACACTGTGCACATACCGCATAGCTATCTCGCCTATCACTTGCCTAGTATGAAAATCAAAAACACACTGTGCACATATCGCATAGCTAACTCGGCAACACTTCAAATGTTTTGCTTAGTACGAAAATGAAAAAAAAATCTATACCGCGTAGCTAACTCGTTCATCGCACTGCTAAGACGCTTAGTAATTGCAAATACACTGATATATGTCATACGAAAATCAAGAAAGCACACTGCGTAGCCAACTCGCTCGGGTCACTCGCTTAGTAATTGCAACACGACTAGAACACTGATGCACACACGGATAAGAATGTTGCGAGATACTACACACTTACATGTTATTTTTAAAAAAATATTGGGGGTGAAAGATCATAAATTATATGTACACATGTTGTCTCCTCCAAGTTGTAAGACGAAATAGACGCAGTACTGCGAGTTTGCGCTATAGCTGGCGAACGGAAGTAGCATGATATCTCAGCAAAAAAAAAAAAAAAAAAAAAAAAAATACGCGTGAGCTTGCAAGTCAGACACAATGAAGGATACCGCGATTCAAATCCTGGCAACGTATGCCGTCGGGAAGGGCATCCGGCGAGCATCTAGCTGTAAATCCCCGATTTTCATGTTAGAAAGAGCAACTTGTTGTAAAACATTCTTAATCCCAGTTCTTTGACGTCAGGAAGGGCAACCGGTCGAAAACAATAGTGTATGATGTAAGAGGCTAGATACTGCTAGTTTTGCGTCAGGAAGGGCAACTAGTCTTAAAACAAATTCTTCTGATTTAACATCTTAGTTTTGCGTCAGGAAGGGCATCCGGCTGTAAAACAATAGTTCATGATACAGCGATTTAAAATCTAAGAAGAGCATCTAGCTGTAAATCCCCGATTCTCGTGTTAGAAAGGGTAACTAGTTGAAAAACAGATTCTTAATCTGAGTTCCTTGACGTCAGGAAGGGCAACCGGTCGAAACAATAGTGTATGATGTAAGAGGCTAGATACTGCCCGTTTTGCGTCAGGAAGGGCAACTAGTCTTAAAACAAATTCTTGCGATATAAAATCTTAGTTTTGCGTCAGGAAGGGCATCCGGCTGTAAAACAATAGTTCGTGATACAGTGATTTAAAATCTAAGAAGAGCATCTAGCTGTAAAACCCCGATTCTCGTGTTAGAAGTTGTAAAACAGATTCTTAATCCGAGTTCTTTGACGTCAGGAAGGGCAACCGGTCGAAAACAATAGTGTATGATGTAAGAGGTTAGATACTGCTAGTTTTGCGTCAGGAAGGGCAACTAGTCTTAAAACAAATTCTTGCGATTTAAAATCTTAGTTTTGCGTCAGGAAGGGCATCCGGCTGTAAAACAATAGTTCACGATACAGCGATTTAAAATCTAAGAAGTGCATCTAGCTGTAAAACCCCGATTCTCGTGTTAAAAGTTGTAAAAGAGATTCTTAATCCAAGTTCTTTGATGTCAGGAAGGGCAACCGGTCGAAAACAATAGTGTATGATGTAAGAGGCTAGATAATGCCAGTTTTGCGTCAGGAAGGGCAACTAGTCTTAAAACAAATTCTTGCGATTTAAAATCTTACTTTTGCGTCAGGAAGGGCATCCGGTTGTAAAACAATAGTTCACGATACAGCGATTTAAAATCTAAGAAGTGCATCTAGCTGTAAAACCCCGATTCTCGTGTTAAAAAGAGCATCTAGTTGTAAAACATTCTTAATCCTAGTTCTTTGACGTCAGGAAGGGCAACCGGTCGAAAACAATAGTGTATGATGTAAGAGGTTAGATACTGCTAGTTTTGCGTCAGGAAGGGCAACTAGTCTTAAAACATATTCTTGCGATTTAATATCATAGTTTTGCGTCAGGAAGGGCATACGGCTGTAAAACAATAGTTCACGATACAGCGATTTAAAATCTAAGAAGTGCATCTAGCTGTAAATCCCCGATTCTCGTGTTAAAAAGAGCAACTTGTTGTAAAACAGATTCTTAATCCGAGTTCTTTGACGTCAGGAAGGGCAACCGGTCGAAAACAATAGTGTATGATGTAAGAGGTTAGATACTGATAGTTTTGCGTCAGGAAGGGCAACTAGTCTTAAAACAAATTCTTGCGATTTAAAATCTTAGTTTTGCGTCAGGAAGGGCATCCGGCTGTAAAACAATAGTTCACGATACAGCGATTTAAAATCTAAGAAGTGTATCTAGCTGTAAAACCCCGATTCTCGTGTTAAAAAGAGCATCTAGTTTAAAAGAGATTCTTAATCCAAGTACTTTGACGTCAGGAAGGGCAACCCGTCGAAAACAATAGCGTATGATGTAAGAGGCTAGATACTGCCAGTTTTGCATCAGGAAGGGCAACTAGTCTTAAAACAAATTCTTGCGATTTAAAATCTTAGTTTTGCGTCAGGAAGGGCATCCGGCTGTAAAACAATTGTTCGTGATACAGTGATTTAAAATCTAAGAAGTGCATTTAGCTGTAAAACCCGTGTTGAGGGTGATTCATTTGTCGGATGGGGGTGATCCTACTGTTGCATGTTACATTCTCAGGTAGTTTCGAGGGCGTGCAAAGAGCCAGCATTAAGTAAGGGCTGTTGATGGGGACGTTAAACCTTGTGCAGACTCCTTCGAAAATGATTGTGAGTACAAGATCTTGATAGTGATTCATCTGTCGGATGGAGGTGATAAGCTGTGTGCAGGCTGAGGGCGTGCAAAAAGCCAGCATTAAGTAAGGGCTGTTGATGGGGGTGTTAAACCTTATGCAGGCTTCCCCGAAACTGATTGTGAGTACAAGAGTGTTGAGGGTGATTCATTTGTCGGATGGAGGCGTTAAGCTGTGTGCAGGCTTCTTCGGTAGGAGTGGGCTATGTGCTGGCACCGAGTTTTACCCTCTCCCTACGGTAGTATATTACATTCTTAGGCAGTTTCGAGGGTGTGCAAAAAGAGCTAGTATTAAGTAAGGGCTGTTGATGGAGGGGTGTTAAACCTTGTACAGGCTCCTTCAACAGGAGTAGCCTACATGCCGGCGCCGTGCAGGCTCTTTCGATAGGAGGGGGGCTATATGCTAGCACTGTGTGTTTTAACCTCTCCATACAATTATGATAATTTATGTTAGGAGCTTACACGGGCTACGTGAGTTAAAAGTCGCTCATCAGTATGCAGTGTCTTCGTTCAAGGTTACTACAGCCGGAAGCCGAGTGTACAATTTCACCTAACACATGCATTCCATACCTCGCTCTGAATGACTACGCCGATACAACTTCAAAGATAGTGTTCTATGCAGTAGAACAAAAATGTAACCCATAACCCGTTCCTAAAGCTTAAAACTGTAAATGTTTGAAGCTCCTGTTTTTACAGCTAGATGTGGTTCCTAACGTAGTAGGGCCGGGATTAAAAATATGTTTTAAAGCCGAGTGCCTCCTCCTGACGCAGGAGTTTAAATCGCAAGAATTTGTTTTACGAACGGTTGCCCTTCCTGACGCGAGATTTTAAATCACAAGAATCCGTTTTACAACAGGATGCCCTTCTAGGATTTTAAAAAGCAGTATCTAGCCTCTTACATCATACGCTATTGTTTTCGACCGGTTGCCCTTCCTGACGTCAAAGAACTTGGATTAAGAATCTCTTTTACAACTAGATGCTCCTTTTTAACACGAGAATCGGGGTTTTACAGCTAGATGCACTTCTTAGATTTTAAATCGCTGTATCACGAACTATTGTTTTACAGCCGGATGCCCTTCCTGACGCAAAACCAAGATTTTAAATCGCAAGAATTTGTTTTAAGACTAGTTGCCCTTCCTGACGCAAAACTAGCGGTATCTAACCTCTTACATCATACACTATTGTTTTCGACCGGTTGCCTTTCCTGACGTCAAAGAACTAGGATTAAGAATGTTTTACAACAAGTTGCCCTTTCTAACACGAGAATCGGGGATTTACAGCTAGATGCTCTTCTTAGATTTTAAATCGCTGTATCATGAACTATTGTTTTACAGCCGGATGCCCTTCCTGACGCAAAACTAAGATTTTAAATCAGAAGAAATTGTTTTAAGACTAGTTGCCCTTCCTGACGCAAAACTAGCAGTATCTAGCCTCTTACATCATACACTATTGTTTTCGACCGGTTGCCCTTCTTGACGTCAAGGAACTGGGATTAAGAATGTTTTACAAGTTGCTCTTTCTAACATGAGAATCGGGGATTTACAGCTAGATGCTCGCCGGATGCCCTTCCCGACAGCATAAGTTGCCAGGATTTGAATCGCGGTATCCATCATCGTGTCTGACCTGCAACCTCACGCGTATTTTTTTTGCTGAGATATCATGCTACTTCCGTTCGCCAGCTATAGCGGAAACTCGCAGTACTGCGTCTATTTCGTCTTACAACTTGGAGGAGACAACATGTGTACATATAATTTATGATCTTACACCCCCAATATTTTTTTTAAAAAAACATGTAAGTATGTAGTATCTCGCAACATTCTTATCCGTGTGTGTATCAGTGTTCTAGTCGTGTTGCAATTACTAAGCGAGTGACTCGAGCGAGTTGGCTACGCAGTGTACTTTCTTGATTTTCGTATGACATATATCAGTGTATTTGCAATTACTAAGCGTCTTAGCAGTGCGATGAACGAGTTAGCTACGCGGTATAGATTTTTTTCATTTTCGTACTAAGCAAATCATTTGAAGTGTTGCCCAGTTAGCTATGCGATATGTGCACAGTGTGTTTTTGATTTTCATACTAGGCAAGTTATAGGCGAGATAGCTATGCGGTATGTGCACAGTGTGTGTTTTACACTAGGTAAATCATTGAAGTTGTACTTTTGCTCTGAACACATCAAACAATATTCTTACAGTGTTCGATTCTAGTCTTGCTATGCTTCAATCTAATTTTCTTAGAACAAAGGTATCCCCTAACATGTTGTATCGGATTACATGTTAAGGTTAACGACATCGAGTGCAGTGTTCGATTCTAGTCTTGTTATGTTTCAATCTAATTTTCTTAGAACAAAGGTATCCCCTAACATGTTGTACAGTGTTCGGTTCTACTTGTTTAGTGATCTGAACACATCAATCAATGTTCTGATCACATGTTGCATCGAGTGCAGTGTTCAATTCTAGTCTTTTTTTGTTTCAATCTGATCTTCATAGAACAAAGGTATCCCCTAACATGTTGTACAGTGTTCGGTTCTACTTGTTTAGTGATCTGAACACATCAATCAATGTTCTGATCATATGTTAAGGTTAACGACATCGAGTGCTGTGTTCAATTCTAGTCTTGTTATGTTTCAATCTGCTCTTCTTAGAACAAAGGTATCCCCTAACATGTTGTACAGTGTTCGGTTCTATTTGTTTAGTGATCTGAACACATCAATCAATGTTCCGATCACATGTTAAGGTTAACGACATCGAGTGCAGTGTTCGATTCTAGTCTTGTTATGTTTCAATCTAATTTTCTTAGAACAAAGATATCCCCTGACATGTTGTACTGTTCGGTTCTACTTGTTTAGTGATCTGAACACATCAATCAATGTTCTGTTCACATGTTAAGGTTAACGACATCGAGTGCAGTGTTCAATTCTAGTCTTGTTATGTTTGAATCTGATCTTCTTAGAACAAAGGTATCCCCTAACATGTTGTACAGCGTTCGATTCTACTTATGTAGTATTCTGAACACACCAAACAATGTTTTAATCACATGTTGAAGTTAACGACATCGAGTACAGTGTTCGATTCTAGTCTTGATCACTTATTTTGTGTTCTGAACACATCAATCAATGTTCTGATCACATGTTGTATCGAGTACTGGCTGTCTCATAAGGAGCTATGTATAACCGCCATCTTGCGTCCGCCATCTTGCGCAAGCATCCTTAGGGGTGGGGGGGGCGTTTCTAGCCATCTTGTGCAAGGATCCTTAAGCCGCCTCATAAGAGCAACGACCATCTTGCGCAAGCATCCCTAGGGGTCTCATAAGGAGCCTTGTATAACCGCCATCTTGCGCAAGCATCCCAAGGGCGTCTCATAAGAAACTATGTAAAGCGATCATCTCGCATAAGCACCTTTAAGGAGTCATGTATAGCCACCATCTTGTGCAATTAGCGTCGAGAGATGGCTGCTGTAGAATTTTTCTTTTTAAATTATCCGCCACCATTTTTCAACTAAAGAGTGTAGCACTGAGGTTTACGATGTAAGATAGCGGATGACAGCTGACAAAAAGCGCGTGAGTTTATTTACTAAACAAGAGCACGTGGAATTTGCCGCCACCACAGTTCAACTAAAGATGGCAACACGGTGCTCTCTTGATTAAAGATGGCGGATGACAGCTAACAGAACTTTTCAAATTACCCGCTACTACAGAGAGCAGCACGGTGCTCTGTGGATTAAAGATGGCGGATGACAGCTGACGAAATTACCCGCAGCACAGTGCTCTATTGATTAAAGATGGCGGACGACAGCTGTCAAAAAAGCACGTGGCTTTGTTTACTAAACAAGAGCACGTGGAATTTGCCGCCACCACATTTCAAAGGTATCTAGCTAAAGAGTACAGCACTGAGGTTTGTGATGCAAGATGGCGGATGACAGCTGTCAAAAAACACCTGGAATTTGTCACCGGCACAAAGAGGGCAGCACGGTGCTCTCTGGCGGTTGACAGCTGTCAGAAAAGCACATCGGTTTGTAAAGCGTGTAGAATTTACCACCACCACATAGAGGGCAGCACGGCGCTCTCTGGATTAAAGATGGCGGATGATAGCTGCACGTGGCTTTGTTTCCAAACAGGAGCATAAAGAATTTGCCGCCACTACATTTCAAAGGTATCTAGCTAAAGAGTGCAGCACTGAGGTTTGCGATGCAAGATGGCGGATGACAGCTGTGACGTACCACATTTCAAAGGTAAGTAGCTAAAGAGGGCAGCACGGTGCTCTCTGGATTAAAGATGGTGGTTGACAGCTGCACGTGGCTTTGTTTCCAAACAAGAGCACGTGGAATTTGCCGCCACTACATTTCAAACTAAAGAGTGCAGCACTGAGGTTTGCGATGCAAGATGGCGGATGACAGCTGTGACGTACCACATTTCAAAGGTAAGTAGCTAAAGAGGGCAGCACGGTGCTCTATGGATTAAAGATGGCGGATGAGAGCTGCAAGTGGATTTGTTTATCTCACGCTAGTGAGGTTAAGTTGGTAGCACTAAGGTTTAGGCCCGCCAAGATGGCAGCACTGCCGATGACAGGTGACGAATTTTACATCTACTACGATAAAGAGGGCAGCACAGTGCTCTGTGGTTTAAAGATGGCGGATGACAGCTGTCAAAGAAGCACGTAGCTTTGTTTACCACACGCTAGTTAGGTTAAGTTGGTACCACTAAGGTTTAGGCCCGTCAAGATGGCAGTACTGAGGTTAGCGATGCGTTGTTGTCTGTCAAAAAGCACGTGGCTGTCAAAAAACACGTGGCTTTGTTTACCTCGCGCTAGTTAGGTTAAGTTGGCACTACTGAGGTTTTGGCCCGTCAAGATGGCAGTACTGAGGTTAGCGATGCGTTGTTGTCTGTCAAAAAGCACGTTGCTGTCAAAAAAAACACGTGGCTTTGTTTACCTCGCGCTAGTTAGGTTAAGTTGGTACCACTGCGGTTTAGGCCCGTCAAGATGGCAGCAGTGACTTTAGCGATGCGTTGTTGTCGATGACAGCTGTCAAAAAGCACGTGGCTTTGTTTACAAATTCAAATCTCCCGCCAAAATTCAAATTTCCCGCCAAAATTCACATTTCCCGCCAGAATTCAAATTTCCCGCGGGAGGAGGCGGCCGAACCCGCTTATTATACTACTCACGAGCAGAGGGGTCAGAAGAATGTAAGAGGAAAAGCCGTTCTAACGTACATTTTGAATATCACCATTGTTGGGTGAAGATTCAGGTTTATTTAATATTTTTGCACTTATTCCCACCAATTCTTGAGGTACTGTATGGTAGATTTCTTCTATAGGAGCTAGTCGTATTAAATAAGCATGCAATATTAGTAGATTTTAAGAAACTTGAACCATTCATTATCATATCCAAAATATTGACACACAAGAAAAACTACTTATGTATTCATAATCAGCATCACCACATTAAGCAATAAATGCACAAAAAATAAGATAAACAAAAACTTTATCAAGTTTTGTTACATAGTGTTATCTAGGTCGTAGTAGCATACCCGCTGCCCTATTTTCTTATTCATTATTAAACCAACTCCTGCATTTCCCCTGTTGGATTTTGTGTTGATTATTCTGTTGTTGCCCGACCGAAAATTTTGTTCATCCTACCAACGTACTTCACTTATACCAACTACATCTAACTTTATTCTATCCATCTCCTTTTTCAGATTCTCTAACCTACCACAACGATTCAAACTTCTAACATTCCAAGCTCCGACTCGCAGAAAGTCAGTATCCATCTTCCTGATGATCTCTCCCTCTCGCGTAGCCCCCACCCGGAGATCCGAATGGGGGACTAGTTTACCTCCGGAATATTTTACCCGGGAGGAAGCCATCATCAGTACATCATTCATACAGATAGAGCTGCGTGTCCTCAGGATTTAGTTACGGCTGTAGTTTCCTGTTGCTTTCAGCCATGTAGCAGTATTAACACAGCTAAGCCATGTTGAGTATTATTACAAGGCTATATCAGTCAATCATCCATACTGCCGTCCTTGCAACTCCAGAAAAGCTGCTAGCCACCACTTTCGACGAACCATTCGTTATTCTGGTCTCTCGATAAATACACATCCCGCCGGGCTGAGTGTCTCAGACGGTTGAGGCGCTGGCCTTCTGACCCCAACTTGGCAGGTTCGATCCTGGCTCAGTTCGGTGGTATTTGAAGGTGCTCAGATACGCCTTTGCACCCTAGAATTAACCTGGTACTCATTTTTGGTGTAGTCTGAGTGAACCGCAGGGCCATATGCACCTCCGGAAGTGGGAATCTCGTTTCTTATATTTTACGACTTCCTAACGGGGATTCGAACCCACGTCCTTCCAGGCCAACCGAGCACGCCTTTACCGCCTCGGCCAGGCAGCCCCTTCCTATATAACAATTCACACCTAAAAATTTAGGAATTAGTACCGGTAGTAATTTTTAAGTGTTTTTCACGGCAAATCCTTGTATGTGTATACAAATATATATGGAGAGAGAGAGCTAGTTTTTTATCATTAATAATAGTTGTTTCGTTTTATTTTACTTAGCGAATACTTCCAATTTTTCTACCATGATTGGAAACTACTGTATTTTTGCAAAAAAAAAAGTGCGTTCAATGTTTATCTAGAAATTATACTAAAAGGTGACATGAGGAGAATTGTAATGGCAACCAAATTTTAAAACGTCAACGTGATGACTTTTGCGATTCTGATACACCTGCGAAAAAATAAGCTGATGCTAAAACACCAATAATTACTAATGATAATACTGAAAAATCACGGTTTATTTAGGGAAATGAAAAACATATTTTTCTAGAATACATCATAAATTTTAACATGAAAAGACTTGTAATGGTAAGGAAATTCCAAAAGACGGGTTACTTGTGTAAAATGTCAAAATCTTCCTTTAGATATGAGTGTAGAATGTGTCATTAAAAGGCTTGTTTTGTACGACGTAATGCTAAAGGTGAACCTTCCACAAAAGACTTGCTGAAGAAACATCTTAACAAATGTAAGGTTACTGATTAAGAAGCCGCTTTTGCACACGACTACAATCGGTCTTTATTCCGGGGGACAAAACGATCGATTTAAATGTCAATCACCAGAAAACTAAACAACTTGTAGTTCAGATTATTAGTGAAGATCTTCATTAACATGGAGCTGTAAAGGTTAGCTTAGCACAAGAAGCAGTGTACACTAACATCCACAACGAAACGATGGAACATACTTTTCGAACCGAATTCCAACCATTTTCCAAGAAACCGACCTACACCAATTTATTCAGAAAAAAATTGAAACAATATTATCGAAATTGGAAGTGTTCTTGGTAAGGGATATAAATGGACCTTGGTAGCTGTTAACGGATTCGGGCTTAAAATTAACGAGTACAGACCACTACGCGGAAGTAGCTTTATACCTTTTCCCCGCATAATAGCCAGTAGAAACTCGTGTATCAGTATTAGGGACGACCGAGATGAGAAGTGTTTATTTTATTCTGTCCTGGCAACATTTGTTACAAATAATAGCTCTGAATGCTTTGACAGCTACGAGGGCTTAGATAAGGGAAAGCAATATTTCCATTGCTGTCTTTTGACTACCGGTACATGGTAACATTCATCTTTTAAAAGTATGTAACGTAGAATTAGTGGATCATCGCGACTTACTGCTTAGAACGAGTTCGAATAACTATAACGATTATGTATGCATTAACGACTTTAATCGGATAGTCAGTATCTATTAAGCGCAAAAATGGGATACTTATATGTAAAATAATGTTTTCGTATTTCGATTACCAATACGGGCAAACAGCTGAAGAAAAATCTGAAAGAACATAAAATATTGTGTATGGAGCATAAAAATGCGAGGGAAGTAATTCCTAGAGTCGTAAATTTCATTCTAAAATTTAAAAACTATCTATACTTTTGAGAGTGACATACACGATTTATGCAGACTTTGATATTATTGTTGCTCCAGAAATATCGGGAGAGGCTAGAGAGACGATTCGTAAACACACGTCTAGGAGTATAATTAACACCGATCTTGAAGAATTTTTTTACTAGTGTCTTTGCGTTCGCACCGACACGGATAGGTCTTAGAGCGACAATGGGATAGGAATGGCTTAGGAGTTGGAAGGAAGCTGCCGTGGCCTTAATTGAATCGTTTGTTGCAGAAATAGCACTTCTCCACTTTTTGACACTATATGAGTTATTAATACTGCCATGATTAATGCACGAACGGCTACCATTTTGTGCAGAAAAAAACAATTCTACCGTATATCTCTGCCTGTCAGTCGCGTATGAAAGTTTCCGTTTTGTGCAGAAAGAACACTTATCCTGGAGAGGTGTTGTTTTTACTTCAAACCAGCCCGCTTCAAAAAGTAGTACTGGTAGAAGACATTCTTCAAGAAGTCAGTTTTTTCACTTCAGTCGCTAGGAAGAAGTGTGAAAAGAGATGCAAAAGTCGCGTTTTATATATCAATTTATGGAGTTTCAGTATGAGGCAAATCATGTCTTAGGAAAATACTGTATTGATGGACTGTGCGTTCATACTTTCAAGTTGCTTATTTCTGCAACCCGGCTCCCTGTGTTACCAACTAGACTTGCTTATCCACAAGGCTGTGTTCCATTAAATGAAAAGAAATTAGCGGACATAAAGAAGTTGGAATCTTACATACCAGAAGAACACCATGAGCTTTAAATGAACTGTTTGCATGGACAACATCAGCGTAATAGAAGTGAGAAGCATTGTTCAAAAATAAGAGACTTATTTGTTACTTGCATTATATTGTGTTGTTTTGTTTTACACTGACTGACAGAGCAAATGCAACACCAAGAAGGAGTGGTCAGAACTTTATGCCAATTGCAGGGTAGACTGACGTCACTGAGGTATGCTCATGATGTGAAATGCGCCGCTGTGCTGCGCACGTAGCGAACGATAAATGGGACACGGCGTTGGCGAATGGCCCACTTCGTACCGTGATTTCTCAGCCGACAGTCATTGTAGAACGTGTTGTCGTGTGCCACAGGACACGTGTATAGCTAAGAATGCCAGGCCGCCGTCAACGGAGGCATTTCCAGCAGACAGACGACTTTACGAGGGGTATGGTGATCGGGCTGAGAAGGGCAGGTTGGTCGCTTCGTCAAATCGCAGCCGATACCCATAGGGATGTGTCCACGGTGCAGCGCCTGTGGCGAAGATGGTTGGCGCAGGGACATGTGGCACGTGCGAGGGGTCCAGGCGCAGTCCGAGTGACGTCAGCACGCGAGGATCGGCGCATCCGCCGCCAAGCGGTGGCAGCCCCGCACGCCACGTCAACCGCCATTCTTCAGCATGTGCAAGACACCCTGGCTGTTCCAATATCGACCAGAACAATTTCCCGTCGATTGGTTGAAGGAGGCCTGCACTCCCGGCGTCCGCTCAGAAGACTACCATTGACTCCACAGCATAGACGTGCACGCCTGGCATGGTGCCGGGCTAGAGCGACTTGGATGAGGGAATGGCGGAACGTCGTGTTCTCCGATGAGTCACGCTTCTGTTCTGTCAGTGATAGTCACCGCAGACGAGTGTGGCGTCGGCGTGGAGAAAGGTCAAATCCGGCAGTAACTGTGGAGCGCCCTACCGCTAGACAACGCGGCATCATGGTTTGGGGCGCTATTGCGTATGATTCCACGTCACCTCTAGTGCGTATTCAAGGCACGTTAAATGCCCACCGCTACGTGCAGCATGTGCTGCGGCCGGTGGCACTCCCGTCCCTTCAGGGGCTGCCCAATGCTCTGTTTCAGCAGGATAATGCCCGCCCACACACCGCTCGCATCTCCCAACAGGCTCTACGAGGTGTACAGATGCTTCCGTGGCCAGCGTACTCTCCGAATCTCTCACCAATCGAACACGTGTGGGATCTCATTGGACGCCGTTTGCAAACTCTACCCCAGCCTCGTACGGACGACCAACTGTGGCAAATGGTTGACAGAGAATGGAGAACCATCCCTCAGGACACCATCCGCACTCTTATTGACTCTGTACCTCGACGTGTTTCTGCGTGCATCATCGCTCGCGGTGGTCCTACATCCTACTGAGTCGATACCGTGCGCATTGTGTAACCTGCATATCGGTTTGAAATAAACATAACTTATTCGTCCGTGCCGTCACTGTTTTTTCCCCAACTTTCATCCCTTTCGAACCAATCCTCCTTGGTGTTGCATTTGCTCTGTCAGTCAGTGTATATATATTGAACTTTGGAAAGGGACATAAAAGGAGTATTCTTCTGTTTATTTTTCTGTACAATGTGGTCTAATCATAATATGTGCAAATAAGTAAGTCTTACAAATAACTATTAAATAATGGGTTTAAACACTGTATTTCCTCAGTACAAATAAGGTTCCTATTGAAAGTGAAATGACGTTAAAATCAATGTTACATTTCTTTATATTCTCATTAATGGTGTTTGTTGCAGAAACAGCACGTCTGCACCATTTCCAACAAAGTCTGTAAAGGAACGTATTGGACTAATTCATACAAACAACCTATCTGTCATAGTCATTTCAACAGTAGAATAAGCATAATAAATGTCGCAAGGACAGAAAAGACATTACACACTACAGACAGTTTTTCCTGTTTTCTGAACAATTTGGTACGTTGGAGAAGTGTCGTTTCTGAAACAAACGATTCAATTAAGGTACTGAACCCGAGTGACTGAGGTCCAAAGTTAATCATGATTCGATTTATGAAGGGAAATAGTACATTTATCGAAATACAGAAGTGTAGTTGAAAATATTTCATGTGTGTAGTGTTGAAATATGAGCTAAGTACACGACAGACTGGAGCCGGAAAGATTAGCTCGTCACAACAACATAGAGCTGCCTCACGGCAGGGGGACCCTTAAATTTAGCGACCAGCAGATACGTATGTCCACAAATAGGAAAAGAAAGGCTAGTCACGAACAATGGGGATGGTGCAACTTGAACGCTGCGAGAGTATATTCTGGGCGAACACAAACTTTCCGATGCATCACGAATTCTCGGAAAGGTTGGATGGAAAAGTACAACGCCGGGAGGCATATAGAGTTGTAAGGTTGTCGCAGGTGAACATTCAAATGGCCCGATGAGTTCTCGGCCAATCACAAAAATTAGTTGGGAGGCCCAGGTATACCATCTTGAGAGATGATGGATGGGATATTAACGTAACTTCAAAACTAATCATTAATAAATTATTGTGAGTACACGGACCAACGTAATGAACTTATTAGATGTCATGCATGGAAAAATAATCGATAATTATTGGCAAATTAAATAAATTGAAGGCTGGATTTCTTGGAAACCAGACATCTTGAATGTTATTGGCTGGACGAGAACCACGTTGAGATGGACGCCGTCAAGCGCGCCAAGAGTCAGGAGCTAAATCCACGCGTATCTCCGAAATCTATGATCGTCGGGAGTTCATATTTAATCCATCGTATATTCCAGAAGTGTGGATTAATTTGATATTAATTATAACATCCAGTTCGGAATGCAAATGCCGATATTAAAAATCCACCCCCTCCCTCAGGGACATGACGTCAGTAAATCCGCAAGGGAAAGCTTCATCCATATATACGAGCGCAAGGGACACTTGCCACTAGACGTGAAATTAAAATCTGTAACTGAACTATCGTCCGCAGCTGACTTCAAATCCGTCGTGCTTGCAGTAACTCAACATTTATTGGTGCGAGCATCCGCCGGTACTTATAAAATGTGATCGCGCTCGAGCACCATGAACTGGAAGTAGTTAACTTAGGAGAGTGTGTGCCAGTTATAAAATATCGTAGTGAAGTCAATTAATCGTATTGTAAGAGAGAGAAATATAAGTTTCAATTGCACAGCAGTAGGTGCAGAATTAGAATACTGTGTGACAAACAGTACCTTGAGGGAATAATAGCCTGTACTTTAGGAGATCGAACCAATATCATGAACACTTCAAGAGTGCAACATAAATCGGGCGTGCCGCGTCGGACAACGTAAATTGCGCCGGGTGTATAATTCGACACTCCGTCGTATGTGTAAGTCCTTTTGTGCGGTAAAAAGGACGAAGTTCAAACAGTGTAAAATAATAATCATTTGGGTCTAGGGTGTTAATTTGTTCTGTATTATTCAAGTAGAAATCAACTTTTTAGTGTTAACAATGTCAATGGTGAATTAGTGTGATATTTAATATATTAGTGTTAAAATGACGATGTCCCAGGAAATCTTCTGTGGAGTAACGCCAGCAAGTATGGGCGAGTAGAACGGAAGAATGGGGCCATAATGGTCTCTCATCTGCTAAGCTGCAATGGATATCAAATAACCAGATGAGTGCCACATGTAAATAATATTTGGGAAATGTTAGCGTGATTGGGAAAATGGGAATAATTTGATTTGACTTGGTTACCTTATGTAACAAGATGGGTCGCGTCACGATGCCATCCTAAATTTGTAACACGGACAGGATTAGGTAATAATAAAGTAAATATCGGGTCTAATTATCTATTCAGTTTGTTGTAGATGTAAATTTTGTAGATATAGGGTAGTGAGTTAAGTCATGCATGCATTCATTAATTTCTTTATAGTCAAGACTTTTTCTTGACATTTGATTTTGTTGTAATATTTAAATAGACCCGAAGTGTGATTTTCTGTCAGTCACTTGATGAGTTATATAATAATGTTGAAGGTAAATTCAGCCTTGTCATGCCAGGTGTGTTTTGTTTTTATCAGTGTGTTCGTATTTTCAAAGTGAGGTTGTTAAATTTGTGAGAAGTGATATTAATAATAATAGTCATTCATGAGATACCGTAGTTACGTGATAATGATTATAGTAAATTTTATGTGATAATGTATTGAGATTATCGGGAATTGGTAATGACGGGATGTCGTTTTAATTCGGAATTAGAGTGTGTGATAATTTAATTTGATGAAATAATAATATTGAATAATAATATCGGTGCTAAGAATCCGTGCATGTTAATGAACGTGTTGTTTAAATTACGGTCCAATATTTTTACGAATAAATGTCGGGTCTTAAATTTGCAATTCATTAGCCGGAATACGTAGGATTAATATCACGTGATCATGATTGTCAATTTTAGTAAATATAATTTCAGACTATTATGATTATTTCTGGAGAATGAACTAAGACGTAAATCGAATGTGAATAGAAAAGTTATAAAGAACCTGCAGTCAGATAATAAAATGTCGTACGACGCCGTCAAAGAGAAAAGTCAGTTGAGGACTCTGTGATTAATAAATGAATAAAATATAGATTTCCGTATGGGACACTTGACGCAAAACGTAGCTATGTTGAAAGATAAGGAAATACGAAGAAAGTGTGGAAGTAATGATAAACACAGAGAAAATGAGTGTACAGGTACGGACAAATGAAATAGAGTAAAATTGAATTACGTAGACGGCAGGAGTTGAACCCGTTATAATACGTACGAGATAAATAGACTGCGCAGATATTCGTTGGAAGACTACGGACCTAATGATTGCGAAAAGTTCAGATTCCACATAAATGATCGTATGTTACGTTAGTTAAGAATGACAAGTGATGATAATTATGATATCGTGATAATGATAATAATAATAATAATAATAATAAGGATCGTAGATAAAAGGTTGGAGCGTGTTAATTAAATGGGCGATTATAAGATGTTAAAAGGGAATCTAAATGATAATATGCAACCGATAATAATAATAACAACGTTAGGACGATGATAAATCATCGCAGTCAGAATAATAATAATTATCATGATAAGGATGGAAATGATAATTCTTTTGGGTGATCATTGAGTAATTGTAAACGCGACCGATATCTTAATGTATTTGCGGAAGTGACCCATTCATTAATAATAATAATAATAATAATAATAATAATAATAATAATAATAATAATAATAATAATAATAATAATAATAACTTGAGTGACGTCATAATAATAATAATCACAAGAGGGAGATAATAATAATAACAGTAATAACCTATGTGTTCGCGTCCCGCATAATAATAACGATAAAAATCAAACGTGACAGTGCCAGGAATCGTCGAATAATAATAATAATAATAATAATAATAATAATAATAATAATAATAATAATAATCATAATCATAATAATAATTTCAATAATGATAATTTCGTGGAGGCAGGAATATTCTGATGATAGTGAATTAAGTGATTGATGACAACATCCCTCTGCTCGAGTAGTTTGAATAATAATAATCATAGTCATTTTGTTACCTCGTTATCGTACTGCTCCGCATGAGTCAAGTTACTGTAATACTTTGTTGTTTGTTTATTTTGCTTTCGAGGCGAGGAGAGGTCATCGGCACGGTATTTCCCACTGTACCTCGTTATCTCATTTGTGGCAGTAGTCTACTAAGACCACTTAGTAACATTTTAGATCATGTATAAATAAATTATAAATGTTAATTCAGTGGTATGGCATCAGCTGGATATCGTAAGATAGGACCTGTCCGTGTAATACATTTTCTTAACATCACGAGGACATTACACAGTCCGAGTACCGGCCTCGGAAAAATGTAGATAGCCGGGGTACTACATCTAGGTTGAATCGAGAAGCCGACCATAAACAGGGTTTATGCTCGGGCTCCCGATAGAAGGAAGGCTCTTCCTGGAACGACGGTTCGATTCAAACGTAATCGATCCGTAAATTATACCCCATTTGTAATTTTCTTTCAGGATAAACCCAGCAGCATATTGATACCACTTGCGGTATAGCAAGTGATTTGTTTTATGTAACGTGTGAGAAAATTAATTATTGTTGCCAAATGTACCAAAATTCCGTGCGTCGGGTAGCGCAATAAACTGCTCCTTCTGGCTATTATTTCAAAGGAAACCATTCTGATAATCTTTTTATTGTAGTTAGATGATGCCTTTTTTAAAGTTAACTGTCACTTCCTAGTCCTATCATGGAGTCCTTAAATTCATGTTTACAATCGAGCTTTCCCCATTTTAATTTTAATTGCTCCGTTAATTCCCGTGTTCACTGAGGTCTCTATATTTACATATTTGTTTGACTTAAAAACAATGAACCGACACCCCTGAGATTAATGCTAGTCTGGGACTCGGGAGGTGGACGGGTACAGTACAGCCCCACATTTGCCTGGTGTGAAAATAGGAAACCACGGAAAACCATCTTCAGGGCTGCCGACAGTGGGATTCGAACTCACTATCTCCCGGATGCAAGCTCACAGCCGCGCGCCTCTAACCGCACGGCCTACTCGCCCGATTTGAAGAAAATCAAAACCCGGAATGGAAAAGAATGTCTGCTGTTGACGTAAGTTACACACTGCGTTATCAAAATCACGTTATATCAAGTTACGTTTTATACATTCATTTTTTTTGCATTGCCCATTCATGTAACACCCAATATATCAACAGAAGTCGTGATATATCGAGGGGAAGACGCGCCGCAGGAGTTTATTCAACAACTTTCGACTATTGCCCCTGAAATAAACCGAATATACAAAAATGAATCTCCAATGAACTTAACAAAAGACGAAGAAAGGCTCACAAGTCTTCTATAAAATGCTACCTTTGTAATGGGAAAGTTTCAGACGAAAGTGCTTGACCATTGTCATGTTTCTGGAAAGCATCGAGGTTCAGGTTACAGTGGTTGTAATATTAAAACTAAACAAGAATGTTACATTCCCGTGTTCTTGCATAATTTGATTAAAACAACCGGGAAGAAATAATTGACGTCATTCCTAGCAGTGGGTGACGTACATCTCCTTTACCACGCACGTTAGCGATATCATTTTTAGGTTTATCGATACGCGTAGATTCATGCCAGACAGTTTAGAAAAATTAGTCTAAAACTTCGAATCATGTCTTGAAACAGAGGAGTACTATGTTACTGAAAAAGCAAAGTTCATGACAAGGAAGGGCGTTTTTCCTTATACTTTTACCGATCCGTGGGAGAAATTTGATGAAAATTTTTAGCGCCTGAGGACGCATTTTTCAGTATATTACCTCGGAAAGAGTTCGAAAGTTTGACGTTCTCCTTTTAGCGGATATTTCTGAAACATTTCGAAAACGATCATTGAAACTCACAAATATAAACCGGCACATTACTATTCCCTGTCTGGTTACACCTGGGACGCCTACATTATTACTCATATTATTTTTATTATTATTAACAAATACTGCGCAATTGGGAAATATCCCAGTGGCAATGGTCACTTACAGTAGTGCGATAATAAAGTAAAGTTAAAACATGATTACCCAACAACAACAAAAACTACATCAACAAGAGTACAACAAGCAATTCCATGGAAAGAAAATATTACAAGAAAAACTACTAACTTAACATTCTAAATCCAGCATCATCATATAAGAATTCACACACACAACTGAAGTATTTCCGGTGCTTAACATTACGGCTTAGAATACCTTAGATTGAGCTTACTATTCAGTACAAAGCCTTCGATTTGATCTTGGAAAAGACACATTTGGAGCGTTATACATGTTTGCAAAATTTCAACGTTCGTATAACCAAAAAGAGACTCTTTCTCAAGTTGCTTTAAGTCGCACCGACACAGAAGGGTCTTATGGCGACGATAGGACAGGTAAAGACTGGGAGTGGGAAGGAAGCCCCATCATTTGCCTGGTGTGAAAATGGAAAACCACGGAAAACCATTTTCAGGGCTGCCGACATAGGGGTTCGATCCCACTATCTCCCGAATACTGGATACTGGCCGCAGTAGTATAAGTGGATGGTTCTGCAGCCACCGTCAGCTCCACCGACACCGCCACCGCAGGCTCTCGGGAGAGAGCTCCACCGCCACCGCCACCGCAGGCACTCGGGAGAGAGCTACACCGCCACCGCCACCGCAGGCCCCTCCGCAGAGGCCTCCACCGCACTGACATTTGGCAAGGTAATTGCTATGCTGGCCAAGAGAGCAAGCCTAACCTCACATCCGCCATATTGTAGGGGCTTAATCTAACTGTTTACACGTAAGAGAGCGGGCCTAACCTCAGTTTTACAGCCGGATGCCCTTCCTGACGCCTCAGAGAGTGAGCTTAACTTTACATCCGCTATCTTGGAGGGGCTTTACCTAACTTTTTACGCACAAGACAGCAAGTCTAACCTCATGGAGGGCTTAACCTCAGTTTTACGACAGGATGCCCTTCCCGACGCTATCTTGAGTAGTAGGGCATTGGGTATTCCCGAGACGTTATTTTGAGTGGTAGGGCAATGGAGATTAGCATAAGAGAGCACACCTAACCGCATAGAGGAACCTAACGACAATTTTGCTGCCGGATGCCCTTCCCGACGCCAATTGCACAAGATGGCAGCTAAACACAACTCCTTATGAGACGGCTTAAGGGTGCTTGCCCAAGATGGCGGCTGCTCTTAGGAGACGGTCAAGGGCGCTTGCGCAAGATGGCTGCTATATATAGACTCTTACGAGACTCCCTAGGGATGCTTGCGCAAGATGGCGGCTATCTAATTCTACAAGATGGCGGCTATACACAGCTTTTTATGAGACTGCTTAAGGGCGCTTGCACAAGAAGGCTGCTATACATAGGCTCTTATGAGAGCCCTAGGGATGCTTGCGCAAGATGGCGCCTATCTTATTCTTCAAGATGGCGGCTATACATAGCTTCTTATGAGACGGCTTAAGGAAGATGGCTGCTATACATAGGCTCTTATGAGACGCCCTCGGGATCCTTGCGCAAGATGGCGGGTAATTCTACAAGATGGCGGCTATACATAGCTTCTTATGAGACGGCTTAAGGGCTCTTGCACAAGATGGCTGCTATACATAGGCTCTGATGAGACCCCTAGGGTCGCTTGCGCAAGATGGCGGCTATCTAATTCAACAAGATGGTGACTATACACAGCTCATTATGGGATGGCCTAGGGGTGCACGCACAAGATGACTGCTATACATAGGCACTTATGAGACGCCCTAGGGATGCTTGCACAAGATGACGGCTATATAAAGGCTCTTATGAAGAAAGCTAGCTTAGAGGCTACTGCGCAAGATGGCGGCTGCTGTTATGATGATACTTATACATGTGGTAGAGGGCAATTTGAAATTCCACGTGCTCTTCAAAGCTACGTGCTTTTTGACAGCGGCCATCTTTAATCAACAAAGCATCTTGCTGCCATCTTTAGCTACTACCTTTGAAATGATATGGCGGGTAATTTGAAAAATTCTACGTGGTTTTTACAGCTGTCAGCCGCCATCTTTAAACAAGAACGCATCGTGCTACTATCTTTACGGCACTAAACCTTATCCTTATACAAGTGGTGGAGGGTAATTAGAAAAATTCTACGTGCTTTTTTGGCAGCTCCAATCTTTAACCAACAGAGCATCGTGCTGCTATCTTTACAGCATTAAACCTCATACCTTTGAAATGTGGTGGCGGGTAATTTGAAAAATTCGACGTGCTTTTTGACAGCTATCAGTGACATCTTTAAACAATGGTGGCTATACATAGTCTGTTAAGGCCTTCTCCTCCTAATCTACCTCCTCCGCCTCCTCCTCTGTCAAGGCATATATCTATCGAACATGCATCACGAAGGCAAGAGTGTGCACGTGTTTTTAACCCGCAGCGATGACATCATTATAGTTGTGCATGTTTAGACTTGCATATTAAAAAAGGAGTGATTGAAACATAACAAGACTAGATTCAAACACTGTACTCGATGTCGTTAACTTCAACATGCGTTCAGAACATTGTTTGATGTGTTCAGATCACTAAATAAGTGATTAAAACATAACAAGAATAGAATCGAACACTGTACTCGATGCCATTACTTACAACATGTGTTCAGAACATGTCAGGGGATACCTTCGTTCTAAGAAGATAAGATCACAAAAGAAGTGATTGAACATAACAAGACTAGAATCGAACACTGTACTCGATTTCGTTAACTTCAACATGTGATCCGAACATTGATTGATGTGTTCAAAACACTAAATAAGTGATCAAAACATAACAAGACTAGAATAAAACACGATAAACGATGACGTTACTTACAACATGTGTTCAGAACATTTCAGGGGATACCTTTGTTCTAAGAAGATGGATTCTAACAGAGAAAAAATAATAAGACTAGAATTCTGAACAGGTTGCGCAAGATAGCGGCTGTTATAACGTCCTCCTCCTCTTCCCGCTCGGTTAAGGCATAGCTTTATATCTCTATCGAACATACAACGCGATCTTATGCATAAGTCAGTGCACATACTGCGTAGCCAACTCGCTCGGTAAAGGATAATATGAATATATAAACGTACAACTTCAAATGATTTGCGTTCTATCATTTGTATTGTGTGAAAATAAAAAAAGTGCAGAACAGAAACCATATTGCGTAGCCAACTCGCTCGGTAAACGATAATATGAATATATCAAACGTACAACCTCAAATGATTAGCCTTCTATCATTCGTCTTGTGCGAAAATAAAAAAAGTACAGGACACAACCATACTGCGTAGCCAACTCGCTCGGTAAATGATAATCTGATTTAGTTACAATAGAAAAAAAATAGATTCAAACCCTGTTCTCTTATCGCAAACACGGAAAGTGAAATTAAACAGAACGCCTAGTGCTATAAGAAATACATTGGTTACATTTAAGCCCCTAGCAGTCGAATAAGTTATCGCATAAACATGTAACATGAAATATCAGTTCGGAAACATATTGTTGCAATCTGTTGGCATGGGTTACAAGCATGTAATTTATGCGGAAAGTAAAATTAAACACAACGCCTAGTGCTATAAGAAATACACCGCTTACATTTAAGTCCCTAGCAGTTGAACAAGTTATCGCATAAACCTGTAACATGAAATATCGGTTCGGAAGCATATTATTTCAATCTGTTGGCGTGGGTCACAAACATGTAGCTTGTGCAGGAGAGGGCTACTATGCAAGATGATTGTAAAATGCTGAACCGAAAAAATAAGTATGTGCAAAAAGATCTGGACATACTAACATCCTGGCTGAACAAAACTAATCTAGTAATAAGCACATCGAAAACGAAATACATGATATTCCATAAACCAACACAAATTATCAATACCTGTAATGTAGTAAAAATTGGCAATGAGCCCATCGAAGAGTAAAGCAGTTTTCATATTTAGGCCTGGCTTTAGACAATAAGTCGGAATGAGCATATCTCAAATGTAAAGAAACATATTATTAGTTTAATTGGAGTACTAAAAAGATTGAAGGACTATGGAATGAACAACCAACACTTAAAAACATATATACCTATACATAGGGCATCAACAAAGCATCTCCATCTGATCCTGTTGCCAGCCAACCTTTTCACATCTCTCCAGGTCTTGCCTTCGTCCATTGCCTCCATGTGTACAGACCTTCGACACGTTTGTTTGGGCCTTCCTCTCCTCATTTTACCTGCGGGCTCCAATCCAGTGCCTCTCTCTCGATGACTTCATTCCCTTTCCTCAACGTATGCCCTATCCATTTCCATTTCTGCCGCTTTATCTGTATGGCCATCTCGGTTTCACCCGTCCTTCTCCATAGTTCATGATTGGAGATTACTTTCAGCAGTAGATGTTTAGAATTTTCCTTAAACAGCGGTTGACAAAGGTCTGCAACTTGGAGGTAATGACTTTAGTCACTTTCCAGGTCTCGGACCCATAGAGATGTACATGAATATAATATGGGGAAAGTGTCCACAAGAAGCCGTAAAAGAACTAGAAATACTCCAAAAGAGAGCTTTAAAAATTATGTATGGATATGTTTTAATAAAACCATCTGTGGAAGTTTTTCAGGAAACAAACATATTACCAGTACAATGCCAGATTAAATACAGTCAAACTTTATTTATGTTCAGGTATAAAAATAATATGATTTCTGTTAATACAGAACTACGATACAGCAAAAACATTCACAGCCATAACACAAGATCAGCAAACCAGTTTTACAAAGATTCCACAAACACTACCAAATATGGTGTTAAAAGCATTTCTTATTCAGCAAGCGCGGTCTTTAACCATCTATCTCCAAAACTGGAACAAATCAATAAGTTGTACAGATTTTAAAAAGAAGTACGCAGGTACTTCCTTGAACAATATGTTGGAGAATAAATCGATAACCACTGTGTATTTTCCCCCCTACGTTTAGTTTATTTTGAATATCTTCTTTTCTTCCATGTAAAATAATGATATTATGATGTAAATAAATACTTGTAAAACATTCCTTGTTATATGTATACATTATCTCTTAACTGAAACTGAAAGCTGCCAAGCCGTGATTGTAAAGGGCAGTCCCTCCTTGAGCCACTAGCTCACTGGGACATTCTATCAAAAGTAAATAAATAAATAAATAAATAAAAATAATCGTGCAAGACACATGATAGGGAATGGAACCCACGGGTTACATCCTTTCAGAAGGGCAAAAGGATGAAAGGACTCTTCCTCCACCTCCTCCTGCTGATCGACTTAAACGTGGATACGTTGCGAATGCGATGCGTTGCGTTGTTCGCGTAAAGTTCAAATTTGCGCTTTCCCGTATGAAAATCTTGTAAACCGAATTCGCTTACAAAAACGTTGTATGTTTAACATCCTCATATTCCACTTTCAATATACTCTATATTAACACTGCCAGACATTTATAACAAACATGCTATATTTAAAGCTTTATCTAAAAATAATGTGTTGTATAATATAAAGTTGTGTTTCTCTAATTCGGTTAAAATTAATTTTGAGTTAGATAGGAATATCAAACCCGTGTTTATATAGGAAAGTGACGTAGAGATGTACGCAGTCCTGACTGTTAACATTCTGTTCGGGTTGTACTTTATAATGTACCGTTGTACTGTTACCGAAATATTGCACGGGCTCCGCTGGTTGAGGAATGTATCCATAACTGCCAAGAAGCAAACGATGTTATTTATCTTAACGTAAGCCACAAAAAGAGTTCCTGGACCATCAATATCTTCTAAATTAATGACAGCGTATTCATAACCCCATGGGCGTGGTGGTAATCGATTTCGCATAAAACACCACGAAAATGTGGAATTTTCAACTTTTTTGTGTGCGTTATTGCTCGCCGTGGCAGTGTGCGGGAAGTATGTTTTTTGGAGAATTGTAAATAAAAAGTATTTTTTGTGGGGAATCCATTTCATGTCCATACATTTACCTCGCAATGCAATCGCTTCCATCGTTTCGTTATGTCGTTTACTTTCTTCCAGTTGTTGTTTTTTCTTCGGCCGACTTTATAATTTGGCAACGGCAGCTGCACCGCATAGCAGTGAACCAAGTGCGGGTAAATAGATACGGTAAGATACCACCTCTTTTAAGCATATGAATAACACGTGTACGATCTAGAAAATAATATTCTACTTTTAGGATTACGATGTGCTCATGCTACACGTATCGCTTTTTGTAACGCTAATCGCGGATATTTTCTCCTTGCGCTCTACTTGTGAAATGTGTTGTAGTTCATTCGCTTTATCTTCTGGTTTGGATGTAGCGTTTCTTCACCATGCTTTCTTTTACACAAATACTTTTTATACACTCTATATAAAACACCATATAAACACTGTACTCTTGCCACTCTGCAACATACTACATACATGCGTCGTACATACAAAATGGTTGTCTTCCCTCTACCGTATATTCGTGAGCAACGTACAGAGGAAAGTCATTAATTGCCTTTCCCTGCTTCAATTCTTCTTCCTATATGTCACAATAAAATAAAATGAGATCTCCTGATTCTACAGTACAGTCATTTTTCAGTCCAAAATGTTCTATTTTCCGTACAATTGTTAAATGTGTCTCGTCTGACATATGCTACAGTATGTAAACCAAACCATCATACCAACAGTGAAAATCACACCTGCCAATTTGCAACGTGTACGTATAAAAGAGTCCAGTCCTTTCGGACAGGTTGGGATATTGGTTAGATGCACAATAAAAATCATAGGTTGAGAGCGATTTAAATCCTTGATTCGTTTTAATATAGCCACATCAACGTAGTTCATTTTCCGTATTGATATCCAGTTCAGGATCTTCAATAAATCGTATTTGGGTGTCTAAATTCATAATTTCTTTTGATATAAGGTGTCCACGTACCGTTTATTTACAATATCGTTGTCTCGCTTAGACTTTAAGTCATTAACTTTTCATGATATAGCTGTAGTATCACTGTCTCGCTTAGATTCTTCTTCGGGCTGTGGGTCATATTTTAAATTCACCGTTCGTTGTAATAAACAGAATCGATATAATGTTTATCTACTGGTTCTATGTCCCGTGTACCGTGTAGGTTCTCTTACACGATGCCATTCAAGTAATAGTGGTCTTCCGAATCCGTCCAAGTTTACTCTGTCGATATATAGTGTAGATTAGACATACATATTTCCTCTATATTTATTTACTACACGATTTTCTACACACTGTGAAATGTATTAATCAATCGCAGTTACTCACCGTCGCAGACGTTGTTTGTAGTCTTATTCCAGCATCGGGCGAACAACGCCTCGGACCTCTTTTTCCAACAACCATTCGATGTCTCAAGGCCGGGCCGACGATGCGCGGTAAAACATACCTTCTAATTACTCTCATTACCTACTTAAACGGCGTTCGCTTTCAAAATATCTACAGGTTTCCCAAGACGCTCTATCAACCGTTGTGCGTGTTCTTAGAACAGATCATGCCTGGGCTCAAGAAGGAAAAATGAGATATTTTGCTTTCGTAGCGCACGAAGACATTATTTCTCCAGATAACTTTCGCCCCGTCCCGCTCTTAATTTTCGACGCTGCCACACTTCTTTATCTTCATAAACGTCGTCTGTTATTACTGAATGTATGAAAGAATCGGTGTCTGTGTACAAAGGTTTAAGGTTTTCTCGGCCGCAACGAATAACGATGTCGAGAAAGACTTGTATAAACTTTGTAATAATGGAAAATGTTCGTAAACGTTAAGAAGGCAGTTAAACAAGCGGCGAAACCAATCTTCATTGACAGCACGATCTTTGACGAAAATCTTCTAGTTATACTCTAACCGTAAAAGTTTGTTTCGATGGCTAGCAGAACACAAGACTCGACACAGGGAGCCCGGTCCTTATCTGAATTGTTACAGATGTGAGGGAAGTAAGATAAGTATAATGGAATGCTATTTTAAAAAAGTTTATTCATAAAATAAAGTCAGAATTTTACATCACCTCGGCACAGCAGTTACAATGAGTACTTCTCCTGTGGTTGAACAGGTCCTGATACATTGTGGGGTCGCAATGTTTACTTATGGGGCCGCCATCTTCCGAGCCGGTCTCGAATATCTAGAAGGTCTCGAATATCTCGGAGGTCTTGATGGTCTAGGAACACTCGTAGTCTTAGTTGTAACGTGACACTGGGGTATGAAATGGATTCAAAGTAATTGGTCTGCAAAAATGAGATAATGGTTAGTAGCGATCATTAACAAGTCACAAGCTGCACTCAATTGTCTTCACAGTGGGATTTCACTAATTAGTTAGAAGAACACAGTGAAAATTGAACTCCAAATTAAAATTGTGATGTATTAATCACGTAAAACAAAAGTCACCTTATTAAAGTTAAGTGTGAGAACGTTGTTCGAATAACGATGTAGAAAACAAGGTATCCCGTTTTAATACTTCACACGACATCAAATAAAAAAGAATAAGTTCCGTGAATTTAGTCCCGTTCACTATCGAAAATGGGAAAAGAAAACACTGTCCTTCCTGGAACCGTCCTGGGTTCTACACAAGTCTTATCGGGATAATTATGGAATGTTAAATGCACTAGGTCGTTTAAATACTGTACTGAGTTTATGGTTACTTAAGAATCTGGACATTTATAAAAGAGAATCAAAGTTCGACGGCACTGTTAAATATGACTAGTTATATCAGTCGTTCGTAACATAGACGTACAGTTTGAAAAATGTTCTAACACCTTTGGTAGAACAACTACGCACTGTGATGCTTCACTACCGTAAATTCAATAACCTGAACAGTCTAAAGATATTGGATTATATTCCACTACTAGCACAGTTTATCATTTGTCAAGATCAAATAGAAAATCGTGGACAGTTTGACGTCTCGCTGACGATCACATTTCAACACTTTCAGTATCCAATGTTAAGTTAATTACTTTCATTCAAATACGAACATCAAATTATATTAACATAATATCGTATTGGTGAAAATGTAAGTTTCAGTCACACTGTTCTCGTAAATGATAACACTCCTCAACTGTTCACATTTCCTCTAAGACGCAGTTTCTGTCACCACACGCACGACAGTGAAAATATTCTAAGTCTTGTAGTGCGTCGTAACACGCGGACTTAAACTGTCCCAGGGAGTCGAACTGACGACTTACATTGTGACCGCAGAATACCCAACAGCCGGCCGTCCGATCTCGGCTGTGGTACAAGGTGAACTGGCTTGACAAGCGAAATGCCTGCCTATTTATTCGGTATCCCCAAGAAATTGTAATGGGTAATATCTTCCGTAATTCTCAACAGATCTCCTTGAAACTTGGGAATCATGATTATAAAAAATTAGGCTACACGGTGATATAGTTCATTTCTTCAAATCCTAATTCATTTAGAATAAATTAATGATGGAAGGAATAGAACATTCCATCGTCTGACCTAATACAACCTTGACCAAGTTCTCCAGTTGTGACGTCCCACTTCCCCGCTGCTCGCGGCTGATATGCTCGCAGAGGAGGCGTTTTCGGCGGGTAACATAACTCCACACACATCGGGGACTTTAACTTAGAACCGTGTTACGGGTATAATATATCGCGGGACGAAAAGTGTACTTTATCAGACCTTTGTACGTTGGAATGGCTGTGTTAGATATTTGGCCGTTTTCACGGAATACAGAAGCCTCTAATTCGGGATAATTCACACGTTACTGTCCTATTTCGAAAAGATAAACGAAATATGCGTCATATTTTCGATGACTAAATAAACCCGGACATGTCGTTTACAGCATTTAGAGAGTTCTGCGCTTCCTTATGGAATGCACACCGCCGCGGCAGTCTTGTTGCTGATGAATATAGTGAAATCTATAAAGGCCGCTATCGTAGAGGCTTCGACGATTGTACTCAAATTTAAGTTAACGCTGACGCTTTGAGACAACACTTACATGAAAAAAGAACAAGCTACTAAAACAGCATATCATCAGTGATGAAAACAATATTCGAAGCAAGTTTCGTGTTCTTAAATGCTTAAGACAGTGAGATTTTTATTCAAAAACTTTTAAAATCACTACTTGAAACATTACTGAAAACACTGCCTTTAACAGGGCGCGAAACATTGAAATCAGCACAAATTCCACGCAAAGAGTCGAATGAAACGCAAACTTTGGGTAAGGAGTTGAAAGCACATTCACATCAGACTTTAGACGACGAAGCAATAGAAGAAGAAGAAGACGAAGAAGTAGTAGTTTTTTCTCCTGCCAAAGCACACAGTTTCTGTCAGTGCCAATCATTGCTTCAACACCTACAACGCCAAGTACGACAAAAGAAAAACCTTTATACGAACTCTTGTCTACACCAAAATATCACGCGTAATTTGAGACACTGCTTCGAAATACCTAAGCACCAAAATATCACCATTTCTAGAAGAGTTATTTTCAAAAACGGATACAACATATCGCATTCGCTCCGAAATCAAGAAACTTTACCTTAGCGATTCAGATATTAACATAAGCGACAATAACATCACTGTAAGAGGTGTAAATTATAAACCAACTTCAGGACATCTTAAACTCTTATTTTCATGCGCTCCCGACAGCGACGATTACGAAAACATGATCTCGTCAATCCACGTCAATTTTACTTGCCACGAATGCCTATCGCCGTAACTGCGATCGTTCGGTACCCATGAATGCAAAGAAAAGTTTTAAATATAGAGCAGTTGTCGCCAAATTATTTCCTGCAACAGAGAGTGTTCGACGCAAAGCTTCAGCGCCTGACATCAAAAGACACTCTGTTATTCTTAAGAAATTAAAACCTAATGTTGACGTTTCTTACTGGAAAAATCCCAATAAACTGATTAAACGACTTCAACTACTAAAATTATCCCAATTGCCCGGACATACTGGACACGAAGATGGAACTTCATGAGTAGAAGACGAACTTCGCCATGCCGCCATTATCGTCTAAAATATCACAATCCACTTCCTGGTAATAATTTATGTCGCAAAGTCATTTCACGTGGCGTTGACGATCTCTGGCAAGCCGATCTCGTTGAAATGATCTTGGCAGAAGTAACGACGGAATCGAATACACGCTCACAGTCATCGATATATACTCGAAAATGGCTTTTGACGAGCCGGTACTTAATAAAACAGGCACTCTTGTAACTACTGCATTCAAACTAATCGTTCAGAAATTGAAACGCCAACCCAAACTACTGCAAACAGACCAAGGAAAGGAGTATTTTAACAAGGAATTTTCAGCCTATTTAAAATCGCTAGCCATTCGTCATTGTTTCACTTCTGCAGTCTAAAAGCTAGCGTTGTCGAACGTCTCAATCGAACTTTAAAAACGAATATGTGGCGAGAATTTACAACCAGAGGGACGTACTGCTGTCTCGATTTACTGCAGACTCTAGAAACGCGTTACAAAACGATACAGTACCGAACATAGTTCTATTGATACAAAACCACGATTCGTAACGAAAAATATTCTGCGTTGAAATCGTACTTTTAATCCCATTAAAACAGTCGATCCACGGCGTAATCGCTTTCACATAGGCGATTATTGACGATTATGTTCGTATCATAAACGTAAGTCTATTTTCAACAAATGTTACCCACAAAACAAGAGCAGAGAAGTATTTCGTATTCGAGAAGTCAAACTTACCAAACCGATTACCTATTTACTAGAAGACCTGAACGGCCGACCCACAGAGGGTGGACTTTTTATCGAAGAATTAAGGAAAACCCGACATCCAGAATATTATCTCGTACACACAATACTGCAGAAACGTGATAATAATCTCAACGTCAAATAGTTAGGATTTAATTCTAGGTATAATTCATGAATTATCCGTGGTAGTTAGGTGAAAGAAGGTGCTGGGATGAATAGGTCTCAACTTACGAAATTAAAGTTAATTTAAAATTTAACAAAGGTTATATTTTCTTTTCAAGATCAAGAAATAACAAGTATGACAGGTACTCAGTAGCATATCAACAAATTATGAATGTACAATTACAATTTGTTAATGGTTTTGGGCTTCGAGCCCCCAGACACACAATCCTTGAGCAATGAGCCCAACTTTACTTATGTATAAGGTTCAACCAAGGGGCAGAAAACCCCAATCATACCAAGGAGCACTAGCTCCCAATAACCCAGAAAAGCCTCATCGAGGCACACAGAAAATCTATTTTTACGAAAGAGCAAAACCGCTCTCAAAGTTCAAGCCCATCAAAGGCCACACCAAACTCCACCTTCAAGCTGCCCTCCAGGCACACAAGAACAGGGGTAATAATACCCAATCTACTGAGGCCTATTAAGTAAAGAAACAGGCCAATTACATGGCCCAAAATTCTGATTTGAATGGAGGCGTAACTTGCACTCCTAATACACCTTTTTAAAACCTATTTGGCTCTTAGGCCGCTTATGCAAGGGCTAATTCCATACTACGGAGGTGACACGATAGAAAAATTAATTACATTATGAAGCGAAGAAAAACAGTTATGAAAACGTAGTCACCTCAAAAATAATATGAGAGGGAGCTTGAGAGGGTTAGGCACTCTCTATCCCAATTTGTAGTTAAAGAGACGGAATTTATACCAAGTGTCTTTTACATTTTAAAGGAAGGTTACATGATAAAAGTTTCGAACCTGCCCCGAGGGTTAAACTGCTGAGCTAGCAAGCAAAGAAGTTATTAAAAGGCCATTACCTGATGGATGAACTGCCGCCTGAAGAAAGAGGTGCTTCCCGCCCCCTGCTACATAATCACACTAAGAAAGATGTTACAGAAGTGGCCCGGAGACAAGAAAATCAGCAGTTTATATACCCTCGCGGAAAATTCGAGACGTTTCATGAATGAGAACCCACACCCCCCCTCAATTTTATTGGCTAGGATCAAGCAACATATCCATATCGGAGAAGACATATGTAATTGGTCAAAAATTAATTAGAGAAATTCGGGATTGGCTAAATTCAAAACAAGCGGAAGGGGAAGGGTTATACTGCCAACCCAAAAAATGACTGAAAGACATTTAACAAAGAACAAACATATGAAAACAAAATTTCTCAAAAAACCAGTTCCTTCACTTCGCACCAGGGTGCACAATTGTAATTCTTCTGTAGTGCTATCTAGAAGAGAATGTTCACACTTCTCACTACAGAGAAAACAAATATAAATCGAAAAGGACACAGTTCAGAACTCCACAAAATTTACAATAGCGACATCTTCTGAGAAACTTTAGACTAAACATGGTTGTTAAAGTTCAGGCTTCCTCCAGTAGAGGAGTTTCAACTGGCGCAATGTTTGAATTAGCGGCGCGGAGGTGTACCGCCCGGTACAAATCAATCCGATATCGCTCAAGTTTAAATGCATCTATTTTATAAATGCGTATTTTATTTCTTTTATTTCTTTCAGCTAATACAATTACCTCCATGGGCCCTCATGGCCTGGACGGAGATGACTTTGCTTTTAACACAATTACCACACTGTCAAATTGTATTTCTTATTTTATATACAACAGCGGATCAAATTCAAAAAATTCAAAAAATTCCCAAATCTCAAACATCCAACTCCATTTCCCACGTTGCAAGTCAAAACTTCGACACTTTTTACACTTTATACCTGGATGCATTTCTCTTTGCATTTTCATACCTAAACACCATCCAAATGGAAGAAAACTTGGAGAAGGGTTTATTTTATTTTCATAACTTAAATAACCGCACGCTGCCCCTGCAAGCCTTAAATAACGGGTTCACTATATGAAACGTGACTGTACTGTATATAAAGACAATAATGAGCTAAAATGCACTTTTCATTAACGAACTCACAAATATTCACTGTCGCTTGTCTCCTTGAGACGTGAACACACAACGTGAGTTCTTTTGATGTGCGTTATTATAGCAACAATAACCTGCATTTGTTTTGCCGGCCCTTATAATGTATATCCTTCACGATGCTGAATCAATAATTTGCGAGTTTCAATCCCTTCGTAACTGTGATTGTGAATAACGTACGAAATACACTGACTGACAGAGCAAATGCAACACCAAGAAGGAGTGGTCAGAACTTTATGCCAATTGCAGGGTAGACTGACGTCACTGAGGTATGCTCATGATGTGAAATGCGCCGCTGTGCTGCGCACGTAGCGAACGATAAATGGGACACGGCGTTGGCGAATGGCCCACTTCGTACCGTGATTTCTCAGCCGACAGTCATTGTAGAACGTGTTGTCGTGTGCCATAGGACACGTGTATAGCTAAGAATGCCAGGCCGCCGTCAACGGAGGCATTTCCAGCAGACAGACGACTTTACGAGGGGTATGGTGATCGGGCTGAGAAGGGCAGGTTGGTCGCTTCGTCAAATCGCAGCCGATACCCATAGGGATGTGTCCACGGTGCAGCGCCTGTGGCGAAGATGGTTGGCGCAGGGACATGTGGCACGTGCGAGAGGTCCAGGCGCAGCCCGAGTGACGTCAGCACGCGAGGATCGGCGCATCCGCCGCCAAGCGGTGGCAGCCCCGCACGCCACGTCAACCGCCATTCTTCAGCATGTGCAAGACACCCTGGCTGTTCCAATATCGACCAGAACAATTTCCCGTCGATTGGTTGAAGGAGGCCTGCACTCCCGGCGTCCGCTCAGAAGACTACCATTGACTCCACAGCATAGACGTGCACGCCTGGCATGGTGCCGGGCTAGAGCGACTTGGATGAGGGAATGGCGGAACGTCGTGTTCTCCGATGAGTCACGCTTCTGTTCTGTCAGTGATAGTCACCGCAGACGAGTGTGGCGTCGGCGTGGAGAAAGGTCAAATCCGGCAGTAACTGTGGAGCGCCCTACCGCTAGACAACGCGGCATCATGGTTTGGGGCGCTATTGCGTATGATTCCACGTCACCTCTAGTGCGTATTCAAGCCACGTTAAATGCCCACCGCTACGTGCAGCATGTGCTGCGGCCGGTGGCACTCCCGTACCTTCAGGGGTGGCCCAATGCTCTGTTTCAGCAGGATAATGCCCGCCCACATACTGCTCGCATCTCCCAACAGGCTCTACGAGGTGTACAGATGCTTCCGTGGCCAGCGTACTCTCCGGATCTCTCACCAATCGAACACGTGTGGGATCTCATTGGACGCCGTTTGCAAACTCTGCCCCAGCCTCGTACGGACGACCAACTGTGGCAAATGGTTGACAGAGAATGGAGAACCATCCCTCAGGACACCATCCGCACTCTTATTGACTCTGTACCTCGACGTGTTTCTGCGTGCATCGCCGCTCGTGGTGGTCCTACATCCTACTGAGTCGATGCCGTGCGCATTGTGTAACATGCATATCGGTTTGAAATAAACATCAATTATTCGTCCGTGCCGTCTCTGTTTTTCCCCAACTTTCATCCCTTTCGAACCACTCCTTCTTGGTGTTGCATTTGCTCTGTCAGTCAGTGTATATCTACAGAATCGACAAAGAAGACTTTACCAGCTCGTCACGCAAGATGGTGCCCAGAGCGTTGTGTCGCGATTTATCGCAGTATTCCGTATTTATTTCTAGAGTATTTGCTCGAACCTAGGTTTGTGTGTAATGAAACGGGAATGCTGTGTCGACATTCTCCACCCAAATTATTTCTGAGACAACGCAATCTGACACCCGTCTAGGTGATTTGAAACTACTGCTGTGTACACTGGCAACGTATATGACGGCGAGTCATGCGGCTGTTCGCGGCTCTGAGCTTGCCAAGGACAAATGACGTCACAATAGAACCTTCTACAATTTCTATGTCGCTATCTCTTGAATGAAACATGACAGCAAAATTCTGACTACATCTTCATGTAGCCCAGTATTAGGTATGGTGATGTACCAGGTCTCAAGAAGATCGGCAGCAATATAGCCGAGTAATTAGAAGTTAGAGTTGTATGAATTTTGAAGCCAGTGGTCCGACATTCACGTATAAAACAGGGCCACGAGGTCGGTAGTAAATCAGGTCAGGTTTTACATGTAGGTATCTTTCTATTTCCGCCTATGTGGTTTTGTCCTGACCCTTATTCCCCGATTATACCGCTATTGAAACTCATCACCACATCTGGCCTGGTAACATGCTGAGCACGGGGGACAGGCAGATACTCCTGTAGTATCACACGCCCACTCCTCCCTGCTATCTGTTTCTTCTTAGAACTAATAGCATGTCGGGGGCAATGAAGAAAAGAGTCGATTGCCACGCGTGGGGGCAGGCTTTGGGACCCCCGAAAAAAGGTAGTAAATCAGTACCTTCGTGTCATCCCACCCGTCTCGTGCGCGGACCACCTGTTGTACTTTGATTCAGCATCGTTACTCTGCCCGGAGAAACGCCGATGTTCTACGCGTAAAGTACGAATACTCAGTAAATTTTCAAAGTCCGAGGTGCGAACCTCGAACTCTAAATTTCAATTGTGAGAAGATGTGTTTAAAACATTACAAGTCATTTATAGTGATTGACTAACATTTAACTGTGCCAAGGGCCAAAATCAAGGCCCTTCATGAAAACAAGGCCCCTCAGGCGGAAGAAAACTCAATTTGCAACCCCAAAGGATAGAGGGTGAACACAACCCACTGCACTCAGCCCATCCACCCACTCCACCGTCCAAGGTAAGACCCCCAATAATAATAGAAAGAAGAAGGACCAGCCCCCTACAACAAACAAAAGGCAGGTTAAGCCCAAGCAAGCTGCCCCCGACCTGCCCCCGAGCCGCCCCAGGGCCCGCTCCAGGCCAGCTCCACCTCCCGCAGGGAACGTGCCACTAGCAAACTGGCATCGGCGGCACCGCCCCCAACGCCCGCCCACCGCACCACACCAGTCTCACCTATCTTACCACCTACACCTGAAACACTAAAATAGGTACAGCAGCCATAAGAGAACATGGTAGGAAGGTCATTGACATGGACAGGGTACTTGGCGAATGCGATCTCTGGCCTCCTAACCCAAGATGCCTGAACAACCCAGCGATAATAATAATAATAATAATAATAATAATAATAATAATAATAATAATAATAATAATAATAATAATAATAATAATAATAATAATAATAATAATAATAGTAATAATAATAATAATAATAATAATAATAACATGCAAGGGCTTCGAGTACTAACATGGAACTGCCAGGCCGTCAGGTCCAGAAAACATGAACATGAAGCCTTCCTAGCCGCGAACACCATACATGTGGCACTCCTAACAGAAACCTTCCCCCCACCGGGGAAGAAGTTCACCATGAGAGGCTACAAAATGCACAGAAGCGACAAGGCTAATGGAGTTGGAGGGTGACAGTTCTGGTAAGGGAAGACATCAAATACCTGGAGCTGGACTTACCAGAGCTGGTCGAACTGAAGGCATGCGGAATTGCCATGCCAGTGCGAGGAACACTCATAAGCCAGACCGAAGAGCAAAACCACACAAGACATAGAAGCAATACTGAGGCTAAATCGAAACACGGTACTAGGAGGCGACCTAAATTAGAAACACCGGGCGAGTTGGCCGTGCGGTTAGGAGCGCGCAGCTGTGAGCTCGCATCCAGGAGATAGTAGGTTCGAACCCCACTGTCGGCAGCCCTGAAGATGGTTTTCCGTGGTTTTCCATTTTCACACCAGGCAAATGCTTAGGCTGTACCTTAATTAAGTACGGCCGCTTCCTTCCCATTCCTAGGCCTTTCCTGTCCCATGGTCGCAAATAAGACCTATCTGTGTCGGTGCGACGTAAAGCAAGCAGCAAAAAAAATTCGAAACACGCCAGCTAGGGCTGCCTGAGGCCTAACTCAGCAGGCAAAAGGCTGTACAACCACATGCTATCCCAGGACTATGTGGTAACAGCCCCCAACGAGCCCACGTTCCTAGCACCAAACGGACAGGTCTCCAACGTATTAGACATAGCCCTGCTGCGACATATTCCTCAAGGGCATAGCATAACAGTAATAAACGACCTATGGTCGAGGCACCAACCAGTGCTATTTACGCTGAATGCGAACCCAGAAGAATATGAGAATAACCCCAAGCGCCGGCTCAAATATAAAGCAGCCAAATGGGGTAAATACGAAAGAAAATTGGATTCATTTCTACAGAGGACTGAGGACATACTAATAGAAAGCCCAGCCCAAATTGACGAAGCAGTAAAAACACTGGTAGACGCGATCCAGGCAGCCACAACAGCGAGTATCCCGGTACACAAGCGTAAACATAGCACCAACATCGAGATACTGGCCCACATTAAAGACATAATCCGCAAACGCAACCAACACAGGCGCAACTTGGCCCAATAGCACGGCGATGAAGACCGGGAAATTAACAACCACCTTAGAGTCGAAATCGAAACCCGACTAATGGAACATAGTTCGCGGGTCTCGAACAACAAACTGAGTACGTTTGACACAAACACCAGGCCGGTTTGGAACCTAGCGAGATATTACACGCGAGAACCACACGTGATCCCAACAATCAAGAGACCAAATGGACCAGTATACGAGAATCGAGATAAAGCTGAGGTTATAGCAGACTCACTGGAAGCGGCTTTTACACCCAACGAGGAAACGTCCGATCCCGCTTTTAATAGACGAACAGAGGTTAAGGTAGCGGAATTCCTCGCAAACGCACATAAGCCTGAGGTTAAGAAGACTAATATGCACGAAATTAAGTGGATAATAGATCACCTTAACCCGAAGAAAGCACCCGGCCCAGACGAGATCCAAAACTTAATACTCAAGAAACTAACTCAGAGAGCCCTCACACTACTCACCAATATATACTGTACAATGCAATGCTACAATTGCAATATTATCCAGATCAGTGGAAAAAGGCGAGGATACTTATGCTTGGGAAACCAGGCAAGGAAAAATATGACCCAAATAACTACCAACCCATCAACTTCCTGGATGCCCTCAGCAAATTATTAGAGAAAATACTGCTGAAAATTCTAATAGCACATATTAAAGGAAAAGGACTCATCCAAAACGAACAACTCGGTTTTAGAAACGGCCATTCCGCCCCGCAACTGCTAACCCGGGTCATCGAACAAGCGACCATCGGACTGAACAAGCGAATGGACACAGGCAGGGTATTCCTTGATATTCAGAAGGCATGTGATAAAGTGCGGCACGAAGGCCTATTAGCGAAACTAATAGACTACGAATTCCACCCAGGGTACATAAGACTAATTAAGTCATACCTGGACAGGCGAGAGTTCCAAGTAGACGTTCACAACACACTGTCAAGTACGCAAACGATTAGGACGGGCGTAGCCCAAGGGTCACTAATAGGTCCAATCCTGTTCGTCCTATTTAGTAACAACATGCCAACAACGGAACTCACTACCACGCACCTCTACGCTGACGACACTGCAATCACAGTACAACACACTCAGCAAGTGTGCACCCGAAATAGGCTACAAGTAGCACTGCGAACTCTCGAGCCCTGGCTAACTAAGTGGCGTATCAAGGTCAATGTTGACAAATGGCAAGCTGTGCTGTTCACTAGAAAGAACAGACGCACACACAGGCCAGCCAATATCAAAACGCCCAAGCTATTTAATCAAGATATAGCATTGCACGACAGAGCCAAATACCTAGGAGTAGTCGTAGATAGGAAGCTAACTATGCTACACCACATTAAAGCCATCCAGCGAAAGACACACATACGACTAATACAGCTCTATCCTATACTGAATAAAAATCCAGTATTAACACGAGAGTAGCAACCAACATGTACAAGGCCTTAATTAGGCCAGTAATCACGTACGCAGCGCCCGCATGGGACCACACTGCCATGACGAACCTGGATAAGCTGGAAGTAATACAAAATAAATGCATTCGAGCAGCGGCTAGACTCCCACAAGACACACCAACACGCCACCTGCGTATGTACCCGAAGCCATGGGGTAATAAGATCAACCCACTAGTCAGTGAAATAGGACGTTACGACGTCGATCTGTACACTAAATACCCCACTCCGAAACACATACTGTTCAGCCACAGGGTTAAAAGGCCGGAGGTCCCAAAACAAACCCCCTCATAAGCTGACACCCACTCAACATTTTGCACACATCCCTTACTGCAAACACGTGTATATATGTACATGCGTATTAGGTCTACTATGTTACAGCTCTAACCACCACAGAGAGGCAAGCGAGGAAGGATTGGGGGAAGAAATTCAAATGACGTAGGAAACACAGCCATATGACAAGAGACGACTCAATCCACCTCCAACCCTTGCCAACGACAAGGGAGTGGACAGAACGCCCACCTCTAAAAGAAACTAACCAGTCTATACTTTTTTAGCTCCATTGTTGTACAGTATAAATTTCCTGTTATTGCTTACGTGTGTTGTTTTCAGGTTTTCATTCCCCGCCCGAAGGGCGGGACGGGCCCCCTAGAGAGTGAAGCTCTCGCTCGGGCCGGAAGATGTGAAGAGAGCAGTGCGATGTGGCTGAATGAAGAGGATGGGTAAAGCGATGTGAATATTTATTGAGAAGAGAAGATGGGGTCTCCTGTTTATGGAGATGGGAAGAAATGGACGTTTATACGGGAGTGCTTAAATGGAATTTGCTGAGAAGGGTGAGGTGGTAAAGTGTGGAGGTGATATGATACAGTATAGTTGTAAGTTGTCGGAGATGTGCGAGTGTTGGCGGCGGTGGGAAGGATATATTAAATGGGGGAGATTGTGGACGGACGTTGTGGGGTGGTTGAAAAGGAGGATGATCAGCCCGGGTGCGGCGATGTGGTGTGGTGAGGGGATGTCTAGATTGTGGAGGGGAACGAGAGGGTTCGACGTTATGGAGACGACCGTAGATGGGGGCACCGGTGGCGATGAGATGGTCGACTGCTGTTGCAGTGGGTAACTGTAGGCGCACTAAGTATGTTGGGCCCGTGGAGTTGAAGATCCGAAACACCCTCCGGATTGGTATGGCGTGAAGGCGTAGCTGGCGTTGGACTTCTGTTACGGAGATGAGTGGGTCGACGCCGCGAACGACGCAACTGAAGACTATGTTGGTATCTGACGTTGATTGCGGTGTGCTGGTTGACGGGCGACCCATGCTGATGCGGCTGGAGTTGACGGTGTCGTAGATGGTGGCTGTGCAGACGAAGAGACAGGTAGTGAACGGCGGCGCAAAAAGCGAGGAGGTGGTAAACTGATCTGAGGAAAAGTTTGTGGCACGGAGAAAAATGTGGACATGAGTGGTGTAGGATGGGATGACGTAATAGTCGTCATAGGGTTGGAGGAAAAGGTGAGGGCGGAAGTCGTTGTGGTGGTAGTGGTGATGGTGGTGGTGGTCATGGTGAAGCGTGGTGGGGAGGCTGACATCCAACTAGGAGTCGGCCTATATGCTGATTAGGGTCGGCGGGAGCTGGTACTAAAGATGTGAAGCCACGCGGCTGATCAAAAAACACTGGAGATGCTGCTGCAAAGATATGTCCACGTACAGCGAGGTTTTGAGAGTGCCTGTATTGTTTACATTGTTTGACACTATTTTACCGGACACGAGAGCGGAAGAGCAGCCCGCACTCTACTGAGATTTAATTGTGTATAAGTGTACATAAATGTATATAGTTACAGATTGGAGTGACAAGTGTGTGCTACCAACACCGCAAGAACGGGAAGGCATCAGGCGAAAAAGAAGAAGCCCCTTATCAGAAGTAAGGCTTGGCTCTATTTCCCATCTCCTTAAAGGAGACTTAGCACCAGGGACCACTGACTGCTGGACCAAGGGACCAACCTATGGTCCATTTCCCAGACGCTAGTGGACCTGAGCCGCACCCGGCAGTGACAAGAAGGACTGATTCCCATAATAATTGACAAACGCAAGGAAAATGGTTATGATTGAAAGACACATATTCCCAACTAACACAACCTCTGGACTTTTCCAGCCCACATCCTTGCATGTGCTGTCAAAAGGTGTCAGGTTTTACGAGTAGCCTCTTTTTCTTTTCTGCCTATGTGGTTTTCCCCTGACCCTTAACATCACACCTTAACACCTCCTTACCAACACAAACCTTGCCTGGTAAAGCGTCTGACGTGCAAACAGGCAGGTACTCCTGTAGTAGATTTCCCACTCTCCCCTGCTATCACTTTTCTACTTATAAATTAATAGCATGTCGGAGGCAATGTAGATTGAGTCGATTGCCACGTGGGGAGCGTCCTTCGCCCCCCAAAAAAGGGGGGAAATCAGGATATTCTTGTCGTCCTAGCCGTATCGCGCGCGGACCAGCCGTGAGACTTTGATTCTACATCGTTGGTGTGAACCTCGAACTCTAAATTTCAAGTGTGAGAAGAAGTGTTTAAAATATTACAAGTTATTTATAGTGATTGACTAACACTTAACTGTGACACGAGTGTGATATGATTTATCTCGTAAAAGTAACACTGATTCTACGAACAAATATTCGCGAAGTGACTTGTGAGAACTCGATTCTTTTTCTGAAGGACTGTGCATTCAAATTATTTTGTTTGAATAACACTCCGAATGTGCATTTACAAAACTGTGCTTTATTTTCTGAAAATCAGTGCCTTATCATACATGAATTGATTGTGCCTCAGTGGTGGAAATTCGCCTCTTGCGTTAGATTATGCCTTAACTTATCTTCATGACTGTGCTCAGTGAAAGACTTTGTTTATTTCCGTAGGAACTGTGCTCTTTTAGACTGTGTTTCCGTACGGGATCTTAATTTCTTTTCGTACTTCTAATGACTGTGCTAAATGAAAGAACTGTGTTAATTTCGGATGACTATTCTAAATGAAAGAACTGTGTTCATTTCGAATGATTATTCTAAATGAAAGAACACTTTTAACTTCGAATGACTATTCTCAATGAAAGGAGTGTGTTAATTTGTGATTTGAAAGACTGTGTACTTTAGGAAACTTCGAAAGACGGTGTATTGAGAAGGGACTTTGCTTTCTTTCATTCGATTTTGTCTTAGCGATCGTTCTCATTTCACGAACAGTGCTGTAGTATGTTAATGGGACTGTACTTCATTACAACGCTTGTCATACTTTCAAGTGTTCTATAAAACTACGTCTCAATGACATTACTTGATTTTAATTAGACTGTGCTTAAAAAATACTGTTAAATTCATTGCATACATCTTAGTGATGGAGAAGGATACGAAATGTATTCTTCCCATTACTCCATTAATTTCTATTTTTCCGACGAATGAATCGGATAGTTATTATTGTACTTTTGAACTATGTTAATTTACCTTTCATCGAAGATTGTAAAACTGAGTTAATCTCTTCGATAAGACCATCATTTGAAACTTATTTATGTTTACGAACAGTGGAACTCGTAACTCAAATGGGCAGTGTTACGCAATTATCTCCAGTGCAGTGCTGTAAGGAAGTGTCGTTCAGATTTAATCGACATTGTGTTCGGTGTTACACGCTTCTTTACTCCCTTCTTGGTACTTAAGGAGAATTCAATCATTAACCATACATTCCACTCTGCACTTCACCTGTCATCAGACTCCTTGGTTCGAGTCTCTCTACCAGAAATTCCAGAGCCATCGACCACCGAGGGGTTACGCGGTTCCATGGTGCAGAGAGGTGTTCAATGGTGAAGGTAAGGAGCTAGTCATCACGTGACATCCTCGACGCCGACGCCGTGGGGACTGCGTCCCCATTTTCCAACCTGGACTCTCTAAATTCAGCTGTTCATCTATGACAAGGTGATATGATTTGCTCGTTTTTTTAATAAACAAAAGTTCAAAACTATAAGAACTTATTGTGCTACTCTCTGTTCTAAGCATGGTCCGTACACGCCCTGGCGTCAAACCCATGCTCTCCACTGAATTAAGTACGGGCGTCGCCCATACAGTTACAGTACACATAATCTCATAACACAGGAAAAGTGTTACGGACGTATACCTGGGCATGGAACGCGTAAGATTAACCGGGTCCGACTCGAAGTCGGGCGTGAGTTTCAGTGTGTTGAGTAAATAACGTATAAATATTTGCTTCAAAATATCTTCTACAACACTGGATATGTGGCTGACATTACCATAACCACACTTGAAATGTTCGTTTCGATGGAATTGACAGAAGTAGCGCTTTGGCCATTGTAAGCTTACCCAATGAGCAAACTTGGGGAGTGACAAATTTGTCACAGCATAAAGAAAATCTTCAGTGGCGAATTTTGATAGTATCCACTGTTACCACTGGTAACAGTTTTAGAATATAAAAATAAAACATTCTTTAATATTTATATTTTTGTTTCTTCGCCGCACGTGTCGCGAGAACTCTATTGCAGCAGTTTGCCACCGTCAAATCTGAGCGAGAGGCTGTTACCACTCTATGCAGTGGTTACGCTTTGAATCTCTTCTAAGAGCTAGGCGAGTATTACTGCGCCTGCGCCAAGCAAGGCCCTTGTCCCCTCGACACCGAGATGTATCCTGCTACGTTCTCCGGTCGTGTTACCACAGTGGAAAGTTGATACAAACACTTATAACGTCGGTGCTTCGTTCGTTCCGGCGCGCTCAACAGCGCATTGTTTTATTATTGTGTTATTGTTTTCTATTATAATATGATGTGACTTCTCTTGTTAAAGTTTGAATTTATATATAATTTATGTTAGGTAAGGACAGCCTACAGGACTGCACAACGTATTAAACATTAAAATGAGTGCTGTCGCTTCCACCTCGAAAAAATGAGTTGGCGGGCCTAGAATGTTCGTGTGTAATAGAAAGCTTAATGAACACGCCATTTTCGTTAAGAAATTTTGAAAAAAACATAATTGAAAAAGGTAGACCTACGCCTTCTCTCAAAAACTTATTCAAGGAATCAAAAAGCATTGTACGATATTTTCATGACTCGTTGTACATAAATATGGACTGGTTATGTGGTTGTGAAAAAATGAATAAATTGTACTCTTGACCATGTATTCCATCTTCCTCAGAAAATAATGCTGGGAATAAAGACGGTGTGAACAATTTAGATAGTTTCAGCTTTTTAAAGAGACGCCATGAGGTGTTGCCGATATGATTCGGTTCGGAAAGTCCAGAATAGAGTTCTGTTTGAGTACAACTTACAGAAAGAGTAGAAAACAAGAGATATATTGTCTGCACTTTATTAGATGTTTAAGCCTATGAGTAGTCTGCCGTACGCCTTTCACGATGTGAACTCTTTTCAATTAGTGCACAATCGTGACTGCTAACCTCTATAATTTTGATGCTCACTAGTGTTCAATATATTGTGTGCCAGTTCATCAGTTTCAAATGATGTTATTTCATACAAAATTAATATAAATTAACAAGTCTTTAACTTTTACGAAATGACATCTGTACTGCTCATAAAAATGCTGCTGTGCGAGTGACAATATACTCTCAGAAGGATTATGGTAACACCTTTCAAAACGTCACGCGTCGCCACTGAAAACTACACCTGTTTGATGCATCATAGTTTGTAATAATACCTATTATACTGTTACCTTCGAAAGACGGAATGTGCAGCTAGCGCCTTGGTTGCATTAACATCTGAATATCACCCAGTCTGGAGGCCCAGTGCTACAGTAGAAGAGACCAGTCACATTTCTATCTCTACATGGCGAATTTGTAGATTTTCTTGCTTGTCAGCTGCTGTGTAAATTGTGTTATATATGTGTATCACATCGTAATTTTAATTCTTTATTGATTCATATATTTTGTATCATAGTTGACTTATTTACATTGTAAGAGGTACCAACTATCACAGATTAGCCATCCTTATTCTGGAATTTTGTTTAAAGGGAATATGATCACATAAAGAAAATATCTTAACGCAACAAAAACAGTAGATTTCCGTATGCTACAATCACTGCTTTGTAACTTCCGGCTCAGTAGCTGACTGATTTTCATGTTAGACATTCGTCGATGCGGTGCCGAGTTAGATTCCCTGCCTGATTGGGGATTCTAACCTTCATTGATAGCAGATATTCAGGTGACGCATGAAAGTCCTGCACTTCGTCTTTCTGGAGCCATTCGCCGGTATTATTATTATTATTATTATTATTATTATTATTATTATTATTATTATTATTATTATTATTATTATTATTATTATTATTATTATTATTATTATTATTATTATTATAGTACTGAACCACAAAGCTTGTTAATCTGCGGTGTTACGCCATCAGCTTGTGGTTAAATTTATGAAATTGGGAGGAAGACAATTGAATTTGACGCTTTATTAGTTAATGTATATCTGTGAAGTTAGAATCTAAAAAGTATAAAATACTAGGAAAAGAAAACGTTTAATAACATATTATACCTGTTAAAAACATCATTTAGTTAACATCAGAATGACATGTTCCGTTCTTGAAGGAACATAATCAGATTCAGTCAGTTCACACATTTCAATATTATTTAAAGGATTGGTGAATATTAATTATCGTAATTTCCGTGATTAACAGAGGGAAAGAAGCACGAGGGCTGAATCGATGGACAAGACGTAAATCAGAACTTTTTGTACGGCTCACAAAAATTAGCAAAGTTATTTTCTTTTTTTTTCAAAATAGATAACTCGTAAACCCAACGACAGCAAGTTAACATATTAAAAGCGAGAGCAGAAATTTCAGATAATAACAAGAGGAGCACCAATGCTCAGTAAGCGTTACAAATATGTAATCTCAAAATATTCCGAAAAATAGAGCTTCTCAACTCTGAATGGATGACAATATTGGTGCTCGGAAGCTCGGAAGCTCAGAATAGTTCACAATAATGGAGCGCATAAGCTCAGGAAAAATTACAACCGGCGAGCATGAAAGCTCAGAAACTTCATAATTTCAAGGGCAGGGTCTAGAAGGAGGATTAAACACGCTGCTGAAAGCAAAATCCTGATCAATATTTAAACCAACGTGATGTTCGCCGTTGTGAAAATAAATTATATGTCATATGGCTTGCTTTTAATAACAACATAAATCCATGGATTAATAATGAGGACGTATTTTAGAAAACGCTGATGTATTTTTTCTAGAACATCCACCTCTCGTTTCTACAATTGCGTAAACTCGTTAGTCAACATCATTACTACTAGTTCAGTTAGGATTTGGAGTAGAGTAGAATTAACACAAAATCAAAACAAAACAACACTTCCTTATGTTTCCAAAATCGTACTTAATTTTAGAATGTGTAAACGTTTCTTACAAGTACATCATTTGTGGTCCTGACATTTTCCTTGCTGTCTTTGTCTCCTAATTTTTTCACTCGGGAACAGTTTCCCTTTCATTTCAGTGGCAACAACAAGTGCTGCTAGTTTGTTAGCAACTGTAGCATTAAGTGACGATACACGCTTCTTAGCTTTACGAAGGAGAATTTCTTCAGCTACACGTCTCAGTTCAGATTTGTTTTCACGCTTACTACCACGCTAAGGAATATCAATTTCTTTGCAGGCAGAGTCAAGCGTATAAATACCAGGATCACCATGTTCCAAGCGAACATTGACTCGAGTGCCAAGACCGCAGCATTGGTAGCTAGAGAGAGAGGGGGGAGGGAGATACTGTTAGTGAATACGGTACTACCATGGTAAGCAAGACAATGTTCTTTGCAGGTAGAATCTAGCGTACAAATACCAGAATCACCAAGCGCCAAGCGATCATCGACACGAGTGCGAGGACCACAGAATCAGTAACTAGAAAGGTGAAGCTTAAAAGGGTGGAGATATTGATAAGCCCATGCCTAGCACGTTTCCTCACCGCACGTCTTTTCATCTTTGTCTACGTTTGCTTGTTCCCTCCTTCACAGCGATGATAAGTGTTCATAAGCGAAATCAACCAGTTAGTTTTAGTTTCCTGATACAGCTTAACCAGTCGGCAGGAACGACACTGCTCACTTAGGATCTCTTAGATAAACTTATTTGTTGATGATGCATAACCATGTCCACGTGATTGATACATATGTATATTGTGACATTGTTGGTCTATTGTAATTGGCAGTGAATATTATGTGACGGGACTGTACGCCACGTGTTTTACGCCGAGTGCACACCGGTGCCATCAGAGGGGTAACTTTCTTTTTCTACATAATCTACCGAGGGGTGAAGACAAACGTTATCACCGTAAGAAGAGACGGATAAATTTATTACTACTGCTGGACTCTCGATCTACGAAAAACATTACATTCAAAACTTCAGATTCGACGTCTTAACAAACATTCTCCAACAAGTGTGCATAAAAGGTTTTATAACGTATTTTAGGAATGTATAAATAATAATATTATGAAATAGAATTAATTATTGAATTAATTAACTAATTAATTAATAAGAAACCATCGGTCATGTTATTTACAACATTGAGGAATTTAGGACGTCAATCGAACCACGAGGTACGCTGGATGTCAGAGCTCAGAATATATGTGGTGTACATATAGTAAAGGACACTCTCACTTGCTCACTTGCTACGCTTCGTTAATTTGCTCACTTGCTGCTGGATTCAAAACGCAGTGAGGTCTTGTCGACCTGGAAAGCTGTTGCTCGCCACCACGAGGAGAACAGTCTTATTTCTCGATTGTTTAACAGACCATCTAGATTCATAGCAGGCGTCAATAATGTGCATGAAGAAAGTACGTATCATTACATGCCAATTGTGAAACCACGAGTTGGGAATCTATACTAATATTTTCGTGTAATTTTCAGCGAACATCAAGAGGTACCAGTTCGTAACCGGCCGAGGCAATGAAGACCAGCATTAAGAATTTTGTTTGCCCCGAAGATGTCGCCCACCTCATGATGCAACACTAAAAAGAAAGGCCAATGCCGACAACGTCCTAATGCCATGAATCCAGCCTAAAAGGAAACCAGGGTCATCAAGGCATCCAAGTTAAGTCGACAAGTCATTTATAGTAGGTATTGTCATTTCTATGTAGCGTAGGAAGGATATCTTCTTGAAGGGATTATTGGTTAAATAGTAGTTGAGTAGATTTCTAGTAACTTTACCATGTCATTTCCTTGCTTAACACACGTTGAGTCTGTATTTTCTCCAATGATACGGTTTTTAATGTTCGTGACGACTTAATGTCAACATCATCGTCTGTGCGGGCTTAAGTAAGTCATGTCATCGGACGAGTTTCTGGTTTAAATATCAGCCATGGGCTAACCTTTAGTGAATATTACTTTTCCACTCAATTATTACAACATTGAGGATTGTGTACATGTAATGTTTTTATTCAACGGAGTTTATTTCTCCTATTTTTCCCAAATGCGTTTGCTACATTTTCATAAGGGAGTAGACTCATCTGACGTACAAATGCTACACTAGTGATACGGATGGTTTCTTTTGAATCCGATTTCATATATTTAAGGGAGGACATTGTTTGGTTATTACATTCGTGTGTGGTTCAAGCCATTTATGTAATTTTATACGTTATATTTTGGACGGATGTTGCGAATTATTTTGATATTTTCCCTCTCATGTTGTGCCATGTGGAGAGATGTTGTATTGGATTATGATGATTTTGTGTGCTATTTGGGGACGAATCTTCGTGTCACTATGATCAGAAGCACGTGTAATATGTTTCTGCGATGTTGTGTATAATGATGAGTGAATATTTAGAGACAATTTATCATCATTTGATATCTCTGCGATTAGTTGTTTGCGTGAGAGAACCATAGACGGTAGCGCCTTCGCAAGGTATTATTAAACCACGAGGTAAACCACACACCTTCTTATAAAATAAAATTGAGCGTATGAGATTATTAGAGCCTCTTGTCATAATGGATGAGCATCATCACAATGATGTTAAATCGTAGCTGTATTATACTATCCAATTCCTCAATAGTCGATACATTTTGGTAACGAATTGAGTTCAATGTAGGTACCGACGATCTTATCAGTCACCATTACCCAGGCTATTTCTACCGGAATGATTATTATTTCAGTCCATCATTTATGGGAGTATTTCATCTCCATTAATATGGATTAAAAACGTGTGGACACGTGTTGTAATATTTGTAAAATAGTATTTTAGTCGTAGTTGGTTGCATTTCTTTCCTTGGCATGACGGTAACGGGAGATTTATTACGTGCATTTCCTTTTATCATTTCCACAGACTGAGTGATTTTTATTTTTATTGTAATTTATTTATGTGTGTGTTGCCATCGTTGTCCTAAGTTTCGGCGTTGATTTAAGTTCATTACACATGGTTAAAGATTTAATTTTAATTTTTTTAACTTTCCTCCTTTTGTCACGTAAATTCACGTGTATTCTGAGGTTACGCTGAACAGATAATAACTGAAATGTCGAGTTAAATTGGAGGGACCTTTACTCAAGCAAAATTAAGTGAAACTTAAAATTAAAAATTTTCTTTGTATTTTCATATTTTGACCGGTCATATAACATAAACATTTAAAATCTTGTTCCAGATTTTCCGGCATGATTTGGCATGCGTACGTGCATCATTATCTTAAGAAATAAAATTAACATTCATTAAATTCGAAAATGGTGATTCAGTGTAAACTTTTGTCAGAATTAGTAGGAATTTATTAACATGTACCATTCCATTTGCTTTATTTTGGATGTACATCAAGATTAAATGTAAAATTTAAAATTTTAGTGATGATCTTACACAATCATAGTTCTCAGAATGACGGAAATTTTGTAATAAATCATCTACCATTAATTTATATTTTGATGGTTCGTTAGTTGCCGATATCTGCCCATTACCTTTGATCCACACCATTTTTTGGAACATTTCAATCCCTTACTGATCACCCGTGAGAGTGTCTTGTGTTTCTGATGTAGTTAGTCGCGGCATAAACGGGCAGAATATATATATATATCACCGATTACAGGATAATTTTTGATAAATTTTAAGCTAAAAATCAGTTTTCTGTCACCTACAGTTTAGGAGATTTTTAAGTTAAGCGATGTTTTGACCCCAATCTATTTGTAATCTAAAAGTCATTTCAAGTATCATTCGAAACGTCTTTGCCGTTAAAAGTCATTTCACCCAGAAATATTGAAAGGAAACAGTTAGGGGTGAGTTGAGATATATCACCAGTGAGAGGATGATTTTATGAATTTTAAGCTAGAAATCATTGTTCTAAGACGATGTATTTTAAAGATAATGATGTTTTAATTCAAGGGATGTTTTACCCCCTCCGTAACAACAGTACATTTTGGCGCTATGCAGTGTTAAGCCTGCACACGTGGCCAGCATAACATCAATTTCAGCTCTGAAGCCCTGAGGTTACCCTCCAGATACAAGCAAAGCTTACGTATTAAGCCACACGTTTGTCAGCGTGACGTTAAGCCTGCACTATTGTTCATGTAAAGTTAACACATGGTCAGTGTGACGTTAAGCCTAATCTTGCTAGGTTAAGTTAGGTTAACGCGTGGATAGAATGAGGCTAAGCCTACACTCTTAGCCAGATTGTGAGCTAGGTTGTATTAGGTTAGGTTAACACGTGGTCAGCGAAAGGTTAAGCCTGCAATCTTAGCCATGGTGGATTAACACGTGGTAAGGCTGCGGTTATGCCTGCACTCTTAACTGTGTGAGATTGACACGTAGTCAGCCTGACGTTAAGCCTTCCCTCTTAGCGTTGTAAGGAAAACACGTGGACAGCATGAAGTTAATCCTACTCTCTTAGCCAGCGTATGTGTTAGGTCAGGTTAGGTTAACGCGTAGTCAGCTTGGAGTTAAGCCTGCCCTTTATCCAGAGTGTGACGTTAAGCCCGCACATGTATCCGAGGCCCTCCTCAGAGGAGGCGGTGAAGAGAAGGCCCTAGTCACAGGATGTCACGATCAGGTGGTTAGGAGGCAGTTGAACCCCGTAAATCTACCTGCTAATAACAATAGCAATTGGAGCAGTAATAATATATGTTTTAATCCCAGAAGTACAGTTTTGTTTGTCGTTGACCTACCGGAGCATGACGTAACGGACATTTAACCGACCAACTAGCCAGATGGATGTGCGCAAGTGACGTAGTATTACATCACCTTGCATTCTATGCTAGACTAGTAAGTAGTGAGGAAGCATTGCAGGAGCACTTCAAAGAGATAAGTTCCAATTTGAGATTAATGGCCAAGAAATTGTCCTAAGTTGTTTCTGCAATAAATGAGTCAGTTGTTGAGGAATGTAGAAGAGAAGAAGGAGTGTAAGGAGAAGGAAGTAGTTTCTCACTATTGTACCAACAATATTAGGCAAGCAGGAATAGGTACCAATATAGTAGGGGATGGGTGGGATCTGGTTAAATAAGGACGGAAGAAGATTTAGGAAGCGGATATTTTTACTAGAGGGAAACTAAGTGGAAGGTGATCGTGTATTTAAAAAAGATAATGGAGTGGGTATTTGGGAAAAAAGGAGGAAGTTTTGTAGATCATAATTGGTGGTTAGTATATAGTGATTTGTGCTCATATGTCTTTCATTTGAACCATTTTCCTACGTATAAGGTAAGTGGTTGTTTAAAAGAGTTATAGCTTGGTACACATAGGGAAACGGGGTGGACTAGGGAGATATTATATGTGCGCATTGAGCTGGAGGGCAAATAAGGATGATAATCATTTGTTAGGGTTAAGCTAAAGAAGAACTGTAAAAATGAGGACTAAGATTAAACAATTGAATAGATATGTATTTACCAGACATTCAAATAGGAGTTGAAATATGGCTCAGGTATGATATTAAGGATACGAAAAAAAATTTCACGGTACTGGATTATTGATCGTAGAAACAGAATAGGAACCTTAGGAGGAGGAGTATTCATGCTGCTAAAACGCTAAGGACGAGAAACATGAAATGTAGGTATCAGCTTCATCTGTAATGATAATTGCAACATTAGGTTTTCGTCGTGTACAGGCCTAGAAAGTGTGGCGCTGACGCTGGTGCGGGTTTATTTGATTAGATAATCAGCTACGATAGAAAAGATACAGAAAGGAACGTAGTGTAGCGGGTGATGTAAATTTACCAAATGTTAACTGGTAAAGTAATGCGAATAACATAAAACATAACTGAAGAATGGTAAATGTATTACTGTTTGACGAACGTTTGAATCAGGGAACCAAGTAGAAAAAAGAAGATTCTGGGACCAGATGAGCTCATTAGAGGAAACTGAATGGATAAATGGTACATGTGACCATGAAGAAGTTTTTTATCATAGTTAAAAGCAAATGCGAGAGAAAGGAAGGTTGCAAATATAGAAACGTTAGGCAGAACAAATAAGATCATATGACAGGCAAGAGAGAGTTTAACAAAGTAATTATCGTCGATGGAACATTGCAAACAGTTGTAAGGATCTTATGGAACGGGTTTTAAAAACATGCTGAGGAATGTGAAAACAGGTATTCAGCTTTAAATGTGATGAGGAGTACTAAATAATCAATGTATTATAAAAGAGTAATAAACAGACTAAGAAGGAAGTGCAGGTTAGAGAGAAATAGGGTTGGAAATGGTTGTAGAAGTGAGGATAAATTTAAGGACCGTACCAAGGAATTAAATTTAGCAATGGAGTCAGCTAAGAATAACATGAATGCAAACATCACTGGCAATCATACCAATTTTAGTGAAAAATAGAATGGCATGTGAGACGGATAGAGAAATCCAACAGGAAACTGCACAGTTAAAATGTCAAAGAAAGTAAAGCACAATATTAACAATCGTTCACTTACCTTGTCTCAGTATAATAAATTAAGAAGTTAATGTGCCCATAAACACAGGAATAAAGGGGATTGAACACCTATCTCTACGCGACACTTGACAAGGCGTAGTTGATTAATATCGCAGCAAATAAGCAAGACCAAGTAATGATGGAAAAATCATATTTAACGAAGATAAAATCGTGAAAATTACAATGATACCCAAAACAGTACATTAAAATAAAATATAGAGGAAGCTCTTACCACGATCAGTTGCTAAAGTAACAGATTTAAACCTTCTTTATCATTTATTGACTCATGTATTAATCAGTTATGTTTCCGCCCGCGAAGAGTTAAGCTAGGAAGAGTAACACCATTGGATGTGGTAAGACTAAAATGAAACATGAGAGAAAGTAGTAATTACGTTATATATATAAGGGATAAATATATTGATTTCACGTCCATGAATCTGCATACGTTTCTTTCAAGAGACATAGCTTTTCAAGCACAATATTTTATCATGTTCTTGCATTGTCCAAATAAACAATGAAGAGATAATGAATTAATTAGACTATACAAAAGACTGACTGAATGAGTGGCTAAATTTATAGAAAAGAGAACTCAGGGTTTAGAGTATGTGATCTGATCTTGTAATGATTAAGAGGTGAGTTCCTATTGGCAGTATGAATGGACCTTTATATTTTCTCATATATATACAGGATATGAGTAAAGAACTGGAATCAGAAATAAGTCTGTTTGCAAATGATGTTATATTGGATAGAGTAGCAAATAAGTTACTGGATAGTGGGTGTCTACAGAACGATCGTGACAATGTTGGGAGATGGACAGCAGACAGTGGTACGTAGGTAAACAGGATGAAAAGTCAGGAAGAGGATATAGCGATTGGAATAACTTACCCAAGGCGCTATTCGATATATTTCCAAACTCTTTGAAATTATTTAAGAAAAGTCTATGAAAACAAATGATAGGGGTCTAATGCCTGGGCGATTGTCCTAAATGCAGATAAATTGTGATTGATTGATTGATTGATTGATTGATTGATTGATTGATTGATTGATTGATTGATTGATGGATTGATTGATTGATTGATTGATTGATTGATTGATTGATTGATTGATTGATTGATTGATTGATTGATTGATTGATTGACTAAGAGGGCTATACTTTTGCTTTGCTAGAAGATATCTGTGATTGGGCCATCAACATTACGTGATGAGTGACAATCGGCTTAAAAGACTTATTTCCGTCTAGCGAGAGAATTCTCCAAGAATTTTGGTCTTTAACTGAGCCAGGAAGAGAAGATGACAGTGAAAGGAGAATTGTGATTGGATGGAGTGCATCTCGTGACATATGTTAATCGACTCGCGAGGCTTTATTTCGTAGGCTGCGACGATTCTCGTTTTCTTCCACCATTGCTACTGCTTAGTAAAATATGATTGTGACTGGGCAATTGACATCATGTGATGTGAGATGATCGGTGCAAGTGGCTGATTTCCGTGTTGAAGAAAACCTTCTCCAAGTATTTCCTTTAATATATTTACCAAACTGTGACGATATCAATAATAGGTGCATCACGATTGTATGTCATGCATCACTTGACGTAAGACAATCAGCCTGTGAGTTTTGCATTCGTAGACGCCGTTGATTCTCCTCGTCTTTTACAAATATTATTACCGAACTTTCCGTCCACCGTGAGAAAAGTATTTCTACTTTCTACTAAAAGTATGTTGTTATTATTGTACGCTCCAGTTATAGAAAACTTACGCGAATGTAGCGTCGAATATCCCGAATATCATAATTCGTAATAAGTGATGTGTGACGGTGTATCGCAAAGCCCTAGTCATTTCGAGTTTTTCCTGTTCACATTGCGTTTTGAAGTGATTTACATACATTCATGTACGGTATTCCTTTATTATTATTATTATTATTATTATTATTATTATTATTATTATTATTATTATTATTATTATTATTATTATTATTAGAACTGGGACTCTATGCTTGGCATATTAAAAAGCAATATCATTTTCAGCGTTTAGATCGTGTTCGTCTGCCAGCCTTGATATCTGCCACTAACTTTAGAGCCCATCTATTTGTGTCTTATTATGTTCTATACCAGAATTTAAGCTCAACCTCTCGACTTCAATTCCTTTTGAGAACCCTGATACCTATTTAACCACTGCCATAAATTCAGCCCAGTCGCTGATCTTGTTTTTAGGGCTACCGATAAGGTTAAGGCGTTTCTCGCTTTGTCATGCTCAGTTCAGTTATGTTACTTTTGGTTTTAATAAATTCCACATTTTCATAGACATTCGGGAATAATTAGTTATACGGTAGATGTGTAAATAGAACACTAATATTTTCTTTTAAATTGATGATGACATTGTTCCTATCTTGATGCAAAGTTCGTCATTTCCATCAACTCATCTGTTGCCAAGAAACTTCCGTAATATCCCTCCTGCTTCAACTCACCAAATCGTCCCTGTCTACTCATAGTTATATTATTACAGTGGAAACCTGGTTAAGCGCGATCCGATTCACGGGGAATTGAACGCGATACAGAGTATGTCCCATTTATGTGATTACCACAATGAAGTTGGTAATCACATAAATGGGATTGTAAATAAAGGGCACAGATCTCTGCACATGTTTATGAGGGTATTTAGGGGTTGTAGTAAGCATGTAAAAGAGATGGCATACGAGTCTCTGGTAAGACACACACTAGAGTCTGGTTCCAGTGTATTGGACCCTCACCAGGATTACTTTAGTCAACAACTGGAAAAAATCCAAAGGAAAGCAGCTCAATTTGTTCCGAGAGATTTCCGACAAAAGAGTAGCGTTACAAATATGTTGCAAAGTTTGGGCTGGGAAGAACTGCGGGGAAGGAGACGAACTGCTCCACTAAGTGGTACGTTCCGAGCTGTCAGTGGAGAGAAGGCGTGGAATGACATTAGTAGACGGATGATTTTGAGTGGTGTTAATAAAGGAGAGATCACCAGGTGAAGATAAAGTTGGAATTCAAGAGGACAAACTGGGGCAAGTATTCGTTTATAAGAAGGGGAATTAGGGATTGGAATAACTTACCAAGGGAGATGTTCAATAAATTTCCAATTCCTTTGCAATAATTTAAGAAAAGCCTAGGAAAACATCAAACAGGAAATCTGCCACCTAGGCGACTGCCGTAAATGCAGACCAGTAGTGATTGATGGATTGAATAATGAACGAAAAATTTATTTTTTCTAACGCAGTAACGACGTGCATAGAGGGATACTGCATTATAATCTATAGAAATGGCGTATGGCTTTTAGTGCCGGGAGTGTCCGAGGACATGTTCGGCTCGCCAGTTGCAGGTCTTTTTGATTTGACACCCGTAGGCGACCTGCGCGTCGTGATGAGGATGAAATGATGATGAAGACGACACATCTATAACTCGTATCGACTCCGAAATTCAAGGGATCGTTGGATGCGGTTTTGAAAATTTCATGCCCGCCTATTCAGAGAATTAACGGAACGTGAACAGATGCCCAATTCCTTATGTACATAGGGGAATATTAAGGTGAACTTCCCCATCCACCTCAAGAAATTATATTTGTTTGCCTGCACTCGCACTCCAAATCACGTGACCGTTTAGGGATTTAGCTTGTCAGACTTATATTCTACTTAAGTCTCACACTTATGAGGTTTGGGTAGCATTACAAGAATGTTCATGGCGAGTGAAATTGGAAGACCTTCAGTAGAAAGACCACCAGAATATGAGAAATGTGAAAAGATATTTATGGAAGAAATTCCGTTGGATGATATGATCATATTGAACGAAAATGTGTTACGACAAAATAGTGTAGGTAAAGAGCAAGAACATACAAACACTCCAACGGTAAACACATACACGTCCCTTCATTTAGGAATATTTTTGGTATGTGTAGAAGCTATTGATGCTGGCTAATAAAAAGCTAAGTAGCCTACTTCCAGTGGTATTTTTTATTTTCTTAAATGCTATTTGTTCGCGGCTTCGATCCATGTTAATCTTTTGACCCTACTGGCACCATATTGTATGAACCTGCGTGTAATATGAATGGTGGTATTGTGGAATGTTGCGTGTGAGGAAAGGAATATTAAGGACGTCACAAATACCCAGTCCCCAGGCCAGGGATATTAATCATTACAATTAAAAACCCCTGAACCAGCCGGGAATCCAACCCGGGGCCGCCGGGTGACAGGCGGAGGCGTTGCCCCCTACACCGCGGGGCCGGACACATCCAATGGTATTAGGGCATTTCTCTTATGAACATAAGATTCCAGACGCTGAGGAATTTCACCGCAAAGGGAGAAATAGATTGGAGGGGCTGAGAGATACACTGGACATCAAAAAAAAAAGAAACACAAAATAGTATGAACACTGAAAATAAATCTTTTTCATAATTGATTCAAGCACCTATACTCCCCCCCCCCGCCTTTACAATACAATCACTACAATCAATCACTGATCTCCATTTATGGCAGTCGCCCAGGTGGCAGATTCCCTATGTGTTGTTTTCCTGGCCTTTTCTTAAATGATTGCAAAGAAATTGGAAATTTATTGAACATCTCCTTTGGTAAGTTATTCCAGTCCCTAAACCCCCTTCTGGCTCCCTCTTTACCAGGGGATACCACGATCAGCCAGTTGTCTCTTTTTTCCTTTTGTTGGTTAGTTGTAGTTAGTAGAATAATAGTTTTAGTGAAGGGTGGCGCAGCTCATGGTCTGGTGTTCCGCCTGTGCGGCGACACCAACTTATTTAGAGTATGTAGTTAAGTAGTTTTAAGAGATAGATGGTAGATATATTTTTTTGTGTTAATTTTTTGTTTCTGTGTGTTTGGCTGTCTTTATTGCCTGTAAGCCGATGGTGTAAACTAGGGTGGGCAATAAAGAGATGTTCTATTCTATTCTAACTCCCCTTCCTATAAACGAATATTTTCCCCAATTTGTCTTCTTGAATTTCAACTTTATTTTCATATTGTGATCTTTCCTACTTTTAAAGACACCATCCAAACTTATACGTCTACTGATGTCCTCCCACGCCATCTCTTCACTGACAGCTCGGAATATACCACTTAGTCGAGCAGCTCGTCTCCTTTCTCCCAAGTCTTCCCAGCTCAAACATTGCAATATTTTTGAAACGCTACTCTTCTGTTGGAAATCACCCAGAACAAATCGAGCTGCTTTTCTTTGGTTTTTTCCAGTTCCTGAATCAAGTAATCCTGGTGAGGGTCCCATACTCTGGAACCATACTCTAGTTGGGGTCTCACAAGAGTCAAATATGCTCTCTCCTTTACATCCTTACTACAACCCCTAAATACCCTTATAACCATGTGCAGAGACCTGTACCTTTATTTACAATCATATTTATGTGATTACCCCAATGAAAATCTTTCCTTATATTAATACCTAGATATTTACAATGATCCCCAAAGGGAACTTTCACCCCATCAACGCGGTAATTAAAACTGAGAGGACTTTTCCTATTTATGAAACTCACAACCTTACTTTTAACCCCGTTTATCATCATACCATTGCCTACTGTCCATCTCACAACATTATCGAGGTCATTTTGCAGTTGCTCACAATCTTGTAACTTATTTATTACTCTACAGAATAACATCACCTGCAAAAAGCCTTATTTCTGATTCCACTTCTTTACACATATCATTGATATATATAAGAAGACATAAAGGTCCAATAATACTGCCTTGAGGAATTCCCCTCTTAATTTTTACAGGGACAGATAAAGCTTCACCTACTCTAGTTCTCTGAGTTCTATTTTCTAGAAAAGTCCAATTTTACTCATATTTGCCAGTAGTCCCCCATGATCTACCCTATCATGATCTACCCTTTAAACGTCCCCAACAATTTCTTCTCCCTTTTAAGAAATATTCCACCATAGGACATGAAAATGCAAATAGGAAAAGGAATTTGACAACCATAGTAACCAGTTCTCCTCTAGACCAGCGTTTGACAGACAGTCATACCAGAATATGTTAGCTTCTGCTGGAATAAATAGGGACACTAACGGTAGTTAGAAGTAAAATATGTATCCAAACTACAGGATTAAGGAAGTAAGAGTGAGAGAGGTACAGGTAATGGAGTAACACGCATACATTATGTTGATTCACATGTAAAACAGAGTAAGACTTCCAAGCCTAGCGGTCAACAATGTTTGAAAAAAATTGAAATTCTGATTGAGCAGCTTGGTCAAACTGGCCGATGGAGGCATTTGCTCAAGTTGTTACATGTTGAAATTATTGAACTAATAGGAAACACGGCTGAGGAATTATCATGAGAATCTTGCAGTGGAATTGTAGAAGTATGTTAGGCAAGAGACGCGAATTAAAAGGATTAATAGAATTGTTTGAGCTCCAGATAATATTATTAGCGAAACATGGTTTAAAGACCAATTTTAAAAGTAATTTAAAATGATACTCAGTAGTACGAGTCAATGGTAATCGATCAGGAGGCGCATGCATTCTAATTCATCATTCGCTTACTTACACGATGTGCAATTAACTCACACTATATCAGGTACACAAATGACCGCTAACAAAATTAAAGAACTATTTATAGCTTCTATATAACTTCCACCATAAATAACTAATAAATAAATAACATAATAATCAACTATGCAACCCATTTCCTTTACAATTACCAAAACCATCCATCACTGATGGGCACTTTAATGCTCATAATACAGTATGGGGTGATGAAGTTTTCTGTTCCAAAGGAAAGATAGTATTGAAACGGGTTTTTTCTATAATTAATGAAGGGTGACCGACAAAATGAACGGCGCCAAATGTAAGGAAAAAGCGAAGTCGACTTAACTTTTTGTACAGTTGATATAACGCAAAGTAATACGTAATATTACTAACGATACGTTACAAAGTGATCATATCTCCATAATCATTGATGTCAATAACTCAGGCACAAATCAACCAAGATTATGCGATGTAGTTAGAAATACTAGGGATTTTGATTATGAGCATTATCAATGAGTTATTATATACAGAATAAGTTTGAGGAATAACGGGACGTTTAAATGCGAATATTTAATACACGAGATCCAGCACTATTTAAATACATTTTATCCATTAGAACAAATACAATGCAAGATAAGTAATATGCATTGGTGGGACAAGAATGTGCTCTATTATTTCAAAGAAGCTACAAATTAAAAATTGTAAAAGGGAGAGGACATTGAACACACATTTAACGTATAAATCCACAGTAGTTTCAGTACAACATAGTTTTAACCAAAAAAGGAGAAATACTTGGAGACAGAATGTACAGTATCATCTATCAGTAGACAAATAGACAAACACCAGTAACAAAGTCACGGGGAGTCATAGAAATCTGAATAATAATATTATACATAATAATCCTTGTATGATAGACAACAGGCTAGATATAATTCAGTTTTATAGAACTATTTCCCCGGATTACGCTGAACACTCTTCCCAGTACCAAGTATAAAAATTTATCCGACAATTTTTCAGAGTTACTCAACTTATAACAGAGATTTGATTCAACTTTGCATTGTTCTATAGGAAGGATTCTAGACAGGACGAAATTTCCTATAAAATGTTAACATATATTTACCAAATAAAGCAAAATATACACTTCGTTTTTCCTTCTTTCTCCACCACCTTTCGCACACCTGTGGGGTGTCGGGTGCTAAATGCATTGCACATGTGGATTTGGTACTGTTTTACGTCCGGACTTCCTTTCTGACGCCAACCCCGTATGGAGAGATTTAATTAGTTGTCAGTTCCTGTGGTGGTTGGTAGCGTGATATGCTGTCTGCATATGAAGAGGAGAGTGTTGGGACAAACACAAGCACCCAGTCCCCGAGACATAAGGATAAATATGATGCGATTAAAATCCCTTCCCCGGCCGGGAATCGAACTCGGGACCCTCTGAACGGAAGGCCTCAATTCTGACTATTCAGGCAAGGAGTTGGACAAAGCAAAACACACTAAATGAAAAATGTAGTGAAGTAATGGAACATAAAAGTATTCCTGCATCTTGGAATGAATTTATAATAATTCCCACTCTAAAAAGAGGTAAGACTCTAAGGACCCCTTATGCATACGCCTGGCTCTTCAATACGTGGAACATTCCAAAGAATATCGTTACAATATTTACTGTGGTGCCTAGAATCTTACAATCTTATCCCTAAACATCAAATTGCATTTAGAAATGAAAAGATTACCTCAGACGAACTTAACGTGTCATAAATAGATATTCCCCTAGCGCAATATTGAGGTGAGACAATATCAGCCACGTTTTTAGTGTAAAATGAATATATGATAATATCTAATCATATGGAAATTTTACATACAAATAATTAAGCTTCTAAAACAATTATTCACCCAGCGTAAATTATGTTTAAAAAACACCAATACAAAAACCGAACAAAGATATTCTTCATAAGGTCTACCACAGGGAGATATTTCAAGCCATATTTTGTATTTACTACTTATATTTCACATTTAGAATCCTTAGTAAGTAAATATGCAAGAATTATCCAGTTTGCAGCTGACATAGTATTATAAGCATAAGATTACTCGGTGGAACAATCGTGTCAAACAATTATACAAGTCTATATATAGTAAAAAATTGGTTATTCAATCATAGATTAGGAACTGAATGTAATAAATGGTTAGCAGTAATGTTGACAATTTATCGTAAAGATGATGATAAATCCCCGCTGAAATATGGCTGGAATCAAATTTTATATAACAACACAGCTAAATATTTAGGTGTATATTGGATGATAATTGTAATGGAAACAGCAAATACAGCTTATTTGCTAGAAAATCAACTTAAAAAATATATTCCAAGTCCTTCCAAGGATAAACTTGGGACCTTATCCATGTACAATTAACATTGTATAAAAGTACAATTAAGACTCTCTTTGACTATGGAGGTACGTTTTTGGATACAGCTTCCGAGTCAAATAAAAATAAATTATAATCTTTACAGATCAAAATTATTGAACTAATTATGTCCTCTTTCCAAGCTACACAGTTCGAGCAGAAACGTCAGAACTGCCTCTAGATATCAGATGAAAATCTTTGTTTCAAGATACTAACTAGAAAGTACATAAAATTCCACGTCAAATTCTCCATAAAATCCAGTTGTTAAAGGAAAATTTTCCAAAAACGGTAGAAAAACAACATTGTTAACTTTCATGCTTTCACGGCCCGTAATTATTAGTTAATAGGTCACGAATCTTTATACTAATATTATTGTGTTTCTGTATCTTTATAACATATATAAGGTGTTAAATGACATTTATGTACTTCAGAAATTAAAACCACCTAATTTCTGGCACATATAATATTTTTTAAATAAACACCAATCCAATTACCATTATGTCTATATTCATACTTTGTTTAAATAAAGGTAGTACAGCACGTTTAAAAATCAAGGTAATCCAATTGTAAACATGGCCATAAAATAGTCTTATGTCTCTCCTGTAAAATTTTGTTTTCTGGAGTTAGGTGGTTTTTCATTTCTTTGATTCAATTAGTGCAGATGATCACTCAACAAGCTAGAATCATACAATACGCCGACGACATCGTTATATATTCCATTAAAGAATCGGTAGTAGAATTACGCACTAATATTGAAAATACACTGACTGACAGAGCAAATGCAACACCACGAAGGAGTGGTCAGAACTTTATGCCAATTGCAGGGTAGACTGACGTCACTGAGGTATGCTCATGATGTGAAATGCCCCGCTGTGCTGCGCACGTAGCGAACGATAAATGGGACACGGCGTTGGCGAATGGCCCACTTCGTACCGTGATTTCTCAGCCGACAGTCATTGTAGAACGTGTTGTCGTGTGCCACAGGACACGTGTATAGCTAAGAATGCCAGGCGCCGTCAACGGAGGCATTTCCAGCAGACAGACGACTTTACGAGGGGTATGGTGATCGGGCTGAGAAGGGCAGGTTGGTCGCTTCGTCAAATCGCAGCCGATACCCATAGGGATGTGTCCACGGTGCAGCGCCTGTGGCGAAGATGGTTGGCGCAGGGACATGTGGCACGTGCGAGGGGTCCAGGCGCAGCCCGAGTGACGTCAGCACGCGAGGATTGGCGCATCCGCCGCCAAGCGGTGGCAGCCCCGCACGCCACGTCAACCGCCATTCTTCAGCATGTGCAAGACACCCTGGCTGTTCCAATATCGACCAGAACAATTTCCCGTCGATTGGTTGAAGGAGGCCTGCACTCCCGGCGTCCGCTCAGAAGACTACCATTGACTCCACAGCATAGACGTGCACGCCTGGCATGGTGCCGGGCTAGAGCGACTTGAATGAGGGAATGGCGGAACGTCGTGTTCTCCGATGAGTCACGCTTCTGTTCTGTCAGTGATAGTCACCGCAGACGAGTGTGGCGTCGGCGTGGAGAAAGGTCAAATCCGGCAGTAACTGTGGAGCGCCCTACTGCTAGACAACGCGGCATCATGGTTTGGGGCGCTATTGCGTATGATTCCACGTCACCTCTAGTGCGTATTCAAGGCACGTTAAATGCCCACCGCTACGTGCAGCATGTGCTGCGGCCGGTGGCACTCCCGTACCTTCAGGGGCTGCCCAATGCTCTGTTTCAGCAGGATAATGCCCGCCCACACACTGCTCGCATCTCCCAACAGGCTCTACGAGGTGTACAGATGCTTCCGTGGCCAGCGTACTCTCCGGATCTCTCACCAATCGAACACGCGTGGGATCTCATTGGACGCCGTTTGCAAACTCTGCCCCAGCCTCGTACGGACGACCAACTGTGGCAAATGGTTGACAGAGAATGGAGAACCATCCCTCAGGACACCATCCGCACTCTTATTGACTCTGTACCTCGACGTGTTTCTGCGTGCATCGCCGCTCGCGGTGGTCCTACATCCTACTGAGTCGATGCCGTGCGCATTGTGTAACCTGCATATCGGTTTGAAATAAACATCAATTATTCGTCCGTGCCGTCTCTGTTTTTTCCCCAACTTTCATCCCTTTCGAACCACTCCTCCTTGGTGTTGCATTGTCACTGTCAGTCAGTGTACATTAACGATTCTAAATAGATGGCTTGTAAATCATGGTTTAGAAATAGAATATAAAAACTTTACCGCAATAATCTTTACGAGGAAACGTAATTATGATCATACGTCAATAAAATCAGCCAATCATGAGATTAGTATAAAAATCGACCAAATATCGAGGAATTAAAATTGTTAATAAATTACTACTCAAAGAACATATCGATTATATTGTCTCCACATTAGAAACTAAATATAGTATTATAAAATCTCTCACAAAACGCACATGGGGATCTGATTCATATATACTTCTTACTCTATCTAAAAATATAGTCCGATCTGTATTAGAATATGGCTGCCATTTTATTGACGATGATTCCTCTTCCCACACACGAAAACTTGATACCCTTCAGTTTAAAATAATCCGATTAACAATGGGAGCTATGTGCTCATCCCCAACGAATGTATTCTTAGCTGAAGCATCGGAACAGCCATTAAAGACTAGACGATGACTACTTGCAACCAAATATGTTCTAAACAAATTTAATAAATATCGCCAACCCATTTTCCCGAAATTACAGCTTTTTAAAGAATATTATTAAAAACGGAAGGTTAATGGAGAACATCAGCCTGCTCTATTATGGGCATTTAACAAACTTGTACATTTCCGAACTAGTATGGTTCAAACCTTAAACTACCCCAAATACACAATACCTCTCCGAACTAGTACATTTAAACCCGACATCCTTCAAACTATCTTCGAAGTCACGTTACGAAAAGTACAATCAACCCACTTTTAAACAATTACGATCAGTCTATTACTTTATATGCAGATGGTTCAAAACATCTATCTTCAACTGGGGTAGGCGCAGGACTTTACTCCCCACAACTGGCTGTTGAAGAAATACACTCTACCACACCTAGCTTCGTCTTTTACGGCCGAAATATTTGCAATATGAGAGGTCTTATTGTATATATAATATTCCAGAATATTAAAAGCCTTAATATGTACCGATTCACTAAGCACTCTTATGGAATTACAAAATCCTGAACATACAAATAACTGGTGTATTTGGAATTTACGTAAGTTATGCTACGAATTATTCCTCGAAATGTTAAATAATCTTCACGTGGATACCAGGGCATTCTGGCATCCTGGGCAAAATAAAATTTGACATACTTCCGAACGAGTCTGCGATGGGTAACGGATTAGTATATTACATAGCAATTCCACACCCAGACTTATGGGAATGTTGTCGAAGATTCATCAAAGACCAGTGGAACGAGGAATGGCGTCGGTCACCACAGACGAAATGTAAACATCTGTTTACTATTATGAATGGCATTGCTAACAAACCGTGGTTCGCTTTCGGAAAATACACACTCCGCCATATTACTACAATTAAATGGATCTGTTTAAACCATGTATGAATTCCGTAACATCTTTATTGCCTCAATATTATTGAAAGTACTATATTCCCATGTTGACAGGCACTTGGTGGTATAAATCATCTTCGTTCAATGCCAGACATACAAACATCTTGTCTTGTCTTGTGGATATTTATTTGGGACTCAATATATTCTTTCCCAGTCACGAGTCCAATGAAATATTTCACTTATATCACAACAGCACACGTTTGACCGGTTTTAGCACGATTACACTTAGATAGATGAACTGAAAGAAGCACTATTATATCGTGTATATGTAGGTTCATGAAAGTATTAACTATCTGCACTGGTCGAATACACAGATAACCTATTAATCTTGGGCAATAGAAACGTGTTGCACTGTACAAGATTGGAGAGTAATAAAAACTCTTGGTGCGAGATCCACTCAACCGGAACATATAGAAATGCCACTTCACAAACATGTCGAAAAAAAAATAACAACTGAAAATCTAGATCGTAATTACAATTTGATGTGAGTGTTATCAAGGTATTCGTTTAAGATAGCAATGATCATAGGCGAAGGTTGATACAACAAAGCTGAAAGTCGTGTAGGGAAAGGTACGTGGACATTAATTAATTTCTGCATTAAAATGGCCTGTTGGCGTGCATATTGGGGGCAATGAAAAAATAAATGGTCACTATCTCCCTGAGGTTCTCCACAGGAACAAGTAGGGTCGTTCGTAATATGAAATCGAGATAAATATACCGGGGTTAAGTCATGATTAAAACGTAGTCTGATGATGTTAGTAATGTAACGTCGTGAATACGTACCATTTGCAAACCACGGAAGTGTGGGAATACTTGGTTGTATTTGATAGTAATAGTGGCCTTTCGTACTAGCTGATCAACGCAATTTTGTGCATCATGTGTGTTTAGCTTCATTTTTGATATATGGAAAGAAGTCAGAAAACGGGATTTTGATTTGTAATAAGTTCGCGGTATCTGCACTGGCTTCTTTTGCTGCTATATCGACCATGTCGTTGCCTACGTGCCGGTTATGCCCTTTAATCCATATTAACGTTATAACAAAACCGGATGTTTCGAGTTGAAAAATAAGGTGTTTAACTTCGTAGACATATGTATTTTGACTATGGGCGAAGGATTGGAGAGCTTGTAATACACTTTGAGAATCGCTGAATATATTTTTTTTTTGGATTGCAACTGTTGGACATATAAGAGAGCTTGATATATGGCATATAATTCTGCTGTAAAGATAGTTAAATTATTAGGCAACGGATTTTTAAAGCCAGTTTGTGTTTGTGGATCATAAAATGCTGCTCCGACTCCAGTAGTCGATTTTGACCCATCGGTAAAAAGATGATAATCTGGTGAGGTTATTGAACTTTTAAATTTCTTAAAAGCGTATAATTTGGGATGAGGTGAATACATTGATTGTTTTAATGAATCAGAAGGGGCAATGATAATAGAAGGACGGAATGTTTGAATATCTTAGTCATATGAATACAAATTTACGCGTGGTGTGCGAAGTATAGTCTCAGTAAGATGGTGGAGTTCAGCATACGCCATATATATGGCAGGGTACTGATGATGAGGTGGAGGACGCTGTTGATAATATTCATATAATAATTTTAATTTAGGGACGATAAGGGAGTTCGATCTGCTAATATGTTTAAGTAGGAATTTTTGAAATTTTTATCCTGCGAATATACAGTGGTTCTTCTGTAGTTTCTACTAGTAAAGCGTTAGTTGGTGTTGTTCGGAGGGCACCCACACTGATACGTAGTGCTGAAAATTGAAGACGATCCAAAGCTAGCAAACTGTGTTTAGCGGTTAAATCAATAATATAGGCGCTATAATCAAGTATGGGCCGAATGGTTGCACGATATAGTTGTAATGCTGACAAGGGGTCAGCACCCCATGCACGTTTCGTTACCGTTCGTAAGATAGTAATATAACGATCAGATTTCCGAATTAAATACTGTAATTGGGGTTGCCATGTAAGTCTTTGGTCGATATATATGCCTAGATATAAGTGTTGTGGGACAAAGGGGATGCTATAGGTATCAAAGTTAATAGGGATTTTATCAAAGGTTCGTTTATTTGTAAAGCTCATCGCTGCACATTTAGCGATTGAAAGTGAAAGACCATGGGTTGTTAGCCACCGAAGGACTAAACTTAAAACGCGAGATATTGTGCCTCTACAATGGTCAATGTTGGAGTGAGAACAATAAATAACATAATCATCCGCGTAAGCGAGAATTCGAGCGTGTGGAGTCACAATAGATTCGAGATCTTTCATATAAAGGACAAACAAAATTCCACTTAGTATCGAACCCTGTGGTAATCCTTGTGATGTATAGCGGCTTTCAATTGTGTGTTGAGTTGATTTAATGGTTAACCGGCGATTGGTAAATAGTTGATTTAAAATAGAAAGGAATTTGATGGGAAATCCAGAAATAAATAATTTCTCCCAGAGAATATGTAATAACACAGCATCATAGGCACCTTTAATATCCAAAAAGACCGCCACGGTAGATTGTTTCCGCCATTTTGCCAATAAGATGTCGAGTAGGAAAATAATGATAGGTTCCTGTGTACTATTACCACGTCTAAAAGCGAACTGATACTTAGGTAATATCGAGTGATATTCCAATAACCACGCCATTCGTTTCATGAGGATTTTACAGAAGACTTTCCGTATACATGATCCCAAAACTATGCCACGAAAATTTTCAGGTTCGGTAGGTCGTTTTGTTGGTTTCAAAATAGGAGTTATGAAAAAAATCGTTCCATGTTGTTGGTACGTGTAATGTCTCAAGAATACTATTATAATATTGTAGTAAATAAATTTGGGCGTGAGGGGGTAGGGCCCTGAGCATGAGATAAGTAATTGCATCAGGTCCTGGGGACGAGCTTTTAACGGTACATAATACAGATTGTAGTTAGTTATATGTAATTGGCTTTAATAACGAAGTAAAAGAACGAGAATTGTCCTGTGAGGTGGGTAGAAATGGTGGATTTACTGATACTGGGGCGAGGGTATATAACAAAGTCTTCTAAAACTTGTCGCGGATAGGAAGAATAAGTTTGGTAATGGAATGTTCGCGTTATCATGCCGGTCACGTTCCAGAATTTCGCTACTGGTTATTGAGGAGTTAATGTAGAAATAAAGGCCTGCCAAGCTTTGCGTTTTTTAGCATTAAAGACAAGCTTTGTTTTTGCAATATGATTTCGCAATTGGAAATAATGTTGCTGAGTCATTGATTGGCGGTATTGTTTAAATAATTGTTTTCGCTGGTGAATGAGATCGTGACATTCTTTATCCCACCATTTTATTTCATATTCCTGTGGGTGGGTCGTCACTTTAAGCGGTCGACACGAATGAAACATATTTAAATATTGGGTTAAATAAGGGAATAAGGTTGGAAAGGTAATAGGTGACTCGTATTCCTGCTGCAAGATATGATTGAGATATGATTGATAGTTTGAAATATTGAAATTTTTATAAGATCGGACATTACTTATACATGAAGGTGTCTTAAACTGGGAAATTATTGTGCGATTACCATATGTTATGATGATGGGGAAGTGATCACTGGTGTAGGTATCAGATAATTTGTGCCAGGTGGTGACAGAGACCATGGTTGGACGACATAATGTAAGGTCTACGGCACTGGGTGGAGATCCAGGCGGAGTTAAACGGGTCGGGGAACCATCGTTTAAAATAAACAGATTCTGATGATTTGAGGTAGCAAATAAATTGGAGCCTTTTATTGTATCTATGATACACCCCCATTTAGTGTGATGGCAATTGAAATCTCCAAGAATGAAAAGGTGTTGGAATGTTGTAAATTGTTGGAAAAATTGCGTCCATTGATTCTGAGTAATGTAAATGTGGGGGGGGGGAATAGATATTTATAAAACAAGTATTATGGTGTACTATCCCTACTGCATAAGTGTGTGGGATGAAATATTGCAAAGGTAATTGTGTACAGGGTAATGAAGTTTTGTACACATGTGGCGACTCCATCAAAACCGTTACCATCGTATCGGAATACTTGATAACCTCTTAATCTGAAAATGAAATGTGGTTGAAACCACGTTTCTTGTAAGCAAATAATATTAGCTTGCGTTTCGTTTATTAATATTTGCAACTCATGTCGTTTAGAGGTGGCACTTCGACAATTCCATTGGAGTAATGTAATCATGGAAGAATGTTCATGATAGAATCTCGTATTTTATAAAATACATGGTGAATCTGAGGCTCGTGGCTCATACTTTGGATTAACATTACCAGCAATTGCTGGATTTCTTGTTGAAGTCGTTCCTTGGTAGGAGGATAGCTTATGTCATGGGGGCTGCGGATGGTTGCTGCCCATTAGATGGTGACGAACTTGATGGGTATGATAAATGCAGAGGTTGTTGCATGGCACTCGTTGACGGGAATGAATTTACTGGAACCGAAGGCTCATTTCGCAGGATGGCCATGTATCCTTGTCTATCAAAGCCGGGCTCGGGTGTAGGAGGGGGAGATTGCATGATGACTTGAGTAAACTTACGTTTACGAGGGTTTGGTGTCGGAGGAGATGGAGGATTCGATGGTAGAGGAGGGAACTGATATTCTTGTTGTTCGGAATGGTAAATTGGAAGGGCAATTCGAGCTTTAGCTTCGGGAAAAGACAGGTATTCAATACTCATTAACCTTTTAATGTTAACTTGATACTTGTGTTCAGGACAAGTTGAGGAACCCGTAACATGATTTTTCTTACAGTAGGCGCATTGCGTGAATTGCTCAGTACAAGCCTGGGTTTCATGCTGCTGCGAACATTTCCCACAACGTGCGTTTTTGGCTTGACATTGCCGAATTGTATGTCCATAGCGCTGGCATTTGCGACAGCGAATAGGTGAAAAGATGTAAGGTTCAACTGCCATATACACCTTATATAAGGCTACATGGGATGGGAGCGTTTGAGCCCTGAAAACTATTTGTATAGAACCTGTATGAAGGTATTGGGTTTCTCCATCTTGAATTGCACGACGATTAAGACGTTGCACACTTTTAAAGGGTGCCTCAGATTCCAGATACTGTAAGATTTCATCATTCGATAGGCCTTTTCCAACTCCACGAATAATTCCGACTCGTAACACTTGTGAAGATGGAATATAAGCTTTAATTTTTAGGGTTTCAAGAATAGGGTTACTCAAAAAGGCATTGGCTTGAGAAGCCGTATGGAAAGTGACTTGTAGTCTATTGCGTCCCTTACGTTGGATAGATTTGACGTTGAGCTTAGTTTCATAGAATCGGCGACAAAGTGCCATAGGGTGTAAACTGCCTATGTTTTGATCGTTAATAGATTCAACGAATACAAAGAAGGGTCCATGATGAAAGCGATTATAATATTCCGGGGGGAAGCTACGGGGGACACCTCGGATTGATTGTTAAGTTGTTCTGGATTAGAACGGTCTGCCACTTCCGTACTACGCCTCTGTACATTAGTCACAGATGACTGAAAACATTGCTGTTGTGTCGTATTACTAGGTAAATCAGTTAGGATTCCTCATCTATGGGTACGACAATCTCACGTTCCACTCTTAGATTATGCCCAGCCACTTTCAACGTTCCGCCACTGTCGGTCTCCATAACTTCTCACTCCTTCACCACACTTAAGCAAAACACAATTGATTACCACTACCGCGCACCACTGACTCGCACAACTAAGGTAGTGTACCGTACAACGAGCACTGCGTGACTGAGCTATTTTTGTGAAGTGTGTGACATACAAACATCACTGGCGTGAGTTCATAATCAGCCTCCTCAAAACAGGATACCAACTGCCTTTAAATGTTTCATGTTTGGTGTACCATCCGACAGTTCATATTGCAGAATTAATAACCGATTTTAAGTGCATGTAACCTCCAATTTTAAAGTTTTCCTTTCACACAAAGTATGTACATCAACATCCCACTTCTTATATGTGGTCCGGTATAGTTCGTTTGTAGTAAGCTATCGTGACGGACCATACAGATGTGAAGACTTCGAATATTTTGACTCAGTGTTCTGTGTAATGTCCAGATAAAAAACCCTAATAAAATAGTACTTACCTAATTTAGATATTTCTCGCTGCGAAATAGTCCAAATAAAAAGGTATCCCTTCCCTTATGTTGTGCACCTATCTTTTTTAAGTTAGCACCTCCAGTAAAATATAACTAACCCGCAAACCAGTGACAGGACGTAACGTTTTATTACCATGTCCAAAAACTAAACAAGTAGAAAAAAGAAGAAGAAAAAGACTTTGTGGCTCTTGTGTTTTATATGCGTTGAACTGGGAACATAGTGGTTTGGTGTGTAATTACAAATTCGTAAACAAATTTTCAACATGATGAAAAGAAAGGGTTGTTTAAAAGACGACATTTCCATGGAAATCAGGATACAACTGGATCTGAAATCCAATGCTGATCCTGAAATTAATATAAGTTATGCAGGTGTTTCACATACACAAGATACGACAGGACCACTAGTGCTGAGAGGAGAAAACTTGGAAACCAAGAGGATTTAGATATTGATAAAGATCAAGTATATAGTTTACGTTATATTTTAATGGGTGGTGTGGGTTACTGTAGTCATGTCCTAGTTCGTGAACCATGGGCAACGGCTGAGTGGCCTAGTAAATGATCCTGAGAGTCTGGATAAGAGTTGCAATGGAGTGGGAGGTGGCATCTCGTATATATTCTGAATCACGGCCCTCTTTGTGCTCAGGCGGCTAGGACTAAACAATCCACCGGTGGTCCATAACCCGTCAGAGGAGAGATCCTCACTTGGACTACGTGTAAGTAGGGTAACATCGTGCTTCATGAATTTACTGAGCTCAGAACATTTTAAGCAAACCTGGGACCTATGGGAGTAACGGAGTCCCACTCCCATGGAGTAGTGGATAGGAAAAGACAAGTGGAACAGGGTCATGGGATGGAGAAAAGGGAGGAGGAAGTAGGTACAGCAGCTGTCAGGAAAAATAGGACTGACCAGGAGGGTAGGGGAACAAATGATGTGGGTAGGGTTGACGCTCTAGTCATGGGGGATTCTATCGTTAGGCATGTCGGAAACAATTAGATTAAGGCAGATGTTGAGGAAAGTAGAAGAGAAGGAGGCAGGGAAGAAGAAGGTGGTAGTGTTTCACGTTGGGACTAACAACGTAAGACAAGCAGGTATAAGTACCAACATAGTTAGGGATGTGTGGGATCTGGTATGCAGCACGGGTGAAGTGTATGGAAGCGGATATTGTTATCAGTGGAATACTGTGTAGGAGGGATACTGACTGGGAGGTGATTGGGGATTTAAATGAGACTATGGAGTGGGTATGTGGGGAAACTAGGAGTGAGATTTCTAGATCCTAATGGGCGGGTAGGAGATAGGGATCTGCGCTCAGAGGGCCTTCACTTAAACCGCAGTGGTACATATAAGTTAGGAAATTTGTTTAGAATTGTTATAGGGAGGTACATTCAGGGCAACAGGGTAGCCTAGGGAGCTGTGTTAAGGGAACAGGGAGCTGGAAATCAAGTAGGGATGACATAAAAATGTTAGTGCTCAACTGTAGAAGTATTGTAAAGGAAGGAATAGAATTAAGTAATTTAATAGATATATACTTACCAGATATTGTAATAGGAGTTGAATCATGGCTGAGAAATGATATAATAGATGCAGATATTATCTCACGGAACTGGAGGGTGTATCGTAGAGATAGAATAAGAATGGTAGGAGGGGGAGTATTCATTCTGGTGGAAGAAGAATTTGTAAGCTACGAAAAAGTTAAAGATGACAAACACGAAATTGTAGGGGTAAGGCTCATCTCTAAAGATAATAGGCAACTTGATGTCTTTGGAGTGTACAGACCAGGAAAGGGTAGCCCAGATGCTGATTCAGAATTATTTGATAAGATAACTAGCTATGTGGGAAACGATAAGGAAAGGAACGTGATAGTAGCGGATGATCACAATTTACCAAATGTTAATTGGAAAGGTAATGCGAACCACAGGAAGCATGACCAACAAATGGTAAATAAGTAAATATGGGAAGGGCACCTGATCCAGAAAGTGATGGAACCAACCAGAGGGAAGAATATTCTGGATGTTGTGCTGGTGAAACCAAATGAGCTCTATAAAGAAACTGAAGTAATAGATGGTATTAGTGATCACGAAGCTGTTTTTGTGGTAATTAAAAATAAATGTGAAAGAAAGGAAGATATTAAAATTAGGACCATTAGGCAGTACCATATGACTGATAAAACAGGCATGAGGGCGTTTTTAATAAGTACCGGTAACTATGATCGGTGGAAAATGGTAAATAAAAATGTAAACAGACCCTGGGACGGGTTTAAAGCATTTGTTGAGGAATGTGAAAATAGATTTGTACCTTTAAATTTGGTGAGGAATGGTAACGGTCCACTATATTATAACAGGGAAGTAAAGAGACTGAGAAGGAGGTGCAGGTTGGAAAGAGATAGAGTTAGAAATGGCTGTAAAAGTAAGGAGAAATTAAAGGAACTTACTAGGAAATTGAATCTAGCAAAGAATTCAGCTAAGAATAACATGATGGCAAGCATGATTGGTGGCCATACAAATTTTAGTGAAAAATGGAAGAGTATGTATAGGTACTTTAAGGCAGATACAGGTTCCAAGAAGGACATTCCAGGAAACATTAATGAACAAGGTGAGTGTGTATGCAAGAATCTTCAAAAGGCAAAAGTATACAGTCAGCAGTATGTAAAGATTGTTGGTTACAAGGATAGTGTCCAGATAGAAGTGGTGACTAATAGTAAAGAAGTATTAAAATTTACCTATTACAGCAATGACATTTACAGTAAGATACAAATGTTGAAAACTAGAAAAGCAGCTGGAATTGATAAGGTTTCCATAGATATACTAGAGACAATGGGTTGGGGTATAGTACCATATCTGAAGACTTGTTTGATTATTGTTTCCATGAAGGAACTTTATCAAATGAATGGAGAGTTGCTATAATAGCCCCTGTATATAAAGGAAAGGGTAATAGACATAAAGCTGAAAAAGCTGAAAGGCCAGTCAGTTTGACATGCATTGTATTTATGCTTTGGGAAAGCATTCTTTATGATTATATAAGACATGTTTGCGAAATTAAAAACTGGTTTGATAGAAGGCAGTTTGAGTTTAGGAAAGGTTATTCCACTGAAGCCCAACTTGTAGGATTCCAGCAAGGTATAGCAGATATCTTGGGTTCAGGAGGTCAACTGGGCTGTATCGCGATTGACTTGTCTAAGGCATTTGATAGGGTAGATCATGGGAGACTACAGGCAAAAATGAGTGCAATTGGATTGACAAAAGAGTGACTGAATGGGTGGCTCTGTTTCTAGAAAATAGAACTCAGAGAATTAGAGTAGGTGAAGCTTTATTTGTCCGTGTAATAATTAAGAGGGGAATTCCTCAAGCCAGTATTATTGGACCTTTATGTTTTCTTATATATATATATATATATATATATATCAATGATATGTGTAAAGAAGTGGAATCAGAGATAAGACGTTTCGAGGATGATGTTATTTTATACAGAGTAATAAATAAGTTACAAGATTGTGAGCAACTGCAAAATGACCTTGATAATGTTGTGAGATGGACAGTAGGCAATGGTATGATGATAAACGGGGATAAAAGTCAGGTGGTGAGTTTCACAAATAGGAAAAGTCCTCTAAGTTTTAATTACTGCGTTGAGGGGTGGAAGTTCCCTTTGGGTATCATTGTAAATACCTAGGTATTAATATAAGGAAAGATCATCATGGGGTAATGATATAAATATGATTGTAAATAAAGCGTACACATCTGTGCACATGGTTATGAGGGTATTTAGGGGTTGTAGTAAGGATGTAAAAGAGAGAGCATTTTTGTCTCTGGTGAGACCCCAACTAGAGTACGGTTCCAGTGTATGGGACCTTCCCCAGGATTACTTGATTCAGGAACTGGAAAAAATCCAAAGAAAAGCAGCTCGATTTGTTCTGGGCGATTTCCGACAAAAGAGTAGCATTACAAAAATGTTGCAAAGTTTGGGCTGGGACGACTTGGAGAAAGGAGATGAGCTCTTCGACTAAGTGGTATGTTGCGAGCTGTCAGTGGAGAGATGGCGTGGGAGGACACCTGTAGACAAATAAGTTTGAGTGGTGTCTTTAAAAGTAGGAAAGATCACAATATGAAGATAAAGTTGGAATTCAAGAGGACAAATTGGGGTAAAATATTCCTTCATAGGAAGGGAGTTATGGATTGGAATAACTTACCAAGGGAGATGTTCAATACATTTTCACTTTCTTTACAATCATTTAAGAAAAGGCTAGGGATGCAACAGATAGGGAATCTGCCACCTGGGCGACTGCCCTCAATGCAGATCAGTAGTGACTGATTTGACAGACGAGGGACTCCTTGGAAACAGCTTTGCGAACGAAATGGAATTCGATGGGGAGCTATCAATATTAATGGAGCTTGTTGAAGAAAGAAGGTAGAACTGGCTGAGTCAGCAAAGAGGATGCATATGGATCGGCTAGGAGTAAATGCAGTTCGGGTAAGGGGAAATAACGAGGAAGAGGTAGGAGATTATAAAGTGTACTTGACGGGTGATAAAGCGGAAGGGCAGAGTATGGGGTAGGGCTGTTTATCAGGAATACCATTGGACGCAACATAGTTTCTGATAGGCACGTAAATGAGTGAATGATTTGGGTAGATTTGTCAGTTAGAGGAATTTGAACGGCAATTGTCTCAGCGTATTCACCATGTGAGGGTGCAGATGAGGATGATTTTGACAAATTTTATGAAGTATTGAGTGACATCATGGTCAGGGTCAACAGCTAGGAGAGAATAGTGCTAATGGGCGATTTCAATGCGAGACTTGGAAATAGAACTGAAGGATACGAAAGAGTGATTGGTAAATGTGGGGAAGATATGGAAGCTAATGGGAACGGGAAGCGTTTGCTGGACTTCTGTGCTAGTATGGGTTTATCATTTATTAATACATTCTTCAAGCATAAAGCTATTCACCGCTACACATGGGAGGCTAGTGGTACCAGATCCATAATAGACTATATTTTAACCGACTTTGATTTCAGGAAATCTGTTAGGAATGTACGCGTTTTCCGGAAAGTTTTCCACGATACAAACCACTATCTGATCTGTAGTGAACTAAGTATCTCTGGCCTAGAGTAGAGAAAGTGAAATCTGTCTGCAAACGAATAAGGGTAGAAAAACTCCAGGACGAGGAAATTAGACAGAAGTACATGGATATGATTAGTGAGAAGTTTCGAACAGTAGACAGTAAGCAGGTTCAGGATATAGAAAGTGAATGGGTGGCATACAGGGATGCAGTAGTAGAAACAGCAAGGAGATGCTTAGGAACAACTGTGTGTAAAGAAGAGAAAAGGCGAACATCTTGGTGGAATGATGAAGTGAGAGCAGCTTGTAAACGCAAAAAGGAATCTTATCAGAAATGGCTCCAAACAAGGGCCGAGGCAGACAGGGATTTATACGCAGATGAAGAAAACAGAGCGAAATAAATAGTTATTGAACCCAAAAAGAAGTTGTGATAGCATTTTAGTAATAACCTGGAAAGGCTAGGTCAAGCAGCAGAGAAACATTTCTGGACAGTGATAAGGAATTTTATGAAGGGAGGGAAAAGGAAATGATCAGTGTTTGAGTAATGCAGGTGAACTCATAATAGATCCCAGGGAATCACTGGAGAGGTGGACGGAATATTTTGAACATCTTCTCAACATGGAAGGAAATCTTCCTGGTGGTGTCATGAACAGAGAATCTTTTGGGGAGGAGGAAATGGTGTTGGTGGAATTACGCTGAGAAAGTGGAAAGGATAGTAAATAAACTTCATTGTCATAAAGCAGCAGGAATAGATGAAATCAGACCTGAAATGGTGAAGTATGGTCGAAGGCAGGGATGAAATGGCTTTATAGAGTTGTAAGATTAGCATGGAGTGTTGGTAATGTGCCTTCAGGTTGGACAAAAGCAGTAATTGCACCTATCTGTAAGCAAGGGAACAGGAAGGATTGCAACATCTATCGAGGTATCTCATTGATTAGCATACCAGGCAAGGTATTCACTGGCATCTTGGAAGAGAGGGTGCGATCAGTCTTTGAGGGGAAGTTGTGTGAAAACCAGTGTGGTTTCAGACCGCAGAGAGGCTGTCAGTATCAGATTTTCAGTATGCGCTAAGTAATTGAAAAATTCTACGAGACGAATAGGCAGTTGTGTTTATGTTTCGTAGATCTAGAGAATCATATGACAGGGTACCGAGGGAAAATATGTTCGCCATACTGGAGGGCTATGGTATTAAGGGTAGCTTATTAAAATCAATCAAAGGCATTTATGTTGACAATTAGGCTTCAGTGAGAATTGATGGTAGAATGAGTTCTTGGTTCAGGGTACTTACACGGGTTAGACAAGGCTGTAATATCTCACCTTTGCTGTTCGTAGTTTACATGGATCATCTGCTGAAAGGTATAAAATGGCAGGGAGGGATTCAGTTAGGTGGAAATGTAGTAAGCAGTCTGGCCTATGCTGACGACTTGGTCTTAATGGGCAGATTGTGCCGAAAGCCTGCAGTCTAATATCTTGGAACTTGAAATTCTTCGCAATGAGTATTGTATGAAAAATAGCCTTTCAAAGACTAAAATGATGTCAGTAGGTAAGATATTCAACATAATTGAATATCAGATAGGTGATACAATACTAGGAGAGGACGATAATTTGAAGTATTTAAGTTGTGTGTTCTCACAGGCTGGTAATATAGTAAGTGCGGTTGAATCAAGGTGTAGCAAAGCTAATGTAGTGAGCTCGCAGTTGCGATCAACAGTATTCTGTAAGAAGGAAGTAAGCTCCCAGATGAAGCTATCTTTACATCGGTCTGTTTTCAGACCAACTTTGCTTTACGGGAGCGAAAGCTGCGTGGACGCAGGATATTTTCTTCAAAAGTTAGAAATAACAGGCATGAGAGTAGCGAGAATGATTGCTGGTACAAACAGGTGGCAACAATGGCAGGAGGGTATTCGGAATGAAGAGATAAAAGCTAAGTTAGGAATGAAATCGATGGCTGTACCGGCTTCGGTGGTGGGGTTATGTGAGGCTAATTAATTAGGATAGGTTACCTAGGAGAATAATGGAATCTGTTATGGAGGGTAAGAGAAGTAGAGGTAGACCAAGACGACGATGGTTAGACACATTTCCTAAAGATTTAGAGATAAGAGGTTTAGAAAAAAATGAGGCAACAAACTAGTTGCAAATAGAGGATTGTGGCGACGTTTAGTAAATTCACAGAGACTTGCACCGACAAGGCTGGTTTATGAACTAGCTAAAGAATCCTTCTCTGTAGAAAATCGGAGGTTACAACTGTCACTGCCATCCACAAGAATCTATATCGAGCATATAGAAGGAAGAATAACCAAGAGGAAAGAAATCGGTCTAGATTTCTGCATCACAGACGCCAATCTTTACAGGAACTGGACCAGAGAAAATCAAGAGCAAAGACATATTATAACACAGGGGTTTCCAATTTGTAAGGGCTCGAGGGCCATTTTGGAAACCTTAGTCATGTTCACGGGCCGCGCTGAATAGACCAATTTTCGTAAAATTCTGCAAATAGTACATAAGCATCATTATGAAACAATATGCATAGTTCCGTTGAAATGAGGGTTTGATAATTTTAATTGCTTAAAACATTATTTTAAAACTGCATAAAAGAGTGATATTTGGAGCTGGGCTGAGTGGCTGGCCTTCTGACCCCAGCTGATAGGTTCGGTCCTGTCTCAGTCCGGTGGTATTTGAAGGTGCTATAATACGTCAGCCTCGTGTCGCTAGATATAATGGCACGTAAAATAACTCGTGTGTGACAATATTTCGACACCTCGGCGTCTTGGAAACCATCAAAAGTAGTTATTGGCACGCAAAAATAATAATAACATTATTACTTGAAATTTGGATATTAAATGTTTTAAAATAAACAATAACCTGTTGAGAACAAGTGAACACTTGTAGAGAAGAACTGGTATTAGAGAATAATTAGCTCTGACTTGGGTTTATAAGGTGCATAAAATTAATACGTTTTTGAACGAGGTAATACATAGTTTTGTGATTTTTCTTCACATTATTTCTTACAGTGCTCTTGCGGGCCGCAAATATGGCTTCGCGGGCCACATGCGGCTCGCGGGCCTCCATTTGGAAACCCCTGTTATAACACGACTTGCCATTCATTGCTTTCACCATAAGATTTGAGTGAACAAAACCTATCGCGATCATAATAAAAAATTGTGTGTGTATTCTGTGCAGTAAACGGTGTGATAGATATCATATAACCATTTGCCGAACGAGAACAAGATCGTTGAATTACCATTGTAAAACCTTGTTTATAATATGCCCATTCGGGCGAACCTTTCTTCTTAATTAACATCAAGAAGAAGGAGAATCTAATTTCCATCAAAACTTCCATCGTTTGCAATTTAATTTATATTGTATGGAACAAGTTATTTTTATAACAGTTTAGTGGAACTTGTTATATGTGTGGAACTTGAATGTAGGTTAATGTTACTGGTAAGTAACTGTTTAGCTCACCTCTGTTTAGTCAGTGCCTGCTCGATCTGCATCCGATTGTTGCTACAGGATGCCTCTGGGTGCAGATCGAGCAGGCGGGTATTTATTTTATCGAAAAGTCTTTGTGATTGGCCAGAGAGCTCCGGCTGAGACCAATCAAAAAACAGGAAAGAAGAAGCGTTGGCACTTACGCGGTGCGCTTGAGATTTGACAGTTCGCCATATGGACGATGTTGAAAAGCGGGAAATTCGTATTGCTGCGGTTCTTGTTATGTGACAAGTGGTTTGTTTATTATGGATTTTCTTGAATCAAACTATCAGAGTTAAATTATATCGGTAGGACACATGTTTCTGAAATTCCATTCATAATTAACTCTTGAGTCGTCACGACGGAGGCTTTGGATAAGTTACTGCTGCTGTTGTTAGGTTACTGTATTTGAAATTGTTGGATCAGTTGTGTGTGGAAAATACGGTCTACAGAATTGCAGGTATGAATGTGATTATTATAATACGAAAAAATGGTATGCTTGACACTTATCTAATTCACTCGTTACAATTTTAATAATAGTAGAAATGGCGTAGGTTTTTAGAATTTCTTAACCGTGCAATGTAGCGCTCTGCATTCCCCTATATGAAGACGTTTCAGTGCTGAGATGTCCGTAATGGTTGGCTGTATTAGCTGCCGTCTACTCCCCTGTCAAATGGAAGTAGGACCCCGTTTCATACTAGACGACCTTAATATACATCATACTGCATGGGGATGCGGTGTTGATTCCACTCAGGGTTTCCATCTCCTTGTCACCTCTCAATATCATGATTTTGGTATCCCTCCAAGTGCGGTAGACCTATCACTATTTCGCACCACCATGGCTTCTGTGATCCCTTGGCGTACCTTACCTGACACTCATATTAGCGATCATTTTCCTATGTTGATTACGTAGGGTATAGGTAGACCCCCCTTTCTCCCGTTTCCCGAATGCATGTGTACGGTAAGTAATATTCGCTCTCTGTGTAATTGCAATTTACATTTTAATACTTTATTTCGAATCATACAAGATTATATTGATATTCATCATCCATGTAAAACTGTCCCCTCTCCCTCAGTACATCAACATCAATGCTTGAGGTGGTGGGATGGTGAGTTTCATCAACTGGTACTGAAATGGCAGAGATTGTTTCGTATATATCGGAAAACTGTAGCTCCTCAACACTATTTCCGTCTCAAACACCATAGGCCTATAGCTCATTCTAAGCGTGTGTTTAATTCTAAACGTCGTGTTGCTTGGCAATCATTTATCTCTTCATTAAACACCCGTATTTGTACTTCATGGTTATGGAACGCCATCCACGCCCTTACCCAGGTTTCTCACAACATACCGCCCTCTGTCATTCCACAATGTATATTATCCATATTTCTTACTTCGCTTACCCCAGATTATGTAGTGCCTGACTTTCAGTCTCCTCCGTCTCCTTCCCCTCCTCAATTTTCTGTTTTATTGCAACCTATTCTTCTCATTGAACTTGAGTCAGCTCTGCATAAGGCCAATAGCTCTTCTCCTGGCCCCGATTATATCTCATATACCATGCTTAGATTACTCCCTCTACGTGCTAAACTTACATTGATAAACCTTTACAACGATATCTTGCACACTACTTTTGCCCTTTCCACCTGGAATGATTTCTTCTTGCTGCCCAATCTTGAACCCCGTCTTTTGCCTATTGAAACAAATAATTTTCGATGGATTGTCCTTGGTTCGTGGCTCAGGAAGACCTTTTTAAAAATATTACTTCAGAGACTCATATGGGCTCTCGAATATTATCAGCTACTACTAAAACATCTATATGCCTATCTAAAAGGTCGTAGTGCCTAGTACGCCATTAACATTCTAATTATGGACATTTTATTAGCTAAATTCCATAAGAGTAGCACCATTGCAATCTTCTTGGATACACGTGGTGCCTGTAATTCGGTTCCTCCTCATCTTCTCTGGAGCATCCATGCTTAGAAAGGACTACCTGCACATTTTTTACATATTCTGCGTAACTTACTAGTCCATCGGAACCTCCTTATTAAATCTGCTCATCATTCTCTCCCGTCTCGTCGTTCATCCATTGGCTTGCCCCAGGGGGATATACTCAGTGGATTGCTGTTTGCCTTATACGTGAGCGACCTTGAACAATTGGTTACGCGTTCTGCCCAAATCTTTGCATATGCAGATGACATAGTTGTTTATTATTCTCATGATGACATTGACATGGCCGCCAGCGTCTATCTCACCTCCTGGGTCAAGTGCTTATGTGGCTTACTTCGCATGGATTGCAACATTCTCCACCAAAATGTTTTGCAATGCTCTTTACACATAAGCGAAAATACAATTCTGATCTTCTTGTGTTTGATACATATATGAAGTCCCTTTCTGCTCCTATCATAAATACCTAGGAGTAATTTTAGATTGTAGCTTAACTTGGAAGCAGCATATTAACAGATTACACAATAACTCTGAAGCATATATTAAAATATTGAAAGTAGTCACGCGCAGAACCTAGGGGTGCTGATCCTCTAACAATCAAGTTATTATATACGACCACTATACACTCGTGATTAGAGTAGGCTATAGTGCACATGTTATTGATACTGCATCTACTTCTTCCCTCCAACATCTCAATACTATCCAATTTCAAGAACTGAGAATCTCTATTGGAGCTCTCTCGTCTACCCCAACCAGTGCTCTCCTAGTTGAGTCTGGCAAGCCTCCTCTAATAATTCGTCGTCAACTACTTACGTCAAAATATCTTTTTAAATGCTTTGCTGTGGTAAATAATCTGTTAGTCCCCAAACTGCAATTGGTACATGAATTTTCTCTCCTGCTGAATGCACCACGCTGCAAAAAGCCCGTCTGCTTATCAATCATTACTTTCTTATTGAAATTTGATCTTGCGAACCCCTGCTGCTCCGCCTTATTGTGTTTCCTTTGAGAGTGTACTTTCTGTGCCCACGATCGTCGTCCCACATGCGTCCCGTTTTTCTGGGTCACCTGTGGTATCAACTGATACTGCATCCCTTCCGAAAAAATTACGTGTACCTCTTAACGATCAAGGCCTCATTATCTATACCAATAGTGCTAAAAATTCCCATGGCGTCGGGGCAGCCTTCTTTATCGCTAACACACGTGGCAGAGCTATATCATTTACCGTCTGTCTTCACTATTTTCTCCACAGAACTCTTTGCCATCAGACAAGCACTATTATATATCAAGAATCATTCCATTAAAAAAGCTAGTATTTATACTGATTCTTTTAGTGTCTTGCAGTCACTAATATCTTTTAATTTCTCACTAAACTGGTATTTATACAATGTTAACACTAGAACAGCCAGAGCAGTCATTTTGACCGTTTGCAAATTTTAAGGTATTTCCACGCTCGTAATTTTTTACGCACGAGGTTGTGCTTTCGTGACTTTTAATCCTTTAGGGTTATGTATATTCACGCCAAAAATTACATCCGTAGATGATAAGCGAACACCGATATTGTCCGTTATACCTAGGAAGGCCATAAGCGGTCATTATGACCGCTTCACTTCATGGATACGGTGAGCTCTATTCTGCTCACTGCTTGCTTCCTATGATTGTGTGATATATTTGCAAGTGGCGCTATAAGGGCGTATGATGTAACTAAATAACAGTGGTCGCGAGTGGACGAGTTAGTGCCTGTCCCTTGTGTCGTATATTGCGTAATGGCTCGGCGGCAAAAACTTAGTCCTGTTCAATTATTAGCAGAACTTGAAAACCTAGGAGAAGACGAATCAGGTGACGAAGATACATTATAAGATATAGAAGCAATGAGTGACGATGAGGATTTTATACTTCAACAGTGTGATAATATGTTACATAGTGATAGTGATAGCGATTCGGCTAATGAAAATGTGCACACAGTGGACTTCGCACCTACGATAGACGCAGTTACTCCTTCAACCAGCCGTGTTCAATCTTGCAGCAAAGGACGATCCCTTAGCAGCAGGCAACCTGTTCGAAGAGGAAGAGGACGATGTGGGAGGGGCCATGAACTGGTAACGTCTCCTTCATTTTCACCAGGGAATCAGTTATGTGGTAAGGATGGAACAATTATTTAGACTGTTATCGGCAATAGTGGGAACACCCCTGGAAGGATGGCTGCTCAGAATGTACTAAAGGAGGCAGCAGGGCCTACTTTTCACGCTAAACGTAACGTAGAGACTAATAGGAAGGTTAGTGTCTGGCGTTTATTCATTGACGCATCCATGTTGAAGCATATAAAGATTCGCGCAGAGACCGAAGCTCGTAGAGAGACAATGGATAATAATTGGTCTATTTCTTTGGAAGAATTAGATGCTTTTATTGCTTTGTTACACGCCCGTGGAGCTCATAAACTTACTAGTCTAGCTGTAGATCATATGTGGTCTTCTTTATGGGGTCCCCCTGTTTTCGGTAACACTATGGCAAGAAACAGGTTCAAAGAAATTCTAAGGTATTTGCGCTTTGATCTCCGTAAAACTAGATCCACTGGTTTGCAGACAGATAAATTTGCTTTGGCGTCGGCTATTTGGAATAGACTTATTGAGAATTGTTATGCGTGCTATAAATCAGGAGTGAACGTCACAGCTGATGAAGAACTCTTCCCCAGCAAATCTTGGTGCAATTCACGCAGTACATGGCCAACAAGCCAGATAAATTTGGCATAAAATTTTTTTTTTTTTTTTTTTTTTTGCTAGGGGCTTTACGTCGCACCGACACAGATAGGTCTTATGGCGACGACCAGCATAAAATTCTGGCTACTGGCAGACGTTGATTCTAATTTTGTGTGCAGTGGGTTTCCTTATCTTGGGAAGGACAAAATGCAACATACCAATGAGTCACTGCCTGAAAATGTCATGAAACTTATGGGCCCATACCTCATGAAGGACGTGACTTGACCACTGATAACTTCTTTTTTTTTTTTTGCTAGCGGCTTTACGTCGCACCGACACAGATAGGTCTTATGGCGACGATGGGATAGGAAAGGCCTAGGAGTTGGAAGGAAGCGGCCGTGGCCTTAATTAAGGTACAGCCCCAGCATTTGCCTGGTGTGAAAATGGGAAACCACGGAAAACCATCTTCAGGGCTGCCGATAGTGGGATTCGAACCTACTATCTCCCGGATGCAAGCTCACAGCCGCACGCCTCTACGCGCACGGCCAACTCGCCCGGTGATAACTTCTTTACATCGGTAAAGTTGGCTGAGAGACTGAAAGGGAAGAAAACTAGTATTGTTGGAACAAACTATCAAGTGAGGCAGGAAATCCTGGAGTCAATCAAATCACTACGTGTGAATCTGTACGAGACTGTCGTACTTCAGAAGGAAGATCACACTATTCTCACAGTATATCAAGGAAAAGTGAAGAAGAATGTGCTTCTGCTAAGCACTCTACACACAAGCATTCAAGTCAGTGAAGATAACAAGAAGCTCCCTAGTACTACTGAATTTTATAACAGAACTAAGTATTGTGTGGATGTAGCTGATCAAATGGCGCGTAAATACACCACTAGAGCTGGACGCCGAGAGTGGCCTGTACATGTATTTTACAACGTACTTGATCTAGCAGCAATAAATTCATGGATTGCAAGGAAGTTACAGGACAGAGAATCTCTCGACGTGATTATATTGTTGAAGTAATACAAGAACTAAGATCTGATTTTGTGAACACAAGATCCCGGTTGAGTGAACTCCCTACACTTCAGCCTGAGCCTCAGATTCAAGTTCAGTGTGCCAGTCGTAAGCGACAATAATGTCAAGTGAACTCCAATTGTAAACAGAACAAAACCTCTGACACATGTTCTTCGTGCAACAAAGCAGTCTGTGGAAAATGTTCGTGTAAGGTAATAACTTGCATAAATTGCTTGTCAAGTGCCTAAATAGTCTTGTAAACAAATAGAGACTTATTTTTATCATAAATTTTCACAAAGGCATTCAATAGCAAGTCCGCAAAAATATTTCATTGCTACCTATTAGAAGTGAGAGAATAAGAACAATTATTAATATAACAATGGATTTACCTGTATACAATACATCCCAATGGTTAACTGTTGTTTTAAAATAAATTATTGATCATTCGCATGTTTCCCAGATCCTGGATGCTTGATATATGTCAGTAAGCGGCAGCGGTCAAAATGACCGCCTGCGGCCTTTATAGGTATGAGGAAAGTTCGGTCGTTCTAGTGTTAAAAGCCTTCTATATTCTATGCATCAATCTGCTGTCTATCTTATGCTTGTTTGGGTCCCTAGCCATATTTATGGAAACGAGCAAGCTGATTTCTTTGCTACACGTGCTGCACTCGCTGATACATCTCTGCTTCAGATAGCGGTTCCCCGTACAGATTTTTATCCTATTCTTAAAAACACAGCGTATCGTAATTGGCAAGAGGACTGGAATATTTCTGCATCGCATAAAGGAAAATTCTATTATAATATACAACCGATTATTCCCTCCAAACCTTGGTACACGAAGGGTATCTATTCTAGGCATTATATCACCAATATCCTTCTTCTTCGTTTTAATCAGGCACTGACGTCTCAGTATAAATGTAGATTTCGATTCACCAACCTCTCCTTGTGCATATGTGGTACACCTGACGCCAATGCGAATCATCTCTTATTACAATGCCCTGCGTATGATTCTGCTCGTTGACCTTTTATAGCTCATCTCACGAGTCTCTGCCATCCCCTTCCCACCAATGTCTCCTGCTTGCTTTACAGTCCCACACCTGACATAATAAATGTGATCATTAAGTATTTAGATGCTGCCCAGATTATCTTGTAAGCTACTATCTGACTGCTATGCTCAAGGTCAAATACTCCTGCTTCCACTGGTGTTTGTTCCTATGCAATTAATTTGTTTTCCCTCTGTCATTTCGCGTTTAGTGTCTCCAAGTGTTGGTAATTCGATACGTGCCGCAAGATTCTTGGCGACTATGATGTCACATTCTCCTGCTTTCACTGGTGTATGTTTTTGTGCTTTTTCTTTCCCTTCTTTCCTACAAGATTAGTGGTTATCATTCATTTGCAATCTCAATCTGATCTGTGGAGTTATATATGTATTGTTTGTGTTATTATGAGTGTGTTTACTATACCTCATGTCTTGTGACTGGGTAAAATAAAAGAGTCCAAAACTTTCTCCCTAAGAAGAAGAAGAAGAAGAAGAAGAAACTGTTACTTCCATAGGTTTGAGGCTTTCTAAAATGTTCTGATCACGGTAATTTTTATTTATTACCATTGGCTTTACTACGAAAAAACCTGTTTTCAATTCTTCCTCTTAGACAGTAACGCCGTTTCTCAGGCTGGAAGATTTGTTATAATTAAGGAGATGCACGGAGAAGGTGTCTGACTCGCTGGCTGAATGGTCAGCATACTGGCCTTCGGTTCAGAAGGTTCCGTGTTCGATTCTCGGCCGGGTCGGAGATTTTAAACTTCATTGGTTAATTCCACTGGCTCGGGGGCTGGATCTTTGTGCTGTCCCCAACATACCTGCAACTCACCCACCACACACAACACTATTCTCCACCACAATAACACACAGTTACCTACACATGGCAGATGCCGCCCACCCTCATCGGAGGGTCTGCCTTACAAGGGCTGCACTCGGCTAGAAATAGCCACACGAAATTAAAAAACAGAGAAGGTGAGGGGGTTGGCGGCCATTGCCTCTACAAGGTACTGTCCCGACATTCGTCTTAGTGCAGGAGAATGGAAAGCCACGGAAAACCATTCTCAGGACAGCCAACATAGATAGGCCCTATGGCGACGATTGGATAGGAGTGGGAAGAAAGTGGCCATGGTCTCAATTAAGGTACAGCTCCAGCATTTGCCTGACGTGTAAATCGGAAACCATGGAAAATGATCTACGACAGTGGGGTTCAAACCCACTATCTTCTGAATGCTAGCTCACAGGTGCGTAACTGTAACTGCACGGCCAATTTGCTCGGTCCGTTACAAACGTCTTCAAAGAAACTGTTTCTCTGTTGAAATTTCCTCATCTGAGATTATATCCTTTTACCTCATATAAAATTTACACAAGGTAAAAGAGGACCGAGCTCGAGAGCTGCAGTTGCTTAAGTGCGGCCAGTATCTAGTATTCAGGAGATAGTGGGTTCGAGCCCCACTGTTGGCAGCCCTGAAGATGGTTTTCCGTGGTTTACCATTTTCACACCAGGCAAATGCTGGGTCTGTACCTTAAATAAGGCCACGGCCGCTTCCTTCCCACTTCTAGCCCTTTCCTGTCTCATCGTCACCATAAGACCTAACTGTGTCAGTGCGACGTAAAGCAACTGAAAAAAAAAAGTAAAAGAGGGGAATTATAAATAAATACAGAGAAAACTAAAGGTGATGCAAACCTATTGGGAAAATTGATGTGGAAGGTGTGGACAACCCTGTTGGGAACATAAACTGGCAATGTTGAAACTCTTCATAAAATTCTCAGGTTCATCGAAAAACAGTTTTATTTTAAAAAAATTTGTACCAACAAGCCTACTTCCAATTTGAATTAACCATCTGAGAAAATTAAACACAAAAATCTTTAATTTGAAACCCACTCATTTTGAAGGAATATACGAGGATTGGGGCAAAAGTTATGGCAACTATTTTTTTTTCTTGTAGATATGTGATTGCTGGTAGTAGCAGCGAGGGCTGTGAAATCAGTCAGTTGGTGAGTGTCGTGCGAGATGGAAGTAACCCGTGTTGAGCAGTGCACTTACATCAAAATAGCCGTTCTGCGAGGGAGAAATGCGATGGAATGTCACAGTGAATTAGTGGAAGCCCTTGGGAATAATGCCTTACCATACCGTACAGTAGCACGGTGGGTAGGAAAGTTTCAGCAAGGACATGTGTCAACCAGTGATGAGCAACGTTCGGGACGACCTGTCAGCGTGCGGACCGATGTGGCACGTGCCGTCATCGAGCAGCTCCTGGATGAAGACAGACGATGGATGCTACTGGAGTTAGAGAGGGCAAGTGGCATCGAGAAATGCACCGTCCACAGGATATTGAGTAATGAGCTGCAACTGCGCAAGATCGCATCACGGTGGGTACCGCATGCACTGACGGAAGTTCAAACCTGGGTGCGCTATGCAATATGCTCCGACCACCTTGCACGCTGGCAACAGGATGGTGATCAATTCTTGTCGCGAATAATCGCCATCGATGAATTTTGTGCCAGGGCATACGAACCAGACCTGAAACGTCAGTCCGCGGAGTGGCAACATGCTGGATCACCAAGGAGACAGAAGGTCCATCAGAATCCTTCCCCAATCAAACTGATGGTGATCGTCGCGTATGACATCAGGGGTGTCATTGTTTGCCACTTTTTTCCGTATGGCAGAACAGTGACCACACAGTACTACAGGGACATCCTGATGCGACAGGTTCGACGTGGCATTTGGGAGAAACGTCTGGATCTTGTGGACAGTGCAATAATCCTGCACGACATTGCAAAACCACATAAAGCAGAGTGTGTAGGGCAGCTACTGTGACATTGGGGATGGGAAGAATTGGAGCACCCACCATACTCTCCCGACATTTTGCCCTGTGACTTTGATCTCATTCGAAAGATTAAGGAACCACTATGTGGTGGGTGGTTTACAACACGAAAGGATGTTGCTAATGCTGTGCGCCAACAGGTGACCCGATTCACACATGGTGCGGCAAATGTTGAGGCAGATGGTATTCAGCGCCTCCCACATCATTGGCAGTGTGTGGTGTCAGTAGCAGGGGACTACTTTGAAGGTCTTTAGGCCCAGGTTTGTCATGTCGACTTTATGTGTACTGTCTTCTCATTCTTTTGCACTGGGAAGGCCATATTGCCCTGTATACTACCATAATAAATTAGTGTGTTACGATATTTCAGTGCTATTCATTGTCCACACATGTAGTTAACACCTTGTCCTTTCATCTGTATATGTCACATTTTCCAACCGGACTGGTATCTTCAAGAAAAAAAAAAAAATTGTTGCCATGACTTTTGCCAGAACCCTTGTATAAATCAAAATGATTATTACCTATAAAAATGCCAGGTATGAAGAAAATAACAAAACGAAGACTGTAGTAAGCATGTATTTTAGGATGTGCTCTTCTGTCCCAAGTGCACATAGGCACTTGAAATCGTAGTCCTGCCTTCAGAACCTGCGTGATTTTTCTGCTTACAAAAATCGCCATCTGGCTTAAAACACTGCTACCAAAGGATATTTAAAATAAATAAAATACTAATGATTAAAAAGTGTAAATATAAGAGGCAGTCAAATGAGAACTGGATACCCGCTGCAACGTCACCATGGAATGGTTTTATTCAAAAGTAATTACCAAAAGCACTAATACATTTATTCTCCTGGGAGACGAGATGATCAATTCCAGTTTTGTAGAAAGAAGTAGGTTGCTGACGGATCCACAACCGCACCCACTCTTGCACTTCCTCATCTGAATGAAACCAACATCCATGAATGTCTTTCTTCAGGTCGCCAAAAATGTGAAAATCACAAGATGAAAGATCTGGGCTGAATGGAGGATGTTGAAGTGTTTCCCAACCAAATCACTGAAGTGTTGCCTTCGCTAGATTGGAATTATGTGGACAACAGTTTGAATTCATCCGACAGTATTCCAGGGCTTTTCGAGTTTATGGAGCATCGCTGTTTCTGCAAAGCGTCTTCATAGTGCTGCACATTAATTGTGGTTCCACACTCGAGGAAGTCAACAAGCAGAGGCCCCCTGCAGTCACAGAAGAAGGTCATCATGGCTTTACCGTAACTTGCGTGAACAGCTCTGGATTTCTTTGGCAGGGGAGAATTGCGATGTTTCCAGTGTTGGCTTTGCCGTTTGCTCTCGGGCTTGAAATGGTGACAACACGTTTTGTCCCCTGTGTCGATATGGGACAGAAATGCTTACTCTTCCTCATGGTACTGCTGCAGATGACTCAGTCATGATGCCATTCTGATAGTCTTTATCCCTCCGTCAGTTGATGCGGAACTCACTGCACGCAAATTTTGCGGAAATGCAAGTTATCTTTGATAATGGCATGCACGGAGCTATGGCTAATTCCGACCTGAACACGAATTTCTTTCCTCCTTGAGTCGTCGGTTTTCCTGGATAAGGCTATCAATCCGCCATATTACATTGGGATTAATGGCTCGATGGGCCTGTTGTGAGTACGCATCATCTTGCAGTGATGTGTGCCCTTCTTGGAATCTCCTGTGGCATGTGTGCACACTCGTCACGGACATGCATTGTTCGCCATGTACAGCAGACAAGCGATGATGAGTTTCGTGTACTCCAGCACCCTCAGCCAACAGAAAAGAAGTACTTACTTGATTATTGTTTGCATGATGAAGGAGCTATACCAAATGAATGGAGAGTTGCTATAATAGCCCTTGTGTGTAAAGGAAAGGGTGATAGACATAAAGCTGAAAATTACAGGCCAGTCAGTTTGACATGCATTGCATGTAAGCTTTGGGAAAGCATTCTTTCTGACTATATTAGACATGTATGCAAAATTAATAACTGGTTTGATAGAAGGCAGTTTGGGTTTAGGAAAGGTTATTCCACTGAAGCTAAACTTGTTGGATTCCAGCAAGATATAGCAGATATCCTGGATTCAGGAGGTCAATTCGACTGTATCGATTGACCTATCTAAGGCATTTGATAGGGTAGATCATGGGAGACTACTGGCAAAAATGAGTGCAATTCGACCGGACAAAAGAGTGACTGAATGGGTGGCTATGTTTCCAGAAAACAGAACTCAGAGAATTAGAGTAGGCAAAGCTTTATCTGTTCCCGTAATATTTAAGAGGGGAATTCCTCAAAGCAGTATAATTGGACCATTATGTTTTCTTATATATATCAATGATATGTGTAAAGAAGTGGAATCAGAGATAAGGCCTTTTACAACTCCAAATGACCTCGATAATGTTGTGAGATGGAGAGTAGGCAATGATATGATGATAAACGGGGTTAAAAGTCAGGTTGTGAGTTTCACAAATAGGAAAAGTCCTCTCAGTTTTAATTACTGTGTTGACGGGGTATATAATTTCGTGTGGCTATTTCTAGCCGAGTGCAGCCCTTTCAAGGCAGACCCTCCGATGAGGGTGGGCAGCATCTGCCATGTGTAGGTAACTGCGTGTTATTGTGGTGGAGGATAGTGTTATGTGTTGTGTGTGAGTTGCAGGGATGTTGGGGATAGCACAAACACTCAGCCCCCAGGCTGTTGGAATTAACCAATGAAGGTTAAAATCCTCGTCCCGGCCGGGAATCAAACCCAGAACCCTCTAAACCGAAGGCCAGTACGCTGACAATTCAGCCAACGAGTCGGACTGTTGATGGGGTGAAAGCTCCTTTTGGGGATCATTGTACACTAAGTACAATGACATGAGGTCTTCATTGGGGTAATCACATAAATATGGTTGTAAATAAAGGGTACAGATCTCTGCACATGGTTATGAGGGTAGGCCTATTTAGGGGTTGTAGTAAGGATATAAAGGAGAGGGCATATAAGTCTCTGGTAAGACCCCAACTGGAGTATGGTTCCAGTGTATGGGACCCTCACCAGGATTACTTGATTCAAGAACTGGAAAAAAGCCAAAGAAAAGCAGCTCGATTTGTTCTGGGTGATTTCCAATAAAAGAGTAGCATTACAAAAGTATTGCGAAGTTTGGGCTGGGAAGACTTGGGAGAAAGGAGATGAGCTGCTCGACTAAGCGGTATGTTACAGGTCATTATCTTCATGGTTGTCCCGTATTGAATGATGCTGTTCACAGCAATTACTGTATAATAAGAAGTATTTCTTGTCCACCTATTCAATACAAATCACCTTTATTGGTGTTTACACTTTCATACAATAAATTCTTCTAAGGGACATGTTTCGCTCATATAAAAGGCATCTTCAGCCTTAATTTTTTAAAATCTTAAAATGATGTTCCTGAACAGTCGTAAACATATTAAAAAGACTATAGTAAAAATTAAAATGACAGTGGTCTAAAAACCAAATTACATTACATCTTAAAAACAATGTTAAAGCATTTCTAAAAGCATGATGACATAAACACTAAAAATTATCATAACATCATTTCAAAACCTTGTCTGAAACTATTATTGAATTTTCGTCTTAAAGGAAGTAGTAAATGTTTTTCTATAAAAACAGCACCAAGGTGAACACCAGTCTTACGGAGAGATGAAAATTAAAATGCAACTTATGTGACGTGGTATTTCCAAAATGTAAGTTAAAATAGAGTGCCCACAAGCTGAATTGTGAAAACACAATAATCCATATTGCTTTAAACATAACAGACAGGAGGCAGAGTGTGTGTAGGAGTCAAATGTGGGCTCTAGTTGAAAGATGCTGATCAACTTATTTACAAATTTTGGTAATAAGTTATGTTACGCAAATTTGCACGGTATAGAATGTCGTGCATGACCTCCGACTAATTAATACAGGTAGTGAAAACTGTAAAGAAAGAAAGAGGAATTTAATATTAAAATATTACAAGTGTGTGTGAATTTCCTAATTGACCACATTTAAATGGGAACTTACTTGTTATTATTAAGATGATAGGTACGTCCTGTTGATTTGGAGTTGCTAACCTGTCTGCCAGTGCAGCTCCTAGTATTGTATTTGTGTGATAGAGGTGGTGGGGCACCTAGAGTGGGAAAGGAGATGGGTGGGTTTTTCTGCATTATTGCCGGTATATGAGGGGCTCTTTTACGTGTGATGGGAGCTTGTTTAACGTTTGGAGAGGGGGTAAAAGATAATGGTTAACCTGGCAGGGGAGAGGAGATAGGCGGACCCTTACGCGTTATTGGCGGTATAGGCGGAGCATTCTTACGAGTGACGGGAGCAAGCTTAACATTTGGAGGAGGGGTATAAGCCTTTGTATTTAACAACTTAAACATCTGTTGGATTCCTTTCTGACCTGATTTAACAGTATTTAGTAACTTGGGTGTTAATTCGTGTAAAGGACTTCTGACTTCTGTAACATCATTGAGATTTTTATCCTTATTATAATTCTGATCCAAAAATATATAAAGGCTTTACAGTTCATTCAATAGCTTGCCTTTTTCCATACTCCTAATTATTGTCGTATCTTTCTCTATGGAAATAAAAATAGTAATAGTAATGAGATACTAGAAAGTTTAAACAGGATTGACCCCAACGTAAAATTTACGAAGGAAGATGAGTCTAATAAAATAATTGAATTTTTTGGACATAACGGTCACAAGATTAAATAACACCTTTGAATTCCAGATATACAGGAAACCAACACATGCTCCAATAACCATAAACAACTCGTCAATACACCCTAGTTCACAAAAGCAGGCATCTTTCTATAGTTTGGTTTATAGAGCTTTGAGAATTCCACTCTCTCCTAATAAATTAAAGACAGAATTAAACTACATAAAGAATTTAGCAAAATTGAATGAATTTAAAGTCAAGATGGTCAATCACCTAGTTAATAAAATTAGAAATAAGCTGTCTACAAATCTGATACCAGACAGAATTAATAAAACCAAATATGCCACATTAACGTATAATAACCTGATGATTCACCAGATCACGAATAAGTTCAAGAAACATAGTATGAACATAGCCTTTAGAACTTCTAATATGAATCAAAGTATATTTTTTAATCATGGCAAAATTAATCAGGGAAACCATTGTTACTCGAAATCAGGAGTTTATAGATTGAAATGCTCAAAATGCGGGTTTTCTTATATTGGGCAAACTGGGAAAAGCTTTTTTACGAGGTACCTGGAGCCTTTTAACGCAGAAAAACATAATAAATACTCGGCAATGAGTACGCTCATGAAATTAGACAGGACACCATTTTACTCCCGTAGAGAAAGATTTTACGATAATTAGGAGTATGAAAAAAGGTAAGCGATTGAATGAACTGGAAAGTCTTTATAGGCCTATATTTTTGGATCAGAATTATAATAAGGATAAAAATCTCAATGATCTCTCAAGTCAGAAGTCCTTTACACGAATTAATACCCAAATTACTAAATACTGTTAAATCAGGTCAGAAAGGAATCCAACAGATGGTTAAGTTGTTAAATACAAAGGCTTATACCCCTCCTCCAAATGTTAAGCTTGCTCCCGTCACTCGTAAGAATGCTCCACCTATACCTCCAATAACGCATAAGGGTCCGCCTATCTCCTCTCCCCTGCCAGGTTAACCATTATCTTTTACCCCCTCTCCAAACGTTAAACAAGCTACCGTCACACGTAAAAGAGCCCCTCCTATACCAGCAATAATGCAGAAAAACCCACCCATCTCCTTTCCCACTCTAGGTTCCCCACCACCTCTATCACACAAATACAATACTAGGAGCTGCACTGGCAGACAGGTTAGCATCTCCAAATCAACAGGACGTACCTATCATCTTAATAATAACAAGTAAGTTCCCATTTAAATGTGGTCAGTTAGGAAATTCACACACACTTGTAATATTATAATATTAAAATCCTCTTTCTTACTTTACAGTTTTCACTACCTGTATTAATTAGTCGGAGGTCATGCACGACATTCCATACCGTGCAAATTTGCGTAACATAACTTACTACCTACATTTGTAAAGAAGTTGATCAGCATCTTTCAACTAGAGCCCACATTTGACTCCTACACACACTCTGCCTCCTGGCTGTTATGTTTAAAGCAATATGGATTATTGTGTTTTCACAATTCAGCTTGTGGGCACTCTATTTTAACTTACATTTTGGAAATACCACGTCACATAAGTTGCATTTTAATTTTCATCTCTCCGTAAGACTGGCGTTCACCTTGGTTTTTTATAGAAAAACATTTTCTACTGTCTTTAAGACGAAGATTCGATAATAGTTTCAGACAAGGTTTTGAAATGATGTTGCGATAATTTTTAGTGTGTGTCATCATGCTTTTAGAAATGATTTAACGTTGTTTTTTAGATGTAATGTAATTTGGTTTTTAGACTACTGTAATTTTAATTTTGACTATAGTGTTTTTAATATGTTTACGACTGTTCAGGAACATCATTTTAAGATTTAAAAAAATTAAGGCTGAAGATGCTCTTTATATGAGCGAAACGTGTCCCTTAGAAGAATTTATTGTATGAAAGTGTAAACACCAATAAAGGTGATATTGTATTGAATAGGTGGACGAGAAATACTTCTTATTATAATTGCTGTGAATAAGTGGTATGTTCCGAGCTGTCAATGGAGAGATAGCGTGAAATGACATCAGTACACCAATAAGTTTAAGTGGGGTCTTTAAAATTAGGAAAGATCACAATATGAAGATGAAGTTGGAATTCAGGAGGACAAATAGGGGCAAATATTCGTTAATAGGAAGGGGAGTAAGTGTTTGGAATAACTTGCCAAAGGAGATGTTCAATAAATTTCCAATATCTTTGCAATCATTTAAGGGAAGGCTAGGAAAACAACAGATAGGGAATCTGCCACCTGGGCGACTGCCCTAAATGCAGATCAGTAGTGAATGATTTATTGAGAAAAACCTGTCCGCCTCCAATTTGTCCAGCACAAACCTCACATGGATTGATCAGGATTTGAACCACGGATCCCGGTGATGAGAGGCTGGCATGCTGCCACCTGAGCCACGGAGGCTTCCACTGACACTTTAGTAAATTTTAGAATTCTTTTTATCCTTATCTGAGGTGCTACCATCAGTTTGCTTCAGCAACTGCATTTGGAGTGAAGCTAACTTCTTTGTTCTGGTCTTGGTATGTAAGTAGGGTGGTGAGGGGAAATTCTGTCGGTAGTAATTCTGTTTCAAGAAAGGGAGGTGAAGTAGTGAGTGTGGGTGAGGGGAATGTCTTGGGCATTGACTCTGTACATTGGAGAGGGGAGGCTGAGTGCTGCTTCTTCATCTTATAATGTATTTTTGTGTATTAGGGAGTAAATATAAGTTAGTGATTTTCATGAACTAAAAGTAAGAAATTGAGTTAAAGAGTATCTCATAAGACATTATTTTTAGTGATTCAAAGAATGTACTACAAATAATAATATCCTGACCAACATTAGAGACATTTAATTTAGGGTAGCCTCCTCTGGGGTTCATTAAGGATTAATACAAAAAGTGTGAATTGTTGTTCTGTAGGCAGTAAATATGTTCCGTGGAGAGGGGATGACAATACTGCCTCATTCCTTGTACTTGTTTTTCTAAGCACTTGAATGTTTCAGTTCTCTGTTTTTAATAGCTTGAATTGACTCGTCTAAGTCTGTTAAACAGTATTCATTATTGTCTGAGACATTATATTGGTATATTATCATCTTAAACCTAAGATTTGATTTCATCATCATCTTACTACATTTAAGCTCCATTTTCACTACTAATGCTCACTTGATTTGATTAACTACATTCTCAAGGTCGTCCTCAGAGTGTACATTGGCCAGTGTTTCAGGAGGTAAACCTGATGAAGCCAAACCATGGTTAGGAAGGCATTCAAACATAGTTTTGTACGGGGAACTTTTTATTCCAAAATGTACAGCACCATTTTTCATTAACTGGACAAACCTTAGCCCACGGGTGTACAACGGCCTGACTGCTACACTTAATGACAAACTATAACATGCACAAAATACCTATATTTGCTATATATGTGACCTACATTACTGTGACCATGTTACACATGCCTGTGATGAAATCAGTTGGTTAAAACTCAAAGAGCACTGTAATCTTCATTCTTTATGCCTTCTTCATCTAATATTCTCCTTGTGCTTACCTCCCTACTTGTACTGTAAATTTCACCACCTCTCATCCAATCACAATTTCAGAACACTCCATGACAAGTGTAGAAATACTCCCAGCTGATCGTCTGTGCCATCGCTGCTAGACTCTCAACTCCTAACTTCCAGCATGTTCTCGGTGTGTGCACGTGTATGTATGGGTCAGAACCTCTCCTTTCTTCTCCTCTCTCCAACACATGTATATATACACGGCCTTGTATGAATACTTCCTAAGACAGATCTTCGGCCTGATGGAGAGTGAGGAATTTTCCCCCATTGCATGTCTCCAGTCAAAACGCACTTGTGCACTCAGGATTGCTGTGCGACAAGAAAGGCCATGAGGTGTGAACATTTGTACCATATCTTGTAAATAAAGGATTTTTCTTTTATTTCACTTTGGAAGTGAATGGCGATTGTCAGTTCCGCATCAAAACAAATTGAAAGTTTAATATGGGAGGACTATTGCTTTATGAATCATTTTGGACAGTCTTGCAATGCCTTCAGAAGTATTTACTTCAGCACGAAAGTGTACAGCATTTAGTGTCTCTTTTAATAAAAACTGAGTACAGACTGGTGTTTGTCAAGAATATTGCATGTTTGCAAGTAATTGGGAACTTGTTGGTGTACAATGTATTCTAGAGCTTTTGAAAGCATTGATATTATACTCAGTAGTTGGTAGTTGGTTATGTCTTCAGGGGATGATTTTTTAGCGAGTGAGATGATAAGGGCATCTTTCCATAAGGAAAGGTACATGCCAGTTATTAGTGAATGATTAAATATGTGATGAGTTATAGTAGGTACAATTATGTCAATTATTGTCTTAAGTTCTATTTCTGTGTTATCTGTTCCTTTGGACTTTGATTTTATTCTAAATATGGCTTGTTTAACTTGTGAGTGTGTCACATGAGAAATGTAGAATTTTTCTCTATCAAGTGCAGGGGAGTTGTAATTGCTATGTAGTGTTGGGGCCGATGACCTAGATGTTAGGCCCCTTTAAACAACAAGCAGCTGTGTAGTGTTGTCTTTCTTCTCTCGGTCAGTTGCATGTCCAAGAGTTAAAAATGGGATTTAATCCACCTTTTTCAATACACAGTGTTAACAAACTTTAAAATTAATACGTAATTATAAAAAATGTAGATATGCTTCTGCCCTTTGGGCCATCATAAGTACATACAAATCTATTGGAACATTAAAATATAAAAACATAAAAACTCTTGTGTGAGAAAGTCTCTGTAGAAAATTATATTTCTCAGTGCAATTTTCTTCTTATTGTTCTTGCGTATTTCTTTTATGATGTGCAAACATTGTTAAAATGTTCTTTGGTTTGTGTTCCTAATGGAATTAAACACAAATAGTAAGTAGTGGAAGTTTGTTGAACCTTATATGACTAATAGTATTAATATTTTAATCAAATGCTGACCAAGGTTGATTTGTAGCTGTCAGTCTTATAAAAGTTATAAGATTTACAGTTCCGTGAGATGGAACCTCGTAGTCCGATGGAGTGGTGTGTGTGTGTCCCACTACTGGACCACCACCAGTTATAACTCATACCAGGTGTGGTGTTGAGAAGTGTCGTAGCTTTCAACAAAAGTTTTGATTTTTGTGATTCTACCTTTCAGATAACCCTGTTGCTTCATTAGCTCTGCGATTTTGTTGTCATCCATTGTAAAGCACTGACACACACAAATGTAAATAATGTGAGTAAAAGTTAATTAAGAGAATCTGACCTTTTAAATTGAAGAATCCCATGTTTCACTTGTTTCCTTGTAATATCAGGTCTGGAAATGGGCCAGAAATGTTGGGGTGATGAATTGTATCTTAATACTCTAGCACACACGTTAATTGTAATAGTGTTTGAACAGCGATGATTGCCTGTGGGGAGAAGATCAATTTGGCTTCAGAAGAATTGTAGGAACACTTGAAACAATCCTGACTTTATGTCTGATCTTAATAAATATTTATATAGAACAGGCAGTAAAGGAACTCAAAGAGGAATTTGGATAGGGAATTACCATCCATGGGGAAGAAATCAGAGCCCTAAGATTTGCTCATGATATTGTTATTTTGTCTGAGTCTGCGGAAGATCTAGAGAAATTGCTGAATGGTATGGACAGAGTCTAGGGGAAAGAGTACAAAATGAAAATAAATAAGTCTAAAACAAAAATAATGGAGTGCAGTTGAGCAAAGTCAGGTGATACAGGAAATATTAGATTAGGAAATTAAGTCTTAAAGGAAGTAGATGAATATTGTTACTTGGGTAGTAAAATAAGTAATGATGGCAGAAGTAAGAAGGATATAAAATGTAGACTAACAACGGTCTCTCTTAAGAAAAGAAATTTGCTCAGTTCGAACATTGATATAGGGATTAGAAAGATGTTATTGAAGACTTTCACTTGGAGCATGGCATTGTGTGGAAGTGAAACATGGACAATAACTAGCTCAGAAAGAAAGGGGATAGAAGCTTTTGAAATGTGGTGTCAGAAGAATGCTGAAGGTGAAATGGATAGATCAAATCACAAATGAAGAGATACTGAATCAAATTGGTGAGATGAGATCAGTTTGGCTAAATCTGACTAGAAGAAGAGATAGAATGATAGGGCACATCTTAAGACACCCAGGTCTTGTACAGTTTAGTGTTGGCTACTGAATGAATGATTCGAAGCAGTGTATCGATTCATTTAAGTGTCCGAGTGAATCGATTCACAGGAACGGCGAGCTCACGGCACACGATTCAGCTTACTCCCAGCGGACAGTGCTGAGTGGCGCACTCACTGGTCGTTGACGGGGAGCCGAGCTTCCGCTGCAGCGAGACACTGAATCATGGCACATCGAAAGAATCGTGAACGAGCGCGGCTCAGTGAGACACATGATACACACAGCTCCTTATCGGCTCACTGGACACGCGGAGAGCCGAGCTTCCGCTGCAGCGAGACACTGAATCATGGCACATCGAAAGAATCGTGAACGAGCGCGGCTCAGTGAGACACATGATACACACGGCTCCTTATCGGCTCATTGGACACGCGGAGAGCCGAGCTTCCGCTGCAGCGAGACATACAGTGAGCCATCCTACACTGAAAGAATCGTATGCTATAATGGACTCTCGAGCTCAGCTCATTTGAAAATAATACCCATTTTCATTCACTGTCCTCTTCTTACAGGGAGGTTTAAATAATAGATGGATTTATTTGCAGTGTTAAAAAGGTAGTCACAACATAATTCTGAAGTAGCTAGTAAGTAGGTAGGCTATTAGGTTATACTATTTATTAGTTTAATGAATCTTAGTATTATAACTTAGTTGACATTTGACAATTAAACTCGACTCTAGCCTGTCCTATGACTATGAGTCATGCTCATGACCACTCAAAAGTACCTGTTTTATATTTTGGAAGAACGGCTCAGTATTCTCTCAGTTCATATGTCACATCGTTGCACAAGACTTCAATCATATGTGGACAGACGCAATAACAGTATGTTGAATCAGAAAACCAGCGGGCTACTGTACATCTCGGGTAGCCTATACAAAATATGACGATTAAAAAAATCCTCAGCTGATAGAAAAATACTTTTTTTTTAAATGACTGAGCGAGTTGTCGTGCGGTTAATATCGCGTGGCTATGCGCTTGCATTCGGGGGATGGTGGGTTCGAATCCCACCGTCGACAGCCGCTAAGATGGTTTTTCCGTAGTTTCCCCATTTTCACACCAGGAAATGCTGGGACTGTACCTTAATTCAGGCCATGGCTGCTACCTTCCTAATCCTAACCTTTCCCACCCTGCGTCGCCGGAAACCTTCGATGTATTAGAGTAACTAGCATTTTTTCTAAGAAAGGAGTTCATTGTATGAAGACCAGATGGCAGCTGCGAGCACTGAATGCTGTTGCTGCTGTCTTACCAGCACATACTACACAGATGCAGTAGGAGCGGTGACCAGTGAGCCGTGAATCGGATCACTGTATCGATTCAGTAACGTGAACGGAATCAAATGAATCGATTCAGTAAAATGAATCGAATGTCCCATCACTAGTACAGTTGGTTATTGAGAGCAGTGTAGGCAGTACGAATGGTAGGGGTAGACCAAGGTATGAATATGACAAGCAGATGTAGGATGCAGTGGTTAAATAGAAATGAAAAGATTAGCACAGGATAGGGTGGCATGGAGGGATGCATCAAACCAGTCCATGGACTCATGACACAAACAATAACACACTTAAAAATGGAATTAATTGCCCGGATGTCTATTGATTTGACTATTTGGTCATGTGTCGATGCACGTGGTAGTTAAGACGACAAGTTGTCTATATGTTATGTGCTGAAGATGCCTGAAACCAGTTGCATTCTGGTCTTGCTAGGCAAGCTGCTGACAAGAGCGTGCTCCATATGCTGCTGTCATCTAGTGAGCATACTACTGGCACAAACGTAGTTAATGCTTTAAACTGTACATGCAATTTCTCTTAGAGGACGTAACAGTTCTCTGCTGAGCTCTCCTGCACTTCATAGATTCCGATATTATTCTTCCTATTATATTGTTTGAGAGAGTCAGTTCTAGCTTCAAAGTCTTCCCTAAGTGCCTGGATTTCTTTATGCCGACACTTGAGTTTATTCCTTAAGCCCGCTACAAGTCCATCGTTGAACTGGAAAGATTTCTCCAGTTCCTTCATTACAAGTGTGGTCACTTTCTCTAATATTGTCTCTATAATTCTGTCCAGAAACTTACCCGACCATAGAGTTAATTAATTTTCTTTGACAGTTTCTTTTACCTTGTCATTTCACCACTAAATTCCCTTTTCATTCTTCTTACCTCTCAGACTACCAAAGGCCTCTTCTGCTTTTATGACAAATGATTTTTTGAAAATCTTTCTACTCTTCCTCAACATTCCGTATTTTATTTTTGGGAGGGAACTTAATTTCTTGCAGATTCCATACTTTTATTCTGTGTTCTAATGGTTTAAAGGGAAGAGGTATAGAACTAATGAAAGCCGCAGAGCTAGTTACGTTATATTTAATCTATCCTCTTTCCCAATGTTGAGCTTTGCTGTTACCACTCTGTGGCATGGCTGTTACATTCAGTAGCTTCTTTCTTATCTTCCCCATGAGGAAGTAGTTAAATAATGATTAGTTTTTTCTCTGTTCTGCGCACTATGTCTCATTATTTTCTGGGAATTGTGCTTTTCCTAAACCATTTATTTCCAACTATTAAGTCATTTCTCCCATAGAAATCAACTAGACTGTTTCCTTTATTTCTTTGCTCACATACATAAAGGCCAACTAACCCTTCCATTACTGTACTTTCCCAATCCACATGGGAGGTTATGCTCGCTGATGGTCGAACCTTTTTTCTTGTAAACTTTGGTATTATTCCAGCCCCAAACGAAAAATAAATCCGTGATTTCCCTAAGACTAATGTTCTGTCAAGTAACTGTAGTTTTACTGATTACTTTTTGTAAAAGTAATTTGTAATCGTAATTGAGTGAAATATTTCTCAAGAAACTGTAATCAAGCCCAATTACTTTTTTTTTTTGTACTCTTCCCATCACAGATACATACATACATCTTCATTATAGACTCTTATGCCTTTCAGCATTCAGACTGCAAGCCTCCATGAATTTACTATTTGCTGTCATTTTTCTCTATTTGTGACTACCTCTGTGGCTTTGTTTTTTTTTCCTATACTTCTTCTATTTAAATCATTAGAAACTGAATCTAACCATTGTTATCTTGGTCTCCTTCTACTTCTCTTACTCTCCATGATAGAGTCCATTATGCTGCTATGTAACCTATCCTCCTCCATTCACCTCACCATACCCCAACACAGAAGCACAGAAACCAGTTTTTGCACATACCTTCATCAGTCAAGTTCATTCCTAACAGCATTTATCTCCTCATTCCGAGTACCCTCCTGTCATTGTTCCTACCTGTTTGTACCCTCGATTATTCTCACTACTTTCAACTCTCTTACTTCTACTTTATGAATAAGATGTCCTGGGGCCGATGACCTTCGATATTAGGCCCCTTAAAACAACAAGCATCAAGATGCCCTGAGGCCACCCAGCATTCACTCCCGTAAAGCAAATTTGGTTTGAAAACAGATCGGTGTAAAGATAGTTTCAACCGGGAGCTGTCTTCTTTCTTACAGGCAGCTTTTAATTGCAACTGTGAATTCTCTGCATCAGCTTTGCTGCACCTTGATTGAATCTCACTTGCAATACTTCCATCCTGGGAGAATACACATCCTGAATACCTGAAATTAGCTATGTGAGTTAAGTTTTGTAGTTTGAATTACTACACGGTCCTCACAAGTTTGACCGTAGGTGCACAGTACTGACTAAGTAGAGAAAGAAGCCACAAGTTTTAACAAAGTTTTATTCTCAAGACGAAAAGACCTGGTGGTCTACATGCTAAGACTTAACCTAAGGTTGTGAGCCCCAATAGATATGTGGAGCTTGCTTTTATACCAACAGATAACTTTTACTTATCATATGAGTGAATAACAAGTATGACAAAATATCACATGAGCAGGATGTTAATTTAGGTCAGTAGTGCCGCTGGCTCTAGTGACTTTCATAAGATAACAGACAAATAGTCAATAAGAGGAAGTACCGGTAGTTGTTGCCTCAAGCGTAAATACATTTGTCGACGGCAGCTTTCCTTGGAAACATGATAACAATAAGTAACTATTTACAATCTCAGAATTGGGACAAACTCATTATCTGGCGGTAGCCTTCCTTGTGTCTTGTGACATGATAACATTAATCAGCTATTTGCAGTCTTAGAATTGGAACAAACACATTCCTTGTGTCTTGTGACATGATAATATTAATCATCTATTTAGAGTTTAGAATTGATATCTGGTTTCCTCGAGCGGTCTTGGATGAACAGAATTTGCCGTCTCGCAAACTGTAGACAGGGAATATAACTCCTCCCCCCTTAGATTATTGTTACTGTCCTCAGTATCTTGTAACTTTCTTGTTTTACATTTTACATACAATTTTTCACATATTTTATACAATCTTTTTCTATATACTAATAGTATCATACACAATATAATACAAATAATTATTCCATTAATTGGAGTAAATTCTTTTACAAAATCATATTTTGGAGTAATTGGTTTTAAATTTAGTTTTAGTTCATTTGCATCGAGATGCGAATATATGAAGTTTACTTCATGTTTTGTATAGAGTTCTTTTTGTACATACAAAAGAGGAAATTGATTAAAGTAATTCGTTGGTTTTGGTTCCAACATGATTCTGATACTGGAAATTGAACATGAGTCATTTAAATACACAACATTAGTCCTTAAATTCGTACAGTCCTTTGGTAATTAGCACACGTTTGTAACAGTGTCTCTTGTCTAGCACTAAAGAAAAGGAGGTGCTCATTATTTAGCGCTTGAAGTATTTGTACATTATTTCTTATATTAGCAAATTCATATCCAGTTGTTTTAGTTAAATTATAAGGTGTTACTCTTATTGTATAATGGATACACACATAAGTTTGTGTTCCTTTAATACATGGTATGGTGGACCATTTTGATGTTGGTCCCTGTAAATAATATTTTTCAGAAGGAATAAATACAATATTGTCAACAGTAGGTACAGGGTAAATCTGATACAATTGATAATTATTTTCATCAGTAATAAGTACAGAAAGGATTACATTTAACTCTATATCCAGCATTATTGTTTGGGTTTTGGTGAATTTTAAATTTGTGTACAGGTGGTAGGGATCAGCATGTATTAGGGATTTTGTAGGATAAATAGAATACAAATGTTATACAATATTTCTTACATCTTCTTGAGAAAACAGTTCTACATTGGTTATGTCATTGAAGGAAAGGCTGATGGTGTCTTCCATAGTCTCAATGATTCTTCTTAATTTATTCACACACATTAACATGTATTGTTGGTGTTCCAATGTGCTTATTTTGAAGTCTGCCTTCTCTAAGTTATTTTTAATTATACCCAGATTGAGGTTGACATGGTTCATTTCATTATAAAATTTATTACGAATAGAGTTACTAAATGATACAAGGTTATTAATGTGTTGCATTTCTTTAATGTTATCTTGTCTTAGTGATTTAATTTGTTTTTGTAAATTTTCTAAATCATCTTGATCTAAATTACCTGAAATAAATTTAATTACCCTACCTAGGCCGTTAATGAGTCCACGTTTATTTCTGTATTTTACAGGTAGAAGTTTATTTAGCTCATCCTGCATATCTTTTAGTGTATTAATTAATTCTTGAGATAGATATGGGAAAGTATTATTAGAATACGTTATAAGAGATGAAACTGCATTTTGATTATTAATGTAAGATTGGAATAAATTAGTTAGGTTGAAATGAAACATGAATTTGTGATAGTTGTTGATTATTACCACAGGTCCAAGTGAATCTGCATAGAATCCCTGGCTTTTTATTTTTCTGATGTTAATTGAACCATATCCTGAGAGGAATCTGGAAGAGAAGAGATTTTCCTCTTAGGTTTTATGTCTCTAAAATTTCTGACATGCACTTTGCCATTTTTCATTGTACAGTGTACTTTATTATCTTCTATTTTTGTTATGGTACCTTCATTGTACAAATTCTTTGACTTTTTATTTCTGGTCAATGGATTTGCTATGTAAACAGTTACTCCGATCTTGTAGGAGTGTTTAAAAGTGGGATTGTTTGGTTTAGGATTCTTTCCATTTAGAATTCAAAATTGGTCACTTTGTCTCTGAATGCATTCATTGATTTTTGGAGTGCGAGAGAAAATGTGATCTAATACATCATAGTAGGGTCCATAAAGTATATTAAAAGGTGGTTTTTTTCTTGTTGTCGAGTGAACTGAAGAGTTATAGTTTATGATGGTATTGACGAAGAGTTGGGATTTGGGAGACAGTTTGTCATTGTCCCTTGAGATGCGTAGTTTTTCGAGCAATGTAGGATTGAACCTCTCTACGGGAGAGTTAGATGAGGAGTTCAGGGGAGTGGTTGCATGATACTCGATGTTTGAGGCTTTACAATATTCTTTTATAATGTTGTTTTCAAATTCTCCACCTTGATCATGTGTGATCTTCTTGGGTAGGCCATAGTGTGAGAAGTAAAGTTGCAGCTTATTTAATACAGCAAGGGCTGTGCCATCTGACAACATGTAGGCCTGTCCGTATTTGGAGAATGCATGTAGTATTGTCAAAATCCGTATTTGTTCAAAATGAAATGTGTGTATGTGGACCTGAGCGAAAGGGTGATCTGCTGTTCTAAATTTTAGAGTAATTTGATTGCGGTTTTGATTTAAGTTCCTTTCAGAAGCTTTTAAAGTGAAAATGGGATCTTCCTGGTTAGAGTATATTGTTTGGTTGTCAACTCGGTTGGGATGTCTTTCATACTTATTTCGCTGGCAGAGATTGCAGTGGTTGATCATTTTTCGAACTTGTTCTCTTAAATGAGGCCAATAGTACTTGGTTTGCAAGTGTTCTATGGTCTCAGAGGTTCCATTATGATTAATTGAATGGTATTGCAAGATTAAATGCTTTTGTTTTTTGGGGTCTTTGACATCTTCCAACAGTTTTGATGCTTTGATAATTATAAGTTCAGAAGTGAATAGTTTCTGGCAAGTTCTAATGAAGGGAATTTCTAAGGTTCAAAGAAAACAGCATATTTGTTTGAAGTTATTATTAATTTTGGTAGGAGATCCTTCAAGTCTTGGTAAAGGTTAGTTTTTGTAACTATCATCAAGTATCTGGTGGTTTTTAAAAATAGTGTCTGTTTAATTAACTTGGAAGAATTTCTAAATTTTAGAGTAATTTGATTGCGGTTTTGATTTAAGTTCCTTTCAAAAGCTTTTAAAGTGAAAATGGGATCTTCCTGGTTAGAGTATATTGTTTGGTTGTCAGTGTTGTTCTGATATCCGTCATTCTCCGTTATGGCTAGGCTAGAGTCTGTTTCTTCATTTGCGTTTATCTCAATGCGAGACAGGGCATCCGCAACATAGTTTGTTTTTCCTTTCACATAACTGATATAGAAGTCAAAATCTTCTAGCTTAATTTTCCAATGATACAGTCTCGAACTTGGGTCTTTTAAAGTGAAGAGCCACTGTAGTGGTCTGTGATCACTTTCTACTTGGAAATGTCTACCATATAAGTAGGGATTGAAATGTTTGCAACTATCTTCTATAGCGAGTAGTTCTCTTTTGATAGTTGGATATTTTTGTTTGGTTGGGTTTAGAGTTCGTGAATAGTAAGCAATAGGATGTCCCTTTTATGAGAGAACGCTTCCAATTGCAAAATCTGAACTATCAGTTGTCAGAGTGAAAGATTCATTAAAGTCTGGGTAACTTAGGACAGGGGCGTTTGTTAGAAGGGTCTTGAGTGTTCCAAATGCATTTTTATATTCAAAATCCTCTGTATCAATCTTGGCTCCCTTCTTTAACCCATTGAGCTCTGCATATTTGATGGATTGAAACTGCATTGGTGCTGGGATTAGTTTGGAGGAAATATAGTGTCGCTTCATATCATGAGACATTTCTTACTTACGAGATCATTAAAGATTTAAATATACATGACAACAAAAGGCTTTCATACCACAAACTGCGGAACAAGGAATACAGTAAAACATTTTATTTTATTAGCATCACGGGACCGTACTCAGTCCGCCTGCTGAGCTATAACACAGTCTTCTCTTTGCACTTCCTCTCCGATTTCCATATCTATTTGTTCTTCACACTAGTACTAATATTACTACTAATTTCACTGAAAAAAATCACATTCCTAATCATCATTACTTCCTAAAAAGGGTTATATATCGGTAAATATCAGTTCTATACTGGCAACCATCTTGTTTACAAGCGAATCTCAAAGCTAGAGATAGCCCACTTCAAACTAATATTACCAAGCACACTATCGATATATATATTAGTAAAGAGCATATAACATTGCAAAGAAAGAGTCCCTACACAAATCACAAATGCGACTCACTCTGCCATCTCTTGAGGAAAAGTTGAATTACGTAGTAAAATGAGACAACGGAACGGTTTCGTGGCTCGGGCCCAATGAGTTAAACATCATGTTATTGGTTGTGCAATTTTCGCAAAGTTCGGAATAAATCTCCTATAAAAACCGGCCAATCCGAGAAATTGCTTAATCTCTTTTGTGGTTTTTGGGATGGGGTATTCTTTGACTGCTTTAATCTTGTCTAGGTTCAGTTTGATTCCAATTTGTGTCACAACGTGACCCAAAAAGGCAACTTCCTTATGGAGGAACTCAGTCTTGTCCATCTGTATTTTGAGATTGACTTCTCTGAGTTTTTGAAATACTTGGGACAAGTGGTGCATATGTTCTTCTAGAGATTTGCTGAACACAATTATATCGTCCATGTAAACGAAACAAAACTTGTACAGAAATGGTCGCAAAACGTTATTCATAACACATTGAAATGTGGCTGGGGCGTTCTTAAGCCCAAAAGGCATCCTTTTGAACATTAAGACCCTATTATCAACCGTAAAAGCAGTCTTCTTGACTGATCTGGGATCCATTTCTATTGGGAACCCCTGTGCTAGGTCTAAGGTGCCAAAATATTGGCAGCGCCCTAGATTGTCGAGAATCTCTTCGATTCTGGCAAGTGGGTACTTGTTTTCGATAGTCTTTATATTGAGCTGGCAGAAGTCAATAACTAAACGCCATTTGCTTTGCCCTGAAGCGTTTAGCTTCTTGGGGACAATCCAGACTGGGTTATAATAAGGTGATTCGCTAGGAACTACTATGCCTTGTTCTAAAAGCTTTTCTACTTCCTTGTTAATTATTCCCTTCAAGTGGGGTGGATATCGATAGTTTCTTTGATATACTAGTTCTTCGTCAGTAGCCCGCATGTAATGTTGTACTACATTGGTAAAGGATAAATTGCAACCAGGGTTATAGAATATATCAGAGTATTCACAACAAAGACTGTGAATAGCGTCACTTTCTAGATCATTTATATGTTGTGTTCTGAGGTATTCCTTTGTGTCTATATCCATTATGGAATTGATTTCTATTGGTTGAATGTCCGCGTTTTCAAGTTGTTCGATCAATATGGGCTCTTTGAAACTCAGCTTCAGATGTGCCTTACTTGGGTAAAGTACTTGATAATCCTTCACATTCAGAACTGCGTCAGGAAAGTAAAGCCCATTATGCTCAAACTGGGGATTATACAAACTGGGGATTATATACACTGACTGAGCAAATGTCATGGGATAGAAGAGCACTGATGCGCAGGTGTGTTGTCTGCGCACCACACGCCCCCTGTGCCAGCAGCAGTTGTATAGGAGACCTTGTGAGCAGTAGCCATGCATGTGACAGGTGTAACATGGAACGTCGTCGTGAGCTAACACCGTTCGAACAGGGTATGGTGGTCGGTGCCCGACGGATGGGAAGTGCGATTTCGGAAGTGGTGCGGGAATTTGGCTTCACACGATCAACCGTGTCCAGGGTGTATCGTGAATGGTTGAATGTGGGTGTCACCGTCCACAACAGGCGAACGACCGGCCATCCACCCACCCTCGATGACCGTGACTAGCGACATCTGAGACGGATTGTCAGTAGTGACAGACGGGCAACCGTGCAACAAATCATGGCTTAATTCAACACAGGCCATGCTAGACACGTCTCCCAGTGGACAATCCATAGGAACATGGGTACTATGGGATATGGGAGACGGCGCTGCTCATGGGTGCCACTGTTAGCCCTACGTCATCGGCACAACGACACACATTTGTCGCCAGTCACCAGGGATGGACACTGGAACAATGGCGTAACATGATATGGTCGGAGGAATCACAATTTCAATTCCACCATGCCGATGGGAGGCACTGTGTATGGTGCAGACCACATGAAGCGATGGATCCCGCCTGCCTCGAAGATGTGGTCCAGGGCTCTGGTGTCTCTGTTATGGTCTGGGGTGCATTTTCCTGGTATGGAATAGGCCCCCTAGTTGTTCTAGAAGAGACTTTGAATGGTACGCGGTATGATGAGCTGCTCGGAGACCATTTCCACCCATTTTTGGCCTTCCAGCACCCAGACAGTTCTGCGGTATTTCAAGATGATAACTTGCCACCATATCGCTCCCACGTCGCACGGGAATGGTTCCAGGAACATGCAGCGGAAGTCCAACGACTGCCATGGCCACCCAGGAGCCCCGATATGAACCCTATCAAGCATATCTGGGATGTACTGGAACGCAGGCTCCGTGCCATGGATCCTGCACCCACAAACATACCAGCATTGGCGGCCGCTTTGCAAACGATTTGGTGTCAGCTGCATCCAGAGGACTACCAGGGACTTGTCGACTCACTTCCACGGCGTCTCACTGCAATTCGCAGGGCCAGAGGAGGCCTCGCACGCTATTAGGTGACTATTCCATGACATTTGCTAAGTCAGTGTACATCTTCCTGTTTGATATTGACTGGAACTGAGATGGAGCATGGGTCTTCTGTAGGCTGTATGAGTTTCTGCTCGGTAAGCGAGTGAAAATGAAGTGGTATTTCTTGGCCTGATAGAGTAAGTTTGTTGGTACTGTTGTCTATCTTTGCGCCTAGTTTTCCGAAATCTGCGGTACCAGTTAAGGCATCGAAATATTTATGCCATTTCATGATTCGAAATTTCACAGGAGAGCCAATATTGTATTTAAAAAATTGGAAATCTTACATTATCATTGCCTATTGTTTCGGCATGGATTGATTGAATGCAAAATGGTTCTTTAAATAAATGATCAGCAAAGCATGTGTATGCTATGCTTGGATTCATTATGGAATTGCACGCTCCACTATCAACTAAGATTTCAAGTCCGTATAGACTAATGAATGGTAGTTGAGGTGCATTATATATATTGTTTAATTCTTCGATCATGATGGCTGGGCCAAGTGAAAATCCTGATTGTGGTCTTCAGTTTCTGACTCGAATTGTTCTACTGGCTCTAAATATGAGTCATTGGAAATCTTGTTCTAATTCTTCGGCATGTGGGGTTTCAGGCCGACAGTTTTCGAATTCTGTGTGCTGAGGGTTCTCAATAAATTCCTTGTGAGAATTTAAGTTACCTCTGATTGTTTATACACCTGACATGGGTCTTGGAAGGTTTCGATCTGGCAGGGTGAAACGTCTCCCGATATTATTCGGAGTAGGGTAAGGGCGATTTGTCGGCTGTGATGGCTTCATGGGTATTGTATTTCTTTGTTGTGGAATTTGTGGTGGTGTATTGGGCTAACCTTGTCTAATCTGATTGTTGGGTTGATTTTGTGCGTTCTGTGGTAGTGGGTTATGCGGAAATTGAGGAACGGACCTCGCTAAGAAATTTTGAGGTGTGAATGGATTGTGATTTGAGTTACTGAAGTTGATGGGCAAGTGTTTGGGAATAGGTTTGTGGAGAAATTGCCTCCTCTTAATTGAACCATATAGCTCTCATGTGCTCTATCATTATCATAAGATCTGCAAATTCTTGTGCATGACTTAAATCTGGGACATGAGCATAACATAAGTATGCTCTGTATGGTTTTAATATTCTGGCTTTAAATATGCTCAGACCTAATTCTTCTATTTCTCTCAATTTCATGTCTAGAACCTGATGTCTGTAGTTGAGCTTACACAGGCTCTTATATCTGAGAATTAATGCTTCTAAACATTCATGGTAGTTGGTATAAGATTCATTATGCTTTTGAAAACAATTAGAAATTTCTTGGAGCAGAAGTTCCTCGTTTCTAACACCTCCGTATTTTGAGACAAGCTTTTCCTTGAATCTGTCATAGTTAGTGTTAGCGTCTAAGTCCAGTATACTTCGCGCTTCTCTTTTCAGTTTTGATTTCACTACATTGAATAGGAAATCGTTAATTAAGTCCGCATGAAGGACTGTTGCTACTCTTCTGAAATTATTCAGAAATGAGTCGCACCTAGCAATAAAATAATCTAAACTACAAGAAGATTTGCCATCAAATTCTGGCAATAATTGTACGTGGGCATATTCAAACTTAGAGAGTAATTCTCCCTCCATTTCTTAAGTATAAAACTTTTGTTTTGCTGTAAATGCAATAATTTAAGTAGTTATCCAATTTAATTGATGGTGAAAAGTAACGTATCTGTTCGATCCTACTCGTTCACATTCAGTTAAAACAAAATAAATAAATGAGTTAGTAATTTATTGGTTTAATTCAATTGACTTTGAAAAGTAACGAATCTATTCGATCTTACTAGTTCGCATTCAATTGAAAGGAAAATATGCTTATTTATCGTGTTAGTAGGGTTTAATTCAATTGATATTTAAAAAAGCAATGCATCTATTTGATCTCACTAATGCACATTTCAATTGAAAGGAAAATATTCTTATTTATTGTTTAGTAAAGTTTAATTCAATTTGATATTGAAAAAGTGACACATCTATTTGATCTCACTAATTCACACTCTAATTGAAGAGAAAATATTCTTATTTACTGTGTTGGTAGAGTTTAATTCAATCGATGGTGAAAAGCGACGAATCTGTTTGATCTCACTAATTCACATTCGATTGAAGAGAGAATAATTGTATTATTCTTATTATTTAAATTAATTGAATTTAAAAATGAACCAGGCTATTCCGAACTTGGGCTCACTGAATAATATTTCTAAAATGTCAAGGCGGCAGTTTACCATTGGCACTTATTTAGAAATAGCACACGTAAAACTTGTTGGTTATTCACTTACAGGCTTGAAAAGATGAACAGCAATTTCAGCATCCTCGGTCTGCAGTGGATAGTTGGGCGGCTTCCCCTCTGGTAGTCAGTTGCGGCGGTTTGGACAGACAGGTAGCTGGCAAATCGGCAGGCGGGCATCTGCAAAGGCCAACTAGTGTGGTCTCAGCCGAGAGCTCCTTGTAGAAGTTGTCGCTCACCTCCAATCTGCTCTCTAGTCAATCTGCCTAGGATAGACGGCTTGCCTATCCCGGACGGGCCCCCAGTTAAGTTTTGTAGTTTGAATTACTACATGATCCTCACAAGTTCGACCGTAGGTGCATAGTACTGACTAAGTAGAGAAAGAAGCCACAAGTTTTAACAATGTTTTATTCTCAAGAGGAAAAGACCTGGTGGCCTACGTGCTAAGACTTAACCTAAGGTTGTGAACCCCGATAGATGTGTGCAGCTTGCTTTATACTAACAGTTAACTTTTACTACTGATGTCGCTTTAATCTTGGAAAGGATCATTTTCATATCATACTCATTGCACCTATTTTCATGTTCCAAGATTTTCTGCACTATCTGCCAATAAGACTAAATCTTCGGGAGAGGCCAGACTGCTTAGGCCTACTACATTTCCACCTAACTGAATCTCTCCCTGTCACCTTTCAGAAGGTTATCCATATAAACTATGAACAACAAAGGTGAAAGATTACATCTTTATCTAATCCCTGTAAGTACCTTGAACAATGAACTCATTCTACCATATATTCTCACTTCAGTGTGGTTGTCAACATAAATATCTTTGATTGCTTTTAATAATGTACCCTTAATCCCATGGACCCCCAGTACCAAGAACACCTTTTCCCCCAGTTATCTGTCATATGTCTTCTCTATATCTACAATACATAACTGTCTATTCCTCTCGTAGCATTTTTCAATTACCTGGTGCATACAGAAAATCTGATCCTGACAGCCCCCTGTGATCTGAAAGCATACTGTTTTTTATCCAACCCTCCCTACCAAAATGCCAGTGATCATTGAAATACCTCATTGGTTGTTGCAATCCTTCCTGTCCCCTTGCTTCCAGATAGGCGCAGTTACTGCTTTAGTCAAATCAGAACATACCTTACTAACATTCCATGCTAATCTTATTACTCTATAAAGTCATTTCATCCCTGCCTTCACACTATATTTTACCATTTATGGTCTAATTTCAACTATTCCTGCAGCTTTATGATAATGGAGTATATATATATAAGACCACGTTAAGTCTTGCTGCATTTGACACTGAACTTGGCCTTCTTTAGAGCCCAAATTTCCCTCATTCTTTGTGAGTGGGCCTGCTTACGCTCCTCCGTCCAAGGGGCACCGTGTCTTCTCTTCGGTTGCTCGTCTCGGTTTAACCCGTTCGTCAATATTTTCTTGCGGAAGAGATCTCTGTTAAGGGCATCTTCAACTGAGATATGTAGCATTTGCAGGTCTTCTTTGGTATTTCTAAACCAGGGAATTGTGGTTTTGGGGTTTGAATCAAAAAAGTGAAAGATTTCTTTAGTTAACTTTCTTCCGTCCATTCTTTTCAGATGACCGTAAAATCGTGCCCGTCTTTTTCTGATTGTGTCAGTAATTTTCTCTATTTTGCTGTAGACTTCCTTGTTGGATCTCTTTTGATGGATTCCATTTCTGTACTTTGATCCCAAGATTCCTCTCACAATTTTGCGTTCTCTTTTCTCCAGTTCTTCAAGGAGTCCTTTGTTGGCATTTAGAGACAGGGTTTCGGCTGCATATAGAACTACTGGCTTCAGAACTGTTTCATAGTGACGTACCTTGGTGTTTTGGGAAAGGCATTTTTTGTTGTAGATTGTACGGGATGTTTGGTAGGCTATTTCCAGTTTGCGTACTCGCTCCTGAAGTGCTTCTTTGTCCAGTCCATTTTTCATGATGATCTCACCCAGGTATTTGAATTTGTCTAATCGGGTGATGTCCCCGTATTTTGTATGGAGTTTTGGTGGAGCCTCTTTGATGTTAGTCATTACTTCTGTTTTCTCAAACGATATCTGCAAACCAGTTTGTTCGGCAATTTCCTTTAAAATTTCAACTTGAGCTCTAGCGGTTTCTATGTCGTTTGAGAGAACAGCAATATCATCGGCAAATGCTAAGCAGTCTGTTGCGATCCCCTTGGATTTGGTTCCTATTCTCAATGGACTGTAGTTGGTTTCCTGTAATCTCACCCGCCAGGTTCTGATGATCTTTTCAAGAACACAGTTGAAGAGTATCGCGGATAGCCCATCACCTTGTCGGACTCCTGTTTTGATGTCAAAGGAATGCGAGAGACATCCGTGGAACTTCACCTTGGATTTTGTATCGGTCAGGGTGGCTCTAATTAATGCCAGCAGTTTCAAATCAACTCCAAATTCATTTAAGATGTTTAGCAGGACTTCCCGGTCAATGGAGTCGTACGCTTTCTTAAAGTCCACAAAGACAGACACATACTGCTTGGACCTTAGTGTACAATATCTGATGATCGTTTTGAGATTTTGGATCTGTTCAGCTGTTGAGCGACCTTTTCTGAACCCTCCTTGGTATTCACCTATTTGATGTTCGACTTGTGCTTCCAAACGCTCCAGGATGGCAAGTGATAGAATTTTGTAAGTCACGGGTAGCAAAGATATTCCTCTGTAGTTGTTGATGTTCTTCATGCTGCCTTTTTTGTGTAATGGATGGATCAAAGCTATTTTCCAATCTTCGGGTAGGGTCTCCTTGTTCCAAATTTCTTCTGTTTGCTTTTGCAAGATATCAAGTGATTCCTCTGGGGCAGATTTCCATAGTTCTGCTACTACTGAGTCTTCCCCGGCGCTTTGTTATTTTTGAGACGGGCAATGTGGCGCTTGATTTCATCTCTTTCGGGTGGTCTGGAATCTGGGTACCTGAGTAAGGGTTCCTTGGTCTCAATGGCGCTTTGCTGTTTAGAGCAATTAAGTAAATTCTTGAAGTAATCTGCCAGAATGCTGCAATTTTCTTCATTTGACGTCGCCAGTGTGCCGTCCTTTCGCTCAAAGCATAGAGATGGTGGTTTATAGCCAGTGAGTTTGCGTTTGAAGGCTCTGTAGTACTCTCTGCTTTCATTCTTCCTAAAGTTTTGTTCTGTGTTTTCAATGAGAGATTTTTCGTATTTACGTTTCTCAATTCTGAATACCCTAGCTGCTTGGGCACTTTGGGTTTTGTAGGTTTCCCAATCATTTTCTGATTTCGTAGAGTAGTACTGTTTCCATGCATTGAGTCTTTCTTGGAGGGCTGATTCGCAGGTACCATTCCACCAGGCATGCTTTTTGCTTCTCTTGATTTCTGCAACGTCTTTGCCAGCCTCAACAAGGAGACTTTTGGCGTTGTTAAAGTCACAGTCATTTGGTCTAGCCTTCTCCTGGAACTCCTCGACCCTTTGCCGAAGTTTATCGTTGTCGAAGCGTGTGATCTGTTTGGTTGTCTTCCTTGTGTTTGCGGGAATTGGTTTGAATTTGATAAGACATATAATGATCTGAGGCCACATTGATGCCTTTCTTTACCTTGACATTCATAATCTCAGGGCTGATTCTCCTGGAGATTGCAACGTGATCAATTTGGAACTCTCCGAGAGCTTGGACGGGAGAACGCCAAGTCATTTGCTTTCTGGGTAGATGGTGAAAGTGGGTCCTGCAGGTTGTGATTTTCGCAAATGGACACCAGTCTTTTGCCATTGGGATTGGTTCTTTTGTGAGCAGGGTAATTTCCTATAACTTTCTTGTACTTCTGTTCACGACCCAGTTGGGCATTGAAGTTACCCAAAAGAAGCTTGACATGGTGTTTGGGGATTTTGTTTAATTTTTCATCCAGTAGGTCCCAGAAATTATCAACTTCGTCTGGATCAGACTTGTTCTTATCGTTTGTAGGAGCATGTGTGTTAACTAGGGCGTAGGTTTTGTTCGCGCATTTAATTGTGAGTATAGACAATCTGTCATTCACAGGTTCGAAATTTGCAACCGATTTAAGGATCTTGGTTCTAACAGCAAACGCGGTTCCAAGCATCACAGCTCCATTGAGGATCCGTCTTTGCGCTTTGCTCTTGAAAAAACGGTAGCCTTCGGATTAAAAAATCTCTTCATCTGGGTACCTTGTTTCCTGTAGGGCCATTATGGATATCTGATTTTCGTGAAGAGCTTTGGTGAGGGTTTTCAGCTTGCCAGTTTGTGTAAGTGAATTTATGTTGAAAGTTGCTAGAAAGGTTTTAGATTTTGGCCTGAGTTTTTGACTCTTCGGGGTACACCGAGACGCTCCGACTCGTCTCTTGCATGATGTAGAGTCTCCCCCAGAATCCGAACGAGACTCGTGCGCCGTGGCATTCACGACGAGGGATTTATCCGAAGATTTACCCCCTGGGGTATGTTTCTTGAAATGTTGTGCCATTATGCTTTTTGACTTGACTTTGCTTTGGACGGGTACCCATCCTTTTACAACTAGGGTTGTTAGCCCTAGAGGTTGCCTCAAGATGTTTTCTGGCTTCTGGTCATTTACCAGTCTTCGCTGTAACCCTGGCAAGGGACCAGTTTTTTTTTCACGGTGGTATTTTATTTCCCTACTACCCTCTGACTCTGCTGGCGGCAGAGCCAGCGAGCTTCCCCAATTCCAATGGGACGCGCCCGATGGAGGTAACCGGTAAATCCCCACACGGGATATATATATATATACACTTTAAAATATAAAAGCTATTTGTTCGGGGTGTCGACCTATAGAGATCTTTTTCCCCTATTTGCACCATGTGATATGAACCTGCGTGTAATTGGAATGGAGGAAGTGTTCAGTGTTGAATGTGAGGAAGGGAACGTTAAGGACGACACAAACCACCAGGCCCCAGGCCAGCGATATTAATCCTTTACAATTATATAATTTTATTAAACACATTGTGTAGAAGGTATTAATTAATTAAACAAAATTAGCATCAATTGCATAGTGTGACAAAGTCAATGTCCTGTCTTTGCACTCAATGATATGATACGTGTTGCATGGTCCTCCACATATGGTGCACTGACATCTGTCGGTGGGGCTGTGGTATCCCTTGGTTGAACATATTCGGTGATGTAGTCCGTGGGCTGCCACTCTCGTATATAAATGGCGCAGTTGGTAGTTGGCCCTTTTCCATTCGTTGCTTGTCATCGCTGGGGTGGTGAGGAGTCCAGGATTGATGTCCCTCACTTCCTGTCGCCTGTCTTCTAGGAATCTGCTGCTTTGTGGTGTTGGTATCAGATTATGAGCTTTCATCAGGTCTTCTATAAAGAAGGTTGTGCCTGCCAGGATATACGTTTTTCTGTTTTGCATGCATTGTGAGACACAGAGCATTCTTTTCAGGTAGGCTGTTTTAATTCCCTCTAATCGCTTCAGATTCGAGTATGTGAGGTGGTTCCATATAAGCTGTATGCCGTATGAGGCAGTGGGAGCAGTCTTTATGTCGAATAGTCTCAGGACTGTTGTGATGGATAGTAGATTCAGTTTCTTTATCTCGAAAGTCGCCTTTATTGCTCTTACAGCTCTGTCTTCAATGTGCTTGGAAAAGGCATGTCCTGTCACTTGCAGTGTGAGTCCTAGACACTTGCAGCTTTTGACTATTTCTAGTACTTCTTCCCCGCAAGTGAATCTATCAGTGTTTGCCAAATTTCCTCCTTTTCTGAATTTCGTTATTTTTGTCTTTTCCCTATTTAGAACTAGGTCATTTTCTTGGGACCACTCTTTCAATTTGTTTATGGCTTTTTGCAAGGGCTCTCTTCTTTCTGAGAGCAGGATCATGTCACCAGCATACAACCACATCCTCACTTCTTCTGTTTGTATCTTTTGTATCACATCATGGGTAAGTACGTTAAACATAATGGGGCTTATAGGATCTCCCTGGAGTACTCTGTTTGTTTGCTGGATTCCTTTGGATTGGATTAGGCCATCGTGGATTCCGATTGTATTTTCTCGGAGGATGCTTGCTATGAACTTAAAGATCTGACTTTCTTCGTCTAACACAGGCTTTAGTTTTTCCAGTATTCTATCCCTGTTTACCCCATCAAAAGCTTGTTTGTAATCAACGATTGCTGCATATGCATGGCATTTGGGTTTAGCCAGGGCTTCGCTTATGAATTTGAGTACGTGTTCCTGACCCAGCCGGGAATCGAATCCAGGGTCGCCGGGTGACAGGCGGACGCGTTGCCTCCTACGCTGTGGGGCAGGTACATGGAGTTTATTTACTAACTTTTCTACTTCTTCAAGCATAATTTGCTGAACATCATTGTCCTTCTCCCCATGAGCTCAGTTGTTCGCAAAGTCACCAGAAAGATTTCGTTTGACATTGAGAAGATTTTCAAACAATTCCTTCCCCCTGTCCAGTGATTCTCTATGATCTATTATGAGTTTACCTGATTTACTCAAAACACTATCCATTTTCTTTTCCTTCCCTTCCTAATAATCATTAATACCCAGAATGGTTTCCTTGCCGCTTGACCTAGCCTTTCCAGGTTATTACCGAAATATTTCCGTGACTTCTTCTTGGATTCAACAATTATTTGTTTCGATCTTTTTCTTTCATCTACGTACTACTCGCTGTCTGTATCAGTCCTTGTTTGGTGTCATTTCTGATTTGCCTTCTTTTTTACATTTACAAGCTGCTCTCACTTCATCGTTCCACCAAGAGGCTAATTTATTTTCCATCATTTCTCACTGTAGTTCCTCAGCATTCCCTTCCTGTTTCTACTACAGCATTCCTGTATGCCACCCATTCTCTTTCTATATCCTGAACTGTTCAGTAATCATATCCATTTACTTCTGTCTAATTTCTTCATCCTGGAGATTTTCTACCCTTATTCGTGTGCAGGTAGATTTCACTTTATTGTCATAGGTCTAGAGATACTTAGTTCACTACAGATAAGATAGTGGTCTGTACCATCAAAACATTAATGGAATACCCACACATTCCTATCAAATTTCTGTTAATAAAGGTTGGTTATGATAGTCCATTATGGATCTGGTGTGCCCTTACTCTCCCATGTGTAGTGATGAATAAGCCTTATGCTCGAAGAATGTATTTGTAACTTATAATCCCATACTAGCACAGAGTTGAGTAAATGCTTCTCATTCATTTTAGCTTCCATATTTTCCTCACATTTGCCAATCACCTTTTCGTATCCTTCAGTTCTATTTCCAACTCTCACATTGAGATCATCCATTAGCAATCTCCTATCCTTGCTCTTGACCCTGACTATGATGTCACTCAGTGCTTTGTAAAACTTGTGAACTTCATCCTCTTCTGCACCCTCACACGGTGAGTAGACTGAGACAATTCTCTTCCTAATTCCTCCGTCAGCTGAATCTACCCACATCATTAACGTACCTAACAGATAATATGTTGTGTATTATAGTAGCCTTGATGTACAGTAATATCTCACACTTTGCCCTTCCCTTTTTACAACCCTCTTAATTATACAGTGGAATTTTTGAAAAAATTGGACTTAGTAACTAACAGGGAGAATAAATAACAATGTAAAAATGAATTACAGTATCCGAGGGGGGATCAAATATAAACAGGATTTTATTTTTTATTTCAATTCATTTATTGAAAACACAATGCAATTATAATTTATTTTTTCACATAGTTTCCTGCTTTGGAAATGCATCTGTCCCAATGTATTGGCAGCTTTTTGATGCCCTCATTGTAAAAAGAACAGCGTCGTGTCACCAGCCAGTTGCGCATGAAGTCTTCCACACTCTTGTCATCTTCAAATCGTTGCCTTTCTAGAGCTTCTTTAAGCAGTCCAAACAAATGGAAATCACAGGGCGATATGTCCAGGCTGTAAGGAGGATGATCAAGTGTAGTCCAATGCACTTCCTGTAGCTTGGAGACAGAGCTTCAATGTGGAGCTGCACATTGTCAAATCGATTGGTCTCTTCTTTTGCAGCGATATGTGATTTATCCACAAAGACGCACACCTGAAATGCTGTCAGTTGTGTACACTATTTTATTTACAATTTATATACACAAATTCTATTTACATCCTCTAAACACATGCACTAATGAACTGCCATCATGAAACAAAACACTACCACGAAGGATAAGGAGAGACTGCAACAGTTGCATGTCAACTACCAACCCAACAAAACCAATTCACGTACTTGACTTCAAACACTCAGCTACTACGACTTCCATACAAGTCTCATTCAAACAACTTGACTCAACCATCAAGACTGTGTCTTTATATATGTTGTCTGACCAGGCTTCTAGAAGAATATGATACAACATATTTTCTTCTATATTCAAGAGTTTCCAATAGCCTAGTTACAATGTAAAGAATTTTCTATAACTATCTAGTGCCAAGATATGTTATTCTGGATAGTACAGTGTGTTGAACAATGTTACATTGGATTATACATCATATTCAGGTAATAATGAATTATATATTTTTAATTACGTGTTCGTACATTAAATAAACTCATATCAATATATATATATACAGCAGATGTTTCATGACATAACCTCACAAATATAATGATCACGATTTATACCAAGTAAAGTCCAGGCATAACTTTGTAAATAATAATAATAATGTAAATGGATGTAAACACTTCATAGCCATACCTCACAAATAATAATAATAATAATAATAATAATAATAATAATAATAATAATAATAATAATAATCATAATCAATATTTGCATTATTTGCCCATGGGTTAAAGAATATTGTTTCCAAGTTATATTAATCTATTACACTTGGGTCATATGCAACCCTCGCCTTGTTCAACAGCTCGCAGTAGTAAGCAGCATTGATTGTGCGTCACTCATGCAGAAAATCAATCAGCAAACTGCCTCGCTGATCGAAAAAAAATGGTTGCAAGAACCTTGCCAGCTCTCAGTCGAGTCTTGGCTTTCACTGGTGATGCCTTCCTTTTTCTCTGCCATTCGTTACACACACGCGTCCTTGACCATGTTTGATTGCCGAACTGTGCAGTCAATTTCTGTCGCTGTAACTCCTTCACGAGTAAGAATTTCTGTCGCTGTAACTCCTTCACGAGTAAGAAATTTTATAATTATGCGTTGCGCAGTATATGGGTGCACCTGTTGCACTGACATTGTGAGCATTACTGATGAAACGGCGCAGAATATCTAACAGCACGCTCTCCCCACTCCTGACGGTCCCGCCTAAGCATAGCAGAATCGTGGGGCCAGTCCTACCAACTGTTGATGTTCAGGAACAAAAATCCTGTTTATGTTTGATCGACCTTTGTATGAACTTTAATTCTAATAATACATCTTGCCTCACAGTCGAACACTAATATTTACACTGGTTTGAAATACATTTGTGTGGTTGATGCTTTCCTGGTTTTAATTTTAAAATTGTACTGTCCATCCTGTTTAATAAGGTCATTACTTCATCAACTTCGAAGCTACACACATATCGCTTCACTATGTCCATTGCCTCCATTTTTTTTGACACCATGGGAACTGTCAGGATCTGGCTCGTCATCACTTTCATCCTGCACTGACGCTTTTTCCATCTTCTGTTCTTCAAGTATTTCATCTATTGTCACAGTTTCACATACTGGAACATCAACATTGACGAATTTTAGAATGTGACCTCTCCTGCTAATCAGCGCCATTTTTCACTCTCAGAAACATCATCTAGCGTGACCTCATCAGCAGGAACATGACAAAAGTCGGCTGCATTAGCTCCGTTCCGAGTAGTGTTTTGGTCTGCAGAATCCCAGGCTGCCTTAATGAAATGCATGGCATCTAAGATGGTGATTTTTCTCGTTGTTGATTCCACTGCAGCCTATCTTCCGTACCAGCCTCGTACGATACTTCTGCTTCATGCACTGGATTATGCCTTGGTCTAACTTCTGTAGCTTACTCGTGCTGTTTGCTGGGAAAGAAATTATCTTTATGTCTCTCAAATTAGAAACATTTGAGGGATGAGCAAGGCACTGATCCATGAAGAGTGCAATTTTCCTCTTTCTTACACCAAGTGTTGCATCCCATGCACGTAAGACATTTCCAAATACTGCAGAAGTTATCCACGCTTTTGTGTTAGAAGTATACTTGCATGGAAAAGATCACTCATTCTTGAAACATTGTGGATTGCGTGCTTTTCCAATAACCAGTGGCACCAACTTCTTGGTTCGACTTTCATTACGGCACAGGAGAACTTTAAGACTTTCCTTGTTGAGTTTTCCTCTGTGACACTTTGTGCGCTTAAAATCCAGGGTTTTATCTGGATTAAGATGAAAAAGCAGCCCTGTTTCATCTGCATTAAATTCTTTTTCAAGTTGGTTTACGTCACACTGACACAGATAGGTCTTATGGCAACGATTGGACAGGAAGGTACAGCCCCAGCATTTGCCTGGTGTGAAAATGGGAAACCTCGGAAAACCATTTTCAGGGCTGCCGACAGTGGGGTTCGAATCCACTATCTCCTGAATACTGGACACTGGCCACACTTAAGCGACTGGAGCTATCGAGCTCGGTTGTATTCAAAATATCATGTGAAGTATAGTCTTTCAAAATTGCAGAAAGCATTGTAGTTTTCCATGCTTCAATAGTTTCACACTGTGTAGTGTCATTATATGTCATTATCCAGGGCAGCAGCTTTGCCTCGCATACATCGATAAACTATGTTGTGTCGATTCTTGAATCTGTCAATCCAGCCATTAGATACTTTAAAATCATCAAGTCCCATCTTTTTTGCTATAATGTTGCCTGAGCTTGAACCACAGTACTGTCTACTGGCATGTTTGAAGCTCACACTTGCACAAACCACTTTAGAACAGCTTCTTCTAATTCTGGAAACTGACCCTGGCAATTACATTTTCTTTGAGCACATTTTCCTCATTCAAAAGCAGTTTCAATCAGTTTACGTTTGTTAAAAATTGTATTTAAAGTTGATGGAGGATTTGTTTAATTTTTGCAGTACATTCACAGCGCTTCATATTTTGATTTCTATCCACTTCTTGCTCGATTTGTACTTCTTCACTGTTTATATGCCTAACTTCCTTCCTCACCATTGCACACATTTAAATAATGCCCAGATAAAAATATCCAAGAACATTATTTCACTATATGGCAAGCTATCGTCACTACATGAATAGATGACACTGCAAGGAGCACATTCGCTGCTAAACTGAGCTGAGCTCTCAACAGCTATCGTGCCGAGTTTGTGCAATCAATTAACCTCGGCCGAAGTGTCACAATCTGAACCGACGCCGCTCCAGTGAGGTTGTTGGTGGTTTCAGGAAGATTCATACTGTTGGAGTGGAACAGAAATCAAATTCATAGTACTTAATGAGCAATACCGATGTCTATATATTAGAAGTGAAAACTACCACAACAGAATTCAATGAGGTGATGCTTTAAACAGCAATTGAATGCCAATCGCTCTAATACTGTACAATACAAAGCGATGTGAAGGTAGACCGCAGCCGTTCACTTGACTTGTTTTCAAATGCTAGCGGAGAAAACCGAACGTGTGTGACGTGAAATTAATCTGTTAATGCTCCAGGACATGTTCCAATGTTTACAACGTAAAATGCATCGTGCCAGCTGTCTGTGAGGGTAATTAAGCATTCTCCTTCACCCTAACACACATCACATCACTAACATGTATCCATGTCAGTGACTGCATGTCCAACTAGAATGATAAATACACAAGGACTGGCCAAAATATTGAATTAAAAACGTCAAAATTTGAACGTAGTAAGCATGAGCACGAAAATGTGCTAAAGCAATATTTTACTTAAAATTTAGTGTTTTGGGACCGGGACTATTTTAATTCGACATGATTAATAGGAAAACATGTTAATGAGGAATGTACTAATGGGATTCCACTGTACTGTTTAATCTCCTATCGGTTCCTCTTTATCTCCCCTTTCCCAAATGTCATTAACTCCTAACACATTTGGGTGCGGTCTCTTTGCTGATTGTCATTACTGCTTTCTTTCTTCTATAAGCCCCATTAGTGGTCATAGCCCACCATTGACTTGTGTTCTGTTTGCCAAGTTGTTTGCAAGGAGTCTCTCGCCTGTTAAATGGATGTGGAACTCCATTACAGCTATTGGTCCGAGGCTTGCTTAAAACATTCTGAGTGTGCTTCTAAAAAATTCTGTGAAGCCAAATGCTACTCTACTTACCCATAGCCCCGGTGAGAATGTCTCCTCTAACAGGTAAAGGACCGTGGTGGATTGTATAGTCCTAGCTGCCTGAGCACAGGCATGGCCATGACTCGTAATATTTCTGAGATTAATCAATCCCATTACATGGCATCTGGTACCCCGACTCTTAGGACCACTTACAAGGCTACTCAGCCTTTGCACGTGGTTCACGAACTATGACGTGCCTACAATAACCCACCCAACGAACCATTGAGTGAGGCTGATGAAGTTAAAACAAATAAATGGAAAGAATACTTCATAAATCTACTGAATTTATGTTGGACTACGTGGGAAACTGAACACGGAGAGGACAATACTCCTGTGACAACTGAATGGGAGATCTCAGTGTCTGATGTAAAAGACTCATTAAAGAAAATGCAGTTAGGAAAAGCACCAGAGTGTGATGAAGTGAGTACGAACATGATTAGAGCAACTGTATAGATTGGGATCTTATAGCCAAGTAGAGGGCTCAAAGTTGGAGACTTAAGAGGGTACCAAGAAGATAAAAGTATCTTTGTCCCGGGATTTCGTTGTATCAGCAATGACGCACACAAAATGCTTTCAACTTGTGTACATGGATTTATTTACAATTATTTACAAATTAAATGCACATAACCTTAATCACTGTATCACAAACAAATCAATAATAAATAATGCTATTTGCTTTACGTCCCACTAACTACTTTTACGGTCTTCGGAGACGCTGAGGTGCAGGAATTTTGTCCCGCAGGAGTTCTTTTATGTGCCAGTAAATCTACGACACGAGGCTGTCGTATTTGAGCACCTTCAAATACCACTACACTGAGCCAGGATCGAACCTGCCAAGTTGGGGTTAGAAGGCCAGCGCCTTAGCCGTCTGAGCCACTCTGCCCGGCACAAACAAAACACTTCACTCCGAGAACATCAACAAGCTGCCATTTTAACAATTGCCTATCACAGCACCTGGAGGTTGTAACCTACAAACACAGTTGAAACAGTTGATTACCGACTGTCTGCATCTGTATATCAGCCTCACCACAACACATGTTCACCAGTGAAACTCCTACTAAAAAATAACACGTCGCAACCAACAAGACCACCTCTTTATATAGGTGACTGGCCAGGCTTCTAGAAAGATACGTTAAAAAAATACCTTCTCGTAAATTCTCAAGTGCCTAACAACATAGTTATAATGTACAGAATATTCTACTATCATCTCGTCTGATCTAGAGCCATTCTGGATGTTACAGTGTGTTTCAAAATTCTGTAGCGGATTACGCATCATATACAGGTAATAATAAATTATATAATATTAATTTACGGGTATTTACATTAACTGCACTTATATAAATGTCTATATGCAGTGCATGTTTCATGACAGTAACCTCAAAACACTGTGATCATTCAACAACGTAAATAATAATAATAATACTAAATGGATGTAAACACTTCATAGCCATACATTACAAGTAATAAAAATAATCATAATCATAAAATAATAATAATAATAATTCGAGCTTGATACTCGATACCATGGGTGAGAGAATATTGTTTTCCGGTGTCCCACAAGGCAGTACTCTTGGCCCCTTGCTGTTTTCTTTGTTTATGGATGATCTGCCGTCCTAACTCAACGAAACAGCGAATACTCTACTCTTTGCTGACGACTGCAAGATATTTAGGGAGATCAGGAATCCAGCAGATGCAGCTCTGCTACAGTCCTCACTTAATGCCCTCTCGAACTGGTGCCGTACTTGGAAACTTATCCCCAATCCACAAAAATGCAGCCACATGACCATAACACTACGTAAATCTCCTCTACCGACATCATATTACCTACTCGACAAGCCCATCACCGTGGTTACGCAACAGCGTGACCTAGGTGTAATATTCGATACAAAATTACAATTTAAGACCCATGTAGAAACATATACAACCAAGGCTATGAAATTACTAGGCATTCTCTATCGCTTCTCAGAAATTTCTGACCCCATTGCTCTTTGTCACTTCTTCCTCACGATCATTCAACCTCTCTTAACCTACTGCTCTCTGATTTGGACAACAGCCGCCCCCTCCAATACTAAGCAGTTAGACAGAGCAGTGTCCTTCTTTGCTGCAATTGTAAGGAACAGAAACCCCAAGCTCAGAAATCTGTCTATGCAGCAGGTATTAATGGCAATTAATGTGTCACCGCTGCACATCAGGCGACAGGTAGCTGACCTGAGTTTCCTCCATGGGATCTTAAATGGACACTACCGCTCGTAACATCTTGTCTCACTCTTCTCTCTCCGCGTTCCTTCCCGCTCCACCAGAACCAAAGACCTTCTCCACATTCCCCACACTCAGCACTCAATACTTCAACGATCTTTCCTAATCCGCCTCCCAACACTCTTTAACAATATTAATAGGATTTACATCAAGAAAGGACAATAAGTTCCACCTTTTCAATACTATATATTGTGTGAAAGTTTTACATTACAGTTAAAACATCACAACTTTTGTACATTCGGTACCGGTTTCGACAGATTCCCTGTCATCATCAGCCGAGAATAATTAAACAAAGACAAGTATAGATCATGATTCTTATGGTGTGATTACAATGGTGGATTAAAAATATACATTATATGATTAAAATAGTATATATATATATATATATATATATATATATATATATATATATATACACAAATAAAAGGTAAGCAAAATGGGAATGGTCATTATTCTATGAGGTGTACACCTTAATATTTCTAATTAAAAGGTTAATTTGTTAAAAGAAATTTTGTTCTTGTAATATATAATTAGGGCCTATAGTGAAATTTGATTGTAGGCTTAAATCTGTAATATTTTAACTTTTTGACCAGTCAATTCATTGAAGTTATGTAGCCATGTTTGACACATTAAAAAGGTAAACAAACATTTAGTCGAATGGTGTTCCATATAAAATATGTACAATAAAATTCGATTGGAGCTTCAACTTGGACTTAAGAATGGAAGAATTATATTAATGTTCAATGCAAGCAGAAATAGATGAGTTAATTTTTTCACTTTGTATTGATATTGATAGTTAGAATGTCCATTGAACAGTTCAATATGTCGATTTGTATTCTGGAATGGTTTACATTATTTTGAGAAATAGTAATTGAGGTTCTTGCTAAGGTGGTACTTGAAGATCTTGTGTTGTAAGTTGTGAATACATAAATGATTTGGAAAGATCCTGATCCAAGTCGGAACCTATAAGAAATAACACAAGATCTTCAAGTACCACCTTAGCAAGAACCTCAATTACTATTTCTCAAAATAATGTAAACCATTCCAGAATACAAATCGACATATTGAACTGTTCAATGGACATTCTAACTATCAATATCAATACATAGTGAAAAAGTAACTCATCTATTTCTGCTTGCATTGAACATTAATATAATTCTTCCATTCTTAAGTCCAAGTTGAAGCTCCAATCGAATTTTATTGTACATATTTTATGTGGAACACCATTCGACTAAATGTTTGTTTACCTTTTTAATGTGTCAAACATGGCTACATAACTTCAATGAATTGACTGGTCAAAAAGTTAAAATATTACAGATTTAAGCCTACAATCAAATTTCACTATAGGCCCTAATTGTATATTACAAGAACAAAATTTATTTTAACAAATTAACCTTTTAATTAGAAATATTAAGGTGTACACCTCATAGAATAATGACCATTCCCATTTTACTTACCTTTTATTTGTGTATATATATATATATATATATATATATATATATATATATATATATACTATTTTAATCATATAATGTATATTTTTAATCCACCATTGTAATCACACCATAAGAATCATGATCTATACTTGTCTTTGTTTAATTATTCTCGGCTGATGATGACAGGGAATCTGTCGAAACCGGTACCGAATGTACAAAAGTTGTGATGTTTTAACTGTAATGTAAAACTTTCACACAATATATAGTATTGAAAAGGTGGAACTTATTGTCCTTTCTTGATGTAAATCTTGTTTCAATACGGAACCTAAATATGAAATTCTTAACGTTAAATGATAGAGCCAACCAGGCAAAAAGTAAAGCTCATTATTATATGAGCCTGAGAATTAAAATAGGAAAATTAATCAAAGACATAGACTTTATTAAGAAATGCATTGCTTATAATTTGACTCCTAATTTTCTAAAGAACAACAACAAGAGACACGTTTTACCACATCAACATAAAGTCTACCATAAAACTAACAAATTATGGCTCAAAAATGAATTAAAATGTCTACATAAGAAAAAATCACTCTTAAATAACCGATTATATGAGACTCACCTCGAAGTTGCTACGTTGTTATCAGACTCACAATGGAATATTTTCCAAGAGAAAGTCTACAGTAAGCTATCCACTTTACGTATTAAAAAACAGTCCACTTTAAACAACAAGTTTCAAACTCTCCTTAACAAATCTCCCACAACCAACAAACCATCTAATAACCCGATCAGCCTAGACACTGCCAGTCACCCCATAACCGAATTTCATCCCCCATTCATCAACTTATCTAATGCAACATTCGATGACGAAGAGATCGCTATTTTATCAAAGGGCCCTAAACATAACTGGCCTAATTACAACCCATCAAATGTTGCTAAAAAAGTAATAATAGAAACAGAAGCAGCGATAAAAAAGATGCCTTACGACATACAAGATGAACTCAGACACGAAGCTAATAAACAATTAAAGAAAACTTTTATATCACCAACCCTGAATATCACCAAATCACAACTTGAAGATAGAAATAAGATCATTCAACTTAAAAAGAAAATAAAAGACAATCATACCATCGTTACGAAGGCAGATAAAGGAAACACCACTGTAATAATGAACCAAACAAAATACGTATCCAAAACTAAAGATTTTTTCACAGACAGCACTTTTACAATAATTAACAAAGATCCAACACAAGCCATCCAACGGCAGTTAAAACAGACACTTAAAAATACATCCTTTCTCTTAACCGACAGTGAAAAAAGTAAACTAATTCATATGAACCCAGGACTTCCCACTGTCAAAGCACAACCTAAAATACATAAGACTAATGTCCCAATACGCCCTATTGTAAACTATAGACCTAGTCCTTTGTATAAAGCAGCACAATTCACTCAACAATTCCTCAAAAAACACTACACCTTTCAGTCCAAGAAATCTATAAAGAATACACTTCAACTTATTAAACAACTAGATGACTTTACACTTCAACCATATCACTCTTTACACTCGTTTGACGTTACTAATATGTACACTAGTATTAAACCAGAAAAACTCCTTCATATTATCCCTCAAAATTTACACAACCATAGCCAACTTAGTCAACTTGAGATAGCTGACTTTATGTCTATCTTGAAGCTTTTAATCAATAACAACTACTTTACATTCGATAAAATAATATACAAGCAGGACGGCCTAGCCATGGGTTCACCAGCCTCCGGCATTTTAGCAGAAATATATCTAGATTTTTTAGAACATACAAAAATAGACAATAATGCAACATTTAACAACATACATCTCTGGTCCAGGTACATCGATGATGTATTTATTATTATGGACCAACGCACTATAGACGCAGCTACCACTCTAACACATCTTAACACTATCGACACAGACATTAAATTTACACTAGAATCCGAAGTCAACAATACCATCAATTTTCTAGATCTCACTATCACTAGACTCCCATCTTCCTTTAAATATAAAGTTTATAGAAAACCCACACATACTGCTACGACAATACAACAGGACTCTACTCATCCCCCTAATCATAAACGGGCTACCTACAATAGCCTAGTACACCGAGCATTCAATATTCCTATGTCAAAATCAGACCTTAATAAAGAATTAAACACTATACGCAATATCGCATTTCATAATGGCTACAATAAGAATTTTATAGAAAATGTAATCAGCAAATTCAGACATCGCCCAAAATCGAACCTAATTAAACAAACTACTAAATCAAAAACTTTTTCAACTTTTACCTATAACCGCAATATCCATAATATTACAAATATATTTAAGAAGCAGAATATTAACATTTCCTTCAGAACTAATAATAGAAACCTAGACATTCTACACAACTCTAACTCAATCAACCCTTCCAACCCCTTTGAAAAGTCAGGTGTCTATAGATTTCATTGTAACGACTGCCTCAGTACCTATCTCGGACAGACCGGTAGATCGTTCAAAATTAGATATACAGAACACGTAAATGCAATTAAATACAGAAAATTCTCTGCAGTAGGCCAACATATACACGACTATAAACACAAATTTTATGGCATAGACCACGATATAGACATCATTGAAATAATAAATAAAGGTCCTATACTTGATTTCACTGAACAATTTTACATCTCACTTGATCAGTACCATAATTCAAATTTTAATCTCAATGATTTATCCGACAAACCTACGATTTTATTTGATACGTTTATCAAAATATTGAACAATCTTAAAATCCCCAAAAATCGATCTATCTTCAAAACAATCCATAACACGCTTACATATTACCCCTACCGCCGTCCGCGCCCACCCGATTATAGTCCCGCCTCCACCGCGCTCCCTCTTCCCCTCGCTCAGTAACTCCGCCCCTCCTTGCTTCCTTCTGAGGTCCGTCTCTTCACATTCAGCCTGTTAGTTCCACTCCGATACATCTACTACCAACTTGGCACCTGAGGTGAGTCCTTCATTTCACTAATATTTCGCGAATTTTTACTCCTTCCGATTTTCATATAACTTTAAATAGCATTTTATTTCTTATAGGTTCCGACTTGGATCAGGATCTTTCCAAATCATTTATGTATTCACAACTTACAACACAAGATCTTCAAGTACCACCTTAGCAAGAACCTCAATTACTATTTCTCAAAATAATGTAAACCATCCCAGAATACAAATCGACATATTGAACTGTTCAATGGACATTCTAACTATCAATATCAATACATAGTGAAAAAATTAACTCATCTATTTCTGCTTGCATTGAACATTAATATAATTCTTCCATTCTTAAGTCCAAGTTGAAGCTCCAATCGAATTTTATTGTACATATTTTATGTGGAACACCATTCGACTAAATGTTTGTTTACCTTTTTAATGTGTCAAACATGGCTACATAACTTCAATGAATTGACTGGTCAAAAAGTTAAAATATTACAGATTTAAGCCTACAATCAAATTTCACTATAGGCCCTAATTATATATTACAAGAACAAAATTTCTTTTAACAAATTAACCTTTTAATTAGAAGTATTAAGGTGTACACCTCATAGAATAATGACCATTCCCATTTTACTTACCTTTTATTTGTGTATATATATATATATATATATATATATATATACTATTTTAATCATATAATGTATATTTTTAATCCACCATTGTAATCACACCATAAGAATCATGATCTATACTTGTCTTTGTTTAATTATTCTCGGCTGATGATGACAGGGAATCTGTCGAAACCGGTACCGAATGTACAAAAGTTGTGATGTTTTAACTGTAATGTAAAACTTTCACACAATATATAGTATTGAAAAGGTGGAACTTATTGTCCTTTCTTGATGTAAATCTTGTTTCAATACGGAACCTAAATATGAAATTCTTAATGTTAAATATTAATAGGAGACAAGAGCTTGATATAGCATCAAATAAAAGTGTATTCGAGAGGTGTGTAAATAGTATCTTAAGTTGATGTGAAGGGATTATACCGCCATCTTGACCCACGACGACTTGGCTATGAACATGGACATTCTCATGGTTTCGATTTGGACAGTTATCAGTAGGATGTGTACCTGATCTTGTTATATTTTGTTATGTTTGTTATATTTTATTATGAAAGTTTACGTTTGTTAAATAGTCTGTTGACAGTGAAAGTGAAATTTGCTCAGTGTAGCTCTATCTTGTGCTTCGTGAATAAATAAATAAATAAATAAATAAATAAAGTAACAGTTTATCACACTTGTATCAGTGTCCCCCCTATAACTTGAAACAATTTCCACACTCTGTCACACTCATCGACTTTGCCTTGGTCATAGATTGTATCTTCTTTCTTCCTTGACTCGCTTCCAGCCTCTTCCTCGATGATAGTAGATGCGCTCTCCTCCCGATGACCAGATGGTGCTGTGTCATTAGTAGCCTCTCCTCCAGGCTTACTCTGTATGCGCAGTGGTTGGGTGACTCGCCGCAACTCCGATGCGTGGACCTTGACAGGAGGGTTGGTCTTTAGTAAGCAGACCCCATGGCCCATCTGTTTATCCATCTCGATGGGGCCAACCCACTTAGGTGCTAGACCTGCGTGAAACCCTCCAATCTTATTACTGACTGGGTGGTTACGTCACAGTATTTGTTTGCCTGGTAGGAAGATCTGGTTCCCTTTGACATCTTGAGCCTTGGCCTGGGTAAGGGATCTCTTCTCAACCAAAGCTTGCATCTTCTTGATGTCCTGCTGCTGCTGCTGCCACTCTGCTAGGGAATCTGCTGCATCATCTTGACCAGGAGTGGGTGTTGGACGAATGGTTCTGTATAGCTGTTGACCAAGGAACAGCTCCGCTGGGGAATAGCCGGTGACACAGTTGGTGCGTCATCGCAGGGCAAAGAGTGACTGCAGTATTTGATGGTCCCACAGTCGATGTTCTTTGTGTAGTAGGTGGACCCGTAGCATCCTTTTCAGCTTCTGGTTCCGTTGGATTGGCACATGGGATGTAGATAGGGGTGGTCCAGTGCTCCACACCTTCTTCTGTCATCATTTGCTGCCACTTCCTTGACGTGAACTGACTCCTGTTGTCTGACAGAATGCACCGTGGATAACCATAGCGGCTCAATACCTCGTCTTGTAGCAGGCTGGTGATACGTCGCGTCGTGGCTTCAGTTATTGGAAAGGCCTCATTCCATCTTGTGAAGAGGTCGGTGATTCCTAGGATTCCTGTTTTAGCCGGTGGTGTTCTAGGGTAAGGACCCATCAAGTCCAGGGCTATGACCTCCCATGGGCGTTGTGGCCGTCTTCCTCGTTGGCTGGAATCTGCCTTTCTGTTGCTCGCCTTAGTGCAGGCACAGATGTAGGACTCCTTCACGTAGTCCAGGATGTCTTTCCACGTGTTGACCCAGAAGAATCTTCATCGGATGTACTGATACGTCTCTTCACCTCCTGCATGTCCGGCTTCAGTGCTGTCATGGAACTTCTCAAGGATGTCCGTCGTGGCATAATGAATGCCATCATTAGCCAAATAGGGAACTTACAACGACATATATGAAAACCTACAGCTGGTTTTCCAGTCCTTGACAGGGTCAGGGATGTAATGAATGAATCATATATAGGCTATTAGTATGATGGGATCGCCACTTCCAAAGTGATTTATTAATGACTGATAGATGCTACTGCAGGCGTGTCTGAGAAGTGTGACCTGTACATCAAGGGTCCTCCGTCAACCCGGCAGTTCTTGTAACACAGCTTGAATTCCCTCGGGACGAGTCGACTATCGGTACACAAAGTAAAAATTTGAGGTATGAGGGTCCACCTTTTCAATACAAATTATGTAGGAGTTTTTAAATCACCACATTATTATTTATTACATGGGACCGGTTTCGGCATAATGAATGCCATCATCAGCCAAATAGGGAACTTACGACGACATATATGAAAACCTACAACTGGTTTTCCAGTCCTTGACGGGGTCAGGGATGTAATGAATGAATCATATATAGGCTATTAGTACGATGGGATCGCCACTTCCAAAGTGATTTATTAATGACTGATAGATGCTATGAAATGAGAATGCATACCTGCCAACTTTTACGGTTTATCCATAAAATTTGCGGAAATGGCAGCATTTTACGGATGGACAGTGTCATTTTACGACTTCACGGACAGAAATTTGAAATGTTAACATTCGATAATTGCTCCACTTCCGTACAATCAATTGTTTTCGTGGGTCGAAGCACACTCGGTCTTGGTTGAAGGCAAGTCCACGATAGTCGATAACCCATTCTTTGATATGATAGGTATTTTTAAACATGTGATGTTTGTGTCGTTATTGGATTTGAATTTAAGGCTGGGATAACAGTCCTTCCGTGTGAATCTTAGGTGTGGACAGGCTTTGCTCCGAAAATTCTTCATTCTGCTTGTGATTTAACCTGTATTCTTTGACGTACTTTGTCAAGAAGTTTGTGTTCCTCGAAAGTTTTGGCCTTTTAAGGCTATGATATATTTTAATGAATTGTTCGAGTTTTCATGTTATAACTTCATGCTTCACAGTTTCCTGTATTCATTGGACTAATTACATTTTTTCCGGTGACTGGGTTTACCGCTATTAGCAAAGCTCATTAAATTATAAAGAAAAAATGAAGAAGAATTACATTTGTTCCATGTGTGTGTACTTTTTACCATGTGCATATTCTTTGTTCACAAGTTTGGTGTCGTGTTCATTTAGTGGTTTAATACTTTGTGTGCTTTGACATGTTTTAATGAAGTGTTTGAATCCCTTGAGTGTTTATGTTATAATTTTATGTGACGTTCAGTGATGCAGGTTTCGATTTTCAGTACATATCGAGACATTTGTTCTCGGACATTTTCATACGCTACATTCCTATTGTAGATCATCATGAATAAATCAAATGAGAAACTGTACTTCCAGACATTTAAATAATCATATCATATAATCATATAATCATATTCTCTTGATTTTCCGTGCATACGTAAATCAAGAAAGGGTGAAAAATTTGTCTTTTGCATGGTATGTGGGTGAGAGATTAATATTGCACATGGTGGGAGAAACGATTTAAGTGATGATGAGTTACAGTAGTTATTGGCATTCAGACTTCGAACATAGTGAACGATCTCCAAGGTACAGATATCACTTTTCTTTTCATCAGGGAGAAACTACTTTTGTACTGCTTGTGAATATATCATCAAGTTTCCACAGATGCACAGTTTTCTTCCATTCGTTTTTTCCTGTCATGGTATGCAAGGATGAGAATGAAACTACAGATGAGGTGATGAATGAGCTTCAGAGGCAGTTCAGAGCTCTGCAGGTAGATGACACTTCTGCTGCAAATCAAGATGCTGCAAGTGATTCCAGTTGGGCACAAATATCAAGAATTCGTGGAGCCGATGAACTTCTTAAGTATAACCGAGTTTCTAGAGTAATGCTCTCTATTCTCACCATACCCCATAGCAATGCAGAATGTCAATGTGTTTTCAGCCTTGTGAAAAAAAATAGGACAGAGTTCAGATCATGCATGTCCCATGAATCTCTGGAGTTTATTTCTGTTTTGAACACCAGGAGTTCTGGTTTCTGTTATGGCAAAACATTTTCTTAAGACCTTTTGCTGGAAGCTAACAAGGTCACAACTATAACTTTGTATAGAGCTATAAGAGTATCTTTCCAAAGATTATAGCATTCATGATCAAACCATGATCCGGTGTCCGGTGCCTTGGGGTCTATCTGAGACTTGTTCTCAAGAACAATTGAGCTTCGGTGACATCAGTCTTACCGATGATCTCCAAAAGCAAATTCACATGCAGAACCCCACTTAAGTGGTAAATCCAGCGCATCAATGCTGTCTCATTTGGCTTTGCTATATCAACTACAGTACTAAGCGAGCACATTTCGTCTTATTTCTGGGTGTTTGGACAGAAATAAACATAAATATTTCCAAATATTGAGTGTGACTTGATAGAATCTGATGTTCTTTTAAGAGCAAAACATGTCATTCTTTGTTTAATAGTGTGTACTTTATTGCTTGTTTAACAGTGTGCGTTGTATGGGTATGTTATAGTGTAGTATTTATATTGAACTTTTGTGTTCAACAGACTGAATACCTCTTAAGTTACAGTTGACAGTGGGCTAAAGCAGGGGAGTGTGCTGTCACCTGTGCTGTTCATAATGGTGGTAGGTGATATCGTAAAGGCTGCAAGGGAAGATTATAGAGGTGAAAGAATGTATATAATGATGTCTGTGTATGATATTATGATGTGGGGAGAAGATGAGGAGGAGGTACAACAACAGCTGAATGTACTGAATAGATAAGTGCAAATTTGTTGATTTTTCTTTTTCACCAGCTGCTTTGGTTTAATGTAGCACTAACACATCAAAGGATTTTGGCGATGCAAGGATAGGAAAGGGGTTGTATTGGGAAGGTAAACCCATGGACTGAGGACCAGTTCCCATATTTTAGTGTGATCTTCAATGTAAAAAGTGTGAAAATTGCTAACTGGAGTATTATAAATTTGTTTTACTTTGGTGTATTTTTCTAAAGATAAGTGTAAATCACCATTATCATCTTGCAGATGCATTGGTTTTACACTGGATATTGAAGGAGAATTAATTCACCTTTGGTGCAAGGCCATGATATTTGCAGTTATGGCAGTTTTGCACGTGCATTGTTTAAACCTTTAGAAAACTTAAAACCCCTATATCTCAGTAACATGATTTTTGCAGATATCGTAGTCTTGCACTGGCATGGCGATATATCTATCTACCATTGTATTTATGTAGAATTGTAAACAGTGTGTTCTCTACAGCTACATATTGAATTCACCTTGTTAACTTTTTCTAGGGGTGGTTATCATTTTATGTGGTCTAGGGATAGTGAACTGCCTCATGTCTGGAGACCCTGGGTTTGATATTCAGCCAGGTTACTGATTTTTGCATGGATGTGAGGGCTTGTTTGAAGTTCACTCAGCCTCTTTGAGAACAGTTGATGAGATGGTCAGATATTGGCACCCGTGTATGAAGTCTAGAGTAACGGCCAAGAGGATTTGTTGCACTGACCGTACATCATTTCGTAGTCCTTCAGGCTGAGCAGCAGTTGCTCGGTACTCGAAAGCCCATCAAGGTTCTAGAGGCTTGGGATTGATTGATTGATTGATTGATTGATTGAATTATTTATTTATTTATTTATTTATTTATTTGTTTGTTTGTTTGTTTTTTGTTTGTTTGTTTGTTTGTTTGTTTATTTATTTATTTATTTATTTATTTATTTATTTATTTATTTATTTATTTATTTATCTATAGGCAGGGATAAAATTATAATGCGAAACAACATCCTACTAAACAAAAACTTACCAATGGTCGTATTTGGGAGAAATTGACTTGTTAATAGAATGTTTGTTTTGTGTTAATGATAAATTCTAATTGTGTGTCTTTATCCTTGCAGTCTGCTGAAGATGAGGAAATTGCCCATATGGTTGTCCTAAGGTTGAAGAATGAAAAGAAGTGGACAAATGATTCTCGTGGTGATGCCATATACTGTATATGTCGACGTGGCATTTCAGGAGTAATGTTGCAGTGTGAGCTTTGTAAAGACATCTTCCATTGTAAGTGCTTTTTATATAATGCAAGGTAACGTGTAGTTGGCATTAGTTTCTTTCCTCATGTTGGAGTGCTATGTTTGGATCAGTGTTATACACTTATGAGCAATTGAATTAGAGATAAATGGATAGTAGCTTGTAGCACCCACTTTCAACCAGCTGATGGCTGCAAAAGAATGTAATTCTACAACAAACTGGAAGCTTCAAGGGGACATGATGGTCCATGACCATTGCACTGCCTCACATAATGCTTGGGAATTGTTCACAAGATAGTCCAGGTTGTGCACATTCCTCTCAACAGCATCCCAGTTGTGTTCAGTAGGATTGAGACCGATGACCCTGTGACCTAGGCAAGTGTCGACCTATCCATGAAGTTTCATCGTATGAACTGGCCACCATTTGGGAGCAATGGGCCAGTGTATTGTCTCGCTGTAGATACTGATATTCTTCAGGGAAATAACGGCGAACAGCTGGGTGGACGTGATCCGGCAACGGATTCCTGTATTGTTCGCTGGTGCGGGATGTTAAGAGGTGTACCAGGGTCATCATTTCAACCCATATGAACAGTTCTTGTACAAGGATACCACTACCACTAGCCTGAAGTGTACCCTGTTGACAAGAGGGCACTTTCACCTCATATGCTTGGTGACATATTTGTACCCTATCATCATCTTTACCAGCTGTTACCTCGATTCATCTAGCCAGGTGACCTTTTACCATGCCTCGAGTGTCCAGTGGCACTGTTTCTTTGCCCATGTGATTCTTTGTGCCTTGTGATGTGCAGTGAGGAGATGTTTGCTAGTCGGACAGTGGCTTCTGAACCCTGTTCTGAAGAGATGGCTGTGGATGGTATGGTTGGTGACACTTCGTAGTTGTCCTCCATTGATTTCATCAGTAATCTAATTCTATCTATCCGCTCTAACCATCCGAGCTAGCCAACAGCTACCCCTGTCATCAACAAATTGCACACCGCAGTATTGCCCCAGCGGTGGATTTCCCCGAACCCATGTGCTCGTGGTACACTCTTGACACGTGACATGTGAAATCCTTTGTCTGAACAACATTAGAGATTGAATGACCCATACCTACAGCACCGAAAATATGGCTGTGACTGAATGTGGTGAGCTGTCCTGTCCGACCCATTCTGTGCTGAACTGTTACTCTCACAGCCAGTTCGAAGCCTGAAGACATTGTAGTCTGGTATTACAACCTATTCCTATATTCTCTGGGCAGACCACATCATCAGTTCACCAAAACGGCAGCTATCTCTAATTCATTTGCTCATCAGTGGATATTTTGTATTCAACCAGATATATTAACACATCTTAATTTTTTCTCTTCTCAGAAAAATGTCTGCCATCATCCTCCAAGTTAATGAATAGCAAGAGTAAACTTCCAAGATCTCCTCAGCAATCGACAACTCCTTCACTACTGGACCACAAATTCCTATGTCTGTGTTGTCTGAAGTCATGAAGACCAAGGCTAGAAACCATTCTTTCTATTCTTTTGTCACTACTGGAAGTACCTGTGCGGATAATTGAGGGTGAAGCATTGCAGTGTCTCACAGAATGGGCAATGAACTGGCAGGTTTGTTCTTATCCTGTGAATTTCCCCCCGTTGATAACCATTTTGTGTTTTCTTGTTTATTAAGCTCTGTGATTGCAGGACATGTAATGGGAGAATAGTAGCATTGGTACACATTTGAGGCGATGGGTTTAATAACCACTTAAATAATTTTTTTGCCAAGTGCAATTTCATAATCTGCAATGTGTTCTTCATGTATCCTCCAAATATTACTTTGTTATGTCAACGCTAGATGGCAGGAGCTAGTATTATATACAGCTCAGTCAGCCCAGTCGTTCTTCTGGCAATGGCTGGGCTGACTTGAGCACTTTGATGCGGCTGTATCACATGCATGTGGCACTCCGCAAGTGTTGTCTTATGGCTGTTGCGTGTGGATTTTGGTATCTTTATTCTGTATTATCAGGAGGCAGAAAATGGTAAAAATGAGGAGTTAAAGGAAGGAACGGGTTTGCACATGCATACTGAAGGAAAGAAGAGATTACTTCAATGATACTCTTGGACACGTGTACAGATCAAGGCCAAAAGGAATAGTGGTGATAGCTATATGAGTTCTAGTGGCAAGTATGTTTCCTGGAGATATAGTTATAATGAAAATAGTTCTATGAGAAACTGCCACACATTTCTTCCTAAAAATGGCAGGAGGAAATGTTTAATTTCGTTTGTAAGATAAATAAAGAAATGTTTCGCTATAAAAAATTGATTTATCGTTATTGGTATAGTGATTTGGCTATTTTTCCATAGCTGAGCGGCAACATCCTCTTTGTGGAAGTTGATAACACTGTTGGGAATCACAGTGTGAGGGCTTCACATGGCAAATCAGTCTTTCACAATAGTAGTGGTGCAGCTTCTGTAGCAGCTGATTGGACATTTTGTTTAGCCCAGTCGTTTTAACAGTTCTGAGTGCATTACGTGCTAGTTGTGACTGAGTGTTAAGTGTGTGTGTGTGCGTGTGCATTCTTGTTTAATATTCACATAGTGTACATCATGCCAAAAACTATATTAGTTAGGGCAGGTTAGCATAAAGGCTTCCAAGATGAGTTTTCTTCTGAATTTATTTCTACAGATTCTAAAATACTATAATGCGAGAAGAAAGTAGGTAGTGAAAATCGGTATCAAGTATAGCAACATATAAACACATCCAAACATAAGGAGTCAGTCGCTAGGAAACACAATACGAATTCTGTTAAGGAAAAGCAGCTTGTGGAGTGTTGGGAGTTGGCTAACACAGTTTTCCTCAGACCTCTGTCAGGCCGTTCTAGCAGCAGATATTCCTCTGTTTAAGCTCAGCAATCCAACACTCAGAAATATCCTTCACAAGTACACCAATGAAAATACTCCAGATGAAAGCACTTTATGCAAAACTTTTGTCAGCCAGTATTACGCGAAACTAAGGTCTAATATTCAGAAGTCATTAATAAATCAACACTTGCGTGTTATTAGTCTGGATAAACTAGTCATGTGGGAGCAGGCAAAGGGGGTCTGGGAGCCTAAGCCCCCATGTAAGAGCCACGAAGCGGCTTTAGGCCTCTAGTTTGCACTGCAAGCACCATTGGTCTGCAGTGGTTATGATAGGATCTGGACAAGAGCATTGTCTAGACTGGTTAGGTTAGGATCTGGACAAGAGCATTGGTCTGGAGTGGTTAGGATAGGATCTGGACATGAGCATTTGTCTGCACTGGTTAGGATAAGATCTGGACAAAAACATTGGTCTGGATAAACTAGTCATGTGGGAACAAACAAAGGGGGTCTGGGGGCGTAAGTCCCCATGTTAGAGGTGCAAAGCGGCTTTAGGCCTGTAGTTTGCACTGCAAGCACCATTGGTCTGGACTGGTTTGGATAGGATCTGGACAAGATCATTGGTCTAGACTGGTTAGGATAGCATCTGGACAAGAGCATTGATCTGGATAAACCAATCATGTGGGAACAAGCAAAGGGGGTTAGGTTAGAGTCGCAAAGCGATTTTAGCCCTAGCTAGTGTGCACTGTAAGCACCACTGGTCTAGACTGGTTAGGATGTGATCTGAACAAGAGAATTGGTCTGTACTGGTTAGGATTGGATCTGGACAAGAGCATTTGTCTGGATAAACCAAACATGTGGGAACAAGCAAAGGGGGGTCTGGGAGCATGCTCCCGCAGGTTAAAACCACGAAGCGGCTTTAGGCTTCTAGTTTGCACTCTAAGCACCGTTGGTCTGGACAGGTTAGGGTTGGGCCTGGACTAGACCATTGGTCTGGTCTGGTTAGGGTAGGGCCTGGACTAGACCATTGGTCAAGTTGGCAGGTATGCATGTATGTGGGCTTGTCATTCTTAATTCGATTCTCTAAGATCAGACATAAAGTCAGGATTGCTTCACGTGTTCGTACTTTTCTTCTGAAGCCAAATTGATCTTCTCCCAACTCAGCTTCAACTTGTCTTTGCATTCTTCTGTAAATAACACGTGTTAAAATTTTGCAGGCATGAGGTACTAAACTAATGGTGCAGTAGTTTTCACACTTGTCAGCACCGGCTTTCTTGGGAATGGGTATAACAACATTCTGCTGAAAATCGGATGACACTTCTCCTGTCTCATACATCTTACAAACCAAATGGAATAACTTTGCCATGCTGGTTTCTCCTAAGGCAGTCGGTAATTCAGAGAGAATATCATCAATTCCGGGTGCCTTATTCCTATTTAGGTCTCTCACAGCTCTGTCAAACTCTGACCTCAAAATTTCGTCTCCCATTTCATCAGCATCAACAGCCTCTTCTTGTTCCAGAACCAAATCATCTACATCTTTATCTTGATACAACTGTTGCATATGTTCCTGCCATCTTTCTGCTTTGTCTTCTTTCCCTAGAAGTGGCTTTCCATCTGAGCTCAAATATTCATACACCAAGATTTCCTTTCTCCAAAGGTTTCCTTGATTTTCCTGTATGCACCATCTACCTTTCCTAGGACCATACAACCTTAGACATCCTTGCACTTCCCCTTCAGCCATTTTTCCTTAGCTACCTTCCACTTTCTATCCACTTCATTCTTTAATTGCCTGTATTCATTTCTGTCCTCTTCATTTCTAGCATTCTTGTATTTTTGTTGTTCATCAATCAGGTCTAGTATCTCCTGAGTTAACCATTGATTCTTGGTTGATCCTTTCTTCCTTCCTAACAATTCTTCAGCAGCCCTACTGACTTCATTTTTCATGACTATCCACTCTTCCTCTATTGTGTTTCCTTCAGCCTTTTCATTTAGTCCTTGTGCAACATGTTCCTTGAAACAATCCCTCACACTCTTTTCTTTCAACTTGTCTGGATCCCATCTCCTTGCATTCCTTCCTTTCTTCAACTTCAGATGGCATTTCATGACCAACAAGTTGTGTTCAGAGTCCACGTCTGCGCCTGATGAAGTTTTGCAATCCAACACCTGGTTTCTGGATCTGTGCCTAATCATAATGAAGTCCGTTTGATACCTTCCAGTGTCTCCAGGTCTCATCAACGTATACAGCCGTCATTTGTGGTGTTTGAACGAAGTATTGTCCTGGACTAAATTATGATCAGTGCAGAATTCAACGAACCGACTTCCTCTTTCGTTCCTTTGTCACAATCCAAATTCTCCTACTGTATTACCTTCTCTTCCTTGGCCTACCACTGCACTCCAGTCTCCCATCACAATTAGATTCTCGTCACCTTTTCCATATTGTATTAAATCTTCTATCTCTTCATATATTCTTTCGATTTCCTCATCATCCGCTGAACTAGTAGGCATATAGACCTGCACTATTGTGGTGGGGGTTGGTTTGGTGACTGTCTTGACGACAATACTTCTTTCACTATGTGGGCCATAGTAGCTTACCCGCTGCCCTATTTTCTTATTCATTATTAAACCAACTCCTTTATTTCCGCTGTTTAATTTTGTGTTGATTATACTGTTGTTGCCTGACCAAAAATCCTGTTCTTCCTGCCAACATACTTCACTTAGGCTAACTACATCTAACTTTAGTCTATCCATCTGCCTGTTCAGATTCTCTAACCTACCACAACGATTCAAACTTCTAACATTCTATGCTCCGACTCGCAGAATGTCAGTATCCATCTTCCTGATGATCGCCCCTCTCGCGTTGTCCCCACCCGGAGATCGGAATGGGGGACTAGTTTTCCAGATTATTTTACCCGGGAGGAAGCCATCTTCAGTACATCATTCATAGAGATAGAGCTGCGAGTCTTCGGGGGTTAATTACAGCTGTAGTTTCTCATTGCTTTCAGCCATGTAGCAGTATTAACACAGCGAAGCCATGTTGAATATTATTACAAGTTCATATCAGTCAGTCATCTAGACTTCCACCCTTGCAACTTCCGAAAGGCTGCTACCCCCCTTTCAATGAATCATTCGTTAGTCTGGTTTCTCACCAGATACCCATTCGATATGGTTGCACCTGTGGCTTGGCTATCTGCTTCATTGGGACGCGGAACTCTCTCCACCGCCGCAAAGTCACATGGTTCGCATGGGAGGGGTTTATGCGTAGAGAATAATAAACAGTATGCTCAGTTTTGATTATTCAGAAAATTTATTTAATAATATAGTAGTTATAAGATCTTCTCAGCCGGCCCCGTGGTGAAGGGGTAGCGTGCCTGCCTCTTACCCGGAGGGTTTGATTCCCGGCCAGGTCAGGGATTTTTAACTTGACCTGAGGGCTGGTTTGAGGTCCACTCAGCCTATGTGATTAGAATTTAGGAGCTATCTGATGGTGAGATAGCGGCCCCAGTCTAGAAAGCCAAGAATAACGGCCGAGAGGATTCGTGGTGCTGACCACACTACACCTCGCTATCTGCAGGCCTTCGGGCTGAGCAACTGTCGTTTGGCAGGCCGAGGCCCTTCAAGAGCTGCAGTGCCATGGGGTTTGGTTTTAAGATCTTCTCAGTTACTTTGTATAGATACTTGGGTCGCCATCATAACATCACGATGTTATAATTGTTATTAAAAATAAATGTGCGTAGCGTTTTATGTTACTTCAAAGAGCAAAACACACTTGTTTTGTTGTTTTAATAATTATAGTTCGACCATCTAAAATCACATTCTCTATGTATAGGCTTCGCTATATAATAATAACAACTTTATTGCAGCCAGTGCCCATTAAAATATGTTTACATGACTAATTAATTTAAACAATTTTTTTTTTTGCTTAACATCGCACCGACACAGATATGTCTTATGGCGACGATAAAATTTGGTTAGTCCAATCTGTCTTTTAGTACACATCACATCATGATATAGGTCGCAAGTCTTCTCGCACAATATACACATACATTTCTTTCTTGGGGTGTGAAAAGTTTTGTTAGTACACATATAGTGATGAAAACAGTGTGTTGCTAATCTAGTCACTATGTGCCTAAGTTCATAATCTGCCTTTATCCAATCCGTCCTAGTCATAACCTCTGTGATGTAAAATGTTTCCCATATATCTCTCTTCTGAGTCTAGTCTGAATTTTCAAGTGCTGCCTCTGAAATGGCTTTAATCCAGGGAAGAAAAATTACCCCAGGCTATAAAGAATATGAGGAGAGTTACATTCTTGGCATGTAGCAGTGCAACAGACAGCCATAAGGTCAAACTAGCGCTAATTGGCAAGTCGGAAAATCCTTGGGCGTTTAGTAATGTAAGAAAGCCACTAATGGGACTGATACCTTGTATTATCTGCCTGTTTGGTACAGGAATCAGTCAAATGCTCGAATGGATGGAGCCATTTTATAGGAATGGTTTTATAAGGAGTTTGTTCCTTCAGTAGAAAAGTTTCTAAAATCAAAATACCTGCCAAGCAATGCACTTCTCATTCTAGACAATGCCTCGTCCCTTCCTGATGTGGAACAGTTCAGAGACAGAGATGTACAATAGGCACCATGTTTCTCCCTCCTAATGTGACTTAGGTGTGTCAACCAATGGACTTGGACATTTTGGAAGCATTGAAGGAGAGATACAGATGTAAACTGCTTTCTTCTGTAGTCTTAACCATGCAGGAAGGGTGTGACATGATAGATAAGGTGAAGAAATTAGACACGGATGTAATGAGGTCGATGTCTGAATCTTGGAATTGAATCGAGCATATAAGCCTAGTTGGTTACTGGAGAAATTTGCTGGACCTTTCAGGAAACAAGTTTCAAGAAAGCAGGGATGATACAGAAAATGTGGAATAGTGGATTCATTGAAGAAAATCCAGGCTGCGTAGATGTTCCTGCTGGTGATTTTGGAGAACGGATGGGGCAGGATGAAAACTGTGAACTTTTATATAGGGAAACATTTTCACTAGTGAAAGAGAACAAAGATAAAATCAATCAGAAGACAATAGAAACTAAGGTTAGGTTGAATGGAGAATCCCACCTTCCAATAGAAAAGTTAAAAAAGATGACTCATAGTGAAAGACTGCTTGCTGCTGAAGGAATGCTCCGTTACTTGGAGGAGCAAGGTGCATCTGCTATGGACATTTTGTTTCTCCGTCACCTATGTAACGAAGCTGCACAGAGACTAAATGAGTGCGAGAGGAAGTCAAGTGTCGCAATATTTATTTATTTTTTCCCTACAAAGAACTAGTAATTTCTTCATTTTTGTATGTACTTGGTTTGCAGCTCTGTTTGTAACTGGTGGAATGTAGATGGCAATATTATTTTGTGTTTTAGTTCTTCTGTATAGAAGAGTTCTCTTGTCAGCTCATAACATAGTCTTGAAGGAGTGAATTTGGACAAACATATTAGCTTTTTCATGTAGATTGCTTTAACACTTTCAATGTCTTGAATATTTCTTTTGGTGAGTTGCTCCCATACCAATTCTAGTCTGTATGTCATTATCGGGGATATTTTTTCACGGAACAATTTCATAGCGACCTCAGCCAAAAGTTTCCACAAGATCAAGATGTCATTCATTGCTATTATGGCAACAGGCACTCTATTCTTGATGTGTCTGGTATAAGTAGTTCCTGATGTCTGTAATGTGATGCCCTGATATTGAAAGTTGTTTACGATTGGCATAGTTTCTCCTCCGTCCTCATAGTAAATTTTCTCTGTTAATGCTGTTCTGCCTCCCTTGTGGAAGATCATCTGTACTGTCTTCTGTCGATTAATTCTGAATTTATTGTTCTCTGCCCAAATGTTCAGCTTCTTGAAAGCAGCCTGTAGTTTTTCGTTTTTTTAAAAATAAGAGTACCGTGTCATCTGCGTACATGTATATATGTACCTCGTTGCCTTCGACCTTTATATTGGGTATTAGGTCTGAGGCCGCTATACTGAAGAGTATGGGGCTCATTGGATCACTTGTAGTACTCCATTCATCTGCATTATGGGATTCAAGATAGAGACGTTATCGTTCACGGTGATGTAATTATAAGCAAGAATTTCCCTAATGATGTTCGTTAAAGGATTCATATCGTCGTTGGCGTGACAAAACCTCCTATATGATAACATTTTTGGAGATATACTGACCCGCAGCACATACATTATGTAGAGCGAGAATGCTGTGATAATATTCACATAATATTAAACCTTAGATGACAGAACATTACCAGCCAAAGTTCTAAGCTAAAATATTTCGCATAGGAAATTTTGTTCCGGCAGTGACGATATATCCTATTAGGTTTCCCAGTTTCTTCAGTAGTTTTTCCCTGTCCACTAGGTTGAACGCTTTGTTGTAGTCTACGAAGATCGCGTAAAGTTTCCCTTTTGGATGTCTGAGGGCATTTGCTATGTCGTCACTAGATTCTTTATCGCATTCATTGTAGATCTCCCTCGTCGGAAGTTGAATTGCTCTTCCAGTAAGGCTTGGTCGATCTCTTCTATCAGTCTCGTTGTTAGTAACCTGGTAAAGCGTTTAAAGATATTGCTTTCTAAGGCAGTTGCATGTTATGAATCTAGGCAACTCATCTTTTCCTTCCCTTTATATAAGATCTTCATCACTGAGTGTCGCCAGGTGTCAGGGATTTCATTCATTTCCATGCATTTATTGAAGAGTGATGTCCACATTATTAGTAGTACATTTTCTGTAGTTTGTATATGTTCGTTGAAAATGCCATCAATTCCTGCAGCTTTCTTACTCTTCAAGTCCCTTATGGAATTTGTTATTTCCTCTTCAGTGAAGTCCTAAAGGAGTTTTTGCTGTCCATGTACAATATTATCTGCTGTAGTTACAGATAAGTTGTTCTTGTTCAGCACTTTCGTAAAATGTTCTTTGCTGTCTTCTATGGCAGTATCATGAGGGATGTGCTGCTTTATTGGTTTTAGAACTATTTTGTCTCTTCGAGTTTCTCTCCTCCTTCATCTACTGGTAAATGTTTTTCTCTTTTTTCTTTTAGTAGATAAGGGTTATTCTGCCCGAAGGCAGGTCCGAACCTCCGCAGAGGTGTTCCTGAGCCAGAGTTTACGTGCGGTAAGGTGGCCAGTTACTTTCCGCTCCTCCATTCCCTTACCCCCCACCAACAGCGCGTGCAACCCATCCAACTCCTGACCACGCCCAATGTTGCTTAACTTCAGAGATCTCACGGGATCCGGTGTTTCAACACGGCTACGGCCGTTGGCTTTTTCTTTTAGTAAAGCCTTATATATTCTTCTCTTTATCACATAGATATGTAATTCACTTTCTTTGCAAGAACGCCTTGCATGTGGAGAGCTATAAGAGTATCTTTCCGAAGAGTATAGCATTCTTGATCAAACCATGATCCGGTGTCCGGTGCCTTGGGGTCTACCTGAGACTAGTTCTCAAGAACAATTGTTGCTTCAGTGACATCAATCTTACCGATGAAATGCAAAAGCAAATTCACATGCAGAACCCCACTTAAGTGGTAAATCCAGCACATCAATGCGGTCTCATTTGGCTTCGCTATATCAACTACAATACTAAGCGAGCACATTTCATCTTATTTCTAGGTGTTTGTACAGAAATAAACATAAATATTTCCAAATATTGAGTGTAACTTGATAGAATCTGATGTTCTTTTAAGAGCAAAACATATTGTAACGTGTTGGCGGGGTAAATAAATAATTAAATGAGTACAGAACCTGGTAGCAACCTATTCCTAAGATTTATTAACTTAGCACTACAATTACAGATTTACACTCACACAGACGATAGCCGAGATTACAACTCACACACTTACACTGTTCGCGCGCTCTCTTTCTTAGTTTCTCTTATGTTCCATCTACATTGACACACACACACACACACACACACAGAGTCATCGATTATGTACACTACACTCACTCAGCCACTCAGTCACACTCGTTAGCGCTGTCACGGTCCACAGCCTACGCGTTAGTCTCGCAGCTCGGGATAGTATCCGCTGTTCACTCAATCCGTCGAAAACCGTTCGCAGTCCGCACACGTCGGCTCCCAGTGTTCCCTTCGCGCTGCTCCAGAACACTCCAGGTTCTCCTCCAGCAGCCCACCTCAAGGGACACACACACACACACACACGACATCAGGGAAACAGGAACGAGTTCTCGGCTCCAACAGGCAGATACTGGATCAGGCTGACATCTCAGCCCAGGTTATCACTGACTGCGCTCTTCGCTCACTCACTCTCTAACTCTCGCTCACTCTCACTGACTCCGTCACTCCAAGTTACTCCTCTCCTTATATACCTGCTCTGGACCTTCCAGAACAGTCCGGATGCTAGATGTATCCAGGAACCTCGCGAGATGGAACACTCCAGATTAATCGTCGAGTAATTTCCACCGTCCTTTGCTGCGCGACCACGGACAGAAGAGAGAAGGGCCAGCCCAGTACTTAAATGTTGCTCGCGATTGGCGCGCTCGAGCCTAAGGGGGTGGCGCCAATACGATGACGCCCCCGGCGCGTAGCGAATTGGCATGGCGGACGCCATAACCATTACAATATCATTCTTTGTTTAATAGTGTGTACTTTATTGCTTGTTTAACAGTGTGCATTGTATGGGTATGTTATAGTGTAGTATTTATATTGAACTTTTGTGTTCAACAGACTGAATACCTCTTAAGTTACAGTTGACAGTGGGCTAAAGCAAGGGAGTGTGCTGTCATCTGTGCTGTTCATAATGGTGGTGGGTGATATCGTAAAGGCTGCAAGGGAAGATTATAGAGGTGAAAGAATGTATATAATGATGTCTGTGTATGATATTATGATGTGGGGAGAAGATGAGGAGGAGGTACAACAACAGCTGAATGTACTGAATAGATAAGTGCAAATTTGTTGATTTTTCTTTTTCACCAGCTCCTTTGGTTTAATGTAGCACTAACACATCAAAGGTTTTTGGCGATGCAAGGATAGGAAAGGGGTTGTATTGGGAAGGTAAACCTATAGGCTGAGGACCAGTTGCTGTATTTTAGTGTGATCTTCAATGTAAAAAGTATGAAAATTGGTAAATGTATTATAAATTTGTTTTACTTTGGTGTATTTTTCTAAAGATAAGTGTAAACTAGCATTATCATCTTGCAGATGCATTGGTTTTACACTGGATATTGAAGGAGCATTCATTCACCTTCGGTGCAAGGCCATGATATTTGCAGTTATGGCAGTTTTGCACGTGCATTGTTTAAACCTTTAGAAAACTTAAAACCCCTATATCTCAGTAACATGATTTTTGCAGATATCGTAGTCTTGCACTGGCATGGCGATATATCTATCTACCATTGTATTTATGTAGAATTGTAAACAGTTTTTTCTCTACAGTTACATATTGAATTCACTTTGTTGACTTTTTCTAGGGGTGGTTATCATTTCATGTGGTCTAGGATAGTGAACCACATCGTGTCTGGAGACCACGGGTTTGATACCCAGCCAGGTTACTGATTTTTGCATGGATGTGAGGGCTTGTTTGAAGTTCACTCAGCCTATTTGAGAACAATTGAGGAGATGGTCAGATATTGGCACCCGTGTATGAGTCTAGAGTAACGGCCAAGAGGATTTGTTGCACTGACCATACATCATCTCGTAGTCCTTCAGGCTGAGCAGCAGTTGTTCGATACTCGAAAGCCCATCAAGGTTCTAGTGGCTTGGGATTGATTGATTTATTTATTCATTTAGTTATTCATTCATTATCCTTCTATGTGATATATTGTTTGGGAAAGCAAGTGTAGGCAGGGATAAAATTATAATGCGAAACAACATCCTACTAAACAAAAACTTACCAATGGTCATATTTGGGATAAATTGACTTGTTAATAGAATGTTTGTTTTGTGTTAATGATAAATTCTAATTGTGTGTCTTTATCCTTGCAGTCTGCCGAAGTTGAGGAAATCGCCCATTGGGTTGTACTAAGGTTGAGGAATGAAAAGAAGCTGGCAAATGATTCTGGTGGTGATGCCAGATACTGTATATGTCGCTGTGGCATTTCAGGAGTAATGTTGCAGTGTGAGCTTTGTGAAGACCTCTTCCATTGTAACTGCTTTTTATATAATGCAAGGTAACGTATAGTTGACATTAGTTTCTTTCCTCAAGTTGGAGTGCTATGTTTGGATCAGTGTTATCCACATATGAGCAATTGAATTAGAGACAATGGATAGTAGCATATAGCACCCACTCTCAACCAGATTATGGCGGCAATGGAATGTAATTCTACAACACACTGGAAGCATCAAGGGGACATGATGGTCCATGACCATTGCACAGCCTCACATAATGCATGGGAATTGTTCACTAGATAGTCCAGTTTGTGCACATTCCTCTCGACAGTATCCCAGTTGTGTTCAGTAGGATTGAGGCTGATGACCCTGTGACCTAGGCAAGCATCGTCCTATCCATGAAGATTCATCGTATGAACTGGCCACCATTTGGGAGCAATGGGCCAGTGTATTGTCTTGCTGTAGATACTGTCATTCTTTAGGGTACTAACGGCGAACAACTGGGTGGACGTGATCTGGCAGCAGATTCCTGTAGCGTTCGCTGGTGCGGGATGTTAAGAGGTGTACCAGGGTCATCATTTCAACCCATGTGAACAGTCCTTGTACAAGGATACCACCACCACTAGCCTGAAGTGTACCCTGTTGACAAGAGGGCTCTTTCACCTCATATGCTTAGTGACATATTTGTACCCTATCATCATCTTGTGTCAGCTGCTACCTCGATTCATCTGCCCAGGTGACCTTTCACCATGCCTCAAGTGTCCATTGGCGCTGTTACACCCTATTCCTACATTCTCTGGGCAGACCACATCATCATTTCACCAAAATGGCAGCTATCTCTAATTCATTTGCTCATCAGTGGATATTTTGTATTCAACCAGATATATTAACACATCTTAATTTTTTTCTCTTTTCAGCAAACTGTATGACATCATCCTACAAGTTAATGAATAGCAAGAGTAAACTTCCAAGATCTGCTCAGCAATTGACAACTCGTTCACTACTGGACCACAAATTCCTATGTCCGTGTTGTCTGAAGTCATGAACACCAAGGCTAGAAACCATTCTTTCTATTCTTTTGTCACTACTGGAAGTACCTGTGCGGATAACTGAGGGTGAAGCATTGCAGTGTCTCACAGAATGGTCAATGAACTGGCAGGTTGGTTCTTATCCTGTGAATTTTCCCCCTTTGATAACCATTTTGTGTTTTCTTGTTTATTAAGTTCTGTGATTGCGAGACATGTAATGGGAGAATAGTAGCATTGGTACACATTTGAGGCGATGGGTTTAATAACCACTTAAATAATTTTTTTGCCAAGTGCAATTTCATAATCTGCAATGTGTTCTTCATGTATCCTCCAAATATTACTTTGTTATGTCAACGCTAGATGGCAGGAGCTAGTATTATATACAGCTCAGTCAGCCCAGTCGTTCTTCTGGCAATGGCTGGGCTGACTTGAGCTCTTTGATGTGGCTGTATCACATGCATGTGGCACTCTGCAAGTGTTGTCTTATTCCTGTTGCGTGTGGATTTTGGTATCTTTATTCTGTATTATCAGGAGGCAGATAATGGTAAAAATAAGGAGTTAAATGAAGGAGCAGGTTTGCACATGCATACTGAAGGAAAGAAGAGATTACTTCAAAGATACTCTTGGAAACGTGTACAGAACAAGGCCAAAAGGAATAGTGGTGATAGCTATATGAGTTCTAGTGGCAAGTATGTTTCCTGGAAATATAGTTCTATGAGAAACTGCCACACATTTTTTCCTAAAAATGGCAGGAGGAAATGTTTATTTTCTCTAGTAAAAGAATAAAGAAATATTTAGCTATAAAAAATGGATTTATCGTTATTGGTATAGTGATTTGGCTATTTTTCCATAGTTGAGCAGCGACATCCTCTTTGTGGAAGTTGATAACACTGCTGGGAATCACAGTGTGAGGGCTTCACATGGCAAATCAGTCTTTCACAATAGTAGTGGTGCAACTTCTGTAGCAGCTGATTGGACATTTTGTTTAGCCCAGTCGTCTTAACAGTTCTGAGTGCATTACGTGCTAGTTGTGACTGAGTGTTAATTGTGTGTGTGTGTGCATTCTTGTTTAATATTCACATAGTGTACATCATGCTAAAAACTATATTAAGTAGTGCAGGTTAGCATAAAGGCTACCAAGATGAGTTTTCTTCTGAATTTATTTCTACAGATTCTAAAATACTATAATGCGAGAAGAAAGTAGGTAGTGAAAATCGGTATTAAGTATAGCAGCATATAAACACATCCAAACATAAGGAGTCAGTCGCTAGGAAACATAATACGAATTCTGTTATGGAAAAGCAGCTTGTGGAGTGTTGGGAGTTGGCTAACACAGTTTTCCTCAGACCTCTGTCAGGCCTTTCTAGCAGCAGATATTCCTCTGTTTAAGCTCAGCAATCCAACACTCAGAAATATCCTTCACAAGTACACCAATGAAAATACTCCAGATGAAAGTACTTTATGAAAAACTTTTGTCAGCCAGTACTACGGGAAACTAAGGTCTAATATTCAGAAGTCTTTAAGAAATCAACACTTGTGGGTTAGTGTTGACGAAACAACGGAATCTGAAGGTCGTTTCATAACAAATATAGTAGTTGGAGCCCTTAGTAAAGAACGGCCGACTATCCCGCATCTTCTTAATATAGGGGGCCGATGACCTTCGATGTTAGGCCCCTTTAAACAACAAGCATCATCATCATCAGCTTAATATAGGACAGCTAGAGGTCACTAACAACACAGCAGTAACTCAGTTTGTCATTGGTTCAATGAAATTGTTGTGGCCTGATGGTGTAAGATACAACAATGTACTCCCCATGGTAACGGGTGCAGCTAGTTACATGATTAAATCGGGGACAGCGTTATAAGGTATTTTCCCTAATTTAATTCATTTAACATTTCTCGCACATGGACTCCATCATATAGCAGAGATTATTCGTACATGCTATCCATTAGTGGACAAGTGAGTGTAGTCTGTTAAGAAACTATTTGTAAAAGCTCCATCAAGTGTTCAGATATTCAGAACAACAGCACCTGCTACTCCCTTACCAACACAACCTATTTTAACATTCTGGGGATCATGCCTTGAGAGTGCGCTGCATTATTCTGAACATTTGCTGAATATTAGGGAAGTTGTAAAAACATTAGATCCTAATGAAGCAGCATCTATTGAGCTGGCTCAGCAAACATCGTCAAGCAAAAAAATTAGAAAGTAACCTTGTGTTTATAACAGCTCATTTTCATTGTATTCCTGAAGCCAGTACGTTATTCAAAGCAGTTGGAATTCCTTTACACCAGTCATTTGCAAACTCTGAGAAAATTGTTTCCACTTTAAAAACAGTTCCAGAGGTTGTAGGAGAAACTGTTAAACAGAAAGTTACAAACTTTCTCTCAAAAAATCCTGGATATAATGTTCTGCTTGAAATTGTAGATGTTCTATAACGCAAAGCACCCACAATACCAACAGAACAATCATTATCTGCAGAACAGTTAGCAGCATTTGTTAATGCCCCTGTCATTTCATACCTTATAGAACAGAGTTTTTTGCACTAGAAAGTTTTGCTGAGGGACAACAGATGAAGATAGATCATGGGAAGCATCAGTCACTCTCTAGTTGTTAACACATTGCGGACGGGAGACGAGTTAACTTGTGTTTGGCTGCCCGAGCGTTGCGGATGGGAGACAAGTTAACTCGTCTTCACGACACTCGTATGTTCAGTGACATCTGTCGAAACTTCTGAAAGCAGCTGGCGCTTAAGGTTACTAGAATCTCGGTGTTGAAGCTTTTGTGTTATTCCATGATAGCTTTGCGTTATGTTCTTCTTCTGTTTCATGATTCATTTGCTAAGGTTTTCGACCTCATGTTTACATCGTTAAAGGAGCCATGTGGTGGGTATGGTGGCGCTTCCCAGACTGAACACAAGCTTAGATGCAGAAGAGATATGTAATTAATTATATCCGGATAAGTAACCAGATTGCCCCAGTGATGTTGTCGACCATGAGTTCAATGTTGAAAGCTATTCTAACAAAAGTGTTTCGGTTGATGATAATGATGTACGCCCTCCAAAATAACGTGACATAGAAGTGGTCGAGAACGAGGCTGAAAGTGATATTGTGAGTGTAAATGGAAGTATATGTTTATTTATTCTGATGAATGAAAATGAAGACCTACAACCTGTTTGCCAGTCATTGACCGGGTCAGTGATGTAATGAATGAAGCAGATATAGGCTGTTAGGACGATGGGGTCGCCACTCCCAAAGTGATTTATTAATGAATGATAGATGCTATGAAATGAGAATGGAGAGTGTTGCTGGAATGAAAGATGACAGGGAAAACCGGAGTACACGGAGAAAAACCTATCCCGCCTCCGCTTTGTCCAGCACAAATCTCACATGGTGTGACCGGGATTTGAACCACGGTATCCAGCGGTGAGAGGCCGACGCGCTGCCGTCTGAGCCACGGAGGCTCTTTATTCTGATGAATGGGTAGAAAATAATAGTTCACCGACTTTAGAGGATTTATTACAAGTGATTATTTTCATTTTGACCGTATTGAAATTCAGTTATTAAATGTTAAACATTAATTTATTGAAACCACCTATTCAGTACTTGTTAAATCTTTATGACTCTTACAATGTCATTACATTAAGTTTGAGTATGGTACATGTTTCACCTGGCATTGTGGCTGGTGGGTGTGTTGAAGTACACATACTACATCCAGAATCCAGTGAACTGCTCTTCAACTTACACTGAATAACCTCAAAAAAGCTCCACAACAAAACAACGTACAACAAGTTTATACAGTCATGTATTAATCCGTTATCTAACAAATCTTGATCAAACTCTCTAATAGCATTCTTACCATTCCACTATAAGGCACCTAAATATTGATGCTCATTCTTCTAAGAAGTGATGCTGATCTATAGAATATTTAGACCTCCCCAAAATACCATATAAGCTGAACATGCTCCAATGTCCTACAAATATAAAAAGGAATATTTAAATGCTATGACTTCAATAGACTACAATGCCATCCCAGTATCAGATTTTCTCCATTCGACAGGATATGAGTAAGACATTCCCATTGAAACTTCAAGACAAGTTCGACCAGTTCAGTTCCAAAATGTACTATAAGTTTGTATATATTATGTAAATTGTGTAAAAAATAGTTTTAAGAATAGTTCTAGCACAAGTTAATTTCCAATAAGTTGTAAAAATGTACAGATGATTTAATCGCACTTGCATCAAGCCGTTCGCATTACCGACATTATGAAAGTTGACAGTGAATATATTTCCATTAAATGTGAACAAGAGTAGAATGTCACATTACAACTTAAAAGCATGGATAACTTGATCACTCCATTGCACTGTTATATAAATAATATTGACTATGATTAATCCTAAAATAGCATCCACTCAGAGCTCTGACTTGGAGATAGAATTAATGGCTGATGATGCCTGCAATGCCAGGCGAAACATGTACCATACTCAAACTTAATGTAATGACATTGTAATAGTCATCAAGACTTAACCAGTATTGAATAGGTGGTTTCAATAAATTAATGTTTAACATTTAGGGGATTTCCCAAGAGTTCCTGGCAAAACGGTAAGACTTGATGAAACTCAAAATATTGATTAGTAGGGCTTACTTTTTGTGATGATTTCTTTAAACTTGTTGCCTAGCATATGAAATTGTATCATGAGCAAACTGCTTCATCACACAAAATATCTCCTAAGGGCTTGAAGTGGCCTGATGTAATGATACAATGCGAATTTTTTTGCTTTGTTTATATTGATGGGAGAGGTTAAAAAGTCGTATTGGAAAGACTTACTGATCAACTATTCCCTTCATTTAAACCGCCATATGCAGTGAGTAGAAAAAGATTTGAGCAGATACCACACCAGGAAACGTTATTAGGACTCTTACCAAAGGCCTTCTGTAAATTTCACCATAATCAGTACAAGGTTAGTGAAGCTCGACTCATTTGTTTATGTGCATGCGCTGCAGCAATACGTTACACAGAAAATGACCGGGCACAGGGGTTGAGCAGTGTGATGATCACCCGGTCCGCAACGTGTTAACTGCAATAGTGAAGAATTCACCGATAATGTGGCTGGCACTTCAAAATCCATGGAATAACTGTGTAAATTACAGATAATAATTTTATTTTATAGAAATTAGCTCAAATTTATTATGCATAGTTTGTTGGATGTTTAGGTATTTTTTAAGGCATAAATGCATACATATTTGTACAGCTATTAGGGCATGAACTTCCATTCCCTAGTAATGACATGTTCAAAGAAAGCCACTTCTGTTCTTCAGAACCTAACTTTAGGTTAACTTAGGCTAACCTCCAAAATACAGTACATCTTAGGGCTTCTGGACATGATCATCTTAATGTCTACTGAGAATAGAAAAATGAGATTTTCCTTCTATCTTCAGATCTCGATAATATCTGATGAGAGCCACTTGCTAGATCACCCTGTTGTTGGGGGCCTCAGATGAAGAATGCACCCACTATATTACCTGTCTGTCATAAGAGGGGGCTAATGGGCAACCTAGGCGCAGAAATATATTGTCGTTTTGGAACCATGAACTGTAACCCCTGTGGATGGAAGGGTTTGAATATATCTGCAGGTAATCCCTGCCTATCCTAGATGCCATCTGAAAGGGTCTTGGCCTTCCATCACCTCTTAAGGGTTAATTGTAGGCCAATCAAAATTATGGGCGTGTTTCTTGGGGAAGAGGCTCATTCGCGTGCGGCTATGCTCGAAAATCCAAATGGTATCCAAAACCCGTTGGGTAGAAGCCCCTACAGTAACGTACGCCTGACAACACAGGACCCTACATAACTCAATGCCAGAAAATATTACCGTATTTATGCAAATAATCCCCGCCGCTAAATAATCCCTGCATCCTGATTTTATAAAGGATCAATTTGAAAAAAATTGTCGGTATGCAAATATGAGCATGTAAATTTATGGATATAGCTGCTTTGCGTGAACATATTTCAGATGATAAAAATAGATTATTACTTCTGTATCCATAAAATATATTTACCATGAAAATGAATAAGACCAGGCAAGCTGGCCGTGCAGTTAGGAGCGTGCAGCTGTGAGCTTGCATCCGGGAGATAGTGGGTTCGAACCCCACTGTTGGCAGCCCTGAAGATGGTTTTCCGCAGTTTCCCATTTACATACCAGATAAATGCTGGGGCTGTACCTTAATTAAGACCACTGCTGCTTCCTTCCCATTCCTAGGCCTAACCTATCCAATCGTCACCATAAGACCTATCTGTGTTGGTGCGACGTGAAACAAATAAAAAAAAAAAATTGTCACTTATGCCTAATTACGTGACTGGTACTTCAGTAATCTGAACTTGAAAGAGGCTCCATTCCCTGTAGATCAGAAGATCCATTCTCTTTTGCATCAATGAAATACTCCTCTAAATTACTTACAAATTCATCACACTCTACATTTAAAACTCTTCTCACACATGATCTCTTTTTACTCAGAGAGTAACATGACCGGTGGTGGATAATTCTTTTCATGCAATGTAAACGCCGGTGAACTCGGATGTTAGTTTTGCGATATCCTCAATTATACGGTTAGGATACATTTCCATAAACTTATTAAATACATTTAACTCAATAGTCTTCTCTCTCCTTTACAGAGGTTTCCCTCTTTTTACATTTTACACGTGCAGGAACTGCTTTGTGCATAACCATTGCAGCGAACAGAATAAAGGTCATGCATTCGTGATCTCCGCAGCTGCTACAGTTGGCAGATAAATAGGTGATTTCTGCAAGTAGATATTGGATGTCGTAAACAACTCATTACAATTATATGAAATTTAGAAATGGATTATTTACTGGGCTGAGAGAGGAAGTGTGAAGTGGTCAAAATCACATGATTTTATTTACACCTACTTAATTCTCTGGTTGGAAAGTGTGGTTTTTGACATACCTTATTGGAATAAGGTACAAAGGCTTAAGTAAAATTGTTAACACATAAATTAGCAAAAAAAATTATAAATTTTACATGAATCAACTAATAAAAATTATAAACATTGCAGGAGTCGTATGCAGAAACGAAACGTAAACACAATATTATACTGCGATTGTAGCAGTAGTGTCCAGCATCCTGCACTAGATACCTGTACTGTAATTGTGTATCTTAAAATTGCGCAGAAATACGCCGTATAAAATAAAATGAAGATACTGTACATTGATGCTCCCTTACCTGTAATCTTCTTAGCATTCGTCATCACTGGCAAAATTACGGTCCTCCTCGTCGTCACCATCAACGACTCCCACAGCACATCATCCTCCGTTCCATCCAGCGAATTAGAGATCCCGCATTTTTTTTGAAACTCTTCTCTACCAGTTGTAGAGGAATGGAATCCCAAGCAAGTTTTATCCATTCGCAAATCTGCCTCACTTCTGGGTGCTTGGTGTTATCAGTAGGTATAAATTCATGTGCTTTGTCTGCCATCCAACGTGTTTACAGTTGTTTCACTGCCACCTTAAAAGGCCGGTTAATGCACACGTCAAGTCGTTGGAGAACGGATGTTAGACTTGGAATTATTAAGAAATCCGTTATCATCATCATCATCATCATCCTCAATGTCCCATTCCAGTCGCCCGGGTGTGGTTAACAAGCTTCCTCCACTCCTTTCTGTTATTCCACTTTTCCTGCTCCATTACTTCTGCCACATCCAATCCAGCTTCTCCAATGTCCTAGCAAATTTGATCCATCCACTTTCTTCTCGGTCTTCCAACTGGTCTCTTTCCCTTAACTTCTCTTTCCAATTCCCTTCTTGCTACCAGTTTCTTTCCCATTACCGGGCGAGTTGGCCATGCGGTCAGGGGCGTGCGACTGTGAGTTTGCATGCAGGAGATAGTGGGTTTGAATACCACTGTCGGCAGGCCTGAAGATGGTTTTCCATGGTTTCCCATTTTCAGACAAGGCAAATGCTGGGTTCTACCTTAATTAAGGCCACGGCTGTTCCTTCCAACTCCTAGGCCTTTCCTATCCCATCATCGCCATAAGACCTATCTGTGTCGGTGCGATGTAAAGCCACTAGCAAAAAACAAAAACAAAATCCTTTCCCATTCTTTTTACATGTCCGAACCATCTCAGTCTTGCTTTCTGTATCTTCTGTACTAACGGTCCTATATTTAGCTCTTCTCTTATTTTAATATTTTGTGTAACCGTTACTTCAGCGGCTACAAAAAACACAGTAAAGGGAAGAAAGTAAGTGCAATTACATGGTACCTAAGACACTACACACACAAGAAAACAGCTGATGAACTAAGCGGAACTCCGCCGATAACAACACTGGTAAATATCAGTAGGGGCAACTTGACGATAAAAACCCAGGAACGTGAAAGGAGCTGGAAATTTACCAAGGCCATGGAGATGGCTTAAGTTGCAGATTCAGGAAAATCAACCTTGATCATTGATTTTCAAAATATATTATTTACCAAAATATTATTTACAAAGGACTTTACAAACAAATTCCGAACAATTTCAGTCATACGGAAGGTACCGATACATAACTTATGAAATACAGATTACATGTTCCTTGAGACACACAAATTGGACGTTCCTTGACAATAGCTTCCTATAAGTTCAAAAGTCAAGCAAACACCATACATCTAATTACAACCCAAGTCGTACAATACAATTTAGAGTGAAGTTAAACGTACCTTTCAAAATATCTGAACAACATAATTGAAAAGGGGTAAAATCAGAAATATCTAAACTTGGCGCAGAGGCCAGTTCAACTTGGTCCCACACCCAAAAACACTTCTGATGCGGGGCAGAGGAAAAACTAGCGTACGTCAAGTGACACGGAACTACTAGAGGCAAAACCCCAAGGTAAATACATAAAACTACAATTTAGCCTACATGTTTAGTGAAACAAGGAAAGGGGCCTCGGAAAGAAACAGGCAAGCCCAGCTGAAAACCTAAGGCATCTGAAATAAATGAGTGGTGAGTCTGTGTGAGGTTAGAGCAAACTCCTATATGAAAAAGCAAGCGAACATTATGTTTAATTTAAGATGGAACAGAAATCGAGAGTGCTTACCCCAAAGTGGCCCATCCCGGTAGCGAGACGACGTCAAAACTTTTGGACAGTCAAGAGATAGAAGACGGACAACCAGACAGACCACGAAATGCTGCCTCGCTCTCTTTACAAGGGGAACCCTGTCCTTGGAGTAGCCAATCAGAACGCAGGAGCCCGCCTATCACCACCCAGATTCACCAACCACAACTCCTACTTCAGTCGCGAAGTTTAAATAATTTTCTCGAATACGCACGATCGCGAATCTTCCATTTCCAGAACAGTCAGAACATACTTTCTAGAATACATAACTAACAAAGGCCAATACACCCTGTTCAAAAATTCAAGTTACAACTTTCTGGATAGTTCCAGTAAATATAGAAATGAAATCTAGTTGTTACAATTACCATATGTTACCAGAATATTTACACTGTACAGGTTAGGTAGTTACATGGAATACAAATAAAATATTTTATCACCACACTTCAGATCATACAGTAAGTACTACTTAACAAGGTTTACAAATACAATCTTCAATAAACACTTTCCACTTCCAATACATTCTACACCTGTGATATCTTCCTCCCCCCGAAAGTCGAGCCACGCTCGACCCTAAACATAATTTACTGGGGAGAAAGACGATCAATTTAGAAAACGTTCTCACTAGTATAGATACTAAAGATACATGACCCTGACAATCATGATTTTCTAGAAGTTGACTTTCTAGTAATAAACCAAAACAAACTGTCACTATACCAAAGGTCCTTTTAGTAGCCTGGAGTTTACAGTTTACCTATAATTTTCAAAAATAATAAAGTTGTTCATGGATCCACCTATTCAGTAAATACCACATAAATGTCCACATGGATAGTCACACTACACTTCAAAATGCCTTTTGAAGCTTTTACAATTGCTTTGACTATATCTACTCTGTCCACCCAAGGATGTACACTCATTCCTTCTGCCCATTGTTATAATACAGAACCTTTTCGCTTTCTTGTCAGACAGTGTTCAAGGCCTCCTTTTAGGCGAGGTTACGGACTAAATATCTTGCACCACATTTCACACCAGTCACAGCATAGCTAGGCCACAGGTTCTCGATGATGTGGCTGCCGACACAGCCGTTTGCCGCCAGCCTCCATTCAATTTCAGTCCAACCAGGTAGCTATGTAAATTGCAGCCCAGTGGTATCTTGCACCAAATAAGCAGATGGGTGAGACACCGTCCAGTCAGACTGCCTCCATTAGGACATACGTCACAGGATTGTGGTGCCGGATGGTAGTGCCCAAGGCACAGAGTGCGCCTCCCAACTTGGCACTTTAGGTTGCCGTCAGAAGAACCTGGTCACTGCAGCCACTGTAACATAATGAAACCGCAGCAGACAGGGGAATACTTGAGGCAAAATTATGCTGCTGGGCTCAAAGATCTTGCATAGAGTCACCCAATGGATGGCTTAATGAGTATGCAGTAGGAGCTCCCCCTCGCACACCAGGGATATTAGGGCACCTAGCCCCGGGGTAAGCACTATAATTCATTCATTTGACAAGTTTACGGTGGGGGTGAAAGGAAAGTACAGGAGTTTACCCTAAACCTGAAAGTAAGGGGAATAAATTCCAAGCAGTGACCCTAAACTAAAACCTACCTAACTTATAATACTAAATCCATTACACAAGAGGATAATTAAAGTATTTACCTACACAATTACTTACAACTAACTTACAACAAAACTTATCGTCGCTCGACCGGTAAAAGGTTGTATTCCACAAAGCCCTTCCTATCAATTATTCTCCTTAAGACTGGTCACGCCTCCCAGCCACTATGGATATGCAGTCCATCAGAACAAATTTTGTTGTGTTCATTTTCCTATGTCCATGTGTAAAGGAAAATGAACCTTACAGTACCGTACTGTAGGAATGTACGTTTGCATTACGTATTTACGCACTCCTAGTGTACAATGCATGTAAGGTTCATTTTCGTTTAATCGTCCACATAGGAAAACGAACACAACGGACATTGTTCTGATGGACTGCGTATCCATATGTGGCTGGGAGGCGTGACCAGTCTTAAGGAGAATAAGGATAGGAAGAGTATTGTGGGATACAACGTTTTACCGGTGAAGCGACGTTATTATTACCTTATAATAAACTCTTATAAATACCTTACAATAAACTTATTATCTTATAACTAAATTCTTACAAATAGCTTACAACTAAATCTACATGGTCACCAACAATGGTATTTACCCCTCCCTACCTGAAGGTACCTTGACCTGGGAGAGATAGACTCTGCTGATCCTTTTCCTTTCGGGTGCCCTTGTGAAAAGGACGGAGTATAGGTTAGGTTAGGATAGGACTAACGTTAGCCTGCCACGTTACGGGCGCAGACAACCTCATTTGTGAAAGGTTTTCACAAATCTGAGAGACCATCAGGGCATTAACTGCTTGTGCAACCTAAAATAGCACTTGATACCGGTGGTGCTAAGACAGGGGGGTGGTTTTGCACCATTGCATCAGAACCGGGCTGAGTAAGAATAGAGGGCAGACACTGAGCCACAACAGAATTACCAGTTACCACAGGAAAATTTGTACGGGTACCAACATGCAAAGGAGATAGATCATTTGAATGACTTACAGGTGTTCTAATTCCAGAAACAGAAGATCCCAGGGCAGCATTAGTCACCTCAGACTCCTGAATAACACCAGCACTAGGTGTCAGATTGCACACTTGAGCAGCAACAGATGCATCACCAGAGTTAACACTTTCAAACATTTCAGATGGTATAGACACTTGAACTTCAGAAACTGTGTTATTCAACTTATTGCCTTCTAGCAAACCACTGATTCTGTTGAGAATTCTTGAAAACTGTACTAGTAAGACTTGATTTCCTGGCGCTCAGCTTCCGGCAATTCGAGAGACAACAAATCCTTAATTCTGTCCAGGTAATGTAATAACTCCCCCTTAACCCGCGCTAATTGGCCATGCGAGGGCTCAGAAGCACAAAAGGACACAAGAATGGCATTAAATTCAGCTAACCTATCTTTAACCACAGCCAAAGAATCACGCAACTCGTCCGTAGTTAACTCAGGTATGGTTATAGGTAGGTTGAGGGACTGTTTCAACAGGCTAGTGTCGTCTCTGACATTGCCTGTTGAATTAATTTTTCGGACACGAAGTTCATAAACAAGTTCTGCTTTTCTCAAATGGAAAGAATTAGGAACAGCACCAGCCATCCTGACGGGTAGAAACAAGATTTCAAGCTACATACAAATCACAACTTTTACGGTGTTTTAGGTTAGGTATGATCACGGTTCACTTTTCTTTGTCCGCAACCTAGCACTTGCTTCTGCTACCAATTTGTAACCGTTACTTCAGCAGCTACAACAAACACAGTAAAGGGAGGAAAGTAAGTGCAATTACATGGTACCTAAGACACTACACACACAAGAAAACAGCTGATGAATTACGTGGAACTCCGCCGATAACAACACTGGTAAAAGTCAGTAGGGGCAACTTGACGATAAAAACCCAGGAACGTGAAAGGAGCTGGAAACCTAACAAGGGCATGGAGGTGGCTTAGGTTGCTGATTCAGGAAAATCAACCTTGATCATTGATTTTCAAAATATATTATTTACCAAAATATTATTTACAAAGGACTTTACAAACAAATTCCGCAAAATTTCAGTCATACGGAAGGTACCGATACATAACTTATGAAATACAGATTACATGTTCCTTGATACACACAAATTGGACGTTCCTTGACAATAGCTTCCTGTAAGTTCAAAGAGTCAAGCAAATACCATACATCTAATTACAACCCAAGTCGTACAATACAATTTAGAGTGAAGTTAAACGTACCTTTCAAAATATATGAACAATATAATTGAAAAGGGGTAAAATCAGAAATATCTAAACTTGGCGCAGAGGCCAGTTCAACTTGGTCCCACACCCAAAAACACTTCTGATGCGGGGCAGAGGAAAAACTAGCGTACGTCAAGTGACACGGAACTACTAGAGGCAAAACCCCAAGGTAAATGCATAAAACTACAATTTAGCCTACATGTTTAGTGAAACAAGGAAAGGGGCCTCGGAAAGAAACAGGCAAGCCCAGCTGAAAAGTTAAGGCATCCGAAATAATTGAGTGGCGTGTCTGTGTGAGGTTAGAGCAAACTCCTATATGAAAAAGTAAGCGAACATTAAGTGAAATTTAAGATGGAATAGAAATCGAGAGTGCTTACCCCACAGTGGCCCATCCCGGTAGCGAGATGACGTCAAAACTTCGGACAGTCAAGAGATAGAAGACGGACAGCCAGACAGACCACGAAATGCTGCCTCGCTCTCTTTAAAAAGGGAACCCTCTCCTTGGAGTAGCCAATCAGAACGCAGGAGCCTGCCTATTGCCACCCAGATTCACCAATCGCAACTCCAACTTCAGTCGCAAAGTTTAAATAATTTTCTCGAATACGCACGATCGCGAATCTTCCATTTCCAGAACAATCAGAACATACTTTCTAGAATACATAACTAACAAAGGCCAATACACCCTGTTCAAAAATTCAAGTTACAACTTTCTGGATAGTTCCAGTAAATATAGAAATGAAATCTAGTTGTTACAAATACCATATGTTACCAAAATATTTACACTGTACAGGTTAGGTAGTTACATGGAATACAAATAAAATATTTTTTCCATCTTCTTGCAAAATATGCTGTAACTGATCATAACTTTAAATAAAGAAAAATTAATATTTTCAGATTGGAAACAAGTGTTATTAGGTATGGTACATCTAAAGGACTCCATGATCAGTAAATAAAGCAAATAAATAAATAAATAAAAACATTAATTTAGTATGATTTCCTCTTTAGTTGGAGATGTTGTCATTCACATTTTCATCATCATCTTGATTTTTTAGACTTTTTCATTATCACCGTCATCATCATCATCATCATCATCGGAGCAATCATTGTCCCATGTCAGATTGTCTTCGGAGCTATCTAAGTCATTGGTGATGCCTGTCTTCGTAGAGATTGTTCCTACAGATGATCCTTAATCCAAGGATCTATTTACATTAAAGTTCACATAATGACTTTTCTGTTTTCTTGCCAGACGTTACTGCACGCTGTACGGAAACCATCCAGTCTAATTAAAAGCGGTGGTGATGGTCCTTGAAGGTTTGTTTACTGACACCTCCAGCGGTTGTATTCTACTCGTATATAGTATATGGCAAGTAGTGTGTTTTGTTTCTCCAATTCCTGCTTAACTAGCTCCACTAGATGTCCACGAAAACTGTCCAGCACCAGCATGCCTCTCTTGAGCAATAAAGCCTCTGCATGTTGTCCCGCCACACTACTCGAACCAAGCCCTTCATAAAATCTTTGTTTTACAGCCCTTTTCGTGATCATGTACCTGAATTCTTTGAAGAAACTGTTCGTTAAGAAGAGTCTTTTTTTACTGAAATACAACATACACTGGAACAAATCTTCTCTCCTCCTATCCTTTTTATGACCTCATTTGATGCACTCTTCTCACTCGTGGTGTTCCTTCGCACATGAAATAATACTCAGTTCTGGTTGATGTTCATAATATGTGACTGTAGAATTTCATACTCCTGCTGCTGTCGAACAAATTGCTAGAACCCTATAATTCTGTTCCTGTAATCTTAAGGAAGCTGTAATGCCAAAGTCATTCTTCCGGGTAAACTAACTCCATTGCATCCCATCAAATATGTTACTCACCCTCTACTAGCTTTGAATCCTTGATTTAAGATTACGTTCGATTTTGTGATTTTTTTTTTTTTTTTTGCCTTTTTCTTCTTTTTTTTGTTGTTGTTAAGAAGGAAGCCATACTTTCCAGTGTCAACTCAGGTAATTGCAACTCAAAAGCTTTTCTGTCTATTGAACACACAATTTCAATATAAATATTACACAACAACATACCTGTATAAAAACATATAAACCAAACCAAACCCCATGGCACTACAGCCCTTGAAGGGCCTTAGCCTGCCAAGCGACCGCTGCTCAGCCCGAAGGCCTGCAGGTTACGAGGTGTCGTGTGGTCAGCACAACGAATCCTCTTGGCCGTTATTCTTGGCATTCAAGACCGGGGCCGCTATCTCACCGTCAGATAGCTCCTCAATTCTAATCACGTAGGTTGAGTGGACCTCGAACCAGCCCTCAGGTCCAGGTAAAAATCCCTGACCTGGCCAGGAATCGAACCCGGGGCCTCCGGGTGAGAGGCAGGCATGCTACCCTTACACCACAGGGTCGGCTATAAAAACATATAGTGTGTATTTTTATTCCTTGTTTAATGTGTTTTTTTTATAGGTAAGTTGTAGTGTAATGTTGAGAAAGAGGTGTTTTCCCAGTTACTCTTGGCACAAGAGTAGCAACGACCCAATAATTTGGGCAGGGAAATTACACTAGAACATTAAAAAAAAAATACTAATAGGGGTGAGGATAGTAAGCAAATGAGGCCGATACAATAAAGTTTATTTTATCCCTCTGTTTTCTGAATCTTGTTTCCTATCACCCTTTTATATACTTCATCTCTTATTTATCCACCTCCCTTCTTACACTGCACTTCCCACATCAAGTCAAGAAGATGTGTGTTTTAACATTTCTTTCATTACTATAGATTTTAACGACGCTGCCATGCTGGAATTTTGTCATAGAAGGGGGTTCTGTAACTTGCCTATAAATGTATTGAAACACTCTTACACTAAGTCCTTCTAAATGACAGTCAGCTGCACTGGAATTCAGTCCCATGACTTTGAGCATAGAAAGCAAACTTCTAAGCAACTTCATTACATTTCATGTAGCGACTTCTTCATCTGATGATGTTTCAACATGTACTTTTTAATTTGTAAATACCATGTATCATATTAGTGAAATTTATCCTTGTTTTGTAACTATTAGTAACTATTTGAAATTTATTGTAAACAGCTGAAGATGGTCTAATGTGGCCGTAACATGTCCTGTAATTTTTAATAAGATGCTTTTGCAACTTTGAAATAGTAAATGACTTTTAGGTATTGACTAGGTGGAACCATTATAATCATTTTTAATTCATATATTTTAAGCCTGCCTTTGCTGGCGGGACCTAGTGTTTACAGTGCACTAAGTCTTCTGGTATGGGCTAGAGCAATTTTGTTACTTTCATTGATCTGTCTCTGTCTTACCCTTGGCTTTGACAATATGAAAGTGACTGAGGTATGAGCGATGCTAGTAATACCATTCCTTATGCAGCCAGTTCAAAGCAGCTGGAATTGATCCAATTTCTGGGGATATACTAAAGATAATGGGTTGGGATATAGTACCATATCTGAGGTACATATTTGATTATTGTTTGATCGGAGGAGCTATACCAGATGAATGGAGAGTGCTATTGTGTGTATAAAGGAAAGGGTGATAGACATAAAGCTGAAAATTACAGGCCAGTAAGTTTGACATTCGGTGTATGTAAGCTTTGGGAAGGCATTCTTTCTGATTATATTAGACATGTTTGTGAAATTAATAACTGGTTCGATAGAAGGCAGTTCGGTTTTAGGAAAGGTTATTCCACTGAAGCTCAACTTGTAGGATTCCAGCAAGATATAACAGATATCATGGATTCTGGAGGTCAAGTGGACTGTATCGCGATTGACCTGTCTAAAGCATTTGATAGGGTGGATCATGGGAGGCTACTGGCAAAAATTAGTGCAATTGGACTAGGAAGAAGAGTGACTGAATGGGTTGCTATATTTCTAAAAAATAGATGTCAGAGAATAAGAGTAGGTGAAGCTTTATCTGACCCTGTAATAATTAAGAGGGGAATTCCTCAAGGCAGTATTGTTGGACCTTTATGTTTTCTTATATATATAAATGATATGAGTAAAAGAGTGGAATTGGAGGTAAGGCTTCTTGCGGATGATGTTATTCTGTATAGAGTGTCAAAAAATGCTTTCACAGCCGCAGATCTTAAAATCACAGCAATAGAACCAGCTTTTGGGTGGTTAGGCCGTGTGCATTATGCAGAGTTTCGTCCAGACGTGCCATTTGGACTCATCAGCTGGAATGGCACGCCCCTCCAGGACTCTGCTTAGCAGGCAGACCAAACTGTGTGGCCCCGCCGAGTTAGCAAATCAAGTTTGCTAACCTGCTAAAGGAGAAATCATTTCTCCGTTCAAAAAATGCTCCCCCATTGGAGATACAATGTCAAAAAATGCTTTCACAGCCGCAGATCTTAAAATCACAGCAATAGAACCAGCTTTTGGGTGGTTAGGCCGTGTGCATTATGCAGAGTTTCGTCCAGACGTGCCATTTGGACTCATCAGCTGGAATGGCACGCCCCTCCAGGACTCTGCTTAGCAGGCAGACCAAACTGTGTGGCCCCGCCGAGTTAGCAAATCAAGTTTGCTAACCTGCTAAAGGAGAAATCATTTCTCCGTTCAAAAAATGCTCCCCCATTGGAGATACAATGTCAAAAAATGCTTTCACAGCCGCAGATCTTAAAATCACAGCAATAGAACCAGCTTTTGGGTGGTTAGGCCGTGTGCATTATGCAGAGTTTCGTCCAGACGTGCCATTTGGACTCATCAGCTGGAATGGCACGCCCCTCCAGGACTCTGCTTAGCAGGCAGACCAAACTGTGTGGCCCCGCCGAGTTAGCAAATCAAGTTTGCTAACCTGCTAAAGGAGAAATCATTTCTCCGTTCAAAAAATGCTCCCCCATTGGAGATACAATGTCAAAAAATGCTTTCACAGCCGCAGATCTTAAAATCACAGCAATAGAACCAGCTTTTGGGTGGTTAGGCCGTGTGCATTATGCAGAGTTTCGTCCAGACGTGCCATTTGGACTCATCAGCTGGAATGGCACGCCCCTCCAGGACTCTGCTTAGCAGGCAGACCAAACTGTGTGGCCCCGCCGAGTTAGCAAATCAAGTTTGCTAACCTGCTAAAGGAGAAATCATTTCTCCGTTCAAAAAATGCTCCCCCATTGGAGATACAATGTCAAAAAATGCTTTCACAGCCGCAGATCTTAAAATCACAGCAATAGAACCAGCTTTTGGGTGGTTAGGCCGTGTGCATTATGCAGAGTTTCATCCAGACGTGCCATTTGGACTCATCAGCTGGAATGGCACGCCCCTCCAGGACTCTGCTTAGCAGGCAGACCAAACTGTGTGGCCCCGCCGAGTTAGCAAATCAAGTTTGCTAACCTGCTAAAGGAGAAATCATTTCTCCGTTCAAAAAATGCTCCCCCCATTGGAGATACAATGTCAAAAAATGCTTTCACAGCCGCAGATCTTAAAATCACAGCAATAGAACCAGCTTTTGGGTGGTTAGGCCGTGTGCATTATGCAGAGTTTCGTCCAGACGTGCCATTTGGACTCATCAGCTGGAATGGCACGCCCCTCCAGGACTCTGCTTAGCAGGCAGACCAAACTGTGTGGCCCCGCCGAGTTAGCAAATCAAGTTTGCTAACCTGCTAAAGGAGAAATCATTTCTCCGTTCAAAAAATGCTCCCCCATTGGAGATACAATGTCAAAAAATGCTTTCACAGCCGCAGATCTTAAAATCACAGCAATAGAACCAGCTTTTGGGTGGTTAGGCCGTGTGCATTATGCAGAGTTTCGTCCAGACGTGCCATTTGGACTCATCAGCTGGAATGGCACGCCCCTCCAGGACTCTGCTTAGCAGGCAGACCAAACTGTGTGGCCCCGCCGAGTTAGCAAATCAAGTTTGCTAACCTGCTAAAGGAGAAATCATTTCTCCGTTCAAAAAATGCTCCCCCATTGGAGATACAATGTCAAAAAATGCTTTCACAGCCGCAGATCTTAAAATCACAGCAATAGAACCAGCTTTTGGGTGGTTAGGCCGTGTGCATTATGCAGAGTTTCGTCCAGACGTGCCATTTGGACTCATCAGCTGGAATGGCACGCCCCTCCAGGACTCTGCTTAGCAGGCAGACCAAACTGTGTGGCCCCGCCGAGTTAGCAAATCAAGTTTGCTAACCTGCTAAAGGAGAAATCATTTCTCCGTTCAAAAAATGCTCCCCCATTGGAGATACAATGTCAAAAAATGCTTTCACAGCCGCAGATCTTAAAATCACAGCAATAGAACCAGCTTTTGGGTGGTTAGGCCGTGTGCATTATGCAGAGTTTCGTCCAGACGTGCCATTTGGACTCATCAGCTGGAATGGCACGCCCCTCCAGGACTCTGCTTAGCAGGCAGACCAAACTGTGTGGCCCCGCCGAGTTAGCAAATCAAGTTTGCTAACCTGCTAAAGGAGAAATCATTTCTCCGTTCAAAAAATGCTCCCCCATTGGAGATACAATGTCAAAAAATGCCATTCCAGCTGATGAGTCCAAATGGCACGTCTGGACGAAACTCTGCATAATGCACACGGCCTAACCACCCAAAAGCTGGTTCTATTGCTGTGATTTTAAGATCTGCGGCTGTGAAAGCATTTTTTGACATTGTATCTCCAATGGGGGAGCATTTTTTGAACGGAGAAATGATTTCTCCTTTAGCAGGTTAGCAAACTTGATTTGCTAACTCGGCGGGGCCACACAGTTTGGTCTGCCTGCTAAGCAGAGTCCTGGAGGGGCGTGCCATTCCAGCTGATGAGTCCAAATGGCACGTCTGGACGAAACTCTGCATAATGCACACGGCCTAACCACCCAAAAGCTGGTTCTATTGCTGTGATTTTAAGATCTGCGGCTGTGAAAGCATTTTTTGACATTGTATCTCCAATGGGGGAGCATTTTTTGAACGGAGAAATGATTTCTCCTTTAGCAGGTTAGCAAACTTGATTTGCTAACTCGGCGGGGCCACACAGTTTGGTCTGCCTGCTAAGCAGAGTCCTGGAGGGGCGTGCCATTCCAGCTGATGAGTCCAAATGGCACGTCTGGACGAAACTCTGCATAATGCACACGGCCTAACCACCCAAAAGCTGGTTCTATTGCTGTGATTTTAAGATCTGCGGCTGTGAAAGCATTTTTTGACATTGTATCTCCAATGGGGGAGCATTTTTTGAACGGAGAAATGATTTCTCCTTTAGCAGGTTAGCAAACTTGATTTGCTAACTCGGCGGGGCCACACAGTTTGGTCTGCCTGCTAAGCAGAGTCCTGGAGGGGCGTGCCATTCCAGCTGATGAGTCCAAATGGCACGTCTGGACGAAACTCTGCATAATGCACACGGCCTAACCACCCAAAAGCTGGTTCTATTGCTGTGATTTTAAGATCTGCGGCTGTGAAAGCATTTTTTGACATTGTATCTCCAATGGGGGAGCATTTTTTGAACGGAGAAATGATTTCTCCTTTAGCAGGTTAGCAAACTTGATTTGCTAACTCGGCGGGGCCACACAGTTTGGTCTGCCTGCTAAGCAGAGTCCTGGAGGGGCGTGCCATTCCAGCTGATGAGTCCAAATGGCACGTCTGGACGAAACTCTGCATAATGCACACGGCCTAACCACCCAAAAGCTGGTTCTATTGCTGTGATTTTAAGATCTGCGGCTGTGAAAGCATTTTTTGACATTGTATCTCCAATGGGGGAGCATTTTTTGAACGGAGAAATGATTTCTCCTTTAGCAGGTTAGCAAACTTGATTTGCTAACTCGGCGGGGCCACACAGTTTGGTCTGCCTGCTAAGCAGAGTCCTGGAGGGGCGTGCCATTCCAGCTGATGAGTCCAAATGGCACGTCTGGACGAAACTCTGCATAATGCACACGGCCTAACCACCCAAAAGCTGGTTCTATTGCTGTGATTTTAAGATCTGCGGCTGTGAAAGCATTTTTTGACATTGTATCTCCAATGGGGGAGCATTTTTTGAACGGAGAAATGATTTCTCCTTTAGCAGGTTAGCAAACTTGATTTGCTAACTCGGCGGGGCCACACAGTTTGGTCTGCCTGCTAAGCAGAGTCCTGGAGGGGCGTGCCATTCCAGCTGATGAGTCCAAATGGCACGTCTGGACGAAACTCTGCATAATGCACACGGCCTAACCACCCAAAAGCTGGTTCTATTGCTGTGATTTTAAGATCTGCGGCTGTGAAAGCATTTTTTGACATTGTATCTCCAATGGGGGAGCATTTTTTGAACGGAGAAATGATTTCTCCTTTAGCAGGTTAGCAAACTTGATTTGCTAACTCGGCGGGGCCACACAGTTTGGTCTGCCTGCTAAGCAGAGTCCTGGAGGGGCGTGCCATTCCAGCTGATGAGTCCAAATGGCACGTCTGGACGAAACTCTGCATAATGCACACGGCCTAACCACCCAAAAGCTGGTTCTATTGCTGTGATTTTAAGATCTGCGGCTGTGAAAGCATTTTTTGACATTGTATCTCCAATGGGGGAGCATTTTTTGAACGGAGAAATGATTTCTCCTTTAGCAGGTTAGCAAACTTGATTTGCTAACTCGGCGGGGCCACACAGTTTGGTCTGCCTGCTAAGCAGAGTCCTGGAGGGGCGTGCCATTCCAGCTGATGAGTCCAAATGGCACGTCTGGACGAAACTCTGCATAATGCACACGGCCTAACCACCCAAAAGCTGGTTCTATTGCTGTGATTTTAAGATCTGCGGCTGTGAAAGCATTTTTTGACATTGTATCTCCAATGGGGGAGCATTTTTTGAACGGAGAAATGATTTCTCCTTTAGCAGGTTAGCAAACTTGATTTGCTAACTCGGCGGGGCCACACAGTTTGGTCTGCCTGCTAAGCAGAGTCCTGGAGGGGCGTGCCATTCCAGCTGATGAGTCCAAATGGCACGTCTGGACGAAACTCTGCATAATGCACACGGCCTAACCACCCAAAAGCTGGTTCTATTGCTGTGATTTTAAGATCTGCGGCTGTGAAAGCATTTTTTGACATTGTATCTCCAGTGGGGGAGCATTTTTTGAACGGAGAAATGATTTCTCCTTTAGCAGGTTAGCAAACTTGATTTGCTAACTCGGCGGGGCCACACAGTTTGGTCATACTCCAGCACTACGCATGTCCACACATTTTTTCGGCTGGGTGGCGCTCTTTCTTGCTGCGGCTCAGTCGGCCCAAGAATAATCTTATGGGCAGACGCCTCGTTGGCTGTCGCCTTCCCTCACCATGCTGTCCAACTCCTGCCTAGTTAAGAATGTGGACACTCATTATACTCCGGCTGAACTTCGCCAATGGTTGTGTGACAACAATACTCCCACTTCTGTGGTCTTGCGCCTTCAAGATGCCTCTTCGGGACAACCTTCACCGGACATCGTGGTGTTCTTCAGTTCCTCCATTTGTGCGCATAGCGCTCTCCGCTCCGGCTACTTATACCTCCTCTATTCTGATCATCCCGTTCTTCCTACTCCGGCCCATATTCTTGAGAAACTCGCCTCCGATCCTGATTTCTTAACTAAGTTTCCCTCCCTCGCGCAGCCTCCCTCAACCACTGTTTGTTCTCCCGTGTCCACCACTCCTCCCGTTACTACTGTCGCCACTACCATCATCACTTCCGTTTCTTCTTCCCCTTCTTGTGTCCTTTCCTGTGTTCCGTTTACTTCTCCCTCTACCGTCACGTACAGTCACTCCTCCCCTATCATGTCCACCGCCCCGCTTTCCTGCACTCCGCCCATTCCTACATTTCAATCGTCACCTGCAACTCACCTGGATGATACACTCGCTGCTTCGTCTGTCTCTCGCGGCTCTGCCGCCCATTCTCCATCGACTTCTCCGCCATCTGTCCCACCGAGCTGTGTCGTCCGTGGGATTGCACCTGACGTTTCGGACCAGGATATTCTTCAAGAACTGCAACAGGAGGGCCTCCCTGTCCGCCGGGTATTTCGCATCCTAAACACCGATGGCCCGACGTTTATGGTACGCCTTCGCCTCGCCTCCTCTGCTGATGTCGACCGTCTTCTCACCACCGGCGTCCGTTTTCGAGGACGTCTCCATCGGGTGGAGCGTTCTCGCTCCCCCCCGCGGCTTGCTGGATTTCCTCGTTACACGTCTCCTCCTTCTCCTTCACCCACTATTCCCCCGCCGCCACCCATCCCCCCACCAACACCCATCTCCCTCCCAGTTCCCCAGTCTCCATTCAGCCTTCCGCCACTCTCAATCCTAGAACTTCTTCGTCTCCTGGCCACTTCCGTTACGAATCTCACGACTAATCTGTACTACCTCCTTCTTCAATACTACCCCTGTCCTTCTCCTTATGCCTTCTTTTCGAACCCTCTCACTATTCCTCCACAGCACTTGTGAATATTTGTCTCTTTTCTGTAACACTTTCATGTTCTGTGTACTTTTCTGCCATTGCGCGCCCGAGATATACCAACTCCTCCCTCAATAAACATGTACCCAGTTGGGGTCCGCCCCGGTGTGTGTGGTGTGGGTCTGCCCTGTGGGCCCCTTTGCGGATCACGGCCCCCTGCGCCACAGCTATAACCCGCTCTTTTACGTATGTACGATACATACTCTCTTAATTCTGTCTTTCAGTAACATTTCCTTCCTTCTCATGGCCGAAGAGCTGCTTTGTTCAGCTGATGGCCCGCCTCCCCTTTGGGAGGAATGAAATGACCTCATGGACGATGGACGACGACAGTTTGGTCTGCCTGCTAAGCAGAGTCCTGGAGGGGCGTGCCATTCCAGCTGATGAGTCCAAATGGCACGTCTGGACGAAACTCTGCATAATGCACACGGCCTAACCACCCAAAAGCTGGTTCTATTGCTGTGATTTTAAGATCTGCGGCTGTGAAAGCATTTTTTGACATTGTATCTCCAATGGGGGAGCATTTTTTGAACGGAGAAATGATTTCTCCTTTAGCAGGTTAGCAAACTTGATTTGCTAACTCGGCGGGGCCACACAGTTTGGTCTGCCTGCTAAGCAGAGTCCTGGAGGGGCGTGCCATTCCAGCTGATGAGTCCAAATGGCACGTCTGGACGAAACTCTGCATAATGCACACGGCCTAACCACCCAAAAGCTGGTTCTATTGCTGTGATTCTGTATAGAGTAATAAATAATTTACAAGATTCTGAGCAACTGCAACGTGACCTCGATAATGTTGTGAGATGGACAGCAGGCAGTGGTATGTTGATAAACGGGGTTAAAAGTCAGGTTGTGAGTTTCACAAATAGAAAAAGTCCTCTCAGTTTTAATTACTGAGTTGATGGGGTGAAAGTTCCTGTTGGGGATCATTGTAAGTATCTAGGTGTTAATATAAGGAAAGACCTTCATTGGGGTAATCACACAAATGGGATTGTAAATAAAGGGTACACATGGTTATGAGGGTGTTTAAGGGTTGTAGTAAGGATGTAAAGGAGAGGGCATGTAAGTCTCTGGTAAGACCCCAAGTAGAGTATGGTTCCAGTGTATGGGACCCTCACCAGGATTACGTGATTCAAGAATTGGAAAAAATCCAAAGAAAAGCAGCTTGATTTGGTCTGGGCGATTTCCGACAAAAGGGTAGCGTTACAAAAATGTTGCAAAGTTTGGGTTGGGAAGAATTGAGAGAAAGAAGAAGAGCTGCTCGACTAAGTGGTATGTTACATGTAATAACTTAATGTTATTATTTCAATCTAAGTGGTATGTTCCGAGCCGTCAGCGGAGAGATGGCGTGGAATTACATTAGTAGACGAATAAGTGTGAGTGGCGTTTATAAATGTAGGAAAGATCGCAATGTGAAGATAAAGTTGGAATTCAGAAGGACAAACTGGGGCAAATATTCTTTTATAGGAAGGGGAGTTAGGGATTGGAATAACTTACCAAAGGAGACGTTTAATAAATTTCCAATTTCTTTGAAATCATTTAGGAAAAGGCTAGGAAAACAACAGATAGGGAATCTGCCACCTGGGCGACTGCCCTAAATGCAGATCAGTATTGATTGATTGATTGATGAATGGTGTGAAAATGTTGCTCATAGGGTCGGTTGGTGCATGCCTTTCAGTGGGCTTGGCAGACTGATATGTAATAGCAACTTCAGGCTCGGTGAGGAAAGCAACGGGAAACTACCTCACTCCTCATTTCCCTAGTACGCCTTTTCAGTGATGTCTAGGCCATCTATGACAGCTGATGGCAGAACTGTTGAGGTTCCAACCAGCCTTAGGGCTGATGACTGAACATACATACATACATACATACATACATACATACATACATACATACATACATACATACATACATACATATACATATTCTAAGCAACTAAATTGTACAGCCGGTCAGATGAGGGGAGAGCCTATTTCTATGAAGCAAATGTGTGCTTCTCCTTTCTGTGCTTCACCTTCCCACACTGCCCTATCGTGTTTTCTTCTGTGTATGCACATATCCTTATTCCAAGCTCTATATATTAAACTAGCAAGATACCCGTGCTTCGCTACGGTATTATACTGAAATTCATAATTGAATGCTTAACGTGTTATATATAATCCTCCGAAATTCGCGATCTGACTCGTTTTCTGAGAGATTACATCGAAGTTCCTCACATTTTTCAATCCTTCTTTCCAGCAATCGATTTCGTACTTCCCGGGCTATGTCCAGGTATTCCACGCGGTCAGTTGGGTCCCTAAATCTTTGTCATCTTTTCCTATAAGCATTTTTAGTATGGATCAAATCCTGAAGGAGATCCGGCGTGGTGTCGTCTTGGGTGCCTTGGCGGTACTGAACCCGCGGCCGGACTGTATTCGTAGACATTACCAGGCCAGGACCCGTTTCCAGCACAGTCCCCACATTTTGACGACGGTCCAGAACATTATTATTATTATTATTATTATTGTTGTTATTATTATTAGATGTTCTGGACCCCACAGCAAGATACAAGACCGCTACTTAGCGGTAAATTACATCTGCTGCCATTGTCATTGTTGACAATGTGACCAGCACCATTGTCGCGCGTAGGCAAGTGTGCGGGATTTCTGGCGATACGAAAGACATACTTCCGTGCAATATTGACCTTATTATAGAGGTGAACAATTGCACCGTCAATATCATTCCTATCGTTTATTTCAAATGTGTTTAAATTTTTATTTATATGCCAGGAGAGTCTGCTGTAATCTAAGAACTTCTCCGAAGGAAAAGATGGCTGTTGAAAACAAACCCAGGAAAGATTAAAAATGATCAGTTTATGATCAGAATAAGTACGGTACATCGAAAATGTACAGCTCGTTTCCAATCATTCGACGGGGTCAGGAATGGAATGAGTAAAGCCCCATCTCGCGGCGACAATAGGAATTGTGCCGGCTGCCGAAGCACTCCTCTGGGTCAATGATTGATGAATTACAAATGAAATTAAATATTGGACAGTGTTGCTGGAATGAATAATGACAGGGAAACCCGGAGTATCCGGAGAAAAACCTGTCCCGCCTCCGTTTTGTCCAGCAAGAATGTCATATGGAGTGATCAGGATTTGAACCACGGAACCCAGCTGTTAGAGGCCGGCGCGCTGCCGCCTGAGCAACGGAGGATCCTTATAAGTACATTATGAACAGTAAAATCATTTGGTCTCACCTCCTTTTACACACCAATGCCGTTAAATTTATTTAACCCCCCCAAAAAAGAATTAAAAGAAGGCGTGTTTCTTTATGTTTGAAGGAGATTCCAAACACCAATGTTCACGTCAGTTACCTTCAGTTTTGAGATATAAGTATCCCCATAAAAATAATTCAGTTATTTAACTTCCTCTCACAATCCTCCCCATCCCCCCTAAGTGAATTTACTGGCAAAAAAATACTTGTTACTTTTATAGTAAAGGATCTTCTAAATACCAATTATCACGAGTCCTCATGATAGGAATTCAATTCCTTTTCACTCTCGCCCCTCCCCCCCATAATTGTTTCCCCCCAAAACGCGTTTTCTTTGTTTTTGAAGGAGATCCAATTACCAATTTTCACGTCTGTAACAACCTCTAGTTTTCTTTCTCATACAATTAAGTCAATTAATTTTCAATTCTTTCACCCCACTCCCCTTCATTGGATTTTCCGAGAATACGTGTTTCTTTACTTTTAAAGCAGATTCCATATATCAAATTTCACGTCTGTAACATCTTCAGATATCAGCAGCCGAATTAAAAAAATTCAACACCATTTTCAGTCACCTTTACCCCCCCCCACCTTCCGACAAAGCGGTATTTCCGAAAACTCAAAATACACTTTTCTTTATTTTTAATAGAGATTGAAATATACCATTTTTCACTTCTGTAACATGTTAAGTTTTTTTTTTGAGATATACTGTACCAGATCCATAATAGACTATATCTTAACAGACTTTGAATTCAGGAAATCTGTTAGGAATGTAAGAGTTTTTCGGGGATTTTTCGATGATACAGACCACTATCTGATCTGTAGTGAACTAAGTATCTCTAGGCCTATGGTAGAGAAAGTGAAATCTGTCTGCAAACGAATAAGGGTAGAAAATCTCCAGGACGAGGAAATTAGACAGAAGTACATGGATATGATTAGTGAGAAGTTTCGAACAGTAGACAGTAAGCAGGTTCAGGATATAGAAAGTGAATGGGTGGCATACAGGGATGCTGTAGTAGAAACAGCAAGGGAATGCCTGGGAACAACTGTGTGTAAAGATGGGAAAAGGCGAACATCTTGGTGGAATGATGAAGTGAGAGCAGCCTGTAAACGTAAAAAGAAGGCTTATCAGAAATGGCTCCAAACAAGGGCTGAGGCAGACAGGGATTGGTACGTAGATGAAAGAAACAGAGCGAAACAAATAGTTGTTGAATCCAAAAAGAAGTCATGGGAAGATTTTGGTAATAACCTGGAAAGGCTAGGTCAAGCAGCAGGGAAACCTTTCTGGACAGTAATAAAGAATCTTAGGAAGGGAGGGAAAAAGGAAATGAACAGTGTTTTGAGTAATTCAGGTGAACTCATAATAGACCCCAGGGAATCACTGGAGAGGTGGAGGGAATATTTTGAACATCTTCTCAATGTAAAAGGAAATCATCATGGTGGTGTTGCAAACAGCCAAGCTCATGAGGAGGAGGAAAATGATGGTGAAATTATGCTTGAGGAAGTGGAAAGGATAGTAAATAAACTCCATTGTCATAAGGCAGCAGGAATAGATGAAATTAGACCTGAAATGGTGAAGTATAGTGGGAAGGCAGGGATGAAATGGCTTCATAGTGTAGTAAAATTAGCATGGAGTGTTGGTAAAGTACCTTCAGATTGGACAAAAGCAGTAATTGCACCTATCTACAAGCACGGAAACAGGAAGGATTGCAACAACTATCGAGGTATCTCATTGATTCACTGATTCACTGGCATCTTGGAAGGGAGGGTGCGATCAGTCGTTGAGGGGAAGTTGAATGAAAACCAGTGTGGTTTCAGACCACAGAGAGGCTGTCAGAATCAGATTTTCAGTATGCGCCAGGTAATTGAAAAATGCTACGACAGGAATAGGCAGTTGTGTTTATGTTTCATAGATCTAGAGAAAGCATATGACAGGGTACCGAGGGAAACGATGTTCGCCATACTGGGGGACTATGGAATTAAAGGTAGATTATTAAAATCAATCAAAGGAATTTATGTTGACAATTGGGCTTCAGTGAGAATTGATGGTAGAATGAGTTCTTGGTTCAGGGTACTTACAGGAGCTAGACAAGGCTGTAATCTTTCACCTTTGCTGTTCATAGTTTACATGGATCATCTGCTGAAAGTTATAAAATGGCAGGGAGGGATTCAGTTAGGTGGAAATGTAGTAAGCAGTTTGGCCTATGCTGACGACTTGGTCTTAATGGCAGACTGTACCGAAAGCCTGCAGTCTAATATCTTGGAACTTGAAAATAGGTGCAATGAGTATGGTATGAAAATTAGCCTCTTGAAGACTAAATTGATGTCAGTAGGTAAGAAATTCAACAGAATTGAATGTCAGATTGGTGATACAAAGCTAGAACAGGTCGATAATTTCAAGTATTTAGGTTGTGTGTTCTCCCAGGATGGTAATATAGTAAGTGAGATTGAATCAAGATGTAGTAAAGCTAATGCAGTGAGCTTGCAGTTGCGATCAGCAGTATTCTGTAAGAAGGAAGTCAGCTCCCAGACGAAACTATCTTTACATCGGTCTGTTTTCAGACCAACTTTGCTTTACGGGAGCGAAAGCTGGGTGGACTCAGGATATCTTATTCATAAGTTAGAAGTAACAGACATGAAAGTAGCAAGAATGATTGCTGGTACAAACAGGTGGGAACAATGGTAGGAGGGTACTCGGAATGAGGAGATAAAGGCTAATTTAGGAATGAACTCGATGGATGAAGCTGTATGCATAAACCGGCTTCGGTGGTGGGGTCATGTGAGACGAATGGAGGAGGATAGGTTACCTAGGAGAGTAATGGACTCTGTTATGGAGGGTAGGAGAAGTAGAGGGAGACCAAGACGACGATGGTTAGACTCGGTTTCTAACGATTTAAAGATAAGAGGTATAGAACTAAATGAGGCCACAACACTAGTTGCAAATCGAGGATTGTGACGACGTTTAGTAAATTCTCAGAGGCTTGCAGACTGAACACTGAAAGGCATAACAGTCTATAATGATTATGTATGTATGTATGTATATACTGTAGAAATTCTCATTTTAAAATTTCACCCGTTTTTAGTTCCCCTTAAATGGGGTTTCCAAAAACAAATCAGCTATGTTTCTTTACATTTACAGGAGATTCCAAATACCCACTTTTTACGTCTGTAACATTTTACGTTTCTCAGATATTCTGTTGATATAGTCTTTCAAAAAATTCACCCTAATTTGTCACCCCTTTTTAACCGCCATTAATTCGATGTTCCAAAAACAAAAAATATTTGTTTCTTTATTGTTAAAGGAGATCCCATATACAAATTTTCAGTTCTGAAATATCTTCAGTTTCTGAGATATATGTATCCTTATTAAAGGCATTCAACCCATTATTCACCCTTTTACACCCATCCTATTGGGATTTACAGAAAACAAAAAAATACGTGTTCCTTTATTCTTAAAGGAGATTCAGAATTCCTATTTTTACATCTGTAAACTTTTAAAGTTTTAAGATGTAGACACACTCATTTTAAAAATTCACCCTCCTTTCCACCCCCCATTATTTGGATTTTCCAGAAACGAAAAAATGCCTGTTTCTTTATTTTTAAAATAGATCCCAAATACCAATTTTCAGGTCTGTAATATCTTCAGGTCCTGAAATATAAGTAGCCTCATTAAAGGTATTCAATCCCTTTTATACCCTTTCCACCCTTCCTATTGGGATTTTCCGAGAACAAAAAAATATGTGTTTCTTTATTTTTAAAGGAGATTCTAAATACCACATCTATAAGCTTTAAAAGTTTTGAGATATAGATACACTCATTTTAAAAATTTCCCCCTTTTCACCCCCCCACCCCCATTAATTGGATTTTCAAAAAAAAGGGTTTCTTTATTTTTAAAGGAGATCCCAAACACCAATTTTCAGGTCTGTAATATCTTCAGTTTCTGAGATATAAGTATCCTCATTAAAGGCATTCAACCCCTTTTTAATCCCTTTTCATCCCACCTATTGGAATTTTGCAAAAACACAAAAATACGTGTTTCTTTATTTTTAATGAAGATTCTAAATACCAATTTTTACATCTGTAAACTTTAAAAGTTTTGAGATATAGATGCACTCATTTTAAATATTCAGCCCCCTTTTCTCCCTCCCATTAATTAGATTTTCCAAAAACTAAAAATTACATGTTTTTTTTATTTTTAAAAGAGATCAAAAGTACCAGTTTTCAGGTCTGTAATATCTTCAGTTTCTGAGATATAAGTACCGGTATCCTGACTAAAGGCATTCAACCTCTTTTACACCCTTTTTCACCCCTCCTATTGGGATTTTCTGAAAACAAAAAAATACGTGTTTCCTTATTTTTAAAGAAGATTCTAAATACCAATTTTTACATCTGTAAACTTTTAAAGTTTTGAGATATAGATACACTCATTTTAAAATTTCACACCCCTTTTTACCCCCTTAGCGACGGAATATCCAAAAATCCTATCTTAGTGAGCACCTACATCTTAATATGAATGTATCCCTAAAATTTCATTTCTTTATGTCCAGTAGTTTTGGCTCGGCGATGATGAATCAGTCAGTCAGTCAGTCAGGACAAGTTATTTTATATTTATAGACTAGCAATATACCCGTGCTCCGCTACGGTGTTATACCGAAATTTGTAATTGAATGCTTATTGTTGAATGCCGAAATTCGCGATCTGACTCGTTTTCTGCGAGAATCCACCAAAATTCGAGATCTGACTCGTTTTCTAATAGATTACGGCAAGTTTCCTCCCATTTTTCAAACTTCCTTTTCAGCAATCGATTTCGTACTTCAAGGGTTAAGCTCAGGTATTCCTCCCGGTCAGTTGGGTCCCTAAATCTTTGCCATCTTTTCCTATAAGCATTTTAAATATGGATCAAATCATTCAGGAGATCCGGCGTGGTGTCGTCCTGGATGCCTTGGCAGTACTGAACCCGTGGCCGGACTGCATTCTTAGTCATTAGCAGTCCAGGACCCGTTTCCAGCGCGGTCCGCACATTTGACGACGGTCCACAACATTATTATTATTATTATTATTATTATTATTATTATTATTATTATTATTATTATTATTATTATAGATGTTCTGGACCCCACAGCAAGATGCAAGACCGCTACTTGGCGGTAACTTACACCCGCTGCCATTGTCATTGTTGACAATGTGACCAGCACCATCGTCGCGCGTAGGCAAATGTGCGGGATTTCTTGCGATACGAATGACATACTTCCATGCATTATTGACCTTATTATAGAGGTGAACGGACGGTCAATCTCTTTCCTATCGTTTATTTCAAATTAGTTTAAATTTTTATTTATATGCCAGCAGAATCTACTGTAATCTAAGAACGTTCTCCGAAGGAAAAGATGGTTCTTGAAAATGAACCCAGGAAAGGTTAGAAATGATCGGTTTATGATCAGAATAAGTTCATCGAAAATCTACAGCCTGTTTCCAGTCATTCGACAGGGTCAGGAATGGAATGAATAAAGCCCCGTCTAGCGGCGACAATAGGAATTGTTCCGGCTGCCGAAGCCTGTCGCACTTCTGTGGGGCAATGATTAATAAATGACAAATGAAATGAACTGATATTGGACAGTGTTGCTGGAGTGAATGATGACAGGGAAAACCGGAGTATTCGGAGAAAAACCTGTCCCGCCTCCTTTTTGTCCAGCACGAATGTCACATGGAGTGACCGGGATTTAAACCACGGAACCCAGCTGTGAGAGGCCGGCGCGCTGCTGCCTGAGCAACGGAGGCTCCTTGTAAGTACATTGCGAACAGTAAAATCAATTAGTCTCCCCTCCTTTTACACCCCACCGCCGTTAAGTTTATTTACCCCCCCCCCCAAAAAAAGAATGAAAAGATGGCGTGCTTCTTTATGTTTAAAGGAGATTCCAAACACCAATGTGGTCACGTCTATTACCTTCAGTTTTGAGATATAAGTATACCCATAAAAATAATTCACTTTTTTCACTTCCTTTCAAACTCCTCCCCCTCCCCCCTAAGTGAATTTCCCGGCAAAAAATACTTGTTTCTTTAATAGTAAAGGGTTTTCTAAATACCAAATATCACGACTCTAACTTCTTCAGTTTTAGATTTATGTGTCCTCACGAAAGGAATTCAATTCCTCTTCACTCCCCCCCCCCCCACACACCCCAAGATGGTTTCCCCCCAAAACGTTTTCCTTTGTTTTAAAAGGAGATCCAAATACCAAATTTCACGTCTGTAATAATTTTAGTTTTTATTAGCTTATGTATTCTCATACAAATAAGTCAATTAATTTTTCTTTTCTTTAACCCCCCCCCCCCTCATAGGATTTTCCGAGAATACGTGTTTCTTTACTTTTAAAGCAGATTCCAAATATCACATTTCACGTCTGTAACATCTTCATTTTTGAGATATCAGTAGCCTAATTAAAAGAATTCAACACCATTTTCAGTCATTATTAACTACCCCCTCCACCCAAGTGGCATTTCCGAAAACAAAAAAAATACATGTTTCTTTATTTTTAAAGGAGATTCTAAGTACAAATTATTACATCTATAAACTTTAGAAGTTTTGATATATAGATATACTCATTTTAAAAATTCACCCCCTATTAATTGGATATTCCAAAAACCAAAAAATACGTGTTTCTTTATTTTTAAAGGAGATCTCAAACGCCAATTTTCAGGTCTGTAATATCTTCATGTTCTGAAATATAAGTAGCCTCATTTAAGGCATTCAATCCCTTTTTCACCCTTTTCCACCCTTCCTATTGGGATTTTCCGAAAACAAAATAATACGTGTTTCCTTATTTTTAAAGGATATGCTAAAGACCAATTTTTACATCTATAAACTTTAAAAGTTTTGAGATATAGATACACTCATTTTAAAAATTCACCCCCCTTTTCACCCCCATTAATTGGATTTTCCGAAAACAAAAATATACACGTTTCTTTATTTTTAAAGGAGCTCCCAGACACCAATTTTTAGGTCTGTAATATCTTCATTTTCTGAGATATAAGTATCCTCATTAAATTCACTCAAACAATTTTGCACCCCTTTTCACCCTGCCTATTGCGATTTTCGGAAAACAAAAAAAATACGTGTTTCTTTATTTTCAATGAAGATTCTAAATACCAATTTTTACATCTGTAAACTTTCAAAGTTTTGAGATATAGATACACTAATTTTAAAATTCACCCCCCCATTTCACCCTCCCAATTATTGGATTTTCCAAAAATAAAAAATACGTGTTTCTTTATTTTTAAAAGAGATCAAAAGTACCAATTTTCAGGTCTGTAATATGTTCAGTTTCTGAGATATGTACCGGTATCCTCATTAAAGGCATTCAACCAATATTTCACCCTTTTTCACCCCTCCCATTGGAATTTTCCGAAAACAAAAAAATACGTGTTTCCTTATTTTTAAAGGAGATTCTAAATACCAATCTGTACATCTGTAAACCTTTAAAGTGTTGAGATATAGATACACTCATTTTAAAATTTCACCCCCTTTTTCACCCCCTTAGAGACGGAATATCCAAAAATCCTCTCTTAGCGAGCACCTACATCTTATTATGAATGTATCCTCAAAATTTCATTTCTTTATGTCAAGTAGTTTTGGCTCGGCGATGATGAATCAGTCAGTCAGTCAGGACAAGTTACTTTATATATATATAGATTTGTATTCTTACATTTGTTTGTCTCCCTTAACCAACATGAATTGGAAAAGTGTCTTCCTTTTATATGTTCTTCAGTCTTGATCTGGACAATGTAGGATAAATATGGAAGCTGGATGAAAAACAGGAAAAGGGAAGAGACAAATGATAAAAGTTTTCTACAGATTGTAGAAGACTAGGAACTTAGACAAAACACAAGAGGTAGAATGGAACCCAATGAGTTAATACGAAGGTCGATCAAAATTAAATGGGATTTTTGTTCCTGAACATCAACAGTTGGTAGGACTGACCCCACGCTTCTGCTATGCTTAGGCGGGACTGTTAGGAGTGGGGAGAATGTGCTGTTAGATATATCCCACCGTTTTGTCAGTAACGCTCACAGTGTCGGAGCAACAGGTGCACCCCTCCACTGCATAACGCATAATTACAAAATGTTTTGCTCGTGAAGGAGTTACAGCGACGGAAATTTGCCAGAGATTGACTGCGCAGTTCGGTGATCAAATATTGTCAAGGACGCGTGTGTTTGCTTGGCATAAAAATTTCAAGGAAGTACGAAAACATGTGGAAAATCAGCAACATGATCTCCATCTTTGGACCAGCATTACAGACGAAAACATTTGTGCGATTAAAGACATTGTTGATGATCAACGTGCGACAGTTTCAAAAACTGCAGTTATGGGAGCTGTCAAGCAATCATCACAAATGACCTACAGTTCCGTAAAGTGTGTTCCAGATGGGCCCCTCGCCTTTTTACCGAAAATCTGAAGTTGAGAGGTATGGAGGTCTGACGGGCTTGCAGCAAGGTTTGAGGAAGAAGGTGATACATTTCTGAGTCGGATCATCACCTGCGATGATGGGTCCACCACTACACTCCTGAATCCAAACAAGCCAGTAAGGAGTGGAGGAGGAAAGGGTAGGCAGCACCAGTGAAAGGCAAGACTCGACTGTCAGCTGGCAAGGTTCCTGCAACCATTTTTTTCGATCGGCGAGGCATTTTGCATTTTGCTGACACACTGGACTACACTTGATCATCCTCCTTACAGCCCGGACTTATCGCCCTGCGATTTCCATTTGTTCGAACTGCTTAAAGAAGCTCTAGGAGGGCAACGATTTGAAGATAACGAGAGTGTGGTAGACTTTGTGAGCAACTGGCTGGTGACACGACCCTGTTCTTTTTACGATGAGCGTATCAAAAAGCTGCCCATATGCTGGGACAAATGCATTTCCATAGCAGGAAACTATGTGGAAAAATAAATTGTAATTGCCTTGTGTTTTTCAATAATTGAATTTAAATAAAAAATAAAATCCTGTTTATATTTGATCCCCCGTCGTAAATGTACAGTAGGAGACTGATATAACATGGTTGTGGGGTCATATTTTGTCCCCACATTGTAGTCTAAACACAGTGATATATAACAGGGCGGGAGGACAAGAAAAATAACAGCAGGAACACTTCTCACTGGAAGAACTTGCCGTATAGTGAACTCGGATTTCAACACTATGCATGACAGTACTGTCACCTATACTTTTTGACAGGAGAGGAGGTGAAGCAAATGGTTGGTTGGTTGGTTCCAAGAACATTGCTGCTTGCTTTGGCAAGAATTCTTAGAAATTGAAATGCTGCAAATAGCTCAGGAATTGTTTGTTTCTGGTTGCTCTTGTGATGTCCCAGGAATGCAGTCCTACATCCCCCAAGGCTATAACACCATAATAGATAATGTAACATATTGTTTCCTGTTGACTGGGACCTTGAAAGGATGGAAGAATTCCTGAGCTACAGCGTTAGAGTGATCATCAGAGTGAAGTGACACCACACCCAATAGTAAAATCTGGTGTTTTATCGACCAACAAAGCTCAGGACATTAATGTACTGTCTGAAACTACTGTATGTGTACGTGGACTTGGGAAAATGTGTGTTCTAATCCTATGTTGGCCTTCTGGAAAGTGGTATTATATGGCTTCTTATTTTTTGACCTTTGAAAATAAGAATTTAACTAATAAATTAATACTGTGTATTTTTGTTGGGAGGACATAATTTTCACTACATTAAATCTGAATCTGCGGTATATCTGGTCACGTTATATCAGGCTTCTACTCTGTAGAAAGTGAACAATCAAGTAGAAAATAGAAACAAATATTGAAAAATCTGTGAACTCACTTAGGAACATACAAATATAATCTCTCTTTTTTTTTTTTTTTTTTTTTGCATTTGTTGACAACTGAGCTTGGATATGACTGAGCAAGTGGCTGTGTGGTTTGGGTCATGTAGCTGTCAGCTTGCATTCAGGAGATAGTGGGTTAGAACTCCAGTGTCAGCAGCCGTGAAGATGGTTTTCTGTGATTTCCCATTTTCACACCAGGCAAAAGCTGGGGCTGTATCTTAATTAAGGCCACAGTTGGGTCCTTCTCACTCCTAGCCCTCTACCCCCTGTGGGTGGGGGATGCAGACGAAAAATACACCCATGGTATCTCCTGCCTATCGTGAGAGGCGACTAAAAGGGGCAACCAAGGGATGATTGTCTTAGAACCATGAAACTACTTTTGATTAGTACCATCACGTGGGGAACACCATGGGTCGCCTTTACTTGCGACTAGTACCACTATATTAGGTACAAAATAGGTTTGTGATTAGTAGCAGCAGAGGTTTGGTCCCTGTGGGTTTCCAGTACCCGTGAGTTGTATCCATGTGAGCAACACCGCGGGTCTGGGCGTAGCCTGTGAGTTGTGCCAATATATGAGCGACACCATGGGTCTGCGTTGCCTTTGATTAGTACCCACTATGTGAGAAACACCATGGGAATACCGGCACCCGTGACTAGTACACCTAGGTGAGGAACCTCATCGGTTTGCGTTGGCTATGAGTGGCGCCATTGTGTGAGAAACACCATAGGTCTGCGTTGCCTGTACGACGTACAATACTTGTGAGTAGTACCATCATGTGTGGAACACCGTGAGTCTTCGCTACTTTTGATAAGTACCCCAACATGACAAATACCATGGTTGTACTTTACTAGCGACATGTACCATTATGAGGGGCCGTTGACCTGGATTTTGGACCCCTTTAGAAAACAAGCATCATTATCATCATCAGGCTTGTACTTTAGAAGTGGTTCCTTGGTCGGTTATGCTGTTTCTTTCTGGTAGTTTTTGGGTAGGATCCACGGATTGTTTTGGGTTCATGTCCATCCATTCATTCTTCATGTCATTTTTTTTCTTTTGGTCAGTGGATGATTTAAAACTTTTGTTTTGTCATTTCATTTTGTACCATCAGGGGCCGATGACCTAGATGTTAGGCCCCTTAAAACGACAAGCATTATCATCAGCACTCCTAGCCCTTTCCTATATCATAGTCACTATAAGACCTATATCTGCCTATGCAACGTTAAAAAAAAAAAAAAAGCTGGGATGTCTGTCTTTACCTGAGGGCGAGTAATGATGTTAAATTTGTATTATTTTCGTCATATGATATAAATTTCATGTATATGAGTTATTTTAACCATATCTTATCTGTAAATGACTTTCTTAATTGAACATCCATATTTTGTGTCACTGAAAAGTGTTATAAACAGTTGTTGTATTTGCGGTATAAAAAGGGACCGCTGCTGGTTTGAGCTTCAATTAATCCAGTCATAAAGATGGTTGTCACTCTTGAAGATAGCCTCGAAAAACTTGGTAAGTATTATAAATATGTTATCAGGCAAAAATCTTGTTGGTGGGCGTGATTAGCTCTGAGGTTTAGCCATTGGCATTCCTCTCAGATGGCCAGAGTTCTAATCCCAGTGAATCCTAGGGTGGTATATTCACTTGAAAAATCATGAAACATCAGGAAGGGCACTCAGCCAGAAAGAAAAATTAGGCAAGGAGTCTCTCATGACTCTAGTAATAACTGTGATGTGCTTAATAATGTGAAGTGTTCCTGCCTTTTGTCACATAGAAATATATCCGTATATGTGATCAGCTGATATTAGAAGTGAGATCAAACTTCCGTTAACTTAAGCGTGGAAGTTACTCACAAGTAAGTGGTCCTGGAATTCAGGGATGTCTGTCCTGCACTGAGGATGAATAATGATGTTAAATTTGAACTTTTTTTTAACGTACAATGTATATTTCGTGTATATCAGTTATTTCAACTATATCTTATCTGTAAATTACTTTCTTAATTGACATCCATATTTTGTGTCCTTGGGAAGTGTTGTAAATGGATTTTGTTTTATTTGCAGTATAAAAGGAGACCTGTGCTGATTTGAGATTCTTATTACCCAGTTATAAAGATGGCCAGTCTCGAGGAGCTCGTCAAGAATCTTGGTAAGTATTATAAATCTGTTATCGGGCAGAAACCTCATTGGTGTACGTGATTAGAACCGAGGTTCAGCCATTGGCAGCTGATCACCCATTCTATGAATCAAGAGTGGGCATCTCAGACAAATTCAGAGTCGTGGCTCTATTCTATGGGTACCTTTTGAAAACCTTCTGAACATAAAAGAATATCTTCCTGGTGACAGAGCAAATAAGTAAGCTCGTGGGGAGGACAGTGATGTTTGTCAAATTATGTTTTAGGAAAGGGAATTTGTAACCGGCACTACAGCGGCTACACAAACACAAGGTAGGAAAATAAGTGCAATTACACGGTACCTAAGACACTACACACACAATAAAACATCTGATGAACTACGCGGAACTCCGCCGATAACGACACTGGTAAATATCAGTAGGGCCAACTTGATGATAATAAACCAGGAACATGGAAAGGAAACTGGGAAACCTTACCAAGGGCCATGGAGGTGCCAAGGTTGCTGGTTTTCCGAAAAGCCAACAGTGATCTCTTGTTTTCAAAATATTATTTACAAAATCGGCAGTACAAATTAACCTCCGAAACAAATTTGCCAGTACACCAAATCTAGACACACACTACACACGATATACACGTTCTTTGACAAGTATAGTTTTCGATGTTCCTAGACAAGAGCTTTGCCTTATGTTCAAAGAGTTAAGCAAAGACATCTCAGTACAAAACAAATTTCACAAATATAATATAGAAGGTAAGAGGAAGCACAAAATACTAATATATTTTAGAGTGATATCAAAACTTGTTTTTCACATCTGATCAACCGAGTGGCGATTAGGTTAAACTCCTGTGATACACCAACAAAAACTAAATGGAACTTAAAACTGGACAGAAAGAAACAGCGCTTACCCCAAGGCGGGCCATGCTGGTACTGAGGAGACGTTCACGACATCAAAAACTTCGGCAGGCTCGGCAGGCCAAGACCAAGACAGCTCAGAGACTTAAGACCTCAGACCTCTCACGAAATGCTGCCTAGCCCCTTTTAAAGGGAACCCTGGCCTTGGAGTAGCCAATCAGAACACAAGAGCTTGCCCGGATTGACCAATCACAACACTTACTTCGGTCGCGATCTTTGAACCATTTTCTCTAACACAAACGATCGCGATCCTTCCATTTCCAGAATAGTAAGAACATATTTCTCGGAATGCATAGCTAACAAAGGCCAACACACCCTGTTCAAAAATTCGTGTCACCAACTTTCTGGACTGTTCCAGTAAATGTAGAAATGTAATCTGCTAGTTACAAATACAGTATGTTACAAAATTATTTACACTGTACAGGTTAGGTAGTTACGTGGAATACAAATAAATATTCTATCACAACACACCAGATCATACAGTAAGTACTACTTAAAAAGGTTTACAAATAAAATCCACTACAAACACTTTCCACTTCCAATATATTCTACACCTGTGTCATCTTCCTCCCCCCGAAAGTCGAGCCACGCTTGACCATTAACATAATATTACTGGGGGAAAGGCGGTCACTTCTGGAAATGTTCTCATTATAGTATAGATTAGTAAAGTTACATGACAGTCACTTCACAAACAACCATGATTTTCTTTAAGTTGACTTTCCAACAATAAACCAAAACAAACTGTCACTACACCAAAGGTCCTTTCAGGAGCCTGGAGTTTACAGTTTACCTATAAATTTCAAAAATAATAAAGGTGTTCTTTGACCCACCTATTCAATAAACACCACATAAATGTCCAGATGGATAATTACCCTACACTTCAAAATGCCTTTTGAACCTTTTACAATTGCTTTGATTATTTCTACTCTGTTCACCAAAGGATGTACACTCACTCCTTCTGCCCATTGTTTGTAATCCAGAACCTTCTCGCTTTCTTGTAAGACAGCGTTCAAAGCCTCCTTCTTAGCCAAGTTATGGACTAGGTATCTTGCACCACTTTTTCATACCAGTCACGGGATTGAGGTTGCCCAGCTAGGCCACAGGTTCTCGCTGGGGATGTGGCTGCCGATACGGCCGTTCACTGCCAGCCTCCATTCAATTTCAGTCCAAACCAGGTAGCTAGGTGAGTTGCAGTCCAGTGGTATCTTGCACCAGATAAGCGGATGGGTGAGACACTGTCCAGTCAGACTGCCTCCATTAGGACATTCGTCACCTGATGTTGGTGCCGGATAATAGCGTCCAAGGCACACAGTGTGCCTCCCAACTTGGCACTTTAGGTTGCCGTTGGAAGAACCTGGTCACTGCAGCCACTGTAACATAAACCAAACCGCAGCAGACAGGGGAATACTTGAGGCAAAATTATGCTGCTGGGCTCAAAGATCTGGCGTAGTCACCCAATGGGTGGCTTAATGATTATGCAGTAAGGGTCCCCATCACATACCAGGGATATAAGGGCACCTAGCCCCGGGGTAAGCACTATCTATAATCCATTCATTTTACAAGATTACGGTGGGGGTGAAAGGAAACTACAGGGGTTTACCCTAAGCCTTAAAGTTAGGGGGATAAATTCCAAGCAGTGACCCTAAACTAAAACCTACCTAAGTTATAATACTAAATCCATTACACTATGGGGTACATAAAGTATTTACCTACACAATTACTTACAACCAACTTACAACAAAACTTATTACCTTACAATAAACTCTTACAAATAGCTTACAACTAGATCTACATGGTCACCAACAATGGTATTTACTCTTCCCTAAACGACTTAAGGTACCTTCACCTGGGAGAGGTGGACTCTGCTGATCCTTTTCCTTTTGGGATCGCTCACCAATAATGTCACCGGGGTAAGGAACTTTAAGATGGTGCAGGGACCTCGAAATCTGGGGGCCAACTTACTGATAACATGGTCCGCAGCACTACTGACGGGGTGTGTTTTAACAAACACCTGGTCACCCATGGACAGATTGTGCGGCCTTCGCCTGTGGTTGTAATTACGCTGGACCTTAGTGCAATAAACCTTTAAGTTCTTTCATGCACGGTGCCAATTAGCTCGGATCTTCTCTGAGCTGGCATCGTCGGGCAGAAGATCATTAATTGACCACAGATTAGATAGTGGAGAATTTGGAGTAAATGCCAACATTAACGAAGCAGGGGTTTGCTTGTGGCTTTCATGGACGGCAGTGTTAAATTCAAACTACAACCAGTTTAGTGATGAATCCCACGTGGAGTGGTCAGTGGAGTGAAAAGCGATGAGGGCAGATCGCAGGTTACGATTCACTCTCTCAGCATAATTTGGCTTCGGGTAATACGGGGTAGTGGTTAAATAAGCAATGGATAGATCAGAACAGAAATTCCGGAATTGGACAGAAGTAAAGCCTCTTGCATTATCACTTACCGTACCAAAAATTGACAGGGTCCAAATGAAGCAAATATCTGTTTCAAGCCCGAGATGGTGGTGTTGGCGTTAGCCATACGAATGGGGAACAGCCACGTAAAACGTGAAAAGGTGTCAACACACACAAGTATGAAACGATGATCATTCCGAGATCTCGGGAAGGGACCGCTGTAGTCTATGAACACTCACTCCATTGGGCGAGAAGCTTGTTCGTAAGACAAGAGACCTAGACGAGTATTCGGGGCAGGCTTACTGATGTTACAAGTCTTACAGGATTTGACAAGGGTACGGATCTCACCATCCATGTATTTCCAAATGAAGTGCTTACGAATTTTCTCTCTCGTTTTGAAAACACCCAGATGACCGCCCACTGGGGATTCATGAAAATATTTGAAGAGAGCCGGGACACCGTTAGTTGGGACTACAATTTTGGGATCTTTGCGACTGCAAGCCAGGCATCACAAGACATCATTCTTAAGGATGTAAGGCTTAACATGCTCACCAGATTTCATCCTGTCGATAATAGCTTTCAACTCAGCGTCGTCCTCCTGATGTCTGGTTGTATCCTTGAAAAGGAAGGGAGAGTCAGTGAGAACTACATTCACAAAGGCTGTTACTTGTTCAGGAAAGGGGGTCTGCCAGCTCCGATTGAGGGTCAGAGCTGCCTGGATAGAACATCCTACTGATGCCATTGGCCACAACGTTTTCAGTGCCACAAATGTGGCGAGCTTCAAATTGGAAGGCTGAGATGCTCACTGCCCAACGCACTAGGCGACCGGTCCTTCGCGGCTTGGCCAGTACCCAACTCAGCGCCTGATTATCAGTTTCCAGATCGAAAGGAAGATGTTCCAGGTACATTCTGAAGCATTCTAAAGAGCAGACAACAGCTAAGGCTTCCAACTCATAAATGGAATAATTTCGTTCAGCAGGATTCAGGGCACGAGAAGCATAAGAAATAGGATGACGCCCTTCTTGAAATTCCTGAAGAAGAACACCGGATATGCCTGAGGAAGAGGTGTCAGTCTGAAGAATGAAGCATTTAAAAAAGTCTGGCATAGCCAGTACAGGAGCGTTACATAAGGCGGATTTCAAGTCCATGAAGGCTTCACGTTGGGCATCACCCCACACAAATTAGGCATCCTTTCTTCTCAAGGCATTTAATGGGGCTGCCTGTTCAGCAAAATTGGGAATGAATTTACAAAAAAATTAACCATGCCAATGAATCTGGCTACAGCCTTGACATCCTTTGGAGTGGGAAAATTCTGGATGGCGGCAGTACGAGACTGATCGATTGAGACACCCCTCCCTGACACAATATGGCCTAGGAAGGACTTCTGGGGTTGTGCGAAAGAAACCTTGGTGGCCTTGAGGGTTAGCCTTGCTTTACGCAGTCTTTCAAGCACTTTGTTGAGATGGACAAGCTGTTCCTCGAAAGTTTCACTAAAGATCACCAAATCATCAAGCTAATTATAGACGAACATGAACTTAATGTCAGATAAAACATAATCCTATAACCGAGTAAGGACAGCAGCTCTAGTCGCCAGCACAAATGGGACGCGCTCAATTTCATATAGGTTCCAATCGGTCGCAAATGCTGTGAGATGCTTGGATTCTTTGGCAAGAGGTATCTGGTAATAGGCCTGATTTAAATCGAAGGTAATAAATTTTTTTGCATTAGCAAACCAAGGAAAACAAAAGTGCAAATCAGGAAGGGGAACAGGTTGGTGGACCATCTTACGGTTCAACATCCGATAGTCAACTACAGGATGATAACCACCTTGTGGTTTAGGTACCAGAAACATGGGAGCAGAATAGGCTGACTTAGAAAGGCGTATCACTCTGTCAGCGAGCATTTGACCAATAATAGCCTTAAGGGCTTTCATTTTGGGTGGTGACAGCCGATACGGGGGAGAACGGACATGTATGTTATCCGTGACTTCAATTTTGAATTCTAAGACATTGGTAACACCTAACCTGTCGGTAAAGACATCAGGGAACTTATTGCAGAGTTTCATAAGTTGATTGGCCTGCTCCTCGGGTAAATGATTACAATCAAAAGCATTGAGTTTGTCAGAATCTTCAGGAATAGCGTTAACGTGACAAGACAGAATAGGGGAGCGATCACACAGCTGAAAGGTTAAAATTTAAAATGGAATTTGTTGAACTGCAGGTCCAAAATCATGCCTGTTTTAACAATAAAATTGGCACCCAATATGAACTGACAGGATAAATCTCTTGCCACTAGTACTGGCATTTTCCATGTGAAATCACGGACTCTAATCTTGACCTCTAGTGATCCTACAATGTTTAATGAGTTGGAATTAGCAGTATGGCAGGTTAAGGACACAGGTTCTAATGTAGGTAACTTGCAAACAGTTTTCATAGAATCGTACCAGGTCTCACTCATCAAGTTGACATTACTCCCAGAGTCTAGTAACGCACAGACAGGTTCATTATTTACCTCTATGCATAAATACGGTAATTTACAAGAAGGTATGGCAGAAATCCTATAAGATTGCAAGAAATGAGCACCAGAGTCAGACTGGGAGCAATCATTAGCCTCAGAATAAAGTAAATCTCCCAAGGTACAGTCATGATTGACAAAACAAGAAGCCACACTTTGGAGTTTACCATCAGAACTGGCGGTTAGTCATCTAGAACTACTATTGCCTGGGGGGTCCAGAGCCTGAAGTGTTACATGGGCACTGCCTAGAGAAATGCATCGTTAACCCACAGTTACGCCAAGAAGTATTGGTGTAAGAGCCTCTACCCGTGGCAGGGTTTGCATTGCCTAAGGCCCCAGCCTTGGGACAAACCCGCTTGAGATGAGCCGTGGAGCCACAACTGAAGCATGAACGAGGATTACGCGAGTTGGAAGCAGGTGAAGGGATGGTTTTAGAATCTTGAGGATAGGGCATGCTCATAGGAGGTGGGGCTAATGCAAGGCGCAACTGGTCGGCATATCGAACGCCTTCTGCAGAAACTGTAACAGCTTCCAACTGGGCGAATGTTGCTGGTCGGGGTGAAAGAGCCAGTTATGATCTGTAGTTCGGGGCGAGACCTTCAATTATGTTGGCAACCATCTGGGCTTCTGAATAGTGGAGCTGGAAAATCTTAGCCTGGAGCTTAATATCATGAACATATTCAGATAGTGACTCGTTGAGATGTTGTACTCTGAAATAGTGCTTCTGCACTAATGCGGACAAGGCACGAGCAGGAATGAAAAATTCAAGCACATGTGCATGAAATTGATCTACAGACCATCTCTCGGAAATGGCCTTGATGATATGCTCAGAAAGAGCTCCAGATACATGCGGGTATAGAATTTGAAATACGTGATCGTTACTGAGGTTATACACTATTGCCTGATCCTCGAACTCAGTTAGGAACCGAAGGAAGGAGATAACCTCATTAACGGAGTTAGCTGAAAATTTAGAGACTCCCTTAAACACAGTAGTCAACGCGTGCTGCAGGTTAGAGAAAATCTGGGGAAAAACAGGTGTAGGAGGTGCCTGGGAAGGCTTAGAATAGTCCAGAGGGGTTACTGAGGCTTCGTACCATTGATTTGGGTGCCCTTGTGAAAAGGACGGAGTAGAGGTTAGGTTAGGACTATCATTAGCCTGCAACGTTATGGGCGCAGACAATCTCATTTGTGAATGGTTCTCACTAATCTGAGAGACCATCTGGGCATGACCCACTTGAGTGGGGGTTATGCAACCTAAAGGAGCACTTGATACCGGTGGTGCTGAGACAGGGGGATAGTTTTGCACCATTGCATCAGAACTGGGCTGATTAACAATGGAGGGCAGACACTGAGCCACAACAGAATTACCAGTTACCACAGGAAAGTTAGTACGGGTACCGACATGTAAAGGGGATAGATCATTTGAATGAGTTACTGGTGTCCTAGTTCCAGACAATTTTAACCCTCTTTCCACCCCCTTAGCGAAGGAATATCCAAAAGTCCCCCCTTAGCGAGCACCTACATTGTACTATAAATGTATCCTCACAAGTTCATTTCGTTATGTCCAGTAGTTTTGGCTCGGCGATGATGAATCAGTCAGTCAGTCGGTCAGGACATGTTCTTTTATATATATATAGATTAGTGTTTTTATTCTATTATTGTGAAATATTTGTGTAGTATAGTATCTTTGGTATCTGTATTAAATCTCTTACTAGAACTCTGTTGCAGTAATTAGGGCAGACTTAACTGCAGTTTAGAATTGTGTAGACCTAATTCTTGTGTATTACTTTCGGTTTTCAGTAATTAACAGTAATTTTCATTCTGTTAGGGTGTTGTAGAAAAAATTCGTACAACTAAGTAGTATTGTAGTGTAGTAGTAGCTTATATTAATTACCTTGTTGTTGTGTGATTTTTGTGAACTATCCAAGACAATATTTTTTTCCTTTCATTGTTATAGGCAATATTTCTTTCCTTTCATTTTTATTTGCACAGAATAAGTTATTTTATTTGTCCTTTTCTTCCCATTATTCCGTAAATAATGGATAAGCAATGCAACTGTAGGAACAGTGGATGTGGCCAGGCATTAAGGAGTATGAGGGAGGAGGACAGGAAGGAAAGTAGGCCTCCCTCAAATAATGTACAGGATACAGTACTTAGGTGTAAAGGAAGGATATGAAGGAAATGGGGGGAATTGTAGAAGACAGGTGGTCTAATGTTTTAAGGGGAAGGAGATTGCAGGCTAAGGGCTCTGTTCGGGATAAGAATTCAGGACAGGTGTCTGTTAGAAATCGGTACAAATCACTGCAGGTAGAACAACCGAGGGAAGATGAGGAACAGGGAACTGTTGCTGAGATGTGTGGAAGTAGGAGGAAGGGAAGGGGTAGAAAAGGGAAATGTGTAGGAGTGGATAGGAAAAGACAGGTGGAACAGGGTCATGGGAGGGAGAAAAGGGAGGAGGAAGTAGCTTCTGCAGCTGTCAGGAAAGATAGGACTGACCAGGAGGGGAGGGGATTAAATGAGGTGGGTAGGGTTGAGGCTCTGGTCATGGGGGATTCCGTTGTTAGATATGTAGGAAAAGTGTGTGGAGGAAAGGGAACCAGGGTAGATTGTTATCCAGGAATTAGGCTGAGGCAAATGTTGAGGAAAGTAGAAGAGAAGGAAGTGGGAAATGAGAAGGTGGTAGTGTTTCACGTTGGCACTAACAACGTAAGGCAAGCAGGTATAAGTACCAACGTAGTTGGGGATGTGTGGCATCTGGTAAATGCAGCACGGATGAGGTTTAAGGAAGCAGAGATTGTTATCAGTGGAATACTGTGTAGGAGGGATACTGACTGGAGGGTGATTGGGGATTTAAATGAGACTATGGAGTGGGTATGTGGGAAAATGGGAGTGAGATTTCTAGATCCTAATGGGTGGGTAGGAGACAGGGATCTGTGCCCAGATGGCCTTCACTTAAACCGCAGTGGAACATATAAGTTAGGAAACTTGTTTAGAAGGGTTATATGGAGCTACATTCAGGGAAACGGGGTGGCTTATGGAGCGGTGTTTAAGCAAACTGGGAACTGGAAATCAAGTAGGGATGACATAAAAATGTTAGTGCTCAACTGTAGAAGCATTGTAAACAAAGGAATCTAATTAAGTAATTTAATAGATATATACTTATCAGATATTGTAATAGGAGTTGAATCATGGCTGAGAAATGATATAATGGATGTAGAAATATTCTCACGGAACTGGAGGGTGTATCGTAGAGATAGGATAGGAATGGTAGGAGGGGGAGTATTCATTCTGGTGAAAGAAGAATTTGTAAGCTACAAAAAAGTTAAAGATGACAAACACGAAATTCTAGGGGTAAGGCTCATCTCTAAAGATAATAGGCAACTTGATGTCTTTGGAGTGTACAGACCGGGAAAGGGTAGCATTGACGCTGATTCAGAATTATTTGATAAAATAATCAGCTATGTTGGCAATGATATGGAAAGGAATGTGATAGTAGCAGGTGATCTCAATTTACCAAATGTCAATTGGGAAGTTAATCCAAACGACAGGAAGCATGACCAACAAATGGTAAATTTAATGTGGGAAGGGCAGCTGATTCAGAAAGTGATGGAACCAACTAGGGGGAAGAATATTTTGGATGTGGTGCTGATAAAACCAGATGAGCTTTATAGAGAAACCGAAGTAATAGATGGTATTAGTAATCACGAAGCTGTTTTTGTCGTTGTTAAAAATAAATGTGAAAGAAAGGAAGGTATTAAAATTAGGACTATTAGTCAGTAGTACCATATGGCTGATAAAACAGGCATGAGGGAGTTTTTGAAAAGTAACTATGATCACTGGAAAATGGTAAATAAAAATGTAAACAGACTCTGGGATGGGTTTAAAGCAATTGTTGAGGAATGTGAAAATAGGTTTGTTCCTTTAAAGGTGGTAAGGAATGGTAAGGATCCATTATATTATAACAGAGAAGTAAAGAGACTAAGAAGGAGGTGCAGACTGGAAAGAAATAGAGTTAGAAATGGTTATGGAAGTAAGGAGAAATTGAAGGAACTTAGTAGGAAACTGAATCTAGCAAAAAAGTCAGCTAAGGATAACATGATGGCATGCATAATTGGTGGTCGTACAAATTTTAGTGAAAAATGGAAGAGTATGTATAGGTACTTTAAGGCAGAAACAGGTTCCAAGAAGGACATTCCAGGAATCATTAATGAACAAGGGGAGTGTGTATGCAAGGATCTTCAAAAGACAGAAGTATTCAGTCAGCAGTATGTAAAGATTGTTGGTTATTAGGATGATGTCCAGATAGGGGATGTGAGTAATACTAAAGAAGTATTAAAATATACCTATGATAACAATGACATTTACAGTAAGATACAGAATTTGAAAACTAGAAAAGCAGCTGGAATTGATAAGATTTCTGGGAATATACTAAAGGCAATGGGTTGGGATATAGTACCGTATCTGAAATACTTATTTGATTACTGTTTGGTTGAAGGAGCTATATCAAATGAATGGAGAGTTGCTATAGTAGCTCCTGTGTATAAAGGAAAGGGTGATAGACATAAAGCTGAAAAGTACAGGCCAGTCATTTTGACATGCATTGTATGTAAGCATTGGGAAAGCATTCTTTCTGATTATATTGGACATGTTTGCAAAATTAATAACTGGTTTAACAGAAGGCGGTTTGGGATTAGGAAAGGTTATTCGGCTGAAGCTCAGCTTGTAGGATTTCAGCAAGGTATAGCAGAATATCCTGGATTCAGGAGGCCAAATGGACTGTATTGCGATTGACCTATCTAAAGCATTTGATAGGTTAGATCATGGAAGACTACTGGCAAAAATGAGTGCAATTGGACTAGGAAGAAGAGTGACTGAATGGGTGGCTATATTTCTAGAAAATAGAACTCAGAGAATTAGAGTAGGCGAAGCTTTATCTGACCCTGTAATAATTAAGAGGGTAATTCCTCAAGGCAGTATTATTGGACCTTTATGTTTTCTTATATATATCAATGATATGTGTAAGGAAGTGGAATCAGAGATAAGGCTGTTTGCAGATGATGTTATTCTGTACAGAGTAATAAATAAGTTACAAGATTGTGAGCGGCTGCAGGGTGACCTCGATAGTGTTGTGAGATGGACAGTGGACAATGGTATGATGATAAACGGGGTTAAAAGTCAGGTTGTGAGTTTCACAAATAGGAAAAATCCTCTCAGTTTTAATTACTGCATTGATGGGGTGAAAGTTCTTTTTGGGGATCATTGTAAGTACCTAGGTGTTAATATAAGAATAGACCTTCATTGGGGTAATCACATAAATATGATTGTTATTAAAGGTACAGATCTCTGCACATGGTTATGAGGGTATTTAGGGGTTGTAGTAAGGATGTAAAGGAGAGGGCATATAAGCCTCTGGTAAGCCCCCCAACTAGAGTATGGTTCCTGTGTATGGGACCCTCACCAGGATTACTTGATTCAAAAACTGGAAAAAATCCAAAGAAAAGCAGCTCGTTTTGTTCTGGGTGATTTCCGACAAAAGAGTGGCATTACAAAAATGTTGCAAAGTTTGGGCTGGGAAGATTTGGGAGAAAGGAGACGAGCTGCACGATTAAGTGGTATGTTCCGAGCTGTCAGTAGAGAGATGGTATGGGAGGACATCAGTAGACGAATAAGTTTGAGTGGTGTCTTTAAAAGTAGGAAAGATCACAATATGAAGGTAAAGTTGGAATTGAAGAGGACAAATTGGGACAAATATTCGTTTATTGGAAGGGGAGTTAGGGTTTGGAATAACTTACCAAGGGAAATGTTCAATAATTTTCCAATTTCTTTGCAATCATTTAAGAAAAGGCTAGGAAAACAACAGATAGGGAATCTGCCACCTGGGCGACTGCCCTAAATGCAGATCAGTAGTGGTTGATTGAACTGGTTGCTGAACGTCTTATTCTAAGGAACACGACGCCCCCGCATATTTTCGGCACAACAATGCACTTTAAACATCTCATAAACCGTCGGACATAATATTGGCATTTAACACAGACAACTTGATACCTGAATGTCAATGATTCTTGATAAACTCTAAGAACTGTATCCAATTCCAACCTCTGTGAATGTAACTTTTGAAAATAGCCCCTCAATCCCAAAACTGTACCATATGTATATATCTTAACATTTAGTAATTTTAGATTAGTGGCATTCATGTTTATTTAATGCCATCCTTGTTTAATTTTTTAATTTTAGTAGTATTTATTCTGTACATTTGCTATTAAGTAGGTTCTCTAGCAGCTGAAGATGACCTGTTTACAGGTTGAAACCGGTACTGTCTTTTTATGTAAATAATATTGACTCTATGTAAAATAAAGTATTGATTAGGTGGAGAACTCATCCTTCATACTTGTACTTGAACTATCAATACGGACCATGAAAGTAATAGATTATAGTAAATTTACATGGGCACGAAAAACGGAATTTACCCCTCCCTATACAACTTAAGGTACCTATACCTGAGAGAAGTGAAATCTGCTGATGCTTTTCCTTTCGGGATCACTCACTAATGACACCGGGGTAAGGAACTTTAAGATGGTGCAGGGACCTTGAAATCTGGGGGCCAACTTACTGATAACATGGTCCGCAGCACTACTGACGGGTGCGTTTTAATAAACACCTGATCACCCACAGACAGATTGTGCGATCTTCACCCGTGGTTGTAATTTTGCTGAACTTTAGCATAATAAACTCTCAAGTTTTTTTGCACAGAGTGCCAATTAACTCGGTTCTTCTGGGCTGGCGTCGTCAGGCAGATCATTAAATGACCGCAGATTTCAAGTGGAGTATTTGGAGTAAAGGCCAATATTAATGAAGCAGGAGTTTGCTTGTGGCTTTCATGGACAGCAGTGTTAAAGGCAAACGACAATCAATTTAGTGATGAATCCCACTTAGAATGGTCAGCGGTGTGATAAGCAATGAGAGCAGATCAAAGATTACGATTCACTCTTTCAGCATAATTTGGCTTCGGGTAATACGAGGTAGTGGTTACATGAGCAATGGATAGATCAAAACAGAAATTCCGTAGCTGGACAGAGGTAAAAGCTCTTGCATTCTCACTCACCAAAAATTGACAGGGTCCAAATGAAGCAAAGATCTGTTTCAAGCATGAAATGGTGGTGTTGGCATTAGGCATACGAGTTGGGAACAGCCACGTAAAATGCGAAAAGGCATCAACACTCACAAGTATGAAACGATTGCCGGTCCGTGATCTCGGGAAAGGACCAATGTAGTCTATGAACAATCTCTCCATTGGACGAGAAGCTTGCTCGGAAAACAACAGACCTAGGCGAGTAGTAGGAGTGGGTTTACTGATGTTGCAAGTTTTACAAGATTTAACAAGGGTACGGATTTCACCATCCATGGATTTCCAAATGAAGTGTTTACGAATATTCTCTCTAGTTTTGAAAATGCCAAGATGACCCCCCCCACTGGGGATTCATGAAAATACTTGAAGAGAGCCAGAACTAGGTTAGTTGGGACGACAATTTTGGGGTCTCTGCGATCGCAAGCAGGACAATACAAGACACTATTCTTAAGGACATAAGGCTTAACATGTTCACCAGATTTTATTCTGTCAATCATAGCTTTTAATTCAGCGTTGTCCTCCTGATGTTTAGTTATATCTTTGAAAAGAAAGGGAGATCTAAAGTTATGAACTTCATGGCCGTTCCGTATTGAACCGAGAATCACAATAGTAATTTAATATAACAGATTCCACCTTTTCAATACACAATTGTTGCACTATAGGTTATATTACAACATATTAATTAAAATGGTACCGGTTTCGACACGTATACAGTGTCATCATCAGCCATAGGTAAAACTAAACAAGTAAATAGGTTTGCATATAGCAACAAAATGCACAAGTTAAATAAAATTCGTAAGTTGTCACATTTAAAGTAGTTCATATAAAATGTCTACAGTTGTCTACATATTGACAGCGTATTAGTTTTATACATTATCTGTAGTGTTTACTGTGGAATTTATACTTTGGTATGATAAAAACTTTTGCGAACACGTTAAAATCTTGTTCATGATACTGTATTGAGAAATAGTCCGGTCACTGTTGGTTGTATAGTCTTCTTAATTTGAAGTTTTGCTGTTGGTATTAAAATGTACATGTAGGTCCTATTATATTGTGTAGGACTAAGGTTCCTCGGTTCAATCGGGACGTAAGACCTAAAAAGAACAGAGAGCTAATTTGAGTGTGGAGTTCTGTAGAGAGCAAGTCAAATGAATCATGGATATAGAGAGTCAAAGAATGGAAACTCACTTTGCTGCAGCATGCCGGAAAGCTTATAGTGTGGAGACGAGTTGACGACTGGAGCAGGTTTGCGAGTAAAGGTGGTTATGGTAGGAGGAAGGGGGAGGAGGGGGAGGGGCAGGAAGGGAGGGGCTTGGAAGGAAACGCCTACGGGGGAGGTGTTGGGGGTGGGTCAGGAGGGCTATGTGGTGGGAACGTGTGGCAAGATAAGGTGTTATGTAATGCGTGGAAGATCGAACGTTTTTTCGTGGACGTAACCTGTTTAAAAACCGTAATAAGGGAGTCGTGAAGAATATTGGATTTCTCGGAAATTTCATTTAAGTTTAAATTAGGGTTAAAAACTGATCAAGGTGTATAAAGCAGTTTTCTGTGATGTCCAGGAGAGGGCCTTTTCCTAATGTTCTAAGGATCTCCAAGTCTTGATCTATTGTAGTAAAAGTGTGTTTTGCGTCATGCATATGTTGGCCCACTGCCGAAAACCTATTATGTCTGATGGCATTGACATGCTCCATGTACCTGATTTTGAAGTTTCGTCCGGTCTGTCCTATGTACGTGGAATTGCAGTTATTGCAACTAAACCTGTACACTCCTGACCTCAAAAAGTTGTTGTTTTTGTTTATTGTATTAGAGTTGTGAATTATCTCAACATTCCTATTGTTGGTATGAAAGGATATCTTGATATTGTTTTTTTAAAAAATGTTGGTGACTGTAAACATTTTCATTGAAGGTGAAAGTGGAATATGCGGTAGGGTTATGTTTTTCTTTTTCTAGCGTTGTGTTAGGTCGGTACTTGAATTTATTTATAATTCTATCTATGAAATAATCATTATATCCATTGAATTTGGCAAAGGAATGGATGGTGTTTAGTTCTTTCGTTAGGTTTGCTTTTGACATTGGTATTTTAAATGCACGGTTGACCATGCTGTCGGGAGAGTCTGTGAGAACTACATTCACAAAGGCTGAAACTTGTTCAGGAGAGGTGTTTGCATGCTCTGATTGAGGATCAGAACTGCCTGGATAGAACATCCTACTGAGGCCATCAGCCATAACGTTTTCAGTGCCACGAATGTGATGAGCTTCAAATTGGAAGGCTGAGATGCATACTGCCCAACGTGCAATACGACCGGTCCTTCTTGGCTTGGCCAATACCCAACTCAACGCCTGATTATCAATTTCAAGATCGAAAGGCAGATGTTCAAGGTACATTCTGAACCGTTCTAAAGGGGAGACAACAGCTAAGGCTTCCAACTCATAAATGGAATAGTTTCGTTTAGCAGGAATCAGAGCACGAGAAAAATAAGAAATGGGACAATGTCGCTCTTCAAATTCCGAAGGAGAACACCAGAGATACCTGTGGAAGAGGCATCAGTCTGAAGGGTGAAGCATTTAGAAAAGTCTGGCATAGCCAGTACAGGAGCATTACATAAGACGGATTTCAAGTCAAAAAAACTTCACGTTGGGCATCAAACCACACAAATTTGGCATCTTTTCTTCTCATGGCATTTAATGGAGCTGCCCATTCAGCAAAATTAGGGATGAATTTACGGAAAAAATTAACTATGCCAATAAATCTGGCTACAGCCTTGACGTCTTTCGGTGTGGGGAAATTTCGGATGGCGGCAGTGCATGACTGATCATTAGAGACACCCTCCGCTGACACAATGCAGCCTAAGAACATCTGGGGTTGTGCGAAAGAAACCTTGCTAGCCTTAAAGGTTAGACCTGCTTTACGCAGTCTTTCAAGCGCTTTATTGAGATGGACAAGGTGTTCTTCGAAGGTTTCACTGAAAATTACTAAATCGTCAAGGTAAATTGTACATAAACTTGAATTTAATGCCTGACAAAACATTATCTAGTAACCGAGTAAGGACAGCAACGCCCATGGAGAGCGCGAATGGAATTTGTTCAAATTCACAGATGTTCCAATCAGTAGCAAGAGCAGCGAGGTGCTTTGATTCTTCGACAAGAGGTATCAGGTAATATGCCTGATTTAAATCAAAGGTGGTGAAATTTTTTTTTGCAAGTTGCTCTACATCGCACCGACACAGATAGGTCTTATGGCGACGATGGGACAGGAAAGGCCTAGAAATGGGAAGGAAGCGGCCATGGCCTTAATTAAGGTACAGCCTCAGCATTTGCCTGGTGTGAAAATGGGAAACCACAGAAAACCATCTTCAGGGCTGCCGACAGTGGGGTTCGAACCCCGGATGCAGTGACAATTTTGGCATTAGCAAACCAAGAAAAAACAAGAGTGCTAATCAGGAAGGGGAACAGATTGGAGGACGACTTTACGGTTCAACATCCGATAGTCAACGACAGGACTATAACCACGCCCTGCTACCGATATGTAACCGGTTTCCAGTGGTTACATGATACACGGCTAAGAAAAGGGGAAAAAATAAAATTACATGCCACTTTAAAACTTTAGCTCACAATCAAACATCAGATGATCTGTGCCAATACAAACAAACATCAGGTTGGGCAACATGACGACTATAATAAAGGAATGTGGAGCAGTCTGGGAAACCTACCAGGGCCTTTGGGATACGAGGTTGCAGGTTTCCAGGAAAATCAATGGCGATCCCTTGATTAAAGATATTATTTTCCAAAATAAACATTACAAAAAAATTCGCAACAAAATCCACCTATCCCAACAATCCAGTTATACTATTTCCAAGATACAAATTAGATGTAGTTTGCCAAGAGCTTTGCTTTTTAGGACAAGCGGCTAACCACGGATATCTTAACATAATGCAACTTGTCCAATACAATTTTTAGGCTAAGAGGAACCACAGGATGCAAATACAGTGTTAAATTAATGATAACGCGCTTTCTAAGGCATGTGAGAAATTGAGTGGCGAGTCTGGGCAAGTAGGGCAAACTTGTATGTGAAAATACTATACATTAAATGTAAATTAAGGTGGAACTGAAACGAAAAGTGCTTACCCCAAGGTATCCCATCCCGGGAGCAAGGATTCACCGACGTGAGTCTGATAGCTGGACTGACGAGAGAGTGAAAGATCACGAAATCTCGCCTCACTTTCTTAAAACGGCAAGGCTGGCTCCAGTGTGATTACCGAGTGACCAATCAGAGCACAAGAGCTTTCCCATCGCCACCCAGATCCACCAATCAAAACTCTTTATCAAGTCGCGATGTTTTCACAATATTCCAGAACATGGCAGACCCTAACTGCGAACCTTCCACCTTTCAGAATTAGTAAGGATATGCTTCTGAAAATTCTGCGTCACAACATTTCTGGAACATTACCAAATATCACTGAACAATAATGATATCCAATCTAGTAGTTACTTGAGTAGATAAAGAGAATACAAATAAAATATTCTACAATAATATTTTACACCATGCAGGTTAGGTAGATAAAGGGAATACAAATAAAATATTCTACAATAATATTTTACATCATACAGTAAACATTTCTTTGAAAGAGATTCTCCACAGGTCTCAAAATTCTCTATCAGAAACGGATAGACATGAAAGATATCCACATCATACAAAATCCTTATTGGATTAAGTAGCCTTGCCATGCTTTCACCGCTCCTATTCAACCTTTATGCCAATTACATACTCAAAGAAGCCTTGCACGATACTGAGCTATGTGAGAAAATAAATGGAATTTTAAACAATATGAGATACATATAGTTGACACCATTTTATATGTGACTCCACTGAAGGTCTTCGGGAACTGCTCGGTAGAATTCACCTCAGTGGATTAAGATATGGTCTGAACTAAAGGTCTGCATTTCTCGTTTACAGCTGGTCGAACAAAGGTAGTCGTGTAGTTAAGTCCTGCTCTGCTAGTGAGCACGACCTCTCCGACTGCTTGGTGCTTGGAGGGAAAGGAACTGAGGAAAATATGTATGAAGCAAGTGAAAAATAATGCCTTGCTATAAATTTTGAGGCCTATATATATTATATAATCATTAAATACAAAATCCTTTCAGATGATACAAATTTGAAACATGTAGAAAGAACTTAGAAAATTGTGGCAAATTGGCAGCAATAATTATAACAACGAAAGGTACAAGTTGAGTGATTACAAGTGTATTCACTCAGCATTTGAACACAAGGTAAATACTCTCCCATAAAGCAGTATTACTAATTCAATTTGTTACAGTACAGTAAAACCTCATTAAGATATTTCTGCAGGGTACAAGGAAAAAGAATGTGTTAAGCGAGAAAACGTATTACTGAATACATGAATAAAAACCATCCAATGCATGTATGTAAACACTAGATACGATAGTTCTCCGACATTAGGGTATTTTATGTCATGTATCAGTGGTACAGTGAAAACTATATCTACCAAATATAAAAATAAGATGAAATTATTAAAAGGTGTGAAAGACGCGAGAGAAAAAAATGAAAATATTTTCCTCTTGGGCTTATAAAATAATAAGAATGCACAGAAATGTGTGAAAAACACCAGACAAAAAATATGAAAACATTTGCACAAGGACCCATAATATATCAACGTATTATTGAAGATCTCACTCTTTCTAAAACAAATCTTAGTAGAAGTAACAGCGGGTTATTAAACATCATTTTGCCGGGCTAAGTGGCTCATATGGTTGAGGCGCTGGCCTTCTGACCTGAACTTGGCAGGTTTGATCCTGGCTCAGTGTGTTGGTATTTGAAGGCGGTCAAATACGTCAGCCTCATGTCGGCAGATTTAAGGACTCGTTAAAGAACTCATACGTGGCAAAATTCCGGCACCTTGGCATTTCCGAGTACTGTCATAAAGTAGTTAATGGGACATAAAAGCAGGAACATTATAAAGATCATATTCTGGTCACACTCTCAGACAATGGATTGGAGGTTACACTCAGCTATGTGCGACTGTGAGAGAATGACTTTGGCCATCATGTTGAATCCAGCAAAACTCAAAGGTGCGAATTTCAACATTTGCGCCACCTCTGCACACTAAGTTAGGCAGATGCCAGTCCACTTTTTGAGGGAGTTTATTTTGTCTTCATTTGTAAGGAATTTCATGAATTTTTCCATATCCATAACTAGGCTATAACAAGACAAATATGCACTAAGCTAGTCAACTTCACATGATTTTATTCCTAATCCAGAGATAGGCTGTCACGTGACAAATATTCACTACTCTTCACTGTACCACACAACACAAAATAAATTTCTGACTTCTGAATGGAAAGCAAAATACAAGCATACACAGGCTCACTGGACAATTCAGCAATCGCACTGCTAAGCGGCAAGCAAAACTGAACATTCCTGAGTTTAACGGATTGCTCTTCAAATTGCGAGATATAAACTCCATGTTCGTCGTCCGTATTGATCATTATCTAACTTCAGTGGGGATGAAATTAATTTTTCCTTTTTAAATAAGTCCACCTTATCAGTACAAAATTGCACATATTAAAATGAATAAAACAGGACATGTTTTGCCCTTATTTCAGGCATTATCAGCTGTTTGAAAAAATTAATATCACTAAAATGCACTACTTAGGTTGAGTTCTTAAAAATTCTTGAACATTATTTTATTTGAAATGTTTATAAGACACTATAAAATGGGAGAAATGAAGATGACATCACCAAAAAGGTTTGTACTACGAGGCGTGTTTTTTAAGTAAGGGCTGTTTGAAAATAACTACCCAACGAAAGATGATTTTGAAACACCGCATTTATTTGCAGATTCTACATTCTTTACTCCATTTTTCAACATACCCGCCAAGTTTGTTTAAACACTTATCTTACCTTACAACTATGTTTTGTATAACCTCTTCATAGAAACTTGCCTCCTGATCTGATAACCAAGAGTTCACGGCAGTTTTCATGATCTTGCGCTGGGACAGAGTCTGTTTGGCCTTCACCTTTACAGGCACGTATGTTTGTCTCCTTTCCATGCTCTGTTGCTTAATTTCGGGTGTCATATGTGAAACATGTGTTTCATCTTCCGTTATGATCTGACTTGACATGTCGTCACCTTCTTTGGCATAACGAGTCAAAAACATCATCGAACACTCAAATCTCTTGGTGAATGTCTGCAGCAGACAGGTTCCTTGCCGACAAAAACCACATCACTGACCGAACCTCGCATGGGGTGGGCGAACATTTGAGCAAGCACAGAACAGAACCACACAGGTTAGCAACAGAGCTGCAATGGAGCATTGTTGTTCATGAGGTGCTCGTTGCGATGCACACGCAAACTACTAGTGTCTGCAACAAAAGTGTGAATAATAGAAATGATTTTCTCACAACTTGTAAAGTCTTTTGAATACTTCTACCATATGAATAAGGTCATCCTCAGCAACTCAGTCAGATTGTATACAATTTTATCATCGGTTCATAATAGACACTAGCTTCAGAAATTATATATTCTCAGTCAGTCACTATCAGTCAGTCACTACTGATCTGCATTTAGGGCAGTCGTCCAGGTGGCATATTCCGTATTTGCATTTGTCTTTTTGTACCCGTAGTTGTATAGGGCTGCACGTGTAAGTTATGTAACTGCTTTGGTTTAGGCAGACTTACAGTAAAAGTGAAGATTAAAAGATTGATGAAGTGCAAAAATATATAGTTGTACGGAGAAGGGGAGTTCTTTAAAATTCAAATAAGATGATATGGTCTTATTTGCAGCAATCGAACACGAAATGAGATAAGGGAGGGAAAGAAAATGAGAGAAAGAAGTGATATTAAAGAAATAGGAGTTAAAGAGAGAAAACTTTCTAACAAGACTTACGCCATTTTTTAGGCAGCTCTGCAGCCAACTCACTTAACGATAGTGTGGCGTGTTCGACTGACTGCTGAAAGCTTAACGTGTTTGTATCTGTGTGTCATGTTACGAGAACAAAAACATGTAAGGGAAGAGGGAACGTAAGGAGGGATCATGAAGGTCGGGGAGCGATTTAAGTTGAAAATATGTTTGTCTGTATATGGAGTTGTTTAAGTATGTTTGGAATTTGAGTATAAATTGGGATTTTTGTTGTCTATCTTGTCATTTAGATTATTGTTACTGTTACCATGTTTTAGTGGATCAGAGAGGTGTAAGAAGGTGCTGGTGTGAATGGGTGGACAGAGAAAAGATGAGAGCATAATTTAAAACACTGAATTTTGAAATTTTATTTATTTCCTTTTTTTTTTTTTTGAGTTTTTAAAATTTGATAGTTAATCTGAATAAGCAACAACAAATAACAATTAAAGAGCTCGTCAGCTCGGATAACAAGGGTGGACTATAAGTAAAAAAAAAAATCAGGTACAATAGAGAAGATTTTTGACACAATAGTTAACAAAGGAATGAGCATGGTAGCTCTAAAGGTATATTATTTCAAAGAGCATTTAGCTGGGTGAGTGGGCTGTGCGGTTAGGGCCTCGCAGCTGTGAGCTTGCATCCTGGAGATAATGGGTTCGAACCCCACTGTCGGCAGCCCTGAAGATGGTTTTATGTGGTTTCCCATTTTAACACCAGGCAAATGCTCGGGCTGTACTTTAATTAAGGCCACGGCGGGTTACTTCCCACTCTTAGGCCTTTCCTATCCCTTCGTCTATGTCGGTGCGACGTAAAGCCAATTATAATATGCTTACACTATTGTTTTTTTTTTTTCTAACAACATAAAATCAATTGTATTGAAAAGGTGGAATAAAAAAACACAATATTGTAAGCATATTATAGCAAGTTTCAATACGGGTCTAAACATGAGATTAGTTACATGTAAAGCTAATTGTAAAAAAAAAACAAAAAAAACCACAAACATACTTTTCCACTCACATCGTATAGTAGTTTTAGCTTCAAACGTTAATACAGTATAGCCTCTTAGAGGCACCAGTTTGTTACACGAATTTACACTAGATAAGTTTCAAAACTTGTTTACTATCATTTCTGTTCGACAGTCAGTTACACAGTTGTCTATAGCTAATGACACTTTGAACAGGGGCAGTGAGTGCCCATTCTAAATGGCCGTAATGTACAAAATAAAAGGTTTAAGGCCATGAACAAAAGGCTAGGAGGCGAAACACTTGCACTTCTTCTGAAAGACACTTAAAATCTTACATGGGAATTAATGGAGGGTGAACACACACTTTATTCCCTAAGTTACATATTTCTCAGCAGGGATTTGAACAAAGTCTTCAGACTTACTTGAAAATGTACATTTAAAAGGTGATATTAAACTTTAGAATTTTACATTAAGAAGTTTGAAACCTTCCCCTCAAGTTAACTGTCTGGAGCTATCACATGTTAAAGGATGTCTGCCATTACCTTAAGTTGTTGGGCCTTCCAACGATGGCAAAGCTACGCCTGCCTCCAGTTACGCCGTGCACACACTTAGACCGGAGCAAAGAAGGTGACTCTATGGCCCTAAAGCGCCCAACTTTTATAGCAAATCAGAGGGGAAATTTCCAGAACTCTTTTGAGCTAGGCAGAATGCCTGTACACACCCCCAATTTTAATAGGCTAGAATAAAGTATACAAAAACTCCTGATTGGTAATAACTTAAGGAAGAAGTAAGCTGTAGTAGTGCTGACAACCTCAGCACATAAGAAACAATCTACAAACACTTAAGGTTTACCAATATAGACAATAGAAAGTTCCCTTAAGAAAATTAATAGTCCGTCCTCCCGCCAGAGGGGGCATATCAGCCGATAGTAGAGACATCCAAAGATTAAAGGTCCAAGTATTTTGTGATACATAGTTTAGAATTCACAGCACAGATGGCCTTCCAGAAGGCGTGCAATTCAACTGGATGAAGAAGGTGTACCCCCGGTACATTTACTATTAAAGACTTGGTCAAGAAAAGTGTAGATATTTTCAAGAGTGTTCATAAGACTACCTTTATTTACTCTTTAGAGGATGACCAAACCCTATTCGGTAGATGTAAATGTGTGACCTGCCTATTCCATATGAAGACTCATTGCCAAAAGCTTCCTGTGTTTCTTAGCGTTTACATGTTCCAAATATCTGATGGAATAACTTCTACCTGTTTGCCCAATGTAAGAGGCCCTACATTGGGCACAGGTGAGTCTGTACATCCGGGAGCTAGAATAGCAATCTTTGTTGGAGTTGATACTATTATGGTTGAAAAGTATGCTCTGATTAGAGTTGTGAGTTGAAAAACACATTTGGAGCTGTTATTTTTTAAAAATAAATTTGAAGTTTTGACAGATGCTGGGGTATTTGTAGGTGAAGGTAGCGTATTTAAACTTCTTTTGTTTATCAGGAATTAATTTAGATAACTGCCTATTTTTTTACTTTGTCTATGATTGAATGTCAGATTGGTGATACAAAGCTAGAACAGGTCGATAATTTCAAGTATTTAGGTTGTGTGTTCTCCCAGGATGGTAATATAGTAATTGAGATAGAATCAAGGTGTAGTAAAGCTAATGCAGTGAGCTCGCAGTTGCCATCAGCAGTATTCTGTAAGAAGGAAGTCAGCTCCCAGATGAAACTATCTTTACATCGGTCTGTTTTCATGCCAACTTTGTTTTATGGGAGCAAAAGCTGGGTGGACTCAAGATATCTTATTCATAAGTTAGAAGATAAAGGCTAATTTAGGAATGAACTCGATGGAGGAAGCTGTATGCATAAACCGGCTTTGGTGGTGGGGTCCTGTGAGGCAAATGGAGGAGGATAGGTTACCTAGGAGAATAATGGACTCTGTTATGGAGGGGAAGAGAAGTAGAGGGAGACCAAGACGGCGATGGTTAGACTCAGTTTCTAACGATTTAAAGATAAGTGGTATAGAACTAAATGAGGCCACAGCACTAGTTGCAAATAGAGGATTGTGGCGACATTTAGTAAATTCGCAGAGGCTTGCAGACTGAATGCTGAAAGGCATAACAGTCTATAATGATTATTATGCTAGTTGCTTTACGTCGCACCGACACACATAGGTCTTATGGCGATGATGGGACAGGAAAGGGCTAGGAGTGGGAAGGAAGCGGCCGTGGCCTTAATTAAGGTACAGCCCCAGCATTTGCCTGGTGTGAAAATGGGAAACCACGGAAAACCATTTTCAGGGCTGCCGACAGTAGGATTCGAACCTACTATCTCCCGAATACTGGATACTGGCCGCACGTAAGCGACTGCAGCTATTGAGCTCGGTATAATTATTATTATGTATGTATGTATGTATGTTTGTATGTATGTATGTATTGAAACAGGAACGCCCGTATTTTAGCTTAGTGGAGAACATGGATTGACGCCAGGGCGTGTACGGTCCATGCTCAGAGAGTCGGAGAGAGAAGGGTAGTGCAATAAGTTCTTATTAAGTGGAACTTGGAGTTTATTCAAGAAAAACAGATAAATCACCTTTACAGACGAATAGTTGAAGTTTGAGTGTCCAGAAAGATATAGAGAAGGGCATCGTCCGTCGGCTTCCGTCGGCTTCCGTCGGCGTCGTTCCACTTCACTAGACTCCTCCCCTCGCCATAGAACTCCTCTCAGCACTGCACTGAAGGTTGTGGCATGACACTGTTTGTTAAATGCACAAGTTCCACTGTCAATAGTGTTGGAGGCAAAATACTTCGAAGAAATAAATTCAGGATCACAGTTCGATGATGATGATGAAAGTTAGCACCATTCAGTAAATGAAATAGTCATTGATGAACTTGAAATTATAGGTAACACAAAATCTGGAACCTTCTGTGACTTTGAGTTCAACCATGTGCAACTTCACTTAATCACAGTTCAAAGAAAAGAAATAAATCAAGTCCCTCGGACAGTCTTTCGTAATTTTCGTAATGAATATGCTGAAATGAATTCAATGTTTTAACACACACAAACTTTGAAATACATTAAGGTTTCTACGAAGACAGTTTTAATCGATCACAGTACAGCCTCGTGACTTGAAACCAAGTTTTCGTAGAGGAACAGTTTATGAATTGTAACACGCAGTCTTGTGAAAAGAAAACTAAGTTCCACTAAGACACAGTCTTTATGAAGTAAATTACACAGTCTCTCGAGAAGAAATGTAGACACAGTCTTTTCAAAGTAAATTAAACACAGTCTTTCAAAAGAAATTTATTTTCCACTGAGACATAGTCTTTACGAAGTAAATCAACACAGTCTCTCGGAAAGAAATTTAGACACAGTATTTACGAAGTAAATTAAACCTTGAGGTACAGCCTTTTATGAAATGAAGTTAATTCTCACTAAGGCGCAGTCTTTATGCACTAAGTTAATCACACTCTTTATAAAAGCACAGTCTTTCAAAAAGGTCTATGTGACAGCAATTAATGTACAGTCTCTGTAAGACAAAATTCACAAGATAAAAAAAATAAAAATAATGTTGATCAGCTAAACCGATTCTGTCACTTGTATTACTATTCAACAAGTCTTCTAAGGCAACTTATTTCCTTCATGCAAAGTTAATGTCCCACGAGTGTACGTTCGACACTTAGACACTCGAACCGTCTCGCGTACCTTCTACCATCGGCCCTCAGCCGGACAGAATAACAGTCTATAATCCCACAGCTGACCCGCACGGTGTGGCATCTGGGACACGACGAAGCATGCTCTGAATTCAATTGAGCCAGCGGGCTCCTTTATACCCACAGGTCGGCTGGCCAGGCTGAAAATATGAGATTCTTTAACCTTCCATAACTCGGCCATCCTTACGCCGATTTGCTTGAAATTTTGTACAGTGATATTTGTTATTTAGGCCTATAAGATGACATGCTTCAAATTACGATCGGGCATCCCGTTCTGGATATAGTGATATCGAAGGAATGGAACATTCGATCGTGACGTCACTCGGCCTTGGCTGGTATCCTGCAGTGAGCGATCACCTGCCTGCGCTGTCACACATGATGCCTGCACACTCAGCGCTCATTTCAAATCTTCACAGACGGGTGTTAGCGCGTTTTTCACGAGAAATACATGGACGGCGAATGCTGACAGGGCATTTTCGTTTCAGTATGTACATATGATTTTGTTGATAACCTTGATATTAAAGCCTTTGAAATTGGCCATTTCTTGTATAAATTGCAATTCCTTGTTTAGTTTTCTCCAAGATAAAGAAACTTTAAAGGCACGATGGTGAGACTGTGTTAGGCTGCAAGTTTATGTGCTTTAGGGTGAAAAGAGTTTCTTTATACTGATGGGTGAAAATGTCTATTTTCTGTATATCTTGTATATGAATCTGTTGTCATTACGTGTAAGAGTGATGTCAACAAAATGTAAGTATTTATCTATTTCATCCTCAACTCTGAACTTTATATTGGGGTCCAAAGATTTGAGGTGTTGAAGAATGTTGGTGCTGTTGTTACCTGTTGATTTATAATAATGGAGGTGTCATCCATGTACATCAGCCATGATTCTAATCCTTGTATTTTTTTAAGAACCGAGCTCGATAGCTGCAGTCGCTTAAGTGCGGCCAGTATCCAGTAATCGGGAGATCGTGGGTTCGAGCCCCACTTTCGGCAGCCCTGAAGATGGTTTTCCGTGGTTTCCCATTTTCACACCAGGCAAATGCCGGGGCTGTACCTTAATTAAGGCCACGGCCGCTTCCTTCCACTTCCTAGGCCTTTCACATCCCATCGTCGCCATAAGACATATCTGTGTCGGTGCGACGTAAAGCAAATAGAAATAATAATAATAAAACATTCTCATCTTTATTCATTTGTTCCTTGAGATCATGTGAAGTACTGTATTTATGTGAATAATCCCCGCATAGTTTTTAAAAAATGAGAGGCAAAAATTGGGGTGTGGGTTTTATTTGCGTCAGTGTTGGCATTTAATTTTTTCAAAATGAGTCTTCCAAATTAGGGTGCGGGGATTATTCGGTGGTGGGGATCATTCGCGTAAATATGGTATTTAATGCTGTGGATATTGACTTTATTTTAAGCTTATGAACATTGTGTCTGTTGCTGGTAGGTATAAATGTCCATTACCCATCATCGTCGTCGTCGTCATTATTATTATTATTATTATTATTATTATTATTATTATTATTATTATTATTATTATTATCACCTATGCAGTTAAATATGTTTTTTTTTTTTCAGGCGACCCATCACTGGAGACTCGGGTGCAAACTTTGAAAATTGTGGCAACTATCTACAAATATGATGCCGCTCCATGGGAGCCAGCAGTGTCACATCAGATATTAGATATACTCCTGGACTGGATGAAATCCCCAGATTGCTATGAGGAGTTGGTGTTAGACTTATTAAATGATATGTTACAGGTTTGATAGCTTTCACTTATTTCATATAAACATAATTTTGTGTTATCCATTGTGATACATGTGTGTTGCAGTGAACCGTTAGTGAATGAGTATGTTCCCTATTGATTATATACAGGATGCATCAAAATTCAGTACACATAACTTTTAGGGATGATAGGAGAGACCGAAACAGTTTTTTTCTTTCTTTTTTTCCTTTGTGTGTGGAAATAATCATGGGTTTGAAATGAATTATTGGCTGACATAACAGTTTGATTATTACATATCCTGTTCATCCTGCCATGACATCAGAATGCTATGTCTGCCGTGTGACAACACACAGGACGTTTTCATTCATTTAAAGCTGAGTGAGGGAATATGTGACACTACAGTTGAATCCGAGGAAGAACTCTTTGCTCGCCTGCTTGCAGCTGCGTACTCTGTACAGCGCACGTCTCGAGTCCTTGACCCTGTACGGCAGGGAATGACACATCATTACATCATTGTGGAACATGTTTTGAAGTAGCAGGATGCACTTCTGAAGAGGTTTTGTAGAATATTACTATTAAATTGACTATTAATAGTTTTATTCTCAACCATCTCAAAATTTTCAACTCTTGATATTCTACCTATGGTTATTAAATCAAAATACACTCATGTTCATAAAAACCAGAACACCTTGAAAGACTAGAGATAGGAAGTTCGTATTCAGAGGACATGTACGTTAGTATGTTCTGAAGAAATGATTAGCATTTGAACCATGTCGGCCCTCAGGTTCAAGGTCCACATTGATACCTCGGCACGCCACCACTGCCTGGTAAAATGTGCCTGCCACTCTCATTGTCTTTGTAAACTGAAGGTAATGGATCAGTGTGACTTGAGCAGATGTGCAGGATGCCTCGCAGACGTATGTGAGATCTGTACTGTTGAACGAGGTACTTTGAAAGAGGGCTCATTATTGGCATGAGAGAACATGATACATCCGGGAAATTGCTGCTCATGTGGAACGAAGTGTGTTGGCAGTGCAATGGGTGTGTACAGAATGGTTCACAGAAGGCCGCACAACATGATGAGATGGGTCTGGTCGCACCACCTAGACCACCCCCTCGAGCAAATCGACACCTCATCCGAATGGCTTTGCAGGACAGATCTTCCTTGGCTGTGGCAGGACAGTGGAACAGTGTAACGCATCGTACACTATCAGAGGTGACAGTCCGCCGCCGTTTATTATGGTCTGGGTTACTGGTGTGTCGTCCACTTCTGCGTCTACCTTTGACTAATGTGCATAAACATGCTAGACTGCAATGGTGTATGGAACGACGTCACTGGGGACAGGAATGGCAGCAGATAGTGTTTTCAGATGAGTCCAGATTCTGTTTGTTTGAAAATGATGGCCGCATTTTGGTTCGCTGCAGACAAGGGTAAAGGCATCACAGTGACTGCATTCGCACAAGACATACAGCGCCAACTCAAGTACTTATGGTGCGGGGTACTATTGGGTACAACCACAGGTCACAGTTAGTGCGTGTCCAGGGCACTGTGACCAGTTTGACCTATGTGAATGATATCCTGTTACGTGTAGCCATACCCTTTCTGCACGACACCACAGACATCATATTTCAGCAGGACAATGCGCGACCACACGTTGCTGCATGAACACGTGCCCTCTTGTTGTCACAGGATGTTGGACTGTTGCCCTGGCCCGCCCGATCACCGAACTTGTCGCCAATCGAAAATGTGTATAACGTGGCGAAACAACGGGTGCGGCGCTGTGATCCATTGCCAACCACTAAAGAAGAACTGTGGAACCAGGTGAATGCAGCATGGATGGCTACACCCCTGGACGCTATTCGCACCTTATATGCCATCACGCATGGAACAAGTTATCAGTGCCCATGGTGGACCCAGTGCCTACTAGGCAACAGGGCACATGCTGAACCTAGGTGACTGAAATGCTAATCGTTTCTGCAGAACATACTAATGAACATGTCTTGTGAATATGAACTTCCTATCTCTAGTCTTTCAAGGTGTTCTGTTTTTTATGAATAGCAGTATATCATCTTTTGTGTTTCTATCATTCCTAGAATTTTGAGTAACGAATTTTGATTCATCTGTATGTAATAGAAATGGAACAAATAAGTCAATAAATACAGGGTCACCTAAAAGTTGCACCCCATATTTTTCTGAAATGGAAATTGCTACTGATGTGCTGTGTTCACAGAAATTGAGTACAACCAAGGGCTCATAATAATAGCCCATACACAGATTTTAATAATTATTAGAATGTCTATATATTTTATAAAGTTTCATTTTTCAAAAGTAACATTGGCGTAGGAAATAACAAAACTAGTATAAATTAGAATGTCATCAGTGTTTTTTTCCTTCAGCAATCTAGTACTTTAAGAGCTGTTGTATTTTGTAAATTGTAAATACTGGTAGTTGTCTGCTCCATGTGTCAGCACTAACTTAAGAAAATAAATTAATAAACAAATTCATTGGATTCTTAAGAAGAAGAAAGAGATTTGGCTTTCAAATGTTGTGTTCAAAATGACAGCCACCATCTTCAATATAAGCCTCCAGTCTGCCATGTAAAGATTGATGCATATGTTCTAGCATTTCATATCATCTGGTGTAGTTGGTATGTCCTTGTAAACAGTGCCTTTTAGCTTTCCCCAGAGAAGAAAAAATCTAAAGATCTGGTGAATGGGCTGGTCAAGGTACAGGTCCCCTGCATCCAATCAAATGATTTGGAAATGCGGTGAAGACAAGTTGTCATATGTTTTGCACTGTGTGCTGGACACACATCATGCTGATACCACGTACTTCCTAGTTTGCAGTGGAACATCTTCTAACATCTGTGGTAGTTAGTCTTGTTCACAGAGCGATAGTGCATGTTTAAAAGGTTTACTTGACCATGATTTGTAAATGTTGCTTCGTCGCTGAACAAGATATATGATAAATCTGGTGTATCTTGTCTTAATGCCCATACACAAAAGTTAAATTGATTCTAAAAATCGTTTCCATACAGCTCTTGATGGAGAGAGCCATGATATGTGTGGAACTTATTGTGGTAGAGAATGCATAGTACACTTGCCTGACTCATGCCATTTCCTCGTGGGATTGCATGGGAACTAACTTGCAAATCTACAGCAGCAGCAGCAGCAGCAGTTAGAACATTAATTTCACCGTCTTCTCCAGTCATTTGTTTGTTTCTGTTTTTCTAGGTGTTTCACTTCCAATTTCACATAATTGGTTGAAGAGGTTCACAAGTAATTGTCGAGGTCAGCGATGTCTCTTTGGATATCGCTCTGTGTACAGAGCACAAGAGCAATCAGCATTCTTCCTACATTCTCAGTGTACCATTAACATGTCAGCTTTTTCAGCATTGGTAAATACAGTCTGGTGCAGGGAGTTGGGAAATTGTGAACGTTAGTGTTGTCAGCACTGTAGTGCTGGCAGGTTTCCAGAACTGATGCATAGTTGTTGTGAACGTGTTACCATTTAGTAATCATGCAGCATTGGAGTGGTGCAGAATGTTCTGTCACTGTGAGAGTGTTACAGATTTTGCAGAAATTAAATCCACGAGACCCTATGTCGCATAGGGAGTTTAGCGAATGGGTGTTGGCTAAAATCAGCGAGGATACCAATGTCCTTAACAACACATAGATGTCAGACGAAACCCACTTCCACTATAACAGATACGTAAACAAAAACATTTTTGTTGCTGGGCACAGGAATATCCTTGTGAGTTGCATATGCACCCATTACATAACGCTAAGGTCACAGTATGATGTGCTGTTTCATGTCATGGCATCATTGGACCCTGCTTTTTTTTTATGTGACGATGGCATTGCAACAACAGTAACATCCGGTTGGTATGTTGATATGCTTGAAACATTCTTTACACTGAGACTCCACACTCTGAACATCAAAAACGTGTGGTTTCAGCAGGATGGAGCCACGTCACATACTGCTAGAAAATTGATGGAAGCTGTTCGCCAGCTCTTTGGAAGGCGCGTCGTTTCACGTAACAGCGGACATTCCATGGCCTGCAGGATCAGCTGGTCTTAGTGTTTACGACTTCTTCCCATGGGGACATCTTGAAAATAAAGTGTTCCGCTCTCATCCTACAGCTATCCATGAACTGAAAAAGAAGATTGAAGATGAAATCACTGCCGTTCCCCGAGACATGCTAGAGCGAGCATCCGAGAGTTTCCATAACAAGTTATTAGAATGTGAATGCCAAAATGGAATGCAACTTTCCGATGTCATCTTTAAGAAGTAAAGTCAGTTTGTGGCATTTTATAATGGTAACATAAATGGAATACTGTATACATGTATTTCCATCAATAAAAATATTTTTTCCTTTGTTTATTCATACAAATTACGTCATTTCATAATTTCCCGTTTCCCTGTGCCACCCTGTGCCACCTTTCACCACATCCTACTTCTTGAACATTCACAAAGTAACTAACAAGGACCGAATGTGTTGGCCGTGCGGTTAGGGTCCCGTGACTGTGAGCTTGCATTCGGGAGATGGTGAGTTCGAATCCCACCGTCGGCAGCCCTCAAGATGGTTTTCCTTAATTTTCCATTTTCACACCAGGCAAATGCTGTACCTTAATAAAGATATGGCCACTTCCTTCACAACGCTAGCCCTGTCCCATCCTTGTTTCGCTGAAAACCTTCACAGTGTTAGAGTGACGTTAAACAGCTAGCAGAAAAAACTGACAAAAATGTCTCAATGCGATCAGTATACTGTAAAGGAAACAAACATAAGAATATCATAGCCTTGTAATTAAGCAGTTGAATGGAACAGGCAACTGTTAGTATCTACAATATTTTCAAATTAAGATAGCTTGTTAACTACTTGTAATAGAACCCTGGAGGGGAGAAAAACCCACCATTGCCATTCCAATTTACTCTAGTTTTATTTTTTTAGTGTCAATAGAAATTATTCCATTTTAAAAATGGAACTTTCTAAAATAAAATATTAGAATCTGTGTATGGGCTAGAATAATGAGCGTTTGGTTACACTTCATTTTCGTGGAAACGGCACATCTATAGCACCTTTCATTTCTGAAATATTCAGGGTGCAAGTTTTTGGTGATTCACCCTGTATGCATCAAAGACAAGAACATGGGGAGGGTAGAAACATATTTTTGTCCTTATTCTACCTTTTTCACATAAATAATATCTGTATAAATATACCACCCCGTGAGAGTGGATGATTGCACTCCCTGATGAAACAGAAATGAGATGATTGGCATAAGAAGAAATTGAACTGGAAGAACTGAGATTGATAAAATGAGGGCCAATCTATGAAAATGGGGACATGTGGAGTTTGCCCTTATCCTTTTTTGTTCTCATGTTTATCCTTGCCTCTCTTTTCTGTTGCTTCATCTCATCCTCTCTAGTTTTTTCATTATGAGGCATAATCAGTGCTAAAAGTGGGATGAATAATGTGACACTGAGCTTGATAGCTGAAGTCACTTAAGTGTGGCCAGTATCCAGTATTTGGGAAATAGTGTGTTCGAACCCTACAGTCGGCAGCCGTGAAGATAATACCAATATAATGGTCCGTTATTGGACATTATAAATTTTCCAGCTAACTCATTCCTGGTTGCCTGCGTTTCGCCCTCGTGTGCTAAGTTAGGCTCGTCAGTTGGGACTTAGCACACCACCCAAGACGCGAGGCTAGTGCATACCGTGGAGGCCACTGCATAGGCTATTTGAAGCCACCAGCAGTGCCAATGCACTATGAGAGCTATGTCTCATTTCCAAAAATAGATGCCTGCCTGGCCATCAATTAATATCAACATCTATATTAAGCTGTGAAGATGCTGTGGTTTCCATTTTCGCGCGCGCGCGCGCGCGCACACACACACACACACACGCACACACCCACACACACACACGCCATCTTTTGTTAACTGTTATATTGAATTCTAACAATTATATGCTGTAAAATATGTACTTGTAGAATAACTTAACAATATTGACATGGTTTATTTCCGTGCACCTTTCACCACCGATAACGTGCTAAGGTTAGGGATGTTCGAAAAAAATGAAATGGTGGACCTTTACTTACTTTGCATGTAATTACCGTATGTTTAATGCCTTGAGAACAGATGAACTAGATGTAATGTCCTCAAGTGAAATACATTTGACAGAACATTTGAAAGAAATAGAGAAGCTAATCTGTTTATGATTTCTACTTCCTTGAAAAGAAATCTCTATCCCTTTAGTAGTCTAGTCACAGTGGTTTGTTTGGTTGTGCTGTATTTGTGCATATCTCGTCAATCGCATATATCATCATCATCATCATCTGCAGTTTCCAGCTGTTGGCTGGATCTGCTTATCACATATATAATGCACTCTAATTTTTGATACAGAATTGAGGGAGAAAAATGATCCCCGCTTATATCTCGTATCGAATTTTTAGCTTGCATCAGTATGAATACAACAAGGTATACCTTGTGGCATGCATGGCCTGCTCTCAGCTCAAGGTGAAACCATTGCTCGTAATCTTCCCTGTATCTTACAAGCAAGCCCTTACATCCCTAAGTATCCGATCTGATTGAGATTTGGTACGACAACTTCGGTAGGAATATTTTATGCAGCCATATCAAAATTAGATGCCCAATCATACATTTTGTACTGGTTTTTGGGTGTCGGAGTTTGTTCGTTTAAGCACCACGTAGACGGGAGTGAGCGGCGGGAAGCAGGTAGAGACAGCATGGCTGGCCACATCGTCTGCCATGCCTTCACTCTTTCTGTCACACACATTACTCCCCTAGCCTTGGCTTCCTACAGTTCACTCCTCTCTATGCGATGCTCAAACGAGCAAATTTTAACACTCCAAAACAATTACTAAATGTATGATTTGGCATCTAATTTTGATATGACTGAATAAAATATTCCTATCGAATTTATAGCACCAAATCTCAAATCAGATTGGAGACTTACATACGAAAGGGTTTCATTGTTAGTCACAGCAGCTCTCTCCCCTTGTTTTGTGAAAGGCATGTAGTTTATTCCCTGGGCTAATGAGCTAACAATCTTTACATACTGCTTACTGAATACTTCTGCATTTTGAAGATCTTCACATACACACTCCCCTTGTTCATTAATTATTCCTGGAATGTCCTTCTTGGAACCTGTTTCTGCCTTAAAATACCTATACATTACCTTCCGTTTTTCACTAAAATTTGTATGACTGCCAATTATGCTTGCCATCATGTTATCCTTAGCTGCCTTCTTTGCTAGATTCAATTTTCTAGTAAGTTCCTTCAATTTCTCCTTACTTCCACAGCCATTTCTAACTCTATTTCTTTCCAGTCTGCACCTCCTTCTTAGTCTCTTTATTTCTCTATTATAATAAGGTGGGTCTTTACCATTCCTTACCACCCATAAAGGTACAAACCTGTTTTCGCATTCCTCAACAATTTCTTTAAACCCATCCCAGAGTCTGTTTACATTTTTATTTACCGTTTTCCACCGATCATAGTTACTTTTTAGAAACTGCCTCATGCCTGCTTTATCAGCCATATGGTACTGCCTAACAGTCCTACTTTTAAGACCTTCCTTTCTATCACATTTATTTTTAACTACCACAAAAACAGCTTCATGATCACTAATACCATCTATTACTTCAGTTTCCCTATAGAGCTCATCTGGTTTTATCAGCACGACATCCAGGATATTTTTCCCTCTGGTTGGTTCCATCACTTTCTGAATCAGCTGTCCTTCCCATATTAACTTATTTGCCATTTGTTGGTCATGCTTCCTGTCGTTCGCATTTCCTTCCCAATTTACATCTGGCAAATTCAGATCTCCTGCTACAATCACATTTCTTTCCATGTCGTTTCCCACATAGCTGACTATCCTATCAAATAATTTCGAATCCACGTCAGTGCTACCCATTCCCGATCTGTACACTCCAAATATATCAAGTTGCCTATTATCTTTAGAAATGAGCCTTACACCTAGAATTTCATGTGTCTCATCTTTAACTTTTTCGTAGCTTACAAATTCTTCTTTCACCAGAATGAACACTCGCCCTCCCACCATTCCTATCCTATCTCTACGATACACACTCCAGTTGATGTAGATGTTGATTCCCATAGGGAACCTAAAATATTTGTCCTGAATGAGTAAATTTATAATACCAGTATAATGGTTCGTTATTGGACATTATAAATTATCCAGCTGACTCATTCTTGGTTGCCTGCGTTTCGCCCTCGTGTGCTAAGTTAGGCTCGTCAGTTGGGACTTAGCACACCACCCAAGACGCAAGGCTAGTGCATACCGTGGAGGCCACTGCATAGGCTATTTGAAGCCACCAGCAGTGCCAATGCACTATGAGAGGTATGTCTCAATTTCCAAAAATAGATGCCTGCCTGGCCATCAAATGATGTAGATGTTGATTCCCATAGGGAACCTAAAATATTTGTCTTGAATGAGTAAATTTATAATACCAATATAATGGTCCGTTATTGGACATTATAAATTATGCAGCTAACTCGTTCATGGTTGCCTGCGTTTCGCCCTCGTGTGCTAAGTTAGGCTCGTCAGTTGGGACTTAGCACACCACCCAAGACGCAAGGCTAGTGCATACCGTGGAGGCCACTGCATAGGCTATTTGAAGCCACCAGCAGTGCCAATGCACTATGAGAGGTATGTCTCAATTTCCAAAAATAGATGCCTGCCTGGCCATCAAATGATGTAGATGTTGATTCCCATAGGGAACCTAAAATATTAGTCCTGAATGAGTAAATTTATAATACCAATATAATGGTCCGTTATTGGACATTATAAATTATCCAGCCAGGCAGGCATCTATTTTTGGAAATTGAGACATAGCTCTCATAGTGCATTGGCACTGCTGGTGGCTTCAAATAGCCTATGCAGTGGCCTCCACGGTATGCACTAGCCTTGCGTCTTGGGTGGTGTGCTAAGTCCCAACTGACGAGCCTGACTTAGCACACGAGGGCGAAACGCAGGCAACCAAGAATGAGTTAGCTGGATAATTTATAATGTCCAATAACGGACCATTATATTGGTATTACACACTCCAGTGCCATGAGAAAATTTCTGCATCCATTATATCATTTCTCAGCCATGATTCAACTCCTATTACAATATCTGGTAAATGTATATCTATTAAATTACTTAATTCTATTCCTTTCTTTACAATACTTCTACAGTTCAAACACTAACAATTTTATGTCATCCCTACTTGATTTCCAGTTTCCTGTTCCCTTATCACCGCTCCCTAGGCATCCCGTTTCCCTGAATGTACCTCCCTATTACCCTTCCAAACAAATTTCCTAACTTATATGTACCACTGCGGTTTAAATGAAGGCCGTCTGAGCGCAGATCCCTATCTCCTACACACCCATTAGGATCTAGAAATTTCACTCCCAGTTTCCCACATACCCACTCCATAGTCTCATTTAAATCCCCAATCACCCTCCAGTCAGTATCCCTCCTACACAGTATTCCACTAATAACAATCTCCGCTTTCTTAAACTTCACCCGTGCTACATTTACCAGATCCCACACATCTCCAACTATGTTGGTACTTATATCAGCTTGCCTTACGTTGTTGGTACCAACGTGAAACACTACCACCTTCTCCTTCCCCTCCTCCCTCTCTTCTACTTTCCTGAACATCTGCCTCAACCCAATTCCTAGATAACATTCTACCCTGGTTCCTTTTCCTCCACACACTTTCCCCACGTGTCTAACGATGGAATCCACCATGACCAGAGCCTCAACCCTCCCCACCTTATCTGATCCCCTCCTCTTATGGTCAGCCCTATCTTCTCTCTGCTGCAGAAGCTACTTCCTCCTCCCTTTTCTCCTTCCCATGACCCTGTTCCACCTGTCTTTTCCTATCCTCTACTCTACATTTCCCTTTCCTACCTTTTCCCTTCCTCCTACTTCCACGCATCTCAGCAACAGTTCCCTGTCCCTCATCTTCCCTCTGTTGTTCTACCTGGAGTGACTCGTACCTATTTCGCACAGACACCTGTCCTGAATTCTGATCCTGAATAGAGCCCTTAGCCTGCAATCTCCTTCCCCTTAGAACATTAGACCACCTGTCTTGTACAACTCCTCCCTTTCCTTCCCCTCCCTCTTGTACACCTACTGTAACCTGTACATTGTTTGAGGGAGTCCTATCTTCCTTCCTGTCTTCTGTGAGAATCCTAATTATCTCCCTCAAACTTTCCAACTCCTCCCTCATACCCCTCAATGCCTAACCACACCCACAATAAGTACACTCGCGCTCCTTAGCCATTCTTTACGGGGGGGGGAAAAAAATTTAAAAATAAAATAACTTATTTGCAAAAAATAAATGAACGAAGGGATGTATTGTCTGGGATAGTACACAACAGTAAGGTAATTAATACACGACTACACTACAATACTACTTAGTCGTGCTCTATTTTTTTATATTCTACAACCCCTAACAGGATAAAAACTGCTGTTAATTACTGAATATCGAAAGTAATACACAAGAACTACACAATTCCAAACTGCAATTAAGCCTATCCTAATTACAACAACAGTATTTTAGTAAGAGTTTCTACGGATACCTCTACTACACCAGTACTACACAAATATTTTACAATAATAAAATAAGCACACTCAATTCTAATAGGATATTACTCGTATGCTACTGTACAGTACACTACAGTAATTTTTAAACTACTTTCAGACGTATCCTAATTACGATACCGGTACCGTACCGTATGTCACTACTAAGCACAACAGAAATGAAATTTGCAAGAACTACTGTACTCTAAGATTACCAACGAAGCTAAATGCTTAGACAAATTATTATTAGTATTACGGTCTAATAGATACACACGAAAGATAACACACGAATATAGCAGGCAAGATACGGCACTATCTAAATGTACTGTATCTATACTACAATGTATCTACACTACACTACACTGCGTTTGGTTAAATGCTTAAGTATCAAAAGGTTTGCCGTACACGAAGAAAAACACGAATATAACTGGCAAGATACTATCTAATATAGTATACCTTATCTTCACTACAGTTCTACTGAAATGTGGTTATGTGATTATTACAGCTGGTGGATTACTATTATTTTCCCTACTCCACGGGACGGAGAAAAAAAAGTGACCTTAATTAGGCCTGCTGAAAAAAACGAGGTTGTCTACAATAATTTCTCAAATATTTCTATCAAAACTACTACTACTACTACTACTCCAGGGACTTGAACTGCAATTACTGGGATATATGAACTTTATTATTATTAGCTAACCGCTCATAAATACTGAAAGATCGAGGGAGCGAAATATAAATTACGGATACTAACTACCTACTCAGAAGTACAAATGAATGGAATACAAGGTCAGCTGATTTTTATTTATATTTACTTGACTACACTACACCCTTTGTTCACGACTGTAGCCAACAATGCAATATTTGAATATGAGGAGCGACAATAATCAATAACAATACAACGACTGTTAACTATTACCGTGTAATCTCTTTAACTTCTTTTTAAATGGAAGTTTACAGGCGTATCGTGTTTTTAATGTAGTAAATTATTACCTTCGCGATAGTTTGAACGGATATCTATACGAAATACCGGAGAAGTTGCTGCAGAAGTTACGGTACTATTCCTTATGATAATCTGCCTTTGTAAGTACAATCAACGAACCTACAGATATTTACAAATATTTTTAAAGTTAATAGTATTACCTAAAGTATCTCCTAAACCTAAATTCGAAACAAGGTACACCTAGCTAGCCTACTTAACCTAGAAAACGTAATTTACTGAAGACCAACTTAATTACTTGTTACAAAATTTAAATAAATATCACTACTCCCAATTTCTACCAACAAGCACTAAACACCACTATATAAACAGCACTAAATGAATCAGATATACACAAAATTAAGCTATTTCAATAGGTTTTCACTACTTTATCACTACAATAATGCAAGAGCTCTCTCAACAGCCAACCGTTCTCAAGTGCATCCAACAATGCAACCTCACCAGGATTACCTGATTCAAGAACTGGAAAAAATCCAAAGAAAAGCAGCTCGATTTGTTCTGAGTGATTTCCGACAAAAGAGTAGCGTTACAAAAATGTTGCAATGTTTTTGTTGGGAAGAATTGAGAGAAAGAAGAAGAGCTGCTCGACTAAGTGGTATGTTCCGAGCTGTCAGCGGAGAGATGGCGTTGAATGACATTAGTAGACGAATAAGTTTGAATGGCGTTTATAAAAGTAGGAAAGATCACAATATGAAGATAAAGTTGGAATTCAAGAGGACAAACTGGGGCAAATATTCGTTTATAGGAAGGGGAGTTAGGGATTGGAATAACTTACCAAGGGAGATGTTCAATAAATTTCCAATTTCTTTGAATTCATTTCGGAAAAGGCTAGGAAAGCAACAGATAGGGAATCTGCCACCTGGGCGACTGCCCTAAATGTAGATCAGTATTGATTGGTTGATTGATGGAATGGGACACTGTTGAACTAGCTGCAATTTTAGTATACCAACATAGAGCATGTGCGAGATGTAAGGAATAAGATTGAGTCCAGTGCAGTACAGTACTGTAATTGGGTTTCCAGTGCGACTTCTTCTATAGGTGAGTTATGGAGAAGCATTGAAGTGTTTTGGTAAATTCTAAAATTAAAGTTATTCAGTCTGCAGAGAAACACTGTTATCATGGAGTTTAAATATTTTAGTATTCCATAAACAGTTTCATATATATGCATATATTTAATATATATGAATATTAAATGATACATGCTGGTAAATAGACCTAATAGTTTTCTTCTTTCTCTTTATGGTAAAATGGAAGCGAAAACAGCAGGGGAGCATATTTGGTTATGAATGGAATCCTACAAACTTTATACATCTGCTGATATACAATAACTTGTTACAGCACGTAGTCAAATGCAATATATTATGAGAAACCATGAGGCTTTATTACTTTTAAAAAGTCTTTGAATTCTAATCAAGTTCGATTTACTAACTTCCCGCATATAACTTGCGTGCTGATTTTTAAGCTTGTTTCTCAGAAGAAAAAAAATGTGTGAGACATACGCAAGTAAATACAGTATTCTTTTTTCTAACATTTAATGCAAAGGAAATGGAGCTGAAGCAGTAAAGTAACAGACCAGATGATCCAGTAGAACAATTTGAGTCAGAAAGTGAAGACCACAATCAGGATTTTCACTTGGCCCAGCCGTCACGATCGAAGAATTAAACAATATTTATAATGCACCTTAACTACCATTACCAACTTACTTACTACTACTATTTCAATTATACGTCCATGTCTTGCCATATCATTATAAAAATGACCTATCTTTTTCACTTACACCTTCCAAATTACAATATCTTGCTACTTCCCTACTCATATTTACACTTCACACACCTTTCACATTCACCATGTAACTCCACGTTTAACAATCAGAAATAACAGAACCTACTTGTTTTTTGTCTTTAACTTAACTTTCACACTTCACATACATTTGTAACCACACTTTTCCTACTTAACCACACTAATCAACTCTACACGTACAAAACCTTATCTCTAAAAATTTTACTTATCACTCATACACACTCCTCAAATTTGTTCGCACCTTCCTCCCTTAACTCTTTAAACTTTCTTTCTATGAACTTTCCTCTTTTAACTTTATTTCACAAACTCTCCTTACCGCAGATAAATACCAGTTTAATTCACCTTGGTTCTTCCATTCTTCGATAATCGTCCCTATGATTTTTTGCTCATCCCCTTTTTCTAATAATTCCCGATTATGGGCACTCAAAAGTTTATTTCTTACCTTTTCCATATCTTTACAATTACCTATTAACCTTTTGGATGCCGACCCATAATAGGGCGTCATATGCATAGAATGCCAAGCATGTTTCAATGGATTTTCCATTACTGTATAAAATTTGTTATTTACGTCTCATTTTAAAAGATATGGAGGTAAAATTGGGTATGTGAGCTTGATATATTCCAAGGAATATAAACATGTGAATTGCATTTCAAAAAACAAAATTTTGTGGAATATTGTGCACAAAAATAACATTATTTTTTTTTTAAAGAAAGGAAAAACATAATTTGAAATTAATTAGCACATTTTACACTAAATCCAAAGTGACAATGTGAAGATATTTCATCTTAACTCTTATCGGGGATGATATATACCAATTTATATTGTTAATGTAGGTTTATTTTCCAATTTATAAACTAATTTCCAAAAACATTGAACATGTGGAGAGAAAGACACCAACAGTGTAACCTGTCAACGATTGGATATTTTATGAATTTTGGGAGAGTAATAGTAATCATTTGAGAGAACTGTGTCTAATACCAGTATTTGTTACTACAGAACAGTTCAAAAGATCAGAATAACATACAAAATCAACTAATAGTGTCAGGAATGAAAGTGTAAAGAACAGATTGAAATATTCTATGGGTGGAGCATCAGGATGAGGTAGACCTACATGTTTTGGCCCTGGGATTTGATAAAAATGGTAGGGATGGACAATATTACTTTCAGGGAATATGCATTCAGTCCAATAACCATCTAATTCATTGTCACTGACATTTTCATTAGCACTGTTACTATAACTCTTTGATGTTGCACGAAATGTTGTAAGCCCATTAGCCAATGGTACGGCTTTATCATCCCTGGTGCGCTATCTGAAGACCCCAAAAACATCACAATCATCACTTTCGATAAAATTAGAGTCGCTTACATCTTCAAACCACCCCAAAAGTTCCTCAATTTCTTCTCCCAAATTAGGCCTACATGACGACATGCCTTGTTGTCAGAAATGTACTATTTAAACTTTACTACGACCTAAATAAATTGCTAAGTAACTATAAATACAGTAGAAATAATAATAAAGTTAATATATTACGATAAGTAACTCAAATGCGTCAATTAGAACGTAAAATTATTGAAAACAAGTCACAACAAGCGGACATAAACAAACAAGGAGGCTGCCATATTGGATCATAGATCTCAAGCGCTCACAGATCATACACTCAAAATCGACGAGTAAACTAGCATAAATGAAGCTGTCAGTGCCATCTAATGACATAAGAAGGAATTACAAACATTCTACCTTCTTTCTACTTGATTTGTGGCGCAATGTAGTGCCTTACTGCATAACTACACCACTTATACTAGGGTGCCGATCGAATCGGCATCCTGGCATTTTTCGTACAGAATGTAAGTGCCGATGCATCGGCACCTTGGCACTGTAAGAGTTAAGTGTAGATCATTGCCCTATATTCTACATAATACGCATAATGTCTTATCTTTACCCTTTGTCCATCCTTTGTTCTTGTATAGCCCCATCAGCCACCATAGTAATCCTCCTCCGTTTATCCTATTTACATTCCTAATATTTATCCCTGTCACTTCCATTTCTTTATTAAAAACACTAAGCGATCCTCTGTTCCTGCACTCTTCTAACAATTTCTGCCTTTGTATATCTCTAATACTCCTCGAAAGCACCCGCTGACCCGTAGCTTCTTTCTTCTTCCAAACCTCTTCCCACATGTACCCCATTCCCACCCTCTCCAAGTATAGTTTACTTTTTTCTAGACAGTACCCCTTATACATGTTTTTCTTTTGTTGTTTGTACGCAGCCTGGAGCACCATCCTTCCTTTCCCTCTTTCCAACCCCATCCAATTTTTGACTACTCTTTTCACATACTCAACATCTATTTCTTCCCCACACATTAATTCCACCCCAGCATTCGCTGTGCACTGAGGGAGCCTTACCAAATTGTCTTCACTATCATTATACTCTACCGTTCTTTTTCTTTTTCTAAAGCCCCCTTGGTAATCGGACAAAACCAAGTTCTTTTCCACCCAGTCACTTAATCTACTAGCTAAAACTCCTGTATAAATTTTACTTAGGGAATCTAACAGAGATATACCCCTTTAATTATTCGTGCTGTTTTTGTTACCTTTCTTCTTGTATATTGGACATACAATTCATGTTTCCCATTCTTTAGGGTACTTAACCCTATCAAAAATCTTGTTAAATAATTTCACTATTCTCTATCATCGTCGCAATTTTGCTTACTTCTTTCCAAAACCTATTGTTGATACCATTGCATCCTCCTGCAGACCTACCCCTGATTTTACCTATCACTCCCAAGACTGCTTCTTTTGAAATTTCTTTGTCCAGTTCGAATATTGATACCCCCCTATCTCCCCAGATAACTTCTTCCTCCTTCTCTTTAGACCATTCCTTCCCCCTCCCGCCGAGTAGTTCACTAAAGTGGTTCACCCACCGCTCATCCTCAATACTTGGTTTCTCAAATTTCCTTCCACCCTTGACTATTATGTTTATTCTCTCCCAGTTTTTTTCATTTTCTTCATCCTAAACTCTTTATTTATCGCTTCTGTTTGTTCTTTCATCCATGACTTCTTTCTCTCACTGATTTTCCTTTTGTAGTCTTTCCTTAAATTACACAAAACTTCTCTTTCTGTACTTCCACTTTTTTCCTATACTCTCCTAACGCACCCATAACCCTGTTTCGCGTTTCCTCACACTCATTACTGTACCATCCTTCCCCCCTCTCTCTTTTTTCTCCTCTTGCCCCTGTCAGTCTGTGCTATCCTCTTGATTGGGTGTAAAATCAGTTCCAAAACTCTATCTATGTTGTTTTCCTCCAACGCAACCTCCCATCCATACCTTACTAATTGTAACTCTTCTTTTATTATGTTATCCAATTCCCGTTCTGCTTTCTCTGTCCACTTATATTTAATATACCCTCTCCCTAGGTCATCATTGTTCTTAACCTCTCTCTTTTTGTGCCTCCTTTCCCTCTTTTTTAACAATACTCGCACTGGAAAATGATGTGATTCAATTCAACCTACCTCCATTCTGAAAATTTCCTCTAACATATCTTCTGAGCTTATTACTATGTCATTCATGCTTCCTCCCTGCTCTGTAACATAAGTCAGTTTCCCAATCCCGTCGTCCTCCTTCCATCCATTTAGAATATATAAATTTCCCGCAGCACACATTTCTAAGAGTTTATATCCATAACTGTTTATGCCTTTATCTTCACTTCTTCTACTTTTCCTCATTACCCCTCCTTCTTCTCTACTGTACACTTGGCTCTGTTCCCCAATTCTCGCATTCCAGTTTCCAAATAACAACATACCATCTTCTTCTGCAAACCTCTCTTATCATACTAATATCCATCAATAACTCTTCAAATTTTTTTTTATTTGTATAGCCCTTTCAGACCTGAAAGAAAACTGGCAGTGTGAATTTTTGTTTGTACATCAAAAACTGACTAAAATGCTCTTAAATACATATATTTTTAGTTTATTCTACAAAATAAAAATTAACATCTGAAAAAAAGCACCCGCACAATTGTGCGTGTCAGGACTTACTTCACTACTTACACAAAAGAAAAATTACCTCGATGCATGTGAATATACATATGTACATGATGAAATGTTCTATTTTACAGTGGGGAATAATTTAAAACAATTAAATTTTCGTTCAAACACAAGTAAATGTACATTTTCTACATTGAGGAGGAGTTTTGCTATTACTGCCCTTTTGGCAGCAGCAGCTTGTCGTCAGACCTGAAAGAAATCTGGAGGTGTCAAAACGTCAAAAACTTACTAAAATGCTCCCAAATACATGTTTTTACAGTTTATTTTACAAAATAAGAACTATCGGCTGAAAAACAGAACCCGCACAATTGTGTGTGTCAGGACTTCATTCACTACTTGCAAAAAATTAAAAATTAAAAAAATTCTACTCAGTACACATGTACATGATCAAATGTTCTCTTTTACAGTGTGGAACGATTGTAAACAATTAAAATCTTATACGTTACATTTCTCATGTAGAGTATGAGTTTTTCTTTCACAGTCCTTTTTGTGACAGAACCCAGCACTCCTACATGCATTGCCTGTAAGGAAACCTAGCCCGCACATATGTGTGTATCAACATTCAAAACCTCATAGTATTACGTACAATGTTGTAAGTTCACAATTTACGTTTGCTACACAATCTACATACTTCATTGATTATATTCTGATATTCAGTAAAGCTTCTAGATTAATATGAATGCAATAAATAAATACTTACTTTAGGTATTACTGCTTCCCGCCATAGTGCTAATGAACTGTATTTTTAAACTCTTCTTCCTGCTCCCTGCTGGTCAAGTACTAAATAAAAACAGCTGAAGTACATGCTACGTGTCCCGCACAAGCATTGCAGTCCGGTCTAGCGCCAAGAAAACGTCAAATAAGCTCAGACATAAATAAAATACGAACCCGCACAATTGTGCGTACACTGTCTGAAAGGGGTATATCGAATTCCTAGGGTGGCAATATGCAAAAGGTAAACTTACCTTCTTTAACCCTCCCTTCTTCCCTCTCCATATTAAATGTATTCCAGATCACTCCTTGCATCTCTGTCTCAATATCCTTTACTAGTCCACTAATTTCTTCCTTTATTAGAACCGCTATTCCTCCTGGGATTTGTCCCTTATACCTTTCCTTTTTTTGTATTTATATTTAACCACAAACCCTTCCCATGTTATCTCCTTCCCAATTTCAAGCCATGTCTCCAAGAGTGCCATAATATCGTAACTTTCCACTACTTCTTTAACCTTTTTGTTGCCTAATTTGCCTAATAGCCCTTCAATATTCACAAATCCTATTTTCCAGTTTTGTTATAAATTACCCAACCCCCTTCCAGATTACCTCTCGTATTCTTACTTCTTGTTACCATAGCCCTCTCACTCTCTGACTCCATTTCTCATTTTCTTAACATTTTTTGTCATTCTCTTCCCTCTTTTTCCTCCAAGCCTTTATACCCACAAGTCTTTTAGACTCATACTTCTTCCTTTGTTCATAGCTGCTTTTCATTTCTGTTCGTCACGCATCTCACCTCCTTTATTGTTCCCTTATCCACTGCACTCTGCTCTTAATGATTCTTGAGACTCTCCCTCGCTTACCACTTCCTGACCCACTTCTTCCAAATCCGCACTACGCTGCCCACTTCCTCCTGGGTTGTTCTCCTCACTTACCTCCACTCGATCCATAATTCGTTCTGCGACCTTCCTTCCATCTTGCATTGCCATCACTTCCACCTCCATTCTGTCATGATCGTCCATCACTTTCAATTTTGCCACTGACAACTCTCTAAACCATTTTCCATTTGACACCACTAGCCTCTGCCCACTTATGTGTGCTTTCAGCCCTTGTTGTCTCGCCCTCCAAAGATGCCAAAGTTTTCATATTTCCACTTCCTTCTTTACCCAGAATTTCTGTCCTGGTAAGTTGTTGGCGTTTCTGAACACTATTTCTGCCATTAAAGTAGACAATAATTTTACCCTAATTGGTCTGCGTCCTTTAGCTTTACCCACTCTTTCCACATCATCTACATCCACTTCACTAAAATTTATCTTCATCTTGCTCCGCATGACCTCCACCACCTTACAAATTATGTCCACCTTGCCTTCCTTCTCAACTTCTTGAACGCCGTATACAAATATGGATTTCTTCATCCTCTCCTGGTTGCACACTTCTGCTTCCTTCTTCAATTTTAACATCTCCTCTTCTAGATATTTTACTTTCCCTCTTAACAGCTCTACTTCTTCCTCATTACTATACGTTCTGTTCATCGATTCTTCTGTCTTTCCTTTTATCCTTTTCTTCATATTCCCTATCTCCTTTGATTGCTCTATCATCATATCCTTTATTTCTTTCATCTGGTCCCAAGGGCAGGTTTCTTGTATGATTTTCCTCACTATCTCCTTGATTGCCACCAAATCTACCCAGCTGAAGGTGCCACTGGTATTCGGGCCGGGGTTTATTTCCACCCCCCCCCCCCCCCCCCCCAATGACCAGAAGCACAGCTATCACTACTGCTACCAGTACCATTTCACCCATCTTTGCCAGCCCTCCTTTCTTCTCCAAACCATTCTTGGAATTCTTCCCCTGCTTCCACTGCCACCTCCCAATTGCGGCCCAATACTGTTCCATTCCCACCATCCTTGACAGCACGCACTACACAACACGTCCACACTCACCACTTGCTCAAGCTAGACTGCCTCTCCTTTACATCCTTACTACAACCCCTAAATACCCTCATAACCATGTGCAGAGATCTGTACCCTTTATTTACAATCATATTTATGTGATTACCCCAATGAAGATCTTTTTTACATTAACACCTAGGTACTTACAATGATCTCCGAAAGGAACTTTCACTCCATCAACACAGTAATTAAAAAGAGAGAGGACTTTTCCTATTTGTGAAACTCACAACTTGACTTTTAACCCCATTTATCATCATACCATTGCTTACTGTCCATCTCACAACATTATTGGGGTCATTTTGCAGTTGCTCACAATCTTGTAACCTTATCTATTATTCTGTACAGAATAACATCATCTGCAAAAAGCCTTATCTCTGATTCCACTTCTTTACACATGTCATTGATATACAAGTGTTAGGGGTATATGTGCAGATATTTCTTGCAGCAATAGAGAACGATGTAACGAACCACTATATATCAAATTTTTAGTAATCCTCGGAAGTTATTTTCTAGAGAAAAAACATGGAATGTTGTTAGAATAGGTAATATGCTTTCTTCTTGTGAATGAATAGCTTTCCTTCAATAATAGACAAGTTACAAGCCATCCGTGCCTAACTGGTTTATGGTTATGTTTACGAGCAAATGTACTACTGTAAAAGCTGAACACTACCGATGCAATGCCATGAGAGGTTCCGTAATATACTTGCCAAACTGGTTTTATGTTTAAGAGCAACTGAACGAAAACAGCTAAAGGCTACTACTAGTGTATGCCATGTTATGTAACATTCTTGCCAGACTAGTTTTGTGGTTGTTAGTACTTTTTTCCGTCTTAGAGCTTCAGACAACCCTGGTCATTGGTTTCAGACCGTGGAGATGTATTGAATGGTCAAGCGTTAATACTGGTTCTTTTGCTGTTATGTCTCTTACGGGATTGGGATATCTGTGGTCATGAGCTCGATGGTCTAGTGAGTATGGAAATGACTGAAAAATGTGTGTTGGTGTGGGATCTGTATGAGCGTGTGATATAATTATTGGAGCATAAGGTTGGCATAGGCGTGCCTGGACGTGAAATACGGTACAATCCCCGTTGTGTGTTGCATAAAACTAGAAGATAGAAGGCAAAATTGTGTTGACATGTATGTAAACAAGGTTCTTTACGTAAGTGAAAGCATGCATGGGATAGGATGTCCAAATGACTGGTATCAGAAATGAATTATTGAAGCACATCGAACGTTTTCTTTCAAACGAATAATGGACATGTTATACAAGTTAAACGTACTTACATTTCGTGCTTCCTGCCGTGTTAAGTGGCTCAGACAGTTGAGGTGCTGGCCTATTGACTCCAACTTCACACATTCAAACCTGGCTCAGTCAGGTGGTATTTGAAGGTGCTCAAATACATCAGCCTCGTGTTGGTAGATTTACTGGCACGTAAAAAGAACTCCTGCAGGACTAAATTCCAGCACCTCAGCATCTCCAAAAACTGTAAAAGTGTAGATAGTGGGATTATTATTATTATTATTATTATTATTATTATTATTATTATTTCCAATGGGCCTGCTAAGGACCATGTTCTAATCTCAATTGAATTCTTCATTCTTTGTTGTTTTCCCTCCCGTTCCTTCCAATATTCTTTCATTCTTTCACTATGCTGTTTCTTTCGCTCCTCAGACCACTTCGCACCAGGCTTCTTGTTGAATCTTCCTTGGAATCCTTTCATACTTACTAACCTATTTTTAAAAATCTCTCTGTCCATAGTTTCCTCTCTTATATTATTTCTTTCTAAATATTTCTTTAGTTTCTAAATATTTCTTTAGTTGTTGCCTTTCTGTCCCAAAGGTACTTGAAAATTCTTTTGGTTAATCCAGAATTATCCATTCTGTAAATTTGTCCAAAAAATTGCAATCCCGTTTTCTTATGGTTTCTGTTATGTTTCCTATGTTCCTGTATATTTCATCATTAGATCTTAATTTCCATACTGCTGTTGTTTTCACAGGGTATAAGATTTTTCTCATGATTCTCCTTTCTAGTACCTCACGTTTATCTAATCTGTAGTTTAGTACCAGGCATTCACTTGCATATAGGCATTCCGGTTTCACCACTATAGTGTAGTGCCTTATTTTAAGATTTTTAGATAGACACTTTTTGTTACAAAAATTCTTTGTGATACCATGTGCTCTTTCCATCTTGTGTACCCTTTCTTCTACTACAGATTTGTCTAAATCATTTTCTGGAATTATTTCTCCCAGATATTTGAATTTCATTGCTCTTTCCACTGGACCAATATCTGTTGCCAAAAATTTTGGAGCATTCTTGATGTTTGTAATAAATTTTGTTCTTTCTATGGAGATTCGTAAACCTGTCTTTTTTGCTATTTCTTCCAAGAGATTGATTTGTGTTGTTAGATTTGGTTAGATTATTATTATTATTATTATTATTATTATTATTATTATTATTATTATTATTATTATTATTATTATTATTATTATTATTATCATTATTATCATCAAGTCATTAAGAGCTGAAAGACATGGAAGAAAATAGTAAAATTTGCGTAGTTTAGGAGGAAACAAGATGAAATATATGTCACATGAGGCAACATTGGTCGCAGTAGTTAACTACAGATTACTATGCGTAAGACCAGAACCAGGTAAAGCTCTTGGGGATGAGTCAGGTGTAACTTTGTATTGTGGTTAGCACGAGAGGACAACGTGTGAGAAACAGGTTTTGTGTATAAACATCCAACATACACATCAACAAATCTGAGAAACATAAACAAGGTTACATGTGAGAGACATGTAGCTATTAACCTGTCGCCAGGCCGACGGTTGCTTTCATGTGTATGAGATGAATGATCAAATTATACACAGTTCACAGATGTCGAATGTATCTAAGAGGATTTAGAAGGAAACAAGATGAAATGTACGCCACACGAGGCAACATCGGTCACAGTAGTTAACACATTGTTGTCCGGGCGTGCGCTACTCCATTCTTTACTGTGGACCGGCAACAGAAGCACACCTAGCTTCGGAAGTGGGATGAAATATAAATACATGTAACTTTTAAATGACATGAAATAAATTATTGAAATCTGTTGAGAGCACTTACCAGTGATTCTAGTACTTGATTTTTGTGTGGTATTATGTGAAGCAGCTGCACTTGTGCAAAGGAACTTGATGAGCCGAGCAGATGTACCTTGCGTCCTTGCGTTTCTTGTGCGCAGCGCATACTCTGCAGGGCTTCTGAGGGTACTTTTTCCTTTCACCACATATATATTTTACCATTTCTAGGATTTGGTGAAGGTTTTATACCTCCCGGAATTTTGTTCGTAATAGAGATTTGATTGTTCCACAAGAAGCTGAAGCAAGTCATCACCGAGGGAATGATCTACTACCTCCGGGATACTCACGGAATTGCTGGCCGTATAAGTGAGGCCTGTAAAATATATAAATGGTTCTAGGACTCTGTTTTTATCATTTTTTGTCCATCCATCAACCTCACTGTCACTACTATCACTGGCATCTTCACTCGTATTATTGTCGCCGTCAAAAGACTTGTCTGAACTGAATGCCGCACTTTCAGTTCCGCGCGTATATTTTGATGTTGACGGAAACACATCTTCACAGTCACTAATACTTACATTTTCACAATCATTGGGACATCAGATAAACTATCACCATGCAATTCTCCAAATATTTCATCATCGTTCAAGCTGTCTTTGCTACGGCGCATCATGCCGACACCTGACAATACACTCGGTCATGCGGTACTGAGTGTTATGAAACCACACTTCCTGTGCCGAAAGCATAGTCAAGGAAAGAATATATCTGTCTACATTCCGATCAACAACGACTTTAGTTTGTACAACATGAAATATTTCTATGAATAAATGGCGGAGAGGATAAAATCACACAAGAATGAAGCAATGTGAGAAAACGTTAATTAATGTAGCCAATCACCAGCGCACCAATACGAAACTGCGTTAATTAACGTAGCCCGTCATTAATGTGTTAAGTGCAGATTACAACGCGTAAGACCAGAACCAGGTAAAGCTCTTGGGGATGAGTCAGCTGTAACCTTGTATTGTGATTAGCACGAGAGGACGAAGTGTGCCACAACAACATCCTACATTTTACTATGATGGTGCTAATAACAAACGCAGCAGATTACGCTACTGGGTGTTAAGACAATGCTGGTAGAATACACCTGTATAAGATATAAGTTTCTAGTAGAAGAACTACTAGAAGAGGAGACAGAGGAGAAGAAGAAGAAGAAGAAGAAGAAGAAGAAGAAGAAGAAGAAGAAGAAGAAGAAGAAGAAGAAGAAGAAGAAGAAGAAGAAGAATGTAATGGGAGTCACATAGTCAAGCAGGTCATTGCCAAACAAGGCTCACAATAGTGACACAGACATAAGAGTGGCATAGTCGTAGGAACTACAGTCATAATAGTAATACTGTGTTAGAAATGAATGAACTAACATACAGTAGGGGCTCCTTAATTCCAGTGGACGGTAACAAGCCTATCTCGAATAGAAAAAACGCAGATTTATGAACGTACACAAAAAATTTTCTGATGTTAAACATTACAGCACAACAGTTTAGAAAACAAAAGCCTACAGATAAAATTCTCTAGGCAACCTTCATAAGTTAAACGTTAACTTATAGTTCTTATTTCAGTAGTGATAAATGTAAAACATGCATTTTATTGAATTTTTAAAGTGTGATGATGATGATGATAATGATAATGACTGCTGTGTTAAGGTCATCGCCCTCAAAAATGTAAAGTGTCTTCTGTTTTAACTCATAGTGAATAAAAAACAAAAGATAAACTGCTCGAACACACGTAATGAACTCAAACCACATGCAGGGTAGGACTGAGGAGCTACCGAATTGCATTCAGTATCAATGTGTAGCGTTTTAACAAGCACGTCTTCCGTGTGTTGTGTTCAGCTTTCGCCCCGTACGGGTCACTCATGCACTGAAACTCTCGATTAATAATTTTTTTACTGGTACTTCAATTTTTCTTCTCGGATTTATGAGAATATCGAAGTATCGAGACTCAAAATACTACATCAATTCTGTACTGTACTCCTAAGTCAATACTCTGCAGAAATGGCTTAACATCTGATATACCATAGTGAAACTCATAGTAATTGCACAAAGTGACCACCCTCGGCTCTCTGCAGGTTTCATGTCTCCAAATCCATTTGTGATGCATTCGAGCCAAGACAACAGTGTTGTTCAGAATATCCTCTGCTGCTTAAAAAGTACGTTCATGGAGGTCATTGAAAGTGGTTATTTCAGTTTGATATACAATGACTTAGCAAATGTCATGGGATAGTCACCTAATAGCGTGTGGGGCCTCCTCTGGCCCAGCGAACTGCAGTGAGATGCCGTGGAAGTGAGTCGACAAGTCCCTGGTAGTCCTCTGGATGCAGCTGACACCAAATCGTTTGCAGAGCAGCCGCCAATGCTGGTCTGTTCGTGGGTGCAGGATCCATGGCACGGAGCCTGCATTCCAGGACATCCCAGATATGCTCGATAGGATTCATGTTGGGGCTCGTGGGTGGCCATGGCAGTCGTTGGACCTCCGCTGCATGTTCCTGGAACCATTCCCGGGTGACGTGGGAGCGATGTGGCGGCGCGTTATCATCTTGAAACACTGCAGAACCGTCTGGGCGCTGGAAGGCCAAAAATGGGTGGAGATGGTTTCCGAGCAGCTCAACATACCGCGTACCATTCAAAGTCTCTTCCAGAACAACTAGGGGGCCCATTCCATACCGAGAAAATTCACCCCAGACTATAACAGAGACACCAGCGCCCTGGACCACACCTTCGAGGCAGGCGGTATCCATCGCTTCATGTGGTCTGCGCCATACACGGTGCCTCCCATCGGCATGGTGCAATTGAAATCATGATTCATCCGACCACATAACGTTACGCCATTGTTCCAGTGTCCATCCCTGGTGACTGGCGACAAGTGCGCTTCGTTGTGCCCGATGACATTGGGTTAACAGTGGCACCCCTGTGCGGCGCTGGCTCCCATACCCCATAGAACTGATGTTCCTACGGATCGGGCACCGACCACCATACCCCGTTCAAACGGTGTCAGCTCATGACGACATTCCATGTTACACCTGTCACATGCACAGCCACTTCTCACAAAGTCTCCTATACAACTGCCGCTGGCACAGGGGGCATGTGGTGCGCAGACAACACACCTGCGCATCAGTGCTCCGCTATCCCATGACATTTGCTCAGTCAGTGTACTTTGTTTATCATGTCCCTCCAGACATAAAAATCCACTGGAGTAAGGTCTGCAGATCTGGCTGGCCAGTTGATGGTTCCACATCGTCCTGTCCACCGTTCAGGAAATGTCTACAGCATCGTGAAAAATCCACATGGTTCTGTGTAGTCGAAGCGACGTGTCCTCTGAAAGCTCCAGTAACATACTGTATCTATGAGCAAGGTAACATTAAGAAAAAGATGATTAGTTCAAGTAACTGACCTCTTACTACACCCATTCAGATATTAATTCAGAACCGGTGCTGGAAGTTGCCTTGTCCTACTGAGTGGGCATGTTCCACAGCCCATGAGTGGGATATAGTGGGTTTGAACCCCTCTTTTGGCAAGCACTAAAGATGGTTTTCGGTTTCCTATTTTCACACCAGGCAAATGCTGGGGCTGTACCTTCATGAAGGCCACAGCCGCTTCCTTCCCAATCCTAGCCCTTTCCTGTCCCATCGTCATCATAAGGATAGCTACATGGAACAAGTATGCAAGTAAGATGATTGGTATCTGTCAGAGTGTCTCAGACGGTTGGGGCACTGACCTTCCGACCCCCAACTTGGCAGATTAGATCTTGGCTCAGTCCGATGGTATTTGAAGGTGCTCAGATACGTCAGCCTCATGTTGTAGATATACTAGCATGTAAAACAACTCCTGCGGTATTAAAGTTTGGCACCTCGGCTTCTCAGAAAATGGTAAAAATACTTAATGGGACGTAAAGCAAAATAACGCTAATCAAAAGATGATTGGTGCAAGTAACCGACCTCCCACTGCATCCATCCAGATATTAATTGACAGCTGGTGCTGGAAGATGCCTTGACAAACTGAGAGGGCATGTTCCACAATCCATGAGTGAGTTATGTACATATTAAACACTCCTTGTTGTGTAAAAATTGCCTCATGTGTCACTAATACACTTTACAGAAATTCTGTATTGCGTGCTTGATCAATTAACCAGTGGCAGAAATCCACTCTTAAATCATCACCGAGCTTGATAGAAGCAGTCGCTAAAGCTCGGCCAGTATCCAGTATTCGGGATAGAGTGGGTTCGTACCCCTCTGTCAGCAGCCCTAAAGGTGGTTTTTCGTGGTTTCCCATTTTCTCATAAAGTATCCACAAAGACGCACACAAAATGCTGTCAGTTGGTACGGTTATTTATTCACATCTATTTACACATTAAACACACACATAACCTTGATCACTGATGATGCTAGCAAAATGCACACATCAACAAAGCCGTCATTTTAACAACTGCCTATCACTTCAACATGGGGACTGCAACCACTGCATGTCACAACAACACAAGGTCACAGGTATACTCCTGCTACACCATAATTCTACTGAATAACAACTCGTCTCTACCATCAAGACCACCTCCTTATATATTTGCCTGCCCAGGCTTCTAGAAAGATACATTACCAAAATACCTTCTCGTAAATTCTCGAGTGCCTAACAACATGGTTATAATGTACAGAATATTCTACCATGATCTAGTCCCATTCTGGAAGTTACAGTGTTTTTCACAATTCTGTAGCAGATTACACATCTTATACAGGTAATAATAAATTATATGATATTAATTTACAGGTATTTATATTAACTTTTTTTTTTTTGCTATGTGCTTTACGTCGCACCGACACAGAAAGGTCTTATGGCGACGATTATTTATATTAACTGAACTCATATAAATGTTTATGTACCACACATGCTTCATAACATAACATCACAAACAACGCGATCGTATGGTAATAATAATACAAATACTAACTGAATGTAACACTTTATAGCCATACATTACATCTAATAATAATCATAATTGTAAAATAATAATAATTCGAGCTCGATACTGGCATTATTTACCCATGGGTGAGAGAATATTGTTTTCAAGTTATATCTGTTTATACACATGCGTCACACACAGGCAAATGCTGGTGCTGTACCTTAATTAATGCCACGGTTGCTTCCTTCTCGATCCTAACCCTTTCCTGTCCCGTCATCGCCGTAATACCTATCTGTGTCATGGTGATGTAAATACTTGTAAAAAAAAAGAGGTAATAAATTGGTAATCAGCTGGTGAAAGACACTGCACCTGTTGAATGTGGTCAGGATGCATTCGCTCTTCATGCAGTGTCATACGTATGGTCCAAGTTGGTACACCAACGGCACGTGTTATACTGCACGTACGGTGCCCGGAATCATTGTTTACCATTCTCAGGATATCTTACTCCATGTCTAGGATTACACGTGACCGCTCAGACCCTCGCTTTTCATAGCGCGATGTAACGCAACCTGTATTGCGAACACGCTGCACTACAGGAGGTATCATTGCTTGATTCGGTACACGTCTGTTGGGAAACCTTTCTTGATAGTTTCATAGAGTGCAACCCGTATTCTGTTCTGCCTCATGATACACTAGCACCATATCATGGTATTCGTGGTTTTCATATACTGGCATTACTCAAATACTACTGCTACTACTACTACTACTACTACTACTACTACTACGTAACTCGCGTGCGACTAATACGGACGATAATTCACATCTCTGACAGCTGTTATTCAGGTGAAGGTCAGGCAGGCAGCTCATACCTCTTGTCTGGTTTCATGGAGGGGCTGGCAACCCGTCCAATCACATCCCCATCTCTAGGAACAGCAGATAACCAAACCGGCACGTGGCACGTCTAGCGCTTTTGTCGAACTGCTTACATTGAATATTCTCCCACAGTGTGATTTCCTTATCAAGATTTTTGGGAGAACGTATGCAGAAACATCCCAGACTTCATTTCTTCATTTTGTTATAATGCGTAACATACCTCAAGCGCAAAACCTGTAGGATGTCCGGTTAGTCTGCTAGACACCTCTAAATACCACAAGGAAAATATTTTTTCTGCAAAACCACACACATTGTACTATGCGATTTGCGTATATTTCTGCTCTTACTCACCTGGGGCATCGTGAGTTTGCGGCTGGCTAGTTATAACCCACCCACCCTATATGTGGTCATCAGCCTCATGCTCTAGTGAGTGTGGAAATGGCCTGACAATCTATGATGGTGCGGGGTCTGTACAATTGTGCTTTATTATAATTATTCGACTGTAAGTTTGGGATATGTGCTCCGAGACGTGAAATGTGGCATGATTACTGTTTTGCATTGCATAAAGGTAGGAGGAAGAAGGCAAAATCGTGTTGACATGTACATAAACAAAGTTTCTTATGTCAACAAAAGAATGCTTGGGATTGGATGTCCAAATGAGTAGTATCCAAATTTAATTGTCAAAGCACATCAAACGTTTTGCTTCATACCAATAAAGGATATGTTATAAATGTAAATAAATTAAATATACCTTCATTTCGTGCTTACAAATGGAAATAACATGTGTAATAGTAAAATAAAGCATAACATACTGCTGCTTTTGCAGTGCTTATTAAACGTATCAAAGTAAAAGTTACCTTGCTGAGTGGCTCAGACGATTCAAATACTGGTTTCATGAACTTAGCAGGTTTGATCCTGGCTCAGTCCGGTGGTATTTGAAGGTGCTCAAATACGTCCGCTTCTGATCGGCTCCATTGGGACATAAACATCATCATCATTATTATTATTATAATTATTATTATTATAATAACTATGTTAGTCTATTACTACTAACTATTATGAAAATAAAAGTTAATGGCCACACTCTCACTTCGTAGCTCATAATCTGTCAGAAAACACTAAAGAAAAATAGCGAACTGTTAACAAGTTAGATTATTATTAAACTTATAATTCTGGACATGTTTGCAAAATTACTGAAACGCACTTAAAAAAATTGTTTTACGTCGCACCGATACAGATAGATTTTATGGCGATGATGGGATAGGAAAGTGCCAGGAGGAGGAAGCGGCCATGGCTTTTGCTTGGAGAAAAGTGGGAAACCACTGAAAACCACTCCGAGAATGGTGGAGATGGTAATCGAACCCCCAGTACTCTGTTGACCTCCCGAGGCTGACTGGACCCCATTCCATTATTCATACCACTTTTCATTTTGTGGCAGAACCGGGAATTTAACCTGTGCCTCCAGGGGTGGCAGCTAATCACACTAACCACTACACTACAAAGGCGGGCGAATATGTACTTGAATGTCCAAAGTTATTGTTCTATTCCTGCATAGGAATTGCTCGAAATGACTTCCGTTAGCTTGACGACAAACTTCCATGCAGTGACACCATGAAGCTCTCACCTGCCTCCACACCTCCATGTCAGCTCCCACAGTTGCGACGGCGTCCCAGATTCATTATCATAGAGTTGCTTCATTGGCAATTTCTACTTGTTACACGAAGTTTGTGAGGTTCCCCCAGAAATAAAAGTGGAGTGGATTTAAATCGGTGGACGACGATGGCCAATTTTCTGAACCATATTGACAAACCCAACGATTCGGGGAACGGCAATCTAGAAATCTACGAACGTCCATACTGACATCAGGAATTGCCCTGTCGTGCATATACTACATCAGCTGACAGTTCTATTCCTCCATAGGAATTGCTCAAAATGACTTCTGTTAGCTTGATGACAAACTTCCATGCAGTGACACCATGAAGCTCTCACCCGCCTCCACACCTCCACGTCAGCTCTCACAGTTGTGACGGCATCCCAGTGGAACGTCGTCCAGAAGCTCTGATAGAGAAGACTGCAGGAAAGGGAGGTAACTGGAGCCAGTTAGTCGTGCAGGCAGTGCCAATGGTCCAAGAAGCTGATCTCCCAAAATCTCGGCTCCAAATGACCTTGGTGAGTGGCACAAGGGTTTTCTTCTGTCCATGCATGGGCATTGTGAAAATTAATGAAATCCTCCCCGATAAAGGATGCCTCATGTGTAACCAACATGTCGTGTGGAAAATCTGAATCACGTTTACATTGCTGCAAGAACCGGGTGCAGAATTCAGCTCTTGGTAGGTAATTCGTTTCTTGGAGATGTTGAAATCTCTGGTAGTAGTATGGGTACAATATCTGTTCACACAACGTACGGTGAACAGTCCAGTTAGATGTACCTACTTGCCTTGCCAAGAACCTTGGTCTCTCTTCGATAAGTTGTAAAATTTCTTCTTCCCGCCGAACCTCCGCAGGATCATGATCAGGTCCACGACTTTCGATCCAAGGAAGAAGCGAGCCAATATCCCAGAAACATTTGGCTATTAGGAAAACAGCGGTTTGGAAATTGTTGTCTATACAGTTCCCTCACTGCATGTGCAGATCCTCCAGCTGCTCCATAAACGAGGTGAATATCAACTAATTCGGCACAAGTAAATGTTTCCAGTATGTAATCAGCTGGCTACAGTGATGTTAGTTCTACAACTGTCCCACGATTAAGCGCCAGTAGAGCCTAAATCCACTATGTATAATCAAATGGGAAAACTAACTGGCAGCCGTTACACCGACAATCCAGTGACTTTACGCTCAGCGTAAACAAATGAATGCAGCACTGGATTTAGGCTCCACATGAATACATTTTGGAATAATCAGTGGAGCAAAGTCATATGTAATAATAATAATAATAATAATAATAATAATAATAATAATAATAATAATAATAATAATAGCCCATGTGGGGATTTACCGGTTACCTCAATCGGGCGCATCCCATTGAAATTGGGGAAGATCGCTGGCTCTGCCGCCAGCAGAGTCAGAGGGTAGTAGGGAAATAAAATACCACCGTGAAAAAAAAACTAGTCCCTTGCCAGGGTTATGGTGAAGACTGGTAAATGACCAGAAGCCAGAAAACATCTTGAGGCAACCTCTAGGGCTAACAACCCTAGTTGTAAAAGGATCGGTACCCGTCCAAAACAAAGTCAAGTCAAAAAGCATGATGGCACAACATTTCAAGAAACATACCCCTGGGAGTAAATCTTCAGATAAATCCCTCGTCGTGAACGCCACGGCGCATGAGTCTCGGATTCTGGGGGAGACTCGACATCATGCAAGAGACGAGTCGGAGCGTCTCGGTGTACCCCGAAGAGTCAAAAACTCAGGCCAAAATCTAAAACCTTTCTAGCAACTTTCAACATAAATTCACTTACACAAACTGGCAAGCTGAAAACCCTCACCAAAGCTCTTCACGAAAATCAGATATCCATAATGGCCCTACAGGAAACAAGGTACACAGATGAAGAGATTTTTTAATCCGAAGGCTACCGATTTTTCAAGAGCAAAGCGCAAAGAGGAATCCTCAATGGAGCTGTGATGCTTGGAACCGTGTTTGCTGTTAGAACCAAGATCCTTAAATCGGTTGCAAATTTCGAACCTGTGAATGACAGATAGTCTATACTCACAATTAAATGCGCGAACAAAACCTACGCCCTAGTTAACGCACATGCTCCTACAAACAATAAGAACAAGTCTGATCCAGACGAAGTTGATAATTTCTGGGACCTACTGGATGAAAAATTAAACAAAATCTCCAAACACCACATCAAGCTTCTTTTGGGTGACTTCAATGCCCAACTAGGTCATGAACAGAAGTACAAGAAAGTTATAGGAAATTACCCTGCTCACAAAAGAACCAATCCCAACGGCAAAAGACTGGTGTCCATTTGCGAAAATCACAACCTGCAGGTCATGTCGACCCACTTTCGCCATCTACCGAGAAAGCAAATGACTTGGCGTTCTCCCGTCCAAGCTCTCGGAGAGTTCCAAATTGATCACGTTGCAATCTCCAGGAGAATCAGCCCTGAGATTATGAATGTCAAGGTAAAGAAAGGCATCAATGTGGCCTCAGATCATTATATGTCTTATCAAATTCAAACCAATTCCCGCAAACACAAGGAAGACAACCAAAGAGATCACACACTTCGACAATAATAAACTTCGGCACAGGGTCAAGGAGTTCCAGGAGAAGGCTAGATCAAATGACTGTGACTTTAACAACACCAAAAGTCTCCTTCTTGAGGCCGCCAAAGACGTTGCAGAAATCAAGAGAAGCAAAAAGCATGTCTGGTGGAATAGTACCTGCGAATCAGTCCTCCAAGAAAGACTCAATGCGTGGAAACAGTACTACTCTACGAAATCAGAAAATGATTGGAAAACCTACAAAACCCAACGTGCCCAAGCAGCTAGGGTGTTCAGAACTGAGAAACATAAATACGAAAAATCTCTCATTGAAAAGATAGAACAAAACTTTAGGAAGAATGAAAGCAGAGAGTACTACAGAGCCTTCAAACGCAAACTCACTGGCTATAAACCACCATCTCTATGCTTTGAGCGAAAGGACGGCACACTGGCGACATCAAATGAAGAAAATTGCAGCATTCTGGCAGATTACTTCAAGAATTTACTTAATTGCTCTAAACCGCAAAGCACCATTGAGACCAAGGAACCCTTACTCAGGTACCCAGATTCCAGACCACCCGACAGAGATGAAATCAAGCGCCACATTGCCCGTCTCAAAAATAACAAAGCGCCGGGAGACGACTCAGTAGTAGCAGAACTATGGAAATCTGCCCCAGAGGAATCACTTGATATCTTGCAAAAGCAAATAGAAGAAATTTGGAACAAGGAAACCCTACCCGAAGATTGGAAAATAGCTTTGATCCATCCATTACACAAAAAAGGCAGCATGAAGAACATCAACAACTACAGAGGAATATCTTTGCTACCCGTGACTTACAAAATTCTATCACTTGTCATCCTGGAGCGTTTGGAAGCACAAGTCGAACATGAAATAGGTGAATACCAAGGAGGGTTCAGAAAAGGTCGCTCAACAGCTGAACAGATCCAAAATCTCAAAACGATCATCAGATATTGTACCCTAAGTTTCAAGCAGTATGTGTCTGTCTTTGTGGACTTTAAGAAAGCATACGACTCCATTGACCGGGAAGTCCTGCTAAACATCATAAATGAATTTGGAGTTGATTTGAAACTGCTGGCATTAATTAGAGCCACCCTGACCAATACAAAATCCAAGGTGAAGTTCCACAGATGTCTCTCGCATTCCTTTGACATCAAAACAGGAGTCCGACAAGGTGATGGGCTATCCGCGATACTCTTCAACTGTGTTCTTGAAAAGATCATCAGAACCTGGCGGTTGAGATTACAGGAAACCAACTACAGTCCATTGAGAATAGGAACCAAATCCAAGGGGATCACAACAGACTGCTTAGCATTTGCCGATGATATTGCTGTTCTCTCAAACGACATAGAAACCGCTAGAGCTCAAGTTGAAATTTTAAAGGAAATTGCCGAACAAACTGGTTTGCAGATATCGTTTGAGAAAACAGAAGTAATGACTAACATCAAAGAGGCTCCACCAAAACTCCATACAAAATACGGGGACATCACCCGAGTAGACAAATTCAAATACCTGGGTGAGATCATCATGAAAAATGGACTGGACAAAGAAGCACTTCAGGAGCGAGTACGCAAACTGGAAATAGCCTACCAAACATCCCGCACAATCTACAACAAAAAATGCCTTTCCCAAAACACCAAGGTACGTCACTATGAAACAGTTCTGAAGCCGGTAGTTCTATATGCAGCCGAAACCCTGTCTCTAAATGCCAACAAAGGACTCCTTGAAGAACTGGAGAAAAGAGAACGCAAAATTGTGAGAGGAATCTTGGGATCAAAGTACAGAAATGGAATCCATCAAAAGAGATCCAACAAGGAAGTCCAGAGCAAAATAGAGAAAATTACTGACACAATCAGAAAAAGACGGGCACGATTTTACGGTCATCTGAAAAGAATGGACGGAAGAAAGTTAACTAAAGAAATCTTTCACTTTTTTTATTCAAACCCCAAAACCACAATTCCCTAGTTTAGAAATACCAAAGAAGACCTGCAAATGCTACATATCTCAGCTGAAGACGCCCTTAACAGAGATCCCTTCCGCAAGAAAATATTGACGAACGGGCTAAACCGAGACGAGCAACCGAAGAGAAGACACTGTGCCCCTTGGACAGAGGAGCGTAAGCAGGCCCACTCACAAAGAATGAGGGAAATTTGGGCCCTAAAGAAGGCCAAGTTCAGTGTCAAATGCAACAAGACTTAACGTGGTCCTTGATGGCCCCAGTGAATCATATATATATATATATATAAAATAATAATGATAGTGCCACGAGGGTACACCCGTCCCTTGCATTCAAATCAAGCATCTTGTGAACTGACATCTTACTCTTAAAGCTTGAAACAACTAGTGCAAGAAGTTTGGACTTTGGTCAACAGATGTCACTGCTAAAGTGATTTGTTATTTTAAGTTTTACTAAACTGAGTTGATGCATTTTCGTTTTTGGTGTACCACATTTGTCAACACTCAGTCTTTTTCTGCCAACTTCAAAATTAACCAATCAGAAATTTTGGGTATTTAATTTTCAACCAGTCAAGATTTTCTTGTACATATTTTTATTAGCCAGTAAAAATTGGGGCTGTGTCAGGCATTAGTCCAGATCTCTCTCGAACCTTCCTCTCAGGTATAAAAGCTGGCAATTTTTTGAGCTACCTTGTCTTCTTGATTGTCGAGTGTAGTGAGTGTGTGTTAATAGTGGATGCGGGGGTGTTTTTTCGCCCTTCATCGAGCAGTCCAGCGCAGTAAGGTAATGGCAGCCAGGTAATCATTAGGTTATAGCCTCTGAAATCTAACCCGAGGGGTAGGTTTCCTATTTTTTATTTCCAATCTTCAATAATGAAAACTTCATCTTCAAATGTAACTCTCGAAACTAGCCTAGAAACTTGGACGAAATTTGGGAATAGAGAGTGTGACACCCTCTCTAGTTCCCTATCAATTTTTATTTGAGGTGACTATGTTTTTGTAACCGTTTTCTATTTGTAGCCTTGTAACTTAAACTTTCTCCATCTAGACACCTCAGTAGAATGGGATTAGCCCCTGTTAACTTCAGGCCAGGAGCCCAAATAGGGTTTTAATCTTGGGTGCAAATTTCAAGGAGTGCAAATATCTGCCTCCGCATCATTTTGGTTTTTGGGCCAGTAACTTTAACCTGTGTATTTTTTCTTTCTTACCACCAAGGCACAGTAGAATGAGTATTTGATACTCCTGTAAACATTCTTTATGTTAAGTGGTTTGACTGTTGAGAGTTTAAGACAGTGAATTCTGTTTGTATTGTAAAATGTAGTTTGTGCCTCAAGATGCCTGGAAAATGTAAATTTCAGTGAGCAAAGATGCTCTGTTGAAGGTTGCCTTGATTAGGCAGTAATGGTATTAGTTTCAGAGCTCTTTCTATTCTTGTAGATATACTGTGTAACTGAAATTGGGAGATCTGTCTCCTTGACCATGAATGTATGGAGCAATAGTGCTCAAGTTACATTTGTAAAATTTGGTGCTCGGATGATTAATTAATTAAGTCTGTGGATTTTCTGATTTCTCCGGGTTTTTATCTAAACTACTGTACCTGAAATGTTGTTCCGTCGCTGAGTGACTTGTTTGTTAATTGTCTGCAGTTGAAAAAAAAAAAGAGGATAAAAGAAATATTACTTTTATTTTTAAAGCTTTTAATTAATCTTTTGATTGTAGTAAATAGACCCATTCATGCCCACACCTTTCACCTATGTGATCCACGAAAACTCCGTAACAAGTGGTAGCAGAGCGTGGTTGAATGGGTCTAGATAAAGCCCCTTTTGACGGCTGAACATAGAAAGCTACATCAAACACCAAACATTTTCTTGATTGCTGGAAATTTTCAAAATTGTTAAATTGTTCTGCCAACATGTCTGGTCCTCGTGAAGTTCTTGCTCCTGGGTACTTGCACAAGGAGGAATTAATCTATGAGCTCTTAATTAGGAAGGTCCAATCTGGAGGCACGGTTGTGGCAGATATTGCCAAACTTAAGGAATCTTTAGACTTCCTATTTGTATCCCGGTATTTGGAGAGAAAGAAATTGATGAGGCTCTATCCACTATCACAGATAATACCACCGAGCTAGCTTCTGTAGTTAGTTTTTTTTGAAGTAAGTGATCCATCTCCTAATCAACTTAAGAGAGTTCAGGCTAGGCTAATTCATTTCTACAATAGGGGTAGGGACCTATTGTCTCTAAAATTGAAGGAGGGTCATGCTAAGGAAGCCAGTAATCTATTGGAACACCTCTCTGATATGTCGAATAGAGTTAGTCAATTGTCGTCCGGGGCCGCTACTCCTAAAAGCGACCAGGTTCCTATGGTAAACTTGTCCACGGAGGAAGAATCTGGTAGAGTAATCGAGAGTAGAAAATCGGTTGCTACTCAGCAAACATCTGCCCCATCGGAAACAGAGTCTAGTCGTCCAAGACAACTTTTGCCGTTCTTTATGACCAATGCTGTGTTTGAACCTTCTCAACCTTCAATGCCATCACCTATTATGTTGCCTGGTTTCAGCAGTTTGCCTCACCCATTAGCCATGTTGCTTAAGGGCATTTCCAAGTTTTCAGTAAATTCCACTAACGAGGTGATTTCTTTCCTTAGATTTTTAGTTGAATTCCAAGATCATGCTGTAGTGTTTGCTCTCTCTCACTCCCAGATACTTCAAATTATTTACCCATATTCTGTAGGCATCCTCTCGGACAAAATAGTAAAAGCCGTAGCTGATGGATCTTCAATAGAAGACTTCCACACTCAACTTTTGGCTTCATTCCGGCTAGAGCTATGTCATTTTACAAGTAACAACTCTCATTATTGTTCCGTATTGAAGATGACGTTAGGCATAGATATCAAGGATAATTAAATAAAAAACCACCTATTCAATACTTTCCACGTTTAATGTGGTTATTATCTACATGATTTTATGTAGACTCATTTGGTCAGGTTGGTCAGGTACATGTTTCACCCATTATTTTGGGCATCTTCAGCCTGTAAACAACCTTTAGGTCAAGGTTTGGGACCTTTTTAACTAATATAAACATACTAATATATACACTATATACATCATGATCATGTAGATAATAACCACATTAAACGTGGAAAGTATTGAATAGGTGGTTTTTTATTTAATTATCCTTGATATCTATGCCTAGAGCTATGTCATCGTTAATTCAGAGGTATTATTTTAGAGTACAAAGGTTGGATGAGAACCTGGCAGACTTTATTCAGGATATTAAGTTTTACACTAGGGTATTCACTCTTCATTTCCTTATACCTATGTTTTGCATCTCGGCCCCAAACCATCTCGGAACTCAAGGCAATGGCAGTGTCAGCCGAAGGAGTGAGGTATGCTGTCACCTTACAAGTCGCCAAGGAGCCCCCACCGTCATCTAACAGTTCTCGGCCACCACCTCGCCGAACCTTTCCCACACGCAAGTGTTATGCATTGTTCACCTTAGGAATAAGTGTCCCTTGGTCAAATCGAGCAGAAATAGGAAAGGAGCTGGTCCGGCTCAAGGTTGCTTCAAGTGCGGGTCATTTTCCCATGTTGCTAAGAATTGCTCATCAAGTACCAGCACACCATCTTGTTAAACTTGTGGTGCTGCCTCCACGATTCCAAGTGATAGGAAGAGACTAGCGTCCTTGGCTGAGTCACAGTATTCACCTCCCCTAGGCTCAGCCCCCATTAGATTAGGGAATGAATCATTCAAGGTTAAAACTTCATCTAATTTATCATTTGAAGGACCTAGGGAATGCCTCAGAATTGTGGCAGAGACACCAGGATTTATACCATTTCTGAAAATTGAAGTAAATAATGAACCAGTCACAGCTCTATTAGACTCAGGAAGTGTGAGTTCCATTATTTCCGAAGAGTGGTATTCCAAATTAAAATCTTGTTGTAAATTTCCAGACTATTGTTCCTGTTCTGTTAAATGTGTTTCGGCTAACGCATCTCCGTTAGAAATTTTAGGCTTCATTTTTGCTAAATCTCGCATTTCAAAGTTTACTTAGAAAGTTAAGTTGTTTGTAGCTAAACAATTGTCTTGCCCTGTAATATTGGGGGCCGATTTTGTGTCTAATACAGGTCTTATGCTAGACATTCAGAGCAAGTTGTGCACTTTCAGGTTTGCTGTTAATTGTAATATTCCCCTCTTGAAATGTAATTCTGTGCCATTTTCATCTATTTCGCCTACCCAGAGTGAGATGTCGTTAGATCTTAGGCATCTACCTGAGGATCAGGCTGAAAGTATTAGAAGGTTGTGTCAGTCTTTCCCTGACATATTTTCAGATACACTTGACATCACGGACCTTATTGAATATAAGATTGTGCTAACTGAGTCTGACCCAGTTAGGTTTCCGCTTTATAGGCTATCCCCACCAAAAATGAAACCCCTTAAGGAAATCATCGATCAGATGTTAAAGGATGGAATCATTCGACCTTCCTAGTCAGCGTATTCATTGCCCATTTTTTCTTGTACTGAAGCCTCAAGGTGGCTTCAGACCTGTGATTGAATAGAGGGCTTCAAACTATTAGGTGGTGTTACAATCTGTGCCCCTTCCGGACCTTCATTCTTGTTTTTCATGGTTTTGCAAGGCAGAGTTCTTTACCATCTTAGACCTCAACCAGGCATATAACAAAATTCCTCTAGCAGAACAATCTAAACATGTGACAGCTTTTGCCACGGATTGGAACCTGTATGAATACAACTGCATGCCCTTTGTGCTTCCCACGAGTGCAGCTGTTCTTACCCGACTGCTAGATAGGATCTTCTCTGACATCAAATTCAAATACCTGTATCATTACCTCGATGATGTCGTTGTGTTTTCAGAGACCTTCGAAGAGCACTTAGGGAAGTCCTCAATCACCTTTGGAAGGCTGGGTTGACTGTCAAGTTATCTAAGGTAGCTTTTGCTAAGCCTTCTGTGTCGTTCTTAGGGCATATTGTGTCGCCTGATGGTGTTTCCATATATCATTCCAGAACACAAGCTATCCGTGATTTCAAGCCCCCTAAGGACATCAAAGCAATCACTAGATTCATAGGCATGATGAATTTCTTCAGGAAATTTATTTCTAACTTAGCTAACAGGACGGCGCCCCTGAACCTACTGCATAGGAAAGGTGTCAAATTTGAATGGCGGCCATCGCAGCAAGCTGCTTTTGAAGACCTTAAATTAGCTCTTTGTAATGACCCTGTACTAGCTATGCCTGATTTCTCTAAGAAATTCATTGTCCAAACTGATACATCCTCATCTGCTGTGGCTGCTGTCCTTCTTCAGGAAACAGAACTCGGAAGGTGGCCCATCGTCTGTGCGTCTAGGACCGTATCGGCTCAAGAAGCCAAGTATTCTTTCTATGAACTAGAGGATTTGGCAGTCTTGTTTGCTCTGGAGAAGTTCTGCCTTTATCTGCAACATGTAAAGGCTAGTATACACCAAGCGACAAAGTTGCGGAACACGTGTATCGCGACAAGTCCCAGGGATGTCCTGCAACATTTTTTCCGTGTTTGGGACTGTCGCGATACAAAAGTTTCATGTCGCAGGTCTCCCATTCAAAATGGGATACATGATACAAATGTTGCGCAACATGATGTAATCTGGACGTGTCGCGAGACAAAGGCCCGGGACATGCCGATACCAGTGTGCAGATAGCTGCCACGTGTTGGTGTTGTGTTTCGTGTTCTGTTGTTTTGCGATGAAAACTACTCTAAAAATCATTGAGGATTTACACACCCTCCCTTGCCTTTGGGATGATATGTCTACTGAGTATAAAAACAGACACGAAAGGAGGGAAGCAATGGAGTCTCTGGCTAAAAAGTTCTCTATGTCCATTCAAGAGATGGAGAAAAAGATTCACAACATTAAAAGCACATAAAGCAATTTCTTGCACCATTTCGCGCCGTTACCTGTGGTGCAACTGGCTCTGTAGATGAGGACGCAGGACACTGTTTCGCAACAGTCTAGGGACAGTGTCTCGCAACTGTCCCCGTACAATGTCCTGCAACTTTGTCGCTAGGTGTGTACTAGCCTTTAAATTTGAATTAGAAACAGATAATCAAGTCTTAAGTTGGGTTTTAGCTGGGCCTCGTAGTACAGGACATATCGCTGCAGACGGTTAAGGTGCTGGCCTTCTAACCCCAACATGGCAGGTTCGATCCTGGCTCAGTCCGGTGGTATTTGCAGGTGCTCAAATACGACAGCCCCGTGTCGGTAGATTTACTGGCACGTAAAAGAACTCCTGTGGGACTAAATTCCGGCACCTCGGCATCTCCGAAGACTGTAAAAGTAGTTAGTGGGACGTAAAGCAAATAGCATTATTATTATTATTATTATTATTATTATTATTATTATTATTATTATTATTATTATTATTATTATTATTATTATTATTAACTTTTTCGTAGCTTGCAAATTCTTTTTTCACCAGAATAAATACCCCCCTTCTACCATTCCTATTCTGTCTCTATGATACACACTCCAGTTCTATGATAATATTTCTGCATCCATTATATCATTTCTCAACCATGATTCATCTCCTATTACAATATCTGTTTATATATATATATATATGTATTAAATTGCTTAATTCTATGCCTTTCTGTACAATATTTCTACAGTTCAGCACTAACATTTTTATGTCATCCCTACTTGACTTCCAGATCCCTGTACCCTTTTCACCACCACTCCCTAGGCCACCCCGTTTCCCTGAATGTACCTCCCTATAACCCTTCTAAACAAATTTCCTAACTTATATGTACCACTGCCGTTTAAGTTAAGACGATCTGAGCTCAGATCCCTATCTCATACCCGCACATTAGGATCTAGAAATCTCACTCCCAGTTTCCCACATATCCACTCCATAGTCTCATTTAAATCCCCAATCAACTTCCAGTCAGTATCTCTCCTACACAGTATTCCACTGATAACAATCTCCGCTTCCTTCAACTTCTCCCGTGCTGCATTTACCAGATCCGACACATCCCCAACTATGTTGGTACTTATATCTGCTTGACTTACATTGTTAGTACCTATGTAAAACAGTACCACTTTCTCCTTTCCCTCCTCCTTCTCTTCTACTTCCCTCAACATCTGTCTCAACCTAATTCCTGGATAACACTCTACCCTTGTTCCCTTTCCTGCACACACTTTCCTCACATGTCTAACAATGGAATCCCCCATGACCAGAGCCTCAATCCTGCCCACCTCATTATCCCCTCTCCTCCTGGTCAGACCTATCTTTCCTTACAGCTGCAGAAGCTACTTCCTCATCCCTTTTCTCTCTCCCATGACCCTGTTCCACCTCTTTTCCTATCCACTACTCCACATTTGCATTTCCTACCTTCCCCTTCCTTCTACCTCCACACTTCTCAGCAACAGTTCCCTGTTCATCTTCCCTCGGTTGTTCTACCTGCAGTGACTTGTACCGATTTCTCACAGACACCTATCCTGAATTCTGATCCTGAATAAAGCCCTTAGCCTGCACTCTCCTTCCCCGTAAAATATTAGACCCCCTGTCTTCTACAAATCCCCCCTTTCCTTCTCATCACTCTTTTACACCTACTATATCCTGTACATTATTTGAGGGAGGTCTACTTTCCTTCCTATCCTCTGAGTGAATCCTAATTATCTCCCTCCAACTCCTCCCTCTTACTTCTTAATGCCTGGCCACGCCCACACTTCCTACACTTGCGCTCCTTAGCTATTCTTTATGGAATAGTGAAAAGAAAAGGAAACATAAAATAACTTATTCTGTGCAAAATAAAAATGAAAGGAATGAAATATTGTCTAGGAGAATTCACAAAGATCTCACGACAATAAGGTAATTAATATAGGCTACTACTACACTACAATACTACTTAGTTGTACAAATTTTTTTCCTACAACACCTTTACAGAATGAAAATGGTGTTAATTACTTAAAAACGAAAGTAATACACAAGAATCACACAATTCTAAACTGCAATTAAGTCTACCCTAATTACTACAACAGAATTCTAGTAGGAGAGTTAGAACAGATATCACAGATACTACATAATACTACACAAATATTTCACAGTAATAGAATAGACACACTAGTTTCTAATAAGATACTATAACACACTACAATAATTTAAAACTACATTGAGACGTATCCTTATTGCAACCAGTTATTACTAAGCACAAACAGAAATGTAAATTACAATTAAAGTTTGAAATTTGCAAGACTGCTCAAATTAATAGAATAAGCACTCTAATTTCTAATAAATTACTACAGTACACTACAATAATTTTTAAACTGTGTTCAGATGTATCCCAATTACAATAAGTTATTACTAAGCACAAATAGAAATGAAAATTACAATTAGGCCTAAAGTTCGAAATTTGCAAGAGTTACTCAAAGATTACCAACAAAGTTAAACACGTAGACAAATTATTATTAGTGCTACTTTATCCTACTATGCTCTAATAGAAATGAAACCTCTGTTTGGTTAAATGCTAAAGTATCAGAAGGGTTACCATACACAAAGACACACAGAAATATAACGGGCAAAATACTATCTAATATACTGTATCTACACTACAGTTCTCAAATGAAATGAGGTTATGTGACTATTACAGCTGGTTGATTACTATTATTTTCCTTACTCCATGGGATGGAGAATAAAAGTGTCCTTAAATGCTGAAAAATATGAGGTTGTCTACCATAATTTCTCAAAAACATTTCTGTCATAACTACGCCAGGGACTTGAATTGCAAATATTGGAAAATAGGAACTTGATAATTATTATCTAACCGCTCATAAATACTGAAAGATCGAGGGTGCGAAATATAAATTACCGCTACTCAGAACTACAAATGATCGGAATACAAGAATCAGCTGATTTTATATTTTATATTTTCTTGACTGTTCACGACTGTAGCCAACTATGCAATATTTGAATATGAAGAGCGACAATAACCAATAACAATACCACGACTGTTAACTATTTCGTCAGTGAAATACTGTATATCCTGTTGAATTCCTTTCTTTAAACAAAATTTACTACAGTATCGTTAGTTAATGAAGTTATTACCTTCATGGTGGAACAGTTGAACTGCTATTTTGCTATAATTCTTAACTTTAATTAAGCCTATCCTAATTATGATAGCATTCAGGCCAAATTTCTAGAGATATATTTCCCCTCCTGTACAAATTTCCCATACTACACAAATATTTTGCAATAATAAAATAAGCACACTAATTTGTAATAAAATAACTACTCTTCTTAACTGTGTTCGAATGTATTCTAATTACAGAAGGTTATTATGCTCACTGTGCACAAACAGAAGTGACAGTTTCTGTTAATAGTTGAATTTCAGAAGAACTGCTCAAGGATAACACAACAAAACTAAATATATAGACAGATTATTATAATTATTATTACTATTTTATCCTACTATGCTTAATAGAAATGTAACTGCTGTTAGTTAAATGCTGAGATATCGAAAGGGTTACTTTACATGAGGATAACACACAAATGTAGCAAGCGAGATATTGAACAATAAAATAACTACACTGCAATTCTCAACTGACTTAATCTTATCCTAATTATAACAGGTTAAGTGAAACATTAGAGTTGGAGTTAAACCTAAATACTTGATACTTAATTGTTTTTTTCCCCCTAGCTACGCACTAAGAGAAGAGAGATTTTTACCCTACTAGTCAAACATTATGCAGTGATACACTAAGCATGATAAGCACGCATCCTGATTATAACAGGACTGGGGTTGAAGCTAAGTAATTGGTAGGTGTTACTAATTCTAAACTGCATTTAAATTTATCCTAATCACAAATTGGTTAATTGAAACAGGCATGTAGCACAAACAAAGTCCTTATTTTCCTGTGAGCTTGTGTTGTGGAGATAGTGGGTTCGAACCCAACTGTCGGCAGCCCTGAGATGGTTTTCTGTGGTTTCCCATTTTTCACACCAGGCAAATGCTGAGGCTGTACATTAATTAAGGCCACAGCTGAATCCTTTCCACTCCTAGGACTTTTCTATCCCATCGTCGCTATAAGACCTCTCTGATCGGTGCAACATAAAGCAAATTGTAAAGAAATAAATTTAAAAAATAAAGTTTTAATTTTATTCCTACAAGCTAAAAGAAATTAGAGGTGCTCTTAAATACTGAAAGATTGAGGGTGCAAAGTATAAATTATGCCGGAAACTTGGAACTACCCACTCAAGAAGTACGAATAAGCTATCAGAATACAGGAATCAGGTGATTTTTGTTTTCTTGACTGCACTACACGCTTTGTTCATGACTGTAGCCATCAATGCAATATTTGAATGTGGAGAGCAGCAATTATCGATGACAGTTCAATGACTGTTAATTATTTTGCCAGTGAAATACTGTATAATCTGTTGAAATTCTTTCTTTAAACAAAATTTACAAGCGTATTGCAATATTTAAAGAAATTATTGCCTTTGTGATAGTTGGAACTGTTGAACTACTATTTGAAATAGCATGTCTATTGCCTGTACCAATGCATCTGCTGTGGACGTTACAACTCCTGCATCTTTCCCTGATCATAAAGTAACCTATTTGATATCTTTCAGTGCCTCCTGGTCTTGTCCACATGTAGAGCTGTCATTTGTTGTTTTTGAATGAAGGGTTTGCAAAGACTATGATCAGCACAGACTTCTACCAGCAGACTTCCCCATTAATTCCCTTGTCTCAGTCCATATTCTCCTGCTATATTATCTTCTCTTCCATGGCATACCACTGCATTCCAGTTTCCTATCACAGTTAGATTTTATCTCATTTTAATATAAAGTAATGTTTTATTTATCCTGGCAAAGTTAGGGTTGTACTCCCTTTCTTACGCTCAACAGGTCTTAACCTAGTACACTCTTGATAATAACTACTACTTTTAACTAAAGAAGAAAACCATAACTATAAGATGATAAAAGCATATTAACAATACTAACAGTAGTAGTATTAATAAAATAATCAAACCTAGTGATATCAAGGATGTATCATATCTTAAAAAAAAAAAAAGCACATTGTGTGTATATAGAATAGACTCCCGTTAATCTGAACCCCATTAATCCGAAAGTCCGGTTATTCCAAACGGAAATATTCAATTTAAAAAAATATATAATTCACCTTATTGAAATGAAAGAACATGTTATAGAATGAAGATTTACTTGCATTTTATTAGTCAAATTTTACTAGAATAACCTAATGTTAACATAATTACACATCATAAACAATCAATCACTGGTCTTTTATCTTTATGAAGTCTGTTAGTTTCTTTAGCTGTAGTGATTGGAGCCTACTCAAAGATGCAGTGTTAAACCAGCATCTCAAAAACATCACATCAGTAGGCGTAGCAGCGGAGTGTTGCTTGACATAGCATATGACCACTTCCAACGCGGCCGTGGCATCTGAATGTGACACTACTTGCTCATTGAGGTCTTCCTCATCAACTCCAGATTCTTTCTCCACCATAGCTACTATTTCTTGGTCTGTTTGTAATTGATGACGGTCAGCTTCCATCCACTCGCTAATGTCATTTCCATTGTCGTTTTCTCCTCTGCGAGTTCTTAACTACCCTACTGTAATTTTATACAGTGTTTTATTAATGTAACTGGTAAAGAATGGACATTTCAAATTACAGTATGTACTGTACTGTATTGCAGAAATTATTTTCCTCAGACAGTTGAGGTGCTGGCCTTCTGACGCCAACTTGGCAGGTTTGATCCTGGCTCAGTCCGGTGGTATTTGAAGGTGCTCAAATACGTCAGCCTCATGTAAGTAGATTTACTAGCACGTAAAAGAACTCCTGCAGGAGAAAATCCCGGCACCTAGTCATCTCTGGAAACCGTAAAAGGAGTTAGCGGGACGTAAAAACAATAACATTATTATTAGAAAATATTTTCCGGTTAATCCAAAAATTTCGTAATCCAAGTTAGTTTGGATTAATGAGACTACCGTATATATAAACACATTGTACATACATAAAAAGCATATGCATATAAGTACTAGCTATAATAATTAAAAGAACACTTCAAAAAGGTTTTTCAGAAAGGTTATATTTTTGAAGAAGTTACTGAGATATGTTCTTCAACTGCGAGGTGAAGATAAGGAATATTATGGAGAAGAAGAATAAAATGATCTCTGAAAAGAAGAGGGAAACAGTGATGAAGAGGAAGTTGGTGGTGTTTTGAGGTCACAACTAGATGATACATTCATGTTCACCTAATATTTCGACGCAGGCATGTTTAAAAGGCAAATTGTTGGACTTGCTTCTGATGTCCACTGGTAGGGAATTCCATTGTTGGGCTGTGGTAATGGTGAATGATTCTGCATAGATTTTTGTTCCGTGTACAGAAAGGGACAAACACATGGTGCTGCAAGATCAGGTAGGCCTATTTTTTTTTAAGGTCAGTGGAGAGTAGTTTGATGCGATCATGGAGATAGGCTGGTTGAGAAGTTTTAAGGTTATTACCAGTACCGGTATGCCAAAAGCAGAGAGTATGAAGTGTGTGGCATTGTTGCAAGTGAAGCCATCTGTGCCACATATTTGACGGTGTGACATGGGCAGCATAATGAAGCCCACAGATAAATCTAAAAAACAAAGTTTTCTGAGCACACTGTAATTTCCTTCCCCATTCTACTCATAGATTGATGTAAACTATTGCAATAAACAAAATGGGGTAATGCAAGAGATTCAACAACAATTTTACATATTGTGTGAACACTTGCATGCCCTAGCATTACAGATGCTTGCATGCTATACTGACTGCTCATTTTTATGGTTTTTCAAAAATTTATTAGTGATACGAAAGATTTTCATATATGTACAGTTTAAAATTTGCTCTTTCAGAATATTGTATATGAAGAGCCTGAAGAAATATAAACAACAGTTTCATAAACAAATGAAGTGTGTAGTAATTATAAAAATAGTTTGTGCATTGTTCTACACATAACTATCATATTGATGGTAATGCCTAAACTCAATATCATGTTTCCATTATTACTCTATGTGTCTGGTGGTATATATTTCAGTGTTATACTAGTGATGTATGTTTTAACAGGGGATTTGTGTCTAGTTAGCATGGGAATAGAGGAAGAAGAAGAAAATCTGGAATGTTTTTGCACTACTGACAGTTTTTCCAATTCTTCTACATCACCTTCTGATCCAGAATTGTCTGAAATCTCTTCCAATATAGCAATAATGCCACTTTTGTAAATACAAAAGTAGACTATAATTCACCACTCTAGCATCAACCAAGTACTCCAAAACAAGCAAAGTTTCAGGCATTGTATGGCAGCATTAATTTTTTATGTAGTTTTAAAACTCCCACCAGATGGCAGCACCATATAGTATACTTGAAAGACAACTGTTCAGAGAGACACTCCAGATTGCTGAAGCCCAAGAACAGCTTGGGTTCCTAAGGAAAAGAACCTCAGAAGGTAGCCTGAGATATGCTTGGGCTTCAGCTGGATGACCAAATTACCCACCCTGAGTCTCTCTGTTAAATCTTCTACCTCATTATATATTCTTTCAGTTTCTTCTTCTTCTTCTTCTTCTTCTTCTTCTTCATCATCATCAATAATGATCATCATTATCATCAGCAACTGAAATGGTAACCATAAAGGCTTTACCATTGACTTGGTGTCACCTTGACAACAACAACAGTTCATTCACTATGCAGATCATAGTAATTTACCCATTGCCCTATTTTCTTTCTCATTATTAAACCAAATCCTATTTTCCTTACTTGATCTTGTCTTAGTAATCCTGTAGTTGCCTAACCAGAAATCCTGTTCTTCCTACCAACATACCTCACGTTCACCTACTACATCTAACTTTAGTCTGTTAATTTCCATTTTCAAGTAGTGGTAAAGAACAAACAGGTGCAAATCAAGTCATGCATAGGAAGGTGGGAACACCGAAATGAACACACAATACGGTAAACACAATGACAACCGGGCGAGTTGGCCGTGCAGTTAGGGACGCGCAGCTGTGAGCTTGCATCCGGGAGATAGGTTCAAACCCCACTGTCGGCAGCCCTGAAGATGGTTTTCCATGGTTTCCCATTTGCATACCAGGCAAATGCTGGGGCTGTACCTTAATTAAGGCCACGCCCGCTTCCTTCCCACTCCTAGCCCTTTCCCATCTCTTCGTCGCCAGAAGACCTATCTGTGTCAGTGCGACGTAAAGCCAGTTGTAAAAAAAAAAAAAGACAGATCTGTGTATGAAGAGGGGGAAATAGAGAAAAGAAAGGCACAAAAGGATAAGACTATCTTCATCAATAATCCAGTTCTTCAACATCCACTTCTTCTCAGCCCTGCTCGTTTCTGTTTCCAACTTCATCAGAAGGGCAGTGTTCTGCACTCACCGATGGGCCATCCAGACAGATCTTCATTCTTGATGTGAAGTGTAATATAAAAAGAAATCCAGATAAACACTGGAAGAAGGAAGAAATGGGCATTTACATTGATATTACATTAATTACATTGTTAACCTTACATTAATATAAATGTGAGTGAGTGACTGAATAAATATTTGATTATTACAACATATTTCAGGACATGTAGAGAACTTCATATCCATAAACTTAGAATTGGTGTATTCTTTCTATGTTTGGATTAGTTATTTATTCAGTGATGTGGTACATATATGATTTTGCTTGTTTGTTTAGAGAGATGACATATGGACATCAATGACAACATCCAAAGCAGTTAATATTGGAGAGTTACTACAGACTATAGAAAGTACTAATGAAAATTTGGAAATAACCTTCAAAGTAAAAAAAATGCGGAGCCTGTTATTAGCCCAGAGAACGGTAATGGATTTAAACCCAGGTGCTGAAAGGTAACAAACAATATTGTGTATTTTGAATTACATATTTTAGTATTATGAAATATTATTTGTATAATTTCTTCATTTATTGACTGGCAAAAGTACATGTAATTCCTGTTAAAGGATTATGGTAACTCGTTTAATTTAACCTGAATTTTTTAGAGTTCAGAAGAGTATCTGGTCAACTGACCATGATGTAATATAATTTTACAGTTCTTAGTATGGCAAATATTAATATTACACAAGATGAATTACCCAAGGTTAGTATATAATACTAAAAGCTGCACAAATTGGAAAATGTAGCTTTCTAAAGTCAAGTGTAATGTATAGAATTACTTTAACCAAGCATTGGCAAGATTACGAGATTTAGTTCCATTAGGCAAATTTCTGTGACTTCAAGAAGGTATTAAAGTTGACATGGATGAGTAATAGTGATGGTCTTGAATAATATTTGTGTCCATTTTAATTTAATGTTGGGGAAAGAACCTTTCTATTTTTGTTTGTTCCAATGGCCTTCCATGTTTTCCCATTTTCACACCAGCAAAATACTTGGGCTCTACCGTAATTAAGGCCATGGCTGCTACCTTCCCAATCCTAGCCTTTCCCATCATTCTGATTCGGAAAACCTTCAGTGTGTTAGTGCAGTGTTAAACAAGTGGCAAAAAAAAAAAAAGGGTACTGAGAAAATCTGGTATTTCTTAACCCCTTAACTGGGTTTGATACCTAAAGGCGTCAAAAGTTATCACATGTGTATTGAGTTTGATGCCTGTAGGCGTTCTAGTAATTCTAAATGTATCCTTACCTTAGGTTAGCCGCCTTTAGGCATCTGACTATTCTTAATCAGTTCTGCCATCTACTAGCATATTTTTTTTGTTATTGGCTTTATGTCGCACCGGCACAGATAGATCTTATGGCGACAATGGGACAGGAAGGGGCTAGGACTGGGTAGGAGGCGGCCATGGCCTTAATTAAAGTACAGCCCCAGCATTTGCCTGGTGTGAAAATGGGAAACCACAGAAAACCATCTTCAGGGCTGCAGACAGTGGGGTTCGAACCCACTATCTCCTAAATACTGGATACTGGCCGCACTTAGCGACTGCAGCCATCGAGCTCGGTCTAGCATATTTTAAAACGAACTTCCTTTGTACTAGATGTGGTTATTGCTGTACTAGTCATTTATATTGTCTCATGCCAGCTGTGTAGTTCGTGCCAAGGTGGCAGGCAGATAGCTGTCCCTTGTTGCCTCATGCAGTCTGCACTAATTTTTTTCGTAAAGTATTTGTTTTTATATACATTGAAATTAGTACTGTTTGTGAGTTGTTGTTGTTCTTGTCATGATGCAGTTGTTCTGCAGTGTGCATTGTCTATGTTCTGATAATGTTTTTGTAAATTGGTTTGTATATGTTGATAAACTGTTGCATCATTTCATATCTGAGAAACCGGTGATGGTAGTAGGAATCACTCAAGAGAGCATTGTGTTGTGTGCCTGTCAAACCAAAGGCAACAGGAAAGTGTCTACTATTGTGAGGAATGTGACGTAGCAGTTTGTGCTTGCTCATGCTTCCAAATTTACCACACTATGCATAATTTCTGAATGGCCTATGAACCACGAAATATTTATAACATTGATGCATATCTGAATAATTGAAAAAATATCATAATAATGCAAGGAACACTTTTTATTTCACTTTTGTAGGAACACACTATGTATGTATACAGGCTGTCCCAGGAGGAATGGTCACCATTTAGGGATATGACAGGAACAATCATTTGAAGCAAAAATCTCCATATTGCACCAGAAATGCCCGTACTTAGCTATCTTGGAGAGCATGGATTTACGCAAGGCATGTACGGTCATTGCTTGCATTGCTTACAGAGAGATAGGTTTTTGAAATAAACTTTTTAAATTGAACTGTTTGTTTATTCATTAAATAAGACAAGTTGCATATCACCTTTAATAAAGCTGGAGTTGGAAAAGAGTAGTGAATATCCTTTGTGTTGTGGCAGGCGATGTCCCCCCACACCATGGGACCATGTGAATTCCCACGACGACTAGAAGTTCTGGAAGTTCTGGCAGATCGCACACAGTCTGGGAGTCTAAGTTCCAGGGTTCACTCCCTCGATACGATTGTGTACACTCGACTGATTATTGGTGCATTTTGAAATTAAATTTAATGGTTTGAATGGTTCCCATGAAGGGAGTAAAGAAATGTAGTTATACCGTATAGAATGTCAATAGAATCTATCACAAACATTTCTTTACTATAACTGCACTTATGAAAATAAAGTGATTATTCTGCGGTTTGATTGTTAATGGGATCAAACGCGTATTCAAAAGCAAAATTCACTTGATACAGTTTTTAAAGATTTTCAAAAGAAACATTTAACTTGGCACAGTTTTGAAAAGAAATCATTCACCTGGCACAGTTTTGAAAATTTCACTGAGCCCAGTTTTAAATAAATTCAAAGTAGTGATTCACTTGTGCGTTTTACAGTATATGAAGCAAGAGGACACAAATGTGTAAGGAGTTTTGTTATGTAGTACTATTGTCACAATTATTTACAAATCTGTGAGACTACAACATGTTAAGTAACGACATATGAATTTAGTTCCATTCACACATTATTGTAGCATGGCACTTGATATTTATAGAATGTGAATTTAATTCTGTTCACAAGTGATAATGTGGGGTATTTAATTACGAAGGTAAATAACACTTAGTCCACTGAGACCACTTTGTTATGTGTAATACTACAGATAGTATTTTCATGACCTTCAGTCGCTTGTAGGGAAAGTAATTTCTCCTTACTGAAGCTACCTGGTTAAGTCTATGCTACTCTAATGTAGAATAAATGTTAATAAGCTTTCGAGCTGTATTTACGAACTCCTAGTCTTATGCACTGTCTGAAAGACCGAGTCACCAGGCGAGTTGGACGTGCGATTAGGGGCGCGCGGCTCTGAGCTTGCATCCGGGAGATAGTGGGTTCGAATCCCACTGTCAGCAGCCCTGAAGATGGTCTTCCATAGTTTCCCATTTTCACACCAGGGAAATGCTGGGGCTGTACCTTAATTCAGGCCACGGCTGCTTCCTTCCAACTTCTAGGCCATTCCTATCCCATTGTCGCCATAAGAACTATCTATGTCGGTGTGACGTAAAGCCACGAGGAAAAAAATGACTGAGTCAACATTTCCACTCAAAGAAAGAAAGAAAGAATTTGAATTTCACCTGGAAATACAAGCCCTAAGACTAGCACTTAGCATTAAACTAAGTTTGAATCACAGTTCCAAAATCTAAGTTCAATTGCACAGTTCTAATTTAACTTGAAATACGCAAGTCCGATGTGCACTGCTCGGAATATGATGTGATAGAAAATATTCAGCCATCTTTATACAATGGATTTCTGTCGAAGTTCATAGTAACACGCTGGTAGAATTTCGTTGTCGACCATCCTACAGTCAGCCAGCACGGCTAGGCTGTGGAATCACACACTGTCTACCGTGTCGCCTGGTCCTCAATTAATATGAAATCAGCTGGTCACATCACAAGCCTTCTCTATAATAATCAACCTGCAATAACTTTGCCAGTTTTCCATGGATTTGCTTGAGACTTGGTAATTATGCATAATTTAGCCTTGGCTACACGGTGAATTAGTCCAAATTGTGATGCTAATTTTATTTATTGAGTTATCAGGCATGGAACTATAGAACATTCTACATGATGTAGCCTGTCGTTGACCGACCAGCATTGAGCTTGCTCCTCGTTCGCCAGCTGCATTAGGCTAATCTTATGCATAGCGGGTATTTTAAACTTTAAATACTTTGGGACGGGGTGCTGTATCAGTGTTCCTGGTTTATTTTCCTCCTGCTCAAGGAGAAGAAAATCGGAACAAGATTTTCTTTTATCCCCTATCTCTCTCGAAGTATTTTTGAAGATTAGCAGCATTGAATATTTCTTCAGCGTTGCCATTTGATTTTTCCACCCGGTAGGCATGGTTGATAAGTACAGCAGCAATCCTATACTGTCCTACAAAAAGGGGATAAAATTTGCCATAAATTCTAAGCTTTGGATGGGATACTGCAGGTTTCCTAATTAATACAAGATCACCAACTTGCAAAGGTTGTCTGAAGGTACGGTTTCTCTGCTTCCTTTCTTGGATTTGTGTGGCGTGTCAGAGTTTCCTCAACACTGTGGTGATGCAGTTTTGCTGGGTGACTACTGCATCCTGGGGAGTTCGTAAAATCTGATCCCACCGTCTGTCAGGTGTAAGATTCTTATGCACCCTCGTAGGGATGTCATGGAGTGTTGAGTTGACTTTTTTCTGCATAATGAGTGAACCTCGACCCATTTCCAATGCTGTGATCTAAAGTATAGTCTGCAAAACCTGGAAATTTCACGCATAGGCCATCCTGGGGATTTTGCTTCTGTATGTCTAATGGAGTTAATGATACAGTTGATTTCAAGCTGTCCTAAGGCCACTTGGAAGTAAATTGCATCCCATAATAGGTTAACAGAAATTCCAATTTGATGATTTCTGGAATTATGTTCCTTCTGATCCTTCTGAGGATATTTCCAGCAGTTGCCTTTTGAATTGGTAACAACATCGTATATTTAGAGAAGACTTCAACAGTGACGACGATGTGCCAATTGCAGTGGGCTGCTTTAGGTAGAGGTCCATATAGGTCCAGAGCCAGAATCTCATCTGGTTTCTCAGGGATCAAAGGTCTGGGGAACTCTCTTAACAGCCTGTTGTTGTGTGTGTTTCGCTGACAAACTTCACACGTCCTAATGATGTTGCGTACATCACTTATCAGGTACTCCCAAATAAACTTTTGCTTAATAAGGATCACCACCTTATCTATTCTGGCATGTCTGGGGATTGATTGGCAGTGCCACACAATGTCTGATCTTATTTTAGGAGGGGCATAGATTCTGTGTTTGTTCCTTACAGTATCCAAATATTTATGAACCAATCCATCATGGCTACAAAATAATCATGCTATCTCCTATATACGAGGATAGTCGTCATCGTCGACAGGGATCAAAACTCTTGCACTTGAGGTAGATATTTCTTCTTCTTCTTCTTCTTCTTTTCTTCATGGTGCCTCTAAACATTAGTTCCTAATTAGCATCAACCTCTATGATCTTTTGCTACCATGTTTTTCCTTCATTCCCACCTAGATATACCTGCTCGCTTCACAAAGCTGTAGGTTGTTCTTATTGAGTCGTCTTGGATTTTTTTCTCTGTCTTCACCTAGTAGTCCTAAAGTGGAGAGCCTGATTCTACCCAGCGCCTCACATTCGAAAAGTATGTGTTAAGCTGATTCCTCTGCTTCATTGCATTTCCTACATATATTGTCTCTTATTACTCCAATTCTAAATGGGTGTTTTTTCAGATGGCAGTGTCCTTTCAACAGTCCTACTACCCATGTTATATTTTCTCTGCTGAGTTTCAACAGTTCTTAAGTATGCTTCTTGTTAGGACCTTTTATCAGTTTCTTTGCAAGCCTGCATCCTGGAGTATTTTTCCAGTTCTCCATTCGTTTCTTTTGTACCCATTTTCCTATGTAGTGTCAGGCTTGTCCATAGGAAATACTGCATACAGGTTCTGGGCCTGCAAAACGTGTTTCTGCCCCTTTACTGGCCAGTTTATTTTATCTGCATTTTCATTTCCTTCCATAACTGCATGCCCTGGTACCCATATTATATTGACAATGTTGTACTTTGAGAGCTTCAGGGGAAGTGAATGGCAACACCAGATAATTCTGGATATTATCTGGATGGCTTGTAGTGCCTTAATGGCCGCTTGGCTGTCCGTAAAAATGAAAATGTTCTTTTTCCTATAGTTAATTTTCAGATTTTCTTCAAGACATTTTGTGATAGCTATCATTTCAGCTTGAAAGACTGTAGTGTGTTTGCCCAGCCTCATCTGGATTGATCTCTCAGGTCTTTCCCCATTGATCTCTCCTCCTGTGCCATCCCCAGTCTTTGAGCCATCAGTCCACCACACTATATCTTCTTTTTCAGTATTCCATTTGTTGATATCCCAGTCTTCTTTTTTTATTACCTGGGTCTCAAACGGTTTAACTAAGGTTAAGTTAAGAGTAAGTTCCCACCTTCCAATACTTAACAATTTCTATATAATAGACTTATTAATTACATAATATAATCCATATAACCTCTAGTACATGTTTCGTTCCGATATGGAACATCTTCAGCTAAAATTGGTAAAATGGCAAGACAATTAAAATACATTGATGTTAAGATGATACATAAGCTAAAAGATATGATAAAATGGCTCGAAAATTAAAACATATGATAAAGATGATGAGATAAAGTTCATTCATGTTGGTTAAAAACACAACAAGTCAGTTTTCAAGTGGCGAATTAAAAACAGCGATAAGGTTCTTCATGTTGGAGGCGTGTATATTTTGTCGATCTTGAAAATAAATTGAAGAATACAGGATTTTCTTATATGTGATTTATCGGGGAAATCTTGATAAAATAACCGTAGTTGAAGTTGAGTTTGGTAGGATTATTAAAATGTGTCTGAAACGAGAAAAGGAGAAGTGAAATAGAAAATATTTTGAGGAGAAAACCTTGTTAAAAATGTATGTTCGCGAGAAAGAAGGATAATAGAGTTGATTACCTTAAAGACAATCTTGTCGTATTTAACGTCCTCCCTTACGCCGTGTTGTTAACTGACTGAGTCCTGTGTACGTGTGTGAGGTGCTTGCGGTGGGCGGGGAGTATTGGAGGGAGAGGTAAGTGACGTGAGGAGAGCGGGTGAAGTGTTGCGTAGGGTGGAGCTTACTGAGGAGTGGTGTTGTGATAGGCTAGGGGAAACGGACGGAAAGGTAGGGGGACAATTATGTAAGGTGGAGCTGTTCGGAAGGAGGTGTGTTGGTTGTTTGTTGGGATTCTTTTTGATGGTTTTTCTGGATGAGTCTAAATTAGTAGCCTCTTCTAATAATATATTTATGTTTTCCGTAATTTCGTTAACATTCTGGTTGGGATTTCGCTTCTGATCAATTTCAATATAGATATTTTCAAGGATATTCATTAATTTACCTTTGTTTAGCGTTTGTAGAATGGTTAAGTCCCTTTCTATTGATGTAAAATTGTGTTTATATTCGGTCATGTGAAGACTCATGGCCGAGTACTTCCTGTGTTTTTCGGCATTAATATGTTCTTGGTATCTTACTGAGAAATTGCGGCCTGTTTGTCCGATATAAGAAGTGGCACAATTTGAGCATTTAAGCCTATATATCCCGGAATTTAAATATTTGTTATTACTTGCAATGCTTTGGTGATTGAAAATTAGCCGTTGATTGTTGTTATTGGTGCGGAAAGCAATATTGAAATTAAATTTCTTAAAAATGTTAGTAATCTGGTAAATATTCCCGTTATTATAAGTAAAGGTGGCGTAGTTCTTCTTTTTATGTTCTTTAACTAGCTGCGTTTGAGGTTTATTCTTCATTTTATTCACTAATCTATCTATGTAGTGTTTTGTGTATCCGTTGCTTATCGCTATTTTATAAATGAGATTAATTTCTTTTTGGAGGTCGTTTTTAGATAAGGGAATGTTGAAGGCTCTGTTTAACATGCTTAAAAAGGAACTCTTTTTATGTGCCTCAGGATGGTATGAATCTTTTCGTATGGTATTTATAGTTCGAGTCGGTTTTCTAAAGATTGTAAAGGCCAACTTTTCTTCTTTCCTTTCGATTGTTAAATCAAGGAAATTTAGTTTTTTATTGTTCTCAGTTTCTAATGTAAATTTTATGAAAGGGTCCAAACTGTTGATTTGGTCTAATAAATTAGTGCTACTATTGATTTGTTCATCTATAATTGCGAAGATGTCGTCGACAAACCTTAGCCAGATAATGATGCCTTTTTCATCATTTAAAATTTTATGATTTTCTAAGTGATCCATGTATATTTCAGCAAGGATACCTGACGCTGGAGATCCCATAGGAAGACCACTTTGTTGGTATACTGTGTTATTGAAGGAAAAATAATTATTGTTAAGTGTGAATTCTAGGAGTAACATAAATTCTTCTATTTCATGGTTACTAAGTTTTCTGTGTGTCTTTAAGTTGTTCTTAATTATATTTAAAGTTTCTTTCGTGGGGATCGTAGAATACATATTAGTGACGTCGAAAGAGTTCAAGGTGAAAGATGATTTTAATTTTGTGTTCTTGATAATTTTACAAAATTCTATTGAGTTATTGATTGTGGTTCTGCTTTGGAAAGTATAGTACTTCTTTAGGAAGCTATTGATAAATTTAGAGGTTTTGTAGGTGGGGCTATTTCTAAAGTTAATAATTGGTCTAATGGGTGTGTCAGGTTTATGTATCTTAGGCAAAGCCCTTGCTGTTGGTAGTCTTGGATTCATATTAATTAGGTTTGATATTTCGTTCTCATTAAGGATGAAATTAATGTTTTTAAGTATTTGTTTTAATTTTCTTTGGACAGAGTTAGTCGGATCTTTTTTAATTTTTGAGAAAGTATTATCTGAAAAAAATGCTTCGGTTTTTTCTATATATTCTTTTTTATGCATAATAACTGACACATTGCCTTTATCCGCCTTTGTGATTATAAGGTCATTATCTTTTATTTTTTGTTTTAGGCCTTTTATATCTGTAGAAGGTAAATGGGGTGTGTTAACTTTCTGATCTTTAAATAATTCTACAAGTTTCTTTTTGACTTCGAATTTAGTTTCGAGTTGTTGATCTACTGGAAGTTGAGCTATGACCTGTTCTACTTCAGCAATGGTTGTTATGTATTGCTTTTGGTTGTATGGATTAGACCAATTATGTTTGGGTCCTTTGTTGATAATCTGCAATTCTTTGTCCTCGAAAACAACGTCAGTTAGATTCTTAGTCGGAGGGTGAAAGGTTGAATTGGGTTCAATGTTAGTGGAGGATTCTTTTGACTGATTTATGTTTTTTTGATTTAGAGTAAGACCGTGAAGTTTTTTGTTCAAGATTTCTTGTTTCTTATCCAAGATATTTTGAATTTTTGTATCACCATATTTCAAAAAGGAATCCCATTCAATAGGGGCCATAAGGGAGGAAGCTTCTAGATGAGCGTTATATAACTTAGAGTTTAAAAAAGACTTTTTTCTGTATAGAAATTTAATTTCATTTTTGAGCCATAAGTCGTTAGTTTTTTCCTGAGTAGCTTTGTGCCATTTTGTTGTACAAGGTTTTCTCTGTACTGAATTTAGAAATTTAGGAACGAGTTTTTGATGTAAACATTGTTTTAGGAAATTTATGTCTTTGCCAATTTTTGACAATTTAATCTTTAAGTTCAAATAGGTATTTGATTGTTTTTTTGCCTGGTTGGCTAAATTACAGCTTATAAATCTCATGTTTATTCCGTATTGGCTCAACACAACTAAGGTTAAGTTAAGAGTAAGTTCCCACCTTCCAATACTTAACAATTTCTATATAATAGACTTATTAATTACATAATATAATCCATATAACCTCTAGTACATGTTTCGTTCCGATATGGAACATCTTCAGCTAAAATTGGTAAAATGGCAAGACAATTAAAATACATTGATGTTAAGATGATACATAAGCTAAAAGATATGATAAAATGGCTCGAAAATTAAAACATATGATAAAGATGATGAGATAAAGTTCATTCATGTTGGTTAAAAACACAACAAGTCAGTTTTCAAGTGGCGAATTAAAAACAGCGATAAGGTTCTTCATGTTGGAGGCGTGTACATTTTGTCGATCTTGAAAATAAATTGAAGAATACAGGATTTTCTTATATGTGATTTATCGGGGAAATCTTGATAAAATAACCGTAGTTGAAGTTGAGTTTGGTAGGATTATTAAAATGTGTCTGAAACGAGAAAAGGAGAAGTGAAATAGAAAATATTTTGAGGAGAAAACCTTGTTAAAAATGTATGTTCGCGAGAAAGAAGGATAATAGAGTTGATTACCTTAAAGACAATCTTGTCGTATTTAACGTCCTCCCTTACGCCGTGTTGTTAACTGACTGAGTCCTGTGTACGTGTGTGAGGTGCTTGCGGTGGGCGGGGAGTATTGGAGGGAGAGGTAAGTGACGTGAGGAGAGCGGGTGAAGTGTTGCGTAGGGTGGAGCTTACTGAGGAGTGGTGTTGTGATAGGCTAGGGGAAACGGACGGAAAGGTAGGGGGACAATTATGTAAGGTGGAGCTGTTCGGAAGGAGGTGTGTTGGTTGTTTGTTGGGATTCTTTTTGATGGTTTTTCTGGATGAGTCTAAATTAGTAGCCTCTTCTAATAATATATTTATGTTTTCCGTAATTTCGTTAACATTCTGGTTGGGATTTCGCTTCTGATCAATTTCAATATAGATATTTTCAAGGATATTCATTAATTTACCTTTGTTTAGCGTTTGTAGAATGGTTAAGTCCCTTTCTATTGATGTAAAATTGTGTTTATATTCGGTCATGTGAAGACTCATGGCCGAGTACTTCCTGTGTTTTTCGGCATTAATATGTTCTTGGTATCTTACTGAGAAATTGCGGCCTGTTTGTCCGATATAAGAAGTGGCACAATTTGAGCATTTAAGCCTATATATCCCGGAATTTAAATATTTGTTATTACTTGCAATGCTTTGGTGATTGAAAATTAGCCGTTGATTGTTGTTATTGGTGCGGAAAGCAATATTGAAATTAAATTTCTTAAAAATGTTAGTAATCTGGTAAATATTCCCGTTATTATAAGTAAATAATAAGTAAATAATATAATAACGGGAATATTTACCAGATTACTAACATTTTTAAGAAATTTAATTTCAATATTGCTTTCCGCACCAATAACAACAATCAACGGCTAATTTTCAATCACCAAAGCATTGCAAGTAATAACAAATATTTAAATTCCGGGATATATAGGCTTAAATGCTCAAATTGTGCCACTTCTTATATCGGACAAACAGGCCGCAATTTCTCAGTAAGATACCAAGAACATATTAATGCCGAAAAACACAGGAAGTACTCGGCCATGAGTCTTCACATGACCGAATATAAACACAATTTTACATCAATAGAAAGGGACTTAACCATTCTACAAACGCTAAACAAAGGTAAATTAATGAATATCCTTGAAAATATCTATATTGAAATTGATCAGAAGCGAAATCCCAACCAGAATGTTAACGAAATTACGGAAAACATAAATATATTATTAGAAGAGGCTACTAATTTAGACTCATCCAGAAAAACCATCAAAAAGAATCCCAACAAACAACCAACACACCTCCTTCCGAACAGCTCCACCTTACATAATTGTCCCCCTACCTTTCCGTCCGTTTCCCCTAGCCTATCACAACACCACTCCTCAGTAAGCTCCACCCTACGCAACACTTCACCCGCTCTCCTCACGTCACTTACCTCTCCCTCCAATACTCCCCGCCCACCGCAAGCACCTCACACACGTACACAGGACTCAGTCAGTTAACAACACGGCGTAAGGGAGGACGTTAAATACGACAAGATTGTCTTTAAGGTAATCAACTCTATTATCCTTCTTTCTCGCGAACATACATTTTTAACAAGGTTTTCTCCTCAAAATATTTTCTATTTCACTTCTCCTTTTCTCGTTTCAGACACATTTTAATAATCCTACCAAACTCAACTTCAACTACGGTTATTTTATCAAGATTTCCCCGATAAATCACATATAAGAAAATCCTGTATTCTTCAATTTATTTTCAAGATCGACAAAATGTACACGCCTCCAACATGAAGAACCTTATCGCTGTTTTTAATTCGCCACTTGAAAACTGACTTGTTGTGTTTTTAACCAACATGAATGAACTTTATCTCATCATCTTTATCATATGTTTTAATTTTCGAGCCATTTTATCATATCTTTTAGCTTATGTATCATCTTAACATCAATGTATTTTAATTGTCTTGCCATTTTACCAATTTTAGCTGAAGATGTTCCATATCGGAACGAAACATGTACTAGAGGTTATATGGATTATATTATGTAATTAATAAGTCTATTATATAGAAATTGTTAAGTATTGGAAGGTGGGAACTTACTCTTAACTTAACCTTAGTTGTGTTGAGCCAATACGGAATAAACATGAGATTTATAAGCTGTCTCAAACGGTTTTTCAAAGTTGTACTTTGCTATCATATGATCAGAAGACATGTGTAGAACTTCCTCTGTTATTACTCTGTTAATTTTACAGTATCCTAGATTGGGTCTTTGTGCATTCCAGCACTCTGATTGTGCCAGTCTATATGAACTCATTCTAGCCTGTCCTTTTATGAAATTGCATAGTGGTGGGAGGTCTAGTAAAGTATTCAAGGCTTCTGTCAGCATAGTTCTCATAGCCCTAGTTATGGCTCTGCATGCCATTCTCTATAGGCTATCCAATCTACTGCTGACTTTCCCTTGACTTGCTTTCTGCCACCAGATAATTGCAGCATAGACCATCAACGGTCTAATGATCATTGTGTATATCCACATTACCATTGATGGTCTTAGGCCCCATGTCTTCCCGACAGCACTTTTACATGCATACAGCAAGTTCTTGGCCCGGGTTATGTTCCTTTCTATATGTGGATTCCAGGTTAGATTTTTATCTAACACTACACCTAGGTGCAGTGCGCGTTCTTCCATATATATATCTTGCGCAAAGAGCTTCACTGATCTCTTTCCCTCTAATTTTCTCCTTCTTGTAAAAGGGATCAGAGGTATCTTGTTCGGTTTGACTGATGTTGTTCTTCCCGACACTAGTTCTCCACATTGTTAAGTGATCTTTGCATAAGGTCGTAGATAACACTCATCACCTTACCTTGTACCACAATCACTAGGTCATCTGCATATCCTTGTGTATAAAAACCTCGTTTGTTGAGTATAGCTATGATTTTGTTCACCACGAGGTTCCACAGCAGAGGCGAAAGAACTCCTCCCTGAGCACAGCCTTGGGTGGCCCTAACTGTCAGCGTTTCTTCAAACAGGGTTGCTTTTATCTTCCTTCCATCTAACATGGATTTAATCCATTTGACAACGGTTTTACTCACCTTGCTCTTTTACAATGCTTTGATCATAGAGTCATTGGTAGTATTGCTGAAGGCTCCTTCTATATCTAGAAATGCCGCCAGTGTAATTTCTTTATATTCTAGGCTTTCCTCTAGTTTACAAACCAACTGCTGGAGTGCTATTTCAGTGGATCTGCCAGGTCTATATGCAAACAGATTTTCATGTAACGTTGAGTTCATTTGCACCATTCTTCAGATATATTTATCCAGAATTTTCTCCATTGCTTTCAGCATGAAGGAGGTCTGTATGGTCTGTATGCTTTGGCTTGGGCATCATTTGCTCTTCCGGGCTTAGGTATGAATACTGCTTTGGCTTCAGACCATGATTTCGCCATGTACCCTAAAGCTAGACTAGCTCTGAAAAGGTTCGTCAGGGCATTGATGAGTATTTCCCGTCCTTCCTGTAGGAGCATCGGAAGTATCTCATCTGGCCCTGGAGCCTTTATAGGATGAAATGTGTCGATTGCCCATTTTACATGGTTATGTTTACAGTCTCTCTTCCAACCGTTTCTTCTTCTGTCATCTCCTCATCCTCAGGAAAGTGACACGCCATTAGTATCTCCAGCGTGCCCCTCTTCGCCTGAGTAAATGATGCATCTGGTTTCTCCAGTGTCCCCACTTGTTTTACACTGACTGACAGAGCAAATGCAACACCAAGAAGGAGTGGTCAGAACTTTATGCCAATTGCAGGGTAGACTGACGTCACTGAGGTATGCTCATGATGTGAAATGCGCCGCTGTGCTGCGCACGTAGCGAACGATAAATGGGACACGGCGTTGGCGAATGGCCCACTTCGTACCGTGATTTCTCAGCCGACAGTCATTGTAGAACGTGTTGTCATGTGCCACAGGACACGTGTATAGCTAAGAATGCCAGGCCGCCGTCAACGGAGGCATTTCCAGCAGACAGACGACTTTACGAGGGGTATGGTGATCGGGCTGAGAAGGGCAGGTTGGTCGCTTCGTCAAATCGCAGCCGATACCCATAGGGATGTGTCCACGGTGCAGCGCCTGTGGCGAAGATGGTTGGCGCAGGGACATGTGGCACGTGCGAGGGGTCCAGGCGCAGCCCGAGTGATGTCAGCACGCGAGGATCGGCGCATCCGCCGCCAAGCGGTGGCAGCCCCGCACGCCACGTCAACCGCCATTCTTCAGCATGTGCAAGACACCCTGGCTGTTCCAATATCGACCAGAACAATTTCCCGTCGATTGGTTGAAGGAGGCCTGCACTCCCGGCGTCCGCTCAGAAGACTACCATTGACTCCACAGCATAGACGTGCACGCCTGGCATGGTGCCGGGCTAGAACGACTTGGATGAGGGAATGGCGGAACGTCGTGTTCTCCGATGAGTCACGCTTCTGTTCTGTCAGTGATAGTCACCGCAGACGAGTGTGGTGTCGGCGTGGAGAAAGGTCAAATCTGGCAGTAACTGTGGAGCGCCCTACCGCTAGACAACGCGGCATCATGGTTTGGGGCGCTATTGCGTATGATTCCACGTCACCTCTAGTGCGTATTCAAGGCACGTTAAATGCCCACCGCTACGTGCAGCATGTGCTGCGGCCGGTGGCACTCCCGTACCTTCAGGGGCTGCCCAATGCTCTGTTTCAGCAGGATAATGCCCGCCCATACACTGCTCGTATCTCCCAACAAGCTCTACGAGGTGTACAGATGCTTCCGTGGCCAGCGTACTCTCCGGATCTCTCACCAATCGAACACGTGTGGGATCTCAGTGGACGCCGTTTGCAAACTCTGCCCCAGCCTCGTACGGACGACCAACTGTGGCAAATGGTTGACAGAGAATGGAGAACCATCCCTCAGGACACCATCCGCACTCTTATTGACTCTGTACCTCGACGTGTTTCTGCGTGCATCGCCGCTCGCGGTGGTCCTACATCCTACTGAGTCGATGCCGTGCGCATTGTGTAACCTGCATATCGGTTTGAAATAAACATCAATTATTCGTCCGTGCCGTCTCTGTTTTTTCCCCAACTTTCATCCCTTTCGAACCACTCCTTCTTGGTGTTGCATTTGCTCTGTCAGTCAGTGTATATGGGTTGCTTTCAGAACCTTCCGGAGCCTTGCTGTTTCAGTGTGTGATTCCACTTTCTCATAGAACAGTTTCCAAGATTTTCTTTTTGCTTTCCGTATCTGTAGGTTATACTCAGTGAGTTTCCTATGATATATGTCCCACATACCATTTCTAGATGATATTCTATACAACATCCTACTGGGCGAGTTGGCCATGCGCGCGGCTGTGAGCTTGGATCTGGGAGATAGTGGGTTCGAATCCCACTGTCGGCAGCCCTGAAGATGGTTTTCCGTTGTTTCCCATTTTCACACCAGGCTGTACCTTAATTAAGGCCACGGCTGCTTCCTTCCAACTCCTAGGCCTTTCCTATCCAATCTTCTCCATAAGACCTATCTGTGTCGGTGCAATGTAAAGCAAAATAGAAAAAAAAACATCCTAACCTCTTTTTCTTTTTAATTTTGGCTAGTTTGTTGTTCCACCACCTTACTTTTTTTGGTGTTTTTCTTTTCTTGGAGAGGACAGTTGTCATGGAATGGATCTATCTTCTAATAGTTCCACCGTCTCATCTAATTCCATCTGTCCTGTCACGTTAGTTTGAATTTTTTGTACAGCCTTCCCTAGAACTTCTCTGTATCTATCCCAGTTAGTTCTCTTTTTTGGTCTCTGTACATCTCAGTCTTTAATAAAGTTTGCTATATGCGTAGTGCATAGTGTAATGTCTTACCTCCCTACAATTTTAATTTATAAATGTAGGCTTGTTTCCTAGGTTTAGTATCACCAACTCAGTTCCAATAATAAACTCTAGTAAAGACTAACCTCTTGCATTGCAGTTCATGCTGCCCCATGCCGTGTTGTTGTGAATTTGCATCTGCTCCAAGGACTAGGTGTTTGCCTTTCCTCTTTGCATTTCAAATCAGGTTCTCAACTTCATCTGATGGGGACAGATTAGTTGAGTCGTGGAGGTATGCAGAGCCTATGGTTATTTCTCTGGGTCCCTCCCAATTTCCAAGTTTAATCCTGGACACGGTTAAGTCCCGTGAACAGTGTTCCTGTAACATAAGACATTTTAGTTTCCTGTTTACAAGGAGACATGTTCTGGGTATTTCCAATGTTGTATCGTACATCAGCTTACCTTCAGATTCCGCCAGTCCTGCTACTCTGCACTTGATTACCCATGGCTCTTGAATAAGGGCCACGTCAATAGCCTTGGACTTGAACTTCGTGGTGAAATTCGCCACAGCTGCTTTTTTATGCTGAAGATTGGCCTAAAGGACCTTCAGCACCATCTTTATCAACATTGGGTTTCATTTTTCCCTTCATGATCTGAAACTTGATCTGCCAAAGTCTGAGCTTAGCCTTAAGGCTGCTCTTTTTGAGATCTTCAAAGTCTCTTTCACCAAGGGCTAAAACGACTGTCCTTCCTGTCTTGTCGATTGACGTTGTATTCAGCACTCTCCACTCTTGTGTTAGAAGCTTGGTATCGTGCTGATTGATTCTGACAAGAACATCCTCCACTTTCATCTTGTTAAAACGAGGTGGGAACTTGGTGATGACCTTGGTCGTGTTCAGCACCTTTTTTGCGTTCGCCACCTCTAGGGTCTCCCCTTTCCATGGGTTACAATTTGATGCTGTCTGTTCCAGCCAACTTTTCGTTTCTGGATTTGCACAGATCGGTACCATAGCTCCACTTTCCAGCCTTGGTGACTCAAGGAAGCCTGGCAGACATCCGTCTGACAGCGGCTTCATTTGTGCTATCAGAGCAGATGACAATTCAGTCACGTCTTCCTCCTTGAGTTTTCCATGTGGAAAGGTCTTAGGTATTATTGCGACCCTAACTGAGGATAGTCTTTCCGAAAAGGATATGACTTTTTCTTCCTTCTATTTCTTGGAGGGTGGTTTTGTAGCCAAACTTGATGGTATGCTTTCCTCTGACCTTGGCCTTTTGGGCGTAGCCATTGGCATAGCGTCTCACCGATCCCTGTTCCTTGGCTTCTTCTCCACCCAAGTCCCAGCTGCTATCTTGGCTTTTTTTCCCTCACCGTCTTCTTTTCCTTGTAATAGGCACTTGTGCAAGGTGGTCTATCTATATGCATCCTATTTAGTTTCGATGCCGATATCTTCAGGTCTTTCTCAGTGAAATCTCCTGTTTTCTTTTGTCCAGAAGTCTGCTTTCCTGTTGCTTCTTCTGTTTCTTCTTCAAATTTGGATTCAGCCTGCCATACTGGGACTTCTATCTCCATATTCTCCTCTTGGGCCTGCCACTGGACCTGCTCTTCTGGAGCTTCCATAGCTTCCCTTGGTATTTGTTTAGATGGTTCATTTGGAATGTCCATTGTTCCATATGACATAGGGTTTTTGCCCCTTCTAGGGTCCTGAGCAGCATTCTCACCATCTGTGATGAGGCATTCTGCCAGAAATTGTCCTCCCACAACTCAGCCATCCATCCAGCAGTCCGCCCCTGGCCCGAACCCGACCAGGTTTGTTCCACCTTCAGTAGACCTACTCACGTGGTTCCCACTTAGCATTCCCATGACTGACTTCACAGCCATGGGTTCCCCCTAGGTTGGGTTTGCCCCGTTCCCAGCCATGGGTCGTTCAGGCTACGTAGGGCAAAGTGATGTGTTGGTTCCAGCACACCGCATTGAGCTTTCACCTCAGTCACCAGCATCCACTTCACCTGAACCACCATATCACCCATGCGGAGGTAACATGGATGCTTCTCTAGCATGTGTGGGCGAGGTTTCCACTTCCAAGCCCTGGCTTGGGCTAGTAACAAGAGGTAGATATTTAATTTTCCTCAAAAATTCTTCATCTTCTCCACTCATAATCTCTATTGGAGGGGCTGTGATCACATCTACCAGATTGCTGCTTAGGACAGCAGCCAAAATGTTATTCTTCCCATTGGGGCAATACCTTAGATGTTAGGCCCCTTTAAACAACAAACATCATCATTATCATCATCAGTTTTCTTCCCAGGCCTGTAAACTATACTAATATTAAATTGCTGTATGAACAGTGCATACTGGGTTACCCTTTTGCTGTTAATGTTGGATGACATAATAAAGTTAAGAGCCTTGTAGCATTCAAGGAAATCGCTTAATTTAGGATTGCTTAGTTTTCCTAGCGGAATATATCCACTAGCATACCAAGATCATGGTTTACCATGCTGTTTTCATATCAGCACTCCTTTACGGTTGTGAAACATGGACCCTCTACCGTGAGGATATCAAAAAGCTAGAGTGCTTTCATCTGCAGAAACTTAGATCATTATTCTTATTCTTATTTATTTTCCACTAATTGTAGGTACAATTTATGGATGGTGAATGGAGAAAGGGCATAGCCCCACATACACGAAAGTGCCTCCATCACCACTTAAAATTACAATATTCAAATATACAATTACATTCTACATAGTGTGCTTATATACAGTTACTGTATTTACAGGCATATTTACATACTACTCACAAGACATGGTCAACACATTCAAGTAATTACACACACACACACACACACACACGCGCGCGCGCGCACGCACGCACACACACACTCTCTCTCTCTCTCTCTCTCTCTCATCCCCACATATACTTTAGCTAGGCCAGCTCACTCATACCCACATACAGTACAGTCTCACTCACTCAGGATCACATAAACATTCATCCGTCCTCTCACTCATAATGAAAATTCACACAGTAGAAAAATTATATTATGTACAGAAGGTTTCATTATATATACATCCCTTTTACCTCTTTACAAAATTTCTCTGGAGATAGTTCTTTCATCTGTGATGGGAGTTCATTCCACAGCCGAGCAGAACGATTAAAGAAGCCACTTTGATATGATACTATTCTTGCAAATGGAGGGAAAAGGGACACACCTCGACCTCTTTGAGCGGAACGATAGTTCAGCTGTAAGCAGTTGAAAGGGTTTACATGAATGTTACCTGCGAGGGATTTTCTCAGGAAAGCAATGTCTGTCTGTTTACAGAGGGATGTTATGGAGGGCAATGACCTGTCTGTATTTAAATGACCGTGTTGAATAATTAGTCGTTCTGCTCGGCGTTGAACTCTCTCTAGTTTTGTCATGTTCTCCACTGTAGTAGGGTGCCAGGAAGGAAGCCCGTACAACAGTATTGGCCGTACTAATGACAAATAGGCTGTCTGAACTGCTTTCTTCCTGGCTCCCAGTAGAGATCTGCGGATGAATCCCAGGACTCTGTATGCTTTGCACCTTATTTCCTCTACATGCTTGTTCCATTTTAAATTGCTGCAAATGTGAATGCCAAGCAATTTTATTGAGGTGCAGGGCATCAGGTTTTTACCACATAGTGAAATTTGGTGTTGTAACTGTGATCTTGCTCTAGTTAAGCATATATAGTTACATTTCTGTACATTTATAGAATTCTATTTATTTGGCACCACAGAGCCACATTATCCAGATCTGACTGTAGCTTATTTACGTCGTTCTCATTGCGTATGGCTCTGTAAATGATGGTGTCATCAGCATACTGTGCCATAGAAGACGATACAAAACCTGGCAGATCGAGCATAAATATTGTGTACAGAAGCGGTCCTATCACACTACTTTGAATCACGCCCGAGGTGACTAAGGTTTGTTCTGACCTGGCCCCACTGAACACAATGCTCTGCGTCCGACCTACCAGGAATGATCGAAACCATACCAGCAGTTTGCCTTGAATGCCATACTTGTTAAGTTTTAACAATAGTCGTTGATGAGGTACCTGATCAAAGGCCTTACTCCAGTCAAGAGTTACGCAATCCACTTGGGATATATTAGACTGGTCCATGGAATGTTGCCACTCATCAATTACTGTTGTTAAAAGTGTAGTACAGTTTTTCCCAGGGAGGAATCCATGTTGGTTGTTATTCAACAGGTTTCTCTCATTCAGAAAATCCAGCACATGTTTAACAATTAGGCATTCCATGCATTTACATAAACCAGATGTAATAGAGACTGGGCGATAATTGTCTACATTTTCCCTGTCACCGTCTTTGAATACTGGAACGACATTTGCTTTCTTCCATTCTTCTGGCACAGTCCCATTATTCATTGAAATGTTAAATATTACACAAAGAGAAGGTGCTAATGCTTCTGCACAGCGATGGAGAATTCTAGCCGGCACGTTATCTGGGCCGCTTGCAGCATCAGGTCTAGCTCTCCGAAGACTTGTTGTGACCTCGTTAGTAGTGAAGTACAAGCTAGTTAGGGGTGGAAACGGAGGGGTTGTCCTTGTAGTGAACATGTCTTCATCCTTGTCAGCCGTGGTGAAGTTATTTTTAAATTTACTGTTAAATGTGTCTGCTATTTCTTGGGGAGAGGAAACTGATAGTCTGTTGTACTTGAAAACGGATGGAGCACTGTTGCCGCTTTTGTTTCTGATGAAAGCCCATAGCTCTTTACTATTGGAACTAAGGCTGTGGATATATGAACTGTAGGCATCACGAATTAATGATTTGAGTTTGTTCCTAGCCAGTCTGTACTTCTCCCACCTACTGTCAATTGGGTTTTCCTTCCATTTCCTGTATAAACAATTTCTGTTCCGAATACCCGTTGTTATCTCTTTAGTGATCCATGGCGTTTTTTGCTTATTAGAGATGGAAACTTTCGGCACAACTTGATCGACACATTCAAAAAATACTTTTTTCCAGTTTTCCCAGATCTCGTTGATATTTATATCGCTGGTGAAGGTTGTGAGGTGAATAGGAAGATTTTTTGATAGAAGAAACGAAAGATCGTTCCAGTTAGTGCGGGAAAAATTATATATTGTTCTGGAGTGGTGTTTTGGGGAGGGTTTTCTGTAGGTCAAAGTTGTAATTATAGCTTGGTGATCACAAATCTTGGTATTATGTCCAGGGACTGGACTGATGATGGAGAGTTAGTAAGGAACAGGTCTAGAGTAGAACGGGAATTTTGAGTAATACGAGTCACTTCGAACACTAACTGATGGAGAAAAATGTCGTAGAAGGTGGAGAGAAAACTGTTTGCAAGAGGAATTGTTTGGTACTGGGGCGGCATTTCTAGACCAAGTAATTTTCAGATTGAAGTCACTGGCAATATAAATTGCGTCGTAATTATTCTGCACTTGTTGAATACGCTTTAGAGAGGAGAGCAATGCATCGTTCATTGTTTGCGAGGACTTCAGTGTACGATACACTGATCTGATTAGGAATTTATTATTACCACACGTAATTTCCACCACCCACACGGCTTCAGCTGTTGTCTCCAACTCGGGACGCCTAGTTGGATTACACTCCGGTTTTGCAGCAATAAGTACTCCGCCTCCTGTGGTTAGGGTCCGGTCCTTACGGTACAAGACAAAAGAATCTGGTAGCACTTCTGAGTCATTAATTGTGTCTGAAAGCCATGTTTCACTGATACACACAATAGAGGGATCTAGACTTGAGAGCAAAGCGAGAATATATTCTTTTCTACCTGGACGTAAAATGCTGCGTGCGTTAAATGCAAAGAGAGTTAGATTATTATTTACATATTTACAGTTGTAGCTATTTACAGAGTCACTGGTAACGTTACTGGTATTGGAAAAGACAGAGTTCATTAGTGGCGGCATTTCGCATTGCCAGCAAGTCCATGTTCTTCCCACTTTCTTTCATTTTCTGTATTCTGATGTGGAAATTTGTGCACATGTCCTGTGACTACTTGACAGACAACTGTTACAGTTCACAAATAGTTGATTACGACGCCCACTGCTTTCACATACTGTATAATGCTGGGATCCGGGGTTCAATTCAATGTCTCCAATTAACGCGAGAGTTAGGCACCACAGTGGCCGCTCAGCGATCGGAAGTCTGACAACTCTGCCTTCCCCATCACGACGCGGCCGCCCTACTGCCAGCAGCCCGAGACTTTCACTGCCACACCAAGTGAGACACTTAAGAGAACATTTCTCACTTACCAACAGTTTTTCCAGTACATGAATCTTCTTCAAATCACCACAAGACTTATCCAAATGCACTGTTACACTTTTCGCGTAGGTCATGGCACTTTTTACCAACAATACTATAATTAATCATGGAGAACACTTGTAACCACCGGCATGCACGCCATCTTGAACATCAAATCTGAGGATCGGGTCACCACCCTTGCAGTTCTTGAGAAAGCACATGCTATAAGCACTGAGGCTACCATCATTGGTCACTGTCTCTGATGGATAGGGCACATCCATCGCATCGTGAAACCAGGCTTCCTCGTCAAGTTCTGTATCGTGAACTCTGTTCCGGCACAAGACCTCATGGAGCCCCTTTGAAGTGTTTCAAGGATCAGCTAAAGCATACTATCAAAAGAGCTGGAATTAACACTCAGTTCTGGAATACGCTTGCTGAGAATCGTACACTTTGACACCACACTGTTTCTACATCAGTTTTGGTGTTTGAAGAGGAACGACGGTGATATGAAAGGGATAAGTGACAAACACGAAAGCTATGTCAAGCTCAGTTCTGCCCTCTCCCAACAATTTCATGTGATCTATGTGGACATATGTTTCATGCCAAGACTGGGCTACTAAGTCATATGAAATATATTCACAAAGCTTTGTGAGTGTGAAAAGTAAACTGCCGAAGAATATGTTCTCGGATATGAGTTGCAGCCGACGATGACGATGACGACGACGACGATTTCCACTAACAAACACTTTACATAATTCTTTATAAAAGGAAGATGATTTTTTACTTAATGTCATAGCAGTTTCCTTTAACGATAATTGGGGCACTTTCCTTTTGTTCGCATTTTCAAGACCTCGCAAATGTTTTTGGTGCCCAACATGTTGTACAGTGAACCTATTTTTATCTGCAGTGACTTAAATTTCGCACAATTTATAGAACAAAACAGTTCCATCAGTTGAGAATATGTTTTCACTGAACTCTGACACATGCGGTTTTAAATGGCTTGCAGTTGACTGCTTTTGTTTTGGCATTTCATTATTGCACAGCACAACAAAACGTCACACACCTTAAAAGTCCTATAGTTGCTAGCTAACTGAGTGAATGATCAGAGGCCAGAGCTGCGTCATAGCTGTCGACACTTCTGATTATGTGAAACTTGACACAAGCCATACGGTACCGACGAGATTACCCCGGGTTCTTATCTGACACTAATGCAATACTCACTTGCACATGAAGAAATCGGTGACTCAAACTGTATACACAAATGCACCGTGATCAAGAAAAATTAAAACTGCTACGTAGGTAAGAAACAGCTAATGAAAAGAGATGAGCACTGCACAACTACAGTATATGGGTTATTCCAAGAATATTTACACTGACATGTTTTTTATAGTTTAAAAACACAGACAATAAGAAATGACTTTAAAATGAACATTTAACCATATCTGCTAACAGAAATGACCTATAAAAGTCTGAAACTTTAAAAAAGACCTAAAATGGATCTAAAAATTAAAAAATCTCTTTCTGGAAAATGTGGTGAAAATGCATTTTGATGACATTTAAAAACCTCGCATATCTAGCATTTTTATTGCAGAATGCACTTAGTTGTCACTAAGCATCATCCCTGAGTATTCAGAAAGAAAAAGAAAAAAAAAGATTACTTTTCATCAAAATCTGGGCCCTACTTATCAACAGCTATATCACTCAGCACCATATAAATCCATTATTAACTCAATGTAATTTATTGTTATTATTCTTCTTCTTTGTCATTTAGGCCTACTGAGGACCACGGGGCTCGTATCTACTCTTCGGTAAAGTTGTTGCTTTCTTCTTCTTCCAATACTCCTTCATTTGCTGACTATGAGCCAGCTTTCTCTCCTCTGTCCACTTAGTTCCTGTAGTCTTCTTACTTGTAAGGGACGTTGGGAAAACTCCGTGTCGGATGGCTTGACGGAACAGTAGTCGGTCATGAGTTTGTCCCAGTGGGATATCTAGTTGTTCCATATCTGACTTAATTAATATTTATGATTTTTACTTTGAAACTCCAGCCAAACTGGATTTAAATGGTCATTGATGATTATAAAAACATCACTGTGCTGTGAAATAACGGCAGATGACGATGTCTGACCCATCATAAATTATTACTGCATCAGTTCACAGAAATATGTCATTAAATGTATAGTTCAAACATATGGACTACAGATTATTAGAATTTTTAGAGATAATATTCAGAAGTATCATTCAATAAAAAACAACACTACTCTCTAATATAATATAGGATCTACTCCATATGCACACTAAAAAACTGCCAACACCTGATTGAAGTTGAAAGGTGATAATATCATCTAAATACAACAAACTAATAGAAAACGTTACTTCTAGAAGAAAGCTCATATTATATAAAAGATTGATGGATTACATTATAAAAAGGTACTGAATTTTGCTGATGAAACTCGATCCCTGGACGATGGCTTCTTGTGGCTCATAGTTCCTTATGTTCCCTCCTTAGAACATGGTGTTGCGCTCACATTTTAACTGCACATTTCCAACGATGTCAGGTCCCTCAAAGGTTGGAGATGTCATTATGGAAATCATCTTCTTAACGCTGGCATGATGAGATGTACGATGTTCAGGCTATGTAGAATTTAGGATGTTTCTCCTCTTCTTGTTGGAGTTGTGATAGAGAGCTGAAACTGACAAAACCTCGTTACCATGCATTCTGAACAGTCTATAAAGTAATTGTCGAGCTAAAAATGATGCTTATCTTGGTTCTTAGACAAATAGGGGATATGAGGTCTACTTCACCTCGCTTAAGTAAATGTTCATACAGAGGTGTGTCACACGGTATTTGCAGAACAAGCTCGCTTTCTCCAAGTAACCACTAACCTTGAGTTGGTCCGGTGTGTCACGTGGTCTACTTGCTCGCCACACGACTTGACATAGGAAACAAAACATCAACTTGCTTTGGGTTGGTAGAATGATGGTCAAGGTTATCTTCATAAAAGAATGTCACCATATAATACACTAGGTGTAAATAAATGTAGGTGTTACAGAAAATACACAAGCACAACCATATATCACTAATTTGACGGAGATAATATATATAATGGTGAGACAGGGTACCTGTTTTCTGGAAAAACAGGGAAAACCTGGAAAACACAGGGAAATAAAAAAGTAGAAAATAAACAGGGAAAATACAAGTAAAGGACTCATCACATCAAAATTCAGCTTTCAATCTAAAACTGGACCCGAACAGAATGATCGAGCAAGACTGATACGTGGACACAACATGAGTCGTACGCAGTGAGCAGTACTTCTAGAGAGACATAGAGAGAGATAGAGTGAGTGCTCGCGATAGAGAAGGACAGTGAATTAAAAAGATGGACATACTTGCGCTGACCACTCATCCCTCATTGTTGCTGGATTCTCACTTGTTCTGTGTGCATTGTTGGAAGTTGCTTGTTTGGTAGTTGGTGTGGGAAGAAGAAAAATCTCTGTCCTTACTGTATCCCTTACATAGTGCGGTTCTGGTGACCAAACTAAGGTGCCTTCTAGCACTTTCTATTTGTGATTCTTGTTGCTTACTGGAATATTTCTTTGCTCTGACTGGTTCTAGCCTGTTTGAGTACTTTGTAGACTTACCGAGAGATGGATTGCCCGCCACCTAGTGAGGGGAAGCCTCCTCTTGTGTTTCAACTTAGTCTTCCGAACAAAGTGTTACTGCCTGGCCTATGCCTTTTGAGGCTGGCACCTCAAAATCTAAAATCAATCTGCTAACGTTGGTCATCAATCCACAAGTCCTGCCTGCGATAATCAAATCAAGAAAGATCCCAGCCCATGTATCTGCTACTTTTCAACCATGGCATCCTGCTGGGGAGGGGTAGCGTAAAGTTGTCTCTATGATGCTTCTTGAACAGAAAAAGGCATAAATCATGGAAATGCCTATTCTGGTTAAAAGCTCTTGTGAGGTATTGGGATCCAGTCCCATGATGGGAAGCACCACTAAAGAGTGTTACATTCAAACTCTGCCAAATACAGTGGAAAACAAAAGCTAAAGATTTTCACCTATTCAGTACTATTTGTTGTAACCTTAAGAAAGTTACATTTTGTTGCAACCTTAAAAAAGACGCATATATTCGTTGAAACTAGTTTTGGTCTTACTAGAGACCATCATCAGTCTAAATCAAAGTTAAGGCAAGACATGAATATAGATAATTCAATGCAAGACAAGTAAAGATTTGAAAAACACTCATCACATGTCGTGTGCAAGCTCTCAGATTTCCTCCAATTTGAAGAATGTACCTCACAGAAGATCAGGCGTAGAGTAAGCCTTTGACATAATCTGGCACCTAAATTTAATTGTTAAACTATTCAAACAATACCATGTCCCAAACCACCTTGTCAAAATTATCCAGTCATATTTGACTAACAGGAAATTTTATGTGTCCTGTGAAGGGGAGAAATCCACCCCCTGGGCCCTCAAAGCTGGTGTCCCCCAGGGGGGATTCTGTCTCTCACCCTGTACGGCCTGTATGTGAATGATCTTCTAACCCATCAAGAAGTGGAGGTTCAGCAGCATGTATATGACATTGCCATTTACACCTCTAAGAGGAGTAATGCCCATTGTATCTTCATGCTGCAGAACTGGATATCATAATTTTCAAAGTGGTGTGTCCAATTCAAGGTGAAAACAAATGCCAATAAAACCCAGGCAATTATCTTTACCAAAAGACGACATAAATTTGGTCACCTTACTATTAACAATGTCCCACTGTCTTAGACTAATAAAATCAACTATCTCAGCTTGATAATGGATCTTAGTTTGTCCTGAAGGCACAATAAAAATAGCCCTTGAAGCTATCTGCAGCATGGGTGGCAGCCCTGAGACCTCTGCCAACATTAAGTGAAACATTTATTTAGCATGTATCAGGCCCATCCTGCTGTACAATTGTGAGGCCTGTAGCTATATTCTCAAAACTCCATTTTCCAAATTACAAACTTTTTAAAACAAAACTGTAGGTGTGATGACGAGAGCCCCATTACTAAAATCTAATAAAAAGACACAAACCAAACAAACTTTGTATTCTACTTATTAGATCTCATGTTAATAAAATAGTGGAGATGGCCAAATCTAGATCCTCCTCATTCAGTCAACCGACCCAGGTATCCTACTCTTAAAACAGGTCGTAAGGACCAAGAAGCCGAACACTTGTTTTTAAACATCGAGGCCATTGGTTAACTTACAACCTATTTTAACTGGTTACCTTTCCCTTTTCTTGGCTTTTTTTCAGTTCAAGAAATTCAGCACTAAATGGCTAGAAATTCATGTTTCTTACAAAGCAGTGTTCTCCCTCTTTTTCAAAATTCCTCCAACCCTGTTTTATAAATAACAGATTAGTTAAGAGGAAGGTTTCTTCTCTGACATGGGGGTAAATTACCACCTTCATGACAGATCATTTTATACCCTTCCAGTGCAGTGCAATGAAGATTTTTCTGACTCATTATGTATTTTATCATTAACTATGTTATCATTGGGTACTCTTGGAAACTGATGGGTAAAATGGCATAGTTTTTGCCCTGGGACTCTCATGTACTCGCCCTCAAGAAAAGAAAAACTAACCTCTCAAAGATGGCAGCACACAAGTTGTGCAACATATCTAGTATTGCATCAATTCGAGTGTGGTGTAGCTTACAATTCACTTTTATTAATGATAATGTAATTCCAGGTCTTTACCTGGATAGTAAAATTACATGTTCATAGATAATAACTTTTCCCCATTCATTTGTAATTGCCTTATTCTCATTAAACCCAAACTTAAATTATAATAATATCATAAATTAAAAAAGACAATAACTTACCTTCTTATTGTTTGTTTGAAAATGCTCAGTGTTTTAAAAGCTTACCATGTAATTTACGTTACGTAGTGTTTCTAACTATTATGGATTATCTGTAATTATTATGGTTCTCGCACCTCTGTTAAGGAGAAATTATTACAGAAAAGCAAAATTGTCCCCAAAAAATAAAAATAAAAATCTTCAGAGAAGGGAATGTGTCAGGGATGCTTGATTTTATGCACGCTAGTTGACCAGTATACATATTCGAACGACACTTCCATCTGCTACAGGAACTGGGATCTTATTCCTGAGTTTCTGAACACTAACCCATATGTTTCTGCTTTGAGCATGTTTAGAAACTGGCATGCTTATGCACGCTAATTTTGAGAATAAGATTCCTGATGATCACAGGCATTAGTTTGACTGATGGCTTGTTGGGAGCAATGTAGTTCATTACCCCCTGTAGGTGGGAGACGCAGATGATGAATACATCCACGGTATCCACTGCCTGTCATTAAAAGGGGCAACCAAGGGATGATTGAAATTGGAACCATGGGATTACTTGTGATTAGTACCAGAATTTGAGGAACACCATGGGTCGATGTTAATGTTACCTGTGATTAGTACCACTATGTGATGAACACCATGAGTATACATAGCCTGTGATAAAGTACAACTATGTGAGGAACACTACAGGTCTAGCCAGCGCTCATGATTAGTACCACTGTGTGAGGAATACCATGGGTCTGCGTTGCTTGTGAGTAGTACCTTTATGTGAGAAACATCATGGGTCTGTGTTACCTGTGAGTGATAATCTTATGTGTGACATACCATGGGTCTACATTCCTTGTGATTAGTACCACTATATGAGGAACACCATGGTTCCGCTTAACCAGTGATTAGTACCGTTATGAAGTGCCAGTGACCTGAATTTTGGACCCCTTTAGACAACAAGCATCATCTCAGAAAATAAGCCATTGTGAATTGGATCCACTGATTGTTCTGGATTCATGGTCATATTTCATCATCATTCATTTTGGATTGTAGTCAGTGGATACATTTTGAAGTTTAAATTATCGTTTCATTTTGTTTCACCTTGTACCATTAGGGGCCAATGACCTTGCTGTTAGGCCCCTTTAAACAATGAACATCATCATCATCATCATCAATGTAGTTTGTTTTCATTGTTTGTAGTGTTTCTTGTAGTGGCTGTTTATGATAGGATTATGATAACCCACTTCACAGATTGGCATTTCATGATAAGGTGTAGCTTGTTTGACTGAGGATACATTTATTTGAAGTTCTTTATGCCATTGTAAGTGTTCATGCAAAATATGTTTCAAGATGATTATTCCAGATTATGATAAACATACTTGAACCCCACTAAATTTAATGCGGGAAAAATAGGAATACCCCGGGGAAAATACAGGGAAAACAGATTTAGGTTACTGTGAGATTAATATACCAGGTTATTCAGAAAGCACTAGCCAATTTGGAGTGTAAGCATGAAAGATACCTTCAGTATTGCTCACATTATTTGATTCCAAAATTGAGGCAAGCTGGTGATGTGGTATGGGTCTTGTAGTTGAGAGATTGAGACCATTTTTTGTGAGCTTCGTCACACTTTTAAGTCCACCTTGGGTATTTCTTTTTTACCTGCTGAATTGGTTGTTAGAGTAGCAGTATCCTGAACCTTATATATTGTTGTTGTTGTTGACTTTATTTTTATTATTTCCAGAGATTTTCTGTTACTCAAGCAATGTTTTCCCGTGCTAAATTTGGCATGGCTGAAACTACCGAAGTCAGATGCCTTTGTTCTTAGAAATCTTGAGTATGCCTGGAGCCATGATAACATGCAGGCGCAGGTGCTTCAACTATGTCACATAACAGGAGGAATTATCCTGAAAGACTTCCCCTCGGAAATTTTCCTGCAAAGAAATAAAATACTACAAGTAAGTGTAGTTTCTTTCATATGTCTATTTGTGATATAAATTGAATCAGCCTAGGAAACCACCAAAATACTTATAATGCTGAGATTAATACCGGTATACCAGGTTATTCAGAAAGCATGGAAAGTATGGAATGTAAGCATGAAAGCTACCTTCAGTATTATTCACAACGTTAATTGATTCCAAATTGAGAGAAGCTGCATACTGCTGCTTGAGATTCACTAATGGGCAGTGAGAAATTTCTGTATGGTATACAAGGCAAGCTGACCATGCAGTATGGATCGTGCAGTTGAGAGCTTGCATTCAAAAGATTGCAGGCTTGAGCTCTACTGTTGGCAACCCTGGAGATGGTTCTATGTGCTTTCACATTTTTTCACTAGGTGAATGCTGGGGCTATACCATAAGTATGGCACAGCATCTACTGTACGCGCACTTTTTAGTGATAGATTTTTGTACTCGATGAGGAGTAAGAAGGGAGCACTGCCGGTTCCGGTAAATACTGCCAACTGAATGGAAATGAAATCTGAATTGAATCGATAATGTGATCGATCGATATGAATTTTCTAAACCTTTATTATCTTAACGTCAACAACTGTGTCACACACACAATATATAATACTATATAATATTTCCCGATGTGAAACGTGTTTCTAGCATGAATTCTATAGTTTGGCTTTGCTGTGTAAACAACAACAGTACGAGTACGTAAAGTGTACGCCAGATGTCGCACAGCGATGATAAGCGATTCTTAGTTTGTGTTTCATAAGTTGCCAATACGAATGTCAAAGATAAACAAAGTCGACCGACTCAGCACTAGGGTGTAAATCTATCGCTAAAAAGTGCGCAGATAGTACTTCCCCATTCCTAGCTCTTTCCCCTTCCATCATCACCAAAAACGTATGCCCATGTAAATACAGTGTTAAACTGCTAACAAAAAATATGTAAATAAAAGAAATTTTCATCATCTCTGAAGATCTCCTTTGGGTAGGTGTTCAGGTGCATGATTAATTGTTAGGTGCTGGATCACAGCAGTATGATGGATGCATTAGTGCTGTGTCCCTTTGTGTAAGTACATTATCTTCATTCATCATCATCATCATCATCATCGACCATCTCCAGTTGCCCAAGTGTGGTGTACGAGCCCCCTCCATCTTTATCCATGAACCACTGTTCTCTTATAATCTTCTCCAAATCTTGTCCTCTCTTGTCGACATCTTTCTTCACCAGATCTGCCCCTTTTCCTCTGGGTCTGCCCACTGGTCCTTATACTTCCCTTTTATATTCTTTTCTTGCAGTCCTGCTTGCACTCATCCTTCTTACATGGCCAAATCACTTCAGTCTTGCTTTCTGAATCCTCTGTAGTAGGGAGTCTCCTTATTCCCACCTCCTCTCGGACTTTTTTATTTCTGAACTTGTCCTTCCTGGTCTTCTGTATCATAGTGTGTAGGAACTTCATTTCTGCAGTTTGACGTTTTGAGTTGTCTTGTCTCGTTAACGTGGTAGTTTCCAAGCTATATGTGAGGATGGGTGTATTATATGATTTATATAATGTCATCTTTGCTTTTAATGGTACTTGTTTATCCCACAGCAGTTGTCTTACTTGGTGGTAAAATTGAGTTGCCTTTCTAATTTGACTGTCCACCTCGTACTTTGCAAGGTTGTCTTTTGATACTGTACTACCCAAGTGCTTAAACATTAGAACACTGTCAAGTTTGGTATAATATATACTGATTTGTGGTTTGTCATCTCCCCTCTGTAACTTCATCACCACCGCCTTAGCCTTGTTGATATTTAAATCATACCTCTTAAACTCTTGACTCCATTTCTGCAATTTTTCTCCACATCATTTTCGGTTTCACCCCAGATCACAACGTCGTCTGCAAAGTGAAAGCTTGCAAGTTCTGCTGCTCCTTCCTTTTTAGAGCCTTTGTTATGGCATTCATCACAGTGATCACAGAGGGGTGATAAAGCACTGCCGTGCTGTACGCCTCTCTTAATTTCAAACCATTTGGACAGCCCGCAACCCACTTGCACACAACTTCTGGTTTTATCATATAGCATCTTCACTTTTGCAATAAGACTGTCACAAACTCCCTACTCTTTTAGGCATGTCCAGATATGCTCCCTTGGTACGCTATCATAAGTCTTTTTCGATGTCTAGGAATAGTACAAAAAATTGTTCCCCTTTTTCCCAGTGCTTTTCCATTAACATCCTGACACTAAGGATAAGGTCTGTAGTTGTTCTTCGAGGCCTAAAACCACATTGTTCCTCTTCCACTAAAGGTTCTACAATTCCTCTTAATCTACTCTCTATTTTTGTTTTCCAGAAGTTTTAGACCGTGAGAGAGCAGAGTAATTCCGTGGTAGTTGATGCATTTCCATCTACTCTCCTTGAAGAGAGGTATGATTATACCCTTTTTCCAGTCTTCTGGGAGAGTGTTTTCCTGCCATTCTGTGTTAAGGAGTCTATATAACAACTGGACTGCTGGAGTTCCTGCTGCTCGCAACATATCTGTACTTAACTCATCCACTTCTACTGCTTTTCCTTTCCTCATACTTTTCATGGACTTTTCTATCTCCAGCCATGTAATTGGGGGTTCTATGTTTCTACTTTCCTCGTTACTACTATAGGGTACCTCACGGTCTGATGTAGTGCTCGCTACTCCATTTAAGAGATTATCAAAGAAAGGTCTTAAATTCTTTCCTGATTTCATCTTCTCCCACTAAGGTTCTGTTGTCCCTTTTATTGCCTTCTATCCTCTTGTTCACGCCTTCTGTTCTTGACTACCCAGTACAATAATTTCCTATTTCCTCTGCTGTCTAATTCCAATTTATCCACAAACACATTTTAGAGTTTCTTTGTTCTATAAAGTTCCTGTAGTCTGTTAACTTTTTGGCTTACTTGGTCTTGGATAGTTTTTTGTTTTTCTTTATCTAGCATCTTTTTAGCTTGGTTTCTTGCTTTAATGGCTGCTTTGACTTTGTCGTTCCACCAAGGTGTCTCTTTGTCTTTCTTGGTCGATCCTTTTAACCCACAGAGTTCTATAGCTTCTCCCACAAATGTATCTTTAAAAATTTTCCACTCTTCCTTTACTGTTGTTGTTTCTCCCCATGATAGGTTTTGTTGTATTCTAATCTGATATTCTTCCTGGAACTGAGCTTTTTCTCATTTTCATATCTTTATTTCTCATTTCTTCTTTGTTTCCTTCTGAATTTCATTTGTCATATGGTCAAAGTCCATGATCAGCAATCTATGGTCGCTGTCCATACTTTTGCTGGAAATGACCTTGACATCAGTCAACCATTACCCCCTACTTTTGTTTGTGATGGCATAATCGATCAGAGATTTATGTTTGCCATCCCAGCTATACCTTGTGATTTTATGGCTCTACCTTTTTTTGAAGAAGGTGTGCTTGATGATCATGCCATTTCTTCTACAAAAATCAGTCAGTTGTTCACCTTCTGCATTTCTGTTTCCAAGCCCCTGTGGCCCAATGATATCCTCACAGCCTTATCTGTTTGCTCCAACTTGTACGTTTAGGTTTCCAATAATGATAACGTATTCTTCATCTATTACATCATCTAAGTCTTGAAGAAATTTTTCTTTATCAGCAGCTCTGCATCGAGTCTGTGGGGCATACACTTGTACAATCACATAATTTGTTGACTAATTGTATAAATAATTTTATGTTCCTGTCGTTCTTGTAGGAAACTTCAGAGAAGGCGTCCGTATCTTTTGTCAGTAAAAATCCCATACCATTTTTGGCCTCCTTTTCCAGTTCACACCAGTATAATTTGTAGTCACCTCTGAGAACCTTGCTACCTGTCTTTCTCCATTTCATTTCACTCAGACCCAGTATAGATATTTTTCTCCTTTGCATCATGAGTTCTTTGGTCTTACCAGTTAGGGTCAATATATTCATGGTCCCAATTCGTACTTTTCTCTTCTTGCAAATCCGTCTGTCATCGGAACTGTATTGGCCGTCACACCTGATAGATCTGCGCAAAGACTGTGTCGCATTAGGTAATAACTTTGATCTGAGGCTCTTTATAACGTTTGAAAGCGATAGAAAACGCTAACCACTGGCTTGCCGGGCCTATCGTGGATCTTCTTGCAAGTGTTCGGTTTTGCACTAGATGGTCTGTGCCTGACAAGCATTTCCTCTTGTCAGGTAGATCCATGGATTACCTGCCAATACTCGGGAGGCTGACTGCAGTGGTTGCCCACTGGGCGATGGGGTTGCCACATCCCTACGCTTTCGCCACGTCTCTACACCTTTGCCACATCCCTACACCTACATTCTAACATTAAGCATATAATTACAGATACCGAGTGTCCACTAGCTCATACAAATACACTTGTACACTTATATTTTATGGAAAAAGTAAGATTTATCATCAACTTTTATGAAAGTACACTGACTGCAAATGGAAACAAAGAAGCCAGATTTCAAACATACTCGGCCATTCAAATGGCCATTAAGGTCTGAGTATTGAAGTTCAACTTCGTAGAGTAGAGGAGAGGAAAAGGGAGATGGAACAGGGTCATGGAGGGAGAAAAAGGGGGAGGAATTAAACTTTGAAACCATCAGGAGAGATAGGTGAGAACATCAATCAGTCAGTCAATCAGCCACTACTGATCTGCATTTAGGGCAGTCGCCCAGGTGGCTATTCCCTATCTGTTATTTTCCTAGCCTTTTTTTAAATGATTGCACAGAAATTGGAAATTTATTGAAAATCTTCCTTGGTAAGCTGTTCTGATCCCTAACTCCCCTTTGTATAAACGAATATTTGCCCCAATTTGTACTCTTGAATTCCAACTTTATCTTCATATTGTGAACTCTCCTACTTTTAAAGACACCACTCATACTTATTCATCTACTGATGTCATTCCATGCTATCTCTCCACTGACAGCTCGGAGCATACTACTCAGTTGAGCAGCTCGTCTCCTTTCTCCCAAGTCTTCCCAGCCCAGACTTTACAACATTTTTGTAACGCTACTCTTTTGTCGGAAATCACCCAGAGCAAATTGCTGTTTCTCTTTGGAATTTTTTCTTTTTTTTTTTTTTTTCTTTCCAGTTCTTGAATAAGTTACCCTGGTGAGGGTCCCATACACTGGAACCATACTCTAGTTCGGGTCTTACCAGAGACATATATGAACTCTCCTTTACATCCTTACCACAACCCCTAAATAACCTCATAACCATGTACAGAGATCTGTACCCTTTACTTACAGTCATATTTATGTGATTTTCCCAATGAAGATCTTTCCTTTTATTAACACCTAGGTACTTACAATGATCCCCAAGAGGAACTTTCATCCCATCAACACAGTAATTGAAACTGAGAGGACTTTTCCTGTTTGTTAAACTTACAACCTGACTTTTAGCCTCGTTTATCATCATACCATTGCTTACTGTCTATCTCATAATGTTATTGAGGTCCTTTTGCAGAAGGGGAGGGGATCAAATGAGGTGGGTTGGGTTGAGGCTCTGGTTGTGGGTAACCCAATTCTTAGGCATATGGGAAATTTTTTTGGAGGAACGAACCCTAGGATAGTATGTTATCCAGGAATTATGTTAAGGCAGATGTCGAGGAAAGTTTAAGGGAAGCAGGAGGGTAAGGGGAAGGTGGTAATTATACATATTGATACCAACAATATAAGGCAAGCAGGTATGGGTACCGACATAGGATGTGTGGGATCTGGTTAATGCAGCAGAGGAGGTTATCATCACTGGGATACCATGTAGGAGGTATACTGACTGGAAGGTTATGAGGGTTTTAATTTAGACTATGGAGTTGATATATCGGATACTGGGAGTGAGATTTGTAGATGCCAGTGGGTGGATAGGAGATAGGAATCTATGCTCAGATAGCCATCACTTGAACCGCAGTGATACGTAAAAGTAAGGAGGTTTGCTTAGAAAGGTTGTGGGGAGTGTGCATGGTACTGATAACAGAGCTCTCTGGCGGAGCTTCGAGCCTCACTGCGTGGCGAGTACGTGCCACAGTTACGGCCAAAGTATCATTGCTTTGTGTTATCAAGACAATTTAAAAAATGCACTGACCTAACTACAAATTTAACATTACAACCCCACCAGAAATTTTACTAATTTGATATAAAAAACATGTACTCTAGCATAACCGTATGAAAAATTATCACATTAATCAAAGACAACTTGCACAAACATTGAAAATTGAATAAGCAAGAAATAGATGAATTCATGGCCATCTTGCACTTTGTAACATCTAATAATTATTTTACACTTAATGGTCTTTCTTACAAGCAAGAAGGTCTACCTATGGGTGCCTCAGCCTGTGGGATAATGGCAGAGATTTATATTGATCATTTGGAAAGAAGTAAAATGCTGAACAGTATTAAGGGAATATATTTTTTTTTCATGATCAGTGGATCAAATTTACATGAGACTCCAAAATTAATAATTCTCTAAACTTTTTGGATTTTGTCATCAGTAGAAACTCTGAAAAATTCTCTTATGACATTTTTAGAATACCCACACTGACAATCAACACAATAAGACAGGAATCTACACAACCTGAATCCCATAAAAGAGCCTCATTTTACAGCCTAATCTATAGAACATTCAATATCCCTCTATCAGATGAGAAACATAAAAAAAATTAAACACCATTCACCTCATAGCGAGAAAAAATGGTTTGAAGAAGGATTTTATAGAAAATGTCATTAACGGAGTCAAGATCAAACCCACTTCTACTTTGCTTAGAGAAAATTGCAGACTCTTTACTTTTGGTAATAGGAACATGTACAAAATTATGAATATTTTCATGAAACACATCCCATATCTTTCAAAACTGTTAACAATTATGCCAACCTTTTTTATAATCACCATATAGTAAATAATATTAATGATAATTTCCGAAGATCAGGAATGTATAAGCTAAAATGCAATTAATGCCAAACCAGCTTTGTGAATAAAACTGGCTGTAATTTTCACATTTGTTACAATGAACATGTTAATGCTAAAAAATGTAACAGGTTCTCCACTATGAGTTCTCAAGTTGAGTCATTCTTATACATATACAGGGAAAAAATTGCAGAGCCTTCGCTTTGCCAACGAAGTTAATCTACTTAATAATTTGGAGAATATATTTATTAATATTGATAAAAATATAATCCAATCCACAACCTAAATGAAATATCTGAGAACCCAAATATGTTTACTGAAGAAATCTTTTAGAAGTTCTTTATGACCTCACTACAAAAGAGAACTGTACATTTCTACTCCTTGCCCACTTACTCAGATCCCTTTCTTCCTTCCCCTACCTGCTTGTTATCTCAAGCACACGACCTGCATACACACAGCTCAGTTGGTGACAGCACACAGGCGAAGTCGAACTTCATGAGACCAGCGGAGACGTAAGTAGTCAGATGCACCTCTCTCACACAAGAATCTTACACCCGTCTCTCTTACACTAATAATCATAGTTTTCCAGTTTTCATTTTAGGTCTATTTTTCCATCCATTGGCAAAATCTAATATCTAGCCAGCGTATTTTTCAAACAAGGTTTCTCCTACAATTTATCTTGTAATGAGATAAACCCCAGGAGAACTTGAAACATTCTCTGAGATCAACATCCTAAGAAGTTTATCCAGTGGCTATATCACATAACTAAACTATTAATGTGTGCAATCAATCTTCAAGCTCTAAACATATGCTTCAGAAGTGAATTCAGCATTCAATATATATATTTTAAAATTCATTTGTGCATTAGTTTTCAGCACAGCATTGTATTTTAAACAATCACCATTGACATTTTGTTCATCAAGTGTTTTATAATGTCCTTGTTTATTTAACTTGTCTTTTGCTTATTAGCTGATGATGTCCCTAATGTGGATGAAACCTTTCCTCAGGTAACAAGTATATGTTATTTTGATATAAATAAATAACATTTGTATTGTAAAAGTGGAACTTTTCACTAAAGACTTATAACGGTTATACAAGAGACAATATGGGCTTAACATGCAATTTTTTTTCTTGCACTGATTTGATAGAAGGCAGTTCAGGATTAAGAGAAGTTATTCCACTGAGGCTCAACTTGTAGGAGTCCAGCAAGGTGTAGCAGATATTTTAGATTCTGGAGTTCAAATGTATTATATCACTATTGACCTATCCAAGCCTTTTGATAGTGTAGATCATGGTAGGACTACTGACAGAATTGAGTGCAATTGGACTAGGCAAAATGACTGAATGGGTGGCTGCATTTCTAGAAAATAGAGAATTACATTAGTAAACCATTATCTGATCCTGTAATGACTTGGAGGGGAGTTTCTCAAGACAGTGTTATTGGACTTTTGTGTTTTCTTATATGTACCAGGGTTGGGGGTAAATCATGGCAACTATTGTTTTTTTAATATATTTTTTTACACAAATGCAAGATCTGCCATACATGGAAATATGCAGAAGGGACTGGGGAGAGTAAGATGCTGTGGAATGTGTGAATAATGCTGAGTAGCTTTACTTGATATAGGGTGTAAAGCAAAGAAACTGTCAGCCATGAAATCCTTGTCCTGCATAATTTTTATTCTAACTGTGCTGCAGAGGCGGTAGTGAACACGGAGGGGAAGGAATGGGGGAGCGTGGAAGGGAGGAGAAGATGGGTGGAGTTAACTGTGTTGAGGCTGACAAAGGGGCGGAGTTATCAGTTTTGTTGGAAGTAGGCCTTATATCCATAGGTATGGGTGGAGTATTAGAGTATGAAGAATTAAATATATTAGGTATCCTAATATTTTCCTAATAGTATTAGCCACCTCCTCTTTCTGGACATTATCTTTGTAACCAACAATCTTTACATACTGCTGACTGAATACTTCTGCCTTTTGAAGATCCTCACATACACACTCCCCTTGTTCATTAATGATTCCTGGAATGTCCTTCTTGGAACCTGTTTCTGCCTTAAAGTACCTATACATACTCTTCCATTTTTCACTAAAATTCGTATGACCACCAATTATGCTTGCCATCATGTTATCCTTAGCTGACTTCTTTGTTAGATTCAATTTCCTATTAAGTTTCTTCAATTTCTCCTTACTTCCACAGGCATTTCTAACTCTATTTCTTTCCTACCTGCACCTCCTTCTCAGTCTCTTTACTTCTCTGTTATAATATAGTAGATCTTTACCATTCCTTACCACCTTTAAAGCTACAAACCTATTTTCACATTCCTCAACAATTGCTTTAAACCCATCCCAGAGTCTGTTTACATTTTTTTGTTTTTACCATTTTCCACCGATCATAGTTACTTTTTAAAAACTCCTTCATGCCAATCTTATCAGCCATATGGTACTGCCTAATAGTCCCAATTTTAATACCTTCCTTTCATATTTTATTTTAACTTTGACAAAATCAGCTTCGTGATCACTAATACCTTCTATTACTTCGGTCTCGCTATAGAGCTCATATGGTTTTACCAGCACCACATCCAGGATATTCTTCCCTCTTATTGGTTCCATCACTTTCTGAATCAGCTGACCTTCCCATATTAACTTATTTGCCATTTTTTGGTCATGATTCCTGTTGTTCACATTACCTTCCCAATTGACATTTGGTAAATTGATATCACCTGCTACTATCATATTCCTTTCCATATCGTTTCCAGTTTGAGAGAGTTTGAGGGAGATAATTAGGATTCTCTCAGAGGACAAGAAGGAAAGTAGGCCTCCCTCATGCCATGTGCAGGATACAGTAATTGTAAAAGTGGGATGGGAAGGAAGGGGAGGGGAGGGGGAAATTGCAGAAGATAGATGGTCTAATGTTTTATTGGGAAGGTGATTGCAGGCTAAAAGCTCTATTCAGGATCAGAATTTAGGATCAGAATTCAGGACAGGCGTCTGTGTGAAATCGGTACAAGTCATTGCAGATAGAACAACAGTGGGAAAATGAGGAACAGGGAACTGTTGCTGAGAAGTGTGGAAGTAGGAGGAAAGAAAAGGTAGGAAAGGGCAATGTAGAACAGAGGATAAGGAGAGACAGGTGGAGGAGGATCAGGGGAGGGAGAAGAGGAAGGAGGAAGTAGCTTCTGATGTAGTGAGGAAATATAGGGCTGACCAGGAGGGTAGGGGATCAAATGAGGTGGGTTGCTTTTTTTTCTTCTTTATGTCGCACCGACACAGATATGTCTTATGGCGACAACGGGAGAGGAAAGGCCTAGGAATGAGAAGGAAGCGGCCGTGGCCTTAATTAAGGTACAACCCCAGCATTTGCCTGATGTGAAAATGGGAAAACACGGAAAACCATCTTTGGGGCTGCCGACGGTGGGGTTCGAACCCACTATCTCCCGATTACTCGATACTGGGCGCACTTAAGCGACTGCAGCTATTGAGCTCTGTGAGGTGGGTTGGGTTGAGGCTCTGGTCATGGGGGATTCCATTGTTAGACATGTGGGGAAAGTGTGTGGAGGAAAGGGAACCAGGTAGAGAGTTATCCAGGAATTAAGTTAAGGCAGATGTTGAGGAAAGTAGAAGAGAAGGAAGAGGGAAAGGAGAAGGTGGTTATGTTTCATGTTGGTACCAACAAACTAAGGCAAGCAGGTATAAGTACCAACATAGTTGGGGATGTGTGGGATCTGATTAATGCATCACGGGTGAAGTTTAAGGAAGCGGAGGTTGTTATCAGTGGAATACTGTGTAGGCGGGATACTGACTGGGGATTTAGATGAGACTATGGAGTGGGTATGTGGGGAAAATGAGAGTGAGATTTGTAGATCCTGATGATTGGGTAGGAGATAGGGATCTGCGCTCAGATGGCCTTCACTTAAACTGCAGTGGTACGTATAAGTTAGGAAATTTTTTTAGAACAGTTATTGGGAGGTACATTCAGAGAAACGGGGTGGTCTAGATAGCGGTGATAGCTGTACAGAGATCTGGAGGTCAAGTAGGGATGACATAAAGATGTTAGTGGTCAACTGTAGAAGTATTGTAAAGAAAGGAATAGAATTAAGTAATTTAATAGGTATGTACTTACCAGATATTGTAATAGGAGTTGAATCATGGCTGAGAAATTATATAATGGATGCAGAAATATTCTGACGGAACTGGAGTGTGTTTCATACAGATAGGATTGGAATGGTAGGAGGAGGAGTATTCATTCTGGTGAAAGAAGAATTTGTAAGCTACAAAAATGTTACAGATGGCAAACATGAATTTTTTTTTTTTTTTTTTTTTTTTTTTTGCTAGGGGCTTTACGTCGCATCGACACAGATAGGTCTTATGGCGATGATGGGATAGGAAAAGCCTAGGAGTTGGAAGGAAGCGGCCGTGGCCTTAATTAAGGTACAGCCCCAGCATTTGCCTGGTGTGAAAATGGGAACCACGGAAAACCATCTTCAGGGCTGCCGATAGTGGGATTCGAACCTACTATCTCCCGGATGCAAGCTCACAGCCACGCGCCTCTACGCACAGGGCCAACTCGCCCGGTAACATGAAATTCTAGGTGTAAGGGTCATCTTTAAAGATAATAGGCAACTTGATATTTTTGGAGGGTACAGACTGGGAAAGGATAGTGCTGACGCTGATTCAGAGTTATTTGATAAGATAATCAGTTATGTGGGAAACGATATGGAAAGGAACGTGATTGTTGTGGGTGATCTCAATTTGTCAAATGTCAATTGGGAAGGTAATGCAAACCATACCTATGACCAACAAATGGCAAATAAGTTAATATGAGAAGGGCAGCTGATTCAGAAAGTGAAGGCACCCACTAGAGGGAAGAATATTCTGGATGTGGTGCTGATAAAACCAGATGAGCTCTATAGAGAAACAGAAGTAATGGATGGTGTTAGGGATCATGAAGCTGTTTCTGTCGTAGTGAAAAATAAATATGATAGAAAGGAAGGTCTTAAAATGAGGATCATTAGGCAGTACCATATGGCTGATAAAGCTGGTATGAGGGAGTTTTAAAAATGTAACTACGATCGGTGGAAAACAGTAAATAAAAATGTAAACTAACTGTGGGATGGGTTTAAAGCAATTGAGGACCTGGATACAATAACAGCGTTAGTCTACTTACGCTCTTATTACATAAACATCATATTCAAAATCCTTGAACCTTCTGTTATCCAACAAGCTATGTCTTAGAACTGTACACAGTTTCTAGAGGTAAGGAGATGACAGAAATGAACGGCGTGTGCTACGCTGTTGTTGCAAGGAATGAGAGCGATCATGCATCAACAGCGTAAAAGAAAATGTCACGTGCTAATGAGATGATGCACGGGATACATTCAGTCTAGTTTTTCACATTGTAATAAATCAGAGGTGTCTATTTATGAACAGGAGGTGGATGAAAGTTTTATCTCTAGGTATACAGGGAAGAAAGAGAAGAGAAAATAATGGTAACTGGAAGAGAAATATTATAAAACTAGCAATTACCCGCGGCTTCACTCGCGTGGATTTCGTAATTTGGTCAAAGTAATCGTTCCTCGGCATTGTACTAAGACATTATCTGAGAATTCCTAAAGTATAAAATCTCACCCAAAAATTGACTTTCATTTACCCCAGAAATTCTTTGCAAACCATGTTTGTGGTGTTACCTTTTGGGGGTAAGACTACCATGCGACATAAAACTGTACATGTGAGAAACAGTCTTTTCTCAAGTCGAAAAAATAAATACATGTTTCTTTACTTTTAAAGGAGATTCCCCACCGAGCTCGATAGCTGCAGTCCCTTAAGTGCGGCCAGTATCCAGTATTCGGAGATAGTAGGTTCGAGCCCCATTTTCGGCAGCCCTGAAGATGGTTTTCCGTGGTTTCCCATTTTCACACCATGCAAAATGCTGGGGCTGTACCTTAATTAAGGCTACGGCCACTTCCTTCCCACTCCCAGCCCTTCCCTGTCCCATCGTTGCCATAGACCTATCTGTGTCGGTGTAACGTAAAGCAAGTAGCAAGAAAAAAGGAGATTCCAAATACCTATTCTCACATCTGTAACATCTTCAATTTTTGAGATATACATAAGTATCCCCATAAAAGAATTCAACCCCTTGGCCAGTCCTTCTCCCACCCTCACCCCAATCTACGTGAATTTTCCAAAAACAAAAATATATGTTCCTTTATTTTTAACGGAGATTCCAAATACCAATTTTCACATCTGTAACATGTTTAGTTTTTAAGATTTAAGTATCCTCATGAAAATAATTCAACTATTTTTCACTTCCTTTCACCCCATGTTAAGTGCCTTCTCCGAAAACAAAAACGTACATGTTCCTGTATTTTTAAAGGACTTTCCAAATACCAAGTTTATTGTCTCTAACATGTTAAGTTTTTTACATATAATGTAGATATATATCAATAATCATTTTAAAAATTCACCCACTTTTCCAATTCTTTTCAGCCCCTTAACTGGATTTTCAGGAAACAAAAATACGTGTTTCATTATTTTTAAAGGAGTTTCCAAATACCAATTGTCATGCCCGTACGTCTGTAACATCTTCAATTTTTGAAATAAATGTATACTCATAAGAATAATTCACCTTCTTTTTCTCCACTTATTTCCACCCCTCTACCGCCTTAAGTGGACTTTCCGAAAACAAACAAAAAAAAATTGTTTTTTTATTTTGAAAGGAAATTCAAAATACCAATTTTGAGGTCTGTAACAGCTTCAGTTTTTAAGATAATTTATCCTCATAAACATATTTCAACTCCTTATTTACATATTTTCAAACTCACACCCCTTACGTCGATTTTCCGAGAGAAAAAAACAAATGCGTATTTCTTCATTTTTAATGAGATTCCAAATACTAATTTTCACATCTGTAACATCTTCACTTTTTGAGATATAAGTATACTCATAAAAGTAATTCAACTCCTTTTTCACCCCACTCCTCTTTCCTACCCATTAAGTTGATGTTCCCCTCCCCAAAAGTGCATGTTCCTTTATTTTCAAAGGAGATTCCAAATACCAATTTTCACATCTATAAAATCTTTAGCTCTTGAGATATAAGTATCCTCACACAAAGAATTCAACTAATTTTTCAATTCATTTATCCCCTCTTAAGTGTATTTTCCGAAGACAAAAGACAACGTGTTTCTTTACTTGGAAGAAGATTCCAAATACAAATGTTCATGCCTCTAACATCTTCAGTGTTTGAGATATAAGTATCCTCATAAAAGGAATTCAACTCCTTTTTCACCCCAGCCCGTCAAGTTGATTCCCACCCTCCAAAAATTAGTGATTATTTATTTTTTAAAGGCGATTCCAAATACTAATTTTCACGTCTGTAACATCTTTAGTTTTTGAGATATAAGTATCTTCATACAAAATATTCAACTAATTTTTCAACTAATCCCTTAAATGGTATTTTCAAAGACAAAAGATTCCAAACACAAATTTTCATGTCTGTAACATCTTAATTTTTTAAGATATAAATATCCTCATGAAAAGAATTCAACTCCTTTGTCACTCCACCCCACCCATCAAGTTGTTTCCCCCCACCCAAAAAATGCGTGCTTCTTTACTTTTCAAGGAGATTCCAAATATCAATTTTCAATATCCAACCTTCAGTTTTGAGATATATGTTTCTCCAGAGAAATAATTCAATTTGTTACTTCCTTTCACACTCCCCACTCAGGTGAATTTTCCAAAAACAAACAGTGCCCGTTTCTTTAAAAGAGCTTCCAAATACCAATTATCACGACTGTAACATCTTCAGTTTTTGAGATATATGTATCCTCGTAAAAGGAATTCATCTTCATTTTCATCCCCTCCCTCTACCAAGTTGATTCCCTCGCCAAGTGCGTGTTTCTTTATGTTTTTTAAGGGATATTCCAAATACCAATTTTCACGTTTGTAACATTTTTAGATTTTTCGGTATGTATATATTCATACAAATAATTCAACTAATTTTTAAATTCTTTCACCCCCTCCCCCCGCGTTAAGGATTTTCTTCGAAAAACCAAAGCATACGTGTTTCCTTATTTTTAAAGGAGATCCCAAATACCAATTTTTACATCTGCAACATGTTACGTTTTTGAGATATACTGTAGATACGCTAATTTTAAAAATTCACTTCCTTTTTCAGTTCCCCATAAGTGGATTTTCCAAAAAAAAAAAAATTTTGTTTCTTTACATTTACAGGAAATTCTAAATACCAGTTTTAAAATCTGTAAGATGTTATGTGTCTAAAATAATTTGCTGATATAGTCTTTTTTTAAATTCGCCCCGTTTGTCACTCCTGTTCACCCCGTATTCATCGGATTGTCCAAAAACACAAAAATACGTGTTTCTCTATTTTCAAAGGAGATTCCAAATTTCAAATTTAATGTCTGTAACATCTTCAGTTTTTGAGATATAAGTCTCCTCATAAAAGGTGTTCAACTGCTTTTCCCCCTTTTTTCACCCCGCTTAATGGGATATTCCGAAAACAAAAAAATACCTGTCTCTTTATTTTTAAATAAGATTCCAAATACCAATTTTTACGCCTGTAATCTTTTAAGTTTTTGAGATATCGATATCCTCATTTTTAGTGACGGAATATCCGAAAATCCTCCCTTAGCGAGCACCTACACATTAATGTGAATGTATCCGCAAAATTTCATTTCTTTATGACAGTAGTTTAGGCTCAGTGATGATGAATCAGTCAGTCAGTCAGTCGGTCAGTCGGTCAGTCGGTCAGTCAGTCAGTCAGTCAGTCAGTCAGTCAGTCAGGACAAGTTATTTTATATATATAGATTACTAGCAAGATACCTGTGCTTCGGTACGGTATTATACTGAAATTTATAATTGAATGCTTTTTGTTTTATATGTAATCCACCAAAATTTGCGATCTGACTGGTTTTCTGAGAGAATCCGCCAAAATTCCCGATCTGACTCGTTTTCTAATACATTACGGCAAGTTTCCTCCAATTTTTCAAACTTTCTTTCCAGCAATCGATTTCGTACTTCCCGGGCTAGGTCCAGGTATTCCACCCAGTCAGTTGGGTCCCTAAATCATTGCCATCTTTTCCTATAAGCATTTTTAATATGGATCAAATCCTTCAGGAGATCCGGCGTGGTGTCATCTTGGGTGCCTTGGCGGTACTGAACCCGCGCCCGGATTGCATTCTTAGTCATTACCAGTCCAGTACCCGTTTCCAGCGCGGTCCGCACATTTGACGACGGTCGAGAACATTATTATTATTATTATTATTATTATTATTATAGATGTTCTGGACCCCATAGCAAGATGCAAGACCGCTACTTGGTGGTAAATTACAGTACATCTACTGCCATTGTCATTGTTGACAATGTGACCAGCACCATTGTCGCGCGTAGGCAAGTGTGCGGGATTTCTGGCGATATGAATGACATACTTCCGTGCATTATTGACCTTATTATAGAGGTGAACAATTGGATGGTCAATCTGATTCCTATAGTTTATTTCAAAGGTGTTTAAATTTTATATGCCAGGAGAATCTACTGTAATCTAAGAACGTTCTCTGGGGCCGATGACCTTCAATGTTAGGCCCCTTAAAACAACAAGCGTAATCATCATCAGAACGTTCTCCGAAGAAAAAGATGGCTCTTGAAAACGAACCCAGGAAAGATAAAAAATTATCAGTTTATGATCAGAATAAGTACATCAAGAGTTTACAGCCTGTTTCCAGTCATTCAACAGGGTCAGGAATGGAATGAATAAAGCCTCCATCTAGCGGCGACAATAGGAATTGTGTCGGCTGCCGAAGCCTGTCGCACTCGTCTGGGGCAATGGGTAATGATTGACAAATGAAATGAAATTATATTGGACAGTTTTGCTGGAATGAATGATGACAGGGAAAACTGGAGTATCCAGAGAAAAACCTGTCCCGCCTCCATTTCGTCCAGCACGAATGTCACATGGAGTGACCGGGATTTGAACCACGGAACCCAGCTGTGAGAGGCCAGCACGCTGCCGCCTGAGCAACGGAGGCTCCTTATAAGTATATTATGAACAGTAAAATCAATTGGTCTCACCTCCTTTTACACTCCACCGCCGTTAAGTATATTTACCCCCCCCCCAAAAAAAAAATTGAAAGAAGGCATGTTTCTTTATGTTTAAAGGAGATTCAAAACACCAATGTTCACGTCTATTACCTTCAGTTTTGAGATATAAGTATCCCCATAAAAATAATTCTTTTTCACTTCACTTCCTTCCACACTCCTCTCCCCCCCCCCCCCGCCCTCTAATTGAATTATCCGGCAAAAAACCTTGTTTCTTTAATAGTAAAGGATCTTCTAAATACCAATTATCACGACTCTAACTTCTTCAATTTTTTATTTATGTGTCCTCATGAAAGGAATTCAACTTCTTTTCACTCCCGCCTCCCTAGAAATCCCCCCCCCCCCCAAACGGGTTTTCTTTATTTTTAAAGTAGATCCCAAATACCAATTTTCAGGTCTGTAATATCTTCAGGTTCTGAAATGTAAGTAGCCTCATTAAAGGTATTCAACCCCTTTTTCACCCGTTTTCACCCCTCCTATTGGGATTTTCCAAAAACAAAATAAATACATGTTCCTTTATTTTTAATGAAGATTCTAAATAGCTATTTTTACATCTGTGAACTTTCAAAGTTTTGAGATATAGATACACTCAATTTAAAAATTCACCCCCCTTTTCACCATCCCATTAATTGGATTTTCCAAAAACAAAAAATATGTGTTTCTTTATTTTTAAAAGAGATCAAAAGAACAAATTTTCAGGTCTGTAATATGTTCATTTTCTGAGATATAAGTACCAGTATCCTGATTAAAGGCATTCAACCACTTTTTCACCCTTTTTCACCCCTCCTATTAGGATTTTCTGAAAACAAAACAATTCGTGTTTCCTTATTTTTAAAGAAGATTCTAAATACCAATTTTTACATCTGTAAACTTTTTAACATAGATACACTCATTTTAAAATTTCACCCCCCCCCCTCTTTTTACCCCCTTAGCGACGGAATATCCAAAAATCCTATCTTAGTGAGCACCTACATCTTAATATGAATGTATCCCTAAAATTTCATTTCTTTATGTCCAGTAGTTTTGGCTCGGCGATGATGAATCAGTCAGTCAGTCAGTCAGTCAGTCAGTCAGTCAGTCAGTCAGTCAGTCAGTCAGTCAGTCAGTCAGTCAGGACAAGTTATTTTATATATATAGATGTGTTTCTAGGAGTACCTACTGGGAAAGCGTAATACATTTTCATTCCAGAAATACATGAGGCTTCATTACAAGAATAGCATTGTATCTGAGTCTCAGACATACTTTACCAACTTTCAGCCATTTATGTTCATAAATAAAAAGTTTAGTGTTCTGTCTTACAATGGTTTACCATTGTGTAATATACATAAGCCTGGTGTGAAAGCACAAAAGAGGGGTGATACACTATCCTTAGCTAAGTACTTAAAACCTGAAAATATAGAGTGGTATGAAAAGATCTTGTGTGTGAGCCGTGCATCAGAAAGTTCAGAAAGTGATTCCGATTGTAACAATGCATGAGTGAAATGAATAATTAAACTGAATGAACATCATGTTAATTAATTCAATGTATCATCCAAAGCAGCTATTTTACAATCATAGTTGGTCCAAACTCAGCTGATGTAATTACTCAGAACCTGTGTTTAAATAGTATTTCGGATTTCCATGCAATAACAGCGTATACTAAGAAAATTTAACTCATTTTATCCTTGTATCCATTCAAGATATTTGAGTACAAACTTTAGAATGTCTTATGTGATTGTTAAATATTATGATTATGTAGCTGCGTCTGTGGATCCGTGGTAGAGTGTCGGCCTTCGGATCCCAAGATAGCGGGGTCAAACCCGGCAGAGGTAGTCGGATTTTTGAAGGGCGGAAAAAAAGTCCATTCGATACTCCATGTCGTACGATGTCAGCATGTAAAAGATCTCTGGTGACACATTTGGTGTTTACCCGACAAAATTAATTAAATCTCAGCCATAGACGCCCAAGAGAGATCCGGTTTACTCTGTCTGGCATCTAATGGGCCTAGAGTAAAACGGAACGTTGAAATTGATGAGCAGACAGCCAGATGGCATCAAATCGAAATGTCTGCACACGGTAGCTGAGGCCATACGATTATTATTATTATTATTATTATTATTATTATTATTATTATTATTATTATTATTATTATTATTATTATTATGTATCATATTACCTTATATTTATATTTAAGTTATTCTAATTTAGAACTTTGACTTCCTGTTTCGCAAAACAACGTAAATCTACTAACGCTGTTATTGCATCTAGGTCCTCAATTGGATGGTGTTATGCATCGATTGACCAAGCGCCAAAATGGATTTTTTTAGATTATTGCACCATCTGGTAGCTAAAGGTGTAAACTTTACATAGGTTATTGTTCGGATTTTTATTCTCAATATGATTTCGCGGGAAATTAATTTTGACCAAATGCCAACCTCTCAATCATTAAATTGAAGTTTTGCATCAAGTGACCAACCACCATTTCTGAGTCTGAAGTACGCATCAAATGACCACACGACAAGCGTGCAGTCGGTTGGTCATGTGATGCTGAATGTAGATTTCCGCGTAGCAGATTCCCGCACAGGTTTTCTTGCCTGCGGCATACGCCCAGAATCTAAAGCCCACCGATATGGAAAAATTGAAGTTGGATGAAAAACTGGAAACGTTTTGTTTTGACCTTGAAAAATCACTGCCATTGCCCCGTATTCCCACAGATGTTTTTTTTTTTTTTTTACAAGCAGCAGTTGTAGTTATATAACTTAGGGATTCATAGTGGGTAAGAAGCAGGACAAGAGGCTCAGGTGGTTGGATCCTGCTTGTACAAGCATCTCATGGAAACCGAGCACAAAGCCAAAGAAGTCATATTGTGGTCAGATTCTTGCTGAGGCTAGAATCGTAATATAAAGATTGTTCTACTTCTGGAAACAGTTTTGGAACAACACCCTGCCATTGAAAAGATTACACAAATATTTCTATTTCCAGGCCATAGCTTCCTCCCTAATGAGAGGTACTTAGGAGACATACAACGTGCTTACAAATTTCAGCAGTGCCGAAGGAAGAACCCGCTTGTTGTACACAGAATGACCGGACCGGATTTTCATAGTACAGTTCATCTGAAGAAGCACATTTTACACAGAAAGACAAGTACAAACAGTGAGAAGTTAAACTGGCTGCATGTGAGAGAAATAGAGTTGAAGGAAGATAAACCTTTTAGCAATTTCTTCAAAATGCATTTTGATGCAGAACGCACTGTTGAAGTGAACATTAAGAAATCTACAGTTGGTTGCGGCTTCAGAATGAAAATGGATCAGCTCTACATGGTCTGCTCACTCTGTTTTGGCCCAATGGAAAACCAGTTTCAGAAGCGACACTGAATGACCTGCGCTCTCTCATGGAGCTAATTCCCAATGATACTAAGGCTTTCTATAACTGATACTGGAATAGACGATGATATAGATGGGTTTGATTGTGGAAATATGGATACTGAACTCGAAAATTCTTAAAATACTGCATTATATTACACTTGGAGAAACTGTGTGCTAATGATGCCTTAATACTATGATCTACCAGTGTAATTTCTATACTATTGTATATTCTAAAATTCATGTTTTTTCTGTGTCATGTTGTATGCTGTTATGTATAATTTAATCCTGTACTTAAATAAGCAATACATTTAGTTAATAAGTACATATTTTACACTACACTGAATATTTAAAAGTCAAATCGATCACTAAATGACAATTTTATTTGTTGGTCCAGTGATGCAAAACAAAAAACTAATGTAACTGCAATAAAACATCAAGTGACCAAGCACCATTATCTCATATTATGACGATATACTTCAAATATCCCTAAATTGAATACATTAAGAAGAAAATTTATGTTTTTATCTTCATTTTGGTATATAATACCTCACATTAAACAGGAAATGTGAATTAATACAAAGGATTGTGCGTTTGTGTCAATATCTCAAAATCTACTTTTGGTGCTTGGTCAAGTGATGCATAACACCATCCAGTTGTTGAGGAATGTGAAAACCATTTTGTACCTTTAAAGTGGTAAGGAATGGTAAAGATCCACTATAATATAACAGAGAAGTAAAGTGACTAAGAAGGAGGTGCAGGTTGGAAAGAAAGAGATTTAGAAATGGCTGTGGAAGTAAGGAGAAATTGAAGGAAGTTACTAGAAAATTGAATCTAGCAAAGAAGTCAGCTGAGGATAACATGATGGCAAGCATAATTGGCGGTCATACAAATTTTAGTGAAAAATGGAATGTTATGTATAGGTACTATAAGTCAGAAACAGGTTCCAAGAAGGGCATTCCAGGAATCATTAATGAGCATGGGGAGTGTGAATGCGATGATCTTCAAAAGGCAGAATTATTCAGTCAGCAGTATGTAAAGATAGTTTGTTACAAGGAAAGTATCCAGATAGAGGAGGTCACTAATACTAAAGGAATATTTAAATTTACCTATGATAACAATATTTACAGTAAAATACAGAAGTTAAAAACTAGAAAAACAGCTTAAATTGATAAGGTTTTGGGGGATATACTGAAGACAATGTGTTGGGTATAGTACCATATCTGAAGTACTTATTTGATTATTGTTTGCATGAATGAACTGTACCAAATGAATGGCGAGTTGCTATAGTAGCCCCTGTGTATAAATTAAACGGTGATAGACATAAAGCTGAAAATGACAGGACAGTCAGTTTAACATGCATTGCATGTAAGCTTTGGGAAAGCATTCTTTCTGATTATATGAGACATTTAAAAACATTTAAGCTCTTTAGGCTTTTTCAATAGTGAAATTACCAGCATTTCACCCCAGTGTAGCAGTGGGCTCATCATTTGGATTGCTACACCTTTCCAAGATGCTGGCGGCTAGTACGCCGTTGAGACACCACTGCAAGCCTCTAATGTAGGACAATGCATTGACAGTGCTCTAGGGGAAGCATGTGCCTCCACTTGTATAAATGCCTGCCTTTGGCCTTTATATCAGAAATAAGGTTCCTAGAAGGAAACCATAATTTAATTTCATCGATTGCAAATGTTAAAAACATTCAAGCTCTTTACAATCATGAAATTACCAGTGTTTCGCCCCAGTGTAGCAGTGGGCCCATCAGTTGGATTGCTACACCTTTCCAAGATGCTGGCGCCTAGTGCGCCATTGAGACACTACTGCAAGTGTCTGTATATTAGACATGTTTGCAAAATTGATAACTGGTTCGATAGAAGGCAGTTCGGTTTTAGGAAAGGTTATTCCACTGAAGCTCAACTTGTAGGATTCCGGCAAGATATGGCAGATATCCTAGGTTCAGGAGGTCAAATAGACTGTATCGCAATTGACTTGTCTAAGGCATTTGATAGGGTAGATCATGGGAGACTACTAGTAAAAATGAGTGCAGTTGGACTAGACAAAAGAGTGACTGAATAGGTGGCTATATTTCTAGAAAATAGAACTCAGAGAATTAGAGTAGGCAAATCATTATCTGACCCTGTAATAATTAAGAGGGGAATTCCTCAAGGCTGTATTATTGGACCTCTGTGTTTTCTTATTTATATATATCTACTAGCAATTACCCGCGGCTTCGCTCACGTGGATTTCGTAATTTGATCAAAAAATCGTTCTTCGGCATTGTACTAACACATTTAACACATTATCTGAAAATTTTTGAAGTACAAAAACTCACCCAAAAATTGAGTTTCATTTATCCCAGAAATTCTTTGTAAATCCTGTTTGTGGTATTACCTTTTGGGGCTAAGACAACCATGCGACATAGAACTGTACATGTGGGGAAACAGTCTTCTCTCAAGTCAAAAAAAGTAAAAGCATGTTTCTTTATTTATAAAGGAGACTCCGAACAGCTGTTCCCACATCTGTAACATCTTCAGTTTTTGAGATATACGTAAGTATCCCCATAAAGAGAATTCAACCCCTTGATCAATTCTTCCCCCATCCTCACACCCATCTAAGTGTCTTTTTCAAAAACAAAAATACGTGTTTCTTTATTTTTAAAGGAGATTTCAAATACCAGTTTTCACGTCTGTAACATCTTCAGTTTTTAAGACATAAGTATCCTCATAAAAAATAATTCAACTATTTTTCACTTCCTTTCACCCCCTGTTAAGTGCCTTCTCCGAAAACAAAAAGATACAGTTTCCTGTATTTTTAAAGGACTTTCCAAATACCAAGTTTCTTGTCTCTAACATGTTCAGATTTTGACATGTAATCTAGATATCCCAGTACTCATTTTAAAAATTCAGCCGCTTTTCCAATTCTTTTCAGCCCTTTAGCTTGATTTTCCGAAAAAAATACTGGTTTCATTATTTTTAAAGAAGATTCCAATTACCAGTTTTCATGCCTGTACGTCTGTAACACCTTCAGTTTTTGAAATAAATGTATACTCATAAGAATAATTCAACTTCTTCTTCTTCTTCACTTCTTTCCACCCCTCTCCAGCCTTAAGAGGACTTTCCGAAAACAAAAAATACATGTTTCTTTATTTTGAAAGGAAATTCAAAATACTGACTTTCACATCTGTAACAGCTTCAGTTTTTAAGATAAAGTATCCTCATAAACATATTTCAGCTCCTTATTTACTTATTTTCAACCCAACACCCCTTACATCGATTTTCTGAAAAAAACCAAATGCGTGTTCCTTCATTCTTAAAGGAGATTCCAAATATTATTTTCACGTCTGTAACATCTTCAGTTTTTGAGAAATAAGTATACTATTTTTTCACACCCCACCCCCCGCAATTTCCTTCCCTCCTCCCCAAAAGTGAGTGTTTCTTTATTTTTAAAGGAGATTTCAATTACCAGTTTTCACGTCTTTAACATCTTTAGCTTTTGAGATGTAAGTATCCTCATACAAAGAATTCAACTAATTTTTCAATTCATTCACCCCCTAAATGGATTTTTCAAACACAAAAGAACACATGTTTCTTTACTTTGAAAGAAGATTACAAATACAAATGTTCGTGCCTCTAACATCTTTAGGTTTTGAGATATAAGTATCCTCATAAAAAGAATTCAGCTCCTTTTTCACCCCAGCCCGTTAAGTTGATTCCCCCCCCCCCCCGTCCAAAAATGCATGTTTCTTTATTTTTTAAGGTGATTCCAAATACAAATTTTCACTTGTGTAGCCTTAAGTTTTGAGATCTAAGTTTCTCCATAAAAAGTATTAAATATTTTCACTTCTTTCACCCTCCCCCTTAAGTGAATTTTCCGAAAACCAAAAAAAAAAAAACCATGTTTCTTTATTTATAAAGGAGCTTCCAAATGCCAATTATCACAACTGTAACATCTTTTTTTTTTTTTTTGCTTTACGTCACACCGACACAGATAGGTCTTATGGTGACGATAGGACAGGATAGACCTGGGAATGGGAAGGAAGCAGCCATGGCCTAATTAAGGTACAGCCCCAGCATTTGCCTGGTGTGAAAATGGGAAACCACGGAAAACCACCTTCAGGGCTGCCGACAGTGGGGTTCGAACCCGCTATCTCCCAGATGCGACCTCACAGCTGCGCGCCCTTAACCACACGGCCAGCTCACCCGGTGTAACATCTTCAGTTTTGAGATATATGTATCCTCATAAAAAGGAATTAAACTCCTTTTTCACCGCCCCCGCTGCCAAGTTGATTCCTCCCCCACCCCAAATGCGTGTTTTTTAATTTTTAAAGGAGATTCCAAATACAGATTTTTACGTCTGTAACATCTTTAGTTTTTGAGATATACGTATCCTCATACAAAGTATTCAACTAATTTTTCAATTAATTCACCCCCTTAAGTGGATTTTCCAAAGACAAAAAGATTACGTGTTTTCTTACTTTGAAATAAAATTCCAAATACAAATTTTCATGCCTATAACATCTTCAGTTTTTGAGATATAAGTATCCTCATGAAAATAATTCAATTCCTTTTTCACTCCAACCCGCCCGTTAGGTTGGTTTCCCCCCACCCAAAAAATGCATGTTTCTTTCTTTTTAAAGGAGATTCCAAATACCAATTACCACATCTGTAACTTTTAGTTTTGAGATGTAAGTTTCTCCAAAAAAAGAATTCAGTATTTTTACTTCCCTTCACTCTCCCCACTCAAGTGAATTTTCCAAAAGCAAACAGTACCTGCTTCTTTAAAAGAGCTTCCAAATACCAATTATCACGACTGCAACATCTTCAGTTTTTGAGATATATGTATCTTCGTAAAAGGAATTCATCTCCATTTTCATCCCCTCCTACCAAGTTGATTCCCCCACCAAATGCGTGTTTTTTTTCTTTTTTTAAGGACATCCCAAATACCAGTTTTCACGTTTGTAACATCTTTAGATTATATATATATATATGTACATTTTCACACAAATAATTCAAGTAATATTTCAATTCCCCCCCCGTTAAGGTTTTTTTTCTGAAAACCAAAGAATACGTTTCCTTATTTTTGAAGGAGATTCCAAATACCAATTTTCACATCTGAAATATGTTATGTTTTTGAGAAGTATTGTAGATATGCTAATTTTAAAAATTCACCCCCTTTTTCAGTTCCCCTTAAGTGAACTTTCTGAAAAAATATTTGTTTCTTTACATTTACAGGAAATTCCAAATACCAGTTTTCAAATCTGTAATATGTTACATGTCTGAGAGAATTTGCAGATATAGTCTTTTTAAAATTTCACCCCGTTTGTCCCTCCTGTTCCCCCCCTATTCATCGGATTATCCACCGTGAAGTCCGGTCTGTTATTCGTTTTCTGAGTGCAAAAGGTTTGAAACCTATCGATATTCATCGTGAGATCTGTGCAGTTTACGGACCAAACATTATGAACGATGGAATGGTTAGGAAATGGATTCGAGCATTTAAAGGTGGCTGCAAAGATCTGCATGATGAAGAACAGAGTGGGCGACCTTGAGTCATTGGTGAAGATTTGGTGCAGGCAGTTGACCGAGCAGTCAGAGAAAACAGATGCTTTATGATTACGTTGTTATCTGACATGTTTCCTCAAGTTTCTCAAAGTGTTCTTTATGAAATTGTGAGTGAACGATTAAATTACCAAAAGGTGTGCTTATGCTGGGTACTGAAAATGTTGACGGAGGAGCACAAAAGCAAACGTTTGGGCAGTGCCTTAACTTTCCTGGAGCGTTACCACGAGGAAGGTGATGATTTTTTGAGTCAAATTGTAAAGGGGGTTGAAACCTGAATCAAAACAGCAGTCTATGGAATGGCGACATTCAACTTCAACAGTCGGCGGGACTCTCGATCGGCGAGGCCATTTCAAATGCTTGCCAACAAACGTACATAAGGGCAACTATTGCCATAATAGCATCTCAGCCTTGCCAATAGATGCAGGTACACAGCATACATGCACGGAATGCCGACCGCAGCGCTGCATCGGCGGAATATCAAAACAGTACTTACTTAAAAAACATGCCTCGTATTAGATTTCAGTATTTCACTCTATGCATATACATAATCCTATAAGCCATCTTTGACTAGTCAAATGTGGACACCTATTGTAAAGCAAAAGCACATTTTAAATAACTTTCATTATATTTTAAGGAGTAATGCAAGTTCAAAGATAAACAGGATCCTGGTTATATTTTCATGATTTTGAGGTAGAAACAAGGCTGATGATGCCCATAATATAAGGGCGAAACATGTCCCATGTATGAAATTAAAGATAATGTAGAATTTCTAATGTAATAAGAAAATATATTGTATTAAAAAGGTGGAAAATTTTAAAAATAAAAATTCGATTTTAATATTATTTTGAAACTCAATACGGACCAAAAAATGAGATTCGTAACTTGCAATAAGTGGTACTTTCTGAGCCGTCAATGGATAGATGGCGTGGAATGACATTCATAGACAAATAATTTTGAGTGGTGTCTTTAAAAGTAGGAAAAAATCACAATAGGAACTTATAGCTGGAATTTAAGAGGACAAATTGGGGCAAGTATTCATTTGTAGGAAGGAGAGTTAGGGATTGGAATATCTTACCAAGGGAGATGTTCAATAAATTTCCAATTTCTTTGCAGTCATTTAAGAAAAGGCTAGGAAAATTATTAACTTTGTGTGGCTATTTCTAGCTGAGTGCAACCCATGTAAGGCACACCCTCCGATGAGGGTGGGTGGCATCTGCCATGTGCAGGTAACTGCGTGTTATTGTGGTGAAGGATAGTGTTATGTTTGGTGTGTGAGTTGCAGGGATGTTGGGGACAGCACAAACACCCAGCCCCTGAGCCACTGGAATTAACCAATGAAGGTTAAAATCTCCGACCCAGCCTGGAATCGAACCCGTGATCCCTGAAACAAATGCCAGCACGCTAACCATTTAGCCATGGAGCCAGATGGCTATGAAAATAACAGATAGGGAATGTGCCATCTGCGCGACTGCCCTAAATTCAGATCAGTATTGATTGATTGATTGATTGATTGATTGATTGATTGATTGATTGATTGATTGATTGATTGATTGATTGATTGATTGATTGATTGATTGAATTTTTTTAAAAAAGAAATTTGTGCCTAATACCTATGTGATATATGTTTGAGATAATATTGGCGAAAGTAAGAAAATAACTTATAATCTTTCTATGGAATTGTATATAAATATTAATTACTGGTGGTGGTACTTGAATGGGAAAATATGTTCTCTATCTCCATTCAGTCTAGGAGTAGTTGTCGACTATCAAATCATGTTAATTTTTCGTTTCTTTATTATGTCAGCCTTTGCTGCCTCTAGTTACTAAATTATCAAATGTTATCCTGCCTTTTGCTTGACTGAGGTAACTATTTTGTTATTTAGTGTGTATTGTCTTATCCCTATCATTTTCTATTAATTGAAATGTCTAGTTTTGAGAAATCTGACCACAGTCAGTAAATTTGTGATGGTTAGTTTGGTGCTATGGTGCTAATATCCCTTTGTAATTGTGTAGTTCAGACTCTTGAAAGACCCGGTGTCTTTAATGGGACAGACACTATGTATATAAAATTACTTAGGCAAGTAGGATTGTTAAACAAATTTTCAATGTGAAGCTTGCTGTTTTACTAATGTTTGTAACTATTGACCTTTGAATGATTGTAAGGGATTAGCCCTGTTTAGTTTCTTGCAGTTTTATATTTAATCCTCTGGAGGGAAAAGATTACCAAATTACATTAAATCAATATCTATTGAAAGGATAGAATATTCTTTCATTCTGAATTTCTTGTTTGTTATCCACGATGCCCTTTTCTTCCTCTAGCTACCAGTGCCTTGTCGTTATTATTCTGTAGTTTATGAAACTTCTGTTTTTCCACTGTGCATGTGTTTCTAAAGCTATTTGTCTGTGCATTTAATTTGGTTAGTCTCTTACATGAAGTATGCCTCTGTAAATTCACAAATGTCTGGATTCTAATGTAAGCTACCAGTAATCAGACTACTTAGATCATCCCCGTGGTTGTATGTTGAAAAATCATTACGTCATATGTAATGATCCTTCCAGTTAGTTCATCTACATCACAGAAAAGAGAATATTCCAGTTGATGGCAAAGGTCCTGCCGTGGGTGTCAGAGTTTAGATGTCTTGGGTCTGCTATTGCTGACAATGTTAAACTTTTCAAAAAGGTAGATGTGAGGATTAATACTACCTGGATGAAGTGACGAACGGTGACAGGTGTTGCTATCTATAATCTTGACCATAATGGCCACCAATGGTCCGTATTGACTTAGATCACTGTTATTAGTTATTTAAAGTTATGCCTTATCAATACAATTAAAAATCTAGTATATTTACTAATGTATCAAGTACATAAATATGTACATGTTTCGAGAATTACTATTCTTTTCTTCAGCTTACAGATTAAAATCACATGTATGTAATAGACCTTATTTAAAAAAATATGTCCTAACATCAAAACTGGTTAAAATGAAAACCTACAACCTGTTTTCCAGTCATTGACCGGGCCAGTGATGGAATGCGGCAAGGATAGGAATTGTGCCGGCTGCAGAAGCCTGTCGCACTCCTCTGGGGCAATGATTAATGACTGAAAGATGAAATGAAATGATGATAATGGAGAGTGTTGCTGGAATGAAAGATGACAGGGAAAACCAGAGTACCCGGAGAAAAACCTGTCCCACCTCCGCTTTGTCCAGAACAAATCTCACACAGAGTGACTGGGATTTGAACCACGGAACCCAGCGGTGAGAGGCTGACGTGCTGCCCCCTGAACCACGGAGGCTTCAGAACTGGTTAAAAGCAATACAGTAAAACATATTTGAACTTTTGAACTTTTAATATTAATTCTCGAAACATGCACTTATATATATATATTTATGTATTTGATGTATTAGTAAGTATAGTAGATTTTGAATTGTATTTGTTCCGAGGTATCTGTGGAACAGCAGAGGTGAAAGAAGGTGCGGGCTGGAATAGGTCTCAACTACCAAATTAAAGTTAATTTAAAACTTTAACAAAGGTTATATTTTCTTTTCAAAATCAACAAATAACAAAGTATAACAGGTACCAAGTAGCAGATCAACAAATTAAGAAATTACAGATTACAGTTCGTTACAAGTTTTGGGCTTCGAGCCCCACAGTTACAATCCTTGAGCTATAAGCCCAACTTTACCAATGTACCCAGTTCACACAAAGGGGCAGAAAACCCCAATCATGCCAAGGAGCACTTGCTCCCAATTACCATGTTAAGCCTCCTAGAGGCACGTTTCACAGGTGCGCTCTCAAAATCTTCAAGCCTATTTAAGAGGCCATAAACTGACTTTACCCTAACTGCCCTCAAGGCACACATACAGTGAAACAGGGGTATCTGATACCCAATCTACTGGGCCTTCGCAGGAAGGAAAACAAAACGGGTTAAGTAAATGGCCCAAAATACAAAATTGAATGGAGGCGATAACTTGCACTCCTACACCAAGTTTTTGTCTAAAACCTATGTGGCGCTAGGCCGATCATACAGGGGCTAATCCCAAGCTAGGGAGGTGATACGTATGAGAAAACTTTACTACATTAAAGAAGAGAAGAACGGTTATGAAAACGTAGTCACCTCCTTTTCAAAAATGAAGGGGAGTTCGAGAGGGTGAAGAATTCTCTATCCCCGCTTTACAGTAATTTATAGATTTATAATTTATAGATTTTACATAGACAGAAAAGAATTTACATTTTAAAAAGGTAGGTTACATACTAAAGGTTTCGAACCCTCCCCGAGAGTTAAACTGCTGAGCTAGCAAGAAATGAAGATGTTAACCGGCCATTACCTTGTAGAAGAACTGCTGCTTGAAGAAAGAGGCGCTCCCCGCCCCCTGCTACATATTCACACACTAAGAGAGATGTTACTGAAGTGGCCCCGAGACAAGAAAATCAGCAGTTTATATACCCTTGTGGAACATTCGAGACCTTTCAGGAATGAGTAGACACACCCTTTCGTTTTTATTGGATAACAGCAAAAACTAATACATAAGACGAGGAAGAAACCCCTTATTGGTGGAAAATTAATTACGTAAATTCCTGATTGGTTACATTCAAAACGGGTGGAAAGAAAGGATTTATATTGCCAACCCACAAACCACAGAACAAAATTTAGTAAAAACAAAACTTAGGAATACAATATTTCTTCAAGAAAGTTCATTCCATTGCACCAGAGTGTGTTACCATAGTTTTGGGTAGAGACATCTGTTAGAGATTGTCCACACCTCTTAATCGTTGAAAAACAAAAGGCAAATAAAAAACACTCAGTGACATCTTCTGAATAACAGTGGAATTAGTTCAGTAGTTAAAGTTTCAAGTTTCTCCACTAGAGGAGTTTCAATTGGCGCAATATTTGAATTAGCGGCGTGGAGGTGTACCGCCCGGTACAGACCTCCCCCCCCAAAATTCCTTCCAAGGGGTGACACCGAAGAAAACAAAATTTTGTTTTAAAACAAAGTCCAAGTTTTTTTATTTTTATTTTTTATTTTTATGAGTTGAAAAATTTAGAAGAGAAACATATAACTTTTCAGTAGTTGGAGGTCTCAGAAGTTGTTTGATATAGGTGGGATCCAGTTTTAGAATTTCTTTGTAGTAGCTTTTGATGAAAAGTCTCTATGTTTTGTAGTAGTTGAATTCAGAAAAAAACTTAAATTCTTGAAAGAAAAAAAAATTTTTCTAAGTCCACTAAAGGTTGATTTGAAGTGAAGCCGTATTAATTGCAGAAATAGAGTGTCCATGTAGCTGAAGAAGAACATTATCTGTCGCTTAATTTTGACGTCAAGACCTGCCGCCGCTGCCTGTGTCCAGAGGAGGCCGCTCGGACCCCTTTAAGTACCCTGAGATACCGCTCTCCTGCACTATGAAAGGGGTAGTCGTGCTGCACTCCGCAGATGCGACGTTTGTTTACAGTCCACACGTAGCTTGCGGGTGGTGCGCCGCACATCAGCCTTGGCCGGAAGGAGGGCTCCGGTGCGCCGTACACAGGTTGATCTCGCTGGAGTGGAGTGGGCCCGTACCCCACCTCAGTGTCGGTACGGCGCCGCACGGCTGCGGGGGCACTGAAACATTAAGATCTTGGCGGCAGAATTTTTGTTGGACAGAAATGTTTTTAGGGTACAGTCTTTGTGGTTGAGGCTGAGGGGCCAGCGGCGTGCAAACTTTTATTTCATTACTTTTATTTTAATGCCACTGGTGTGGTTTAGCAGGAGACGGGAGCCTGGTAATGGCCATATGGAGGGGACAGCAGAGTAACTTCAGGGAAGGTTTCACAAAATTTATACAAAGCAGATTCAACCAAATGTAAAACTCTAAGAGGCAGAAGGCCTTAAAATGAAACTAAAAATATAACCTTCAGGATTCTTACAAAATCATAAGGACAAAGTTAGCACGGAAATTATACAGGTTTCACCTGCGACAGGTGAACCCTAAATATCCTCTCGGTGGCTGGATTGCTTAGTAACAATGTTACCGGGTGAGGAAATCTAAAATGATGCACGGCCCATGAAACCTGGGGGCAAGCTTGCCCGCGGGAACAAAATTCTTTACCATAACCTGGTCGCCTACCTTCAGATTGGTGGGTCTTCGTCCACGATCATATCTTTCCCTAACCTTTTCATGAGAAATTTTCAGATTGGCCTTGGCCTTCTTCCAAAGATCTCTAATATTATCTGGATCTATTGCCTCTGGTAGAATATCACTAAGAGACCAAAGGTTAGCGAGCGGCGTGTTGGGTACAAACTTCAACATCAAGGAAGCTAGAGTAAACTTATGAGATTCATGAACCGCTGAATTCAAAGCGAAGGCTAACCAATGAAGGGATGTGTCCCACCTAGAAGGATCGTCGTGATGATAGGCATTTAGCGCCGATCGGAGATTACGATTGACCCGTTCAGCCAAAGATGGTTGAGGATAATAAGCAGAAGTAGTCACATGAGAAGGACAAATCAAAACAGAATTTACGAAAGAGATTGGTTGTGAAATCTTTAGTATTATCGGACACAATATATTGACACGGACCAAAAAAAGCAAAAATAGAATTTAAACAAGAAATAGTGGACTGAGCGGTAGCCAGCTTAGTCGGAAATAACCAAGAAAATCTTGTAAAGCCATCTACACACACAAGGATGAACTTGTTGGCATTCCCCTTTGACTGGGGGAAGGGTCCTACGTAGTCGATGTAAAGACGTTCCATGGGGCACGACGCTTGATGAGAAGACAAAAGCCCTTGCTTAGTCGGCATGGTGGGTTTACTAAGCCAACAAGATTTACAAGGTTTTACTAATTCACGGATTTCTCTGTCCATACCCTTCCAAATGAACATTTCTCGGATCTTTTCTCTGGTTTTGAAGATGCTTAAATGCCCCCCTAGTGGGGTCTCATGGTAATACTTGAAGATCATAGGTATGAGAACAGCTGGAACCACAACTTTCATCTTCTTATCATGCCCCGACGGGCAACATAAAACACCGTTCCTCAATACATAAGGGACTACATGTTCCCCCGAAGAAAGGGTTTCCATGATAGGGGCCAGCGTCGGATCTTCACGTTGATATTTTTCAAGATCTCTAAACAACATGGGAGCATCAGTCAGAATGGCATTGACCTCAGGTAGTATGGACTCGGGAAGTGAAGAACTATCAACCAGTTCATGGGTCTCTACATCATTAGAAAACATACGGCTTAGTCCGTCTGCCACAACATTTTCAGTACCTCTAATATGCCTAACGTCAAATTGGAAGGCAGAAATTCGGATGGCCCACCGGGCTATACGACCAGTACGACACGGCCTACCTAAGACCCAACTTAAGGCTTGGTTGTCTGTCTCCAAGTCGAACTTGACATGTTCCAGATAAAGGCGGAACTTTTCTAGAGCAAACAAAACTGCTAAACCTTCAAGTTCGTAGATGGAATACTTAGATTCTTGGGCCGATAATGTCCTAGAGGCATAGGCAATGGGTCGCCTCCCTAGTTCAGTCTCTTGAAGAAGGACTGCAGCTACCACCGCCGACGACGCGTCGGTTTGGACGATGAATTTCTTAGAGAAATCAGGCATGGCAAGAACATGGGCATTACACAGAGCTAATTTGAGATCTTCAAAAGCGGCTTGTTGAGAAGGTCCCCACTCAAATTTGACGCCTTTCCTACGAAGTAAGTTCAAGGGCGCCGCTCTATTGGCAAAATTTGGAATAAATTTCCTGAAGAAATTCACCATACCAATGAACCTAGCAATCCCCTTGATGTCCTTGGGAGGTTTGAAATCACGGATGGCCTGTGTTCTAGAATGATCTACAGCGACACCATCGGGCGACACAATATGCCCTAGAAATTACATAGAAGGCTTAGCAAAAGCGACTTTGGACAACTTAACTGTTAACCCTGCCTTATGAAGATGATTAAGGACCTCTTTCAGATGATCAAGGTGTTCTTCAAAGGTCTCAGAAAATACGACGACATCATCCAGGTAATGATACAAGTACTCAAATTTGATGTCGGAGAAGACCCTGTAGCAGTCTCGTAAGCACGGCTGCCCCCGTGGGGAGCCCGAAAGGCACGCGGTTGTACTCATACAAATTCCAATCTGTGGCGAACGCTGTCAGGTGTTTAGATTCCTCTGCTAACGGTATCTGATTATAAGCCTGATTAAGGTCTAAGATGGTGAAGAATTTAGCCTTTCGAAACCATGAAAAACAAGAGTGAAGGTCTGGAAGGGGCACAGATTGTAACCACCTTTCGATTGAGAGCCCTATAATCAATCACAGGCCTGAAGCCACCTTGGGGTTTCGGGACTAGAAAAATAGGCGAAGAATACGCCGACTTAGAGGGCCGAATAATACCATCCTTCAACATCTGATCTATGATTTCTTTCAAAGCTTTCATTTTAGGAGGAGACAGCCTACAAGGCGGAAACCGGACTGGAATCGAATCCGTAACCTCAATCTTGTATTCAATAAGGTCAGTAACACCAAGAGTATCAGAGAACACCTCTGGAAACGACTGACACAACTTACGAATACTATCAGCCTGCTCCTCAGGTAGATGTCTAAGATCTAACAACATCTCATCCTGGGTAGGCGAAATAGATGAACATGTTACAGAACTACATTTTAACAAAGGGATTTTGGAATTACTATCAAATTTGAAAGTGCACGACTTGCTCTGAAGGTCGAGCACTAGACCAGTGTGAGACATGAAGTCAGCTCCCAATATAATGGGGCAAGACAAGTGCTTGGCCACAAACAGTTTAAATTTCCAAGTAAATTTAGATATACAAATTTTGGCATACAGAAAACCTAAAATTTCTAACGGAGAGGAATTTGCCGAAACATATTGAACCGAAGTCGAACAAAAATGAGGAAGTTTACAAATAGATTTTAATTGGGAATACCATTCAGCCGAAATAATGGAACAAACACTGCCTGAATCTAAAAGAGCAGTTACAGGCTCATTATTCAATTCAATTTTGAGAAATGGAACAGGTGCGGGGGTATCCGCTGCGATCCTAAGACATTCTTTGGGACCTTCAAAAGAAGAATTAGAGGAACAAAATTTTCCTGAGCTTTTGGCAGATTTACTTGGGGCTGAGCCTCGCAAAGAAGAGTTAGTCGACTCAGCCAAAGCCACTAGTCACTTATGATTGTTGGTAGAAGTTGCACCCGAAGTTGAACAGGAGGGGGTGCTGTTAGCATTAGGGCAGTTCTTGGCAATATGTGAAAACGCGCCACATTTAAAACAGCCTTGGGATGACCCTGCTCCATTCCTTATCCCACTAGATTTAATTAATGGACACTTGTTCCGAAGATGGTCAAGTGACCCACAAGCGTAACATTTACGGGGAGTGACTGGTCGGCGAGGTGGAGGCCGAGGATTACTGAAAGAAGGAGGGGGCTCCATCCCCACACGTAGTGTCTCGGCATATCTAACTCCTTCGGCTGAGACAGCCATAGCCTCTAACTCGGCGAAAGTTTGCGGACGCGACGCAAAACACAAGTATGATCGGTATGATGGAGAAATACCTTCCACAATAGCCTGTACAATTTGATCTTCAGGGAAATGTAGAGCAAATACCCTAGTGTAGAACTTAATATCTTGGATGAAGTCAGCAAGGTTCTCATCCAGACGCTGTACTCGGTAGTAGTACTTTTGAATTAGTGAAGATCTAGCTCGGGCCGGAATAAAATTTGCCAACAGATGTGCATGGAAGTCTTCTATGGATGATTGTTCAGCAATTGCCCTAACTATCTTGTCTGAGAGAACACCAACGGAATAGGGATAAATAATCTGCAAAATTTGACGTGGAGAAAGAGAAAACACAAGAGTATGACCCTGAAACTCAACAAAAAATCTTAGAAAGGCAATAACATCACTGGTGGAATTAACAGAAAACTTAGCAATGCCCTTGAGCAGCATTGCTAACGGATGGGGTAAACTGCTGAAGCCAGGTGACATAGAAGGTAGAGGCCTAAGTGGCGGAGAAGCTGGTTCAGGAGGTGCATTATTCAGCGAGGTACGACGCTCAGATTCGTTGTCTAATGGGGCAGAGGTTTGTTGAGCTCCAACAGCTTTCCTGTTTGCTTCTCCTTTAGAAGACTCTTCCTCGCTACCTACGTTTACCGTAGCGGGTTGATCAGTTTTGGGAGGTACTGCCCCAGTTAACAGTAGGCCAACCTTACTGGATAAATCGGAAAGGTTTTTGAGGACGGCACTAGCCTCCTTCCCTTGAGTATCATTCAATTTAAGAGACAACAGATCACTCACCCTATTGGAAAAATGGTACAATCTAGCTTGTACACATTTAAGTTGATTAGGTGATGGATCACCCCCTTGAAAAAAACTAACTACCGATGCTAGCTCAGTAGCATTATCAGTGATTGTGGAGAGAGCGTCATCGATCTCTTTTTCTCCCAAAGTCGGGATGGTAATAGGCAAATCAAGGGAATCTTTTAACTTATTGGTGTCTACCGCAACCGTGCCTCCAGATTGAACATTCCTAATCGTTAATTCATAGATCAATTCCTCCTTGCGCAAATAGCCGGGATGGAGGACGTCGCAAGGGCCGGACATGACAGAAAAATTTTAGAAAAATAAAAAACTTCCAGCAACTGAGAAAATTGTTAGAGTTCGAATCGAAAACAATGTTTAGCCATCAAAAGGGGCTAAATTGGGACCCATTCAACCACGCTCTGCTACCACTTGTTCCGAGGTATCTGTGGAACAGCAGAGGTGAAAGAAGGTGCGGGCTGGAATAGGTCTCAACTACCAACTTAAAGTTAATTTAAAACTTTAACAAAGGTTATATTTTCTTTTCAAAATCAACAAATAACAAAGTATAACAGGTACCAAGTAGCAGATCAACAAATTAAGAAATTACAGATTACAGTTCATTACAAGTTTTGGGCTTCGAGCCCCACAATTACAATCCTTGAGCTATAAGCCCAACTTTACCAATGTACCCAGTTCACACAAAGGGGCAGAAAACCCCAATCATGCCAAGGAGCACTTGCTCCCAATTACCATGTTAAGCCTCCTGGAGGCACGTTTCACACACAAGAAAGAGCAGATGCGCTCTCAAAATCTTCAAGCCTATTTAAGAGGCCATAAACTGACTTTACACTAACTGCCCTCAAGGCACACATACAGTGAAACAGGGGTATCTGATACCCAATCTACTGGGCCTTCGCAGGAAGGAAAACAAAATGGGTTAAGTAAATGGCCCAAAATACAAAATTGAATGGAGGCGATAACTTGCACTCCTACACCAAGTTTTTGTCTAAAACCTATGTGGCGCTAGGCCGATCATACAGGGGCTAATCCCAAGCTAGGGAGGTGACACGTATGAGAAAACTTTACTACATTAAAGAAGAGAAGAACGGTTATGAAAACGTAGTCACCTCCTTTTCAAAAATGAAGGGGAGTTCGAGAGGGTGAAGCATTCTCTATCCCCGCTTTACAGTAATTTATAGATTTATAATTTATAGATTTTACATAGACAGAAAAGAATTTACATTTTAAAAAGGTAGGTTACATACTAAAGGTTTCGAACCCTCCCCGAGAGTTAAACTGCTGAGCTAGCAAGAAATGAAGATGTTAACCGGCCATTACCTTGTAGAAGAACTGCTGCTTGAAGAAAGAGGCGCTCCCCGCCCCCTGCTACATATTCACACACTAAGAGAGATGTTACTGAAGTGGCCCCGAGACAAGAAAATCAGCAGTTTATATACCCTCGTGGAACATTCGAGACCTTTCAGATGATGATGATGATGCTTGTTGTTTAAAGGGGCCTAACATCGAAGGTCATCGGCCCCGAGACCTTTCAGGAATGAGTAGACACACCCTTTCATTTTTATTGGATAACAGCAAAACCTAATACACAAGACGAGGAAGAAACCCCTTATTGGTGGAAAATTAATTACGTAAATTCCTGATTGGTTACATTCAAAACGGGCGGAAAGAAAGGATTTATATTGCCAACCCACAAACCACAGAACAAAATTTAGTAAAAACAAAACTTAGGAATACAATATTTCTTCAAGAAAGTTCATTCCATTGCACCAGAGTGTGTTACCATAGTTTTGGGTAGAGACATCTGTTAGAGATTGTCCACACCTCTTAATCGTTGAAAAACAAAAGGCAAATAATAAACACTCAGTGACATCTTCTGAATAACAGTGGAATTAGTTCAGTAGTTAAAGTTCCAAGTTTCTCCAGTAGAGGAGTTTCAATTGGCGCAATATTTGAATTAGCGGCGTGGAGGTGTACCGCCCGGTACAGTATTAATGAGCCAGACCTTTAAATAACTAATAACAGGTGTCGGCTACGAGAGTCGGATGAAGGACCTTGTGAAATTGATGATCTGTTGCACCATCACCACCAGCATGCCATTGTTCTGAATGTTGACTGACTACAGAAGTGGCAGACCATTTACTTAAGCAACATGGAGACAAAAATCCTGAGTTGGTAAGGTGGCATCACTTGCTTGGATCATTTTGCCAATGTAGACATAATAAAACAATTTGGTGTGGCATGAAACCTGGAGAAAGTTATGGGCGGGCATGTTGAGTGTGATGGTTAGCACATATGCTATGAACAGAAGCAGATACGATTGCAAAGATTGACTACAGAGTGAAAGACACCCAGGAGATGATCTAAGCAATGATAGGCCGATACAGTAGGCTACACAGCAATACGTAAAGAATCTTTGGAGCCAGTGACCCAAAGAGAAGACCGCTCCACTAGATGGGACAAGTGGTGGAACATGAATAATAGTAGTATTGTGTTCTTCATCCGGTAATAGTACTTCAGCCGACTGTGGAAGTTTCAGTTCTGAGATATGAATAATAATGAATATATTATTATGACACTACTCAGAATGGATATTATAATACACTGACTGACAGAGCAAATGCAACACCAAGAAGGAGTGGTCAGAACTTTATGCCAATTGCAGGGTAGACTGACGTCACTGAGGTATGCTCATGATGTGAAATGCGCCGCTGTGCTGCACACGTAGTGAACGATAAATGGGACACGGCGTTGGCGAATGGCCCACTTCGCACCGTGATTTCTCAGCCGACAGTCATTGTAGAACGTTTTGTCGTGTGCCACAGGACACGTGTATAGCTAAGAATGCCAGGCCGCCATCAACGGAGGCATTTCCAGCAGACAGACGACTTTATGAGGGGTATGGTGATCGGGCTGAGAAGGGCAGGTTGGTCGCTTCGTCAAATCGCAGCCGATACCCATAGGGATGTGTCCACGGTGCAGCGCCTGTGGCGAAGATGGTTGGTGCAGGGACATGTGGCACGTGCGAGGGGTCCAGGCGCAGCCCGAGTGACGTCAGCACGCGAGGATCGGCGCATCCGCCGCCAAGCGGTGGCAGCCCCGCACGCCACGTCAACCGCCATTCTTCAGCATGTGCAAGACACCCTGGCTGTTCCAATATCGACCAGAACAATTTCCCGTCGATTGGTTGAAGGAGGTCTGCACTCCCGGCGTCAGCTCAGAAGACTACCATTGACTCCACAGCATAGACGTGCACGCCTGGCATGGTGCCGGGCTAGAGCGACTTGGATGAGGGAATGGCGGAACGTCGTGTTCTCCGATGAGTCACGCTTCTGTTCTGTCAGTGATAGTCACCGCAGACCAGTGTGGCGTCGGCGTGGAGAAAGGTCAAATCCGGCAGTAACTCTGGAGCGCCCTACCACTAGACAACGCGGCATCATGGTTTGGGGCGCTATTGCGTATGATTCCACGTCACCTCTAGTGCGTATTCAAGGCACGTTAAATGCCCACCACTACATGCAGCATGTGCTGCGGCCGGTGGCACTCCCGTACCTTCAGGGGCTGCCCAATGCTCTGTTTCAGCAGGATAATGCCCGCCCACACACTGCTCGCATCTCCCAACAGGCTCTACGAGGTGTACAGATGCTTCCGTGGCCAGCGTACTCTCCAGATCTCTCACCAATCGAACACGTGTGGGATCTCATTGGACGTCGTTTGCAAACTCTGCCCCAGCCTCGTACGGATGACCAACTGTGGCAAATGGTTGACAGAGAATGGAGAACCATCCCTCAGGACACCATCCGCACTTTTATTGACTCTGTACCTCGACGTGTTTCTGCGTGCATCGCCGCTCGCGGTGGTCCTACATCCTACTGAGTCGATGCCGTGCGCATTGTGTAACCTGCATATCGGTTTGAAATAAACATCAATTATTCGTCCCTGCCGTCTCTGTTTTTTTCCCAACTTTCATCCCTTTCGAACCACTCCTTCTTGGTGTTGCATTTGCTCTGTCAGTCAGTGTACATAGAAGAAATTACTCCTTTGTGCTTATTTTAGAGATAAGGGATGGTGTCATGTAGACACACAGATGATATAACTTTCAGGCTAAGTGGATCGTTTATATAGCCTTTTACTCTTGATTTGTCACGGATGACCCACCTCATGTATGTGAAGCACATTGCAGTTTTGTTGGCTGCAATCTATGAAATAACATGATGCCCTTTGAAACATTTGCGATGAAGAAGTAGATGATATCATCAACTATGAAAGTTTAAGAAGGCTCGCATAATTGCGTGGGATATGGTGGGTTTATAACTGAAGAATTCTCTTCACTCACCATGAATGGTGGAATGAGTTATCCTCGCAGTGCAGTGAGATATGCTGAGATTATGCTGGAAATGTTCCACTGCTTCCATGCCTTGAAGAATTCAGCAGTTACTTCCAGCACGAGGGGGTACCTAAAGGTCTGCATTCCTCATTTGTGGTTGGTCGAGCGAAGGTAGTAGTTTAATCTTCTTCTTCTTCTTCTTGTTTTCCTGGGGCACGTGGGTTTGAAATACTGACACTGGAAAATATTCTTCCCATTACGAGCTGACAATACGACCTGAAGTGAAATAAACATGAACTAATAAAAGTATAATTCATTTAAGTACATAATAATGACATACCAGGAAAAAGGAACAATGTCCAACATGCGAAGCGCCGGACATCGAAGGAGGGACCCTGCTAGATTTCCCCAAACCATTCGTATCCAATCTTGTACGAGTGACGTGTCCATCTACCCTTTGTTTGGATATGAATGTGGATTCGTCGCGGAAATTTTACTTTAGACATTGTTTTTCATTTTAGAACAATGTAAGGTGGAAGCTTTCTGCCTTCTCTTGTTACAGCAAGCATTGCAGTACATTGTCGTTTTTCGCTTCTGGTAGTGCATATGGTAACACTCGATGTTCCTTTCTTATTGATTGTTCGACTTTATGGCATATGGAGACAATTGGCGTCTGTCCTGTGGTTCTCTTTGGGAGAGCAAATATTCCTTCACTTAATGCTTCTCAATCACAAAGCGATGAAAATAATTTACTTTTTGGTTGATATCATTTGGCATTTTTGGCATAATGTTGTTTTTCGTTGAAGAGGAAGTCCATTTCTTTTCGTAAAATTAATCATCCAGCCTCGCCTAGCCTTCAAATCCAAGACACTGATTGAATGTGCAGCAGCTACTTCTCATGCTTTAAAATACAGTATTTCATGAGAAAGAGCATATCCAATGTTGCGAACAAAATCATGTATTTAAGCAAATCCTCCTCTACTTGCGGAAACTTGCTGCTGTTTGGTCCGCGAAATGCTCTGCGAGACTTGTTAGTCGCTTGAAGTTCACTTCTCTGTTACCGTGGTAGCGCATGTTGCATTTGGACACTGATTACTTGCGACTTGCTGCCCTATTCCCATATGTTTCTGCATAACTGATCACCGTCCCACATACCATCTCTAGATGAAATTTTGTACAGTGCTCTAACTTCTTTCTTCATTTTGGGTAGATTATTATTCCGCCATCTAACATTTTTGGTGTTTTTCTTCACTCTGAGAGGACAGGTATCATGGTATGAGGTTATGATGGCCTCTTCCAATTGTTCCATGGCCTCATCCAATTCCTTTTGTTCCCTCACATTTGTTTGGATTTTTTGTGTGGTGTGTCCTAGAACCACTCTGTATCGGTTCCAGTTTGTTCTTTTTGGATCTCTGTAAATTTCAGCATCACATTGTCTCACATCCATCGTAAATTGGATATGTGGTTGGTCTGCCAAAGATGGCTCCTCCAGCACCTTCCAATCCTTAATAAAATTTGCAATATGCGTAGTGCTCAATGTGATATCAGTTACTTCTCTACATTTCTTATTTATAAATGTAGGTTTATTACCTAGGTTTAATATTATCAACTCTGTTCTTATTATAAACTGTAGTAAAAACTCACCTCTAGCATTGCAGTTTGTACTGTCCCATGCTGTGTGGTGAGAATTTGCATCTGCTCCAAAGACTAGGTGTTCCCCTTTCCTTTTCGCATTGCTAACTAGTTTCTCAACTTCTTCCGATGGTGTCAAATTTGTTGAGTCATACGGAAAGTATGCTGAGCTTATAATAATTTCTCTAGATCCTTCCCAGTTTCCAGGTTTTATCTTGGCTGCCACTAAGTCCCAAAATAGTGTTCCTGCAACAGTAGACAATTTAGTCTTCTGCTCACAAGAAAATATGTTCTAGGCATTTCCGATGTTGTATCGTACATTAGCTTACCTCCAGATTCCAACAATCCTGCTACTATGTCCGTAACCGTCCACAGCTCTTGGGTAGGAGCTACATCGATGGCTCCAGACTTGTATTTTCTGGCAAAATTGGCTACAGCTGCTTTTTTATGTTGTAAGTTGACTTGAGGAACTTTCAACACCGTCTTTATTAACATTATGTTTTGACTTTCGCTTAATGACCTGAAACTTGATTTGCCCAAGTCCAAGCTTGGCCTTGAGGCCCCTCTTTTGGAGCTCTTCAAAAGTCTTTTTCATTAAGTGCCCAAACAGCTGTCCTTCCTGTGGTGTCGGTTGTTGTCACATTCAGCATTCGTCTGAAGTTTGGTATTGTGCTGTTGGATTTTAACAAGTACTTCTTCAACTTCAGTCTTATCAAATGGAGGTGGAAACTTGGTGATGACCTTTGTTGTATTCAACACCATTTTTGCTTCTGCAACCTCCAAATTTTCCTCCTTCCAAGGGTTACAATAGGCCACTGTCAGTTCCAGCCAACTTTTAGTTTCTTGATTTGTGCAAATCAGCACCATTGCACCACTTTCCAGCCTTGGAGACTCGAGGAAGCCTGGAAGACATCTGTCTGATAGCGGTTTCATTTGTGTGATCAGAACAGATGATAGTTCCGTCACATCTTCCTCCTTTAGTTTCCCATCTGGATATGATTTAGGTACTATAGCTTCATTAGTTGCAGTAAAGGACATGACTAGATCTTTCTTCTGCCTCTTGTTGGGTTGTTTGAGAGCTAAACTTGATGGCATGATGTCCTCTGACCTTGGCCTTTTAGGTGTTGTCAGGAGATGAATAGCCTCTTGTCGACCTCTGTTCTTTGGCTTCTTCTCCGTCCAAGTACCAGCAGCTATTTTTGCTTCTTTCCTCGCTTTCTTTCTATCTTTATAGTAGGCACTGTTGCGAGGAGGTCTGTCAGTATGCATCCTATTGATTTTGAATGCAGAGATTTTTAGATGTTTCTCTAAGGACTTCCCTGTTGTGCTTGAACTAGCAGTCTGCTCTTCTCAAGCTTCTTTTGCCCTATCTTGTTTGATTTTGGCAATAGCCTGTCCTTCTGGGACTGTCTCTATTAACTCATCTGGGGCTTGCTCTTGGTTCTCTTGTCCTGGAGCTTTTGCAGCTCCCCTTGATGTAATTGAAAATGTTGAAAATGTTTCATTTAATTTAGGGTTTTTGCCCCTTCTAGGATCCTGAGCAACGTTATCATCATCTGTGATGAGGCATTTGCCAGACACTTGTCCTCCCGCAATTCAGACTCTCCGTGGCAGGATCCACGCCCATCAGTCGTCCATGCAGCAGTCCACCCCTTGCCCGAACCTAACCAAATTTGTTCCACCTTCAGTAGGCCTGCTCATGTGGTTCTCACTTGGCATTCTCATGGCTGAGTTTCCAGCCATAAGTTTCCCCCTATTTTGGGATCGCCCTGTTCCCAACCCGCGGCTTGTCCAGGCTACGTAATGCGAAGTGATGTGTTGGTTCCAGGACCCCACAGAGAGCTTTTGCCTCAATCTACCAGCCCCACTTCACCTGAACCACCATATCGCCCATGTGGAGGAGCCATGGATGCCTCTCTATCATGTGTGGGCGAGGCTTCCACTTCGAAGCCCTTGGGCTAGTAATAATCATATTGCCCCAAGATGTTTCCTGGCTGTACCTGTTTTTGGTCTGCGAGAGGTATTTTATTTCCCTCAGACCCTCTAGACTAGATCAGCGAGCCCCCCTATCCGCCACCTGGGACGTACCCTATAGGGAAACAGGTAAAAAAAAAACGAAGGGAAAGTAGCAGTTTAGTTAAGTCTTACTTTGTTAGCATGCATGACCTGTCTGACCACTTGGCGCTAGACAGTCGGATCAAATGCTCCACATTCTGTCCGACCAATTTACATTCACAGTTGCTGTGACGTTCATCGTGAACATTGAATGGGAGCCCAAAGACCTGGTGAAAGCAAAACTTGGGAGGAAGGAATACGAATTATAAAAGGTAGTATAAAGAGTGAAGTGTGGAAAAACTTCTTGCTAGTAACAACTGCGAATGGTCAACATGTAGGATGTGTGTATGTAATCGTTGTGCTTTCTTATTGATTTTTACATCTACTACCATGCATATTAAAACTTGTGCATGAAATGTTTTGGAAACAGGGTTCCAAGATCTATGTCAAAAACTTATTAATATTGGTGCAGACTATGGACAAACAAATGTTGCTGATATTCTCCCCCACCTTACAATAATTCCACGAAACATGAAGGTTCAGGTCACTGATATAAGAGCTGAAATGTTGTCTGAAATTGTTCGAGCTACAGAAAATTGTGCTTGTGCATGTACAGGAAATATGTGGATAGATTCATACAGTAAAATATATTGCCTTACCACTACCGTTCACTTCATTGATGAAGACTAGAAGTTTGAAAATTGCATACTCATTACTACTAAATTTCCTGACAAGGCATAAACAGGTGTACACATACTATGGGAGGAGATAAAGAGAAGTTGTCAGAGTTGAGAATATATCCTGAACGTATGAAGCTTGGTGACTGATAAGGAAGCAAATATTGTTAGAATTCTTGAGCCCTACCGTCATTATCCCTGTACCACACACTGTCTAAACACATTGTTTAGACATGGTTTCCAAGAGAAATTCATGACAAGATTTACCAGGATATCGGGTAACCTTTGAAGCTGCGAAACACATAGTACTCTATGTGAAGAAAATGGAATATGTGGATTGTTCAGAGGTCACATTGGAGCAGGAGGTTGAAACAAGGTGGAATGGCCTGTACGTTATACTAAAATTGTAGTTTGTTCAATTAGCCAATGAGAAATACCCAAGGCATACTGGAAAGTTACAAACACTACATTGTGGAACAACTACTTCTTTTAATATTCGAAGATGCGACAGATTCCCTTGAAGGAAGTAAATGGTTTCAACTCTACAGATTATGCTTCATTGGTTTCACAACCTGAACTCATACTGCTGGCTAGAAATCAAGATAGAGATGAGATTTGGAAGCTCAAAGAATGTTCTCTTCATCTTCTGGTGAAAAGGTACATATTACCAAGTTGCACAATATCAGTACCTTCCCGTGGCTTGTGTTTTGGAAACTTTAAACTTTTTTAATCTGGAAGAGAGACAGAGGGTTGTGGGGAGTATTTTCCACAGTGCAATGCCCGTGCTCTGAACATTTTCCTACTAATATTCATGTAAAACACATGGATTTGCTACCAAGAAAATTAAGTCATTCTTCTCGGAATGGCATGATGATCTAGATGAGAAACTGTATGTGAATAATCAGATTAAAATATCACCTTTCTATTGATGATCCCCTTGAATGGTGGAGCAATAACAGCACAGAATATTCCAAGACTTGCTCTACTAGCTAAGAAAGTATTGTCTATTCCAGCCTCCATTGTGACAAGTGAAAGAAATTTCAGTTCAGCCAGTAATCTAATTGGTGACAAAAGGAGCTCGCTTAACCCAGATAGAGTAAATGATGCTCTGTTGATTTATTCTGTACTGAAACAAGCACAATAATGGTGAGTGTTTTGCTGATGTGAAAGATAGTACAAGTCAATGCCATGCATCTTCTAATGTGACAAGTTGATCTCACAGTGTTTATAGTAACTCATGCTTGTAATTAAATTACTTCCAAGTCTAAAGCTCAGTGCATATTTTGTTATAATATTCACATCTGTCCAACATTTTATAGGCAGAAACTCCTCTTTCTGCATTCAGGTTTGTTAGTCATAAATTTGTTGATTCTGTCCATAGCTGATCAGGGGCGTTAATTCTGACTGCATGCTACTATCCACCTTGCTCAAGTTTGAACAACATATGGTCGACCTTATGAGGGGTCGAATGACCATGAGCAAATATGCTCGGTGTTTGCAGACCTCTAGTGGTCACCCTGTGTACTGACATTTGTCAGTTAACATTTAACATTGAATCCCTGGCCACCACTGTTATTGCTGCTGCTGTTGCAAAACTTGGAATTATTTTCTCATTTTCTATCCTAGAATACAGAACAACAAGGCTGGAGAAGTAATGCACTAGGCATATAACTAATTTTTTTTTGGTGATATTTGAAGCGATTTTGTTTTTCAGTTTCGAATTTGTCAATTAGGTTCTTCATTTTATCAAAACGAATTCATGAATTATAAATGATATCTGTTATGTCGTAAGTAATTAAGATCTGACCAGGCCTTTGGGTCCTAAGCATCGGCCACTTGGTAAGCAAAACCCTTCAGGGTTGTAGCATCATGAGGTTTGGTTGGTTGGTTGTTTATGACTCTGAACATATTGTGTTATATTCATTGCACCGATTTTGTGATGATGTTAAAGTCTCCATTTTACTTTTTAATTGTATATGCATTTCCCCTTATACATATTTATCACTTTTATAAATTAGTGAGGATATTCTGATACAGGGCATTGGGTGAGTGCCAGTTTCATACATATATAAAGGCCTTCAAAGTAATTTGTTCCTTACATATATTTTTCTCTGCAGGAATTATTCTCTGCTGTCGATCAGACAGTCTCTGTGAAAGTGAGAGAGTCTGTCTTGGATCTCCTTAAAGTTGTAACAACTAGTATGATTACCAGAATTGCAGAGTCATATAACCCAAACTTCACAAATTTTTTCTTCCAGGTAAGATCATTGTTTTGGTTATTCTGTGTTAGCATTGAGCATTTGTGTCTTTTGCTCATTAAGTTTTTATTATTGTATTGAGATTGGATTATTTAGTTATTATTTTCAGGTACTATTTTCCTTTCATAATATGGATAATGGAAACATTTTTACAAAGAATTACAATATATCCAGGCCTCCTGCTATTTGCCTACTTTCCTTGGTTCCTTAATGATCCTTTGCACATTTTTTTAGCTAGAGTGGGGTAAGGAAAAAGACATTTCCATAATGTTTTATGCAGTGTGTAAAAATAAGCTACAGCCAAACTTTCAGGACACATTCCTCACACGTACTGTTAAATCAACCTTGGATAAGGTTAGGGCATCCCCTGCTTAAGGCAACGTGCAGTTCTCAGGGTACTGGGGGAACTCTGAGAAATGGGCGACCAGTAACCAACATTAAGATAGGAATAGTAAATCTTATTACCCTGACAGGAAAGGTGGAGGAAGTAGTAGATTTTATGGAGAAGGAGAAGGGGGAAATGATGGGGCTGAGTGAAGTGAAATGCAAAGGCAACGCAAGGAAGAAATTGAGGAAAGGATACACATTATACTGGAGTGGTGGCCAAGAGGCAATAAACGGAGTGGGACTAATCATTTCGAAGCAATTGGAGGAGTATGTTGAAGGGGTAGAATGTGTGAGTGACAGAATAATGAAATTAGACTCAAGATGAAGAATGAAGTGATGGACATCATACAAGTGTATGCGCTCCAGACGGGAAACAGGGAAGACTATATTGAAGGATTCTTGGAGAAAGTAGAAAGAGAAATTTCAGGTGTAGAAGTGGTTATTATGGGAGATCTGAATGCACAGGTCAGAAACGAGAGACAAGGAAAGGAAGAAGTCATTGGACCAAATGGATTTGGGGAAAAAGAAACGTGAAGGAGAGGAACTAGTGGACTTCTGTGAAAGGAATAGACTTATGGTGGGGGAATATATGGTTTTGAAAGAAAAACAGCAGGAAAATTATGAGATAGGGTGGGGTGACAGAAGAACAAAATCAGTAACTGACTACTTTTTGGTGGAAAGGACAAATCGTAGGAAGTTGATGGATGTGACAGCTTTACCAGGAGAAGCTTTTGATTGGGACCATACAGTTGTGGTGGCAAAATTATGGTTGGTAAAAATGGAAAAACTAAAAGAGATAAGAGAAAGCAAAATAAAAGTATGGAAATTGAAAGACAAAAATGTACAGGAAGATTTTCATGAGAGACTGGAGCAACAGATCCCAGTTACTGAAGTGGAAAATGTAGAAGAGGAGTGGGCCAATTTTAAAAAGGCATTTGTGAGTGCAGCAGAGAGTTCTTGTGGCAGGACATCTGCAAGAGTGAAAGAAAAGGAGACACCATGGTGGAATGAAGAAGTGAGGAAAGTGGTGAAAGAAAAGAAGACAGCCTGGCGAGAATGGAACAGAGATCAAACAGAAGTATCTCAACAGCAAACTGATATGTAAGAAGGTGCTAGGAGAAGAAAAGAAGAAGAGTTGGGAAGAATTTTCACAAAAAATGGATGTAAGTGGCAGTAAAAATATGCTGCATGGATTTATAAGAAATAAGAGGACAGAAAGTTATCACAAAGCTAGTGATACAGGAAGATGGGGAATTGTTATCACACCCAGAAGAGATAAAGAAAAGATGGAAGGATTATTTTGATAAGCTATTGAATCTGAGCAACTGTACCGGGGAGATAGAAGCAATACAGTGTGAGGACTCAACAACAGAGGATGATATAACAATGCTGGAGGTGGAGTTAGCAGTACAAAAGATGAAGATAGGAAAAGCAACAGGGATGGATGAAATCAATGTGGAAATGATAAAGGCTGATGGACCTGTTGGTATGCAATGGTTGTACTGACTAATAAAGTGTATGTGGAAATACGAATGTGTACCAGAAGACTGGAAAAAAGGGATAATAATACCAGTGTTTAAGAAAGGGGACAAGAAAGTTTGTGATAACTATAGAGGAATCACACTTATATCTCAGGTAGTTAAAATACTGGAAAGGATATTAGAAAGAAGAATGAGAAGAATGATTGAAGGAGAGTTCCAAGAGAAACAATATGGCTTCAGGAGTGGAAGGTCTACAGTGGACCCAATCTTTAGCATGAGACAGCTCATGAAAACGGACTGGGAATGTGGAAAGGATCTGGTCATGACTTTCATAGATTGCACATTTTTTTTTAGCTAGAGTGGGAAAAGGAAAAAGACATTTCCATAATGTTTTATGCAGTATGTAGCAATAAGCTACAGCCAAACTTTTTTAGCTAGAGTGTTTGATAAGGTTTCGGAAACCATGGTTAGAAAGAGACTCGGAAGAGAAATGTTAGAAATGGTGCAAGCAATGTACAACTGTGTTAGCAGAGTACTGACCCCAGCTGAAAAGACAGAATGGTTCAGGAATAAGACTGGACTAAGACAGGGGAGTGTGCTGTCACCTCTTTTGTTTATTATGGTCATGAATGAAATTGTAAAGGAAACAAAGGAAGTCTATGGAGATAAAGAGAGGAAAATAACGCTATTTGCAGATGATGATGTGATCTGGGGAAAGACAGCAGAGAAGTGCAACAACAACTAGATGTACTGAATGAAACAATTGAGAACTATGGCATGAAAATTAGTACAGAGAAAAGCAAGACTATCGTGGTGTCGAGAGGGAAAAGGCAAGGATAGGGCACTGTGAAAATTGGAAGTCAGTCTGGAAATTGTGGACAGCTTTAAATACCTAAGAAGTGAATTAATGCAAAATGCTAGGGCAGACATGGAGATTAGCAGGAGGGCACAGCAGGGTAATGCATTCTACCAAAGTGTAAGAAAACTTGTTTGGAGCAAAGAAGTACCAAGGAAAAGTAAAGAGATAATGTACAAAATGTACTATGTACCCATACTGACTTATGCAGCCTAGACTTGGACTTTGACTAGCAGGCAAGAGAGTAGAATTTAAGCCAGTGAGATGAAAGTCCTAAGAAGTACAGGGTGGCGCACAAATAGTTGACACATTTGAAAAGCAAATACAACATGCAACTTATGTATTATGTTCAAATTTCGCGTACACCTTCCGTGTTTCATGAGCTTTCTGCCATGGCCACCACGGCCGACTCTCCGTTCAGCAGCACACCAAATCAGTTATCTACCGAGCTCGATGGCTTCAGTCACTTAAGTGCGGCCAGTATTCGGGAGATAGTGGGTTCGAACCCCACTGTCGGCATTCCTGAAAATGGCTTTCCATGGTTTCCCCATTTTCACACCAGGCAAATGCTGGGATTGTACCTCAATTAAGGCCACGGCCACTTTCTTCCCACTGCTAGCCCTTTCCTATCCCATCGTTGCCATAAGACCTATCTGTGTCGGTGTGACGTAAAGCAAATTATAAAAATAAAAATAAAAAGTTTTCTTTTATTGCAAATCAAAGTGTTACGGTGACACAAAGGAAATTTCAAGCTATATTTCAGACTAATTGAGCACCAGCAAGGAACACCATCCTTCACTTATACAGAAACTTTGAAGAACAAGGCAGTGTGAAGAAAGGAAAGCGACCACGTGCACCAGCAGTTCGGTCTCAGGTAAACATCGCTGCTCTGAGGGTCGCCATGCAATGCAGCCCACAGAAGTCAATACGGCAAGCTTCAACAGAAAGTGGAATATTGCGCCGTTCAGTTCAAATAATGTTACACGATGACCTTCAATTGTACCCGTACAAAATGACTGTACTATACAATCTAACAGATCTTCACAGGCAGAAGAGATTGCAGTTTGCCTTATGGACTCAAGATAAAGATGAAGTACTGTTGAACACTTTGTTCTGTGATGCTTATTTTCATCTCAATGGGGCAGTTAATAAACAAAATGTGCAGTTTTGGGCTACAGAAAAACCAGACATTATTAATGAAAAAACCACATATGGGGAAAATGTGAGTGTGTGGGTAGCTCTTTCAAGTCATGGGTTAATTGGACCATTTTCCTTCAGTCAGACAGTTAATGCACAGTGATACAAGGACATGCTGGAGAATGAATTCATGCCTCATTTTCTCGCTACAGAACTTCCTATTCATATGCAGTGATTTATGCAAGATGGTTCAACACCTCGCACAGCTAACGATGTTCTTGAGTTTTTGAGGGGAGTATCTGGTGATCATGAAATTTCTCATCATTACCTACAGTACAACAATAAAGGCAGATTCTTCTGGCCTCCTTTAAGCCCAGATTTAAATCCTTGTGATTTCCTTTTATGGGGCTATTTGAAAGGAAAACTCTTCGCTTCAAGATCTCAAAGCCACATGGAAATGCATGCTCCGATTGTGCAGCTCTGCAGTGAAATTCATGAAGACCTGCGCCACAAGGTCATCAGAAACATGCGTACTTGTCTCGAAGAGGTTGTCGGCCGCAGTGGAGGCCACATTGAACATGTGATATAGTGAAATGTATTTCCAGGTTCCAAGCTACCTGTGTCTAAAATTTCAGTACTGATCTGTGAAAATAAAATTGTTATTCTAAAATTAAATGTGTCAACTATTCGTGTGCCACCCTGTATGATAGGAAAGACAAGGGAAGATAGAGTTAGAAATGAAGATGTTAGGAAGGAAGTTGGGATTGGAAAGCTAAATGAGAGAGTTGAAAAGAATAAACTAAGATGGTTTGGACATGCAAAGAGGATGGAGGAGAATAGAATTCCAAGACAGATGCTGGAGGCAAAGTGCGAGGGCAAGAGAGCAAGAGGAAGACCTAAAACAAGGTGAATTGAATCAGTGAAGAGCGGTATAAGAAGACAAAATTTAGACTGGGACAAGATCGTGGAAGAGGAATGGTGGAAGGAAAGGGGAAGATGGAGAAGTGCCATAAATACCCCGACCGGACAGGAGCTGGATAAGGGTAAATGATGATGATGATGATGATGATGATGATGATGATGATGATGATGATGATGATGATGATGATGTCACAGTACTGGTAGATCCATGTCAGAAGCCAATATGCATAAAAAGGCAAGAGAAAAGTGTTTTATCCCATACATGCCCATAACTATTTTTTTCTACAAATTACATTATTTTCATTCAGCGTTGTCAGAATAACTCAAGAAGCAATATGTACAGTATTGGATCATTTTTTGTTCTTGTCAGAAATGCCTTTCTTCGTATGGGTCAGTTACAATCCACTCAGCACATAAGATATCACTCAGCAAAACACATACTAAGAACACTATCAATGTGTCATTTCCCTTAAGTAAGCAAATAACTTATAAGTCTCTTTGTGAGATTGCAAATGCAATTTACAATCTGTGTTATTATTGAACAATTGTTAAAATGACTGTAGATTCTCACTGGAGTTACAATACATCACTTATGGTACTGTTGGAAATGTCCGGATCCATGGATAAATGGTTTGCGCGCTGGTCTTTGGCCCAAGGGGGTCCCAGGTTTGATTCACGACAGAGTCAGAGATTTTAACCTTCATCGGTTAATTCAGATGACTCAGAGGCTGGGTGTGCATGCCATCTTCAGCATTAGAATTCATCAGAGACACACAGGTTACATATGAGGCGTGTTTTTTAAGTAAAGGTCCGTTTCGTTGTAGACACTAGTAGTTCGCGCGCATATCGCAACGAGCACGTGAGTCGTGTACCGGCATGCCTTAGGAACGACTGTGCTCAGTTTCAGCTCTGTAGCTAACCTGTACAGTTCTGTTCTGTGCTTTCAAAATGTTTAAGACTATCAACTTGCCCGCCGCGTGTGAGGTTCGGTCAGTGATGTGGTTTTTGTCAGCGAGGAATCTGTCTGCTGCAGAAATTCATCGACAGATTTGCGAAATGTACGGTGATACTGTTATGACTGAAAGCAAAGTGTGTAAGTGGGTACGACAATTCAAAGATGGATGATAGGAAAAACTTAAAACGGTCCACCTTTTCAATACAAAAAGTTATATTTTATTTATAACATGTATTTGTACTTGGAACTAGTTTCGACGCTGTGTTTGCGTCATCATCAGCCAAAATGGGAAACAGGCAAGCATGTAGGCATTTATGTTACACAAGGCGTTACATTAAACAATACACATCTTACAAGGAGATAAAAACAGGGACGAATATAGGAAACAAATGAATCGTTGAGAAAACAAAAGTTATACAAATTAAAAATAACCTTAACCACACATCTTGCAGTGCGAAAGTGTTCTTCTTGAATGATTCCTGAATGTAAAACACACGCGCACACATTTCTGAGGAGCCAGCAGGCAGGACAAAGTAAAGTGAAACCTTAAGAGTTCTTCTGAGAAGAGTTCATCATTTTTCTATGTTCCGACTAACTAATGAAGTCTCCCTTGAGTTCCTGATAAACATATACAACAGGAAATTCTCCTTCACTCTCCATGCCTGGAAGGCATCCTGGAAGGCCTTTTCCGGAATGTCTTTTAGAGCCGATGTAACATGCGCCTGGATTCTTTCAACGGTCCACCTTTTCAATACAAAACGCACGCGCACACACTTCTAAAGAGCCAGCAGGCAGGAAAAAGTAAGGTGAAACCTTGAGAGTTCTTCTGAGAAGAGTTCATCATTCTTTCTATGATCTGACTAACTAATGAAGTCTCCCTTGAGTTCCTGATAAACATACACAACAGGAAAATTAAACAATACACATCTTACAAGGAGATAAAAAACAGGGAAAGTTATACATATTAAAAATAACCTTAACCACATATCTTGTAGTGCGAAAATATTCGTCTTGAATGATTCCTGAATACAAAACACACGCGCAGACATTTCTGAAGAGCCAGGAGGCAGGAAAAAGTAAAGTGAAACCTTAAGAGTTCTTCTGAGAAGAGTTCATCATTTTTTCTATGTTCCGACTAACTAATGAAGTCTCCCTTGAGTTCCTGATAAACATACACAACAGGAAATTCTTCTTCACTCTCAACAATAGCTATAAAGATCAACGGTAAATTTCAGGTAACTTTAAGGTTTCACGGTAAATTTACCGTTGATCTTTATAGCTATTGTTGAGAGTGAAGAAGAATTTCCTGTTGTGTATGTTTATCAGGAACTCAAGGGAGACTTCATTAGTTAGTCGGAACATAGAAAAAATGATGAACTCTTCTCAGAAGAACTCTTAAGGTTTCACTTTACTTTTTCCTGCCTCCTGGCTCTTCAGAAATGTATGCGCGTGTGTTTTGTATTCAGGAATCATTCAAGACGAATATTTTCGCACTACAAGATATGTGGTTAAGGTTATTTTTAATATGTATAACTTTCCCTGTTTTTTATCTCCTTGTAAGATGTGTATTGTTTAATTTTCCTGTTGTGTATGTTTATCAGGAACTCAAGGGAGACTTCATTAGTTAGTCAGATCATAGAAAGAATGATGAACTCTTCTCAGAAGAACTCTCAAGGTTTCACCTTACTTTTTCCTGCCTGCTGGCTCTTTAGAAGTGTGTGCGCGTGCGTTTTGTATTGAAAAGGTGGACCGTTGAAAGAATCCAGGCGCATGTTACATCGGCTCTAAAAGACATTCCGGAAAAGGCCTTCCAGGATGCCTTCCAGGCATGGAGAGTGAAGGAGAATTTCCTGTTGTATATGTTTATCAGGAACTCAAGGGAGACTTCTTTAGTTAGTCGGAACATAGAAAAATGATGAACTCTTCTCAGAAGAACTCTTAAGGTTTCACTTTACTTTGTCCTGCCTGCTGGCTCCTCAGAAATGTGTGCGCGTGTGTTTTACATTCAGGAATCATTCAAGAAGAACACTTTCGCACTGCAAGATGTGTGGTTAAGGTTATTTTTAATTTGTATAACTTTTGTTTTCTCAACGATTCATTTGTTTCCTATATTCGTCCCTGTTTTTATCTCCTTGTAAGATGTGTATTGTTTAATGTAACGCCTTGTGTAACATAAATGCCTACATGCTTGCCTGTTTCCCATTTTGGCTGATGATGACGCAAACACAGCGTCGAAACTAGTTCCAAGTACAAATACATGTTATAAATAAAATATAACTTTTTGTATTGAAAAGGTGGACCGTTTTAAGTTTTTCCTATCATCCTTCTCAGTTCAATACGGACAAAAAATGAAATTCTTAGGTTTAAATTCAAAGATGGTCGTGACAACGTCCATGATGAGCACCGCTCCGGTCGCCCTTCTTTGATTACAGATGATTTGGTGGCTTCAGTTGAAGTGAAGATTTGTGAGAACAGGCGCTTCACAATAACAGGTCTCTCAAACGAATTTCCTGATGTGTCGAGATCAGTGTTTTACAACATTGTTTCTGAACACCTAATGTTTAGGAAACTGTGCTCCCGTTGGGTCCCAAAACTCCTAACAGAGACCACAAAAACCAAAGATTTGAGTGTGCGATGAAGTTCTTGACTCGTTATGAAGAAGAAGGTGACGGCTTCTTGAGTCAGATCATAACTGGAGACGAAACATGGGTTTCGCATATCACGCCCGAATCGAGCAACAGAGCACGGAATGGAGATACACACACTCGCCTGTAAAGGTGAAGGCCAAACAGACTCTGTCCCAGCGCAGAATCACGGCGTCGGTGTTTTGGGATAGGCATGGTATTTTGTTGATCGACTTCATGCAACGAGGAACCACTATCAATGCAGAAGCATACTGCCAAACCCTGAGAAAGCTACGCAGAGCGATTCAAAACAAAAGACGCGGCATGCTGACAAAGGGAATTGTCCTTCTGCATGACAATGCAAGACCTCACACTGCAGGTCAGACCCGCGATTTATTGGACAGTTTTGGCTGGGAAGTTTAAGACCACCCACCCTACAGTCCTGATCTTGCGCCGAGCGATTACCATCTGGTCCTCCACCTCAAACATCACCTCAGTGGCAACCATTTCAATGATAACGACGACGTGAAAACGGCAGTGAACTCTTGGTAATCGGAGCAGGCGGCAAGTTTCTATGAAGAGGGTATTTTAAAATTGGTTACGAGGTATGATAAGTATTTGAACAAACTTGGCAACTATGTCAAAAATGGAGTGAAGTATGTACTTTCTGAAAATAACTACATTTTTGAAATAACCTTTCGTTGTGTACTTATTTTCAAACGGACTTTACTTAAAAAACACGCCTCGTATATACGGCATCGAATCGAAAGACCTGCACCATTCATCTTCGGAGGTCACACACCATTATTAACCCATTGAACTGCAGTTTTTCTTGAAAATAAATATACATTGATTGCGATTTAATGTAGCTGAAAAGAGAACACTTTTGCTACAGCAAGTTAACACACTGAAACACAGTTCACATTCTAATAATAGTTCAACACAGTGTGGTAGATCTTAAAACACTCGTCTACATGCAGTGCCACCTTACATTTATCACATTCATAACAGGATTCACCCCTGTTCTTTCCCTTGGGATTTGTTCCTCTGCAGTCATAGCAGACCTTGCACCTTCTGGATGGAGATGCTTGCTGTTGCTGTTATTTTGACAGGGAAGTGACTGCAATGTCTTCCTTATAACCTCACCGGTGTACTTCCTGCACTGGGGTGGCCTCTGGTTGGATAGTCAGGCAGAACTACATCCTCCAAAATTTGCTCCGCAACATCTACCCTGAAACTGGAAAAGCTAGGCCTTCCTTTTCCAGGATTCAGCATGTGATGAATGACTTCAGCCTTCCCTGGATTTTCGCCTTATCTTCTTGCTACCACAGATTTCAGTTCTCCATCTATAATAGACCGCATATTATTTGGTACATTGTGTTGACTTCCAGTCTTCTACGTTATGCACACGCCTACCTGCATCCCTGTCTTAATTTTCAATAATGTCATCTAATTCTTTGGAACTACTAATGCTAACGTCACTGGAAGGTAATTCAGTATCACTTTCATTGGAAAAACTGTCACTGACATCGCTTTCCTCCAAAAAACGTAGTATTTGAGCTTCATCCGACTTGGAAATGACGTTGACTTTATCTTCACTAAAGCTTTACACGGCAATTTACTCTATTATATTTAGACTCCTTGGCAGCGAAATATGTAGATGAAGGGCAAAGATAGCTGAAATACGGTTACCAGCATTTCGAGACATGCTGGGATTGCAAAGAAATATCAATATGTATTCATGGAAACCTCAACAAAGCAATAAAGAGAGTGGACAGAAATTCCTGTCATTGCATTTATGGGAACCCACGGACAATGATGGAAATATCCGTCATTGCAAGGCAATGGGTTAACTCTCGGAAACACTTGTCATGTTGAGGTACTTCACATTTCTTGCTGGCTTTTATGATTTTGTTTTAACTGTCAGAAGCCAATATGATTAAAAACGGGAAGAGAAAAGTGTTTTAACATATATGTGCCCATAAGTATTTTTTCTACAAATCATGGGATTTTCATGTAGCATAGAATAACTCGGGTAGTAATTTGTTCAACATTGGATCTTTTTTGTTGTCTGAAAGAAATTTTTTACATATGGATCACTAACGACTAAGCATACACTAACAACACTATTGTGAAGGTGGCCACCATTTGTGTAAGACCATGGGGAGGAGCAAGGTAGGTTGGTTCTGGCCGGGAACCACTGACGTTACTACTTGGATGTTGAATCTGCTCCGCTTCCCATGCAGCCAATCAATCAGGAGAATGAGTCAGGAGCACAAGACCAGCCCCTTTCTGTCATAATACCTGCCAGATCCCCCAATATAGGTGGGAGACACCCGATTCTAACCATTTCTCCTTCCCTCCTGCTTAATGTATTAACTCTCTCTTCTTTTTTTTTTTTAAATCCTGTGTATAATTTTGGATTAAAAGTGCGAGATGGCAAACTCCAGTCGTCCTTTGATCAGACTGATTAGAAATTGATTTCTACATGTTTTGAAGTGTGTTTTGATACTGCAGTTGCGCATCGTATAAATAATTTATGGATAATTCTCCATAACATTGTATCTCCCATGTCCCACTTAGCGTCAAACATCATTGAAATCATTGATGGTTAGTTTAGCGCATGTTGTTGGAGGTTTTGCATAATAGCCTGTTGGTGAGAGGTATTTGTAGGCTGTGGAATTGTTTCACATGTGAAATTATATAATTTTGTATAACTTACACAGTGTTGGTATTTATAGGCCGGTAGGCTGTTGTGATATTCGGCGTGAGTGATTTTACAGTTGACAGATTGCATTGTAATGGTCCATATTGATATAATTGATTAAGAACTTTATTTTATTGAAAGTACCCACATAATCAATACACATCACTTCACAAGTGAAAACGCATGCAGTTTCAATATCCAAGCATAATATGATACATGTTACGTCTTGCTGGAAGACTTCTTGAGCCGTAGTGTCTTATTAAAAATAGTAATTTAAAAATACATTCACATTGAATATCACTCTTGAAAACTATTGAGTACATCACCTTGTCTTTTGAGGAATCTTTAGAAAACATCTGTGCGACAGTTTGTTTTGGTTACATTCTACAAATTTCTTAAGGATATTTTAAAATGTACACTTAAAAGAACAACTAGAGTACAATCATTCTCTGTAAAAACTTTGTTAAAAATAGTTAGCAGCTGATAATAGCTTCATTAGAGTTTCAGTGTACTTTAGAGAACAAGCTGATGCTTAGTTTTTTTTTTTTTTTTGCTAGGGGCTTTACGTCACACCGACACAGATAGGTCTTATGGCGACGATGGGATAGGAAAGGCCTAGGAGTTGGAAGGAAGCGGCCATGGCCTTAATTAAGGTACAGCCCCAGCATTTGCCTGGTGTGAAAATGGGAAACCACGGAAAACCATTTTCAGGGCTGCCGATAGTGGGATTCGAACCTACTATCTCCCGGATGCAAGCTCACAGCCGCGCGCCTCTTCGCGCACGGCCAACTCGCCCGGTGATGCTTAGCTCAGAAGGTATTCAGCCATAGAGGGGAGTACAAATAGGACCTTGTTATTGACCAGATTTCTGTTTGAAAGCTTCCAGCGCTTAGACAATTTGACAAAAACAACTGTCAGTGAGGTCCCTTTTCTTATCCACCTCCTGAGCTCCCGTAAAGCAAAGTCGGTCTGAAAACAGACCGATGTAAAGATAGTTTAGTCTAGGAGCTGACTTCCTTCTTACAGAATACTGTTGATCACAGCTACAAGCTCACTGCATTAGCTTTACTGCATTTTGATTCAATCTCACTTACTCTATTACCATCCTGTTCCAGCTTTGTATCACCAATCTGATATTCAGTTCTCTTGGATTTCTTACCGACTGACATCAATTTGGTCTTCGAAAGGCTAATTTTGTACTAGACTCATTGCACCTATTTTCATGTTCCAAGACATTAGACTGCAGGCTTTCGGCACAATCTGCCGTTAGACCAAGCCGTTGGCATAGGCCAGACTGCTTACTAAATTTCCACCTACCTGAATCTCACCCTGCCACTTTATACCTTACAGCATATAGTCCAGGTAAACTACGAACAACATGGGTAACCCCTGTAAGTACCCTGAACCAAGAACTCATTCTGCCATCAATCCTCACTGCAGCCAATTGTCAACATAAATTCCTTTGATTGATTTTAATAATCTACCCTTAATCCCATAGTCCCCTAGTATGGCAAACATCTTTTCTCCCAGTACCCTGTCATATGCTTTCGCAAGATCTATGAAACATAAACATAACTCCGTCAACTCTCCTCTGCGCATGGACAACAAGCCCATAGCTCCTCCCTCCCAAGCACTTCCCTTTCATCTTTGACCTCACGAACACAATGAGCGGAATACTAGCTGAGCTTCCTTCATTAGTCCGACAACACTCAGCCCGAACAAGTAAATTCTCACCGGCCTATCGGGTATGTGATACTAATATGTACTCATCTTTACTGCCTAGATCATTTCTTTTAAACATCAGTTTAATAATAATATCTCAATTACAGACAATCTGCACACACTTGGCTTCCACATCATCCACCACAGATTATGATCAACACGCTAGCATCCAGCACGCACCAACACCACCATGTTGTGCCTCTACATCTTCACTTCACCGATAAGATTGATGATGACTCGTCCTGAGCTGTGACACACCAACCAAGTTGTACTGTACTTTGGCGTTTGATTCCTTCGCAACGGAATACTCCAAATGTTAAATCACCATTTTATTTTACTAGGCTAGCATCACGAGCCAAAGATTTTGACCTGTTGTTTTTCCTTTTTTTCAAATTTATGCCATTACCTCCGAATAGGTCTAAATTAACCATTCTCACGCTTGAATATTTTACATAGCATTCTGAAAAATGTAATATATAAAACTCAAATTTAGGCGAGTGATTCTAAACTCCACAACAACTATTATCAACAACTAACGGCTGTCATTGTTGTCGTTCACAATGCACCTATGTACTTATTCAAACTTTCTTTCAACTACGCCTAAATTAAGCCTAAATAATTTAAGACACTCCAATCAAGTTTCCTTTTACGCCAGTTAAATTCACCATTTGCTTAATGAGAGCCAAAATTCTCAAACCTGAGACTTCAACCAGATAGCTTTTTCAGTTTACGACTACGCTCCTGAATGGGGCCTCATTTGGCAATCTCTCAAAGTGCTGGAATGTTTTTCCTAGCATTCCAAATAATGTAATATTTGAATTCTGAAGTCAGACCACTGCTGCTAGACACTGTGTAGTTACCTTGTCACAACTGGTGATCATCAGCCAATGGCAGAAATAGAGTTATACACATTGGTGCCGGACATTTGTATTCTTTTTCCTTAGACTGCTCCCATGTAAATATTTTAATATAAATCTTAGTAATTACATTTCCTAACATTTTAATAGTGTAGTGTCAAAAGTTTCATGTTGGACCACTGCTGCTGGATGCTCGTATGTGCCTTACACAACTAGTAATCAACAGCCAACGGCTGAGAAGTTGTAATACACATTAATACCGATTATTGTACCTTTGTCACATCTAATGATCAGCACCCAATGGCTGATATTGTGGTTTTACGCATTGGTGCCGATTACTTGTATCTTTTTCGTTAGACTGCTCCCATGTAAATATGTTTAATATAAATCTTTGTAATTACATTTCCTAACATTTCAAATAGTGTAGTGTCAGAATTTCATGGCGGACCTCTGCTGATGGACGCTGTTGTACGCCTTACACAGCTAGTAATCAACAGCCAATGGCTGATATGTTGTTATTCATATTAATACTGAACATTGTTTTTCTCATTAGACTGCTCCTACTGTAAATACGTTAATAATTCTTAGTAATTATAATTTAAATATAAATCAGGTACCTGATTTAACCTTGAGGAGGTACAGTAACTGATGATGCCTTCCATGAAAGGTGAAACATGTCTCACATTCATATGGTAATAATGATAAAATCCTAATTGTTTAAAATTTGAATGTATTGAATAGGTTATATTATTAATAAACTAATTAGCATCCTACAGTATAGTATCTTCAATTCGGATCCATAATGATATTTATCACTTGCAACGTCAAGGCCAACCAGGCTACAGTGAAAACCAACAAGTACCTAAACCTCAAGATAAAAGTTGGCAAAATTTCCAAAGACATTAATTTCCTTAAGGAATGTGAAAAACTAAGTTTAGTGCCTAGATTTTTGAAACCACTGCAAAGGAAAAACATTCCATCTCATAATTTAACAAACACTCAAAACAAAGTTAATAACATTTGGTTGAAAAACGAAATTAAACAATTATACAGGAAAAAAGTCATTTTTGAATTTACAGTTATATTGAACACACTTAACTATTGCACAACATTTATCCCCATTAGAATGGAAATCATTCCTAAGACATACCGATAATAAGTTAACAAATGTACCGGAAAAGAAACAAAAAAATTAGACCTCAAACTAGCTCATCTGAAGGGAACTAAACCAAACATATCAGACCACAATAAAAACATTAAGACTACATCCATTATTTTAAACAATACCCCTACTACCATTAATTTATCTGATACCACCTTCTCTGACGATGAAATGAGTGTTCTAAACCGAGGCTTAAAACACAATTTGCCTAACCCCCATAAGATCGATGACATAGTCACCACAATCACGGAGGTCGAATCCAACATTAATAAACAAATCACCTTAGAAAAACAAACTAATGTCAGATACAAAATAAAAAATAAACTACCCTTCCTAGTTAAAGAAATAAAAATCAACAAAAATACCATCCTCTCAAAGCAGATCCATAATTTAAAGACCATTATAAATGCCAATAATGTTTTAGTAACAAAAGGCCGATAAAGGTAATACAACTGTACTTATGAACAAACAAGACTACATTAAAAAAAAAAAAAGTATTCTTTTCAGATACAGCCTACACTATCATCAACAAAGATCCTATAACAAAAATACAATGCAGTTTAAGAACACTTCTCAAAAATTTGACTTTCTTCTTAAATGACCAAGAAATCTTTAAACTAATCAATGTGAATCCAAGGTTACCCACAGCCAAAGCCTTATGCAAAACCCAAAAAAGAGACATCCCCATCTGACCAATTACCAACAGTAGAGGCCGTCCAACATACAAAACTTCAAGATTTCTTCATTACTTTCTTAAAAAACATTTCAAATTCAACTACAAAACTCCACATTAAGAATGCAATTGACCTGTGTGAAACCTTAAATGAATTTACCCTGCTACCCAACCACATTTTATGTTCATTTGATATCACTAACATGTATCCGAACATCCCAATTACTGAAACCATCAACATCATAGAAAACAACCTCCCTAAACTCAGAGGTCTATGCAAAATTGAAATCGAAGAATGTATTAAATTATTAACTTTTGTATTGAACAATAATTACTTCACATTTAACAACAAAATATGCTACGGGAGACCATATTTCAGGAATATTAACGAACATCTACGTGGACAATTTGGAACACAATAAAATGATAATAACATTAATGGGCTTCATGTATGGCTCTGTTATGTCGACAACACATTTGTTATCATTGACAAAAATGCTATAGCAGGGATAACATCCTTGCATCTTTAAACGCTGTAGACAACAATATAAAATTCACAAAGGAAGATGAGAACAACAGCTCTATTAACTTTTTAGACATCAATATAACACGAATGGACAATAAATTTGACTTTCAGATCTACAGAAAACCCTCCTTCACTCCGCTAACAATAAATAATAATTCATTGCGTCCCAATTCCCATAAACTAGCTTCATATTACAGTTTAATATATAGAGCTTAAAAAATTCCCCTTTTGCCTAACAGTTTAAAAAAAAAGAACTTGATTGCATAAAAGAAATAGCCAAATTCAACTTCTTCAACACCAACACGATCAATAAAATTATTAACAAAGTAAAACTAAAACTAACAACACAACTTTCCCCAATAAAACCCAATAAACCAAAGTTTACAACTTTCACATACACTAATCCAGTTATCCATCAAATAGCCAATCCCCTAAAAGAACATGATGTCAATATCGCTTTCAAAATGCAGAACCCAAATCAAAACATATTTTGTAACCGAAACTCTGTCAACCTAAAAAATAACCGCTATACAGGCTCAGATACGAGGACGGTTTAAAAAGTTCTCGGAACCACTGCTAGATGTCAGTGCTAGAGCAACAAGGTTCCCGCACAATAATCACACATCCTTTGTGAGTGAACACGTGGCACGTCAATGCTCTAGCTGCAGGAGTGTGGTAGTGACGACTCTTTGTTGTTGTTCCCGCGTAGTGATTTGTGACAATGGAAAAACTGAGATTCGAGCAGTGATTAAATACTTTGTAAAGAAAGGTATCAAAGCAAAGGAAATTCATGCCGACTTTCAGAACACACTGGGGGACTCCGCTCCTTCATTTTCAACTATTGCCAAGTGGACCAGCGAGTTTAAATTTGGTCGGGAGAGCTTGGATGATGATCCGCGTAGTGGACAGCCAAAAAGTGTCACGACCCCAGAATTTATCGCAAAAGTGCATAAAATGGTCATGGAGGATCATCGATTAAAAGTGTGGGAGATTGCTGAAGCTGTAGGGATGTCTTCTGAATGGGTATATTATATTTTAACCGAAGAATTGGGTATGAAAATATTATCCGCAAGATGGGTGCCGCGGCTCTTGACAAAACGCATCAGATTGGAAATGTCCAAACAAAGTCTGGCCCGTTTTCAGTGCAGCCAACAAGATTTTTTGCGCCGGTTTGTGACTACAGATGAAACTTGGGTCCACTACTATACCCCAGAGACAAAACAGCAAAGCAGTGGAAACATGCTGCTTCACCACCACCAAAGAAAGCAAAGGCAGTGCGTTCGGCCGGAAAGGTCATGGCCTCAGTTTTCTGGGATGCAAAAGGCATTCTGCTGATAGATTATCTTCCTACTGGCCAAACAATTACGGGGCAATGCTATGCAAACCTCCTAGACCAACTACAGGAAAAGATATGCGAAACAAGGCCTGGTTTGGCAAGGAAAGAGATCATCATTCATCAGGATAACGCTCTGCTGCACACACCTTATTCACCTGATTTGGCACCATCAGACTTTCATCTATTCACCAAGCTGAAAATTTTCCTCAGTGGACGGAGATTTTCTACAAGGGAAGAACTGATAGCCGAATTGGAGAGGTATTTTGCAGGCCTGGAGGAATCTCATTTTCGAGATGGGATGAAGGCATTGGAACATCACTGGACCAAATGCATTAGTCTACAGGGAGACTATGTTGAAAAATAAAAGTAGTTCCACCAAGGTAAGATACTTAATTCTAGTACATTCCGAGAACTTTTCAAACCACCTACATATTTAGAGACTCAATTGTTCACAATGTAATTGTTTGTACATCGGCCAAACTGGACGTAGCTTCCAAACTCGGTATTTAGAACTTCAACGCTCAAAAACATAATAAATTTTCCACAATGAGTACCCACATGAGAGACACTGGCCACCACCTCACCACAATAGAACAGGATTTTAAAATCTTAAAAAGAATTGAGAAAGGCAGACTAATGACCGAATTTGAGAACCTATACATCTTTCTGGACCAAAACTTTAATAAAGACAAAAACTTGAATGATTTAATAGATATAAAAAGATCCCTTTATGATAAAATTCCCATTCTGCTTCAAAAAATGAATTTTCAAGACAACAACTTTTAAAAAATCTTTAATACTACATCATTTAACTCTCGCAACACGTTAACAGACATGCCCCTCCCCTCTACCTCCCCTGTTCCCATCAACTCTCTTCTACACATTAACAGCAAGCCCATAACTCCCCCTCCCAAGCGCTTTTCCCTCCACTACGACCTCATGGATACAGTACGAGAAGTAGGAACCGAGAGACCTTCAAAAATACAACAACACCCAACACAAATAAATAACATCTTAACAGCCTAAGGAATAATTGATATTAACATTACCCATCGTTAACTTTCAGGACCAAAAACCCCCTTATTAAATCTCTAATACCATATCAGCCAACACTCCCAACACATATACAGGCGCACCCCTCCACTCTACCTCCCACCTTTCTGTCAACTCTCCTCCGCATGTGGACAACAAGCCCATAGATCCTCCCTTCCAAGTGCTTCCCCCTCCACTATGACCTCACAAACACAATGCGCGGAGTACTAGCAAAGCTTCCTTCATTAGTCCAACAACACTCATCCCGAACAAGTAAATTCTCAGCGGCCTATTGGGTATGTGATACTAATATTTACTCATCTTTACTGCCTAGATCATTTCTTTTAAACATCAGTTTAATAATAATGTCTCAGTTACAGACAATCTACACACAATTGGCTTCCACACCATCCACCACAGATTAAGATCAACACGCGAGCATCCAGCACGCACCAACACCATCATGTTATGCCTCTACAACTTCACTTCACCAATAAGATTGATGATGACTTGTCCTGAGCTGTGACACTCCGACCAAGTCATAGTGTACTTTGGCGTTTGATTCCTTCGCTATGGACTACGCCAAATGTTAAATCACCATTTTGTTTTACTACGCTAGCATCACAAGCCAAAGATTTCAACCTGTTGTTCTTCATTTTTCAATTTTACGCCATTACCTCCAAATAGGTCTAAATTAACCATTCTCACGCTTGAATATTTTACATAGCATGCTGAAAAATGTAATATATAAAATTCAAATTTAGGCGAGTGATTCTAAACCCCACAACAACTATTATCAACAACTAACGGCTGTCATTGTTGTCATTCATAATGCACCTATGTACTTATTTGACCTTTCTTCTCAACAACGCCTAAATTAAGCCTAAATAATTTAAGACACTCCAATCAAGTTTCCTTTTACGCCAGTTAAATTCACCATTTGCTTATTGAGAGCCAAATTCTCAAACCTGAGACTTCAACCAGATAGCTTTTTCATTTTACGACTATGCTCCTGAATGGGGCCTCATTTGGTAATCTCTCAAAGTGCTGGAATGTTTTTCCTAGCATTCCAAATAATGTAATATTTGAATTCTGAAGTCAGACCATTACTGCTAGACACGGTGTAGTTACCTTGTCACAACTGGTGATCATCAGCCAATGGCAGAAATAGAGTTATACACATTGGTGCCAGACATTTGTATTCTTCTTCCTTAGACTGCTCCCATGTAAATATGTTAATATAAATCTTAGGAATTACTTTTCCTAACATTTCTAACAGTGTAGTGTCAGAGTTTCATGTTGGACCCCTGCTGCTGGACGCTCTTATGTGCTTTACACAACTAGCAATCAACAGTCAACGGCTGATAAATTGTAATACACATTAATACCGATTATTGTACCTTTGTCACATCTAATGATCAGCAGCCAACAGCTGATATTGTGGTTTTATGCATTGGTGCCGCTTACTTGTATTTTTCTCCTTAGACTGCTCCCATGTAAATATGTTAATATAAATCTTTGTAAATACATTTCCTAACATTTCAAATAGTGTAGTGTCAGAATTTCATGGCGGACCTCTGCTGATGGACGCTGTTGTACGCCTTACAGAGCTAGTAATCAACAGCCAACGGCTGATATGTTGTTATTCACATTAATACCGAACATTGTTTTTCTCGTTAGACTGCTCCTACTGTAAATATGTTAATATAAATTCTCAGTAATTATAATTTAAATATAAATCAGGTACCTGATTTAACCTTGAGGAGGTACAGTGACTGATGATGCCTTCTATGAAAGGCGAAACATGTCTCACATTCATATGGTAATAATGATAAAATCCTAATTGTTTAAAATTTGAATGTATTGAATAGGTGATATTATTAATAAACTAATTAGCATCCTACAGAATATCAACAAAGCTGCCATTTTGACAAATGCCAATCACTGCACATGGAGGTTACAACCTTGAAACTCAGTTGATACAGTTGCTTACCGACTGCGTACTTCGGCATGCCAATTAACCACAACACGTGCTCACCAGTGAACTTCTACTTAACAATAACTCGTCATTACCATCAAGACCACTTCCTTATATATGTGACTGTTCAGGCTTGTAGACAGCTACATTAAAAAAAAAAAAAAAAAAAAAAAAAAAAAAAAAAAAAAAAAAAAAAAAAAAAAAATTAAAAAAAAAATTACCTTCTTGAAAATTCTAGAGTGCAAAGTACATAAGTTTTAATGTACAGACCGGGCGAGTTGGCCATGCACGTAGAGGCGCGCGGCTGTGAGCTTGCATTCGGGAGATAGTAGGTTCGAATCCCACTATCGGCAGCCCTGAAAAAAATTTTCCGTGGTTTCCCATTTTCACACCAGGCAAATGCTGGGGCTGTACCTTAATTAAGGCCACGGCCGCTGCCTTCCAACTCCTAGGCCTTTCCTATCCCATCGTCGCCATAAGACCTATCTGTGTCGGTGCGACGTAAAGCCCCTAGCAAAAAAAATAAAAAAATGTACAGAATATTCTACCATCATCTAGTGCCTTTCTGGAAGTTACAGTGTGTTTTAACATACCATAGTGCATTACAAATTACACAGGTATGAATAAATTATATAATATTAATTTACAGGTACTTACATTAACTGATCTCATATAAATATTATGTGCAGCACAAGTTTCATGACATAATCTCACACACAATATGATCATTTGACTAAGTAAATAATAATAACACTAATACTAAATGGATATACATCACAAATAATAATAATAATAATAATAATAATAATAATAATAATAATAATAATAATAATAATAATAATAATAATAATAATAATAATAATAATAATAATAATATATTATCATTAAAGACTGTCATGCCTTTCAGCATTCAGTCTGCAAGCCTCTGTGAATTTACTGAACGTTGCCACAATCCTCTATTTGCAGCTATTGCTTTGTTCTCATTATGTTCACACCTCTTATCTTTAAATCGTTAGAAACTCAGTCTAACCATCGTTGTCTTGGTCTCTCCCTACTTCTCTTACCCTCCATAAAAGAATCAGTTATTCTCCTAGGTAACCTATCCTCCTCCATTCGCCTCACATGACCCCACAACCAAAGCCGGTTTATGCGTACAGCTTCATCCATAGAGTTCATTCCTAACTTAGCTTTTATCTCCTCATTCCGAGTATCCTCCTGCCATTGTTCCCACCTGCCTGTACCAGCAATCATCCTCGCTACTTTCATGTCTGTTACTTCTAACTTATGAATAAGATATCCCGAGTCCACCCAGCTTTCGCTCACGTAAAGCGAATTTGGTCTGAAAACAGACCGATGTAAAGATAGTTTAGTCTAGGAGCTGACTTCCTTCTTACAGAATACTGTTGATCACAACTGCGAGCTTACTGCATTACCTTTACTACATCTTGATTCAATCTCACTATGTTACCATCTTGGGAGAACACACAACCTAAATACTTGAAATAATCGACCTGTTCTAGATTTGTATCACCAATCTGACATCCAGTTTTATTGAATTTCTTACCTACTGACATCAATTTAGTCTTTGAAAGGCTAATTTTCATACCATACTCATTGCACTTATTTTCAAGTTCCAAGGTATTAGACTGCAGGCTTTCGGCACAATCTGCCATTAAGACCAAGTCGACAGCATAGGCCAGACTGCTTACTACATTTCCACCTAACTGAATCCCTCCCTGCCATTTTATACCTTTCAGCAGATGATCCATGTAAACTACGAACAGCAAAGGGGAAAGATTACAGCCTTGTCTAACCCCTGTAATTACCCTGAACCAAGAACTCATTTTAGCATCAATTCTCATTAAAGCCCAATTGTCAACATAAATGCCTTTGATTGATTTTAATAATCTTCCTTTAATTCCATAGTCCCCCAGTATGGCGAACATCTTTTCCCTCGGTACCCTGTCATATGCTTTCTCTAGATCTACGAAACATAAACATAACTGCCTATTCCTCTTGTAGCAGTTTTCAATTACCTGGCGCATACTGAAAATCTGAACCTGACAGCTCCTCTGTGGTCTGAGACCACACTGCTTTCCATCAAACTTCCTCTCAACTACTGATCGCACCCTCCCCTCCAAGATGCCAGTGAATTACTTTGCCTGATATGCTAATCAATGATATACCTCGATAGTTGCTACAGTCCTTCCTGTTCCCTTGCTTATAGATAGGTGCAATTACTGCTTTTGTCCAATCTGAAGGCACCTTACCAACACTCCATGCTACTCTATGAAGCCATTTCATCCCTGCCTTCCCACCATACTTCACCATTTCAGGTCTAATTTAATCTATTCCTGCTACTTTATGGCAATGGAGTTTATTTACCATCCTTTCCACTTCCTCAAGCGTAATTTCACCAACATCATTTTCCTCCTCCTCATGAGCTTGGCTGTTCGCAACAGCTCCAGGAAGATTTCCTTTTACGTTGAGATGATGTTCAAAATATTCCCTTCACCTCTCCAGTGATTCCCTGGGATTTGTTATGAGTTCACCTGAATTACTCAAAACACTGTTCATTTACCTTTTCCTCTCCCTTCCTAAGATTCTTTATTACTGTCCAGAAAGGTTTCCCAGCTGCTTGACCTAGCCTTTCCAGCTTATTACCAAAATTTTCCCACGACCTTTTCTTTTGATTCAACAACTATTTGTTTCGCTCTGTTTCTTTTGTCTGTGTACAAATCCCTGTCTGCCTCGGCCCTTGTTTGGAGCCATATCTGATAAGCCTTCTTTTTACGTTTACAACACCAAGATATTTGCCTTTTCCCATCTTTACACACAGTTGTTCCTAGGTATTCCCTTGCTGTTTCTACTACAGCATCTCTGTATGCCACCCATTCTCTTTCTGTATCATGAACCTGCTTACTACCCACTGTTCAAAACTTCTCACTAATCATATCCATGTACTTCTGTCTAATTTCCTCGTCCTGGAGATTTTCTACCTTTATTCGTTTGCAGACAGATTTTACTTTCTCTACCCTAGGCCTAGAGACACTTAGTTCACTACAGATCAGATAGTGGTCTGTATCATCGAAAAATCCCTGGAAAACTCGTACATTCCTAACAGATTTCCTGAATTTGAAGTCAGTTAAGATATAGTCTATTATGGATCTGGTACCCCTAGCCTTATGCTTGAAGAATGTATTCATAACAGCTAAACCCATACTAGCACAGAAGTCCAGCAAACGCTTCCCGTTCCCATTAGCTTCCATATCTTCCCCACATTTACTGATCACCCTTTCGTATCCTTCAGTTCTGTTTCCAACTCTAGCATTGAAATCGCCCATTAGCACTATTCTCTCCTTGCTGTTGACCCTGACCACGATGTCACTCAATACTTCATAAAACTTGTCAACTTTCTCCTCATCTGCACCCTCACATGGTGAATACACTGAGACAATTTCTCGTCCTAATTCCTCCAACTGCCAAATCTACCCACATCATTCGCTCATTTACGTGCCTAACAGAAACTATGTTTCGTGCAATAGTATTCCTGATAAACAGCCCTACCCCATACTTTGCCCTTCCCTTTCTAACCCCGTCAAGTACACTTTATAATCTCCTATCTCTTCCTCGTTATCTCCCCTTACGCGAATATCATTTACTCCTAGCACATCCAGATGCATCCTCTTTGCTGACTCAGCCATTTCTACTTTCTTTCTTCCATAAGCCCCATTACTATTGATAATTCCCCATCGAATTCCATTTCGCTGACCACGTTGTTTCCAAGGAGTCCCTCACCTGACAAATGAGAGTGGGACTCCCTTACTCCTATAGGTCCGATGCTTACTTAAAATGTTCCGAGCTCGGTAAATTCACGAAGCGTGATGCTACCCTATTTACATATAGTCCAAGTGAGGATGTCTCCTCTAACGGGTTGAGGACCACTTGTGGACTGTATAGTCCTAGTTGCCTGAGCACAAGGAGGGCCATGACTCAGAATATGTCCAAGATGCCCACTCCCATTCCGTAGCGACTGGTATCCCGACTCTCAGGACCACTACTTACTAGGCCACTCAACTGTTGCCCATGGTTGATGAACTAGGACGTGACTACAGTAACCCACACCATGAACCATACTTATCCTTGGTTCATGATAATTTCTGAGGTCACTCACGTTGTTACACATACATAGGGGAAGGTACCCTGGTATCGGACAGTTAAGCTTCTCTTTGAATAATACATTTTGGAATGGGTCTAATTAAAATTAAAAATTATTTTTGGAACAACATATTGTTTATGTTTAACAGGGGCAATGCCTTAATCCACAGCAAGTTATGGTGGGAATGAATTTTTGGTATTTATAAACACTTGAGTTTTCATCATTAAAGAAACGTTGCGTATGGTTTCCATTGATGCTTTCAAGGCCCATACTAATAGAGTATAGGCTTTTGGGCTTATGCTGTGTTAAGAAAATAAGGCAAAATTCTTTCACCTTATTTTCACCTTATTTTCTTGACACGGCATACGCCCAAAAGTCTATACAGCATCATGTCTGATAGCACATGGTATTGGACAGTTTCAGTACTGTTATATTATTTTCCTATTACACTGTACCATTACATTACTGTCCAGCTCCATGGCTAAATAGTTAGCGTGCTGTCCTTTGGTCACAGGGGTCCCGGGTTTGATCCCCGGCAGGGTCGGGAATTTTAACCATCATTGGTCAATTTTGCTGGCACGGGAGCTGGGTGTATGTGTTGTCTTCATCATGATTTCATCATCATCATCACCACCACCACCACCACCACCATGACGCGCAGATCGCTTACGGGAGAGCCGAACATGTCCTCGGACACTCCCGGCACTAAATACCATACACCATTTCATTTTATTGCATTTCATTTCATTACATTACTTTCTAACATAAATGTCACATTTGCAATAAAGATTAGCACAGTTTTCATGCGCCCAACCCTTGCATATGATGCACTGAATCCAGTTTTCACTAAAATTCTCCCCACAGATGATGCAGTCAGTCTTTTCACAATCAAATGTCAGAGCCTTTTTTCTTTTCTCTGGCTCTGCTTCTTCATCTGCAAGCTTCCTCCTTTGGTCGCACTGTTTTTTCAGATTTTTTTGTTTCTCACAACACTGAGTTTTGTTGTCTTTCTTCAAGCCTTTGAAAGGGGTGGAGGTTAGAGCTTCACTCTGGTCTCCACGCCTTTTCCTCAGGTTTAAATTTTCAAGAGGACTAAGTTCCTGAAGTAGACTTGCACGTGGAGATTTATTTTGATTAAGCCCATCTGAATCTTTACTCCTAGAGGCTGTGGAAGTTGGTGAAGCTGAAGGACTAAATGTTGTTGTAGTTGGTTTTCCTTCAGATGACACCTGGATTGAAGGAAGCTGGCTATTGAATGGAATTTTAGCAGCTGTTGGTGACAAAACTTTTCAGGACACGAAGAAATTTAAGTCACTGAATATATTCTGGTTCAGGGGATAGTTGCCACAACAGGAAAATGCTGACTGAGCAAGCTCCATTCTGCACACATTGGTAAATGCAGAGCCACCTAAACCTGAAATATCTTTCAGCGTAATTTTCAGATTGGGGTACTTCCTCATTCACATGGAACAAGCCCTCGTTGAAGGCATTCTTGAATGGCTTCATGATCACTCGGTCAAGAGGTTGCACCTTGTGAGTTGTGTGAAGTGGCAAACTCAGCATGTGGATGTTGTGGTCGTGAGCAAACAAAATAACATCCAAATCTTTGTGGCTAGAATGGCCATAAAAAATAAGTAAATCTGGATTCTGTTCACTTGGGTTCACTCTCAAAACAAGAGATTTCACCCACTTTAGAATTCCATCTTTAGTTATCCACCCACTCAGATGGGCATCAAATACACTGCCCATGAGTGCATCCTTCGTCAGATCATTTTCCATTCTCACTCTGGGGAAAGCAAACAATGGAGGGACAAACTGGTCACCTGATGCATTTATGCAGAGATGAACAGTAACGTTTTTTCCCCTTTCCCCGGAAGTTAGCTTGCCAACTTGTTTCTTCCCTTTCACCGATAACATCTTCAACTGATTCTCGTGCACAACTGAAATGCCAGTCTCATCAGTGTTGGAAATCTTCGAAGGATGAAATAAATATCGATGCGTTAACTCGGTGAGCTTGTCAAAAAATGTATCCACTTGCTCCTTGTTGAAGCCTTTCGCCCGCTGTAGGCTGGTAGATTTAGCCGATCTCAAGCTCAGATCGGGATGCCTTTCATAAATGAATAATAAAATTGTTTGCTCATCATGCCCTTTTCTTTATTAAACTGATGTCTCTGTATCAATTTCTCTGCGTACTGAAAAAGGAATTTCGAAAATTCATTCCCACTTAGTGGCATTAAAAGGCTGTCTAACATTTTCACTTGGTTATATAAAGCTTCGTCTTCCGCTTCAGAAAACGTACTTTTTTATGTACCCATATCAGGTTCCATTTCTACCTCCTTTCCTGAAGACAGTAATTTCAGTCTGTCACCTAACATGCTTTTAGGGACGCTAAACTGCTCACACTCTTACCTAACGCTCAATTTATCCCGTCTTCATTAACAGCTAATTTCATGTTCTCCTCTGTCCAATTTCCTCTTTTCTTCCCCATATTTATCTGCAAAAAAGGAAAGTATTGGCAATGAACCTACAAATAACTTTGATACTGGCTGCTGCAAGCTTGTGTGATATTGAGTTCCTTACGTGAAAAACTGAAAAAATCACCATAACACGTGTAAAGAAAATCAGTGCCATCCTTCATATGATAAATAATAAAGAATGCTGGAAATTATATTTCACTCACCAGTATTGCAGTAACAGGTTCACAAGATTATGTTAGTGCAGGCAGAAGCAGGTAAAAAACGGGAAATCCTCTAACACGTGTTCACTTCTCGGTTCACGGAAATAGAATGGTCCCTCTCAGGCCTCCCTGGAAGGAACCTGTTACTACCTGTACAAAAGTTGCTGCAGCACTGTACTGGAAACCCCAAGCTGATGCTGTCCAAAACTGAGTGCCGTCCGATACCGGGGTACCTTCACCCATATATACACACACACACACACATACATATACTATCCTATCGTTGCTGTTGATCCTGACTACGATATCACTCAGTGCTTCATGAAACTTGTCAACTTCATCCTCATCTGCACCCTCACATGTTGAATACACTGAGACAATTCTCGTCCTAATTCCCCCAACTGCCCAATCTACCCAATTTCTTTTATGTTCGGATCAGTTGATATTTTCAAAATCTTTTCTACAGATTATCAAAAATTATGTTTGAAGTTTTCTGAATGACTTTGAACATGACAGGTTATTTACAAGAAATGAACTTAATGTAACCTAAAGTACTTGGGCTATATACAAATGATTAAGCCTAAATATATAATCTAACCTATATTACATGGAGAATTTTTTTTTAGTCATACACATAACCTAACTTTTTTCAAGGTATGTACTATATTCTTGGATTAGTTTTTCTTGTTTTTAATTAATTTGCAATAGGGTACTGCACTAACCAGATTTAGTGCAGATGGAAGAAAAGGAAAACGAGGTGTCCATGGCAGAAAAGTGGGCCGCTAAAAGAATGAAACGAGGCAAGGCAGCTGGAATTGATGAGGCCACCATAGAAATGATAATAGCAGCAGGAGCAGTTGGTCTACAGTGGTTGTGTGGTGTCTTCAGAGTGATATGCAGAGAAAAGAAGGTTCCAAAATAGTGGACAAAAGGGGTCATTATACTGATTTTCAAGAAAGGAGACAGGAAGCAATGTGAAAATTGCAGAGGAGTGACACTGATACATCATACAGCTAAGATCCTTGAAAGAATCTTGGATAAATGAATAAGAGACAGAGTAGAGGGAAAATTGGCAGAACACCAGTATGGATTCAGAAGAGGCAGGTCCATGTCTGACCCAATATTTACATTGCATCAAATGGTGGAAAGGTATTGGGAATATGGAAAGGACATGGTAGTAACATTTCTAGATATTGAAAAGGCATATGACAGTGTTCCAAGGAATTTGGTATGGACAACATTGACAGAGGCACAGATTGGGAATGAAACAATGCAGATGGTAATAGCATTGTATCAAAATTGCAAAAGCTGTATTAGAACCAAAGTGGGTCAAACTGAATGGTTCAGAGTTGAGACAGGCCTATGACAGGGAAGTGTATTGTCTCCCTTACTCTACATTATCATCATGGATAGAATTCTACATAATATCAAGGACAAGATGATGGCCGAGCAAGTCAAGTCTATGCTCTTTGCTGATGACATTGTAGTTTGGGGAGATAACGAAGAGGAAGTACAGACACAAGTTGAATTATGGAATGAAGAGAGAAGAAATTCTGGAATGAAAATTAGTACTGCGAAAAGCAAGACTTCGATCATGACGGGAGGTAACAGAAATTCCAGGGGAGTGGTAAAAATAGGAAATGAACCTCTTGAAGTAGTGAAAAATTTTAAATATTTGGGCAGCATGATGTCACAAGATGGAAATTTGGATGGTGAAATTGATTTAAGAGTACAGCAATCTGCAAGTTTCTACCAGTGTGTGAGACACATTGTATGGAAGAAAGTTGTGCTAATGAAGTGTAAGAAGGTTTTATACTCGTCTTATTATAAACCTATACTGACCTATGCTTCAGCAGCCTGGAACATTGGCTAAGGGGAACCAAAATAAGATACAAGCAGCTGAAGTGAGGCTCTTGAGGAGCATACAGGGAAAGACAAGATAAGATAGAATACGAAATGAGGAAATAAGGAGAAGTGTGGGAGTGTGTAAACTTCAAGAAGAGATTGTTATAGCAAAGCTAAAATGGTTTGGACACATGATGAGAATGCCAGGAAAAAGAATACCAAAGAGAACATTCATGGATACAAAGATTGGAAAGAGGCCTAGGGGACATCCTAGAATGAGATGGAGGAGCTCTGTTGTGGACTGTATTGCAAATAGAGGAGTCAATAGCCATAAAGTACTAGAAGAGGAATGGTGAAAAGATCGAGTAAGGTGGAGTACTTTGGTACACTTCCCTACCCAGAGAGAATCGAGAAAATGGAGTGGATGAAGAAAAGAGAAGAAAAAGAAAGGTACTGTAGATCCCTGTAACTAAAGAAACCATACGCCTAATATATTTTGAAATGTTTTTAAAAATGTTATGAAATATCTTAGGTTAGTATTGTGAATTGCTGGATACGCCCTCTGTTTTAATAATGATGGTTTAACCTGTCATTTCAATATCTGAATAATGGTCCAGTCCTGAGTGTCTACTGTGTATTAAAATAGATACTGGCTCTGAATTGATCAGGTCATTAAATACACTGTTGAGTCACATTATTATGATCAACAGGTGATACACAGATATCCATGTACAGAACAGACAGATGCTAGACAGGCTGGGATTTATTCAATAAGGTGATAGTAGGTTGTCATTGGTACCTGCAGCTGTACTGCCTACAATGTATCCCTCGGCTGCTGTGGTGTGAATGGTGGAGGATCCACAGAGCGAACATGATAATAGAGGTAGTTCCACAGATGTTCAGTTGGGTTCAAGTCTGGAGAACTGGGGGCCAGGAAAATACTTGGAAGTCATGATCATGATTTTCCATCAACTCTCAGACATTTCTATTTGTGTAACATGCTAGTTGTCTTGCTAGAAGATCTTATCAATCCCTGGAAGGCAATAAACCTACATTGGTGGGTATATGTCATCTGCAAATATGGATTAATAAACATATCAGTCAAGTGTACCTTCCATATGGATGAGTGGTCCCTGAGAACACCATGAAAACACTTGCCAGACCATAATGCTGCCACCACCAGCTTGTGTTCTGTCGGCAATCATTGTAGGGTGTTTGTTTTCCGCTTTTTCTCATCTGACATGCCATTAACTTCCATCCATTTGTAAAGCAGAAAATAGGTCTGATCTGGGAAGGCAACACTTCACTAATCAGCTGGGATCCAATTCTGATACTGTTGTGGAATATGAAGCTTTACTGAATATTTTGCTTCCCACTGGCGTTCGTTTGGCCATTTTTCTTCCATACTTAACATCTCTTCGGCATGTTCTTTATGTAATCAACAAGACCTAATAAGCTGAAAGTTTATTCTAAGTATGATACGGTTGTGAAAATTAAATACTCAGTTGTCAGAGTGTCACTGGCAGTAGGGTCTAATCCACTACTACGGCAGCCACCTGGAAATACGGCCAATGACACTGATCAGATACATAACAAACACCCAGTTTACTTTAAAATAACACATATTACATCTGGATTACAAAATATTTTTTATTTATTTACATACTAAGTGAAAAGGTGTTTCTATTTTCAAAAGAATTTTGTTAAAAAATTATTTCTATTATGTTCTGATCAGGTGCGACAGGCTTCGGCAGCTGGCACATTTCCTATCCTCGCCGCTAGATGGGGGCTTCATTCATCCAATCTCTGACCCGGTCAAATGACTGGAAACAGGCTGTGGATTTTCATTTTTTATGTTCTGATCAGATGATATTTTGAGACTCTTTTCTATGGGTTATCAAAAATTAGGTATATTTAAAGTTGATATCTGTGACTGTTGGTACTGCAATCTGAAACTGATACAGGTTCTTTGGATTATTTTTTATTTATTTTGCATCTTGTTATTCTTTATGGTTTTTTAACCCATTCCCGTCCAAAGACAGATCTCTCCGTTCCGGCTCTCGACCGCACTCCGGTACAAAAACGGATCTCTCCGTCCGCACGTAGTGTTTATTTCTGGACCCGCTCCTAGCTGGTTTCCTTTGTGAAAGGGTTTGATATTAGTAAGGTAACCTCTTGACAGATGTAAGCACTATTTTATTTCATTGATGTATTCGATAAGCACTCATGTGCAGTTATTCTGTGGAAAGAATGACTTGTATCTTAGCAACCTCATCGTAAGTGAAATCATGGCTGCCTCCAAGTTGAGTGACAAAGCGATTATAAGGGAATTTTTAGAAGAGAGTGACATTGATATAGAAATAAGCAACGAAGAATTTAGTGGCAATGGGAGTAGTGAAAGTAGTTCGTGTGACAGTGACGTGAGCGCTGATAGGAGTGAACAAAGTGCTGTTTTGCCGTCAAGTATGTCACTGAATTTTAGGCCTACAACTGATGCTACACCAACGGCTTCTAATCATATTTTACACGATAGGGAATGGAACTGGGAGCACGAGTGTAATACTCCATTCATACATTGCAACTGGTGTAATAAATGGTGTTGCTGTAAAGCATGCTTTTTCAGTGTCGGTGATAATATCATGTAAAGTAATGAAAATAAATGGTGCACCAAGGCACAAATATGTTCAATTCAATGGTACGTGAATAGGTTAATAGTGAATAAACGCGGCTATGCACAAAACATTTTTTGGTCCTTGAAAAGCCAGATTGTTGTGGAACTGGGTTAGAACTTTGAGTTTGGAGATCATTTGTACATTACTAGGACAATGTTGGACAGTATCAAGATTTTCAAGTGATTATTGATAAACCATTAAATCTTTTGTGATATGTGTGTGCAATGAAGCTTTGAGAGATTGAATCATTGTGTGATTTTAATCCTGTGATACAATCATTGATCTCAGTATATTGATAGAGTTCTCCAGGAACAATGACCTCTAGTGCGGAATTGAACGAGTGGCCAGCGCTATACCAGAAATTGTTTGAACGAGCTTATGCAGAGCCATCTGTGTCAGACATCTGTAGCAGTTGTATTAGCACTGAATACATGAATCAACCTGGTTAATTCCTTGCTTTTAGTACTGTTTCTTCTCTACAATGGAAGGAGCCCAGAAGAGAACCCTGATTAAAAGATGAGCTCTCATGCATTTTCATGATATGTTTAAAAGTTTAGTAATTGATAATGATGCCCTGACAGCTATTCAGATGTACCACTATATATTGTCATGCCTATCAGATGATCTATATATGTTGGTAGAGAAATACCAGTTACACAGAATAACTTCATATTAGATTGGAAATTGATGTACAACTGATACAACAACCGTAGGCTGATTATGAATGTGCATGTGAGACGGTTATCATTGCCTTCTGCCAAGACTGATCATCCAATGGAGCTGAGGGCACTAATAAACCAAACGTTCCATTATGTAAGTGCCATTGAAGTAATGATGATCCAAACCACTTTGCATGAAATTATAATGTCGCATTACTGTACATTTTCGAACGACTTAGTGTTAGTTTAAGAAAACAATGGGAGGTCAAAACCTCAGGCCAACCCTATCCTTGGCTGAAAGAACTAAGGGCCGATGACCTAGATGTTAGGCCCCTTTAAACGCCAAGCATCATCATCATGAAAGAACTAATATAATTCCTTGAATGTAGTTCTTAAACTTTAGAACTAGTTAGTACTAATAAACTAATGAATGAGAGACAAACCCAAGGAACCAGATACAGCAGTAGTACGAAGGAAAAGTATAAGGCAAGCCTTTGACCACATCATCAAAGTGTGACCTATGTTATGATTCTTCTTCTTCTTCTTCTTCTTCTTCTTTTTCTTCTTCTTCTTCTTCTTCTTCTTCTTCTTCTTCACGGGGCCTATAAATATTAGTTCCTAATTAGCATCAACCTCTAAGATCTTTGGCTACCATGTTTTTCCTTCATTCCCACCTAGATATACCTGCTCCCTTCACAAAGCTGCAGGTTGTTCTTATTGGGTCTTCTTGGATTTTTTCTCTCTCTCATCACCTGGTAGTCCTAGAGTGGAGATTCTAATTCTACCCAGCGCCTCACATTCGAAAAGTATGTGTTCAGCCGATTCCTCTGCTTCATTGCATTTCCTACATATGTTGTCTCTTATTACCCCAATTCTATGTAGGTGTTTTTTCAGATGTCAATGTCCTGTCAACAGTCCTACTACCCATCTTATATTTTCTCTGCTGAGTTTCAACAGTTCTTTAGTATGCTTCTTGTTTGGTCCTTTTATCGGTTCCTTTGCAAGCATGCATCCTAGAGTATTTTTCCATTTTTCGATTTGTTTCTTTTGTACCCATTTTCCTATGTAGTGTCGGGCTTGTCCATAGGAAATCCCGCATACAGGTTCTGGGCCTACAAAATGTATTTCTGCCCCTTCCCTGGCCAGTTTATCTGCCTTTTCATTTCCTTCTATACCCGCATGCCTTGGTTTGTTTGTCCAACCCTTGTCCCGTTTCCCTACGGGGTCGGGAATGAGGTGAGATGAATTTGTCGTGGCGGTTTTTTATGACCGGATGCCCTTCCTGACGTCAACCTCATCAGAGGAGTTAATGAGAGATGAAATGAATGACGTGATATATGATAGTAGGGAGAGGGTGAAACCCGGTGCCGGCACATAGCCTACTCCTGTCGAATAGCACCAAGGGGTCTGCTCAAGGCTTAACGTCCCCATCCGACGGACGAATCACCATCAACAGCGTCATATGCCCTCACTCCATATGAGCACTGCGGAGAGGTTTGGAATTTAATCCAGGCTTTTGGCACGCAATCTAGTGATTAGAAATTGTATACCACCACCTCCCCTACCCTGTCGGCCAACATTCTGATGGTGAAAATTTTTTCGACCAACGGGACTCGAACCGGCTAACCTCGGTGTTAGACCGTTTTTAGACTTCAGCGCCTTAACGATCATGGCCACCAGGCGGGGACCCGCATGCCCTGGTAACCATATTATTTTGACAATGTTGTACTTTGAGAGCTTCAGGAGAAGTGAGTGGCAATACCAGACAATTCTGGATATTATCCGGACTGCTTGTAGTGCCTTAATGGCCGCTTGGCTGTCCGAAAAAATGAATATGTTCTTATTCCTATTAATTTTTTTCAGATTTTCTTCAAGACATGTCGTGATAGCTATCATTTCAGCTTCAAAGACTGTAGTGTGTATGCCCAAGCTCATCTGGATTGATCTCTCAGGTCTTCCCCCATTGATCTCTCCTACTGTGCCATCCACAGTCTTTGAGCTGTCAGTCCACCACACTATATCTTCTTTTTCAGTATTCCATTTGTTGATATCCCAGTCTTTTTTTATTATCTGGGTCTCAAGCGGTTTTTTCCAAGTTGAACTTTGGTATCATATGATCAGAAGGCATGTGTAGAACTTCCTCTGTTATTACTCTATTATTACTCTGTTAATTTTTGCAGTGTCCTAGATTGGGTCTTTGTACATTCCAGCACTCTGATTGTGCCATTCTATATTAACTCATTCTAGCCTGTCCTTTTATGAAATTGCATAGTGATGGGATATCCAGTAAAGTATTCAAGGCATCTGTCAGTGTTGTTCTCATAGCCCCAGTTATGGCTATGCATGCCATTCTCTGTAGGCTATCCAATCTACTGCTGACTTTTCCTTGACTTACTTTCTGCCACCAGATGATTGCAGCATAGGCCATCAGTGGTCTAAGATCATTGTGTATATCCACATTACCATTGATAGTATTAGGCTCCAAGTCTTCCCAACGGCTCTTTTGCATGCATACAGCAAGTTCTTGGCCTGGGTTATGTTCCTTTCTATATATGGATTCCAGGTTAAATTTTTATGTAACACTTCACCTAGGTGCAGTGCCTGTTCTTGCATATCTATATATATAAAATAGCTTGTCCTGACTGACTGACTGACTGACTGACTGACTGACTGACTGACTGACTGACTGACTGACTGACTGACTGACTGACTGACTGACTGACTGACTGACTGACTGACTGACTGACTGACTGACTGACTGACTGACTGATTCATCATCGCCGAGCCAAAACTACTGGACATAATGAAATGAAATTTTGGGGATACATTCATATTAAGATTTAGGTGCTCGCTAAGAGAGGATTTTTGGATATTCCATCGCTAAGGGGGTGAAAAGGGGGGTGACTTTTTAAAACCAGTGTATCTATATCTCAAAACTTTGAAAGTTTACAGATGTAAAAATTGGTATTTAGAATCTTCATTAAAAATAAAGAAACATGTATTTTTTTGTTTTTGGAAAATCCCAATAGGAAAGGTGGAAAGGGGTGAAAAATTGGTTGAATGCATTTAATGAGGATACGTATATCTCAGAAACTGAAGATATTACAGACCTGAAAAATGGTGTTTTGGATCTCCTTTAAAAATAAAGAAACACGTATTTTTTTGTTTTTGGAAAATCCAATTAATGGGGGGGGTGAGAAGGGGGTGAATTTTTAAAATTAGTGTTTCTATATCACAAAACTTTTAAAGTTTATAGGTGTAAAAATTAGTATTTAGAATCTCCTTTAAAAATAAAGAAACACATATATTTTTGTTTTTGGAAAATTCCAATAGGAAGGGTGGAAAAGGGTGAAAATGTGTTGATTGCCTTTAATGACGCTAAATATGTTTCAGAACCGGAAGATATTACAGACCTGAAAATTGGTATTTGGGATCTACTTTAAAATAATAAAGAAACAGGTATTTTTTGTTTTTGGAAAATCCAAATAATGGGGGGTGAAAAGAGGGGTTTATTTTTAAAATTAGTGTATCTAAATCTTAAAATTTTAAAAATATACAGATGTGAAAATTGGTATTTTGAATCCCCTTTAAAAATAAAGAAGCATGTATTTTTTGATTTCGGAAAATCCCATTAGGAGGGGTGTAAAAGGGTGAATAATGGGTTGAATGCCTTTAATGAGGATACATATATCTCAGAAAGTGAAGATATTACAGAACTGAAAATTTGTATATGGGATCTCGTATAAAAATAAAGAAACACGTATTTTTTGTTTTCGGAAAATCCAATTAATGGCGGTTAAACCGGAGTGACGTATGTGGGTGAATTTTTTGAAAGAGAATATCTACAGAATATCTGAGTAACCTAGAATGTTACAGACGTAAAAAGTGATATTTGGAATCTCCTGTAAATGTAAAGAAACATAGGCGATTTGTTTTTGGAAACTCCTCTTAAGGGGAACTAAAAAGGGGGTGAAATTTTAAAATGAGAATTTATACAGTATATCTCAAGGAACTTAACATGTTACAGAAGTGAAAAATGGTATTTTTATCTCTGTAAAAATAAGGAAACGTGTATTTTTAGTTTTCGGAAATACCACTTGGGTGGAGGGGGGGGGTAAAGGTGACTGAATATGGTGTTGAATTCTTTTAATGAGGCTACTGTTATCTCAAAAATGAAGATGTTACAGATGTGAAATTTGATATTTAGTATCTGCTTTAAAAGTAAAGAAGCTCTAATTCTCGGAAAATCCTATGAATGGGGGGGGGGGGGGGGGGTGAGGTTGAGGTGAAAGAATTGAAAGATTAATTGACTTAATTGTTTGAGAATACTTACATCTAATAAAAACTAAAGTTGTTAGGGCCTACAGACGTGAAAATTGGTATTTGGATCTCCTTTAAAAACAAAGAAAAGCCCGTTTGGGAGGGCAATCATCTTGGGGGGCGGGAGTGAAAAGGACTTGAATTCCTTTCATGAGGACAGATAAATCAAAAACTGAAAAAGTTACAGTCATGATAATTGGTATTTAGAAGATCCTTTACTATTAAAGAAACAAGTATTTTTTTGCCGGAAAATTCACTTGAGGGGGGGGGGAGTGTGAAAGTGAAAAAAAGTGAATTATTTTAATCTCGATACTGAAGGTAATACATGTAACCAATGTTGTTTGGAATCCCCTTTAAACATAAAGAAACACGCCTTCTTTTAGTTTTTTTGGGGGGGGGGTAAAAAGTTAACGGCGGTGGGGTGTAAAAGGAGTTGAGACCAATTGATTTTACTGTTCATAATGTATTTATAAGGAGCCTCCGTTGCTCAGGCGGCAGCGCGCCAGCATCTCACAGCTGGGTTCCGTGGGTCAAATCCCGGTCTCTCCATGCGACATTCGTACTGGACAAAACGGAGGTGGGACAGGTGTTTCTCCGGATACTCCAGTTTTCCCTGTCATCATTCATTCCATCAACACTGTCCAATATAATTTCATTTCATTTCATTTGTCTTCCATTAATCATTGCCAGAGTGGAGTGCGACAGGTTTGGGCTGCCGGCACAATTCCTACTGTCGCCGCTAGATGGGGGCTTTATTAATTCCATTCCTGACCCTGTCGAATGACTGGAAACAGGCTGTAGATTTTCGATGTACTTATTCTGATCATAAACCGATCATTTTTATCTTTCCTGGGTTTGTTTTCAAGAGCCATGTTTTCCTTCGGAGAATGTTCTTAGATTACAGTAGATTCTCCTGGCATATAAATAAAAATTTAAACACATTTGAAATAAACGATAGGAATGAGATTGATCGTCCAATTTTTCACCTCTACAATAAGGTCAATAATGCACCGAAGTATGTCATTCGTATGGCCAGAAATCCCCCACACTTGCCTACGCGCGACAATGGTGCTGGTCACATTCTCAACAATGACAATGGCAGCAGATGTAAGTTACCGCCAAGTAGCGGTCTTGCATCTTTCTGTTGGGTCCAGAACATCTATAATAATAATAATAATAATAATAATAATAATAATAATAATAATAATAATAATAACAATAATAATAATAATAATGTCAAATGTGCGGACCGCGCTGGAAACGGGTCCTGGACGGGTAATGACTAAGAATGCAGTCCGGTCGCGGTTTCAGTACCGCCAAGGCACCCAAGACGACACCACGCCTGTTCTCCTGAAGGATTTGTTCCATATTAAAAATGCTTATAGGAAAAGATGGCAAAGATTTAGAGATCCAAGTGACCGGGTAGAATACTTGGACCTAGCCCGGGAAAGAAAGATTGAAAAATGGGAGGAAACTTGCCGTAATCTATTAGAAAACTAGTCAGATCGCGAATTTTAGCGGATTCTCTCAGAAAAAGAGTCAGATTGCGAATTTCGGCGGATTATATATAAAACAATAAGCATTCAAATATAAATTTTAGTAGAATACCGTAGCAAAGCACGGGTATCTAGCTAGTATATATATATTTCCCTCTAATTTTCTCCTTCTTGTAAAAGGGACCACACTTATCTTGTTTGGGTTGACTGATAGTTGTTCTTCCCGACACCAGTTCTCCACAACGTTGAGTGATCTTTGCATGAGGTCCTGGATAACACTCATCACCTTAGCTCGTACCACAATCACTAGGTCATCTGCGTATCCTTGTGTATAGAAACACTTTTCATTGAGCATAGCTATGATTTGGTTCACCACGAGGTTCCACAGCAGAGGTGAAAGAACTCCTCCCTGAGCACAACCTCAGGTGGCCCTAACCGTCAGCGTTTCTTCAAACAGGGTTGTTTTTATCTTTCTTCCGTCTAACATGGATTTAATCCATTTGACGATGGTTTTACACATCTTGCTGTTTTCTGCCGCCAGTGCAATTTCTTTATATTCTAGGCTTTCCTCTAGTTTTAAACCACCTGGTGGAGTGCTGCTTCAGTGGATATGCCAGGTCTATATGCAAAATGATTTTCTTGTAATGTTGAGTTCAGTTGCACCGTTCTTCAGATACATTTATCCAGAATTTTCTCCATTGCTTTCAGCATGAAAGAGGTTAAACATAATGGTCTGTATGCTTTGGCTTGGGCATAGTTTGCCCTTCCAGGCTCCAGAGCCTTTATAGGGTGAAATGTGTTGATTGCCCATTTTACATGGTTGTGTTTTATTATTCTGTTGGCACAGTTCCAGTCTGCTCTTCGAGCTCTGGTCTCTGTTCCAACCGTTTCTTCTTCTGTCTTCTCCTCAGCCTCAGGAAAGTGACACGCCATTAGCATCTCCAGCGTGTCCTTCCCCGCCTGAGTAAACGACCCATCTGGTTTCTCCAGTGTTCCCACCTGATTTATATGGGTTCTTTAAGAACCTTCTGGAGTCTTGCTGTTTCAGTGTGTGATTCTACTTTCTCACAGAACAGTCTCCAAGATTTTCTTTTTGCTTTCCGTATCTGTAGGTTATGCTCAGTGAGTTTCCTATGATATATGTCCCACATACCATTTCTAGATGATATTCTATACAACTTCCTAACTTTTTTTTTCTTTCTTCATTTTGACTAGTTTCTTGTTCCACCACCTTACTTTTTTGGTGTTTTTCTTTTCCCTGAGAGGACAGTTGTCATGGAATGAGTCTATAATGGACTCTTCTAATAGTTCCACTGCCTCATCCAATTCTTTCTGTCCTCTAACATTAGTTGGAATTATTTGTACAGCCTTCCCTAGAACTTCTCTGTATCTATCCCAGTTAGTTCTTTTTTTGTCTCTGTACCTCTCATTCCCACATAGTCTCGCATCTATTGCAAATTGGATGTGCTGGTGATCTGCCAATGATGGTTCCTCCAGCACCTTCCAGTCTTTAATAAAGTTTGCAATATGCATAGTGCTTAGTGTAATATCTATTACCTCCCTATGATTTTGATTTATAAATGTAGGCTTGTTTCCTAGGTTTAGTATCATCAACTCAGTTCCAGTAATAAACTCTAGTAAAGACTTGCCTCTTGCATTGCAGTTCCTGCTTCCCCATGCCATGTATTGTGAATTTGCATCTGCTCCAAGGACTAGATGTTTGCCTCTCTTCTTTGCGTTGCAAATTAGGTTCTCAACTTCTTCTGATGGGGGCAGATTAGTTGAGTCATATGGGAGGTATGCAGAGCCTATGGTTATTTCTCTGGGACCATCCCAATTTCCAAGTTTTATCTTGGCCGCCACTAAGTCCTTTGAACAATGTTCCTGCAGCAGAAGGCATTTTAGTTTTCTGCTAACAAGTAAATATATTCTAGGCATATTCGATGTAGTATCGTACATTAGCTTACCTCCAGATTCCGCCAGTCCTGCTACTCTGCCCTTAACTACCCATGGCTCTTGTATAAGAGCCACATTGATAGCCTCGGACTTGAACTTCCTGACGAAATTGGCCACAGCTGATTTTTTATGTTGTAGGTTGGCCTGTAGAACTGTCAGTACCATCTTGACCAATGCTAAGTTTTATTTTTCCCTTAATTACTTGAAATTTGATCTGCCCAAGTCCAAGCTTGGTCATAAGGCCTAGAGCTCTTCAAAATCTCTTTCATTAAGGGCCAAAACAATTGTCCTTCCTGTGTTATCAGTAGTTGTTTCATTCAGCACTCTCCGCTATTTTGTTGGAAGTTTGGTGTCATGCTGATGTATCCTGACAAGCACATCACGAACCTTTATCTTGTCAAATGGAGGAGGAAACTTGGAGATGACCTTTGTAGTATTCAGCACCTTCTTGGCTTTTGCCACCTCCAAATTCTCCCTTTTCCAAGGGTTGCAATTGGCCACTGTCTGCTCCAGCCAGCTGTTAGTTTCTGGATTTGCACAGATCAGTACCATTGCTCCACTTTCCAGCCTTGGAGACTCAAGGAAGCGTGGAAGGCATCCGTCCGACAGCAGTTTCATTTGTGTTATCAGAGCAGATGAAAGTTCCTTCACGTCTTCCTTCTTCAGTTTCCCACCCGGAAAGGTTTTAATAATAATAAATTATGTTATTTGCTTTATGTCCCACTAACTACTTTTACTGGAAAGGTTTTAGGTATTATTGCTACCTTGATTGAAGTTAGTCTTTCTGAAAAGGACATGACCCTCTCTTCTTTCTGTTTCTTGGCAGGCGGTTTTGTATCCGAACTTGATGGCGTACTATCCCCTTACCTTGGCCTTTTGGGCGTTGTCGGAGGGATATCCTCTTTGCAAGTGATAAAAATCATTGCTATCCGTATTGAAGATACTGAATGTAGGATGCTAAAAGGTTAGTTTTTTCCACCTATTCAATATATATAAATTTTATAAATTAGGAATTTATTATTGATTCCACTTGAGACATATTTCGCCCTTCATTGAGGGCATCATCAGTCATAATATCACCTCAAGGTAAAAAATCAGGTAACTGGTTAGTAGTTGACATGTACAAATTAATACATATTATTAATACAATTACAAAAATTAAGAATGGGAAATAGTTGTACAAAAGCGATGGTTGAACATATAGGTTTATAGATGAAAAGTCAGCACCAATGCCTAAAATTAACATAGTAGAGTTCGGCAGTGGTGCTCTGGAGAAACAGTTGACGCAATCATAGGAAAATAAAAAGTTAAAAAATATTTACATTAAAACCATTAAGGGAGAAAAGGATTTTTTAACTTTTTATTTTCCTATGATTGCGTCAACTGTTTCTCCAGAGCACCACTGCCGAACTCTACTATGTTAATTTTAGGCATTGGTGCTGACTTTTCATCTATAAACCTATATGTTCAACCATCGCTTTTGTACAACTATTTCCCATACTTAATTTTTGTAATTGTATTAATAATATGTATTAATTTGTACGTCAACTACTAACCAGTTACCTGATTTTTTACCTTGAGGTGATATTTTGACTGATGATGCCCTCAATGAAGGGCGAAACATGTCTCAAGTGGAATCAATAATAAATTCCTAATTTATAAAATTTATATGTATTGAATAGGTGGAAAAAACTAACCTTTTAGCATCCTACAGGGATATCCTCTTGCCGATCCCCTGTTCCTTGGCTTCTTCTTCCTCCAAGTTCCAGCCGCTATTTTTGCTTCCTTCCTTGCTCTCTTCCTTTCCTTGTAATATGCACTGTTACGAGGGGGTCTGTTGATTTGAAATCAGTTGATTTTCAATGCAGAAACCCTCAGTTCTGTCTCTGCGGTTTGCTTGTGGTAGCAGTCTGCTCTACTGGAGCTTCTGTTGCCATTTCTTGTTTTGAGTTGGCGACAGCCTGTCCAATTGGGTCTTCTGTCTCCATTTTTTCATCTTGGGCTGCTCCTAGATCTGCTCTACTGGAGCTTCCATGGCTTCCCTCGATGTCGGAGTTTTTGAAATTGGTTCTTTATAAGCATCCATATTTCAATCAACCATAGGGTTTTTGCCCCTTCTAGGGTCCTGAGCGTCGTTCTCACTATCCGTGGTGAGGCATACAACCAGGCATTGTCGTCCTGCAACTCAGGCTCTCCGTAGCAGAGACCACGCCGATCAGTCGTCCATCCAGCGGTCCGCCCCTGGCCCAAACCTAGCCAGGTTTGTTCCTCCTTCAGTAGGCCTACTCATGTTGTCTCCACTTGGCATTATCATGACTAAGTTCACAGCCATGACTTTCCCCCTAGGTTGGGATCGCCCCTTTCCCAACCCGCGGCTCATCCAGGTTACGTAGAGCAAAGTGATGTGTTGGTTGCAGCACCCCGCAGTGAGCTTTCTTCTCAGTCACCAGCCCCACTTCACCTGAACCACCGTATCACCCATGTGGAGGAACCATGAATGCCTCTCTAGCATGTATGGCCGAGGCCTCCACTTCCAAGCCTTGACTTGGGCTAGTAATAACTCCTCATCTCTTATTCCAGTGCTTAAAATTTAGGGATATGGAGGTTGATGACAAATTAGAATACGCAAAACGGCATAAATTTTGTTACAGTTGCTTGAAGAATGGTCGTCAAATCAGCCAGTTTCCTCTCAAAACAGCAAACTATGCAACAAAAGAATCATACTTTTGTATACAAGGATACGTGTAACATTTCCCGACAACAATCATATTGTTCTTTAACACATTGGACACGGCGCTCGTAGAAACTATGGGCGCACTAATTCATTGCTGCTGACGGAGCTCGAAGAATCTACAGGTACGATTTCACTGTAGCTAAAAAATTGTAGCTGCCATTTTAGCGAGCTGTGACTTCACTAGGATACTGTTGAATTCTCAGCTGTGAAATGGGCGGGAAAGTATGTACGGTACATGCGGACAGGAAGAGTGTGGGTTCGAGAGGCAGGCTTGTTTGTGTAATTCTTGTGAATATTTAGCATATCTAATTCAAGTGTACGAAATTTCGACCAACGAATCCATAATGGATGTGCTTATGGAAGACACAGCTTCTGAAAATGAGGATGAGAATAACAATTACACACTAAGTAAACATGATGATTTTGGTGCTTCAGGCTGGTAAATGCAGAAAATTAGCTAATTTCATATTGGTGTGAAGTGTAACATAGTTTTATATCGCTTTCTTGAAGTGGGTTCTGTAATACTGTTTTATACCACTTCCTAAAAATGTGGGTGTTTCCCGTGTACCTGCAGCAACTCGATGCAACCCCGCCATCAAACAAAGAACAGTAGGAATGCAAATTCCTGGTTGTAAACAAAGATATCAGTGCCAATTGACCAATTAGGTTAGAATCTGTATTAGTGTGTTTCAGTAGATGTGCCCACAAAGTCAGACTTCAAAATATTAACCAAATTGGCATCCATAGCTGCATCAGATTTTTTTCTTGTTTGTAAAACATATTATATTCATAAATTTATATTTAAAAATTGCTGCACTACTATGATAATTAAAACTCATTTTATTGTTGAGGAAAGTGTGATCTTTCTGTGCATTCCAAAAGTTGTTATAATCATGGCTTACCCTAGCATTGAAAAATTTTCAAAAACCATTTAAAATCATGTGATTTCTGGAGGGTAGCACATTCAAATATGGCTGTCTCCAATGTGTTAAAGGGAAATTACCACACCTGTGGAATGTTGCTATCTAATGCAGTCTGACATAAGTCAGAAAAAGCGTGCTGTCATAAGTTGTGTAGCAATTCATGACCCACTTCATACTAAGATGGAACATTTTTTGCAACAAGAAGAGTTTAAAGGTCATGCAATCTCTCAGGAGGAAAAACTTTGTGAGGAACATTTTATGAAGTACACAATTTGAGACAAAACAGGAAGATATACGGTGAAACTGCATTTTCAAATCCAGCTAGAGTAACTTGGAGATTTCTTCAACAATGCCATGCATTTTTGCAGAAATATGGAAAGGACACTGAAGCCCCAATAATCCATGAGGAAATCCTGTGTTGAGTTCGTGGATGAATATGCTGAATTACATCACATGGAACCCGCTGAAGAAATTTTGCAGAGTCAGTCACCCTACCACATGCCACATCACTCTGTCCTCAAGGAAGATAGTACAACCACAAAACTCTGTGCGGTGTTCAATGCGTCAGCTAAATCTACCAATTCCCTGTCATTAAATGACATTCTGATGGTAGGTCCAGCAGTAGAAGAAGTCTTGTTTCCCATTGTTTTATGATTTAGAATGCATGGGTCTGCTCTCACTGCTGATATTGTAAAATGTACAAAGGAATGAAGGTGCACCCAGAAGACCAAGATCTGCAAAGGATAATTTGGATAAGCTCATATCAAGAACCTATCAAAATCTGTAAATTGAAAACTCTGAAATATGGTACTGCAGTGGCTCCTTTTCTGGCAACCAGATGTCTTGTGCAGCTGGCTCACGATGAAAAAGAAATATATCCTCAGGCTGCCGAAATCCTGAATTTACGTGGATGATTTACTTACAGGAGCGGTCACAATTTGAAACACAGTTGAGTTGCAAAAGGAGTTGGTGAGATTGCTTCACAGTGGGGGTTTCACCCTTAGAAAATGGTGTGCCATCCACTCCAAGATCATTAAAGTCAAGAAACTAGCCTTTCATGAAGTATTCACAGTAAAGATGAACCCGTAAAAACCCTTGATTTGTTATGGCACTGATCGAGGGATCAAATCCAGTTTGTCACCTCTAAGCAAGCACAAATAAACAACAACTAGGACAAAACAGAAAATACTGGCCAATATAACTGCAGTATTATGACCCACTTAGCTTACTAGGTCCTGTCATAGTAAGATGCAAAATAATTCTTCAACATTTGTGGGAACTATGGGTTATTATCCCTCCCTTATGAACCATGTGACCTTGCTGTGATGGGAGAGGCTTGCACATCCAAATGAAGTAGATAGCGAAGCCGCAGGTGCAATCATATTGAATGGGTATCTGTCGAGAGACCAGACTAACAAATGGTTCATCAAGAGGGGAGTAGCAGCCTTTCGGAAGTTGCAAGGCCGGCAGTCTAGATGATTGAATGGTATGGCCTTGTAATAATACTCAACATGGTTTATCTGTGTTGATACTGCTACACGGCTGAAAGCAACGGTAAACTACAGCCGTAACTAACTCTTGAGGACATGCAGATCTCTCTCTGTATGAATGATGTACTGATAATTAGAGCCCTGCGCAGATATACAAAATAATATCCACATCCGCACTCCCTTCATCCGCGAATGGTTATCCGCATCCGCAAAATGGTTATCCGCAGATAATTTAAGTATTTAACTACAGTATATTACACCCAAGATATTGAAATGGGCAGATCAGTTAACATAATACAATAGGCCTGACACCTGGCACCAGAACCCCACAGTCACAGGTTCATGAGGGACTTTCTCTTGCAACAACTAACGACGTATTGACCTTTGTTGCTTACTTCCAATAACTGAAGACAGGAACCAGCCAGGCTTAGGTCAGATTTTCGGCTTTATGGTCTCAATGCTCTTTATATATCACTGTTCTCCCATACCAGTGTCATGGGTCGCCTAACCACAAGCAAAAACAAGAGTATACCTGAGTGAAAAATCAATAAACGTCATTATTTAGAAATTATCAGCAGAATTATCTGCACTGCCATTCAGTTTGAATCCGTCAAGACACTAACTTCATAGGGCTCTACTGATAATGGCTTCCTCCTGGGTAAAACATTCCAGAAGTAAAATAGTCCCCCATTCGAATCTCCATGTGGGGACTACACTAGAGGGGGCGATCATCAGAAAGATGGATACTGACATTCTGCTAGTCGAAGCATGGAATGTTAAAAGTTGAGTTCTTGTGGTAGGATAGATGTAGTTGGTATAAGTGAAGTACGTTTGCAGCAAGAACAGGATTTTTGGTCAGGCAACTACAGAATTATCAACACAAAATAAAACGGGGGAAATGCAGGAGTTGGTTTAATAATGAAAAAGAAAATAGGACAGAAGGTTAGCTATTACGACCAGCATAGTGAAAGGATTATTGTTGTCAAGATAGACACCAAGCCAATGACCACCACAAAAGTGCAGGTCTATATGCCTACTAGTTCAGCAGATGATGAAGAAATCAAAAGAATATATGAAGAGATAGAAGATTTAATACAATATGAAAAAGGTGACAAGAATCTGATTGTGGAGGGAGATTGGAATGTAGTGGTAGGCCAAGGAAGAGAAGGTAATACAGTAGGAGAATTTGGATTTGGACAAAGGAACGAAAGAGGAAGTTGGCTGGTTGAATTCTGCGCTGATCATAATTCAGTCCTTACTAATACTTGGTTCAAACACCACAAGCGATTGCTGTATATGTGGATGAGACCTGGAGACACTGGAAGGTATCAAATAAACATCATTATGATTATGAAGAGATTCAGAAACCAGGTGTTGGATTGCAAAACTCTCCCAGGAGCAGACATGGACTCTGACCACAGTTTGTTGGTCATGAAATGCCATCTGAAGTTAAAGAAATTGAAGAAAGGAAGGAATGCAAAGAGATGGGATCTAGGCAAGTTGAAAGAAAGAATGAGAGGGATTGTTTCAAGGAACATGTTGCACAAGGACTAAATGAAAAGGCTGAAGGAAACACAATAAGGGAGGAATGGACAGTCGTGAAAAATGAAGTCAGTAGGGCTGCTGAAGACATGTTAGGAAGAAAGGAAAGATCAAGTAAGAATCAGTTGATAACTTAGGAAATACTAGACCTGATTGATGAACGACGAAAATACAAGAATGCAAGAAATGATGAGGGCAGAAAAGAATATAGGTGATTAAAGAATGAAGTAGATAGAAAGTGCAAGATAGCTAAGGAAGAATGGCTGAAGGAAAAGTGCAAGGATGTTGAAGGTTGTATAGTCCTGGGAAAGGTAGATGCTATATACAGGAAAATCAAGGAAACCTTTGGAGAAAGGAAATCTAGGTGTATGTATATTAAGAGCTCAGATGGAAAACCACTTCTAGGGAAAGAAGACAAAGCAGAAAGATGGCAGGAACATATCCAACAGTTGTATCAAAGTAAAGACATAGATATGGCTCTGGAACAAGAAGAGGCTGTTGATATTGATGAAATGGGAAACCCAGTTTTGAGGTCAGAATTCAACAGAGCTGTGAGAGACCTAAATAGGTACAAGACACCTGGAATTAGTTGATGACATTCCCTTTGAATTACTGAGTGCCTTAGGAGAAATCAGCATGGCAAGATCATTCCATTTAGTGTGTAAGATGTATGAGAAAGCAGAAGTGCTGCCCGATTTTTGGAAGAATATTATTATACCTATTCCCAAGAAAGCCAGTGCTGACAAGTGTGAAAACTACCACACCATTAGTTTAGTATTTCATGCCTGCAAAATTTTAACATGTATTATTTACAGACAAGTTGTAGCTGAGTTGGGAGAAGATCAGTTCATCTTCAAAAGAAATATAGGAACACGTGAAGCAATCCTGACATTACGTCTGATCTTAGAGGATCGAATTAAGTAGGATAAACCCATGTACATGGTGTTTGTGGATTTAGAAAAAGGCATTTGATAATGTTGATTGGACCCTATCTGAGATTCTGAAGGTGATTGGGATCAGATACCGAGAATGAAGAATTATCTGCAATCTGTATAAAACTCAGTCTGCAGTGATAAGAATCGGGGGTTTTGAAAAAGAAGTAGCAATTCAGAAAGGAGTGAGGCAAGACTGCAGTTTGTTCCCCCCCTCCTTTCAATGTTTACATAGAGCAGGCAGTAAAGGAAATCAAAGAGGAATTTGGAAAGGGTATCACAATCCATTGAGAGGAAATCTAAACCCTGAGATTTGCCAATGATATTGTTATTTTATCTGAGACTGCAGAAGATCACAAGAAGTTGCTGAATTGTATGGACGGAGACTTGTGTAAGGAGTACAAGATGAAAATAAATATGTCCTAAACAAAAGTAATGGAGTGCAGTCGAACAAAGTCAGGTGATGCAGGTAATATTAGATTAGGAAATGAATTCTTAAAGGAAGTAGATGAATATTCTTACTTGGGTAGTAAAATAACTAACAATGGCAGAGGTAAGGAGGACATAAAATACAGACTAGCATAAGCAGGGAAGAGCTTTCTTAAGAAATTTTCTCACTTCAACCATTGATATAGGAATTATAAAGCTGTTTCTGAAGACTTTTGTCTGGAGCGTGGCATTTTATGGAAGTGACACATGGACGATAACTAGCTCAGAAAGAAGGAGAATAGAAGCTTTTGAAATGTGGTGTAACCGAAGAATGCTGAAGGTGATATGGATAGATTGAATCACGAATGAAGAAATACTGAATCGAGTTGGTGAGGGGAGATGGATTTGGCTAAATTTGATGAGAATAAGAGATAGAATGATAGTACACATCTTAAGACACCCAGCAGTTGGTTTTCGAGGGAAGTGTAGGCAGTAAGAACAGTAGGGGTACACCAAGGTATGAATATGACAAGCAGATTACAGCAGATGTAGGGTGCAGTAGTTACGTAGAAATTAAAACGTTAGCACAGGATAGGCTGGCATGGAAAGCTGCATCAAACCAGTCTATGGACTGATGACTCAAGCAGCGTGAGTAATCTGGGATGAAGCATTATGTGATTAGCTCCAATAAAAGTGGCTGCAAATAAGGAATACACTTTCATTTCTTAATGATATACACATTCCTCGTTATGTGCTCGGAAAGAGTAATAACACCTGCACAGAGCTCATGGATTTTCAGGTGCTTTAGAGGAAGCCTATGGTGCTTGCATTGGCTTGCGGTGGGTATACATTAAATGAAATGCAATTGTTTCATTTTAACTGCAAAATCTCGAGTAGCACCATTGAGAAAAATATCCTTGCCACATCTTGAACAGTGTGGTGCCTTACTCCTAGATATGTTAATGAAGAAAGTGAATACATTAAGCAAAGACAGAGCAGAACGTGAATTCTATTGGATTGATTCTAATATAGTCTTAGCTTGAATAGCTGGACCCCTAGCTCATGGAAGACATGTGGGAAATTGTGTTTCTGGAATACAAGAGCTGTCTGATACAAAACAACTGGAGACATGTTCCTACTGAAGATAACCCTGCCGACATCATTTGAAGAAGAGTTAATCCTCAAAATTTGAAGCTAACTCATCTATGGTGGGCTTAATGGACCTCATACCACTTGGCAAAAATCACAAGAAACTGAAGCAAAGGAAGTCCCAGAGAGAAAACATGCTAATGTCAGTCTACTTTCCATGCATTTGCCATGGGAACACCTTTTGAATAATTTCTCCTTAGGGTCAAGATTATTGTAGACCTTGGCATATATGTTATGAGATTAATATCCAATCTCAAATGTAGTTATACAAGACAATGCCTGACTGGAAGTTTGACAACTGCAGAGTTTCATAAATCTATGAACGTCATTGTCCCTAATGTTAAGCTAAGTACTTATCATAAAGAAATCCAAATGCTCAAACATGGCCGCTCAGTTCCTGTAGATAACAAGTTAAAATCTATGCATCCTTTCTTGAATGCAAATTATGTACTTAGGGTGGGCAGTGGGTTAGAGAACTCATCATCACCCAATGATCAAAGACATCCAGTGATAATGCCTCCAAAGCACCATGTAACAAAACTGTTGATATTGTACGAGCAGCAAAGTTTATTACATGCTGGCCCTCAGTTGCTTCTTGAATCTCTAAGACAATGCTTTTGGTTATCCAATGGGAGATCTGATGGTCCCAAGAAGTAATTGAGTGGCATTTTGTCCACCATCAAGCACCACACTTTGGTGGATTGTGGGAAGCCGTAATAAAATCAGGGAAATACCATTTAAGGAGAGTAATGGGAACACAGTTCTGACATTTGAAGAAATGTACACACTACTCACACAGATTGAAGTCTGCCCCAATTCCATACCCATCACTCGTTTACCTAACAGTGCTGATGAATTCTCCTTATTAACACTTGTCTACTTCTTAGTAGGTGAACCCCTTATTTCCATGCCGAAGCTAGATTTGCTTCCAGGTCCAGTATCACGTTTGTCAAGATGACAACTCATTCAGTGATGCAGGCAGGTGTGGAACAGATGGTCTGGTGACTTTCTGTCCCAACTTCACCAATACAGTAAATGGTCTACAAGACAACCCAGTCTACCAGCTGGTATATTGGTAACTAGCAAGATACCCGTGCTTCGCTACGGAATTATACTGAAATTTATAATTGAATGCTTATTGTTTTATATATAATCCACTGAAATTCGTGATCTAACTGGTTTTCTGAGAGAATCCGCCAAAATTCGCGATCTGACTAGTTTTCTAACAGATTACGGCAAGTTTCCTCCCATTCTTAATCTTTCTTTCCAGCAATCGATTTCGTACTTCCCGGGCTAGGTCCAGGTATTACACCCGGTCAGTTGGGTCCCTAAATCTTTGCCATCTTTTCCTATAAGCACTTTTAATATGGATCAAATCGTTGAGATCCGGCGTGGTGTCGTCTTGGGTGCCTTGGTGGTACTGAACCCGCTGCCAGACTGCATTCTTAGTCATTACCCATCCAGGACCCGTTTCCAGCGCGGTCCGCACATTTGACGACGCTCCAGAACATTCTTCTTCTTATTATTATTATTATTAGGGTGGGTGATATCAGTTGGATTTAGGTTGTTATTATTATTATTATTATTATTATTATTATTATTATTATTATTATTATTATTATTATTATTATCACTATCATTATTATTATTATTATTATTATTATTATTATTATTATTATTATTATTATTATTATTATTATTATTATTATTATTATAGATGTTCTGGACCCCGTAGCAAGATGCAAGACTGCTACTTGGCGGTAAATTACATCTGCTGCCATTGTCATTGTTGACAATGTGACCAGCACCATTGTCGCACGTAGGCAAGTGTGCAGGATTTCTGGCGATACGAATGACATACTTCCTTGCATTAGGACCTTATTATAGAGGTGAACAATTGGACGGTCAATCTCATTTCTATCGTTTATTTCAAAGGTATTTAAATTTTTATTTATATGCCCGGAGAATCTACTGTAATTTTAGAACGTTCTCCTAAGAAAAAGATGGCTCTTTAAAACGAACTCAGGAAAAATTAAAAATGATCGGTTTATGATCAGAATTGTCTTCGGACACTCCCGGCACTAAAAGCCATACGCCATTTCATTTCATGATCAGAATAAGTACATCAAAAATCTACAGACTTTTTCCAGTCATTTGACAGGGTCAGGAATGGAATTAATAAAGCCCCCATCTAGCGGCGACAATAGGAATTGTGCCGGCTGCCGAAGCCTGTCGCACTCCTCTGGGGCAATGGATAATGAATGACAAATGAAATGAAATGATGTTGGACAGTGTTGCTGGAATGAATGATGACAGGGAAAACCTGAGTATCCGGAAAAAAGCTATCCTGCCTCCATTTTGTCCAGCACGAATGGCACATGGAGTGACCGGGATTTGAATCACGGAACCCAGCCGTGAGAGGCCGATGCGCCGCCTGAGCAACGGAGACTCCTTATAAGTACATTATGAACAGTAAAATCAATTGGTCTCACCTCCTTTTACACCACATCGCCGTTAAGTTTATTTACCCCCGCAAAAAAATTAAAAGAAGGCATGTTTCTTTATGTTTAAAGGAGATTCCAAACACCAATTTTCACGTCTATTATCTTCAGTTTTGAGATATAAGTATCCCCATAAAAATAATTCACTTTTTTTCACTTCCTTTCACCCTCCTCCTCCCCCCTAAGTGAATTTTCCAGCAAAAAGCTTGTTTCATTAATAGTAAAGGATCTTCTAAATGCCAATTATCACGACTCTAACTTCTTCAGTTTTCGATTTATGTGTCCTCATGAAAGGAATTCAACTCCTTTTCACTCCCACCCCCCAAGATGATTTCCCCCCGCCAAAACGCGTTTTTCTTTGTTTTTAAAGGAGATCCAAATACCAATTTTCACGTCTGTAACAACTTTAGTTTTTATTAGATGTAAGTATTCTCATACAATTAAGTCAATTAATTTTTCAATTCTTTCACCTCCTCTCCAAACACTTCGTTGGATTTTCCGATAATACATGTTTCTTTACTTTTAAAGCAGATTCCAAATATAAAATTTCATGTCTGTAACATCTTCATTTTTGAGATATCAGTAGCCTAATTAAGAGAATTCAACACCATTTTCAGTCACTTTAACCCCCCTCCTTCCAGCCAAGTGGTATTTCCAAAAACTAAAAATGCATGTTTCTTGATTTTTAATAGAGAGAAAAAATGCCATTTTTCATTTCTCTAACATGTTAAGTTTTTTGAGATATACGGTAGAAATTCTCATTTTAAAATTTCACCCCCTTTTTAGTTCCCCTTAATTGGAGTTTCCAAAAAAATCACCTATGTTTCTTTACATTTACAGGAGATTCCAAATACCACTTTTTACGTCTGTAACATTTTACGCTTCTCAGGTATTCTGTAGATATAGTCTTTCAAAAAATTCGCCCCAATTTGTCACTCCTGTTTAACCGCCATTAATTGGATTTTCCAAAAACAAAAAAAAAAATTTGTATTTCTTTATTTTTAAAGGAGATCCAATATACAAATTTTCAGTTCTGTAATGTCTTCAGTTTCTGAGATATATGTTTCCTCATTAAAGGCATTCAACCCATTATTCACCATTTTACACCTCTCCTATTGGGATTTACAGAAAACAAAAAATACGTGTTCCTTTATTTTTAAAGGAGATTCTAAATATCAATTTTTACATGTGCAAACTTGTAAAGTTTTGAGATATAGATACACTCATTTTAAAAATCCACCCACTTTTCACCCCCAACTATTTGGATTTTCCAAAAGCAAAAAAAAAGAAAGTTCTTTATTTTTAAAAGAGATCCTAAATACCAATTTACAGGTCTGTAATATCGTCAGTTTATGAGCTATAAGTAACCTCATTAAAGTCATTCAACCCCTTTTTCACCCCTCATATTGGGATTTTCCAAAAACAAAACATGCATGTTTCTTTATTTTTAAAGGAGATCCCAAACACCAATTTTCAGGTCTGTAATGTGTTCGGTTTCTGAGATATAAGTACCGGTATCCTGATTAAAGGCATTCAACCCCTTTTTCACCCTTTCTCACCCCTCCTATTGGGATTTTCTGAAAACAAAAAAATATGTGTTTCCTTATTTTTAAAGAGGATTCTAAATACCAATTTTCACATCTGTAAACTTCTAAAGTTTTGATATATTTATACACTCATTTTAAAATTTCATCCCCCTTTTCACCCCCTTAGCGACGGAATATCCAAAAATCCTCTCTTAGCGAGCACCTACATCTTAATATGAATGTATCCCCAAAATTTCATTTCTTTCTGTCCAGTAGTTTTGGCTCGGCGATGATGAATCAGTCAGTCAGTCAGTCAGTCAGTCAGTCAGTCAGTCAGTCAGTCAGTCAGTCAGTCAGGACAAGTTATTTTATATATATAGACTAGCAAGATACCCGTGGTTCGCTACGGTATTATACTGAAATTTATAATTGAATGCTTATTGTTTTAGATATATAATCTGCCGAAATTCATGATCTGAATGTTTTTCTGAGAGAATCCGCCAAAATTCACGATCTGACTCGTTTTCTAATAGATTACGGCAAGTTTCCTCCCATTTTTCAATATTTCTTTCCTGCAATCGATTTCGTACTTTCCGAGCTAGGTCCAGGTACTCTAGCCGGTAAGTTGGGTCCCTAAATTGTTGCCATCTTTTCCTATAAGCATTTCTAATATGGATCAAATCCTTCAGGAGCTCCGGCGTGCTGTCGTCTTGGGTGCCTTGGCAGTGCTGAAACCGCGGCCGGACTGCATTCTTAGTCATTACCCGTCCAGGACCCGTTTCCAGCGCGGTCCACACATTTGACGACGGTCCAGAACATTATTATTATTATTATTATTATTATTATTATTATTATTATTATTATTATTATTATTATTAGATGTTCTGGACCCCACAGCAAGATGCAAGACCACTACTTGGCGGTAAAATATATCTGCTTCCATTGTCATTGTTGATAATGTGACCAGCACCATTGTCGCACGAAGGCAAGTGTGCGGGATTTCTGGCGATACGAATGACATATTTTACATCTGTGCATTATTGACCTTATTATAGAGGTGAACAATTTGACGGTCAATCTCGTTCCTATCGTTTATTTCAAATATGTTTACATTTTTATTTAAATGCCAAGGAATCTACTGTAATCTAAGAACGTTCTCCGAAGGAAAAGATGGCTGTTGAAAACGAACCCAGGAAAAATTAAAAATGATAGGTTTATGATCAGAATAAGTGCATCGAAAATCTACAGCCTGTTTCCAGTCATTCGATAGGGTCAGGAATGGAAATGAATAAAGCCCCATCTAGCGGCAACAGTAGGAATTGTGCCGGCTGCCGAAGCACTCCTCTGGGGCAATGATTGATGAATGACAAATGAAGTGAAATATTGGACAGTGTTGCTGGAATGAATGATGACAGGGAAAACCGGAGTATCCAGAGAAAAACCTGTCCTGCCTCCGTTTTGTCCAGCGCGAATGTCACATGGAGTGACCGGGATTTGAACCACGGAACCCAGCTCTGAGAGGCCAGCACGCTGTCGCCTGAGCAACGGAGGCTCCTTATAAGTACACTATGAACAGTAAAATCAATTGGTCTCACCTCCTTTTACACCCCACCGCCGTTAAGTTTATTAACCCCCCCCCCCCCCCGCCCCAAAAAAATCAAAAGAAGGCATGTTTCTTTATGTTTAAAGGAGTTTCCTAACACCAATGTTCACGTCTATTAGCTTCAGTTTTGAGATGTAAGTATCCCCATAAAAATAATTCACTTTTTTCACTTCCCTTCACACTCCCGCCCCCCAAGTGAATTTTCTGGCAAAAAATACTTGTTTCTTTAATAGTAAAGGATCTTCTAAATACCAATTATCACAACTCTAACTTCTTCAGTTTTTATTTATGTGTCCTCATGAAAGGAATTCAACTCCTTTTCACTCCCGCCCCCAAGATGGTTTCCCCCGTAGAACGCGCTTTTCTTTGTTTTTAAAGGAGATCAAAATACCAATGTTCACGTCTGTAACAACTTTAGTTTTTATTAGATCTATGTATTCTCATACAATTAAGTCAATTAATGTTTCAGTTTTTCACCCCCCCCCCCTTCATTGGATTTTCCGAGAATACGTGTTTCTTTACTTCTAAAACAGATTCCAAATATCAAATTTCACGTCTGTAACATATTCATTTTTGAGATATCAGTAGCCTAATTAAAATAATTCAACACCATTTTCAGTCATTTTTACCCCCCATCCACCCAAGTGGTATTCCCGAAAACTAAAAATACACGTTTCTTGATATTTAATAGAGATAAGAAATACCTTTTTTCACTTCTGTAACATGTTAAGTTTTTTGAGATACACTGTAGAAATTCTCATTTTAAAATTTCACCCCTTTTTAGTTCCCCTTAAGTGGAGTTTCCAAAAACAAATCACCTGTGTTTCTTTACATTTACAGGAGATTCTAAATACCCCCTTTTTACGTCTGTAACATTTTACGTTTCGCAGATATTCTGTAGATATTGTCTTTCAAAAAATTCACTCCAATTTGTCATTCCTGTTTAACCACCATTAATTGGATTTTCCGAAAGAAAAAAATACGTGTTTCTTTATTCTTAAGGGAGATCCCATATAAAAATTTTTTGTTCTGTAATGTCTTCAGTTTATGAGATATATGTATCCTCATTAAAGGCATTCAACCCGTTATTCACCCTTTTACACCCCTCCTATTGGGATTTACGGAAAACAAAAAAATACATCTTCCTTTATTTTTAAGTGAGATTCTAAATACCAATTTTTACATCTGTAAACTTTTAAAGTTAAAAATTAACCCCCTTCTCACCCCCCCCCCCCCCCATTATTTCGATTTTCCAAAAACGAAAAAATACTTGTTTCTTTATTTTTAAAATAGATCACAAATAACAATTTTTAGGTCTGTTATATCTTCTGGTTCTGAAATATAAGTAGCCTCATAAAGGCATTCAACCTCTTTTTCACCCTTTTCCACCCTTCCTATTGGGATTTTCCGAAAACATAAAATACGTGTTTCTTAGTTTTTAAAGGAGATTCTAAATACACATTTTTACATCTATAAACTTTAAAAGTTTTGAGATATAGATACACTCATTTTAAAAATTCGCCCCCTTTTCACCCCCCATTAAATGGATTTTCCAAAAACAAAAAAATACGTGTTTCTTTAGTTTTAAAGGAGATCCCAAAACCCAATTTTCAGCTCTGTAATATATCCAGGTTCTGAAATATAAGTAGCCACATTAAAGGCATTCAACCCCTTTTTCACACTTTTCCACCCTTCCTATTGGGATTTTGTGAAAACAAAAAAGTATGTGTTTCTTCATTTTTAAAGGAAATTCTAAATACCAAGTTTTTCATGTGTAAACTTTAAACGTTTTGAGATATAGATGCACTCATTTTAAAAATGCACCCCCCCTTTTCACCCTCCCATTAATTGGGTTTTCCAAAAACAAAAAATATACGTGTTTCTTTATTTTTAAAAGAGATAAAATGTACCAATTTTCAGGTCTGTAATATCTTCAGTTTCTGAGATATAACTACCGGTATCCTGATTAAAGGCATTCAATCCCTTTTTCACCCTTTTCACTCCTATTGGGATTCTCTGAAAACAAAAAAATACATTTTTCCTTATTTTTAAAGAAGATTCTAAATGCCAATTTTTATTACTCTAAACCTTTAAGTTTTTGAGATACAGATATTCTCATTTTGAAAATTAACCCCCCTTTTCACCCCCTTAGCGACGGAATATCCAAAAATCCTCTCTTAGCGAGCACCTACGTCTTAATATGAATGTAACCCCAAAATTTAATTTCTTTATGTGTAGTAGTTTTGGCTCGGTGATGATGAATCAGTCAGTCAGTCAGTCAGTCTGTCAGGACAAGCTATTTTATATATATAAATTGTGAAGGAGGACAACGTATCCCCTCTTGTGTGGCAGACTGGGGTGATTGAGGCAGTTCTTCCTGGTGCTGATGGGCAAGTCCATGTTGTATCAGTGCACACTTTAAAGGGCATATACAAACGCCCTATTAGAAAACTTTGTTTGTTTCCTCAAGAATCAACAATATTTTAAGATTGTTCTTTTAACTGTCAAATTATTCTGAACCATTTTCTTCCTCTTGTCTGTTCCTTAGTTGGTATTTATTTGAAGTTTTATTGGTTCTGGTTATGTAATTTGTTCCTCAAATTAGTTGAGTGGCATGTTGTTGGTGATGCAATCTGAGACTGATTCGTGTTCTTTGGATTGATTATTTATTTTGAATCCTCTTATGTTTTTTTAATAGTGAATAAATGTGGCTCTGCACAAAACAGTGACATTGATTGATGTAATCTGATCCCTTCCTGGGATTATTAACATTTTTTTAAACATCCTCTTATGAAGTATTTTTCTTCTCTTATGAATGGATATGGTATTATATTGGAAAGTAGCTCCTTACTTGTAACCAATGGTATATCCGTTTTTCTTCTTTCTAGGGAAGTTCTATAACAACAGAGGAAAGTGCCCCACACGGTATTGTTTATCAACAATACACAAATACGTACCCAGACTTCTCTGGTGACCTTGATCCACAAATTATAAGAATATTGACTCAGGTAAATATGACTTACTATGGTAAACCAATTAAGTTAGTGAGGAAGGACATGTGAACTCTACCTTGTTGTGTTATTACTACAATGCAGATTTATAGACACTAAAATTGTATAAAATAGACAGGCACAAAGGTGCTATAAATTTAAGGAATTGACACTTAAAAATGCAGCAAAATGCAAGAAATACATGTTTAAAAAGGCACTGAAGTTCAAGAAATAACCACATCAAAATTGTAAATGTATAGATTAGGTATACAACTTTGAAGCAATCCTATATTTCTCTTTTAGTTTCCAGTCTGCGGACATTACTCCATGCAAGGATTTGTGTCATAATGAATTGTCATATATTCTCAAGATTTTTGGGTGTGAAACCCTTTCTAATGTCATGTGGAATATTGTATTTCTGCACTCAGAGAAACAATGAGAAAAAACTTCATGTTAGCTATTTCATGCCATTCAGGAATCGGCTGAGCTGGAATGTCTGAATCATCCTCCAAAATACTACCAATCACTGCGGTGGTTTTCATCCTGGAATACTTTAAAGCACATGCTGCAGTTTGGCATCCTCTGCCTGGCCTGTGCTACCTGGTGCTTCCTCCATGATTTTAGAAATCTGCCAAACAGTGTTTAGAGTTTCTACCATTGTTTCTTATCTCAAGTTTTGTGATCGTGTATATGATTCCATAGAAATGGCATGTGATGTATGCCAGGTGAGCATTCTGACCTGCTTTTGAAAGTGCTACTTTTGCTTCCCTCACAGAAGCTGTTTCTGAGTATAAAAGCATCTTTAGGCAGTTTGACAGAGGATGAGAATCCTAACGTAAAATATACTCCTGTAAAAATTGTCCAGTATGATAAACTAATAAACAGCTTACAAAAATAAAACTTGAGTGCAGTATTACTGAAATCAGATGTGAACATAGCTGCAAACCAGTTTATTCAAACATTAGTTCATTATATACATGAAAGCACAGTTATTAAAAAAATCTAAACTCAGTTCAAATTTAAGAAACTTAATGGATAATGAGCAAGCAGACTCAGCCAACAGCTGGAAACTGCAGATGATGATGATGGATAATCAGGGGAGTTCAAACACTCATATGCATAAGAGCGTTATAGAAATTTGATTAACCAGTTAGTTAGAGCAGCCAAAGAAATGTGTTATATCAAAAAATTTGTAAGAGCTCAAGTTTAAGTAACATACAGGAAGTTATTAATGATATAGTAAGAAGAAAACAAAACTCCGAAGAAACTGTGAAAATAAACAAAACAAAAAAAAACAAAAAAATCTGAAACTCACTCGTAATAAATACAATCAATATTGCTGATTCATTTGCTGATTATTTTACTGAAATTGGGGTGAAGTTAGCCAATTCCATAGTAACTATGGGTAAAATATACCGTAACCTTAATTAGTTCCCTATAACAGCAAATCTTTATTCCTGGAACCGATATCAGAAAGTGGGATAATTAAACTTATTTCAAATTTAAACTGTGGGTCTGCATGTGGACATGATAAGATATCAGCTAGAACAATAAAAAAAAAACAGGCAAGTTGGCCGTGTGGTTCGGGGCGTGCAGGTGTGAACTTGTATCCAGGAGATAGTGGGTTCGAACCACACTGTCGATAGTCCTGAAGATGGTTTTCCATGGTGTCCCATTTTCACACCATGCAAATGCTGGGGCTGTACCTTAATTGAGGCCACGGCCGCTTCCTTCCCACTTCTAGGCCTTTCCAGTCCCATCGTCTCCACAAGACCTATGTGTCGGTGCGACGTAAAGCAAATTCTAAAAGAAAAAAAATAATTAAAAAAAATAAACCATTTATAATGAAACCTTTGCTACATATTTTCAATCTCGGTAATGAATGTAGTAATTCCAGTCTGTTTTAAAATCACAACAGTAATTCCTGTTCATAAATCAGGAAGCGAGGATGATATTCAAAATTACCAGCCATTACCTGTAACTTTTCACTCTCTAAAATTATTAGAGGAATGCATAAAAGCCAAGCTATTCAATTGTTTAGAAAATGATAATACCCTGTCACCAAACCAGTTCGGATTTAGACTAGGAATAGGCACCGAGGATGCAGTTTATGCTCTAACAGATCACTTGTCAAATCATTAGAAGAAAGGAAGTGAACATTTACTATATTTTTGGACTTTTAAAAAAACATTTGATATGGTAGATCATAATATACTATTTAAATACTAGAAAAAAATGTTTGTAGAATAACAGAGTGACTCATAGCCAGCTTTCTTACAAATATATTCTAGAGTGTAAAAATTCATGATTAACTGAGTAAACCAAAAATAATTCAAACAGGAATATCACAAGGAACAGTCCTTGAATCGGTACTATTTCTGGTATACATTAATGATCTGTGCAACTTAAATCTAGATGGAAAAATACTTGCTTATGCTGATGACACAGTCGTCACAATCATTGGTTCATCATGGGAAGAGACTTATAATAAATGCAGCAGAGTAATGAACATAGCAAATGAATGGATGAAACAAAAATTTTTGACTGCAAATCTTAATAAAATATGTCAGTGTTACATTCTCACACAACAGAATACTTCAACCTACAGAACATTTGCAAAACAAAATTCGATAAAAAGGCTTGCTTAGCTAGTGACTGCACTTTTGTTCTACAAAGAGCTAATCATGTTAAATACCATGGTATATTTCTTGTTAGTCACCTGAAGTGGAATTATCACACCACTCATCTGGAAACTAGACTACAAAGCCTTTGTACATATTTTACTGAATTAGGAAACTGGTTTCCATCAAAATCCTAACAAGTGTTTACTGAAAATGAAAATTCCATACTACAGTATGGTATCATACGATGGAGTGGTTTGTTAGATAAATATATAATTCCTGTTTCTGTTGGGCAGAAACTTATTTTAAAAATTATACACTGCAGACGAAAATGCTTTTCTACACTAGAATTATATAACTTAGCAAAGGTTTTAGCTAAACATCAGATGTATGCAAAAAAATTACATGGTACTTTTAAAAAATCCAAATTTCAGAACCAGTCAGGGAAGCACCATGACACAAGATTGCAAGTTAGATCTCATTTGCCGCTCCCATACGGAAATACTTCAGTTGTAGAGACGTGATGCAAGTCATCATTAGCCTTGTATTTATAATACCTTACCTCTCCTCCCCCCCCCCCCCCCAACTGTTACAAATGTCAGAAACAAACCTGGTTTAAAACAAATTCTGATTACCTGGCTCGTACAGACAGATGTAACACGAACAACAAATTTTCATCTAAAATTATTTTCTATCATTTGTAATTAGTCCTTAGAACTTATCTGAACAGAAATGAAAAGCTGACACAGAGGATTCAACTCATTAGTAAATATAAATGTGTACCCATAAATTACTGTTGTAATTGCCTGACAAAAAAAATTGAAGGACCCAGAAAGAGAGGAGGAAAGGAAATGAAACTTAATGTGTTGAGAGGATATGTGATGTTATTTTAGTGATTACAAAATTGAGACAAATTTACAAAGAATTTGACAGTACGGGCCCACTTATCCATATGATGTTGCACTCCCTCTGGCCTGGATGCACGCACTTTTTCTGTTGGGAAGGGTATCATAAAGCTGTTGTATCCTCTCCTGAGGCAAGCTGGCCCATAACTTGTGTAACTGGTCCTTAATATCCTGAATACTGGCACTGGGATGGAGTTGACGTCCGAACTGGTCCCACACGTGTTCTATCGGGGACAGATATGGGCTTTGTGCTGGTCACAGGGGTACCTCAACATCACTCAAGATGGTTCACAGAGGCACATGCCATGTGTGTATGAGTATAATCCTGTTGAAAAATGGCACCATGTTACTGGCGCATGAGAGGCAACATTTAAGGATGCAGGATGTTTGTGATGCACCGTTGAGCCATCAAAGTTCCCTCAATCACTAAAAGATGAGATCTGAAGTCATACCCGGTGGCTCCCCACACCATGACGCCAAGAGTAACACTGCTGTGCCCCTCCAAAACATAGGATGAATGGAACCTCTCTTAAGTTAGTCGCCATTCTCACAGACGATGGTCATCTGGGTAGTGCAGAACTGCGCTCCATCACCGAACACAATATGAAACCATTCATCAGCAGTCCATTCTTTGCTGTCACGGCACCACTCCAAATGCAGCCGTTTGTGTTGTGGTGTTAATGGCAGCCTACGCATGGGATGGTAATTCCCTAGTCAGGCTGTTGCTAGTCTCCGACCATTGGTGCAGGGTGGCACAAAATGTTGCAGGAAGTCTATTACTTCTTCTTGGATGGCAGGCACAGATGAGAAGTGGTTACGATGTGCTTGGTGCACAATACAGCAGTCCTCCCATCCGATGGTCAGACATGGTCGACTGGAACCTTGATGGTGAGCATGCCTCCCCTCATGTTCCCATGCAGTCCAACATCAGGCCACTGATGCATTTGAATGCGCCACAAATCTGGATATTGCACAATTTGACCAGCTGGACAAATGAACACCCACAATGAGGCCCCCATCAAAATCTGTCAGTTGCTAATAACACTGCCTCACATGAATACGCAGCATCTCCTTGTCCTTCACAGTGATCACTCAACATCTGATGCTCTTCACGCTCTGATATACCCTACCTTTCTTGGTAACAACACTAAACACAAACAACACTATTGCTCTCTGGTGGCAGTTCTACATGTTACAGAGAATTGCATCTCTAACCATTTACATACCTGCCGAAGTTGTGCACATGTACAAAGTTACATTGTGATGCAAGTGTAATATACTAATATCACTTGGGAACATTATTCTCTAACCCATGGGTAAATGATGCAAATATCGAGCTCAAATTATCATTGCTATTATTATTGTTACGGGGTTACCCTTGGAGCAGAAAGAGGTTAAAGAAGGTGCGGGCTTGAATGGGTCTAACTACAACATCAATAACTGATTTAAAACTTTAACAAAGGTTATATTTCTTTTAGGACTTCAAACTTAACAATTTATCATAACAATGAAAGATCAGGTACAATAACAACTTTAAACAAGACAAGGAAAATCCAAAATTCAGTGATTTTACAAATCCTGGGCTTCACGCCCCTCACTTTACAATTTCTAAGCTCCTCAAATTTACAAAAGAGCACAAATTTATTCAAGGACAGAAATCCCTTAATTCAAGAGCACTTGCTCTCCAAAATACAAAAATCTAGCCTTCCAGAGGCACTCTTTACTATTACAACACTTGAAAAAGAACTAACAGGCACTCAGTTTTCCAAGCTTACTCAAGGCAACATCAACTTACAATTACTGGCGTCTCAAGGCACAACTTACAATTTGAAAATAATTTATACAGGGGTATTTAATACCCAACCTACGGGGCCTTAATGGGAAAGAACAGGTTAAATAACTGGCCCAAACACAAAAGGAATGGAGGCGTACCCTGCACTCCAAGATAATAAACTCTAAAAAACCTAAAGGCTGATGAAACAGGGGCTATTCCCAAACTACTGAGGTGACTCATATAGGATTTACTTTAACACATTACGGAAGGAAAAACGGTTACAACGTAGACACCTCAAATCAAGATGAAGGGGAGCTCGAGAGGGTACATCACTCTCTATCCCCGATTTAAAGTCAAAGCTTTATGAAATTTTTACATTAGCCGAAGAAGATTTACATTTTAGAAAAGTTTGTTACATAACCCTCGGGTTAAACTGCGGAGGTAGCAAGAAAGAAAGAAGTTATGTGGCCATTACCTTGTAGATGTTCTGTTGACCGATGAGATAGGCCGCCCGCCTCCTGCTTTGACACACACACTCAGTAAAATGACGATCAGTTCACCAAGAAACGTGAAAAGCCGCAGTTTATAAACTCTCGGGGAAGGTTCGAGATTATTCAAGACTAAACCAGCCACACCCTCTCAATTTAATTGGTCAATTTCAAAGTTACACTCAGAATCGAGCAAGAAGCCTGTGATAGGTTGAAAATTAATTACACAAATTTTTCATTGGCCCGATTCAAAACTGGCGGAAAGGAAAAGGAAATATTGCCAACCTAAAAATAACTGAACATCAATCAGTTAAAAAACCTAGAAATATAAAACTTTAAATTATAAGTTCTTGCACTTTGCACCAGGGTGCATGATCATAGTTTCTTGGTAGTGTCATCTGTAGAGAAATGTCCAAACTTCTTGATGTATAGCAAACAAAACTAGGAGAAATTCATTTAGTTTAGGAAACTTCACAAAAACAAAATTACTCAACATATTAGAGGTGACATCTTCTGATTAAAGTTCCAAGTTGGTCTAGTTTCAGTTTTACTGTTTTACCAATAGAGGAGTTCATTTAGGCGCTAGTTTTGAATGTGTGGCATGGAGGTGTACCTCCCGGTACAGACCTCCCCACCAAATGTCCTTTCTTGGGGTGACAGAGGAGAATTTGAGAAAACCTTTTCAGTTGAAGAAAAAAAATTTCGAAGTTAGTTTTTTTTTTTTTTTTTTTGAAGTTGATAGGTAGAAACTTGTTTAACTCCAGCTTTAGAGTGTCCTTGTCATTGTAGAATGTTAAATACATGTTGATAGATTTGACGGCAAGTCCTGCCGCCGCTTGCCGATACTCAGGTGAAGGTCGCCCGGACCCCCGTGTATTCTGAGATACACCTCTCCCGCTACTATGAGAGGGGTAGTCGTGGTGATGGATGCCGCAGATTAGAAGTATATGTACAGTCCCCAGATGAGTTGGTGGTAGGGTCACCGCACTTCAGCCTTTGCCGGGAAGATGCACTCCGGCGCGCCGTTCAGAAGGAGGCCTTACTAGAGCGAAGAGGGCCCTTTCTTCTCTCTTGTGTCTCTCATAAGATGTTACAGTACGGCGGCAGACAGCTGAGGGGGCACTGAAACAGTAAAATCTCGGTGACAGAAAAGTGTTGTTGGAGACTTGAGAGTACGATCTTTATTGGTGATGCAGAGGGGCGGGCGGCGTGGAAAGGGCTTTAGTGCCAATAGTGCGGAGATGCAGGAGACGGGGGCGTGGTGATGGTCACTAAGGAATTGGCAGCAGGAAAACCTGAGGGGAAGATCGTACATACAGATCATATACAAAATTTAATAACATAATCGGGGCCGAAGGCCTTGAATAATAATAAAAAAATATAACCTTCAAAGTCCTGCTAAATTTAGCGGCAAAAAAGTTAATGTAATTATACAGGTTTCACCTGAGAGAGGTGCACTCTAAGAATCCTCTCTGTGGCTAGACTGCTTACCAATAATGTAACTGGTGTCAAAAAATCTAAAATAATACACGGCCCATGAAATCTGGGGGCAAGCTTGCTCGCGGGAACAAAGTTTCTAACCATGACTTGATCTCCGACTTTTAAATTGGTGGGCCTCCGTCCACTATCATATCTTTGCCTAACCTTTTCATGGGACACTTTAAGATTGGCTCTAGCCTTCTTCCATAGATCTCTAATATTATTGGGATCTATTGTCTCTGGTAATACCTCATTAAGTGACCAAAGGTTAGAGAGCGGCATGTTAGGAACAAATTTAAACATCAGAGAAGCAGGCATGAACTTATGGGACTCATGAACTGCTGAATTTAAAGCAAAGGCCAACCAATGCAGGGACGTATCCCACCTGGAATGATCTTCATGATGAAATGCGATGAGAGCCGATCTAAGATTACGATTGACCCTCTCAGCCAGAGATGGTTGAGGATAATATGCCAAAGTAGTTACATGTGATATAGACAGATCAAAACAGAATTTACAGAAGAGGTTGGATGTAAACGCTTTAGCATCGTCAGAAACGATATATTGACAGGGACCAAAAGAAGCAAATATGGTATTTAAACAAGAAATGGTGGACTGAGCAGTTGCCAGCTTAGTCGGAAATAACCAGGAAAACCTAGTGAAACCATCTACACACACTAGGATAAATTTGTTGGCGTTCCCCTTTGACTGGGGGAAGGGTCCGACGTAGTCTATATTGAGACGTTCCATGGGGCGCAACGCTTGGTGAGATGATAATAGACCTAGCTTAGTGGACAAGGTGGGTTTACTAAGCAAACAAGATTTACAAGCTTTCACCAATTCTCGAATTTCCTCGTCCATACCTTTCCAATTGAACATCACTTCCAATGAACATCTCTCGGATGTTTTCCCGATTTTTGAAGATGCCTAAATGCCCCCCTAATTGGGTCTCATGATAGTACTTGAAGATCATAGGCACAAGAATAGCTGGAACCACTACTTTCATCTTTTGATCATGCCTCGACGGGCAACACAAAACCCCGTTCCTCAACACATAAGGGATGACATGTTTCCCAGAAGAAAGGGTTTCAGTAATAGGGGCCAGCACATGATCTTCACGTTTATATTTTTCAATAGCCCTAAACAACATGGGGGTGTCAGTTAGAATGGCATTAATACCCGAAGGCATGAGCGTGGGAAGAGAAGAACTATCCTCCTGTTCGGTGGTCTCCACATCCTGAGAAAACATGCGGCTTAGTCCATCCGCAACAACATTTTCGGATCTTCTGATGTGCCTAACATCAAACTGTAAGGCAGAAATCCTGATGGCCCAACGGGCTATAAGACCTGTACGCCGCGGCCTAGCTAATACCCAACTTAAGGCTTGATTATCTGTTTCCAGGTCGAACTTGACATGTTCCAGATAGAGGCGGAACTTCTCTAATGCACATAAAACTGCCAAACCCTTAAGTTCATAGATAGAATATTTGGCCTCTTGAACCGATAATGTCCTAGACGCATAGGCGATGGGTCGCCTTCCGAGTTCAGTTTCTTGAAGAAGCACAGCAGCCACCGCCGATGATGAGGCGTCGGTTTGAACGATGAATTTCTTTGAAAAATCAGGCATGGCAAGGACAGGGGCGTTGCAAAGAGCTAATTACAGATCTTCAAAAGCGGCTTGTTGAGACGGCCCCCACTCAAATTTGACGCCTTTCCTACGAAGTAAGTTCAAGGGCGCCGCTCTGTTAGCGAAGTTCAGAATAAATTTCCTGAAGAAATTCACCATGCCTATGAACCTGGCAATACCTTTAATGTCCTTAGGAGGTTTGAAATTACGGATGGCCTGTGTTCTGGAATGATCGATAGAAACACCATCAGGCGACACAATATGCCCTAGGAATGACATGGAAGGTTTAGCAAAAGCTACTTTAGATAACTTCACAGTCAACCCAGTCTTATGAAGGCGATTGAGTACTCCTTCAGATGATCTATGTGTTCTTCAAAGGTCGCAGAAAATACGACGACATCATCAAGATAATGATACAAGTGTTCAAACTTGATGTTGGAGAAGACCCTATCTAGCAGTCTAGTGAGCACAGCTGCCCCCGTGGGGAGCACGAATGGCACGCGGTTGTACTCATACAAGTTCCAATCCGTGGCAAAGGCAATTAGATGTTTTGATTCTTCAGCTAGAGGGATCTGGTTGTATGCCTGATTAAGGTCTAAGATGGTGAAGAACTTAGCTTTCCGAAACCATGAAAAACAAGAGTGAAGGTCGGAAAGAGGCACAGATTGTAACACCACTTTCTGATTTAAAGCCCTATAATCAATCACAGGCCTGAAGCCACCTTGGGGCTTCGGCACCAGAAAAATGGGCGATGAATACGCCGACTTTAGAGGGTCGAATATTACGATCTTTTAGCATTTGATCGATGATCCCTTTAAGAGCCTTCATTTTAGGTGGCGGCAGCTGTAAGGTGGAAATCTAACAGGGATCGAATCTGTAACCTCAATCTTGTATTCGATAAGGTCAGTAACAACAAGAGTATCGGAAAATACATCTGGAAACAACTGACACAATTTACGAATACTCTCAGCCTGCTCCTCAGGTAGATGTCTAAGGTCTAACAACATCTCATCCTGGGTAGGCAAAACAGAAGAACATGACACAGAATTACATTTTAGCAAAGGAATTTTACAATATTTGGCAAATTTGAAGGTGCACGACTTGCTCTGAATGTCGAGCACTAGACCAGTAGAGGACATGAAATCCGCTCCCAATATTACAGGGCAAGACAAGTGCTTAGCCACAAACAATCTTATTTTCCAAGTGAATTTAGAAATGCAAATTTTGGTAAGGATGAAACCTAAAATTTCTAAAGGAGAAGAATTAGCCAAAATGCATTGTACTGAAGACGCACAATAATCAGGAAACTTACAGACATACATTAATCTGGAATGCCATTCAGCCAAAATAACAGAACAAACACTCCCAGAGTTTAATTGAGCAGTCATGGGTTCACTATTCAACTCAATCTTAAGAAATGGTACGAGTGCGGGGGACTCCGCCGCAATTCTGAGGCATTCTTAGGGCTCTCAAATGCGGGGTTAGAAGAACTCCTACCCTGTTCCGAGGTTTCGGAGGTTTAACGGGGGCTGAGCCTTGGGAAGATGAACTTGCCGTCTCAGCCGATGACACTAGTCATTTTGATTATTAGAGTTCATGGAGGTTGCACCAGAAGTTGAGCAGGAGGGGTTGCTATTGGCATTAGGACAATTCTTGGCGAGGTGATTAAAGGAGCCACACTTGAAACATCCTTGTGATTACCCTGCCCCATTCGATTTTATCACTGGGCACTTATTATGAAAATGATCCGCAGACCCACAAGCATAGCATTTGCGGGTGGTGAAAGTTCGGTGAGGTTGAGGCCGAAAATTACTAGAAGACAGAGGGGGCTCCTTAGCAACTCGTAAGGTGTCGGCATACCGCACTCCTTTGGCTGAGACAGCCATAGCCTCTAATTCTGCAAAAGTTTGGGGACGCGACGCGAAACACAGATGTGATCTATAGGGCGGGGAAATGCTTTCAACAATCGTCTGCACAATTTGATCTTGAGGGAAATGAAGAGCGAATACCCTGGTGTAAAACTTATATCTTGGATGAAGTCTGCCAGATTTTCATCCAATCGCTGTACTCTGAAATAGTACTTCTGTATTAGAGAGGACATTACCCTAGCCGGTATGAAATCCGCCAGGTGAGCTTGGAAGTCTTCTGTGGAAGATTGTTCAGCTATTGCTTTGACTATTTTGTCCGAGAGGACACCTATGGAGTAAGGGTAAATAATTTGAAGAATTTGGGAATGAGAGAGAGAAAACACTAGAGCGTGATCTTGAAATTCAACTAAAAATCTTAAAAATGAAATGACCTCGTTATTGGAATTTACAGCAAACTTTGAAATTCCCCTAAGCAACCTAGCCAGTGGATGAGGCAAACTGCTAAACCCAGGTGACATAATAGGTAACAGCCTAGGGGGTTGAGAAGCTTCAGACACAGCATTATTTAAAAAGAAAGGTGGAATTGATATACAACGATCAGGCTTGTTTTCTAATGGGCAGAAGTGTGTTGAGTTGCCACAGATTTTCTACCTTCTACACCCTTGGAAGAATCTTCCTTGCTTATAATGTTTATCGCAATGGCTTGGTCGGTTTTGGGAGTAGCTGCCCCAGTCAACAATTGAATAACTTTATTTGACATTTCTGAAAGGTGTTCAACAAGTTACTAGCCTCGTTAACATGGTCTTCTTTTAGCTTGAGAGACAGTAGGTCCGTAACCCTATTATAAAAATGGAACATTCCAGCTTGTACTCTCTTAAGTTGATTAGGAGATGGATCACTCACTTCAAAAAACTCACTACCGATGCTAGTTCAGTGGTGTTATCAGTGATAGTGGAGAGAGCCTCATCAATTTTCTTCTCTCCCAAAGTTGGGATACTAAAAGGTAATTCTAATGACTCTTTAAGCTTGGTGGTATCTGCCTCAACTGTGCCTCCAGATTGAACATTCCTAATAAGTAATTCATAAATTAATTCCTTCTTGGGGCCGATGACCTTCGATGTTAGGCCCTTAAAACAACAAGCATCATCAATTCCTCCTTGCGCAAGTAGCCGGGATGGAGGACTTTGCGAGGGCCAGACATGATGATAGAAAATTTACAAATTTAGAAAAAAAATCAGCGACCGACAAAATTCTTAGAGTTCGGTGCGGATTCTATGTTCAGCCATCAAAAAGCGCTTAATTGAGACCCATTCAACCACGGTCTGCTACCACTTGTTACAGGGTTGCCCGTGGAGCAGAAAGTGGTTAAACAAGGTGCGGGCTTGAATGGATCTAACTACAATATCAATAACTGATTTAAAACTTTAACAAAGGTTATATTTCTTTTAGGACTTCAAACTTAACAATTTATCATAACAATGAAAGATCAGGTACAATGACAACTTTAAACAAGACAAGGAAAATCCAAAATTTAGTGATTTTACAAATCCTGGGCTTCACGCCCCTCACTTTACAATTTCTAAGCTCCTAGCTCAAATTTACAAAAGAGCACAAATTTATTCAAGGGCAGAAATCCCTTAATTCAAGAGCACTTGCTCTCCAAAATACAAAAATCTAGCCTTCAAGAGGCACTCTTTACTATTACAACACTTGAAAAAGAGCTAACAGGCTCTCAGTTTTTCAAGCTTACTCAAGGCAACATCAACTTACAATTACTGGCCTCTCAAGGCACAACTTATAATTTGAAAATAATTTATACAGGGGTATTTAATACCCAACCTACGGGCCCTTGATGGGAAAGAACAGGTTAAATAACTGGCCCAAACACAAAAGGAATGGAGGTGTACCCTGCACTTCAAGATAATAAACTCTAAAAAACCTAAAGGGCTCTAGGCCAATGAAACAGGGGCTATTCCCAAACTACTGAGGTGACTCGTATAGAATTTACTTTAACACACTACGGAAGGAAAAACGGTTACAACGTAGTCACCTCAAACCAAGATGAAGGGGAGCTCGAGAGGGTACATCACTCTCTATCCCCGATTTAAAGTCAAAGCTTTATGAAATTTTTTCATTAGCCGAAGATTTACCTTTTTTAAAAGTTTGTTATATAACAAAAGAGTCGGACCTTTCCCTCGGGTTAAACTGCGGAGGTAGCAAGAAGTTATGTGGCCATTATCTCAGGGAAGGTTCGAGATCATTCAAGACTAAACCAGCCACACCCTCTCAATTTAATTGGTCAATTTCAAAGTTACACTCAGAATCGAACAAGAAGCCTGTGATAGGTTGAAAATTATTTACAGAAATTTTTCATTGGCCAGATTCAAAACTGGCGGAAAGGAAAAGGAAATATTGCCAACCCAAAAATAAATGAACATCAGTCAGTTAAAAAAAAACTAGAAATACGAAACTTCTTTAAATTATAAGTTCTTGCACTTTGCACCAGGGTGCATGATCATAGTTTCTTGGTAGTGTCATCTGTAGAGAAATGTCCAAACTTCTTGATGTATAGCAAACAAAACTAGGAGAAATTCAGTTAGTTTAGGAAACTTCACAAAAACAAAATTACTCAAAATTTTAGTGGTGACATCTTCTGATTAATGTTCCAAGTTGGTCTAGTTTCAGTTTTACTGTTTTACCAATAGAGGAGTTCATTTAGGTGCTAGTTTTGAATGCATGGTGTGGAGGTGTACCTCCCGGTACAATTATTATTATTATTATTATTATTATTATTATTATTATTATTATTATTATTATTATTATTATTATTATTGTTATTATTATTATTGTTATTATTATTATTATTATTATTGTTATTATTATTGTTATTATTATTATTATTATTATTATTATTATTATTATTATTATTATTATTATTATTATTATTATTATTATTATTATTATTATTTCTGAGGTATGGCTATGAAGTGTACCCATCGATTAGTAGTATTATTTACATAGTTGTGTATGAAGTTTATTTGATAAAATCACGATTGTATTATTTGTGAGGTTATGTCAGGAAACATCTGCTGTATATATATTAATATGAGTTTATTTAGTATAAGAACACGTAATTAATAATATATAATTTGTTATTAGCTGTATATATGATGTACAATCCACTGCAATACTGTGCAGCACACTGTGATAAGTCCAGAACAATGCAATGTGTGGCTAGATTTACGTAGAAAGCTTCACACGTTATAAGTAAGCTATTGGAGACTCTCGAATTTGTGAGAAAACATGTTATGTCATATTCTTCTAGATGCCTCTCCAGGCAACGTATATAATTAGGCAGTCTTGATGGTAGAGTTGAGTTGTTTAGTGAGACTTGTGTGGAAGTCATGTTAGCTGAATGTTTGAAGTCCAGTATATGAATATGTTTTGTTGGGTTGGTAGTTGACATGCATCTGTTGCAGTCTTCTTCTGATACTTCATAGTAGGCAGCTGTTCAAAATGGTGGTTTATTGATGTGAATATAAGGTGTTTATACGAGGGTCGAGTCATAAGCCATGGCAACTATTTTTTTCTCACAAACAGGAGACAACACAGAAAATCTAAGATATGCATTTGGAAATATAGGACATGTACTTATGCATAGTGCCTGACGACAAATTCTGACTTCAGGAGATTCTCGTAGAAAAGTGACAGAACACAGACCATTGGTAAACATTGTTTTATTATGGTATATACAGCAAATACACTAGACTACGTACAAAGGACAGGTCTCCACTGTTTACAGACATTCGAAATAATCACCCAAGGCTTCCACTGTGCGTTGCCAGCGGTGGGGCAGGCGCTGAATACCATCGCTGCATGTGTATCGCTAACATGTGACACCTCTCTCCGAAATGCTGTTACAACGTCCTCTTTGTTAGCAAGCCATTGTCCACGTAATGGCTTCTTGACTTTGGGGATTAGATCATAGTCACATGGGCTCAGATCAGGCGAATAAGGCGGGTGTGGAAGAACTTCCCATCCGCACCGTTGTAAGCGACACTGAATGATGGCAGTTGATACTCTACCGCATTTGAATGTCTCCGCCCACCTCGCCACTGTTCTATAAAGCATGGGATGTACACCGAAGGCTTCCTGCAGCTCTGTATGGCATTGGTATGCATTTATGCTGCAGGGAACTGATATTTTACATACGATCGTTGCTCCTGCTTGTTGACTTCCATTTTGTCACGCTCTCACTCACACACTGAACTTGGGGGCATGCCTAGACCCACTCTGTTGTTTACATACACCATCTAGTGGCATCATACGCAAGTACATACCATACGTTTCCAAATGCATATCTTAGATTTTCCATGTTGTCTCCTGTTCGCGAGAAAAAAAAGTTGCCGTGACTTATGACTCGACCTACGTAGTTTGTAAATAAAATAGTGTACACAACTGATGGCATCGCATTTGTGCATCTTTGTGAAACATCAGTTGATATCTGACCATTTCTTCCGGGTGCTTCAATTTTTTTGTCAGGCAGTGTAGACTTTGTTGAATATTGCCTACAGCAATTATTTACTCAATATATATGTAACTGTGTAATGTAAAATAAGTTTAAATAGCTTGTTGCCATTGTAATGTAAAATTGATTCAAGCCCACACACAAGCATTACTTATTATTATGTCCAAAAAATGTACACATAGTTGTAAATAAAATGAAGTTTTCTACTACTACTACTATTTTTTATTAAATCAAGTGGTAAATTTTGTGTATGAACAGAAAACAAGCTTGTTTGTCTGATCAAAATTAGTTTCATGTTACAGGCTTTAAGGATCAAACTACTGTATGGTCAGCTGCCCAGTGTGACAGCCTTTTAACATTTTCATTAACTTTTTGAATTGCATTAGTGATATGGGTTGTAGGAAAATGTATACAAGTTTGCAGATCATCTGCAAAAATGTGATATTTTGTATTTTGAAAGGATGTAAACATGTCACAGGAATATATGAAAAACAGAAGTGGTACAAGAACAGACTCCTGTGGTATGCCCGATTGAACTAATGCTCATTTAAAGGTCCTATTATTGTTGTTGTTGAGGATTATTTGATATCTTGACATAAGTGAAACTTGAACCATTAAATAACACTATTTAGAAAACCAACCTTGATGGATCCTAAAGAGGAGCCTGTGATGAACACAGTCAAAGGCCTTGCTGAAATAAAAAACTCACAAGATAATTATTTTTCTTTGGTCCATGGCAAGACAGATGTTATCAGTAACTCGTCTCAATACTGTGACTGGTCTGTGATCCTTCTTAGAACCTGATGAGTATTATTTATTATCAAGGTATTTATGTTCATGCAGATGTAAACAGATCTTATTGTGAATGATCTTTTCCAGACATTTTTGTGGGGCACATAGGTAATTTATAGGATTTATATCTCTAGATGTCTGCTGTTTGTATACTTTGGGAACTGCTTTAACATTTTCACAGCTTCCAGTGAGTTCAGAACATATGATTCTGTTGGGAATAAATATAAATATGTTCAATAAATGGTACCAGAATATCCGGATATTTTGTCACTGCAATGTCGGAATATTATCTGGTCCTTTAGCCTTGGATCAAATAGAAGTGATCACTTTTGTCATGTCTGTGCCAGTGTATTGGAAAACAAAACTTACCTGAAGAAAGTATTGAAAGAAAGAGTTGTGCATTATTCACGATATGATTAATATCATTGGGTCCAGTGGTTCTGATGGAATATTCATTGAGCTTCAATAGTGCAGCTGGTAACTCAGCTCTCTCTCTCTCTCTTACTTTTGGTTGGTTTCCGGTGGTCACGAGTTGTTTTAGCATTCTCGTATAAGTTATGCATATATTTCAACTTTTTATTGGAAATCATTTGTTTTGTATGATTTCTGAGTCTTCTGAAGACCTTATGATCCTCTGGATTTCTGTTTGTAAGAGATTATTTTCCTGGCATTGTCACAATCTTTCATATTCTAATACGAAGTCGACCATGATTTCAACCGTGAATGTTTTCAGAGATGCCTTTTTGCCTTATGGAGCAAGTAACTTCCAAAGAATGTAACCTTGTCATCTACACTGATAAGCAATTGATTTAGAAATAGCTACTGTTTTGATAAAATGGCGCTGTTGTCAGCCCGGCATCTGTAATAGTTTGCCATGGTACATGACTGCGATGTCGTTAGATCTAATACTGGCCATGTGATTAACAGGTAAGCACAGGATGGGTAAGACACAAGATCTTGGCACATTTGATGGCAGCCAGATCATCGGTGCCATATGTATGGGCTATTAAATTTCCGAAGACATGCAGGCAGTGGGCCTTGCATGGGCCACTATGTCCGGAATATACCTTGAGTACACAGATTCGGGCAAAATTACAATCACCAGGGCGAACTGCTCTGGAGTACGTGTTGTTGACAGGGGTCACCATAGACTGACTTGGATGGTATGAGTGGATAAACGGATCTCAGTCCAACAGATTACTTGAAAGCTTAATGCTGGATAACAGCAAAGTGTGAGCAGCTATACCATTCAGGAATTACCTCCTCACAATGACGTATAGAAGTCATTGCTCCACCTGGGTACCTCAGTTCACCACATGTCACAAGGCATACAGGAACACCGCCATTGAACTGTCAAAGCATAGAGAAAGATCCCCTGGACAAATGAGTTGTGGTAGCAGTTTGGACACACTGTTGGTGGGGTACAAGTGTGTCATCATGTGGGAACTGTTCACATGTGTTGAAATGAGACCCCTGGTACATCTGATTATGTCCCTCTCTAATGAACAATACAGGAACCTGCTGTCAGATTATGTTCACCCATTTGTACATCTCCAGCTCACTGCAGCAGGTCTGTGTGTGCAGTGAGACAGTGCACATCCAGTCACTCCCCACTTATGGTTGATTCCTTCAATGAACACTCCGTGGATATGAGGATGCTTGCCTGGTCACTAAAGTCATCTGACCTCAGTCTTATTAAAGTATGTCTAGGATGCTGCCGAGAAAGATGTACATAGACTTAATAAGAATAAAAATCTACCACCTTTCTGATACTTATATTTGCTTTTAAGCAAATTAATTAATCATACACAGTACATGTTTCGTTGAACATCTTCAGCTGTTTTACATTGCTTAGGTGAATTCACTAATATTTCTCTTTTTAAGAACATCTTAGACAGGTACCTTGTTTTTCTTAAATACTACGTAAATTTAAAATAAATTAAAAATAATGTGGATGGTTGAATGGGGTAGTGAAATGAGAAGGAAATGGATCTACTTATAGTTAGCCTAATTTAAAAAAAACTATTTCTATTCATTTGAACAAATGTTGTAAAAAATGTTTCCAGCACTTTTATTGCCAAAATATTCTGCTTGTCTTCTAATAAAAAGTTTTTTGAAAAAATAACTTTCCTTTGTCACTATTCTGAATATTGCTAGGTGTTCTTTTCATTTACTCCCTCCAAGGTGGTTGCTGTTTGTTTTAATTTTACAAAATGTCTCTTGAATTCAGTTAGTTCAGGAACCTTGAAGCTGATTGCTGTTTTGCTATTGATAAAAGAGCCTCCCCATAATCTTGTTGTTGTCAAAATCCTCTCCTACTGTGTCCTTGGACAAGACGGAAGGCTGTAATGAATTGTGAATTTTTTCAAAAAAAATAAAGAGCTAAATTTTGGCTGTAATACTTTAATAGATCATAACATTTGGAAGCAATTACTTCCTGGGAGATTTCCCATGTAGATGTTGATGTATCCACAAAGACACACACAAAATGCTGTCAGTTGTGTACACTGTTTTATTTACAAGTTATTTACACATATTCTACACACATTGATGAACCTCCATATTGACAAACATTTGACTGCTGCAGTAGCATGTCACAACTAACTACCAACATAACCAATTCACATACTTGACTTCAAACACGCGGCTAACACGACTTCCAAACAACTCAACTCTACCCTCAAGACTGCTTATTTATATATGTTGCCTGGCCAGGCTTCTAGAAGAATATGACACAACTTGTTTTCTCGTAATTTTGAGAAACTCCAATAGCCTATTTATAATGTAAGGAAGTTTCTACAGAATTCTATTTGCACATTGTGTTATTCTTGATTTATTACAGTGTGTTGCGCAATGTTGCATTGGATATATATATATACATCATATATACAGGTAATAATAAATTATATACCGGTACTATTAATTATGTGTTCTTAAATTATATTAACTCATACTGATATATATACCGCAGATGTTTCATGGCATAACCTCACAAATAATACGACCATGATTATACCAAATAAAGTTTGAACACAACTATATAAATAATAATACTAATAGATGTAAACAACTTCATAGCCACACCTCACAAATAATAATAATAATAATAATAATAATAATAATAATAATAATAATAATAATAATAATAATAATAATAATAATTTACCGGGCAAGTTGGCCGTGCGCGTAGAGGCGCGCGGCTGTGAGCTTGCATCCAGGAGATAGTAGGTTCGAATCCCACTATCGGCAGCCCTGAAGATGGTTTTCCGTGGTTTCCCATTTTCACACCAGTCAAATGCTGGGGCTGTACCTTAATTAAGGCCACGACCGCTTCCTTCCAACTCTTAGGCCTTTCCTATCGCATCGTCGCCATAAGACCTATCTGTGTCGGTGCGACGTAAAGCCCATAGCAAAAAAAAAAAATAATAATAATTCGAGCTCGATTTTTGCATTATTTACCCATGGGTTAAAGAATATTGTTTCCAAGTTATACTAGTCTATTACACTTGAGGAAATGTCTGGTCAAAAGAATAGTTGACACTGAGAAACAGAAAAGCAAAGAAGATCTTGCCAATAGAATAGGGCAAGACAAACACAAGAAGCTCCTTTATAGAATTGTTAAAAACAAAATAAATGATAATAGTACCATCAACACAGTAGAGCTTCCAAATAGAGAGGTAACTAGAAATGAAAATTAAATATTACAGGAGTTCAATACATATTTCAATCACTTACTGAACGGTAATACAACTGATGACACACAGGATGACCCTGTAAACTCTATCAGTTATAATGTAGAGAGTTTGACCTGGCTGGAAATGGAGACAGCAATATGTAAAATGTAAAACAAGAAGTCAGCAGGATTGGATGAGTTGAGTGTGGACATGATCAAAGCACTTGGAGAACATGGAATACAATGGTCGCACAGGGTACTAAATAAAATTAGGGAAGAAAATGAAATCCCCAGTGACTGGAGGCAAAGAGTGATGATTCCACTATTTAAGAAAGGTGTCAAAAAGAAGTGTAACAACTATAGAGGCGTAACCCTTCTATCTCATGGGTTAAAAATATATGAGACCATCCTGTAGAGAAAAATCAGAAAATTTGTTGAACCTAAACTTGAGGAAGAACAACATGGATTTAAAGTGAACAGATCAATGTTAGATTTAATTTTTTCAACAAGAATGCTCTTTGAAAAATACTGGGACGAGAATAGAATGGTTATAATTGTATTCTTAGATATTGAGAAGGCATATGAGCATGCACCACATAAGCACATATGGGATTATCTGAGACGTAAAGAAGTGCCAGATGAGATTATAGTTCCAGTAAAACAACTATATCAAGAGACAAAGAGCTGTGTGCAGATTCAAAGAGGCAGGCCAGACTCTTTTGAAACCAAGAGCAGAGTCCAACAAGGAAGTTGTCTATCACCACTTCTCTTCATTACTATAATGCATGAGGTTATAAAAGCAGTGAAAATGAAGGATCAGACAACAAATGCACTTGTATTTCCTGATGATGTTATGCTATGGGGTGAGTCAGAAGCATAAGTTCAAGTTAAACTAGATCTTTGGCAAGAAGAATTTGAAAGAATGGGAATGATCATCAGCCGAACTAAAACCGTTGGTTTAGTGATGAGTCAAAATCCTGAAGCAGTCCACCTGCAACTGCAAAGTGAAGTAGACATTATCAATAACTTCAAATACGAGGGCTATTTTTTTTTCAAGGTCCGATCGGTCGCAACAGTCAAACGCCCTCGAATATATGATGAACCGCTGCGCAGATGTGTTGCGCAACGTCTCTGAAATGACCGTTATGCGCCTCACCTCAGTCCCGTCAGTAGTGAACGTGCAGCGCACTCGTAAACAGGGCTACAACGATCGCTTCGCCCGTCAAGTGTGAAGTGCGCGGTGTAATTCGATTTCTTCAGGCTGAGGGTTGCAATGCAACCAAAATTCATCGCCGAATAAGTCGTGTGTATGGTGAAACGTGCATGAGCGACAGCAAATTGCGACAATGGTGCAGGAACTATACAGCAGGGCGTACAGACGTCCATGATGCAGGCGGCCAGGGAAGGAAGCGTGTCAACCGATGATCTTGTTCAGCGTGTGGATCAGGCAATTCGAGAAAATCGTCGGTTCACAATTTCTGTGTTGAGTGCTTCGTTTCCTGAAATTTCCAGGTCAGCTCTCTACACAATTGTGAGTGAGACACTTCAGTACCGCAAACTTTGTGCGAGATGGGTTCCGAAGATGCTGCCTGACCGTCACAAAACACAGCGAATGGGCGCCGCTTTAGCGTTTCTCCAGCGCTACCATGATGAAGGACCGGATTTTTTGAACAAAATTGTCACACGGGACGAGACATGGGTTCGTTTTGAAACGGAAGAAACAAAAGAGCAATCCAAACAGTGGATGCATTCGCACTCCCCGTGTAAGCCAAAGAAATTCAAGCGAACACTGGCTAGGAGGACAGCGTTTTGACACCGACGAGGCACTGCAGACTGGCGTACAAAGATGGTTACAGGCGCAGGCGGCGACGTTCTATCAAGAGGGCATTGACAAGTTGGTACCATGCTACGACAAATGTCTCAATCTGCGAGGCGACTATGTTGAAAAATAGCTGTGATGTATCAGTAAGTGTTACTAATAGAAAAGTGTCAAATTTGTACTGCTGTTTCATTTCGTGACCAATCGGACCTTGAAAAAAAAATAGCCCTCGTACTTAGGGGACTTCTTTTCTTCTGACAATACCATAAACCAAGAAATAGGCAATAGAATACAAGCTGCATCAAAATTTACCACTCTGTTCATCAATTACTTTGAGATGATTCACGCTGTACAAAACATATTGCACCAATTCTAACATACGGACTGGAAGCAGCAACGTTGAATAGATCTGCACAAATTTGCCTAGAGGCCACTGAAATGAAGTTCCTTCGGTCATGTCTCCAAAAGACAAGGAAAGACAAAATAAGGAATTAAAGTATTCGGCAACAACTTGGATTGGACAGGAGCCTGTTGGAAATCTTAGAATTAAGCATATTACGATGGTATGGAAAATGAGAAGTATGGCTCCAATTAAGACCCCAAGAGCATACTATGAAAAGAATGTTGTTGGTAAGAGGCCCAGAGGGAGGTCTCATGATAGTTGGGAAAAGCAAATTTTCAAAGATCTTGCCAAACGTGATGTAAATTGGCAGCAAAATGTAGAACATCAGCTGTGGATGGGCACGACGAACTGGAAGAGGCTCTTAAACACCTATACCCAGCTTGTTGGAGTAGAAAATTGATATTGATGATGATGATGATGATGATTATGATGATGCCTGGTAGGTATTACCGATATGTATACATGTGAATTAAATCATATTCTATATATTCTCTTTTTCACAAGAATCACTATAAGTGCATGCATTAACATCACTGACAATATATCTATAATTGAAAATGTGACTGAGAATACATCTAAAACCTCATTCACGAATCCTACAGACCAGCGGAATTTTTATTGCCCCAAGTGTTGAGTCCAATGTAATATACAGTATTCGGGAGATATTTTATACTTGCTAGGAGATGCACAGAAATCCAGCCACTCCTCAGTCAAGTTTTTGGCTGAATGATCAGCATTGAGGCCTTTGGTTCAGAGGGTGCTGGGTTCAATTCTTGGCCAAGTTAAGCTTTTCACTGCTGAATTCTTGGACAGGCTGGTACAACCCCAGTGCTAGATTATTTCAGCCCACAACCTCATCAAATATTATAGCCAGTTTGAACATAAAATACAAGCACTAACTACAGGATAATATTCTGAGACTACAGTATATTATAAGTCACCTGTTTGTTCCTACATTGTTGGAGACGGTTCATGGTTGGGATCCAGGGTTCGATTCCACACAAGGTGGCAAAAATTTCATCCATTAGGAAGTTGCTTCATATTTTCGTTTGCATTATGGGCTATGCCTACTATATTTATGCACAATACCAAACCATACACACGATTAACAGCAGAAAGATTAAATTAATCACACAATATTGATCAAAGTAGAGCAGAACTTGTCATGAACTTAGCATCAACTGTCTGCTTATAAAATCTGTTTGTTTTGTCCGCTACATTTACCAACACCTCTTCATTCACAAATGCCTCGAAATAATCAATTTCAGGGCATTCAGGGGTCAAATTATTATTTTACATAGCCAAGTTTGGCGCTTAAATGCATGCGCCTTCGGCATAAACTCGTCGTCCAACCATGTGGACAGGCCTAGGTCAATGTCATTTCTTCCTCTCTCTGGTAGCAAATCACCACCACTATGAACATTATTATCAATCCCTAATATTTCACTAATATCCTCAATATCACTACTGTCACTGTCGAAATCGACATCACCAGGCCAGTTGGCCATGCGGTTAGGAGTGCGCAGCTGTGAGCTTGCATCCAGGAGATTGTGGGTTCGAACCCCATTGTGGGCAGCCCTGAAGATGGTTTTCTGTGGTTTCCCATTTTCAAACCAGGCAAATCAATAGATATTTTTGTAAGTATATTTCAGAAATACTGGTCTGTACCTTAATTAAGGCCACTGCCGCTTCCTCCCACTCCTAAACCATTCCTATCTCATCGTTGCCATAAGTCCTATCTGTGTTGATGCGAAGTAAAACAAATTCTAAAAAAAAAAAAAAAAAAATCCACACTGGACTCAATCTCCTCTAAAAGCATAAGATTTCCTCCGGACGCATCTTACTTTTGCACGCGGCAGCCATCATTCAAAATGATGTTTACAGCTGTGACAAACGAAAAATATTTTCCTGCAGGACTACTCGTGGAAAAAATATGAACTACTTAGTTTAAAGTGTGACAAATAGAGGGATAATAGACGACTAAAAGGTAACACCCCCTGCGGGTGGGGGGCGCAGATGTAGAATACATCCCCGGTATCCCCTGCCTGTGGTAAGAGGCGATCGAGTATATTCTATTGCAGCACTGGCGGGCTATTTTAGGCTGCTTGAATATACTTGATTGCAGCAGTGAAATTCTTTTGACTCAGGGTCTGAGTATTTATGTTTGTCCCAATACACTCCTCTTCATATACCCATATCATAACACACCACATCTCCAAACATAGAGAAACACACAGTAGTGAATACTGATCCCTTCCAGTGCTCAGGCAGATTTATAGGGAAAATTGAAGGATATTACAGATACACTGAAATTATCGCCCTCATAATTTTATATTTCATTCTGCTACATGTGTGGCAACTTGACCGGATGCCCATGGCGCTGGCTATCTGGAAGGAACGTTAAACTCATGGCATGGAAGAGTGCACAACTCCATATAGGTGCGCTAATTGTCCTGGTCTTCATTCTTCTCGAGATCAGAACTGTCCGATATACCTGAGTGAGAAGAAGATCCAGGAGATCAAGACCCTGGATGGTCTTTCCTACCAGGAAGCATGCCATAAGCTTAATTCTTTGAATGCCCCGGCCAAGACACTAGACTTCAGCATGATAGCACAGTCTCTCCCAGGTTCGTCATCTTTGAATCAGTGAATTAGATCGGATGCAAGAACTTTAATTTCAAGAGATATTCATTATCATGGAGTTAGTGAACATTTAACTTAGGCGTGGAGAGTTTAATGACAGAGGAAAAACTGTTGACTTTGTTCAGAGAGCACAACATTTTTAAAGTCTGTGTTACCCCTATGGGTGGGGGACACAGACGAAGAATACACCTACGGTATCCCCTGCCTGTCTTAAGATGCGACCAAATGGGTAACGCCCCCTGTGGGTGGGGGACGCAGATGTAGAATACAACCCCGGTATCCCCTGCCTGTCGTAAGAGGTGACTAAAAGGGACGACCTAAGCGCGGATATGGATTGCGGTTTGGTATCATGTGTTGGACCCCGTGTGGATGGGAGGGGCTGAATACATTCTCAGGTAATCCCTGCCTATCGTAGAAGGCAACTCAAAGGGTCATGTGGCCTTCGGTCCCCTCTTTATTTTTTAATTTTTTTTTTTTTTTTTGAGGGTTAGTTGTAGACCGTTTCAAAATTCTTGATGTGCATGCTGCTCAGAGATGGGCCTCTTACGTGTGCGATTATGCTCAAAAGTCCGCTTGTGACCCCAGGAAGCCTGCGGGTGGGAGTGCCATGTACCCATGCAGTAGTATCTGCCTGACAACACAGCTCCCCACACGCCGAATGCCAGAAGGACATATTATTAATTTTTTATTATTTTTTCTTTATATTTATTACTCTGTACACGCTATGGGGTATATGCTGTTGCAGGTGATTGGAGAAAGGGAGTTCTAGTGCTCATTACTTCAGTCATTCCATATTAGGCATCATCTAACATCGGACCCCGGGCAATACCTGCTATGACCAGGTGGGTATCGCCTTGGCTGCTTGGTTTGACTACAGAGGCCCTTGTTTGGAGTGAGTGATGTTCGAGGAGGATGATTTCGGCCATGTCGTCAAAAACCACTTCCGCCTGCCTTGGGTAGTTCGCTACCCAAGTCTTTAACATTTGATTCCCTATGGGGGGCAACCCCTTGGGAACAAGCGCAGCTTATTAGTCTGGGTTCCAGCTTCCCTAGGTTGCTGGTTGTTACCAGAACCAATGGGCAAGATTTTAAATTGGTCAAATCGATCATTTTCAGTCGACTCATCGAAGGTGTATACGGTGAACTTGAGGGTCTTAAGAAAATGCGCAATGGTGGTTTGCTTCTTAAGGCGAGCAATGCGCTCCAAGCAGATCACTTGCTTAAGTGCGACCACTTTGGCTAAATCCTGGTCAAAGTGGAAGAGCACAAAACCTTGAATCTGGTTCGTGGAGTTATCTTCCCCCGTGATCTCTTTCTGAGCACTGACGATTAAATGATGGAAGACATGAAGCACCGTAACATGACACACGTCTGGCACATCACACGCAAAGTCAACGGTGAAGACATTGCCATGGGTGCATTCATAGTCTCCTTCAAATTGTCAGTGTTACCTGAGAAAGTCAAGGTAATAACCTATCGTTGCGATGTGAGGCCGTACATCCCACCTCCTATGTGATGCTATCAATGCCAGAGGTTCGGACACATGGTATCTCGTTGCTCTAATCCATCTATGTGTGGAACGTGTGGAAGAGAAACTCATGGTGCAGAAGAGTGCACAACTCCAGATAGGTGCGCTAATTGCCCTGGTCTTCATTCTCCTCGAGATCGGAACTGTCCAGTATACCTGAGTGAGAAGAAGATCCAGGAGATCAAGACCCTGGATGATCTTTCCTACCAGGAAGCACTTCGTAAGTTTAAGTCTCTGAATGCCCCGGCCAAGACACTAGACTTCAGCGTGATAGCACAGCCTCTCCCAGGTTCGTCATTTACAACTGGAACACCTTCCCGGAAGATTGCTGCGCCCAAGGCAGCATTTGCTCCTGTGAGCAATGCCGCGAAGAGAAAAAGCTCAAAGGCGGGTTCATCCCAGCCTTCGACCACAAAAAAGTCTGTGCCAGCTAAGAAACCTATGACGGTACATCAGGGAAGAAGAAAACATCTCTTTCCCTCAAGAGGTGGGCAAAAACTGCGTCTAAACCGGCGATAGCTGCATCGTCGACCAGGGTTGGGAAATCACTTCCTAGCCTGTATAAACAAGAATCGACAACGGAAAAGAAGAGCGCCCTTACAAGGCGTTCCTCCACCTCTCCTACGAATGGGCTCTCATGCCCTCCATCCAGAGGGTCTGAGCCTGCACCAGCAGATTTTCCTCCTGGAAAACCTGTGCGCTCCCCTCGTAGGAAGAAACCCCGCCCCTGGAATGTGTCGAAGTTCAAGGCATGCATCAGCACATGGAGCATTTATCTCCATCTTCGGATGGCGATGTGAGTGTAGGTTAGGTAGCTTCTAACTTAAACCAGGCTTCCAGTGGCATTGACATTTTTATCCTTTCTGATACCTACTGTGAATGGGTTCCACTAAGAACCCCGCTGGAGGCTGTAGTAGTTCGCGTTCCACTGCCTGTCATAGCAATAGTGTCTAATGTTTATTTTCCACCAGGCCAGCCTCTTAATATAAATGATGGTACTGATCTTATAGATCAGTTTCCCTCTCCCTTCTCCTTATTGGGCGATATCAATGCGCATCAACCTATACAGGGCTCTGAAATGCCTTGCCTCAGGGGAAGGGAGTTGGAAACATTAGTAAGAAGGCTGGATGTATGCATTTTGAATACAGGAGAACCAACTCATTTCAGTGTATGTAACGGCACATACTCTCGCATAGACCTAAGTCTATGCAGCTGAACATTGGTTCCGCTGGTCCGGTGGAATACACATGATGATCTCTGTGACAGTGACCATGTTCCCATTGTTCTTACTTTGTTGAAACAGAAATCCATCGAGGCTCCTCCTTGAAGGATTCTTAAACATGCTGATAGGTCAAAGTTCACATCACTAGCTGTCTTTAATGATGTGACCAGGTGGACCGTAGACAGCGATATAACTTACATTACTCAAGTTATTCTTGCTGCTGCTGAGGAGTCCATTCCATCGTTTTCAGGGACTCCTTAGTGGAACGAAGAAATTTCAGCAGCTATGAAAGAACGCTGTCGCGCTCATAAACGCTATTGTAGGCAGCTTACTGTGGCCAGTTTGGTAACATTTAAAAAACTCCATGCTAAAGCGCGAATTCTTATTCGACAAAGTAAGAAAGCTTCGTGGGAGAGATATGTGTCGTCTATGATGTCACATACTCCGTCATCTCAAGTGTGGACTAAACTTTGATGTATTTTGGATATCCAAGGATGGTCTTCTGTACCGGGATTTCCATTGCAGGCAGTATCGTCACTGAACAGCTCTCGATTGCTAACCATCTAGCTAGTCATTTTGTGGATGTGTCTGGCTCTGGGAATTACCATCATGACTTCTTTGCTCTGAAGTGGGAGGCAAAACGTTATCACCTTAGTTTTGCCACTCAAGCTTCAGAGGAATATAACATGCCCTTTATGCTCCCCAGTGCCTTGGCACTTTGCAAGGACATGTCTCCTGTACCAGACAATGTTCATAACCAGATGTTGAAACACCTTAGTGAGGATAGTCTTTTATATCTCCTTCGTGTGTTCAACCGAATCTGGTTTGAGGGTGAGTTTCCATCTCAGTGGTGAGAGGGCATAGTAATTCCTGTTCTCAGGCCTGACAAAAATCCTAAGTATGCAGAAAGTTACAGACCTATTTGTCATACGAACTGTTTGTGTAGGCTATTTGAGAGGATGATAAATTTTTTTTTTTTTTTTGCTAGGGGCTTTATGTCGCACCGACACAGATAGGTCTTATGGCGACGACGGGATAGGAAAGGCCTAGGAGTTGGAAGGAAGCGGCCGTGGCCTTAGTTAAGGTACAGCCCCAGCATTTGCCTGGTGTGAAAATGGGAAACCACGGAAAACCATCTTCAGGGCTGCCGATAGGATGATAAATTACCAACTTGTGTGGTGTCTGGAGAAACAATGACTTTTGTCCGAGTACCAATGTGGTTATAGAGCCACTCGCTCGACCACTGACTACTTGGAATACCTGGAGAGTTCTATCCAGGATGCATTTCTCCACAAACAGCATTTGGTGGCTGTTTTCTTCGATTTAGAAAAGGCCTCATGACGAGATGGTATCCTTTCAGTCCTGCATCAGTGGAGATTCCGAGGTAACTTGCCGATATTTATTACAAATTTTTTTTTTGTCCCTCCGTCTATTCCATGTCCGAGTAGGAGGGCATATTCGCAATACCACGTTCAAGAAAATGGAATCCCACAGGGATTGCTTCTTAGTGTCACTCTGTTCACAGTTGCCATAAACAGCTGCTGCTGGTTCAGCAGTAAGACCGTCGCTAAATGAGGACAATTTCGCTCTGCATTATAGCTCGCACAATATGACAGTCACAGAGTGACAATTACAGTAAGCTATTAGGAGAGTGGACATGTATACTTTAGAACATGGCTTTTGGTTTTTAACCACAAAGACCTGTGTTGTACACTATTGCTAGAAGCTCACACTCTTCACTTACATCCTGAGCTTTATTCAGGAAATGTTGCTCTTCCTGTAGTTGACACCAATTTCTTGGGCTCCTTTTTGATAGAAAATTCATGTGGGTGTCACATGTGCGGCAATTAAAAGTCCAATGCACTAAGGAGTTGAATATTTTGAAGTTTCTTAGTATTTCTAATTGGGGGGGCTGACCGCACGATGCTTCTATGATTTTATATGGCACATATTTTATCCAGGTTAAACTACAAAAGTGTGCATCTGGATCAGCAAGGCAAAGCGTCCTTGCGAAACTGAATAGCATCCACCACAGCGGGGTTCGATTGGCAATGGGAACATTTTGTACAAGCCCTATTGCTAGCCTGCTCGCTGAATCTAGTGTGCCGCCTTTACACCTGAGGCGCCAGCAAATGCTTCTTTCCTATGCTGCAAATCTGCGACAGATGCCACTTCACCCAAGCTATCCTTGCTTATTCCACAATGGAGACCGTAGGATGTACGCTGCTTATCCTTGAGCAATGCGGCCGGTTGGAATACCCCTGGATAGCAGTCACAGGTTGTTTGATGTACCTTCAGTTCCCTGCCTTGTCAGACAACTAGTGATGGGTAGTTCGCGAACGAACTAGTTCTCGGGAACTACTTCACTCCCACGAACTGTGAAGTGTTTACTCGTCTCTCGAGAACTACTTTGCGAACTGTAGGACTTCACGAGTGTGAAGGAATGGAAAGGAACTTGTGTGCGGACGAACTACTTCAGCGGTTGCAGAGTGCTCTGGTGGGAAAATTACACATTTTGAAGTAGTTCGTGAAGTAGTTCTTTCTTGGGAGCGAGAGTGTTGGAGTCTGACGTATAGCGCCACTGGCGAGGAAAAGGTTGACCAACGCTCAGATGTTATAAATTTATGTTTCAGTCAGGGGATGAAATCACCACCAAGAAAAGGGTTCTCCTGCGATAGCAAATCCACGTTTAAAACATCTCATTTTCAAGTCGACAATATTTAACAGAAATTTTGATTATCTTTGAAAAGAAATAGATTTTTCCTACACTTACATTTCTGAGGGTGTGAGGGCGGGGGGGGTGTGAACTGACATTACCGGTAATAGGAACGTTCACCTCTATAGCATTTATGAATGTTACAGAGAAGTGCACCTGCGTGCTACCTGTTGTCCGCTTTGTGTACTTCCTCGTTCTGGAAAGCTCGCGAAGCGATGAAGTCTTGTGTGAAGGGAATGAGAAAGAACCTGTTCGCAGACGAACTACTTCAGCAGTTGAAGAGTGCTCTGGCGGGAAAATTACACATTTTGAAGTAGTTCGTGAAGTAGTTCTTTGTTGGGAGCGAGAGTGAATGAACTAGTTCCCAGAGGTGAACTGCTTCTTCCCATTACTACAGACAACCAAGTGGGGTCCCACCGTGGATAATGCGACGACCTGAAATAATCCTGGATCTGCACTCTGGCCCAAAGGAAAACGTGGACCATTCGATTTATCGGAGCTCTTCCTGTCCGTTGTTGGCCGGTATCCAGGTTCAGTCGTTGTTTAAGTTGATGGTTCAAGGGCAGAAATGAAAGTGGGCTGTATGTTCATTATCGACAATGATAGGTTCCTTTTTGCTCTCCCGGAAACCTGTAGTGTGTACACAGCAGATCTCTATGCTATCTGTGAAGCTCTGCGGTGTGCAATGTCTGATGAGCGCCGATACTTTCTACTTTGAACTGACTCGTCGAGCATGCCACAGTCTATTGATACCTGTTTTCCTGTGCACCCTCTGGTGCAGTGGATCCAGGACCTGCTGGCCGGGTGTTTGGATGCCAGCACCATAATCACTTTCATGTGGCACCCAAGCCACATGGGTGTAGAGGGAAACGAGTTGGCTCATAAGGCTGCCAAGGAGGCAGTTGCATTGCCCCCATTGCCTTACTAGGTTCCAGCCAGTGTTATTTGCTCTCAGCTGAGACATTTGGTTATGTCCCATTGGGAGATGGAGTGGCAGGCCTCTCCACTTCCAAATAAGCTGAGAGCGATAAAAGGTACAATGAAGGTATACAAGTCTTCCCTTCAGGCTTCTCAGAGGGAAGTAGTGATATTATGTTGTCTTCGTATCGGCTACGGTATAGTGTACTTTTGGCGATCATCTTACCATGGTACACATCTTTACAGATTGCGCGGACCTGATCGATCTGCACCATAATCTAAAACTCCCGAGTACCATGTCCCTTATCCTGCAAGATGATGAGCAGTCAGCAGACCTCGTCCTCCATTTTATGAGGGATAGTGATTTGTCCTATCGGATATAAACATAGTGTTTCATATTAGTCTTTGTATTACTGTTCACTACGTTTTATTAATTTGACTCACTTTTAGTTTGTGTTTGTATATTTTAATGTGTTTTAAAAAATAATAAATTGCATGATATATTATTGAATTTTAAGGCATCTATATATATATATATATATATAACCTATCATCCCTCCTCTGCGAACCATGTGACCTTGCCGCGGTGGGGAGGCTTGCGTGTCCCAATGATGCAGATAGCCGAGCCGCAGGTGCAACCATATCGGATGGGTATCTGTTGAAAGACCAGACTAACGAATGGTTCATCGAAAGGGGGGTAGCAGACTTTCGGTAGTTGCAAGGGCGGCAGTCTAGATGATTGACTGATACGGCCTTGTAATAATACTCAACATGGCTTAGCTGTGTTGATACTGCTACACGGCTGAGAGCAACGGGAAACTACAGCCGTAACTAACTCCCGAGGACATGCAGCTCTCTCTGTACGAATGATGTACTGATGATGGCTTCCTCCCGGGTAAAATATTCCGGAGGTAAACTAGTCCCCCATTCGGATCTCCGGGTGGGGACTACATGAGAGGGGGCGATCATCAGGAAGATGGATACTGACATTCTGCCAGTCAGAGCGTGGAATATTAGAAGTTTGAATCGTTGTGGTAGGTTAGAGAATCTGAAAAGGGAGATGGATAGGCTAAAGTTAGATGTAGTTGGCATAAGTGAAGTACATTGGCAGGAAGAACAAGATTTTTGGTCAGGCGACTACCGAATTATCAACACAAAATCAAACAGAGGAAATGCAGGAGTTGGTTTAATAATGAATAAGAAAATAAGGCAGCGGGTAAGCTACTACGACCAGCATAGTGAAAGAATTATTGTCGTCAAGATAGACACCAAACCAATGTCCACCACAATAGTGCAGGTCTATATGCCTACTAGTTCAGCGGATGATGAAGAAATCGAAAGAATATATGAGGAGATAAAAGATTTAATACAATATGTAAAAGGTGACGAGAATCTAATTGTGATGGGAGACTTGAATGCAGTGGTAGGCCAAGGAAGAGAAGGTAGTACAGTAGGAGAATTTGGATTGGGACAAAAGAACGAAAGAGGAAGTCGGCTGGTTGAATTCTGCACTGATCATAATTTAGTCCTTGCCAATACTTGGTTCAAACATCACAAACGACGGCTGTATACGTGGACGAGACCAGGAGACACTGGAAGGTATCAAATAGACTTCATTATGATTAGGCAGAGATTCAGAAACCAGGTGTTGGATTGCAAAACTTTCCCAGGAGCAGACGTGGACTCTGACCACAACTTGCTGGTCATGAAATGCCATCTGAAGTTGAAGAAATTGAAGAAAGGAAAGAATGCAAAAAGATGGGATCTAGACAAGTTGAAAGAAAAGAGTGTGAGGGATTGTTTCAAGGAACATGTTGCACAAGGACTAAATGAAAAGGCTGAAGGAAACACTATAGAGGAAGAGTGGAGAGTCATGAAAAGTGAAGTCAGTAGGGCTGCTGAAGAAATGTTAGGAAGGAAGAAAAGATCAACTAAGAATCAGTGGATAACTCAGGAGATACTAGACCTGATTGATGAACGACGAAAATACAAGAATGCTAGAAATGAAGAGGGCAGAAAAGAATACAGGCGATTAAAGAATCAATTGGATAGAAAGTGCAAGATAGCTAAGGAAGAATGGCTGAAGGAGAAGTGCAAGGATGTCGAAGGCTGTATGGTCCTGGGAAAGGTAGATACTGCATACAGGAAAATCAAGGAAACCTTTGGAGAAAGGAAATCTAGGTGTATGAATATTAAGAGCTCAGATGGAAAACCACTTCTAGGGAAAGAAGACAAAGCAGAAAGATGGCAGGAGCATATCCAACAGTTGTATCAAGGTAAAGATGTAGATAATTTGGTTCTGGAACATGAAGAGGCTGTTGATGCTGATGAAATGGGAGACCCAATTTTGAGGTCAGAGTTTGACAGAGCCGTGAGTGACCTAAATAGGAACAAGGCACCTGGAATTGATGACATTCCCTCTGAATTACTGACTGCCTTAGGAGAAACCAGCATGGCAAGGTTATTTCATTTAGTGTGCAAGATGTATGAGACAGGAGAAGTCCCATCCGATTTTCAGAAGAATGTTGTTATACCTATTCCCAAGAAAGCCGGTGCTGACAGGTGTGAAAACTACCGCACCGTTAGTTTAGTATCTCATGCCTGCAAAATTTTAACACGTATTATTTACAGAAGAATGGAAAAACAAGTTGAAGCTGAGTTGGAAGAAGATCAATTTGGCTTCAGAAGAAATGTAGGAACATGTGAAGCAATCCTGACTTTACGTCTGATCTTAGAGGATCGAATCAAGAAGGACAAGCCCACGTACATGGCATTCGTAGATCTAGAAAAGGCATTCGATAATGTTGATTGGACCAAGCTATTTATGATTCTGAAGATGATGGGGATCAGATACCGAGAACGAAGAATTATCTACAATCTGTATAAAAATCAGTCTGCAGTGATAAGAATCGAGGGCTTTGAAAAAGAAGCAGCAATCCAGAAAGGAGTGAGGCAAGACTGCAGTTTGTCTGCTCTCCTTTTCAATGTTTACATAGAACAGGCAGTAAGGAAAATCAAAGAGAAATTTGGAAAGGGAATCACAGTCCAAGGAGAAGAAATCAAAACCTTGAGATTTGCCGATGATATTGTTATTTTATCTGAGACTGCAGAAGATCTCGAGAAGTTGCTGAATGTTATGGATGAAGTCTTGGGTAAGGAGTACAAGATGAAAATAAATAAGTCCAAAACAAAAGTAATGGAGTGCATCGAACGAAGGCAGGTTATGCAGAAAAACAACAACAACAACAACAACAACCTATCATTTTACTGAAAGTAAGGTGTTGCGAATTAGATCCAGTGATTATTTTAAATTCACCATCATTATTCATCTTCATTTGTTTTAAAATCTAGTCAGTGGATACATTTTAAGATTTTAATTATCAAATCATGTCGTCCTCTCGTACCATTATTGGCCGATGACCTTAGATGTTAGGCCCCTTTAAACAACAAGCATCATCATTATCATCATCATGATCATCATCAGCATTCATCATAATCAGAGTCTTTACAGTGAGAGACCGGTTAGTTGGCTATGGATGGACAGTTCAAACTCTGTTTAGACATCATTGTGGAAGAAAGATATTAAGAATTTTGGTAGTTTTACGAGAGTGGAACTATGTAATTATTGAGAGTTCGTGACAAGGTCAGTTGTAAATTGCGCTGTGCAAAGTAGTCACATACATTCGAGACAGTTAGTTAAGAAGCTCAAACTCATGTTATGTAGTTGTACAACTTGTTTGAGAGTTAAGAATGAACTGGGTCATTAGGAGAGGGGATAACAGAATAGTATGCAAGTGAACAGCTTTGTGTGTACAGCAGGGCATAGTGCGTAGCTTGTTAGATAATAGTTTAGTTGAAATGCTTATCTGCTGTATGGGTAACTAATTTGATGTTCATGTGAGCTAGTAGGCATTCAGGAAAGAAGCCATCTGAACAAGTGTTGGAGATTCAACTGGAAGCCGTATGCCAGAGTAGAGTTCATTCATCTTATGCATAAATACTACCATTGTGATGGCTAGTCACTAAAGCCGTTGGGTAGTCTGGTCGGCGGTAATGTGGCAAAGGTACCAAAGATGAGTACTTGATTTAATATGTTTTTCTGATTTGTGCACATACACTGACTGACAGAGCAAATGCAACACCAAGAAGGAGTGGTTCGAAAGGGATGAAAGTTGGGGAAAAAACAGAGATGGCATGGACGAATAATTGATGTTTATTTCAAACCGATATGCAGGTTACACAATGTGCACGGCATCGACTCAGTAGGATGTAGGACCACCGCGAGCGGCGATGCACGCAGAAACACGTCGAGGTACAGAGTCAATAAGAGTGCGGATGGTGTCCTGAGGGATGGTTCTCCATTCTCTGTCAACCATTTGCCACAGTTGGTCGTCCGTACGAGGCTGGGGCAGAGTTTGCAAACGGCGTCCAATGAGATCCCACACGTGTTCGATTGGTGAGAGATCCGGAGAGTACGCTGGCCACGGAAGCATCTGTACACCTCGTAGAGCCTGTTGGGAGATGCGAGCAGTGTGTGGGCGGGCATTATCCTGCTGAAACAGAGCATTGGGCAGCCCCTGAAGGTACGGGAGTGCCACCGGCCGCAGCACGTGCTGCACGTAGTGGTGGGCATTTAACGTGCCTTGAATACGCACTAGAGGTGACGTGGAATCATACGCAATAGCGCCCCAAACCATGATGCCGCGTTGTCTAGCGGTAGGGCGCTCCACAGTTACTGCCGGATTTGACCTTTCTCCACGCCGACGCCACACTCGTCTGCGGTGACTATCACTGACAGAACAGAAGCGTGACTCATCGGAGAACACGACGTTCCGCCATTCCCTCATCCAAGTCGCTCTAGCCCGGCACCATGCCAGGCGTGCACGTCTATGCTGTGGAGTCAATGGTAGTCTTCTGAGCGGACGCCGGGAGTGCAGGCCTCCTTCAACCAATCGACGGGAAATTGTTCTGGTCGATATTGGAACAGCCAGGGTGTCTTGCACATGCTGAAGAATGGCGGTTGACGTGGCGTGCGGGGCTGCCACCGCTTGGCGGCGGATGCGCCGATCCTCGCGTGCTGACGTCACTCGGGCTGCGCCTGGACCCCTCGCACGTGCCACATGTCCCTGCGCCAACCATCTTCGCCACAGGCGCTGCACCGTGGACACATCCCTATGGGTATCGGCTGCGATTTGACGAAGCGACCAACCTGCCCTTCTCAGCCCGATCACCATACCCCTCGTAAAGTCGTCTGTCTGCTGGAAATGCCTCCGTTGACGGCGGCCTGGCATTCTTAGCTATACACATGTCCTGTGGCACACGACAACACGTTCTACAATGACTGTCGGCTGAGAAATCACGGTACGAAGTGGGCCATTCGCCAACGCCGTGTCCCATTTATCGTTCGCTACGTGCGCAGCACAGCGGCGCATTTCACATCATGAGCATACCTCAGTGACGTCAGTCTACCCTGCAATTGGCATAAAGTTCTGACCACTCCTTCTTGGTGTTGCATTTGCTCTGTCAGTCAGTGTACTTAACCACTGAGGGAATAGGCTAATTTAATAGGACAATGTCCTAGATGTTTATTAAAATGCAGAGTTATTTTCTAATTCATTGTAAATATTGTACAGTAAATCATGGACATTGCATGAAATTATTTTGTTAGTAATTTCATTTTAAGCTGGGTGGGTTAGCATGTTTTTCTTCTGATTATTTTTCTTTGCTTACTTTACTATGTTATCTTGTTTGCTATGGAGATGCATTTTATCTTGGATTTAAAGTAAATGATGATGATGATGATGATGATGATGATGATGATGATGATGATGATGATGTCGTTGTTGTTGTTTGATTCATCAGCTGTAGACTGGTTTGATGCAGCCCTCCATGCCACACTACCCTTTCATTTCTACATAACTATTGCATCCTACATCTGCTCTAAACTGCTTGTCAAATTCATACCTTGGTCTACCCCTACTGTTCTTACCACCTACACTTTCTTCAAAAACCAACTGAACAAGTCCTGGGTGTCTTAAGACATGTCCTCTCATTTTCTCTCTTCTTCTCTTCAAATTAGCCAAATCAATCTCCTCTCACCAGTTTGTTTCAGTATATCATTTTGTGATTTGATCTGTCCATCTGACCTTCAGCATTTTTCTGTAACACCACATTTCAAAAGCTTCTATTCTCTTTCTTTCTGAGCTAGGTTTCATCCATGTTTCACTTCCATACAATGCCATGCTCCAGATTAAAGTCTTCAGAATCATCTTCTTTATTCCTATATCAATGTTTGAAGTGAGCAAATTCCTTTTCTTAAGAAAGCTCTCCCTTGCTTGTGCTAGTCTACATTTTATGTCCTCCTTTCTTCTGCCATCGTTAGTTATTTTACTACCCAACTAATAATATTCACCTACTTCCTTTAAGATTTAATTTCCTAATCTAATATTACATTCCTCACCTGCTTTCGTTCATCTGCACTCCATTAGTTTTGTTTTGGACTTATTTTCATCTTGTACTCCTTACCCAAGACTTCGTCCATACCATACAGCAACTTCTTGTGATTCTGCAGTCTCGGATAAAATAACAATATCATTATAGACATGATACTGTATAGGCTTTTGGGCTTATGCTGTGTCAAGAAAATAAGGGGAAATTCTTTACGTTTCCCAGAGAACTGTGCTCTGCATCATCAGAAGAAATCCCGGCTGTCCACAAGAAAGACTTCTTAAACAATGAATCTTTAAATTTAGACGTTATAATGTTATGACACAGAGCAGAGTTCTCTGTGAAACATAAAGAATTTCACCTTATTTTCTTGACACAGCATAAGCCCAAAAGCTTATATAGTATCATGTCTATAAGTACGGGCTGTGAAAGTATCAATGGCAACAATATCATTGGCAAATCTCAAGGTTTTGATTTCCTCTCCTTCTATTGTGATTCCCATTCTAAATTCCTCTTTGATTTCCTTTGCTGCCTGTTCTGTTTAAACATTGAAAAGGAGGGGGGAGAAACTGCAGCCTTGCCTCACTCCTTTCTGGATTGCTGCTTCTTTTTCAAAGCCCTCGATACTTATCACTACAGACTGATTTTTGTACAGATTGTAGATGATTCTTCATTCTTGGTATCTGGTCCCAATCACCTTCAGAATCCCAAATAGCTTGGTCCAATCTGCATTATCGAATACACGATTCAATATCGTACTTTCTGCCAACGGCACGATTTCCATATATTTCAGCTTCGCTTACAACTTTAAGTTTCTCACGCACAGTAAATGGCCGCAGACGCTGTTTTGAATCCATCGCTTACTCTCAAGGCAGCATATTCATGGGACAGATATGGAACTCAAATTTGAGCGAGGTAGACTTCCGTAACCAACACTCTCGACTCTCACAAAGTGCGATATCCCGTGAGATCAGCTATTCTTGCACCCAGCATGCCAGCAACACTTGTGAAACAAATGACGATTGAGCATCCTCAGCAGTGGCTTTTATATTTACTGCATATTTACCCATATTCTTTGATTTACTGTATTTCATTACCTTACATTTCCCGTTCACATGCCACTGTAACCGTATTATGCAAATTCATGTCCTCATCCCGAGGTGGTGCAGCTCTTTTCAGGCACACCCCCAATGGAGGTGAGCTGCATGTACCATGTCAACCACTTTCCAGCCCTCCTGCCATTCTTAAATTTCTGGCAGTACCGGGAATCGAACCCAGGCCCCGGAGGATGGCAGCTAATAAGACTAACCGTTACACTACGGAGGCGGACACTGTAACCATATTGAGAAAAATCAATCTTGTTTTCTAGAACGCAACTAAAACAAAACACAATAAGACCTGAATGCCCATTTACATGTGGTATGTTGAGTACGGTAACCGTATTCAAATCTATTTCAATACTCCATATAAACATAGTAAAGTGTAGGATGAACGGCTTGAATACAACCTGCACCCAAGATTTAGAACAAATATTTTGGGGGACAGTTGTACACCGAATGGATGTCTGATGGTGATCACGCGTTAACACCAACCGGACACGTGAAGAGGCCTGAAGTGGGACTAATATGCAGCTGGATCAAGACCGCATGGGCGCGTATTCCCAATGATCTTGTGTCCGAAAGCTTTAAGAAATGTGGAATTTCAAATTTAATGGACGGTAGTGAGGATGATTATTTGTAGAAAGATGCCAGTGACGAATGTTCCTATGGTGAAACTTCAGATGACGACGGTGAATTGTGAATGATCTGAATATTGGACCAATTTTATTTATGGGTTTTGTGATGATTTTATTAATTGTAAGCTGTTTGAATTTATATTTGTGGTATATTTGAAGAAAATTAAAAAGGTATGTAAGTTATTTGATATTTTATTTTTTTCAGTATATTGCCATCTCAAATTTAGGGTGAATGTCTTATTCGGTGGCGGGTCGTATTCAGGATTATACGGTATTTGTGATAGACTTGCCTTGGGTAGTTATGATTTGCAGCATACTTGTGTTAGCTTGGACCCGTTGGAGGCCAGTGCATCATTTATTCATTTGGGGAATTGGAATCCCAGGTTTTTTAGCTGCATAAGGAGCTTGGATCTCCGAGTTGTTATCCTGCCATAGAATTGTCCGGCAAGTGTAATATTTGTCTACCCAAGAAGGTTTCTTTTGTGTAAGTGGCCTAGTGTATATTTCACCCACGTTCGTAGAAACTGTTATGTTTGATGATTCATTTGTGTGGTATTCATGATTTTTATTTATTCCAATCCAGTGGGGATTCAAGTGTAGTGTGTTATATTGAGTGTGGTGTCCTGTATTTCAACAAACAATGTTGAATTTGTGATTGAATTTAAGTTAGCTGGGAAATATTTTATTTTGAGTGTTGTGCAATTTATTTCAGGAAAAAACCTCAAATCTATGATGGAATGAAAGTCCACAGTATGATATATTTTATGTGTCATGTCATTTATTTCAGGTAATGATGTTGAAATTATAGTTGAATTGAAGTCCACAATGACTTACACATCTTGAGTGTCATGCATTTTATGACAGGGAACAACGTTGACAAGGATTGTAGTTCACTCTGTTTCCTTCCACAGAAATTTGAGATTTTTGTTGGAGTCAGAGTTGCATGTTTTATTCTGTGAAAAAATCTGACAACATGTGCGTGATTATTTCTTTTAATGCTTTTTTGATATGTGAATTTTTGGATGTGGTTACAATCCACAAGGGATTAATATTTGTTTGTTTACTCCAGCAGTAGTTGTATATCTTTGTACTCATCTCCCCACTTAGGACTTTAGGATTTTCCCAGAAACAAGTAGGTAAAGTGTAAGGTTAGCATTTCCACTGCGATGTTATGCACAGACATGGAATATGAGTACTCATTTTAATGGTGAAATAATGTAAACAGTTGCCAGTTGTAAAAGTGATAATTCAAGCCCAGTTTATTAAATGTTAAATGCATGGGTCGGTGCATAAAGAGCTTATTTTAAAATAGACTTATTTATGTGAATTTTTTTGTTCTGGTTTGATTTCATGGCATGTTTTAGTTAATAAATATTTAATCAAACCTACGTTATGGTCTGCCTATCATAATTTATAATATTAATGTCCTTGTTTTGTCCATACTCTTAAGAATATATGCTGCTCATCACTTACATCCAAGGTGTAATTTAAGTTAGGAATAATTTTATTTGCCACGGATTGAGCACATCTGGGATCCACTGAGCAGCTTGGGGCATTATCATTGTTATACTTATATGGGGACAATACATCCCTCCACATAGAGTTTGCAGTAGGAAGGGCATCTGACTGTAAAACAGGGCCAAGTCCACTTGTGCAACACAATTTGCACCTGCAACCCCACCAGGGTATAAAAAAAAAAAGACAACGCAGCAGCTCTACCATTGACACACACTCTTCTGTCATTATGGAATAAGTTAAATCATGGCAAACAATGATTGAATTGGGTATGCTTGCCTATAGGAATGTCTTGCTCACTGCAGTTACATTAAAAAAATGGTATCTTGAAACAAATTAAGTCTGAGTTGAGCTGCTGAAGTGAACACATGTTTTCTCTGCGCTCTGAAATTGTTTACAATGGGCTGCGCATTGGAAATTTGCCGGGCGAGGAAAAGAATGTGGTACGGACGGGTGATGCTCTTCTTCCCACGATAGTGCGATCTTACTGGACCTTGTAACTTGTGGTTCCTGGTAGTTGTTATAGCAGCCTCATTGGATATTGGTGGTGTTGAGTTGAACCCAGGACCTGCAGTGGAGTGTGAAGTTCAGGCCCACACAGAAGCGATAGCATTAAGTGTTCAATGTACAGCAAGAACTTAAAAAGAATGGACTCAATTTTTTTATGTGTTTAAAGTGGTTCCACTTTGGCTGTGCTAAGGTGGAAATAGAAGATTGTACAGACAAATTTGGTTTTGTAGAATTTGTGACACTGTGAAAAATATGAGGGAGGCAATCAAGGCTAGAAACTTGAAAATAGAGAATCTAGAGCAGAAGCTTGCAGAATTCAAAGAAACAGTGAAAGCACAGGTAGAAAATATCACAAAAAGGATCAGGGAAGCAACATTTGACTATATTCCTACAGTTGACTCAGGAAAGGTAAGTGATTTGTTCATAAAATAAAATTCACATGACTTACTTATCATGGGTGACTCGACGATATGCTGGAGTGGCAGTATTTAAAGGAGGACTGGTAAAAAGGTACAGTGTTATCTGGGAATAAAAATTGAACAGCTGTCTGAGCAAGTGGAAAGAGTGGAAGATAGCGACAATGTGCAAGTGTTGGTGCTTCATGTTGGGACTAATAATCTTAGAAGAAAGATTTCAGTAGACCATTTAATGGAAGAGGTGTATGAACTGGCGAGTGTAGCTAAGAAAAAGTTTAAGATTGCAAATATCATACTTAGTGGCAGAGTGTGAAGGAAGGACGTACCTCTACAGTGGGTGAAGGCTTTGAGCGACCGGATGGATTGGGTGTGTCAGCAGCTGAACTTGCTGTATGTGGTGATGGATTACTGGATAGGAGACCGGGACTACATGTGGGACGGACTGCACCTGAACAGGCGAGGCTCCTACGAGTTGGGAAATCTGCACGAAAGGGTCATTGAGTCGTGCCAGCAAAGATGAATAAGACTGCAGTCGGAGGAGGGCTGCCAACTGGAATTGACGACTGGCAGCCACGGATTATAAACTGCGGAGGTTATCATAATCACAAAGATGCACACACGAGATGCTGTCAGTTGTGTACACTGTTTTATTTACAAATTACACACACACGCACGCGCACACACACATCAATGAACCTTCATCTTGAACTGAATAGAAGAGGAGGAAGAAGAAGAAGGAGAAGAAGAAGAAAACTGCCACATTAGCATGTCAACCAACACAACAAAATCACAACATGAGTTCACACACTGAATTCGACTAACGACTACTCACTAACAACTCAACTCCACTCCCAGGACCCTCTCTTTATATACCTTGCCTGGCCAGACTTCTAGAAAAGTATGACACAGCATGCTTTCTCGTATCTTCTTGAGTCTCCACTAACCGATGTACAAATGGATAGAATATTCTGTGACACCCGAGTGGCAAATGTGCGTTGTTCTAGACTATTATCCTCTGTTGCACAACATTACATCGGATTCATACATCATATTTACAGGTAATAATAGATTATATACTAGTAACTAGCTGATGTACCCGTTCTTCGCTATGGAATTTTAGATTGTATACAGAATTCTAGGTTAGGTAGTGTACACGTTGTGAGCAAGATTGTATTAAATTCCATAGCTCTTAACGTTACCCTAGAAACGCGGCGGGGAAGTCACCAAACGTCTTTTCTCATATGAAGACTGAGTTAGGGAATTTTCATTGTAATGGTAGGCCCGCTTGCCTACCATCAGTCACAATCAGGCTGGGGAGTTTTCATTATAATGGTAGATACTCACTCTCCACCTGCATTTTTAAATCCTCAGCAAGACTGTCTTAGTGGTTTTCCCAACTGAAATGAACATGTCATTACTATGACATCAGTAGGAATGGTGCGATTAAATGCAATGCCTTCATATGAAATACTTGGTCAAATGAAAAACCACACATTTTCTCACTTGTAACGAACAGTACTACGCTGCCGATCTAACAGTCCAAAGTTCCAGAGCTGGAATGACCAAACCGCAGACAGCCGTGTTCCGTGAACACTCTTCATCTTTTTTTCGGTGGGGAAGGGGTTGAATAGTGGAGACTCCCAGGGCAAAAACTATGCCCTTTTACTAATGTTTCCTAGGAGTACCCGATGAGTCGGAAAATCTTAATTCACTACATTGGGGGCGGAAGAATCTATCTGACTTGGAGGCAAATTATTCCTCCAAGCCAGAGGAAAAACCCCCTCTTCACTGCTAATCTGAAATAAAATGAATGTAGAATTTAATAAAAGTGAAGGAGAAGAAGCTTTTCTTAAGAAATAGCCCTTTTCAGGGTTGAATTTTGAGTTATTTAGTGAATTGTGGTGCTATAATTTGGAATAGGCCTACATTGTTATTCTAGACCAGGCCATACTACTACTACTATTACTACTGCTGCTGCTGCTGCTGCTACTACTAAGTGAGCCTCTGCCTTAAATATGCACACTGCTCATTCAAAACAGCATGTCAGAGTAGGGATCAAGTAGCTGGAATACTATGATGAGCCAGTGTGTTACGTACGACCTTTTTCAGAAAATGTATGAACCAGAGGAATGGCATGCTAAAGAAGAAAGTTTTCCAACTCCCCAGCTATTTCCCACCAATATTCAGTCAGACTGTTATACGCGGTACGCAGCAGTAATCCCATCTATCGGAGTTGAGAGGCAGCGTAAGAGACGAAGAACATCACAACAAACAATGATCAATGTAATGCTATTGTTGATCATTGTTATGCCCTTTCAATATTGTAAGTCTTCACATTTAGTTTTCATCCGACTCTGAAATACCACTCTTATCATAGTCGTATGGTAAAACTGAATAAAACATAAATGATGGGAAATTGTATTCTCTATAACTTTTGTTATATAATACTCTTCGATAGGACCAATTACATAGGTATTTAAAAATTACATTTTAAGCACCTTCCCCTAAACTACAATTTCATCCAGGGTGAATAAATTTGTTTATAGCTTAGACTGTTATTTCTTATTCCCCGACTGTATATACCAATTTTCATTAAATTCTGTTAACCCATTTCCTCGTGGCTCAGCGTTGATATGGACTAAGCAACAAAATTACAAATTCATGAATATCTCTGTTATCATAGCCAGTACAGTAAAATGTTTGGGACATAAATGGTCAGAAATTTAATTCTATATAACTCTGGTTATGTAGTATCTATCGATATGACCACTAATAATATAAATATTTAAGAATTAAATTTCAGGCCTTCCCCTAACTACCATTTTACTCTGCATAAATAGGCTGATTCATAGCCTAGATTATAGCGTCTCATTCCCCGACTATGCATACCAATTTTCATTGAGATATGACCACTCATAACGTAAATGTTTAAGAATTACATTTTTGGCCTTCCCCTAAACTACCATTTACCTCAGTGTGTATAAAATTATTTATAGCCTAGATTATAGCAACTTATTCCCAGACTTTGTATACCAATTTTCATTAAGATAAGACCACTAATAACATAAATATTTGAAAATTAAATGTTACGCTCTCCCCTAAACTACCATTTCTATCAGTGTTAGTAAAATTATTTATGGCATAGATTGTAGCGACTTATTCCTCGACTTTGCATACCGATTTTCATTAAACTCTCTTTAGCCGCTTTCCAGTGATGCGTGTACAGACAGGCAGGCAGACAGACAGACAGGTAGACAGACAGACAGACAGACAGACAGACAGACAGAAATTACGGAGTAGCAAAAAGTGCATTTCCTTATTACTGTGGACATGACCGATACAGAAATACCATTCTTTCCAAATTCTGAGCAATGTACAGACAAAACTCTTATTATATATATATACAGATTACATGTTCTTACATTAAAGAAAATCATGTCAATAATCACACAGCAGAAGTATTGTGACAACCTCACACGTTTTGTTACACAAAACTGATCATACAACACACAAATAATCAATTATACGACTAAGATTTATACCAAATAATGTCTGTACTGACAACCTGTCGTACATAACTACGCAGATAATAATAATAATAATAATAATAATAATAATAATAATAATAATAATAATAATAATAATAATAATAATAATATCAAGTTATACTAGTCCATTACACACTTGCGTCAAGGTAAGACATTAAGGCTACTGCAAGTGAATTATCAAATCGTGCAAAATAAAATTAATGCATTTTGGAATTTTACTGAATTATACCATGTGGATATTGTCATATGTACAGAGTCATGGCTGAATGGGAATGTAAATAGTAGCGAAGTAAATCTTGGTGATTTCATCATATATAGAAGGGACAGAGAAAGACCTACAATACATAAACATTGATCACACTGACATTTACAACCAAGATAATTTCAAAAGTTAATCAAGACATATAACTCTCTCCAGTCACTAACAGCTAAATCACTGCATGCAGAAGTAGGAGTGAAATGGACTCAAGAATTTATTAAGAAGGAAGCTATATTTTTCAATGTCAGCATAGTTAAATGTAACAAAAACTTTTTAGTCTGTCAAATACACAGCAAATACAATATAAATTATAACACTAGAAACATACCTGTAGAAATACACACTGCCATACAAAGAATGGCATGTTTCGTTCTACAAGAACAACCTCAGATTCTGTCAAATCACTTAAAACTTGCTTATATATGTACAGTATTTACGTTGCATAAACTTGTCAATGATAGAGAGTTTAGTGATAACATGAACTAGTAATGTCAGAAAATCAATTTACAAGTATTAATATAATGAAAAACTTATGTACTTATCTAGACTACCGATGCTAAGTCCATTGTCACCAAACACAATTTCAGGACTGTTGTCATGAATGTTTTGGGTAAGGCACACTGCACGCGGAAGGGAAGGGGAAACATGGGAGGGGCCTTGTGGAGTGTTGTGGATCTCTCCTATTGGATGATAAAATCGAGTATACTGTACAGTAGAGAGGGGAGGGGGAAGTAGGGCGGAGTGACTGGAGTGCTGTAGAACCTTCTATCAACACTAGAGAGGGGAGAGGAGGTTATTGACCTACTTCATGTTAAAATGTACTCTTATGTAATATGGATGAATGCAATTTACTGGTTTTAGGTGAATAAAGTAAAGAATTGAAAGAAAGACTATTAAATGTTATTATTATTATTATGATGATAAAAGCTAATTTAATGAGTAAGTGTTGTCAGATGTTATGTGAGTAGAGCGAAGAGGAGGAATTTTTTTTAATGTGTGTGGTCATTCAGGTTAGTTACATTAGCATTTTTTGCGATGTAAAGTTCTATTGCTTCCTTTATATTCAAAGATTTATTTTTGACGTGTAAAATTTTTAGATCAGTGTTGATGGCTTGTGAAATGGTGTGAACCGTCATATATATGCTCTCCGAACGCTGAATGCTGATTATATCTGATCGTGTTTTTGTGTTCCTTGTATCTTGTGTGGAAATTATGTTTTGTTTGACCTATATATGTGACATTGCAGTTAGGTCCTTGGCACTTGAGTTCATATACTCATATGCTCAAAGTCAGGAGTATGTCACATATATACACCGGGCGAGTTAGCCATGTGGTTAGGGGCGCGCAGCTGTGAGTTTGCATCCGGGAGATAATGGATTCGAACCCCACTGTCGGCTGCCCTGGAGATGGTTTTCCGTGGTTTCCCATTTTCACACCAGGCAAATGCTGGGGCTGTACCATAGTGAAGGTCACGGCCGCTTCCTTCCCATTCCTAGATCTTTCCTATCCCATTGTCGCCATAAGACCTATCTGTGTTGGTGCAACATAAAGCAAATAACAAAAAAAATTACTCGTATATTCAAAGTCAGGAGTATATGAACTCAAGTGCCAAGACCTAACTGTAACGCCGCATATATAGGTCAAACGAAACGTAATTTCCACACAAGGTACAAAGAACACAAAAACGCGATCAGATATAATCGGCATTCAGCCTTTAGGGAGCACATATAGGACTGTTCACACCATTTCACAGGCATCAACACTGATCTAAAAATTTTACACATCGAAAATAAAAGTAAATTTTTGAATATAAAGGAAGTAATAGAAATGTACATCGCAAAAAATGCTAATGTAACTAACCTTAATGACCATACACATTAAAAAAAATTCCTCCTCTTTGCTCTACTCACATAACATCTGACAACACTTACTCATTAAATTAGCTTTTATCATAATAATAATAATAATAACATTTAATAGTCTTTCTTTCAATTCTTTACTTTATTCACCTAAAACCAGTAAATTGCATTCATCCATATTACATAAGAGTACATTTTAACATGAAGTAGGTCAATAACCTCCTCTCCCCTCTCTAGTGTTGATAGAAGGTTCTACAGCACTCCAGTCACTCCGCCCTACTTCCCCCTCCCCTCTCTACTGTACAGTATACTCGATTTTATCATCCAATAGGAGAGATCCACAACACTCCACAAGGCCCCTCCCATGTTTCCCCTTCCCTTCCGCGTGCAGTGTGCCTTACCCAAAACATTCATGACAACAGTCCTGAAATTGTGTTTGGTGACAATGGACTTAGCATCGGCAGTCTAGATAAGTACGTAAGTTTTTCATTATGCTAATACTTGTAAATTTTTTTTTTTATTACTGGTTTATGTTATCACTAAACTCTCCATCATTGACAAGTCTACGCAATGTAAATAATACTGTACATTTATAACCATGTTTTAAGTGATTTAATAGAATCTGAGGATGTTCTTGTAGAGCAAAACATGTCATTCTTATTATGACAATGTGTTATAATTTATATTGTAATTACTGTGTGTTTGAAAGTCTGAAAAGTTTCTGTTACTTGGACTCTAGAAGGAAAAGACATCCATAGCGCTAGAATGATGGAATACTGGGCTAAGAAGAAGAAAATAGCTCAACAGAGTTAAGAACCACGTGGTCCATTGTTGACCTAAAAAGAAGAGCGGGGGGGGGGGGGGGGGGGGGAGGCACAGAGCTTAGAGAAAGAACATAGGTAGTTGGGTAGTTGTTTAAAATGGATTGATGAGGATTAAAAAATGCTGTGTGTGCAAATCATGGATCAGTGGAATGCCAACCCCGTTCAAATAATGGGAATTTATAGGGCACCTGGTAACAACTTTACGGTACTCGATAGGCTGTACAGTGTTACATGTAGAGGTAACTATACAGAAAAGTCTTATAACTGCAGGTGACCTAAATCTTCCAGGGATAAACTGGTCTGGCGAGGCTACTGGAAGGGGCTACAGGCAGGTCGCGGTAAACAAGCTAATTAGGAATTGTGGATTTACCCAGGTAGTAGACTTTCCCACTAGAGGAAACAACACTTCAGATGTTTATCTTGTAAGGCTCAATTAGCTGTATGGCACTACCAGGAATTAGTGATCACTTTGCTTCAGAATTAAATATTAGGTATCCCTTAAACACTAAAGTAGATAATGAGGAGAAAGTAAAAGTACACCAATAGAGTTAAGCTGACCCCTTTAAATGCCAAGAGTTTCTATGGAAAATATTTCCTAGCTGGGCATCAAAAAGATGGCACATGAACATAATATGGGATAATTTCATTAATATTATTGCTGTAATAGAGTTATTGAACAGTTTGTGTCCCTTAAATTACTAAACTGGTACCCAGATCCAGAATACTACAATAGGAAAATTAGGAGCCTTATAAGGAAAGTGATGAAAGCATACACCCAAAGGCAATTTAGTTCAGAGCATAAGAATATGTTTGACAAACTGCCCAAAGAAACCGCTTCTGAAAAAAAGCTGCTCATAATAAATATATGAAAGGTATACTTTCTTCCAGGGAAAATGGGTGGAAAAATCTCTATAAGTATGTTAGGAAAAGGAAAGAAGCCAGCCATGATGTGTCAGTGATAATGTCCAGAGAAGGTGAAAGTGAGGAAAGCGTACAACCAAAGGCAATTTAGTTCAGAGCATAAGAATATGTTTGACATACTGTCCAAAGAAATTGCTTCTGAAAAGAAAGCTGCTCATAACAAATATATGAAAAGTATACTTTCTTCCAGGAAAAATGGGTGGATAAATCTCTATAAGTATGTTAGGAAAAGGAAAGAAGCCGGCCATGATGTGTCAGTGATAATGTCCAGAGAAGGTGAGATAATTACTGACAATCTGTCTGTCTGTTAGATCATCGGTCCAGAGGCTGGTTGGATCCTCAAATGGCACCAGTGAAGGCTATGCAGCTATAGGAAAACCACAAAAGCCAATGGCTGCACCAAATTGAGGCATACTAGGCAAGACGAGGAGTGAGGTAGTTTGGCATTGCTTTCCTCACTGGGCCAGACGATGCTATTGTAGGATGAATAATCCTATGAGCAACACCTTTCACAACCCCCAGATGCACTGGATGTGCTCCAAATGTCATTACTCAGCACAACCCATACCCCAGCAGCTTCCATATTGTCACAGCCATGGATGAGTCTGGGACGTAAGTGTAAGCTACACTTAGCTCTGGCCTGTGCCAAGAGATTGATGCAAAAGTACTGCATCCATCAAGAAATGACAGAAGACAAACTAACAGTATACTAATAGTTAATGAATTAAATCATTGGGATGGGAACATATTTAATGAGCAAAATAGTCTGGTGATAGACATTGATAATAACACTGATTGTTCTCTTTTCCAAATTAGCCGTAGAAAATTTCAGGAAATAGTTAAGAACTTAAGGAAAACTAAGTCTACAGGGCCTGATGATATTGCTGGGGAGATTCTGAAATTGGGAGGTAGAGCTATTCTATGCTTTTTGGAAATACTGTTTATTGTGTCTCAACAATATGCAAATTCCAGATGACTGGGAAAAAGCAACTGTGGTCCCGATTTTTAAAAGGGGCGACAGGCTGCTAACGGACAACGATAGACCCATTAACCTTATGTCCATTGTATGCAAACAAATGGAACACCTCATTTCAGAATATCTAAGGGAACAATGGGAGAAAATTTTTTGGACTAATGGCTGGCAACATGGTTTTAGAGAAGGTTTCATCCCCTGTGGTTGGGGGACGCAGACAGAGAATACTCCCACGTTATCCCCTGCCCGTTGTAAGAGGCGACTAAAAGGGTAAAACTCCCTGCGGGTAGGGAACGCAGATGCAGAATACACCCCCGGTATCTGCTGCCTGTTGCAAGAGGCGACTAAAAGGAATGACCGAGGCGCGGACATGGATTGCGGTTTGGTATCATGTGTTGGACCCCCTGTGGGTGGGAGGGGCTGAATACATTCACAGGTAATCCCTGCCTGTCGTAGAAGGTGGCTAAAAGGGTAATTTGCCCATTTTTGAGGATTAGTTGTGGACCTGTTCAACATTCTTGATGTGCATGCTGCTCGGAGATGGGCCTCTTACATGTGCGATTCTGCTCAAAAGCCCACTGGTGACCCCAGAAAGCCTTCGGGTGGGAGCGCCATGTACCCGTGCAGTGGTATCAGCCTGACAACGCAGGTCTCCGCACAGCCGAATACCAGAAGGACATATTTTCATTAATTATTTATTATTTTTTAATCTGTACTTGATACTCTGTACACGCTATGGGGTACATGCTATTGTGGGTGATTGGAGGAAGGGAGTCCTAGTGCTCATTGCCTCAGTCATTCCGTATTAGGCATCATCTAACATCGGACCACGGGCAATACATGCTACGCCCGGGTGGGTATTGCCTTGGCTGCTTGGTTCGGCTACAGAGGTTCCCGATCGGAGTGGGCGGCTTTCGGGGAGGATGATTTCGGGCATGGCTTCGAAACATCTTCAGCCTGCCCAAGGTGGTCCCCCACCAAAGTCTGTAACATTTGATTCCTTGAGGAGTTCAACCCCCTGGGAACAAGTGCAGTGTGCAGGAATGGGATCCAGCTTCCCTAGGTTTCTGGTTGCTACCAGAACTGATGGGAGTGACTTCAAGCTGGTAAAGTCTATTTTGTTTAGTAGGCACATAGAAGGTGTCTACGGTGAACTGGAAGATTGAAAATATGCGCAGTGGTAGTTTGTTGCTAAAGACGTGCACAGCCATGAAGCTGATCAGTTGCTCAAGTGGCCACTTTGGTGATATTCCCGTGAAAGTGGAGGAGCACAACACCTTGAATCTGGTTCGTGAAGTTACCTTCCACCGCAATCTCATCTTGAACACTGACGATGAGATGATGGAAGACATGAAATAAATAAATAAACAAAAGCACCGTGGCACGATGCACGTCTGGCGCATTACACGCAAAGTCAACGGCGAGGACGTTGCCCTGGGTGTGTTCATTGTCTCCTACAAATCGTCAATGTTACCAGAATAAAGTCGAAGTAACAACCTATTGCTGCGATGTGAGGCCATACATCCTGCATCCCATGCGCTGCTATCAATGCCAGAGATTCGGGCATATGGTATCTCATTGTTCGAATCTGTCTGTGTGGTACATGTGGCAGAGGTGCTCATGGCGTGGAAGAGTGCACAACTAATTACAGGTGCACTAACTGCCCTGGTCTTCATTCACCCTGAGATCGGAACTGTCCGGTATATCTTGGTGGGAAGAAGTCCCTGGAGATCAAGACCCTGGATGGTCTTTTCTACCAGGAAGTGCGCCGTAAGTTCAATGCTATGAATGCACCCCCCAAGTCGCTAGACTACACAAAGATAGCACAGAGTCTTCCAGGTTCGTTGTTCACTATATAAGCACCTGTTACAATCGCTGTGCCCAAGGCGGCTGTTGTTGCTGTGAGCAAACTCGCAAAGAGTAAAAACTTGGGGGGGGGACACATCCCGCTTTCGACCTCAAAGAAGTCTGTGCCGGCTCAGACTCCTAAGCCGGCATAACAGGGGGGAAGACAAAGTCCCCTACCACAGAGAGATCAGCGAAAGCCATTACCATGCCGGCGTAGGCAGCATCGTCGACCAGGGCTGCGAAAACATCTACCAGCTCATCTAAACAAGATGCCCTCCATCTGGAGGGTATGAATCAGCGCCAGCAGGTACGCCTACTCCAAAACCTGTGCGCTCCCCTCGTAGGAGGAAATGCCGCCCCCAAAATAAATGAAAGTTCTTGGCGTCAGTCCCCTTGTTGTCCATTGACGATGGGATGGATGTTGAGCTTTCATCTACATCTACGGATGCAGATGTTGATATTAGTGCTTAGATTTTAATTATAACCTAACACTCTTCCCTTTTAGTCCACACTATGGGACTGTTACAGTGGAATTGTAAGGCTTATTACAGACATCTTGCTGAGCTTGCAAGCTCATTTGTGAGCATTCAGTGAGTATAGTCTGCATTCAGGAAACAAATCTCAGACCAGGCCATCACACAGTCTTGAGAAATTTTTGACTATACTCGACAGCGAAGAGGTTCCACTAAGAACCCCACTGAAGGCTGTAGTAGTTCGCGTTCTGCTGCATGTATATATATATATATGCAGAGAGAGAGAGAGAGAGAGCGCGCGCGCGCGCGCGCGCGCGTGTGTGTGTGTGTGTGTGTGTGTGTGTGTGAAATGTTTACTTTCCATCATGCCGGCCTCTTAATATAAATGATGTAACTGTTCTTATAGATCATCTTCCACCTCCATTCCTTTTATCGGGCAATTTTAATGCCCATCTCACAATATGGGGCTCTGATACGCCTTACCCCAGGTGAAGGCAGTTGGAAACATTAGTAAGAGAGCTGGACTTTTGTATTTTGAATATAGTGATATGTTACGGCACGTACTCTCGTATAGACGTTAGTCTGTGCAGCCGGCCGCTAGTTCCCCTTTTTTGGTGGAATACACATGATGATCTCTGTGACAGTGACTATTTTCCCATTGTTCTTACTTTGTTAAAAAAGAAATCCGTCGAGGCTCCTCGTTGATGGATTCTTAAACGTGCTGATTGGCCAAAGTTCACATCACTAGCTGTCTTTAATGATGTGACCAGGCGGAGCGTAGATGGCGATATGTAACTGTACAAGTGTATGATCCCCACTTTTTAGGTCAGAAAATTTTCGGAAGATAATTCGTAATATTGAAGTCATGAAAATCATGTAATTTTGTTCATTTATAATGTAAAAAAACATCATATTATAAGAAGAATTTGTAGTAGGGAATTTTGTATGTGTGTAACTTTCATTTGTGTAAGAGTCTGCACATGGCATGGCAGTTTAGGTTGCTCAAGTATTGTGCAACACGGAAAACAGTGGCTATATTGAGAAAGATGATTGAAGTCAGTTGAAAGTGTTGCAACAAAGTGGCTTGGAAACCTGGGGTACGGCAGGTAGTATAGCTGAAAATTGAGGTTGATCGATGTGGATGTACATGAGTGGACGTTCTATTTCACATCAGACGCTCGATAGCCAATACGAGGGCTTTGTTTTAAGCAAGGTTGCATTGACTGAGTGACGCGTGAAGAAGTGCCTGTGAGGACGTTGCTCCCAGTAAACTTTTCGGAACGTTATAACCACAAGTAGCAAGCCTATATAAGTATGTTCATGTGTGCGGCAATTCATTCTGATTCTGTTTCCGTTTATCATTCAGACCAGTGCGCAGGAGCTACTTTGTGCAGATTCCTGTACATTGTTCTGTTGTTCTTCAGTATCCAGTATGTAGTGAGCACTCTATAATCACAGATGCTAATGAGTTTCGGGTGGCCGTTCTGTAAAAGACACTACTGAGTGTTTAGTTGTTACTCAAACTCTGTATAATAATTATACTATAATTCTTCTATGAGATAAAGTGCAGTGGATGTGGTGGTGCATACTGAATCTACATTCTCGAGTGGATGTGTGGTGGTGCACAGAGCTAATTCTTGGAAAAGGAAATTGTCGGCCGGGTATGCAGTTTTTCAGTTGCCGAAACGTGAGGCGTCACACTAACCTGTGCAGCGATCGGGAATGACTCAAGACATCGATGAAGAAGAGTGTAAATAAGGTTAGGGATGCTCTTCGTAAAGAAGGGTGCATCCGTATGTAGAGAAAGTCGCCGTACTTGTCTTTACTAGTTTAAATATTTGAGTGAATATTTCTAGTCGAACTTGAAACCATTGGACATTAATGGTAAAATTGAGACCTTTTATAAGCGAATGATAGCATTTTCTGCTGTTAGCCATTTTATGTCAGTCAAATATTATACCAGTAAAAATGGAAAACATATTAGCCGCTATAGAAGCCTTAAAGGTTAGTTTCAATGAAAGGATCACTGAATCCAACACTAATTTAAGACTCCGAATAACTGAATTGCTGCAAGCAATACTAGTATCACTCAACTGACTGAAACTGTTACACAACTCCAGAAGGGGATTGACACAAAGTTAGCAGAAAAAAATGTCAGTCTAGAACGTAGGCTTGCTCAGGCTGGTACCAAAATCAAAAAATGATTTACTGAGTCCAACACAAAAGTGGATTCTAAGTTCACGGAAATCAGTGAACGACTTACACGTGACTTAGAAGCCATGGGAGAGAATATTAAACCCAAGTAGTAGAGGACTTGAAAGCTACCTTTCCTACTTCTCAACAGATTATTAAAGAAGTAGAAAGCTTAAAGCCAGACTTCAGAGAGTCTTATGGAAAGTTGTAACTTGCACAGGCTGTGATAGTGTCCATTCAAGACAATATTCATGATTCCTTCAAAATCAGTTTCAGTAAGTTAAGTAACAAAGTTAACCTGTTAAAAACTCAGCAAGAAGTAGCTGATAAACGTTTAAAGTTTCGGTGAGATAGCGCCATGCTCAAATTACGCGTATAGGTTTGAAAATTCAATATGAGGGCAAGTTAAGACTACTAAAGTTGAACTATAAGGGAAAATTGAAACACTCAAAAACAAAGTATTTCAGATAGAAAAGGACGTATTAACATCTAATTTCCAAGGAGTTAGTGGAGAAACACCTAACATTTCTTGAGTGATGAGGATATCAGATCAGATTTTCAAGGTAGGAGGAATATACAGCAAAGGAATTTCTTCTTAATGTAGAAGAATCTTTCCAGGAAAATTGCAGAAGTCCCAATCGTCAGTTACGTCTAGCGTCCAGGCTATTAGAAGGAAAGGCATTAACGTGGTACACTTTACTTAAATTTAATGTAAGGACTTACAATGAGTTTAAAGAGGCACTAATCAGAAGATTTTGGAATGGGGAAACTCAACATTTAATTAAACTACAATTATATTCTCAGAAATATAATACAGCTGTAAATTCTTCATCTTATTCCTATTTTATGATTTCTTAATTAAAGAAGATGCAATTCTTTGATCCTCCCTTACCAGAGCAGGAACGAATACAAGTGTTGACATTGCAACTTCCAACGAATGTGCAGGAAATCTTGGTAGCGGTCGACGTGCAATATTTGGACCAGCTAGATGATGTTCTGAAGAGGCTTGACACTGCCCATAGGCAGAATTTACTAAAACCAAGCAAGTCAAAAGATGTTACAGGTAATCCTGTAGAACTTAAGGCCCAAGTTAGATTGAACCTTGAACCTAAAGAAGTGGGAGAATTTCAGAGACACACCAAATCGTTATAGGAGATTCATGAGACATCCGTATGAAGGAAGGGCACCATACAAACATGAGCAAACTTGGAGGAAATGTACAAATACACCAAACAATGATAAAGATTCCCAGAGTGCGGAACTTGAAGAAGGATGGAGAGAGATATATGTGAATACATTCAAAACTGAAATAAGTATGAAGGGTTACCAGGTGCTACTTCTTTCAATTACCAGGAAAACATTAGGAGGTGAAATGATCGGTCTGAAACAAATCCTGAATCAAAGGGTGGAATAAAAAAACACTAATGACACAATAGATTGTCTAAAAACCGAAGTGGTGGGGAGGTACGTTGTACTACAGCTATTAACTACTGGTATCTAGATGATACAGAATTATTGTATGAAGACTCCATACCAAAACAACAAAAAATACAGCATAGTCTTTTGGTCATCAACATTAAAATAAGCAAAATAAATGTTACTTCTTTGATAGATTCTGGAGCTGAGGCTTCCCTAATATCTGACAAATTGATAGAGAACATAAGGGGAAAGATGGTGTATGTATAATACATGTTGCTCAGGTGAAAATAAAGGGAATTGTAACAGATAAATGTACAAAATGCAAATTATGGACATTTGTGGAGTTGTTGTATCCACAATGATGCACATGAAATGCTGTCAACTTGCGTACACAGGTTTATTTACTGTTATTCACAAATTAAATACACAACCTTAATGGATGTATTACAATAAAACACTTCACTCCAAGAACTTCAACAAGCCGCCATTTTAACAATTACCTATCACAGCACATAGAGATTACAACCTTGAAACACAGTTGAAACAGATGACTACCGACTGCCTACATTGGCATGTCAGCCACAACATGTGTTCACCAGTGAAACTCCTACTAAACAATACCTCATCTCTACCATCAAGATCGCCTCGTTATATAGGTGCCTGGCCAGGCTTCTAGAAAGATATGTTACAAAAATACCTTCTCGTAAATTCTCGAGTGCCTAAGAACATGGTTATAATGTACAGAATATTCTACCATCATCTCGTCTGATCTAGAGCTATTCTGGATGTTACAATATCTTTCACAATTCTGTAGTGGATTACACATCATATTCAGGTAATAATAAATTATATAGTATTAATTTACAGGTATTTACATTAACTGAACTCATATAAATGTCTATATACAGTGTATGTTTCATGACATAACCTCAAAGCACTGCAATCATTCGACTACATAAATAATAATAATAATAATAATAATAATAATAATAATAATAATAATAATTCAAGCTCGATACTTGCATTATTTATCCATGGTTGGGAGAATATTGTTTTCAAGTTATATCAGTTTATCACACTTGCGTCAGAGTTTGAAATTGAAAGTGTCCAATTTCAACACATATTTGTAATATTAACTCAGTTGAAGTTCAACGTCATGTTAGGATCTGATTTTCTTGTAAAATATGGAGTAATAATTGATTACTCTGCCAATGTGATGAGGTTCTTTGACGTCAACTCTGTAGATTTGCAGTTGGTTAATTATGAAAATGTGAGGTGGGAAGCAGTTGATACTCCAGTAGAGGAAACCGAAGGCAAGATGAGCGATGCTCCGCCTATCGAAGATACTCAATATGACGGGGGTAGACCTGATGAAGTGGGACCCGTCGAAGGCCAGGAATTGCCCATCATCAATGATGGTCATGACATAGGTCATGATTACGTCACTTTTCTCACCAATATGGCTGAAAGCCCAGAGTTTGACTCAGAAGTGGCAGAGGCAACACGAGAAATCTTCTCAAGAGTTACCTGGACGTATTTAATGATAAACCAGTGGTTATTAAGAAGTATCATCTGAATGTTAACGACAATTCTCCTTGTATAAAGCGACCATATCCAGCTCCTGAAAATAATCTGAATGATACTAGGATATTAATTAAACAAATGGAAAGTGACGGTATAATATCCAAATGTGTCATTCCATTGATTAATTCCCTTACAATTGTCAGGAAACCAAACTGCAGCCTATGCATATACCTTGATGCTTGGGCATTAAGTCAAAGATTAGTCTTAGATGATGACTACCCTCCTTTACTTTGGGATGTCATAAGAAAGTTTCATTGCATAAAACTCTTTTCAACCATGGATGTGACTTCATCTTATTTTCATATTTTGCTAGACGAAGATAGCCAGAAGTTCACAGTATTTATGTTTGAAAATATCACTTATGCTTTTAAGAGACTTCCACTTGGAATCAAGAATTCCGGAGAGGTACTCATTAGGGCTCTGGAAGATCAACTGTTGGATGAAATCAAAGCCTTCATTACGATTTATGTATTTAGATTTAAGAATTTCATCTTATATCCATATTGAACTGAGAACGTAAGAGAGGTAACTTAAAGGGTCCACCTTGACAATACAAAAAGAATGTTATAATGGTTAAGTTACGACATTTTTATTGGGACTAATTTCAACGCTGTTGTGCGTCATCTTCTGCCAAAATACGAGAACAGGCATGGGTACATATATACATACAATACACAAAATATTATAATTTTATGCATAAATATGATTAAAATGGGGGACCTAGTGTTTACAGTTAACGAAGTCTTCTGGTATAGGCTAGAGCAATTTTGTTACTTTCATTGACCTGTCTCAGTCTTATCCTTGGCTTTGACAATATGAAAGTGACTGAGGTATGAGCAATGCTAGTAATGCCATTCATTATGCAGCCAGTCCCTGCTATGAATGGTGTGAAAATGTTGCTCATTGGGTCGGGTGATGCATGCATTTCAGTGGGCTTGGCAGACTGATATGTAATAGCAACTTCTAGCTCAGTGAGGAAAGCAACGGGAAACTACCTCACTCCTCATTTCCCTTGTATGCCTCTTCAGCGATGCCTAGGCCATCTATGACAGCTGATGGTGGAGCTGTTGAGGATCCAACCAGCCTTAGGGCTAATGACCAAACATACATACATAATGAAATAGTAAATTGATTTAATCACAGGTTCAGAACTTGACAGTCCTTATCGGAACAACACATTAAATGGAAAGTGAGTTAAAATAGCAATTTTGATTATGCAATCACTAGTTAAGAACTTAACAATCATAGTTTATAACAACACATATGGCACTTTGAAACTTAATTTGCTTTAACTCCAAGTTGAACTTGGTAGTCTAGGGTTCGACTTTTGAGTCACAATTTTCATTCAATAATATCACTTTTTGACTAGAAGTATAGTGGATATTTTCATTGAAAAAATAGTTTGTCTTTTTTAACCAGAAGTGCTTTGAAATCAGTGTTACATCGCGTCTGTGCTGTTGCCTGTGGTCTAATGTTTAATGTTGTAACATAACGTGTGAGGTGGAGACCATGTTATGAACCAAGGTCCTTAAGAAGTTCGCAGTTCAATGCGGGACCTGCAGTATAAAAGAAAGGGGAATATTTATAAAAGTTGAAACTATGAAAAAAAAAAAAAAAAAGAGAACTTGAGCTATAATTGAATGAGACTCAACTCGGGTGGCATATGCTGTAATGCATGGTGAAGAAGGTACTGAGCATGATGACAAGCTTGGGTCAAGGAAGTGACTGGTGCTGGGATAGGAAGGGAGGGAGAGGAGGAGGAGCAGCAGGGGAGGTATGAGGAAGGGAAGGAGGTGAATTTAGGGAGGGTGATGCGGTGAAAGCACGTGACGTGAAAAAGTATTACGCATAATATATCTACTACTGGGAATTTTAATATTTTTTAAAAATGCAATAAGGAAATCGAACAAAGTTTTTGGTTTTTCGGAGATATCATTTAAATTTAGGTTGAATTAAAGTATTGATCTAAATGAATATAGCAGTTTTCAGTAACATTCAGTAAAGGACTTTTATTTAGAACTTCTAATACCTCAAGATCTTGACCTGTTTCAGTAAAGTTATGTTTAAATTCTTTCATATGTTGGCCTACTGCAGAAAATCTGTTATGCTTTATAGCATTGACATGTTCTGCATATCTGATTTTAAGACTACGTCAGGTTTGACCTAGGTATGAATTATTGCAGTCTTGACAAGAAAATCTATAGACTCCTGATTTAGAAAAAGAACTACTTTTATTTATTGACGTGGAGTTATGCAGGATCTCCATACTTCTATTGCTAGTATGAAAGGCTATTTTAACATTATGTTTAAAAAAATGTTATTTATGTTATATACTTCTTTATTAAAGGTAAATGTTGAAAACGTGAAAGCACTAGTTTTGTCTCTTATCTTGTTTAAGTTCTTTAATTTTTGGTCTCAAGTTAGAGACTAGTGCAGTTCTCTTAACAGAAGTGTCTCATGTCTGATTCCATTGACATTCAACACAAAATATCAGCATTTCTTTAATCCCTTCATGGGAACAGTGAAAATGCATTATAAATTACACCTCCTTACTCGTCCATCCTACGAGAACATTTCACAAGTTTAACTTTTCTAATTCATTAACCTTCATATGAACATTTTATACTTTGAAAAATTAACTAACACTAGAAGTGTTAAAAGGAATTTTTTAGCCAAATCTTACAATTTTAATTGACATATTACTATGACTTAGACACCAACTTCCAGTGAATAACGTATAGTCTATTAATGACCCAATTTGATAATTACTCCTCCATGTTTACTTTTATATAAAATAATTTTTCGGTGAAAACTATAAGTTATGATGCATATAACAGATTACAAATCTACAATGTTCCAATTTTAATAGTAGTGTAATTCTCATTTACGAGAATATATTGTAAGTTTCTTCTTTTAATTCATTGATCTTTATAAGAACTCTCATACTTTGATAAATAACTTAACACAAGCAGTGTTAGAAAAAACCAGAATTTTCATGCCAAATCACATAATTTAATTGGCACATTGCTGTGATTATGTCTAGTGTATTATAGATCCAGTATAATTGTTACTTCTTCATGTTTACTTTTTGTATAATAAGGATATTTTATTGTATAATAACATTTTAATTTGAACAAACAATTGTAAATAAGGTTTAACATAAGAACTCAAATTGAGATAATTATAAAAAATGGCTGAAGATGCTTGACATAACGAGCGAAACATGTCCCATTTAATGTTTGTATTGTGATAAATGTCCTTTTAGAGACAATAAATATTTCATGCATTGAAGAGGTGGATAAAATAACAAGAAATTGTAACTAATATAAGTGGTATGTTATGAGCTGTCAGTGGAGTGTTGGCATTGAATGACATCAGTAGATGAATATGTCTGAGTGATGTCTTTAAAAGTAGGAAAGATCACAATTAGAAGATAAAGTTGGGATTCAAGAGGACAAATTGGGTTAAATATTCGTTTATAGGTAGGGGAGTTAAGGATTGGAATAACTTACCAAGAGATTTGTTCAATAAATATCCAGTTTCTTTGCAATCATTTAAGTAAAAGGCTAGGAAAACAATAGATAGGGAATCTGCCACCTGGGTGACTGCCCTAAATGAAGATCAGTGGTGACTGAATAGTAATGCCTACACGAATAAGACAGTTTGGAGAGAGTTTAACAGTCGATTAGATAAAGCTCTGTTACATTAGTAGAACAGATCATCTGCATAAAGTAAAAGGTAGATAACAGAAAACTAACTATGGTAAATATTTGTTTGTAAATCGGGGATTTGATGATTGAAATGCATTACTTGTAGCTGTCATAGAGCCTTCTCCCAAAAATGTAAGATGCTTCAAAAGTAGACTCCAGCATTCTGTAAATTGTATGTAAATTTCTATGTGACAGTGTCATATTTTAATGTAATGCTCAATCCATTGTAAATTGTAGTATTAAGGCATCTGAAATATTTAAGCTATGTGTGAATTTGTGTATGAACTTGTTGTATTTACAACAGATAGTAATAATAGTTTGTAATTGGACTACTCCCTCTGGGTGGGGGACAGAGATGAAGAATACACCCACAGTATTCCCTGCCTGTCATAAGACTTGACTAAAAGGGGCGACCAAGGGATGATTGTATTAGAACCATGGAACTCCTTGTGATTAGTACCACCACGCGGGGACCACCATGAGTCACTTTTACTTGCGTGTAGTACCACTATGTTAGGTACCAAATAGGTTTGTTATTAGTAGCAAAGGAGTGTGTTGCCAGCTTTTACAGTACCTGTGATTAGTAGCACTATACAAGTGACACCATGGTTCTGGCTTGCCTATGATTAGTACCCACTATATGAGGAACACCACGGGATAGCGTGAGTCCCTGTAGTTAGTATACTTATGTGATGAACACCATAGGTTTGCGTTTCCTGTAAATGGCACCGCAATGTGCAAAACACCATAGGTCTGTATTCCATGTGCGAATTTCATTACCTGCAATTAGTACCGTAATGTGTGGAATACCGCAAGTCTACGCTACTTTTGATTAGTACCGCAACGTGACAAATACTATGGTTCTACTTTCCTAGCGATAAGTACCATTATGAGATGCCGATGACTTGGATTTTGGACCCTTTTCGACTACAAGCATGATCGATTCAGTATCATGCTATAGAAGCAGTCCCACTGTTGTTTTACGCCAGCTTCTGTGCATGTGAGTCAGTGTGGGTCGGTTCCACTGATTGTTTTTAATTCATATCCATCCATCCATTCATTTTCTTCCTCATGTTTTAAATTCTGGTCAGTGGAGGACTTTGGACTTTTAATTTGTCATTTCATTTCATCTCATTTTGTACCATTAGGGACCGATGACCTAGATGTTAGGCCCCTTTAAACAAGCATCATCATCATCAGTAATTGGACTGCTCAGGCTACTGTAAGTCATAGTTTAAAATTTTTAGGTACTTAAGGTACGTGCGAATTTCTGTATGATGGTGTTGTAATATTAGGCTATTAGGCTAGTAGTAAGTCATTCTACTGCTCTACCTACAGTATTGTAAGCCGTAATGTTAAGCACTGGAAATACTTAAGTTGTGTGTGAATTTATGTATGATGATGCTGGATTTAGAATGTTAAACTAGTATTATTTCTTATAATATTTTCTTTCCATGGAAATGCTTGTTGTACGGTGGTGGTGGTGGTGGTGGTGGTGGTGGTGGTGGTGGTGGTGGTGGTGGTGGTAGTTGGGTAATTATGTTTTACTTCATTATCACACTACTGTAATGATTATTGCCACTGGGACATTTCCCGATTGCATTGTATTTGTTAATGAATGATAAAAATGAAATACTGTGAAATGTTAAGAACTGACTGTATTTAAGGTTGTTATTTTAAAATCAGTTGGACAGTTGTGATGAATATTAGCAAGGAAATGTGTGGTGTATGAACAGTGCCATCGTAAATACAGTATAATGCATAATGACAGTTCACAGATAGGATTAGGTGCAGTTTTCTGAGAAATAGGTTGAATACAGTGCACAATTAGAATTAGCAATATGTTACCATATGAAAATAGATGCATAAGCAACAGACAGCATATTTATAAGATATGTATAAAGTTCCAGTACAGAAAAAATAAATTAAGATGGAACATGCTTTTGATTAGGTCTGATATACCAGAATTCTAGATGACTAAAAAAAGGAACAGCACAATCACTAGTATAAGTCATATGACATCACTTCAAGTGGTAATTATTGTTAATAATCTGTAATTCATCACTAATTCCAAATTCATTGACTAATGTAAATATAATATAATGGCAAAGTTCAAAGAAAGTTGTGAAAAGAAAAGAAAGTTGTAATTTGAGAAACAGCAAAGTTGAAGATTATTTTGCATTTCATAGGCAGCTTTTTGGTCTATCTAATCCTAATGTAGCTAACTAAAATGTATCAGGCTAATGAATGAATTAATGTTTGTTTATCTACATTCCTCTTTGTAGTGTCATTCCTGCTCTCTAGCTGTTTCTCTGATTTTGTGTTTCATCATGGTGTCTTTGTAAGTTCATATATTCTGCACAGTTGTTAAGAAATGGTATGTGGCACGCGTAGCTTGTAATGAAATGACCCTGTTTCATAACACTTGTAATTTATTTTCAGGTGATGAATGGGCATGATGAAAGTAACATATTTGCATATGAGAACTCTGAAATGCAGAAAGAACAGCAGATGTTGGTACCTGAGTTTTGTCTTGAAGCAATGGAAAGAGCCATTAAGCATGACCATGTGGAGCTGGCTAAAGCTTTGTTAATATTATGGCATGAACTTCATGTTCAGAATATATGGCGTTGTAGAGATCCTGCTGCATCAAGAATACAATATTCAATTTCTAAATGCTTTAGTGCTCTTGGTAGATCATTGAAGGAGAAGAGGTAATATAGTGTTCTTATACTGATAAAGCTTTAGACTGTTACTCTAAATATTATTTCAAAATTGTCATGGTTAGGGGTATATTGCCTTTCATTTGTAATTATGTAGAAAATGATAACAAAAGTATAAGTAATCTTCTCTTGCACTCATTTTTGTAATATCCTCTTATGAATAGTTAGGAGTTCTGTGGTTGATGGATTTTACTAGTGAAGTACTTTGTTGTCAGTTATAACATCCTCTAGTGCTTCAGAATATACTGTATATGACATAATTTTGTGTATGTATGTGTGTATTGAAACAGGAACGCCCGTACTTCAATTTTTCGGAGAGCATGAATAACGTCAAGGCGTGTATGGCTCATGCTTAGAGAGTGAGAGAGAAAGGTAGTGAAATAAACTTATGATTAAAGTGGAACTTGCAGTTTATTCAAGAGATAAGCAAAGGAATTATATCACCTTTTACAGATGTATTGTGAGATTGCCCTTGAAGGTGTGAAGGCGACGTTGTTCAGCGGCGTCGGCGTCGTCGTCGTCCCGCGTCGTTGGTGTTGTCTCAGCACTGGACGTTGACGGCGACTCGAACCCGAGGCAGATCGTGCAGCATGAAACAGTTGTTAAGGAGCGGTGGAATGAACTTCCGCACAGAATGTCAAGGGGATCTGGTGCGACATTTTTCTACCGCACTGCGAATTAAGGCAAAGCACTTTTGAATAGTTTCCACAGTAAACGGTGTTGGACGCACTTTTGAAACAAAGATGAAATCAAAGTCACAGACTGTGGGAATAATGCAGTAGGCACTATCGTACTTGAAATAATAAACAATGAAAGCAATCTGGAACCTTCCTGAGATGCAATAATTAAGCACTTCGCTCAATCTCAAAAAAATAAATTAAATTCTTTGGATACAGTCTCTGCACTGTATGCAATGAGTTCAGCACGCACACTCTCGTTAAAATAAATTAGAGCTTCTACGAATATAAAGAAACAGTTTATGACAGTCCAAGTTCTGTTACGTCGTAATTTTCTCTGAGGCAAGGTTATCACTGAGGCGTAATTTTTGATAGTTTTATAAGGGGATTTGACATAGTCTTTGAATGAAATGAAGGTTGGCACAGTTTATGATAGGAGATATTAACACTGTTTTCACGCGGAGTGATAGACACAGCCTTTGAGGGGAAAAAAAGTAAGCACTGTTCTTTACAAAATAACGTGATACTGTTCGTAAAAGAATTGTTCAGTTGCTAGGGCACAATTTTACGAGACAGCTAAACACGGTAGAGGAAACAACTACAGTACAGTTTCAAACATACAGTCTTGTTAAATTCACAATCCACAAAGGAAATACAATTGCACAACCCTACAGACTGATAGAAACAAAGATAAGCTTTCGTTCACACGCAAAGTCAAAGTCCACGGAGAAGGCTTTCAACATTAACACTTTCGAACCCATGTACTCATCTGGACAGAGTAACGAACCGTATAGCGAGGCGACAATGTGCTTGCTTGCACACACACACTCACTGCATACTGCACACTGCTTTACTCCAGGCTGGCAAGTCCCTTTTATTGCTGAAGGTCGGACGGCGCAGTTGCACATGTGGGCATCTAGAAAAATTTATATCTCGGCCATCCTTCCGCCGATTTACATGAAATTTTGGCTAGCAGCATTTATTGTTCAGGCCTACAAGATGACGTTCTCGTAATCATGATATTACATTCTGTTCATGATGAAATGCCATAGAACAAGAGAGAACCTTCGGTGTGACGTCACTTGGCCTTGGCTGGCACTCTGTAGCAGTGCTAGCTTGCACGCTGTCTCCCACAATGCCTGTGCGCTCGGCGCATATTTTGAATGCATACAGCCGGGTGTTAGCGAGTTCCTTTCAAGAAATATATGAACGTGAATGCTCGCAGGGCATTCCCGTTTCAGTATGTATGTATGTATGTATGTATGAGTGTGAGTGTGTTTAAACACAGTGAAACTTTTTTATATGTTTCACACTTACATGTTTTCTACACTTATAGAGTCTCTCTCTCTCTCTCTCTCTCTCTCTCTCTCTCTCTCTCTCTTTTTTTTCAGCGGTCCTGACAAAATCCTATACATATTACAGCAAATTACTTTGTTTATACATCTTTCATTTCATTTATAACTGTTAGATTCTTCAGTCTGCTGAACTAATTTATAATAAATAAATTTATGAACTACTTGAAGAATAAAACATATAATAACAGAATTATACCTGAAAAATAATATTAACAATAGTTCCAAAAGAGTGGACAAAGGCAGAAAAATGACATAACAGAAAATTATTGGTAAAATTGACAGCTCATTAAATGCTCATTAAGAATCCTTGCATACTTTACAAAACAAGTTTAATATGATGTTAATAATAATGACAACAAAAATAAAAGGAGAATTAAAAATAAAATACCTAAAACTAAGTACAGCTTGTCATTGACCCAGCCAGGGCAGAAGGTTAACAAACTGGCTATCCAGCTGGACAGCAGAGTATCTGTATTGCAACAGTTATATTATATGCTAGAGTGGAGAGAAGTGAGGACTGCAATAAGAATAGTTCTTTCAAGTTAGATAGAATAAACATAAATTTTCATACATATCTAAATATTTTTGAGTGTGATTTGATAGAATTCAGTTATGTTCTTACAAGAATGAAACATGTCATTCTATTTTAATTAAGTGGTTTCTTCTTCAGGTATAATTCTGTTTCCATATTGTACCAGGAACACATTCCAATTGAGTTGAGCCCATCATCATGGGTGCCACTCTTACCCCCTCTTCTCTGTACCAGGAATGCCCGTACTTAGCCATTTTGGAGAGCATGGATTTACACAAGGCGTGTACAGTCCATGCTTTATATTTACAGAATGTGAATTTACTTCCGTTCACTTTGTGAAACGCACAAGTGAATTATTACTTTGAATTTATTTAAAATTGTGCCCAGTGAAATTTTCAAAACTGTACCAAGTGAAATGTTTCTCTTGAAAATCTTTAAAAACTGTGTCAAGTGAATTTTGCTTATGAGTGCGCGTTTGATCCCATTAACATTTAAATTGCAGAATAAGCTCTCTGTTTTCATTATGCAGTTATAGTAAAGAAATGTTCATGACAGATTCTATAGACATTATGATGATGCTTGTTGTTTAAAGGGGCCTAACATCGAAGGTCATCGGCCATATTGACATTATGCTTTGAATACATGCAGAGAGAGAGGTTTACAAAATAAACTTTTTTAAATGAACTATTTGTTTATTCATAAAAGAAGATGAGTTGCATATCACTTTTAATACAGCTGGAGTTGGAAAAGAAGAGTGAATGTCCTTTGTATTGCGGCAGGTGATGTCCCTCGCTGCTGGTTCTCCTTCCCCACACTATAGGTCAGCTCTCTGTACCATGGGACCGCAAGATTTCCCACATCATCTAGAAGTTCTGGAAGTTCTGGCAGATCGCACATTGTCTGGGAGTCTAAAGTCCAGGGTTCACTCATTCAGTGTACACTCGACTGATTATTGGTGCAGTTTGAAATTAAATTGAATGGTTTATACATCTCCCATGATGGGAGTAAAGAAACATGGTTATACCATGTAGAATGTCAATAGAATCTGTCACAAACATTTCTTTACTATAACTGCATAATGAAAATAGAGAGATTATTCTGCAAGTTGAATGTTAATGGGATCAAACGCACACTCACAAGCAAAATTCACTTGACAAAGTTTATAAAAATTTTCAAAAGAAACATTTCACTCGGTACAGTTTTGAAAATTTCACTGGGCACAATTTTAAATAAATTCAAAGTAATAATTCACTTGTGTGTTTCACAGTACATGAAGTAAGAGGACACAAATGCGTGAGAAGTTTTGTTACGTCCTACGCTACTATTGTCAGAATTATTTAAAAGTCGGTGAGACTACAATGTGTTAAGTAACGCTATTGTATCATGACACTTGATATTTACAGAATGTGAATTTACTTCCGTTCACTCATGATTATGTGGGGTACTTATTTACGAAGGTAAATAATGTTTTGTTCAGTGAGACCACTTTGTTATGTCTTATACTACAGATAGTATTCTCATGACCTTCAACCACTTGTAGGAGAAAGTAATTTCTCTTTACTGAAGCTACCTGGTTAAGTCTATTCAACTCTAATCTAGAATAAATGTTAATCAGCTCTCGAGCTGTATTTACGAACTCCTAGTCCTATGCACAGTCTTAAAGACTGAGTTGACATCTCCATTTGTAGAAAGAAAGAAAGAAAGAAAGAAGGAAAGAAAAAAAGAAAGAATTTGAATTCCACTTGGAAATACGTCTTAAGATTAGCACTCGACATTCAACTAAGTTTGAATTCACAGTTCCAAAACCTAAGTTCAGTTGCACAGTTCTAATATAAATTGAAAAATGCAAGTCCGAAGTCACTACTCTGAATGTGAACTGATAAAAAATATTCAGTCACCTTTATATGATGGATTTCTATCTAAGTTTGCAGTAGCACACTTGTAGAGTTTCGTCGTAGGCCGTCCTATTGTCAGTCAGCATGGCTAGGCTGTGGAATCATGATGTATTCACAAAGATGCAGAAAAAATGCTGTCAAATTGCATACACCTAATTTTATTTACAAACTGTTAAACATTTGTCACACATCAACAAACCGCCATGGTGATTACAACCTTGAAACAGTTGACTGATGACTGCGTAAATTAGCATGTCGGCCTAAACACAAGAAGAGTTCACAGGTACAATTCCTGTTAAACCATAACTTCACTTCACCATCAAGACCGCTTCCTTATATATGTCGCCTGGCCAGGCTTCTAGAAAGATATGTCACAGCATCTCCTCTAGTAAATTCTAGAGTGCTTAATACAAAGTTAAAATTGAAAGGAATGTTCTCCGTAGTTCTCGTCTTACCTAGTGTTATTCTGGATATTAAAATGTGTTGCATAATACTGTAGTGGATTACACATCATATATACAGGTAATAATAAATTATATATTATTAATTTCAGGTTCTTACATTAATTAAACTCATATAAATATTATATATATACAGCAAATGTTTCATGACATAACTAACAAATAACATGATCGTAAATAATAATAATACTAATAATTGGATGTTGCGTCCGGTAGACTGGGTTTCGAATCCCACTGTCGGCAACTCTTAAGATGGTTTTCCGTGGTTTCCCGTTTTCACACCAGGCAACTGCTGGGGCTGTACCTTAATTAAGGCCACGGCCACTTCCTTCCCATTCCTAGGCCTTTCCTATCCCATCATCACCATAAGACCTATCTGTGTCGGTGCGACATAAAGCAACTAGCCAACTCCTAGGCCTTTCCTGTCCTATCGTCACCATAAGACCTATCTGTGTCGGCGCGACTTAAAGCCACTAACAAAAAAATAATAATAATTGGATATAAACACTTCATAGCCATACCTCACAGTTCATAATACTAATAATAACAACAACAATAATAATTCAAGCTTGATACTTGCATTATTTACCTATGGGTTAAAGAATATTGTTTTCAAGTTATATCAGTCTACTAGCAACATACCCGTGCTTCGCTATGGTATTATACTGAAATTTAGAATTGAATGCTATTTTTTATATATAATCTGCCGAAATTCGCGATCTGACTCATTTTCTGAGAGAATCCGCCAACATTCGCGATCTGATTTGTTTTCTAATAGATTACGGCAAATTTCCTCCCAACTTTCAATCTTTCTTTCCAGCAATCGATTTCGTACTTCCCGGACTAGGTCCAGGTATTTCACCCAGTCAGTTGGATCCCTAAATGTTTGCCATCTTTTCCTATAAGCATTTTTAATATAGATCAAATCCTTTAGGAGATCCAGCGTGTGGTCGTCTTGGGTGCCTTGGCGTTACTGAACCCGCGGCCGGACTGCATTCTTAGTCATTACCCGTCCAGGACCCGTTTCCAGCGCGGTCCGCACATTTGACGACGGTCCACATTATTATTATTATTATTATTATTATTATTATTATTATTATTATTATTATTATTATTATTATTATTATTATTATTATTATATGTTCTGGACCCCACAGCAAGATGCAAGACCGCTACCTTGCGGTAAATTTAAATTACATGTGCTGCCATTGTCATTGTTGAGAATGTGACCAGCACATTTATCGCGCGTAGGTAGGTGTGCGGGATTTCTGGCGATACGGATGACATACTTCTGTACATTATTGACCTTATTATAGAGGTGAAAAATTGAACGGTCAATCTCATTCGTATCGTTTATTTCAAATGTGTTTACATTTTTATTTATATGCCAGGAGAATCTACTGTAATCTAAGAACGTTCTCCGAAGGAAAAGATGTCTCTTTGAAATGAACCCAGGAAAGATTAGAAATGATCGGTTTATGATCAGAATAAGTACATTGAAAATCTACAGCCTTTTCCAGTCATTCGATAGGGTCAGGAATGGAATGAATAAAGCCCCCCTCTAGCGGCAACAGTAGGAATTGTGCCGGCTGCCGAAATCTGTCGCACTCCTCTGGGGCAATGATTAATGAATGACAAATGAAATGAAATTATATTGGACAGTGTTGCTGGAATGAATGATGACAGGGAAAACCAGAGTATCTGGAGAAAAACCTGTCCCGCCTCCGTTTTGTCCAGCACGAATGTCACATGTAGAGACCGAGATTTGAACCACGGGACCCAGCTGTGAGAGGCCGGTGCGCTGCTGCCTGAGAAACGGAGGCTCCTTATAAATACATTATGAACAGTAAAATCAATTGGTCTCAACTCCTTTTACACCCAACCGCTGTTAAGTTTATTTACCCCCTCCCTAAAAAACTAAAAGATGGCGTGTTTCTTCATCTTTAAAGGAGATTCCAAACACCAATGTTCACGACTATTACCTTCAGTGTTGAGATAAAAAAATAATTCACATTTTTTTCACTTTCACACTCCTCCCCTCCCCCTAAGTAAATTTTCCGGCGAAAATACTTGTTTCTTTAATAGTAAAGGATCTTATAAATACCAATTATCACGACTGTAACTACTTCAGTTTTTGATTTATGTGTCTTCATGAAAGGAATTCAATTCCTTTTCACTCCCGCCCCCTCGAGATGATTTCCCCCCAAAACGGGTTTTTCATTGTTTTTAAAGGAGAACCAAATACCAATTTTCACGTCTGTATGCCCTAACAACTTTAGTTTTTATTAGATGTATGTATTCTCATACAATTAAGTCGATTAATTTTAAATTCTTTCACCTCCCTCCCCCCCTCCCCATTCATTGGACTTTCCGAGAATACGTGTTTCTATACTTTTAAAGCAGATTCCAAATATAAAATTTCACGACTGTAACATCTTCATTTTTGAGATAACAGTAGCCTAATTAAAAGAATTCAACACCATTTTCAGTCACTTTTATCCCCCCCCCCCCACCGGCCACCCTTGGTACTTCCGAAAACTAAAAGTACACGTTTCTTTATTTTTAATAGAGATAAAAATACCATTTTTCACTTCTGTAACATGTTATGTTTTTGAGATATACTGTTGAAATTCTCATTTTAAAATTTCACCCCCTTTTTAGTTCCCCTTAAGAGGAGTTTCCAAAAACAAATCACCTATGTTTCTTTACATTTATAGGAGATTCCAAATACCACTTCTTACGTGTGTAACATTCTACGTTTCTCAGATATTCTGTAGATGTAGTCTTTCAAAAAATTCACCCCAATTTGTCACTCCTGTTTAACCGCCATTAATTGGATTTTCTAAAAACAACAAAATGAGTGTTTCTTTATTTTTAAAGGAGATCCCATATACAAATTTGCAGTTCTGTAATATCTTTAGTTTCTGAGATATATGTATCCTCATTAAAGGCATTCAATCCATTATTCGCCCTTTTAACCCCTCCAATTGGGATTTACAGAAAAAAATAAGTGTTTTATTTTTAAAGCAGATTCTAAATATCAATTTTTACATGTGCAAACTTTTAAAGTTTTGAGATGTAGATACACTCATTTTAAAAATCCAACCCCTTTCCAAACTCCCCCTCACTATTTGGATTTTCCAAACGCAAAAAAGTTTCCTTATTTTTAAAAAAGATCCCAAATACCAATTTTCAGGTCTGTAATATCTTCAATTTCTGAGATTTAAGTATCCTCATTAAAGGCATTCAACCCCTGTTTCACCCCTCCTATTGGGATTTTCCAAAAACAAAAAATACATGTTTCTTTATTTTTAAAGGAGATACTGAATACCAATTTTTACATCTGTAAACTTTTAAAGTTTTAAGATGTAGATACACTCATTTTAAAAATTCACCCCCCTTTTCACCCCCCATAATTTGGATTTTCCAAAAATGAAAAAATACCTGTTTCTTTGTTTTTAAAGTAGATCCCAAATACCAATTTTCAGGTCTGTAATATCTTCAGGTTCTGGAATATAAGTAGCCTCATTAAAGGCATTCAACACTTTTTTCACCCTCTTCTACCCTTCGTACTGGAATTTTCCTAAAACAAAAAAATATGTTTCTTTATTTTTAAAGGAGATTCTAAATACCATTTTTACATCTATAAGCTTTAAAAGTTTTGAGATAGAGATACACTCATTTTTAAAATTCACCCCCTTTTCACCCCCCCCCATTAATTGGATTTTCCAAAAACAAAAAATATGTGTTTCTTTTTTTTTTAAAGGAGATCCCAAACACCAATTTTCAGATCTGTAATATCTTCATTTTCTGAGATATAAGTATCCTCATTAAAGGCATTCAACCCGTTTTTCACCCCTTTTCAGCCTCCTATTGGGATTTTCCGAAAACAAAAAAATATGTGTTTCTTTATTTTTAATGAAGATTCTAAATATCAATTTTTACATTTGTAAACTTTCAAAGTTTTGAGATATAGATACGCTCATTTTAAAGATTCACCCCCCCTTTTTACCCCCCCCCCATTAATTGGATTTTCCAAAAACAAAAAAATGCTTGTTTCTTCATTTTTAAAAGTGATCAAAAGTACCAATTTTCAGGTCTGTAATATCTTCAATTTCTGAGATATAAGTACTGGTATCCTGATTAAAGGCATTCAACCCCTTTTTCACCCTTTTTCACCCCTCCTATTGGGATTTTCTGAAAACAAAAAAATACATGTTTCTTTATTTTTAAAGAAGATTCTAAATATCAATTTTTACATCTGTACACTTTTAAAGTTTTGAGATATAGGTACACTCATTTTAAAATTTCACTCCCCTTTTCATCCCCTTAGCGACGGAATATCCAAAAATCCTCTCTTAGCAAGCACCTACATAGTAATATGAGTGTATACCCAAACTTTCATTTTTTTATGTCCAGTAGTTTTGGCTTGGCGATGATGAATCAGTCAGTCAGTCAGTCAGTCAGTCAGTCAGTCAGTCAGTCAGTCAGTCAGTCAGTCAGTCAGTCAGTCAGTCAGTCAGTCAGGACAAGTTATATTATATATATAGATTACACTTGGGTCAATATCCTCATAACTTGAAACAATTTTGAAAGTCCATCACATTCATCGACTTTGCCTTGGGCATAGATTGTATCTTCTCTCTTCCTCAACGTTGCTGGATGTACTCTCCTCCTCTTGACTGGATCATGGCGTGTCAGTGGTTGGAGTTGTCTTGCTACCAGCCTCTTCCTCGATGATAGTCGCAGTCTCCTCAAGACCAGACTGTGCTGTGTCATGAGTAGCCTCTCCTTCAGGTGAACCTATGGCAGTACCAGGCTTACTCTGTATGTGCAGCAGTTGGGTGACTCGTCGCAAGTCCAATGCGTGGACCTTGAGAGGAGGGTTGGTCTTTAGTAAGTAGACCTTATGGCCCAGCTGCTTATCCACCTCGAAAGGACCAACCCACTTAGGTGTGAGACCTGCGTGAAACCCTCCAATCTTATTACTGACTGGGTGGTTACATTGCAGTACTTGTTGGGCTGGTACGAAGATCTGGGTTTCTTCGACATCTTGAGCCTTGGCGTGGGTAAGGGATCTCTTCTCGACCAAAGCTTGCTTCTCCTTGATGTCCTGCTGCTGCTGTTGCTGCCACTCTGCTAGGGAAACAGCTGCATCATCTTGAGCAGAAGTGGGTGGTGGACGAATCTCCCAATCCCCAGTGCCGTATAGCTGTCGACCAAGAAACAGCTCCACTGGGGAATAGCCAGTGACACGTTTGATGCGTCGTCGCAGGGCAAAGAGTGACTGTGGTATCTTAATGGTTCCACAGTTGATGTTCTTTGTCTATTTGGTGGACTCATAGCATCCTTTTTTAGCTCCTGGTTCTGTCGTTCCATTGGATTGGCCTTTGGGTCGTAGATTGGGGTGGTCCAGTGCCCCACACCCCATTCTGTCATCATTTGCTGCCACTTCCTTGACGTGAACTGACTCCCGTTGTCTGACAGAATGCACCGTGGATAACCGTAGCAGCTGAATACCTCATGAAATAGTTATTGAATCCCATAGGGTACGTAAATTATTTGTCCCAAATGAGTAAATTTATAATACCAATATAAATAGTCCCTTATTGGACATTATAAATTTTCCAGCTATCTCATTCCTGGATGCCAGCGTTTCGTCCCAGTGTGCTAAGTTGGGCTCATCTGTTGGTAAATAGCACACCCACCAAGACGCATGGCTAGTGCATACCGTGGAGGCCACTGCAGAGACTATGAGCCCAACTTAGCACACTGGGGTGAAATGCTGGCAGCCAGAAATGAGTTAGCTGGAAAATTTATAATGTCCAATAATGGACCATTTATAGCCAGTGACACGGTTGATGCGTCGTCGCAGGGCAAAGAGTGACTGTGGTATCTTAACGGTTCCACAGTTGATGTTCTTTGTCTATTTGGTGGACTCATAGCATCCTTTTTTAGCTCCTGGTTCCGTCGTTCCATTGGATTGGCCTTTGGGTCGTAGATTGGGGTGGTCCAGTGCCCCACACCCCATTCTGTCATCATTTGCTGCCACTTCCTTGACGTGAACTGACTCCCGTTGTCTGACAGAATGCACCGTGGATAACCGTAGCAGCTGAATACCTCATGAAATGTTGTTGAATCCCATAGGGTACGTAAATTATTTGTCCCAAATGAGTAAATTTATAATACCAATATAAATAGTCCCTTATTGGACATTATAAATTTTCCAGCTATCTCATTCCTGGATGCCAGCGTTTCGTCGCAGTGTGCTAAGTTGGGCTCATCTGTTGGTAAATAGCACACCCACCAAGACGCATGGCTAGTCCATACCGTGGAGGCCACTGCAGAGACTATGAGCCCAACTTAGCATACTGGGGTGAAATGCTGGCAGCCAGAAATGAGTTAGCTGGAAAATTTATAATGTCCAATAATGGACCATTTATAGCCAGTGACACGGTTGATGCGTCGTCGCAGGGCAAAGAGTGACTGTGGTATCTTAACGGTTCCACAGTTGATGTTCTTTGTCTATTTGGTGGACTCGTAGCATCGTATTATGAATACCTCATCTTGTAGAAGGCTGGTGATACATCTTGTCATGGTTTCTGGTATCGGTAAGTCCTCAGTCCATCTTGTGAAGAGATCGATGATTACTAGGAGTCCTGTTTTACCCCTTGGTGTTCTAGGGTAAGGACCCATCAAGTCCAGGGCCATGACCTCCCACGGGCGATGCGGCCGTCTTCCTCACTGACTGGAATCTGCCTTTCTGTTGCTCGCCTTGGTGAAGGCAGAGATGTAGCACCCCTTTACATAGTCCAGGATGTCTTTCCGCATGTTGACCCAGAATAATCTTCATCTGATAGACTGACACGTCTCTTCGCCTCCTGGATGTTCGGCTTCATTGCTGTCGTGGAACTTCTTGAGGTTGTCCGTTGCGTGCTGTCTGGGATCACCACTACTGCAGGCATGTCGGAGAGGTTCAACCTCCTCCGGCAACCTGAAAGTTCTTGTAGCACATCTTGAATTCCCTAGGGACGAGTCGACTATCGGCGTTCTGTCTCCTAATCCACTGCATCATGGTCCCACAGGGCTTGTCTTGTTCTTGCCACTGTTTGATTACTCCCAGTTCCTTCTTGATGGTCATAAGGACAGTTTCCTTGGGCTTACTCTGGTGCTTTCGTGGAAACTCGCTCTTGACAGCGGTTATCCTAGCTTCAGGTTCCATCGCCGGGTGCGTAGAAGATGCCTTGCCTTGAAGCTGCATTAACTGGACATCTCCCAGGTCTACATCGACTTCCGCATCTGTACGAGTCCGGAGATCACCATTGTGCCAGGCGACCCTCAGCCGTCTGTCTTTTCCCAAAAAGACTTCATGAGCTTCATAGTCCAGGATCACCTTGTATTCTGCCAGAAAGTCGTGACCTAATATGATGTCAGATATTACTGTCGGATTTTTTATTTTGGACACTGGAGTTTAGGCTTTAATTACAAACGAACCAGTAGGCCTATTGCAATGCGAGTTATACCAATATTTTCCTTGTTTAATTCTACATTAGCATAAATAAGATACATTGTTTCCGACTTTCATTAAATATTTTTTATTTGTGGTTGTAATAAATATTGCCAGGGTTTTTGGCTTCTTCTCCAGGAAGCATTCACTTAGGAATATATACAAGGAAAACTACTTGTCTGATGGTAATAAAATTTTTATATGTTATAACCACATGTATTTGTAGTGTAATACTCAAGTTACAATTTTTTTCAACCACCCCGAAAAATGTTCTTATCATTTTTCTAAAGCAACTCTTTCTCAGCCCAGGATAAATGTACAGCAGCAAACTTCGGCTTGTTTTGAAGCACTCATTTATGGTTATCAGAAACTATAACAGCTGTAACCGTACAATGTGGTACCAAATTTATGAAGAGTAATATTGAAAGAAGGTTTTTTGTACACCGGACCGTGCGATTAACAGCAGGCCGGGTGGTGAAATCGGGTGCAGTGTTGCCGCGTTCAGTAGTAATCACGCGCGCAACGAACACAGCATTTCATTTACTTTCAACCTTTAATTTTATTTCCTCTTATAAATTCCACAGTTGCTGAATTCCAACATACCTACCTTAGATGAATTAGAGACTTAAGAGCACAGAGCTACAAGATCTTTACAGATGAGACCTGGTGCGGACAGAACCACACTATAAAATATGGGTGGCATCAAACGTGGTTGAAGCTTTAGAAAACAACTTTAACAACTATAATCTGTACAGAGGGTACATTCAGCAAATTTATGGATGGTGTGGAGGGTTCAAAACACCATCTGGAGCCGGGAAACGCATCATAGTTTTACGCATCGGAAGTGAAGAAGGATTTCTTGACTGTGCAGAACTTTGTTTTATTGGCAAGAAAGGAAGTGATGATTACCACAATGAGTTGAACTTGACTCATTATGAAGAATGGTTCACGAAAGTCCTGAGTTTATTGCCTCAGGGGTTGGCTGTTATTATAGATCAAGCTCCATATCATACGATGGTCGATCCTTCATCTAAAAACCCGGACATGTCATGGCTGAAACCTGAAATTATAACTTGGATAACATCAAAGAATATTTCACTACCACCTGGAGTTGACGATTATAAAAAATTAACTAAATCAGAGCTGATTATCCTTGCCTTTATTTTCAAACACCGGTAAAGAAGCTGGAACAACTGACTAAACGACTTCGACCAGATATACAGCTTGTTTGGTTACCAGTGGCCCTTTGCGAGCTTAATCCAATCGAGCTCGTTTGGGCTCACGTAAAAGCGAAAATAGCAAAAAACAAATATGGCTAACACATTAGAAAATGGTAGAGGTATGGAAGCAATTAACGTTTTATGCCGAGAAGCCTCACGTACCATGACCCCTGAACTCTGGAAACACCGGGCGAGTTGGCCGTGCGCGTAGAGGCGCGCGGCTGTGAGCTTGCATCCGGGAGATAGTAGGTTCGAATCCCACTATCGGCAGCCCTGAAAATGGTTTTCCGTGGTTTCCCATTTTCACACCAGGCAAATGCTGGGGCTGTACCTTAATTAAGGCCATGGCCGCTTCCTCCAACTCCTTGTCCTTTCCTATCCCATCGTCGCCATAAGACCTATCTGTGTCGGTGCGACGTAAAGCCCCTAGCAAAAAAAAAAAAAAAAAAAAAAAAAAAACTCTGGAAACAATGTACAGTATTAAACACTCTAAGAAAATTGGAGACCACTACTGGGAAATAGATGGACTGTCTGAAAATGTCCCTTATTTTGAACCAGTCATAATCAACGTGAATGACAGCAGCACCGATTCATCGGAACACAATAATTTTTCAGATGAAGAAACTTGATAGAATTAAATACTGTAAATATATGTAAATAATAACGCAAATAACTCTTGTAAAAATTCTACAGTGTGATATTTCTAAATTAGGAAGTCAACCATTTTTAAACCTGCCATTGAAGGTCCAAACCCCTATGAGAAAAGGTGATGGGAGGTGGAATTTATAAGAGGAAATAAAATTATAGGTTGAAAGTAAACAGAAAGCTGTGTTCGTTGCGCGTGATTATTACTGAACGCAGCAACACTGCGCCCGATTTCACCACCCGGCCTGCTGTTAATCGTACGGTCTGGTGTACACAAAACCTCCTTTCAATATTACTCTTCATAAATTCGGTACCACACTGTAGTTTTACAGTTATCGTAGTTTCTGATAACCATGACTACAAATGCCTCTACAGCAAACTCCGGCATACGAGGAGCTGTTACGAGAACTACGAGAGAAAAGGGACTCAATCGAGGAAAGCTTTTACAGTACAGACGCACTGATAAATAAAGATTGGATGAAAGAGGAATATGAGTTGAGACATTTGGTGACATGCTTTGCAATACACGGCTTTCATCACCGTATCTGTGCCAAGAAATCCTACCACCGGGCCAGCCAGGAGTGTGTGTGTGTGTGTGTGTGTGTGTGTGTGTGTGTGTGTGTGTATTGTGCAATGAACAGTGTGATACATATCACGTAATGAAGTACAAGAAGAGAACAGTCTCTCTGAATCAATTTTGCTCTGAACAAAGTGCTCCTTGAGTGAATTGTAATTTACTTGATGTAATATGTAAATTTTGCACATTGTGCACAATAAAATTTATTATAACCATGACTGAGTGCTTCAAAACAAGCCCAAGTTTGCTGCTGTACGTTTATCCTGGGCTGAGAAGGAGTTGCTGTTCCCACTACTCTTCCGAGATGACAAGACTTTATCAGCGGTAGTAATCTGGCAACAGTCCCATTTATAAACGAGTGACTTGCTTGGCTGTCGAGTATGGCCGAAAAGTTCTCGTTGCCTATCCTCAATATGGTCATTGTTCGAGATTGGTCTGTTCTACCCCCAATCCGACCAATCCCTCTTCTACTTGACCAGGGTTGCTTGTCTGTTGTGTCTTGAGGTGCCTTCCTGTTCCCGGTCCCATCCCCCTTAATCCAGAATTGGCCGGACCTAGTTTCTCCGATGTCAAGTTTGGGCACTTGTTCTTCTGGTGTCCCTTTCTTCCACACTGGTAGCACTTCCTAACTGCGCTGGCCTCTTCCATAGCTTTGCTTTTGTGTTCCTCCTCCAACTGGGCAATGATTCTACGTAGATCATCAAAGGCTCTCGGTTGTGATACATTCACTAGGTGTCGAATCTTATCATGGAGTAGCTCTGTGATGTCTGGTAAGATCTCGTTCTTGTTTCCTTCCGGGTGCAGACGCTTGAAGAGCTAGTACTTATGTAGGACGAAGGTGCTAGCTCTCATGCCAGTGGGTTCTGCCTCAGTTAGTAGCTTCCTTGTCACGGAGCACTTCACACCTTCAGAAGTAAACGTAGCGAGGAATTCCATCTTGAAGTCCGTCCAGTTTAAATTTAGGTCCTTCAAGTTATTCCACCAAGTAGCGGCTTGCCCCTTTAATCACGGTGTGATGAGTTGCACAAAGATATCCTCTGGTAGATTAGTCCTTCGTAATAGACTGACTGATCCCTCGACGAGGCTAGTCGAGTTCTCTTCTAATCGCCCATGGTATTCCGGAAGGCTCTCTATAATCACCTTGGGGTCTAGGTGTCCTGTATTGCCGGTTAGGTTTGAGGGGTTAAAGGTGTGGTGATATGTCCTGTTTAAGTTAATCTATCTTCTATTGCGTGGAGGGTGCTTTCTCTTATGTTCTGCACATCTCCCTTGATGGTTGAAAACTGGTTTTCTAACCTCCTTTCAACAACAGATATATGGCTCCCAAAATTTCCCTCAATGGCAGAAATACAGCTTTCAAAACTTCCCTCGACGGTAGAAATTCTTCCCTTAACCTGTTGCTTTATGCCGGAAAACTGGATTTCCACCTGCTCCTTGAGTTTCAAGATATCCTCTTCCAGCTGGCTTACCCTACTCTCGATCTGTTGAATCTGACATGATGTTCAATATCTGCTACATTAATCGATTGGTGACGTGTCTAATTTGGGATGAAATTTTGTCATCTGCGGTTGAAATTTTCGATCTAGGCCCTTTTCTACATTGTAAACCTGTGTGTACACTTGTGTTATTTGTCCGGTTAAAATTGTATTTGCTTGAGGAATTTTGTCTGAAATTTTGTCGTTTACTTTTGAAATTTGGTCTGCAATCTGTTCTGTTAGGCCACAATTGACATCTGAAATTTTGTCATTGAATGCCTGCATCATGCTTCTTAATTTAGAACACATTTTTGTTATATTTACCTCTTCTTCTGACGTTTTTGTCTGGATCTTTGTTGACCTCGATGAAACTTGTTTCGGGATCCTCTCCTTTTTTGACGAGATCTTCCCATAACCACGCCTGCAGCGATTTCTTTTTGCCGTTCGTCGGAAGATTTCTCTTGGTGAGTTCATCTTTGAGTTGTTGAACGAACATCTTTTCTGGTATCACTTGCATTTTGTTCTATTTCGCACTACACCTGTATTCACTCGTAAATTCTTATGTGCTGTCCACGGTTGCCAATGATGTATTCACAAAGATGCACACAAATTGCTGTCAAATTGCATACATTTAATTTTATTTACAAACTGTTAAACATTTGTCACACATCAACAAACCACCTTTTTTAATAACTGCCTATCACGAAGCACAACCTTGAAACAGTTGACTGCGGACTGCTTACATTAGCATGTCTGCATAAACACAACAAGAGTTATCAAGTACAACTCCTGTTAAACCATAACTGCACTCCACTATCAAGACCGCTTCCTTATATATGCCACCTGGCCAAGCTTCTAGAAGGATATGTCACAGCATATCTTCTAGTAAATTCTAGAGTGCTTAATACATAGGAAGGTTCTCCGTAGTTCTCATCTTACCTAGTGTTATTCTGGATATTACAATGTGTTGCATAATACTGTAGTGGATTACTCATCATATATACAGGTAATATTATGGAAAAAAAAAGGGGTCCACCTATTCAATACCATACAATGTTATAAGATAAATTATAACATTTTATTATTCTTATTACCGGTTTCGATGCTGGTGTGCATCATCATCAGCCATAAATAAGAAAAACATACAATGACAAAGCTACATAAAACAATGCATAACGTATACACAAATTTTACAAAACTGGTAAAACTTGATTAAAAAACAAGATCCATAAACATTAACTTATGAATTAAACCTAAAGAATAGCTCCAACTGTCTTAATACTTTGAATATTTGTCCTCTTGACAAAAGTCCTCTGAATGTAAAAACGTTAAACCATGTGCGAGCAGATTAAATTGAGCTGAGGGCAAAAACCAATGCTTCACTATCATAAAAGTCCATGAGCATATTTTCTTATTTTGTGAGAACATAGCCTATGTATAAAATATTTTCTTGCTGAACATCTATTGAGTGTTGGAGTAACAGGTGAACTTAAGAAACCATTTTTCTATTGGTTAAAAATGGCCGTCATTAAAATAACGTAACTAGTCAAAAGACGTAACCACTTCTAGTACTAAAAAAGAGGGAACTTCAAACAGTGTTTTGCGTAATAAAACATAGGTCTTCTCTAACTTAAAGGGATTCAGTCTCCTAAGTAATAAATAACAAGATATTCTTTATATTTTAAATGAAAAATGGCAGACACTGTGTTTCCAGGGTACTGAACGATGTTCTCGGTTCAAATCGGGACCTGAAGCAAATAAAGAAAAAGAAAGGCTTTTTTAAAAGGTCTAGTCATAAGAATTAACGTGAATAAGAAACTCACCTCTGGCAGTGTATATTATGTGTGTTTTTAGATGTTAGAGAAGACACTGAGAGCCGCAAGACACCGTGACCAATGAACCTGCGTTGGAGGGGAACGGTGGGGGAAGCAGATCAAGGGAGGTACTGAAAAGGAGTAGGAGGGGCTTACAGCTAATGGCAATGAGGGAAGGAGGGAAGAGGGAGGGGAATTGTGCAGAGCGATGCGGCGAGAGGGCGTGGCGTGAGAACGTTTTCTGTATGCTTTGAAAAACTGATTTGCTATTGGAAGCTTTTCTGAGTCTGAAAAACGCTATCAAAAAATCGAACAATACTCTTGGTTTCTCAGAAATATCATTGAGAACAGCTCTCAGTGATGTCAAGCAAAGTACCTTTATTAATAACCTGTAAAAACTGTCTTTCATGAAAGATTTTCAACATAATTTTACTAGCATTAATCAGGATCTCACAGTTTTACAGGTGTAGGACGCACATTACTTTGAAAAAATAGATTCAAAATCACAGTTCTGTGAAAATAATAGAAATTAACACTGTTCATGAAATAGTCACTGGCAAACTTGAAGTGATAGGCAACGCAAAAAAATAACCTGTAACTTTCTGAAATTCAACTATATACAACTTCAGTTAATCTCATTGTGAAGAAGAGAAATAAATTGAGTCCTACAGACACAGTCTTTCGTACTGTTTGTAATGAGTATGGAGAAGCAAATGCAATGATCTAGCACACACACACACACACACACACACGCGCGCGCGCGCGCATGCACGCACGCACGCACACACGCACGCACATGGAAATATTTTAAAGTTTCTATGAAGACAGTAAAGAAATAGTTTATGACTCTTGACATGCAGTCTCGCGTAAAAGAACTAAGTTCCATTAAGACATAGTCTTAATCAAAAAAATCACACAGTTTCTCAGAAATAAATTCTCCACTGAGGCACAGTTTTACAAGTAGCTTAACACAATCTCTCGACACAGTTTCATGAGGGGTATTAACAGTCTTATGAAAAGAAATGTTACCACAGTCTTTCACAAAGTGAATTAACACAGTCTTTGAAAAGAAAGGTTGGCACTCTCCTTTACGACGCGAATTAACACTGTCCTTTGAAAAGAAATGTACTTTCACTAGGGCACAGTTTTCACGAAATAACTTAACACAGTCTCTCGAAAAGGAAACAATGTTTCACTAAGGCACAGTCTTTACGCACTAAGTCCTTCACACTCATATAACAGCACAGTTTCAAAAATATCTGGCGATTACTGTATAGACCCGGCAATACGAAATTCACAAGACGAAAATAATGTAAATCAGCTCGACAGATCGCCATTACAAATGAATAAATTTTTTGCTTGCACGCAAAGTTAGAGTCCGATGAGAATATGTTCGACACTTGTATTGCGTATTTTCTATCACCGGTCCTTAGCCGGACAGAGTAATAGACTGTACTACCGCAGCTGGCCCGCACGGCGTGGCAGCTGGTACATGACGAAAACACACACTGTCTACCATGGGGCCGGCGAGCTCCTTATATTGCCCTAGGTTGAACGGCCAGACTGAAGATATGAGCTTCTTTAAAATTTTATAACTCGGCCATCCTTCCACCAATTTTCATGAAATTTTGGGCAGTAGTATTTGTTATTTAGGCCTACAAGTTGACATTCTTCAAATCACGATCGGACATCCCGTTTGTGACATAATGACATCGACGTATACAGACAAGAAAATGTTCCACCTATCAATACTTTATTTATTATGAACAGATTCACATCAGTACCGGTTTCGGCCACCTATGGCCATCATCAGCTGATATATTACAATATTGTAGCTATTAGACATTGGTGTATGTCGCAACGATGTTGTTATTGATTAGAGCATCCGGATGTCTAATGGGGTTAAAGATAAAATGTATTGTCATAATGTTTTGTCTATATGGGGTTGAAATAGTATCTATGACCAATGTGGCAGTGAAAGGCTACAGTAAACTAAAAACTTATTGCGTATACATTAAACACATTGAACATATTAAACATATTAGAAACATGAAACATAGTATAAAACACTTGATAAGTTTAAACACACTAAAATGTCAGGTACATGTATGTTAAAACACTGATAAATTTGAGAGTTCATGCTTTGTGGAGTTCCTTCGTCAAGCTTCCTTGTAATTCTTGCACCTCTGTGTCTACGTTGATTTGATTGCATAAAATGATCTTTGGAAATGTTCTGTTTGGCTGGTATATGTCATGTCCGTTTGTGGCAAAAACCCTTGTCATAAGTTGTCAAGTGCTGTTGTGGTTCAACTGTTGATATATTTTTTGGTGAGTTTTAAGGCAGACTCTTGAGTTTTAAATTCAATTAAAAGGAGTTTGTTGGTAGCGACCTCTCTCTTGTCTGTATTTGTGTTTTGGATTTGCTGTATCTGTAAAGATAAACTAGTATAAGTACAGAGTGAGTTTGAAGGAATGCCTGAAGTTGTGTGTGGAGGTGAGATGGGTACTTACTGCTGTTGTTGTCGAGGTCGTGCTGCGTTGTGTTTAAGAGCTTGCTGCGTACTGCTGCGAGAACGTCTGGGACTTGTGTTGGCTGTGGCGAGGGGTATGGGTGGAGTGGTAAGGGGAGCGGCTATTGTAGGGGTGGTTTGTAGGGGTAGGGGTGGGGTTAGGCTTGTGATTCGTTGGTCTTTTGAGGCATGCTGTGTTCTGTTTGTTTACTGTTTTAAGTTAGTCATTTTTTAATGCAGGAATGGCTTTATTAGGATTGGTGTATTGGTCTAGGGAAATAGAGAAATTTTCGGTTATGTTGAGCAGGGGGCCCTTAGAATTTATGTTTAATATTGCCATATCGTTATTGATGTCTGTGAAACTATGCTTGAATTCTTCTACATGCTGGCCTATTGATGAAAAATGGTTATGTTTTACTGTGTTTATATGTTCGTTGTAGCGGATGGCGAAGTTTCTGCCTGTACGTCCAATATAACTTGTATCGCAGTTGTTGCATTTGATACGGTAAACTCCTGATTGGTTATATGTATTGTTATTGTTAACTGTCCTGATGTTGTGTATGGTGTTGGTGCTGTTGTGTGTGGTTTTAAACTCTATTTTGAGGTTGTGCTTCTTGAAAATATTAGTTATAGTGTGTATGTGGGTATTGTTGAAGGTAAAAAAGGCGTAATCTTTCTTGGGTTTATCTATTTTTGTTAATTTGGTTTTAGGTTGGAATTTTATCTTGTGGATGATTTTGTTGACCATTTCTTTGCTGTATCCGTTATATTTGGCTATGTCATAGATTAATTTTAATTCGTTATTTAGATCTTCCGTTGTCATTGGAATATTAAAGGCTCTGTATACCATGCTGTAGTAGGCTGCTCTTTTATGTGTGTTGGCATGAATAGAATTGATTTTTATGGTATTTGAGATGTGTGTGGGTTTCCTATAGATTTTGTAAGATAGGTGGTTGTCGTGTCTGGTTATTGTCAGGTCCAAGTAATTTAAGGTACGGTTATTTTCAGTCTCTTTGGTGAATTTAATCTGGGGGTCCAATGTGTTAAGTTTGTCTAGTATAGTATTTGTGTCGGTTGATCTATTATCTATGATTACAAAGATGTCGTCAACAAATCTGCACCAAAAGTATGTGTTATCTACTTTATTGATTTATGTATGTTCTAGGTGGTCTATATAAATTTCTGCTAACATTCCAGAGGTAGGGGATCCCATAGGTAGGCCTTGTTGTTGGTATATGGTATCGTGAAATATGAAGTAATTACTATTTATGGCAAATTGAAGTAAATTCATGAATTCATCTATTTCTAAGATGCTCAAGTTACTGTGGTTTTTAAAATTGGGTTCTATTATTTTGATTGTTTGATGGGAATATTAGGATACATGTTTGTTATATCGAATGAAGCAAGGGTGTGGTGTTCGATCTTTAATTCTTTGGTTCTATTGCAAAGTTCTATTGAGTTTTGTACCGTTTTGTTTGCTAAAAATGAATAATGCTTTTTGAGAAATTTTTGAATGAACTGCGATAGTTTATAGGTTGGACTAGCTGTATAGTTTATGATCGGTCTCATGGGTACATTTTCTTTGTGTATTTTAGGGTAGGCATTGGAGGTTGATAATTGAGGGTTCATTGTTATGAGTTTTGCAGATTCTGTTTCAGTGAGAAGAAAGTGTGTATTGTTGAGTAGATTTTTTAAGTTCCTCTGTACGTTGTTAGTTGGATCTCTGCGTTTGGTTGAAAAAATGTTGTCTTGGAAACATTCTTTAGTCTTTGTTATGTATTCATTCTTATCCAAAATGACAGTAGTGTTGTCTTTATCGGCTTTTGTTATTAGTAGATTGTCCTGTTTTATTTTGTTTTTTAGTTTAAGTGCAATTTATTGGTGGTATTATTGTTTAGTTTATTATGAATGTTATTGATGTATTGCGGGATCTTTTTACTGATTTCGTATCTAACTTCATCTCGTATATCGTAAGGGATTTTCTGTAAGGCAAGTTCTGTTTCTTGCATCCGGGAGACAGCAGGTTCAAATCCCACTATAGGCAGCCCTGAAGATGGTTTTCCGTGGTTTCCCATTTTCACACCAGGCAAATGCTGGGGCTGGAAGAGTTTTCAATTTCTTGTTTAATGTGTTTTGTTTCTTAATGGCTAAATCTTCTATTTTATCTTTTGAAATCTGTTGAAAGTAATTCCAGTTGCTATGCGGAAGTTCATGGGATGCCTTGAGATGTGTTGTATATTGTTCATTATTGAGGTGTTGTTTCTTGCGATATAGGAATTTAATCACTTCCTTTAACCAGATTTTGTTAATCCTGTTTTGTGCTTTGCGTGTCTGAACGGTTCGTCTATATTTGTTATTGTATTTCTGGAGAAATTTCGGTGTTAAGTTATTTGAAAGGCATTCCTTCAAAAAGGCAATGCTTTTGGTTGCGTTCATTAGTTTCATTTTCAAGTTTTGGTATTTGAATGAGTTATGTTTTGCCTGATTGGCTTTCGTATCACATACACCAATGTCTAATAGCTACAATATTGTAATATATCAGCTGATGATGGCCATAGGTGGCCGAAACCAGTACTGATGTGAATCAGTTTATAATAAATAAAGTATTGATAGGTGGAACATCTTTCTTGTCTATATACGTGCATCCAGTCAATACGGAAATGAAACTTATAAATAATGATAATGACATCGAAGTGAATGGAACATTCGATCGTGACGTCACTTGGCCTTGGCTGGTACTCTGCAGTGAGCGATCACTTGCACGCTGTCACCCATGATGCCTGCGCGCTCGGTGCTCGTTTTAAATCCACACAGTCGGGTGTTAGCGTGTCCTCTTCAAAAAATACATGAACGGCGAATGCTGACAGGGCATTCCCGTTTCAATATCACAACTGCAAGCTCACTGCATTAGCTTTACGACACCTTGATTCAATCTCACTTACTGTATTACCATCCTGGGAGAACACACAACCTAAATACTTGAAATTATCGACCTGTTCTAGCTTTGTATCAATAATCTGTCATTCAGTTCTGTTGAATTTCTTACCTACTGACATCAATTTAGTCTTTGAGAGGCTAATTTTCATATCATACTCATTGCACCTATTTTCAAGTTCCAAGATATTAGACTGCAGGCTTTCGGCACAATCTGCCATTAAGACCAAGTCGTCAGCATAGGCCAGACTGCTTACTACATTTCCACCTAACTGAATCCCTCCCTGCCTTTTTTATACTTTTCAGCAGATGATCCATGTAAAAACTATGAACAGCAAAGGTGAAATATTACAGCCTTGTCTAACTCCTGTAAGTACCCTGAACCAAGAACTCATTCTACCATCAATTCTCACTGAAGCCCAATTGTCAACATAAATGCCTTTGATTGATTTTAATAATCTACCTTTAATTCCATAGTCCCCCAGTACGGCGAACATCTTTTCCCTCGGTACCCTGTCATATGCTTTCTCTAGATCTACGAAACTGCCTATTCCTCTCGTAGCATTTTTCAATTACCTGGCGCACACTGAAAATCTGATCCTGACAGCCTCTCTGTGGTCTGAAACCACACTGGTTTTCATCCAACTTCCTCTCAACGACTGATCGCACCCTCCCTTCCAAGATGCCAGTGAATACTTTGCCTGGTATACTAATCAATGAGATACTTCGATAGTTGTTGCAATCCTTCCTGTTCCCTTGCTTATAGATAGATGCAATTACTGCTTTTGTCCAATCTGAAGGTACCTTACCAACACTCCATGCTAATTTTACTACTCTATGAAGCTATTTCATCCCTGCCTTCCCACTATACTTCACCATTTCAGGTCTAATTTAATCTATTCCTGCTGCCTTATGACAATGGAGTTTATTTACTATCCTTTCCACTTCCTCAAGCGTAATTTCACCAACATCATTTTCCTCCTCCCCATGAACTTGGCTGTTCACAACACCACCAGGATGATTTCCTTTTACATTGAGGAGATGTTCAAAATATTCCCTCCACCTCTCTAGTGATTCCCTGGTATCTAATATGAGTTCACCTGAATTGCTCAAAACACTGTTCATTTCCTTTTTCCCTCCCTTCCAAAGATTCTTTATTACTGTCCAGAAAGGTTTCCCTGCTGCTTGACCTAGCCTTTCCAGGTTATTACCAAAATCTTTCCATGACTTCTTTTTGGATTCAACAACTATTTGTTTCGCTCTGTTTCTTTCATCTACGTACAAATCCCTGTCCGCCTCGGCCCTTGTTTGGAGCCATTTCTGATAAGCCTTCTTTTTACGTTTACAAGCTGTTCTCACTTCATCATTCCACCAAGATGTTCGCCTTTTCCCATCTTTACACACAGTTGTTCCTAGGCATTCCCTTGCTGTTTCTCCTACAGCATCCCTGTATGCCACCCATTCACTTTCTATATCCTGAACCTGCTTACTGTCTACTGTTCAAAACTTCTCACTAATCATATCCATGTACTTCTGTCTAATTTCCTTGTTCTGGAGATTTTCTACCCTTATTCGTTTGCAGACAGATTTCACTTTCTCTACCCTAGGCCTAGAGATATTTAGTTCACTGCAGATCAGATAGTGGTCTGTATCATCGAAAAATCCGCGGAAAACTCGTACATTCCTAACAGATTTCCTGAATTCGAAGTCTGTTAAGATATAGTCTATTATGGATCTGGTACCCCTAGCCTCCCATGTGTAGCAGTGAATAGCCTTATGCTTGAAGAATGTATTCGTAACAGCTAAACCCATACTAGCACAGAAGTCCAGCAAATGCTTCCCATTCCCATTAGCTTCCTTATCTTCCCTACATTTACCAATCACCTTTTCGTATCCTTCAGTTCTATTCCCAACTCCCACATTGAAATCGCCCATTAGCACTATTCTATCCTTGCTGTTGGCCCTGACCACGATGTCACTCAATGCTTCATAAAACTTGTCAACTTCCTCCTCATCTGCACCCTCACATGGTGAATACACTGAGACAATTCTAGTCCTAATTCTTCCAACTGACAAATCCACCCACATCATTCGCTCATTTACGTGCCTAACAGAAACTATGTTGCATGCAATGGTATTTCTGATAAAGAGCCCTACCCCAGACTCTGCCCTTCCCTTTGTAACACCCGTCAAGTACACTTTATAATCTCCTATCTCTTCCTCGTTATCTCCCCTTACCCGAATATCACTTACTCCTAACACATCCAGATGGATCCTCTTTGCTGACTCAGCCAGTTCTACTTTCTTTCTTCCATAAGCCCATTAATATTGATAGCTCCCCATCGAATTCCATTTCGTTCGCCAAGTTGTTTCCAAGGAGTCCCTCGCCTGTCAAATGGGAGTAGGACTCCGTTACTCCCATAGGTCCGAGGCTTGCTTAAAATGTTCTGAGCTCAGTAAATTCATGAAGCAGGATGCTACCCTACTTGCACACAGTCCAAGTGAGGATCTCTCCTCTAACGGGTTTTGGACCACTGGTGAATTGTATAGTCCTAGCCGCCTGAGCACAAGGAGGGCCACGGCTCAGAATATGTCCGAGATGCCCACTCCCATTCCATAGCAACTGGTGTCCCGACTCTCAGGACCACTTACTAGGCCACTCAGCCGCTGCCCAAGGTTCACGAACTAGGACATGACTACAGTAACCCACAAACATGAACCACTATAATAATAATGACAACAACAACAACTCAAGCTCGATATTTTCATTATTTACCCATGGGTTAAAGAATATTTTTTCCAAGTTATATTATTCTATTACACTTGCATCAAGACTTTGATTCTTGTGAAGGCTACTCTAACGAACACCATGTCCAAAGACAAATTCAGAGGGGTATTATCAAAAAGCTTCGAGATCAAAACAGGTGTTAGAAAAGCAGATGGTTTGTCCCCCATTCTGTTTAACTGTCTGCTGGAGGTCATCATTCGGGAATGGGCGAATACACTAGCTGACAACTCTAGATTAAAAATCGGCCGCAATAAATACAAGTTAACAGTCACTTGCTTAGCCTTCGCAGATGACCTCACACTCTTAGCTTCAAGTATAGAAAGAAGCTATGTACCAGCTATCCTCCCTCGAACACATAGCCACTAAGGTTGGGCTGAAGATCACTGACAAAACTGAGTTTCTGACCAACATCAGAGAAGCACCCAACTTCATTTCCGTGGGGTTCACAATAATACAAAAAGCTAACTCATTCAAATATCTTGGAGAATGGTTAACCCCAAATATCAATGAGGACCTTGCAATGAAGAGTAGATGCAGCAAGTTAGAAAGAGCTTATCATTTTAGTAGGAGCATTTACAAGTCTAAATCCCTCTCCTTGAATGTTAAACTTAGACTCTACAATACTGTTTTAAGACCATATGTACTCTGCGCCTCAGAATGCCTAAACATGACCCGGAAAGGACAACTCGGAAAACTGGAACAGAAAGAGCAAAAGATCCTCAGAAGGATTATGGTTCCCATTAAAGAAGGAGATGGGTACCGAATCAGGCACAACAAGGAACTGTACAGTGAAATAGAGACCATTACAACAGCTATGAAGAAGAGAAGACTAATGTTCTATGGTCACAGAGTCAGGATGGACAGCCACAGATTCATTTCAAGGATCTTCAACACCTTATCTAGAGGGAAAGCAACAAATGCCAAATGGGCGAATTTAGTTCAGAAAGACCTACAATACATATACATTCATCACACTTATGTGATGACTTTATAATTATCACTATTTATTGTATTGAATAGGTGGATCTCTATACCTAACAATTTTGAATGTAAATCTTGATTCAGTATGGAACTGAAAATTACATTTTTTATACTAGATTCATCACACCAACATGTACAACCGAGATAAGTTCAGAAAGTTAATCAAGACATCTGACTTTCTCCAGTAACTAACAGCTAAATCACTGCATCCAGGAGTAGGAGTGAAATGGCCTCAAGAAAGAAAAGACATCCATAGCTCTAGAATGAAGGAGCACTGGGCTAAGAAGAAGAAGAAGAAAAGAGCTCACCAGAGTTAAGAACCATGTGGTCCATTGTACATCTAAATGAAGAAGAATAAGAAGAAGAATACTGAAACACTGATTTTCTCCTACGCAGTGAAATGTGAACTGTGGACAGGCAGAAGGGGAGGGCGGTGTGTTAGTGCTGTTAAGTGTGGTAGGTTGAATAGTACACTACAAAAATAACCGTTTAGTTCATCAAGTGGAACATCGGTAATTGTCTGTCATTTGTTTCCTTATTCCCAGGACTCTTGAGTTGGTTCCGTGCGATGATTAGAATTAAAGTTGCTAGCTAAAGTACAGAAATATCTAAATTTTTTATTTCTCATCCACTGCTTTGTGTGATTTATTAAGGTACAAGGTGATTCAAAATCTGTGGTATCATGGGTTTGTATATAACATCAGAATAACAAATCACGGCAGGCCATCATTGTCTTGGTTTCATCATCCAACTATGAGCAAGAAGGGTGAGAAAACTTCATTCGTCATTTAGAAGCATGTTTGTCAAATATACAAGGGAAATAAGAAAATTAAAAAGAAAATGTAGAATAGTAAACAGGAAAATCAAAGAAGGTAGGGAGAGTAGAGAAAGTAGAAAACAGCTAATGAGGGAACTGAATAGAGTGAAAAAGGAAGCAAAAGAGAATTATATGAATGGCATTCTTCAAGAGCGTAATGACCACAAAGGGAAATGGAAAAAGCTGTATTCATATTTCAGGAATCAAAAAGGAAAAGGAATCCAAATTCCTACAATGGTGGGAGAAGGGAGTGAACACTATTTAACAGATACTGAGAAAGCAAACCTCTTTAGTAGGGAATTCAGAGATTCAGTAGATGATTGTCAGGAGTTGGAAACCGAAACAGAAGAGACAGAGGGAGGGACACAGAGGGAAACAAGAAGCTTCTCATTCACAAATGAAGATATTTTCAGAGAAATCCAACTGCTTCAGCAAGGAAAAGCAGCAGGATGTGATCAAATTACTGGGGAGGTGATAAAGACAATGGGGTGGTACATAGTGCCTTATTTAAAATTTCTCTTTGACTATGTCATAAATAATAGTGTAATACCAAAGGAATGGAAGGAATCTATAATAATACCAATTTCTAAAGGAAAGGGTGATAAAAGGAAACCAGAGAACTACAGACCAATCAGCCTGACCAGTATAGTTTGTAAAATACTGGAGAGTTTAATATCAAAGTACATCAGAGGGATATGTGATGACAAAAATTGGTTCATGAGGAGCCAGTATGGATTTAGAAAGAAATTTTCTTGTGAGGCACAACTGGTGGGATTTCAGCAGGACATATCAGATCAATTGGATTCAGGAGGCCAGTTAGATTGCATAGCCATAGATCGTTCCAAAGCCTTTGATAGAGTGGAACATGGAATATTATTAAAGAAATTGGAGGGAATAGGATTGGACGTAAGGGTTACACGTTGGGTAAAAACCTTTCTAAATTCAAGGGTTCAGAAAGTCAAAGTAGGAATTAACGTATCGCAGGAAGAGAAAGTTTGGAAGGGAATTGCACAGGGTAGTATAATCGGTCCGTTACTTTTCTTAATATACGTAAATTATTTAGGGAACAATATAACATCAAAAATAAAATTGTATGCAGATGACATAATTGTTTATAGGGAAATAAACAACATTGAGGATTGTTCAGAAATACAAAGGGACCTTGAGAGTATCCAACAATGGGTTGAAGAGAATAACATGAAGGTTAATGGAGGCAAATCAACTGTTACAACATTTACAAACAGGAGTTTTAAAACTGAATTTGAATATGCTTTGGAAGGGGTAGTTATCCCAAAAGATGGCAAGTGCAAATACTTAGGTGTAAGATTTGAAAGTAATTTGCACTGGAAGGGTCATGTGGATGACATTGTTGGGAAAGCATACAGATTGTTACATGTCATAATGAGGCTACTTAAAGGATGCAACAAATTAAAAGAGAAAAGTTACTTAAGTATGGTTCGTCCATTACTGGAATATGCAAACAGTGTTTGGGATCCTCACCAAGAATACCTAATAAAAGAAATAGATAGTGTGCAGAGGAAAGCAGCAAGATTTGTAACAGGGGATTTCAGGAGAAAGACTAGTGTATCAGAAATGTTAAAGGAACTAGGGTGGGAAACTTTAAGTAAGAGAAGGGAGAAAACTAGACTTATAGGATTATATAGAGCCTATACAGGAGAAGAAGCATGGGGAGATATCTGTGAGAGGCTTCAGTTGGAAAATAATTATATCGGCAGGACTGACTACAAATATAAAATTAGAAGGAATTTTAGCTGAAGCGATTGGGGTAAATTTTCATTCATTGGGAAGGGTGTGAAGGAGTGGAACAGTTTACCAGGGGTAGTGTTTGATCCTTTTCCAAAATCTGTACAGATATTCAAAAAGAGAATAAACAGCAACAGAGAAAATAAATGAAATGTTAGAGGGCATTCGACCAGTACAGGTTAATGTAAATAAAAAATATGTGTGAATAAATTAAATCCATCCCCTGGTCTAAGGGGTTTGGACAGCCAAAGTAGGGGGACTGCCTGTAGGGGTGAAGTACAGTGGGGACTTCGAGGGCCCTGGGACCGCTACGGTAGCTGTGAAGGCCCTTTAGGAACTCTGAAAAGTGGTGGTAAAAGGGGCTCTGGTTAAGACGCAGCAGGTCGTTATGCTACTTAGGTTTCAGAATGGGTAAAGAAATGAAAAAGTAAATAAATGCAATGTAAATTTTAATCTTATACCAGTTGTACAGTATCATTTGAAGTATACTGCATACTGCATATCAGTTGACTATATTTGTAAGTAGTACAGGAGATATTATAAGTAGAATTTTGTAAACAATGTAAATTTATTAAGGATGAGCTGTGTGTTTAATAGAAAAAATTGTTAGCGTAAATTATATAATATTGTATTATAGGAAAATTTTATTCTCTTGTTAATTTAATATTTAGTGCTTAACAATAATGTATTTTAGTGTGCCATTTGCCACCGAGGTAGACACCTCATTTGCAAATAAAGATATTTTGATTTTGATTTGAATGGTTAACCCCAAATATCAATGAGGACCTTGCAATGGAGAGTAGATGCAGCAAATTAGAAAGAGCTTATCATTTTAGTAAGAGAATATACAAGTCTAAATCCCTGTCCTTGAATCTTAAACTTAGCCGTTAAATTAAACAAGTTAATTGTTGCCTCACTGTCATGTAGCCTCAGTATATTGTTTCACAGTAGTTGGCAGCATCATAATTAAAGTAATCCAATTTTATGTCCTTCATACTCATTACAGCAACGTACTTAGGTTTATACTTGGGTACTTTAAGAGAATATGATGAAGATATAAGGTTATGAGTTATGAGTTGGAGGGTACAGGGATTTGCCCATATTACTTTACCTTGTCTGTTCTTTATAATGGGATCGTTGAGAGAGAGAGAGAGAGAGAGAGAGATTGTATGTGTGTTAGAAGAACGGTTAGTTCTATATACAAGATTCATGGTTGTAGTGGGAGAACAGTCATGTTATTATAGGCAGTAAACAAATCTAGTACCTGATTACTGTTATAGGTCATATTAAGCAAGTTAAAGCCACCCGTAATAATCATTCTTTTATTAGTGATCTGAAAGTCTAGTAAACAGGTTTTTAATTTTGTCATGTGACACCAGGCAGTTTATATATTTCAGAAATCATCATAGTTTATGCTTTACCTGTAATACTTACTTCAACAATCATGAACTCTGGCTGTGTTTCTGCACCCAGGGTTGATGTACATATCACTTGGCTCTTTTGGTCACGTCTACAGTAAATCACTGTCCCACCTCCACACCTTCCATCTGACGACTGATCAAAACTATTTAGTTTATACTGATTTCAACCATGCAGGATGGAATGGTAGGAGTTGGATAGGTTTCAGATTCAAGGGATATTTCATTTATTCTCACTTTTCAGCACTTGAATTTAGTCATGATGCACCAGAAGAGAAAGAGCGTTAACACGACAACACTGCAAACTGTGTAAGGGTGACAACAATGCTTGTTTCAACAGACTACCAGCTGAGAAGGGAGAGCTCCGAGGGGAGGCATTATTGATATTGTAACTGTCAAGTTCAAGTTCAGGAGCTCGACAACAGTCTAGCTGAATAAAGATAATTCTGGCAGTTAGATTGTTAGAGAATACCTGCTGTTTATAAGAAGTGAAATATAGTTAACTCCCTGGTAAATGAGACAGCAGACTATCACTCACTGACACACACGCACGCACTCTCTCACTCTCAACACCACTATAGTAACAATGAACCCTAGAACCAGCAATGTTAATTCTGTACTGGCAGCCATTTTATGTGATATTTACCTACGAACTGGATTCTTATTTTCATACTATTGTGAATGATGTTCCATGGCACTGTTGCATATTGTTGGAAAGCTAATAAACCACAGATTCAGACGGTAACGTAAACTTTTCTGTGAGACTTGATAATAAGAAAAAGAAATTGAGACTAGAAAATGGTGGAATTTATTATTTCATAAGCAATATCAAAATTCTAACAATGTAAAATATGAGATGAAATTAAATTGCATATGGCTTTTAGTGCCGGGAGTGTCCGAAGACAAGTTCGGTTCGCCAGATGCAGGTCTTTCGATTTGACACCCATAGGTGACCTGTGCGTCGTGATGAGGATGGAATGATGATGAAGACCACAAATACAAGCAGCCCCCGAGCCAGCGGAATTAACCAATTATGGTTAAAATTCCCGACCCTGCCGGAAATCGAACCCGGGACCCCTGTAACCAAAGGCCAGCACGCTAACCATTTAACCATGGAGCCAGACAAAATATGAGATATGAGATGAAACATGAAAACACAAAATCCAAGTTATACAAATGAAGCACATATATATATATATATATAATACGTGTGAAAGTTTCTAGTCTGTACAAGAATATTTGTTTGAGTGGTAAGAAAAAATATATTTTACCATATATGCTGGCCTGTCTCCTCTTCACCCTAGGGCTACTCCTGTAGTAATGTTCTAGATGAGGCCAACATGGTCCATGAACTCCCACATTACACTCAGAACACTAGTAGCTGGATCTTCCTCTCTTCTTTGTATGGCCACATACGACACACAATCTTTCTTGTCGACCTGGTAGGTGAACGTAACTCATGCTTAGGCCTATAACCTACGTGGGTGCATGAACTTGTTATAATAAATGTTATTACAGCAGCTATGTTACATACAGTACAAGCTAACTAAAAAAAAAGTATTGCAGATGGAAATAACAACAACAAAGGTGCACTTTTAACTCGCCAGTACATATAAATACAGCCTCAAAATAAGAGCGGTAGCAATAACAAGTACACCGAGCTCGGTATCTGCAGTCGCTTAAGTGTGGCCCGTATCCAGTATTCAGGAGATAGTTAGTTCAAACCCCACTGTTGGCAGCCCTGAAGATGGTTTTCCCTGGGTTTTCCCAAACCAGGCAAATGGTGGGGCTGTACCTTAATTAAGGCCACAGCCGCTTTCTTCCCACCCCTAGCCCTTTCCTGTCTCATTGTCACCATAAGACCTATCTGTGTCAGTGGACGTAAAGCAACCTAAAAACAAAAGCTATTACACAAGGTTTTGGTTCGTATAGCAGCAAGTTGCTTATTTGTTTCCAAGAAAACATATACAAGGAGATTGTTTCTACAATGAAAATGAGTAAGAAGCATGTGTAAACTTCTAAGATCACAAGACAAGACATGTCACATCATCTGTTAGCGGAATAGTGCTACTAAATAAAGAAATAAAAATGCATTGAAGAATCAACTCTGCCACTACAGAAATGGGCAAATTTATCGATTCATTGACACTTGCCGGTTCTAGGGTTAAAACAGACATTGCATATATTGTTTATCCTGCTAAACTTCAAACACTTAAAAGTCCACATTTGTGGTAATAAACATTTTAGTGCCACCTAGAAACAGAATGTCCATCTTGAGTCCACACATTTTTCCTGCCAAATTGGTCCCGAGCAGAATTTAAAGTGTCTTTACATGTTGCTGTCACTTATAAGCATTTTCATGACTTTCAGCGTGTGCATGTCCCTCTAGTTTATGTTTGAGACCATTTATCTCCCCTCTAAGCAACTTGAGCTTGCTGCTTATCATGGACCTGAATTCCATTACGTTGCACCTCAAGGGAGCTAGTGAGTCATGAGCAGGGTTGGCTGCGCTGAAGGCTCTGGAGCCATCAACAAGGTTTAGACACGCCTTGAACCTGTTCTTAACTGGTTCAGTTTTTTCCAACCATTCACGTACACCTTTTACTGAAGGAATTTTCCAGCGTATACTTGTTCCTGAGTACATAACACTATTTTACACACATCCTACAGTCTGTATATGCTGTTATTAATGCAGTTAGCGTGGGATAAACACAGAGCACTTTCACAGTTTTGCCTCGATATTTGCTATCTATCTTTTTACACTACCTAATCGAAAGTACCTTTCTGAAATTGCACTTGGACTTTACCCGTGTCATGTTCCCTATTATTGGATATTAATATGGGGTGGGTTCACCCTTCACCTTTATGACGGGTTTAACTCAGCTGGGGTACTTTCAGTAAGGTGTCTGAATGTCTGTGGAGGAATGAACGCCTGTTTTACCTCAAGAGCCCAAACTAGAGAAGGTAGTGATGTTGGATGCTGCGGTCTCAAGCGAAGTCAACGTCCTAACTCATCCCAAAGGTGTTCCATTGGGTACAGGTTGGAACTCTGGACAGGCCAGTCCATTTCACTAGTGTTATTGTTCACATACCATTGCTTCACAGATGCAGCTTTATGACAGGGTGCATTGTCATGCTGATACAAATATTCATAGTCTCCAAACTGGTCCTCTACTGTACAAAGTACATAATGGTTTAAAATGTGTTCATATCCTTCTACATTTAGACTTTTCTTAAGCAAAATAAGGGAAACACACACTAATCATGAGAAAACACCCCCATACAATAACACCACCTCCTCCATAGTTCACTGTTGACACTAATTACGATTGCAGGTAAAGTTCTCCAGGCATTAGTCAAACCTAAATCTTTCTGTCAGATTGCCACAGAGTATAGCATGATTCGTCACTCAAAATCACTCGTTTCCAATCATCCATACTCCCCGTGGGTGGGGGATGCAGACGAAGAACACACCCACGGTATGTCCTGTCCTGTCTGTCGTAAGAGGCGACTGAAAGGGGCAACCAAGGGATGATTGAATTAGAACCATGAAACTACTTGTGATTAGTACCATCACGTAGGGAACACCATGGGTCACCTTTACTTGCGAGTAGTACCACTATGTTAGGTACGCAATAGGTTTGTGATTAGTAGCAGCAGAGAGCGGTTCACTGTGGGTTTCCATTACCTGTGATTAGTACCACTATGTGCGTAACATTATGGGTTTACGTTGCCTGTGATTTGTACCATTATGTGAGAAACATCATTGGTCTAGGCATTACCTGTGATTTGTGACCACTATTTGAGGAACACCACAGGATAGTAAGAGTCCCTGTGATTAGTACACCTATGTGGGGTGCACCAAGGGTTTGCATTGCCTACGAGTGGCGCCATTATGTGAGAAACACCATAGGTCTGTGTTACCTTCGTGACATACAATACCTGTGAGTAATAACATAATGTTTGGAACACCATGAGATTACACTACTTTTGATTAGTACCGCAACTTGAGAAATACCATGGTTCTAATTTACTAGCAACAAGTGCCATTATGATGGACCATTGACCTGGATTTTGAGCCTCTTTGGACAACAAACATCATCGATTCAGGATTGTGCTTGGTCAGTAATATAGTTTCTGGGAAGGTGAGGCATTGCGGATCGGATTCCCTCATTGTTTTAAATTCATATTCGTCCATTCATTCTTCATCACGTTTTGAATTCTGGTCGGTGGATGATTTTTTTTTTGTTGCTAGGGACTTTACATCGCACCAACACAGATAGGTCTTATGATGACGATGGGATAGGAAAGGCTTAGGAGTTGGAAGGAAGAGGCTGTGGCCTTAATTTAGGTACAACCCCAGCATTTGCCTGGTGTGAAAATGGGAAACCACGGAAAACCATCTTCAGGGCTGCCGACAGTGGGATTCGAACCCACTATCTCCCGGATGCAAGCTCACAGCTGCACGCCCCTAACCGCATGGCCAACTCGCCCAGTGTGGATGAATTTTGTATTTTTAAATTATCATTGCATTTCGTCTCACTTCGTACCATTAGGGGCTGATGACCTAGATGTTAGGCTCCTTTAAACAGCAACAGTCATGCTCATCATTCACTGTCCAGTGGCGTCGCTCTTTACACCACCTCAATCATCACTTAGCATTGACTACAGAAATGTTTGGCTTATGAGCATCAGCTCGACCATTGTACCCCATTCCTTTAACTCCCAAGGCACAGTTATTGTGTTTGCTGGACTGCTGTTAGCACTTTGGATCTCATGAGTGATTTCTTCGCTGATTTCTTGCGATTTTTTACAATCACCCTCTGCAATGCTTGACGGTCCTTGTCTGTCATTAAATGTGGTCTACCTGATCTTGGTTTAGCTGTGGTTGGTCCTTCACGTTTCCACTTCACAATCGCATCACTAACAGTCGACTTGGGTCCAATGACTAGACCACGTTCAAAGACACTGAGCTTTCCTTACCGACCCATTCTGGTGTTACTGCTTCTCTACTGACAACACAATACTCCCTGCCTCCTTTTATACTGGTGGGTCTGCCTCTCGTGATATCTAGGGTTCAATTCCACATTATATAGGGGTGTCCAGATACTTTTGATCTGGTAGTGTATCCATCTACTGTATGTTCACAATAATTGATCAGAATTCACCTGATACAAGTTGTCACATTGCTGAGTGTGTCACTCAGGATATCCTTATATGTAGAGAAAGAGCTTTCAACATGATTTAACTGGGGCAGAATTTAGGAGAGGAATATTTGCTGGAGAAATGTCCTTGGATGGAGCAGCATAATTTCCATTTAGAATTTGGCACACAGTGAATGTTCAATAACCAGGATTTCCCTTCAGCACTTTTTGCAGTTTATTCAATACACATCCACCAGTTTCCCCATGCACAGCACTTAGTTTTTTCCAATAGCATCCTCTATAACAGCAATATAATCTTGTAGTGGCATTCCTGATGTTCCTAGATGTTTTAAGCTCTCTGGAAGTCAGCTGAAGTTGTCACTGATGTAGGCAGTTGAGGAGACAGCTTTGGTTCTCAGTATTTGTGATTAACAAATTCACTTGCAGGATCAAAAGTATGTGCAACTGTCTTTATAGCATCTAGATGCTCATTATAGTAGTTAGCTGATTCTATCCATGTTCCCGTCCGACATGTTGGCTGAATGGTCAGCGTACTGGCCTTTGGTTCAGAGGGTCCCGGGTATGATTCCTGGCCAGGTCGGGGATTTTAACCTTCATTGGTTAATTCCAGTGGCTTGGGGGCTGAACTGACATGATCGCTGCACTGCTCACTCTCAACCACCGGCTGACTGAGCTCACCCTGAACCACTGGAACTAGTTCAGCATACCTTTTATATGGGACCAGCCCTTACAGATTCTTGGGGTGAGGATTAGTCCCTGGATCTCTTGGGAAATCATAGGATTTGGTTAAGCCTTCTATTCATTTCTGATGCTGCTAGGAAGGTCCGAAAGGGGTCAAGGAGTGCTGGTCATGGGGACTGGTCCTGGGCCTGAGGCTCGCCTATGACTGGTTGTAGCTGAAGAGTGGGACAGTCCCTATTGTAACGACACTCATGACAAGAAGCCGGATTAGATTGCTACCTCATAGGCCTTGCCGTACAAAATGGCGAACCCACCACACTGCCCCTTCCTTAAGACTGCTTGTCCCAAGCTTCTCCAATATAGGGCTCCAGGTGATCCAAATGGAAAACCATCTTCTCTCAGGAGGCCGCCAGATCATGTAAACGACGTCATTGATTCCAGTGACAGCAGTATATGGGCCCTCCAACGGCGACTGAAGCTTTGATGACTTCCCTTTTGTCCACACAGTATGGAACAGACAAACGCGGTTGCCTTCATGGAATCCTGCAGAGTTTGCTAACATGTCCTAGTCCGCTTACACCCTGTCACTGGTTAACCCTGGGATGTTGCAGGCATAATCGTGGATGTTGTTAAGCCTGTCCACAAACCCCCCACTCGTAGTCCGTCATTGGCTACTCCTGGTTCAGTGCTGATTGAAACAGCAGGTCACACTGCTGGTGTAGCTCCCTCCTGAAGATCATGTTGGCAAGTGTCATGCCCGTCGTCTCCTTGGTGGATACTCGATAGGCCATCAGGAAGGATGGGATCCTCTCATGCCAGTCCCTCTGGTGCACTGAAAACACCTTCCTGAGGTGCTCCTCAGCAGTCTCCACATAGCACTCCACCATTCTGTCTGACTGAGGGTGGAGAGACGTCGTACGGTTCTTCCGCTTGCCTTGAAATTGTAGAACCTCCTGCATCAGTCTTGAATTGAAGTTCCTACCCTTGTCGCTGTGCAGGTCCCTCAGTACACCAAAGCGGCAGAAGAAGTTCTTTGCTAAGACATTGGTTACTGTCGATGACTCTTGGTTAGAGATGGCGTAGACCTTGGCCACTCGGTGATGTAGTCCCATGGCCAGGAGTAGGTAATGGCTCACACAATACTTTTGAAAGGTACTCCCAACATTTTACTGCACCATCTGACCCTTACTGCTACTATGTGGGCCTCTGCTCACAGAACATATATCCTACACCTGGCACGTCCTCTCAACATCGTTCCTCATATGCACCCTGTAGAAATGCTGTCAGACACAGTCTAATGTCTTCTTCACTCCCAGGTGGGCGGTAGTGGTGCCCGCATGTAATTTGGTCACCACTCCTTTCCTCATACTGTTTGGGATTATCAGCTGGGCAGTCAGCTTCTTGCCATTAGTAAACTCCTACACATGGGGTAATACCCTATCATTGACCTTCGGAGATGTCTACTGGCTCCAGTATGCATTGTAGTTTGGACTGCATTTGGTGATGTCCTTCCAATCATGTCACTGTCCCGACACAGTGTCCCATAGAATCTGCCTGATGTTGTCCTTCAGCCGCTTTCTTGTCAGGGCAGCATGATCCCAGCCTTTAGCAGCAGCGGCCCTCATAGCCCAGACGTCCTTGGTGCTCGCTTGCCTCTCCACATTCTGGCAGTGCGCACAGTTCTTGTGGCTTTGCTTGGGGGTGAAGTCATACTGCTGAATGTGTTATATCCAAAGAGCTGTCTGCCCATCTAGGTTAAAGAAACTCAGAAGCGAGGTCAGGGCTGAATCATTGGTGTGCAGATGGAATGGCTGCCCATACAGGTACTTGTGGAATTCAGGAGTTCCCATTGCATCATGCATTAATTCTGCTCAACGTTCAACATTGCCTTGCTGAAGTAGGCGATCACCTTCTCTTGGCCGTCATAGCCTGTGTCTACACCCCACCTATTACCACGTTGCTGGCATCGGTGTCCACAGTGAACTTCTCCCTAGTCTCAGGGTATCCAAGGATGGGTGCTGTACATAGGGACTCCTTCAGTGTACGTAATGCAGCCGCTGACTCTGGGGACCATTGGAATGGCCTTCACTCCTTGGTGAGCTGCGTAAGTGGCTTTGAGATTTCATTGTAGCTGGCTGTGAATCGGTGATAGTAGGTTCATAGGCAAAGGAAGGTCCTGAGTTTCCATGTGTTTTTGGCACTGGCTAGTCCCTGATGGCTCCTAACTTCTTGGGATCCATGGCTACTCCTTTGACCCAGGTAACACACCTCCTTCTGGAACACCCCACACTTTCCAGGATTCATCTTCTGGTGAGGCCCTTGAAGTCTCCAGTCTCACTTTCCAGAGATTCTTAATGTATTCCCTGAATGTGTGCCTCACCATGATGATGGTGTCCAGATACACGAGGCAAACATTATGAGTTAGCCCTCTCAGTACCGACTCCCTCAGTCGCTCAAAGGTTCTCGTCACCTTGCAGAGGCCGGAGGGCATCACGGTGAACTGGTACAGCCCTTGGCCAGTGGAGAACACTGTCTTCCAGATAGAGCACTACTTGCCAGTACCAAGACTTGAGGTCCAAATTCAAAAACCGCTGGGCTCCAGACTACATGGAGGGTGTCATCTGTCTGGAGCAACGAGAAGCATTCCTTCTTCGTGACGACATTCAACCTACAGTAATCAGTGCAGAAACAGAGCTCACCCTTCTTCTTCACCAGGATTATTGTTGATGACCACTCTTGTTCGACTCCTGGAAGACTCCTTGCTGCTTCATATCATCTAGCATCCAGTCGATTTCTGCCTCCTTTGCCAGGGGTACTCTGTGCGGTGGTTGCTGGATTGTGGTGGCGCTGCCAGTGTTGATGCGGTGGTACATCTTGTCCATCCTACCATAGTGGCCTCCTGTAATAGTGAAGATTTCCCAGAGCTCATGTATTAATACCTTAAGCTTCCCTTTGCTGCCCTGGTTCTAGGTGCTTCTGGGCTTTGGAAATAATGTTCTGGAGCTTGTCTGAACCTTCATTTAATTCTGGGGCGAGTGAGTCTTTGTCGTCCTGGCATGACACACACGACTGGTTCACAGAAGGTCATGTCTGCTGTGTATCCTCTTATCCCACGAAGTTGTATTCATTATTTTTGCTGGTACACAGCTTTGTGCTGGGATGACCATCCTGGCCAGGTAGAGTCCTTGTTCAGTGGTGGTTAATCCCAGTTCTACGAGCACATTGTTTCATTGTGTGGGTCCCACTAGCTGCGCCGTCACCATCGCCTCGCCATTGGGTGGTATTACATCTTTAAGGTGTGCTACTCGGGGTTGCTTTCATGGGCGTCGGAGCATTATCTCTTGTCAGCCAAGTCAAAAAACGTCACCCCAAGTCATCAGTTGCTTTGTGTGCCTATAGAGCATCTGGGTCCAGGATTACGTCATATGTGATGGCAGCAATGAAAGCCCAGACTTGTGGGCATTGTCGTCCTAGCATCAGGTTGATTAATGCCTCCTTCAGAAGAAGAATGGTGTCTTGCAAAACAGTTCACAGCCCTAGGGAGCCCCCTCTCTGGTTGTCCATCAATGATGGTTAATGCTTCCCCTATATTGGCCTGTCTTTGTGCTACTCATCAGAGATCAACCTGTTGTTTTTCCGCTTGGAGATCACATTTAACATGAAACGAGGAGATGGTAGTGGTGCCTCCGATGAGCCCCTCCCCTTGTCGGCCCTTACTTGTTTCTCTTATCAATGACCACCCCCGCAATGCAGTTCCTCTACAGATGGCCGTGCTCACTGCAATACCAGCAGGTGATCTTGTGGCAGGGGCTTCGGTATTTTGGTGGAGGCGTGCGCGCTCTCTTGTCACATGGCAGGTCTCTGCTGCATCTTTGCTCTTAATGGCTCTTATCCTCAGTGACAGAGGTATGGTTTCCTTCACTCTCTCCATCCTCAGTGCTATCATCATGCCCCCACCCCCCCCCCGAAGTTATGTCGCCCATTGAGCATTAGCCATGGACAGATCTCAGCATCACGGAGCCCATTGATGAAAGTATAGGCTGCCTGGCACTGTATTTGGTCCCGAGGCAGCCCATTCGAAGCCCCATGGGCTATCTGATCTGCTGCTGTGGCAAATTCTTGCTATGCCTGCTTGTTTTGCTTGGTCTACTTCCCAAGCTGGGCTGGTGCTTCCATGTAGTGCGTTGATCAGGTTTATGGCCCTCTCCTCCAATGTCCAATTATTATGCCCACAGACTGGCTCAAATTTGGTCCAGAACGTCCCTTTGTAGAGCGGGTTTTTACCTTCATGGTGCTTGAACTGCCTTCACTGCTGGTGGGCCTAGCACGAGTCTTTGTTGCCATTACTCTTCCTCATAGTACACCAACTATAAAGTATAGTGTCAGTCAGTCTCACTTGTGATACCAGGTGTAATTTGATGGTGGTGTGGTAGATACATAAAAATACATGACTTTTAGTGTTTACTCTAAGATTTAATGACTAATACTAATTGCTAATATAACTGCACAGTCACCATAGTCACTCTAGTTAGTTTTCTCTCTCTCTCTCTCTCTCTCTCTCTCTCTCTCTCTCTCTCTCTCTCGTTCCATCAATTCACATGCAGCTCTCCAGTGCTCCGAAGCACTCGCTTCTTGGTGCTGTCCTTACAGAACTGAGCCGGCATGATTCCTGCACTGCTCACTGTCAACTGCTGACTGACTGAGCTCACACTGAACCACTGGGACTAGTCAGTATACCTTTTATAGTGGGGACTGATTTTTCGGACAGGGAGAAGTCCCTGGATCTCCTGGGAAATTGTAGGCTTTTTACATCTTCTGTTTGTTTCTGGTGCCCCCAGGAAGGCCCGAAAGAAGGCACGGTGTAGTGGTCAAGGGGGTTGCCGTGGGCCTCGGACTTGCCTACGACTGGTTATAACTGAAGAGAGCGGGATGGGCCGTAATGGGTGACATCACTCGCGATATGAAGCCAAATTTGATTACTCCCTCTTAGGCCTTGCTATACAAGGTGGTGAACCCACCACAGTACTATATAGGAGCTAGTTTTCAGTCTGCTGACTGACTTGCCTGGTTCACTTCTCATCAAATCGCAAAAATCTTCTGATATTTTTGAATGATTTACTGACATGGTTGCTCAATACAGTGGAATGAAACATTTACCTAAAAATAACTCTCTGGTTTATCCCAACTCTTGTCAGCTCCAATACGAAGAAACAAAACCATATTAATTTTGCTAGTTGTTACATCCTACCATTTCTATTTCCTAAGAACTGAGACTCTTTTGGCTTCAAGTTTGGTGCACCTTACTATGTCTTCATTTGCAACACGCATCAATGAAGCAATGAATTTCATTATTAGGCCCGTATTGATGGATATGATTTATTTTCTTAATGAAAATTTTTATTGTATTGAATAGATAGTCAAAAACATTTTTATTAAGAAAATAAGTCGCTAATAAATCCCACAAATCCTTTAGTGCCATACAAAAATCCTCTAAAGGAAAATAATTGGTCAATACAATTTAAGTCTCAAACATGAAAATACAAAGAGTGGTACATGTTTTGGCTCTTTTCTAGGCCTTCTTGAGCCATTGGAAATATGTTACAGTGATAAATCTAATACAAGTGACAAAGGTATTAAGACATAATATTGAAGAGGACTTTTATAAACAGTAGTCATATTATAAGATTTTCGTCTTGACCAGGCATCGTCAATCGAGAGCAAAATGCCTTTTGAGCCAGTTTGCTCCCCGCTTTCGATGAACAAGAGCAGCTTAGCGAGCAGGTAGGGGAAAAAGTAGGGGAAGTGCATGACTTGATACGTACTGAAGGCCAGTGGCACAAAGGTATAACACATCTTTCTGGACAGGTTAGATTGTGACATGATACTTGTGAACTCAAGTGAGGTGATATTCGTGCATTTCTGCCTTTATCCTCACACCACACGGCGTTCAAGTCTAGTCGGTAGATGTTGCATTTATTATGGAAGAGAGTTTAGCACAGCGTAGGCCATCGACGACAAGAAGTTCAAACCTTCCTGGAAGAAGTTCAAGGAAATAACACAGCAAAATGTTTAATACTGGTATGTAATAAAATATTGAATCACATTAAAAAAAATTAATTTGCAGTGCCATTATTCCTTGTGTCATGCCAACAAGTATGATAAGTATGAATGTCGGGAAAGGACAGCTTTGCTAGAACAACTTAAAAATGACACGTCTGAGGAGGTATGTAAATTTCATATCCTACTCAACTCTTTTTATACAGCGAGTTTTTCTCATCGGTTATATAAAGTTTGATAATTCCTCAGAGATGATTTATTTATGTACTTATGTGTGTATTTATGTTGTATTTCATTATTTTTAATAGGAGGATATGCATTCCAGTGAACCTGCTATTTGGGCCAGCTGCAAGATTGCTTTGCAGATAGGGCATACTTCGAGACCCTTCAGTGAGGGTGCATTTCTGAAAGAGTGTATACTTCTGGCAGCTGAGGCAGTGTGTCCAGAACATGTGGATTATTTTCAATCTATTATCTTATCCTTTTGTACAATTATATGACGAATAAAGGACCTCGATAATGACGTTCATAGGCAATTATATAGCATCACAAAGAATTTCATAGCATATTCACTGGCGATAGATGACAGCACAGATATAAATGACACCTTCCAACTTGCTATTTTTACCAGAGGCATAAACAGTGACCTTGTGACAAGGTAAGAACTTTTAGATATGGTGCCAATGAAACATACCATAACTGGTTTTGATATATTGGCAAGTCTCGAAGTGACAGTGGAGAGTTTCAGCCTTCTATGGGAAAAAATAGTGTCCATAGCAACAGATGGAGCAGCTGCAATATGCGAAGATTACAGGGGTGATAGAACATCTCCAAAACAAATTATAAGAAATGACATTCAACATGATCTTCTTTCTGCCTGTGCACTGCATTATACATCAAGAAAATCTATGTTCAAAGCCGATCCAATTTGGAATTGTCATGGATGTAGTTACTAAAACAACTATCTTTATCAGATCAAGGGGACCGAACAACAGAGAATATCTCGAGTTTCTTTGAGACATTGAAAGTGATTATGGTGATATTCCATATTATACGAACATGTGGTGGTTAAGTAGAGGAAAAGTTTTACATCGCTTCTATATTCAGAGGGAAAAAAAACTCTCTTCATGGAAATGCACAATGAACCACTAGAAAAACTGAACAATGGAAAATGATAACAAGATTTGAAATTTCGAGTAGATCTCACTGGCCACCTTAATGATCTTAATTCCTCCCTACAAGGTAGAGATCTTACCATTATTCACCTCTTTGACCGTGTTAAAGCTTTTATCGTAATTTATAAGCTTCATATCCGTATTGATAATTCACACAAATGCAAAGAGGAGAAGAACTCCACATAATCAATACTTGTTTATTATTATTATTATTATTAATAATACAGGACCAGTTTCGATCCTAACGGGTTATCCTCAGCTGGACATACTTATACGTATAATACATTGTACAATTGTAAACATTACCATATTTAGAAAGGAATGTCATGTGACAGTAACATGTCAGGTACTCATGAGTAGGGCATTCGTCAAATTACGCATCTGAGAAAAGTGAATATTCTTAAACTTAAAACTAACTTATAAGTATACATGAGATAAAGCAACATATGCATAGAACACTTTCATGCTTGTGAATGTTCAAGTTTATGACTTGCACTGTTTCTTAGTTCTTCAGTTTGACAAAAATTTAAAACTAACTTATAAGTATTCATAAAATAATAACATGTGCGTACGTAAAACACTTTCATGCTCGTGAATGTTTGAGTTTCTTGCATTATTTCTTCTTTTTTTTTTCGCTAGCGGCTTTACGTCGCACTGACACAGATAGTTCTTATGGCGACGATGGGAGAGGAAAGGCCTAGGAGTTGGAAGGAATCAGCCGTGGCCTTAATTAAGGTACAGCCCCAGCATTTGCCTGGTGTGAAAATGGGAAACCACGGAAAACCATCTTCAGGGCTGCCGATAGTGGGATTCGAACCTACTATCTCCCGGATGCAAGCTCACAGCCGAGCGCCTCTACACGCACGGCCAACTCGCCTGGTCATTATTTCTTAATTCTTCAGTTTGAGTGCTTTAATAAGTCTAGTTGTCCACAATTGTGCATTATATAACAAAAACTCAAAGGCTTGAATTGTAATATGAGTTACATTTAAAATACCAATATCTCATTTTTAAAAATATTTTGTCACATATGTACACAAAGGATAAGAACATTTTGCATCTCTAAAAGACAAAATATAGACGTAGTGTAGGTTCAGTTGAGGCTTGGAAGGAAGTGTAGAAATTACAGCTTGTCGTATGTAAAATCCAGTTGTTTACATTAAAAGATGAGTCATAGTGTCCTTTACCATATTAAGACGATGATGTGTTACATTAAACCAGAGTGGAGGCTCCTTCTCTTTTGTAGTTGTGTGATATTGTAAGAATTATCTGTGAAAGATAAGAGTAAGATGTGAGTGATACTAATATGTTGAAGGAATATCTTAGGTCATGTGAAAGAATCTATACGTGTACTTACTGCTATTGTGGTCTTGAGGTTGTATATGGTTTGGGGGCACGTTGTGTACTACTTCGTGTCCGTCTCGGGCTAATGCAGTTTGCTGTGGAGGGAAGGGGCCGAGGGGCGGGAGGAGTGGCTGTTGACGGGGTAGGGGTGGTCGTGTCTTCTGGTGGTTTTCTGGCGCGTGTCTCTTAGTGCATTGGCACTGCCGGTGGCTGCATGTAGCCTAGGCAGTGGCCTCCACGGTATGCACTAGCCAGCGTATTGGTAGGTGTGCTAGGTACCAACTGATGAGCCCTCCCTAGCACACGAGGGCGAAACGCTGGTAACCAAGAATGAGTTAGCTGGAAAATTTATAATGTCCAATCACGGACCATTTATGTTGGTATTATAAATTTACTCATTCAGGACAAATGTTTCAGATTCCCTATGGGAATCAACATATACATATATCATCTGATAGCCAAGCAGGCATCAATTTTTGGTAATGAGACGAAGTCTCTTAGTGCATTGGCACTGCCGGTGGCTGCATGTAGCCTAGGCAGTGGCCTCCACGGTATGCACTAGCCAGCGTATTGGTAGGTGTGCTAGGTACCAACTGATGAGCCCACCCTAGCACACGAGGGCGAAACGCTGGTAACCAAGAATGAGTTAGCTGGAAAATTTATAATGTCCAATAACGGACCATTTATATTGGTATTATAAATTTACTCATTCAGGACAAATGTTTCAGATTCCCTATGTGAATCAACATATACATATATCATGTTTTGTTTACTGATTCTCGTAAGATAAGCATTTTTTAGAGATAGAATGACTGTATTAAAGATGACATTCATTTTTTCTGTTATTTCGTTTATATTAAAATTAGGGTTGGCGTATTGATCTAGATTAATGTAAAATTCTTCTGTTATGTTGAGCAAGGGGCCCTTGGTATTTATATTAAAAATTTGCATGTCATTTTCAATATTTGTGAATTTGTGTTTATAATCTTCAATGTGTTGGCCTATGGAGGAAAAATGATTGTGTTTTATGGTATTTAGATGTTCATTATAATGGATTTGAAAGTTCCTGCCAGTACGTCCGATGTAGCTGGTGTCACAGTTGCATTTTATCCGATATACTCCTGAATGGTTGTTTTTGTTATTGTTGTTGATGATTGTTTTAGCGTTGTGTATGATATTGGCACTATTGTGTGTAGTTTTGTATGCTATTTTTAAGTTGTATTTTTTGAAAATGTTGGTAATCAGTAAACAAAACTTGACACGCGCCAGAAAACCACCAGAAGACATGCCCAACTCCACCCCTACCCCGTCAACAGCCACTCCTCCCGCCCCTCGGCCCCTTCCCTCCACAGCAAACTGCATTAGCTCGAGACGGACACGAAGTAGTACACAACGTGCCCCCAAACCATATACAACCTCAAGACCACAATAGCAGTAAGTACACATATAGATTCTTTCACATGACCTAAGACATTCCTTCAACATATTAGTATCACTCACATCTTACTCTTATCTTTCACAGATAATTCTTACAATATCACACAACTACAAAAGAGAAGGAGCCTCCACTCTGGTTTAATGTAACTCATCATCATCTTAATTTGGCAAAGGACACTATGACTCATCTTTTAATGTAAACAACTGGATTTTATATACGACAAGCTGTAATTTCTACACTTCCTTCCAAGCCTCAACTGAACCTACACTACGTCTATATATTGTCTTTTAGAGATGCAAAATGTTCTTATCCTTTGTGTACATATTTGACAAAATATTTTTTAAAATGAGATATTGGTATTTTAAATGTAACTCATATTACAATTCAAGCCATTGAGTTTTTTTTATATAATGCACAGTTGTGGACAACTAGACTTATTAAAGCACTCAAACTGAAGAATTAAGAAATAATGCAAGAAACTCGAACATTCACAAGCATGAAAGTGTTTTACGTATGCACATGTTATTATTTTATGAATACTTATAAGTTAGTTTTAAATTTTTGTCAAACTGAAGAACTAAGAAACAGTGCAAGTCATAAATTTGAACATTCACAAGCATGAAAGTGTTCTATGCATATGTTGCTTTATCTCATGTATACTTATAAGTTAGTTTTAAGTTTAAGAATATTCACTTTTCTCAGATTCGTAATTTGACGAATGCCCTACTCGTGAGTACCTGATGTGTTACTGTCACATGACATTCCTTCTAAATATGGTAGTGTTTACAATTGTACGATGTATTATACGTATAAGTATGTCCAGCTGAAGATGACCCGTTAGGGTCGAAACCAGTCCTGTATTATTAATAATAATAATAATAATAATAAACAAGTATTGATTAGGTGGAGTTCTTCTCCTCTTTGCATTTATTTAAAGCTTTTAAGAGAAAAGTACTGCTGTGGGAACGTCGGTTTGTGAATAAAGACACAACACATTTTCCCCACTTTGACTGCAGAGTTGTATCTAGCTGAAAACTATCCCTGTAAAACATTAGAAGAATATAAATAGGTTTTAATTTCACTATATGATGAATTTGGGAGTAGGTTTCACGATATTCAGGCATTAGAAAAGGATCCGCAGGTGTTCGTCTACGCCCTTCTTAGTGAACATGCAAACTGTTAGACCAGAACTGCAGATAGAGCTGATTGACTTACAGTGCGATACGCACTTGAAAGATAAATTTGCAACCACAAACGGTTCAACTGAATTTTATATTCGTTTTCCAAGGGAGAGATTTCCTGGATTGCACAAATTTAATGCACATATTTGAAGTATATTCAGATATACTTATTTATGTGAACAGATATTTTGATTAATGAAGATTTGTAAATGTAGACACAGAAGTAGGCTCACCGATGAAAACTTGAAATGAGCTTTGTGACTTGCCAGTACGAAAACGATAGTACCAAACATTGGCACACTACTATCTAAATGAGCCCAAAGGTCCAGTGAAGGAGGAGTACACTGGTGATATGTTTCACTTTGTGTGTTTAATTCATTGTCGTAGTCATAAATGCCATACAAATATTGAAATGCATGTTAATGAGAGTGCAAAAATGTGTACGAATCACATGAGTTGTTTTTTTCTTCGGTAAATATATGTGTCCGAAAGCTTCAGTTAATCATGAAAATGAATTTATTCAGGACATGTTGCACACTGCTCTACCCATATTCCTTTGACAATGAATAATTTTCTTGTCCTGTTATACTCTATAATCTGTGTCCTGTTCGTTTTATACGATCCATGCTCCAAATTATTGTTGTTGTTGTTATTATTATTATTATTATTATTATTATTATTATTATTATTATTATTATTATTATTATTATTATTATTATTATTATTATTATTGCTGTTGTTCATATGGTAACATTTCTGAGCGGCAAGTACAGTACGGCCATGGTATGCAACCCGCATGTCTGCTGCTCTCTTGTCATATGACAGACAGCCGTCCAGAGCAGAGCAAGTAACACCGGCTCGCTAGAGCAACTACGTGATGACGTCTGGTCTTGACCATGTAAAGTTCCAATAGAAATAGCAATCAGCTGCATATATAAAAAAGCACTTATTAAGAAAAAAGTGTAATGGCTACTACACTAGTGTCCAAGCGTTAAGCATAAGTTACGAGTAAGCAGGGCAACAGGAAGTAGACCGCAAATTGCACGACATATGCACCTACCAACCTTATGTGATCAATCTGTAGGAAAGGAGTGTTCCCTGCTTTGACTAGTGGTGTAACCACAAGGTAAACACAGCCAGTGCCTGCGCCCCATATTCCCTCAGTTGTATTTGCCCTGTTATAGTGTGCGGAGTGTAGCCTCGTGGTGAACATGACAACATAATGGCACAACAACACCATTTGGACCGTGTTTTGCAGGGTAGAATACTCGGCCACCTGGAAGCAGGCCAGACACAGATCAAAGTAGCCGTATCCTTGAATGTGCCATAAAGTGTCATTTCTAGGGTTTGGAGATGATTTCGAGACACAGGAGATGTTAGTCGTAGGCCAGTAGCAGGTCGACCAAGGGTGACCACCCCACAGCAAGACCGATATCTGGCCTTAACCTCCTGACGAAATCGGAGTGCACCTGCAAGAGAATTGTCAGTGGAGCTTGCAGCCGTCTCAGGGGTTGCCGTTTCCCAGCAACCTGTGTACCGGAGGCTCAGAACAGCAGGGCTGTTTGCCCAATGTCCAGCAGTGTGCGTCCCACTCACTCCAGCAGAGAGACGGGCCGGTTTACTGTGGAGCCGTCAACATCGAAACTGAACCATGAATGAATGGAGGCATGTGCTCTTCGCAGATGAATCCCGCTTCAGTTTGCAGAATGATTCCCTTCGCACATTAATCTGTAGAGAACCAGGTAGCCGATACAACCACAGGAACATCGTGGAACAGAACCAGTATGGTGGTGGTGGCGTCATGGTGTGGAGCGGCATCATATTCATTGGCCGTACAGACCTGCACATCTTCATGGGTGATCCAAGGAACAGTGTTAATGCTTGGAGATACAAGGATGAGGTACTGAGACCGCATGTTCGACTCTTCAGAGGTGCGGTTGGTCCAGATTTCTTCTTAATGCCCGACCGTACCTCGCTGCTCTGGTGGATGAATTTCTGGCTGGGGAAGACATTCATCGCATGAACTGGCCAGCGAGGTCTGCGGATCTGAATCCTATAGAACATGCCCGAGATGCATTGGGGTGGCGAATTGCATCCCGTCAGCCTCCACCAAGGACCCTCCAAGACCTTCGCATTTGCCCTTTCGGAGGAATGGGATCGACTGCCACAAGAGCTCTTGGACCATCTGATAAAGAGCATGCCACGTCGCTGCGAAGCATGTGTGGACGTTAGGGGTAACCATACACCCTATTAACAGCACATTTTGTTGTGAAAGATGTTGCCAAATTTGTTAGTTGTTGTCAAAGGTGTACCTTAGCTATCAGAACCTTTCTGACACTGTTTTCTTGGACAAGTTGTGTGACATATGGTGTGTGATTCAGCTTCCGTTTGTTCAACAATCCATCAGACATTCCTATCAGGCGGTATGGCCTCATTTAGTGATTATGCTTAACTTTTGGACACTAGTATAGTCCCCTACAAGGCTCTGGTAAAAATTTTCCCGCATTGTGAATAAGGATCTTAACTTGGGTGGGAGGACCTTTTCCAGGTAAGTCCACTGGGAGCAATATACTGTTATTATATTGACTATTTTCCCCATCTAATAATGTTTTGATTGCATCACCTTCATACATTCATTAACAGAGCTAGTGATCTGGTGTCCAGGGATTTCTTATTTTAATCTTGTGTACTGTCTTTTGCTGCTGGAAGCATGAACTTCTTGTCTTCATCCCACACTTTTCTCTCTCCTGAGGTGATGAAATTATCATCTTCAAGCCACTGCGAAATCATCGATGTGATATTTGAGCTTGAAGCATAGACTCCCTTTTGTGCTTTCTTCTTTCTTCATGTTGTAGATCCAGACATCTTCCCAAATGAAAAAGAAATATTACCGTATTTGCTCGCATACCATGTGCCCTCACATAAGACTGTTTTTCTGCAGCACTGAAGGAATGTAATATTTTACTACTCATATTTGCATACAGTTTGAGAAACTGTATGCTACCACACTTACAAACTTGATACATGTTTCGAGGTGCAGCGTGTACGCAGAAAATCAAGAGCAAAAATTTGCCATAAGTACTATACCAGCCAAATATTGTAACATTGTTTGGAACGTCACTCAGATTGAAGTCCCAAAAGCAGGAGTTTGTTGGAAAAACTATACCACACAAATAAGATCAGTTGAAACGGCAGATATCCAGACATATCTGTGGTTCTAATCCAGACATACATTTGTGATTCTTCACATAGGACATGCACTCTAGTTTTGGAAGTATTAAAAATAAAAATAGGTGTGCCTGGTATGCAAGCAAATACAGTACTTCACAGAACAGTAATAACATGGAACATTATCAATAACAAGAACATATCCTCAAAATGGAGTTACTGTAACTGTACCTATATAATGTAGGCCTACCAATTACAACTACTATCATTTAACACAGGTATGTCTTACCATTATTTATGTGAAACAATGGAAGGTTAAAATGCAGATATCAATAGAAAAAGCCAAGGCACTTTTCCTTCCAAGCAAACTTTTATACTGCCGACAGTAAACCAAAGCTCATAAAAAATATCAAAGAGACCATTACTATTGCTCATTCACGTAAAACGACTTCTAGTAGTTCACTACATTGTGTATAGGTGCCAAGACAATACATACTGTGAAATATAGCAAGAAGAAATCTAAAGTGTCCAATAGACTTAGGTTATGTAAACTCATTGTGTTAATGATAATCAGTGAAATTTTTCCATAGAAAAATCAAATGAGGTGTTACTTCTCAATGAATGGTACAGGGAAAGTCTAGTAAGAGAGCACCCAGATGTGGAAAACCTCTGAATGAAGAACTGCTGAAATATTTTATATTTAAATTCTTACCGGGCCCAGTGGACCCAAAGTATCCATAAACTTACTTGGATTAAGAATACCTGTTATAATCCAACTTATTTTCTTCCCTTACCTTAACATCACTAATTCAGAAGACGTATGCTTCCATCCTGATTGGTGATCCTGTCAGTTCTGCTTACTACCTTCCATATACCCTGTTGATTTCAGTAGCGTTCCATCAAATACACTCTGTTTTCAAACATTTACAAAGTATTCCCTGTGCTATGAAAACAAAGCTTAACATGTCTTTTCCTATTCCATAATAACCTGTACCCAACTCTTACGATGATTAACTGGGCCTCTTTATGATTGTCCATGTTTCAGAGAAACCTGTACTGACCATTTCCTCTTTAGTCTCTTTAATTCAGTGTTATAACACTTCTGCTTTTCCAAATAATTTTCTATTGCTTTGTTATCCACTGTAACTATTTACTTAGTAAAAATGTGATAAGAGATTTTTATATTGAAATTGTTCACCTGGGATGTCTCTTATATGAAGAGAAAGAAAGAACGGCAATTCATGAGGAAAAAAAATTGTGCATAATCCAATTTTTTATTTAATTGTAATGTTTTGTTTGATATGCAGAGTGTATTTCCAAGAGGGATCTGAAGCTGCAGAGAAAAGCATTGTATCATCTCGGAGGAAATATCTGTTTCACCTGGCGTATATGGTTGCATTGTTGAAGACTGCCATTCCGGTGGGGCAGGATTCTTCTTTAATATCGAGAGAAGTTCAGCACATTCTCTTTGAGTGTATTCATGACTATGCACTCATGTCCATGTTTGGTAATGTTTTCCGAACATTACATCTATACCGTGCGGTAAGTCTAGACTATTTAACATTCATTCAGAATTATATATTTAGTTGCATATCTGTTGATAGTAGTCGTAAAATGAGGTACTTTGATGTAGTTAAGTGTTAGAAATGGCCCTTTAAAGAAATAAGAAATAAATAAATAAAAAACAAATATATATGCAAATTTATACCACAGGTTTATTTTTGTCCCTGGCATGGAATAGTTTTGTGCTTATGATTTTTACGGTGTTCTGCGAAGCCAGGGGAAACATTTAAATATTTAGTTGGATGTTAACATTAGTGCAATGCTTCATATTTGATCATGGAATCAATTACTCTTGTCATTTTGAAGGTTATCCATTATTCAAGGAGCAAGTAAGCTGAGACCAGTGGTCTCCTGAGTGATTTTTTTCTCATCTATCAACATAATGTGTTCCCAGTTGTTATTCTGTTTTGAACAATAGAGTTTGTAAGATATACTCGTAGATTTAGTAATAGTAGCAGTAGTAGTAATTTGATTTAGCATTGTCTCTGAAAAAGCAGTCACACATGGAGCACATTGAATTCTTAGCAATTTGGCTGAAAGTTTTATTCACTCTGTCATTGTAAATAATGCCCTAATGAGAGCAGCATGGGTTGAAAAAATCCTCACGGATTGGTATTTTCTTGGGTAACACTGTTCTTGAAATTTGTTTATCAAATAGAAAGAAGCTGCTTCATGTTCTACATCAGCATCTGTCCCACACAGTAGCATATAAGAGTCCCACTATACATCAGTAAGATTTTGAGGTCAGCAATGTAAACAGTTATCCTTACATATTTTTTTAAACATTGTGAAAAGTTAACAATATGACTCATTTATAATATTAGTTATTTTCAACTTTTTTTTTTAGCTTTTCCTGAAAATTTGTCTGTCTTTATTTATATGCCAGGGTCTTAGGGTAGTGAGCCTGCATTTTTCCCAGAGGACCCACGTTTGATTCCTGGCCAGGATCAGAAATTTTGCCCAGATCTGAGGGCTGGTTTGAGGTCCACTCAGATTACATGCGATTATTTGGTAGACCAAGGCCCATTAGGGCTGTAGCACTATGGGGGAATTTGATTTACATATAAGCTTTCATGTTGACGACTAGCTCCTACCAAGAAAGCTGGCCACACGGTTTGGGTTACATAGCTGTAAGCTTGCATTCAGGCGATGGTGGGCTTGAATCCCACTGTTGGCAGTCCTGAAGATGGATATCTGTTCTTTCCCCATTTTCACACCAGGCAAATGCTGGTACTGTACCCTAATTAAGACCATGGTTGCCTCTTTCCTAATTGTACTGCTTTTCTATTACATCGTGGCCATAAGACCTATCTTTGTCAGTACAATGTAAAACAAGTAGCAGATTTAACTCTGTAAGGGAACAAAATGAAAGAAAAAATGGAAAATTTGTACATTAATTTATTAGGGAGATTTCATTCTAAGAATTAAATGGAAATTAAAGATATGAGAATTAAGGCGTAAATGGGGGCATTACATGTAAGCTTTCAGGGACTGGACTTCCATACTACTGTACTCCTCATCCTCTTCAGGCACTTTCCCAAATCCTGATGGAGTCACAGGTATGGTCTGTGTTTTGCATATTGGATATGGTCCAGTTTTACAGCCAAATACCCTTCCTAATGCCAGTCCTATTTGGAGGGATGTGTTCTATTATTACGTGCTTGTGTGGTGGTTGTAATGTGTGTATTGGGTGTAAATGAAGAGATGTGTGTTAAGACCAAAAAGAAAAAGTTCCCAAGCTAGAGTAATTAAGCAGATGGCTAAAATTCCCAGCCCAGTTAATCAAATCTGGTAACCCTCTGAAGCAAAGGCCACTATGTTTAGTGATACAGTCAGAGAGCCAGATTATTGGCCTTCTGCACTAACTGTTGCTAATTCATAGTTCAAGCATTAAGCTATTCACTGCTACACTCTGGAGGGTTGGTGTAGCAGATCCATAATGATTATAATCTAATTGACTTTAATTCAGGAAATTGGTAAAGAAAGTACAGGTATCCTGGGACTTCCTTGCTGTACAGACTACTATCATATCTGCAGTGAACTAAGTATCACTTGGCATATTGTACAGAAAATGAAATCTGTCTGCAGATAGATAAGGGTGGAAAATCTTCAGAATAAGGGAATCAGAATTACGTGGATATGAACAGCAAAGAGTTCCAAAGAATAGATCATAAGCAAGTCCATGATTTATAAAGGAAAAGTGTGGTAAGATCTGCCTTAATAGAATGATGGAGTTAGGGCAGCTTATAAATGTAAAAAGATGTTTGAGAAACGGGCACAGGTGAGAAATTAATGTAGCTTTGGAACAGTAAGTAGAGCAGAGAAAAACAGACAAACAATTGATTCAAATCATGTCAGTGTTTTCTGGGCTTGTAGGCTGTGATCTGGGCACATGTGATAGTCCCAACTTTTCACCGAAGACTGCGCTCAGCATTATCAAGTTTTTAATAAATATAAGTAAATTTCCATCTGCTTGATACTGCGTAGGTCGAGTCATAAGTCATGGCAACAATTTTTTTTCTCACGAACAGGAGACAACACAGAAAATCTAAGATATGCATTTGGAAACGTACGGCATGCACTTGCGTGTGATGCCACTAGATGGTGTATGTAAACAACAGTGTGGGTCTAAACATGCCCCCAAGTTCAGTGTGTGAGTCAGAGCATCACAAAATGGAAGTCAACAAGCAGGAGCAACGATCGTATATTAAAATAGCAGTTTTCTGTGGCAGAAATGCACTCCAATGCCATGCAGAGCTGCAGGAAGCATTACGTATACATGCCATGCCCTACAGAACAGTGGTGATGTGGGTGGGAACGTTCAAACGGGGTAGAGTATCAACTGCCAATTTGCCTCGCCCAGGCCGTCCAGTGTCCAAGGACAAAGATGTACCGCTGGTGACGCACAGTGGAAACCTTGAGTGATTATTTCGAAGGTCTTTAACCAGTTTAGACCTGTCCTTTGTATGTAATCTTGTATATTTGCTGTCTATACCATAATAAAACAATGTTTACCAATGGCCTGTGTTCTGTCACTTTCCTACGAGAACCTCCTGAAGTCATAATTTGTCTTCAGGCACTATGCATAAGTACATGCCCTGTATTTCCAAATGCATATATTAGATTTTCCGTGTTGTCTCCAGTTTGCGAGAAAAAGATAGTTGGCATGACTTATGATTCGACCCTCGTATATATTTGCGTTAAGCAAATTAATTATTTGTGGTACCTGTTTCATTCCTTAGGAACATCTTCAGCTGCATTACATTGCTTAGGTGAAATTATATAGAATTCTCTTCCCCTAAAAATCATCTTAAAATTTACCTTTGTTATGCTTAAAACAAAACATTTAAAAAGATTAAATTTGTCACTAATGCTTTCACGGCCCGTACTTGAAGACATGATACTGTATAGGCTTTTGGGCTTATGCTGTGTCAAGAAAGTAAGGTGATAAAATTAATTAATTAATTTAAGGTAATAAAATTAATTAAAATTTTTTGGGGAGGGTTGAGTGGGGCAGTGAAATGGGAAGGGAAATGGATCAATCAATCAGTCACTACTGATCTGCATTTAGGGCAGTCACCCAGGTGGCAGATTCCCTGTCTGTTGTTTTCCTAACCTTTTCTTAAATGATTGCATAGAAATTGGAAATTTATTGAACATCTCCCTTGGTAAGTTATTCCAATCCCTATCTCCCCTTCCTATAAATGAATATTTGCCCCAATTTTTCCTCTTGAATTCCAACTTTATGTTCATATTGTGATCTTTCCTACATTTAAAAACACCACTCAAATTCATCTACTTATATAATTCCCCGCCATCTCTACACTGACAGCTCGGAACATACTACTTATAATACCAAAATAAATGGCCCATTATTGGACATTATAAATTTTCCAGCTAACTCATTCCTGGTTGCCAGCGTTTAGCCCCATGTGCTAAGTTGGGCTCATCAGTTCGTACATAGCACACCCACCGAGATGCATGGCTAGTGCATACCGTGGAGGCCACTGCGTAGGCTACTCTGAGCCACTGGCAGTCCCAATGCGCTATGAGAGACATTGTCTCATTACCAAAATCTGATGCCTGCTTGGCCATCAGATGACTTTTACTCATTCGGGACAAATACTTCAGGTTCCCTATGGGATTCAACCTCTATATCAACATACTACTTTGTCAAGCAGCTCATCTCCATTCTCCCAGTTCTTCCCAGCCCAAACTTTGCAACAGTTTTGTAACACTACTCTTTTGTTGGAAATCACCCAGAAAAAATCGACGGCAGCCCTGAAAATGGTTTTCCGTGGTTTCCCATTTTCACACCAGGCAAATGCTGGGGCTGTACCTTAATTAAGGCCACGGCCGCTTCCTTCCAACTCCTAGGCCTTTCCTATCCCATCGTCGCCATAAGACCTATCTGTGTCGGTGCGACGTAAAGCCCCTAGCAAAAAAAAGAAAAAAAAAAAAAAAAAGAAAAAATCGAGTTGCTTTTATTTGGACTATTTCCAGCTCTTGAATCAAGTAATCTTGGTGAGGGTACCATACAATGGAACCATACTCTAGTAGGGGTCTTACCAAAGACTTACATGCAGTCTCCTTTACATCCTTACTACAACCCCTAAATACCCCCAATAACAATGTTCAGAGATCTGTACCCTTTATTTACAATCCCATTTATGTAATTACCCCAGTGAGGATCTTTCCTTATATTAAGACCTAGGTACTCACAATGATCCCCAAAAGGAACTTTGACCCCATCAACGCAGTAATTAAAACTGAAGAGACTTTTCCTATGTGTGAAACTCACAACCTGACTTTTAACCCTGTTCATCATCATACCATTGCCTACTGTCCATCTCACAACATTATCAAAGTTATTTTGCAGTTGCTCACAATCTTGTAACTTAATTTTTACTTTATGCAGAACTAGCAGGATACCCGTGCTTCGCTACGGTATTATACTAAAATTTACAATTGAATGCTTATTGTTTTAGATATATAGTCCACCGAAATTCGCGATCTGACTCGTTTTCTGCGAGAATCCGCCAAAATTTGCAATCTGACTCGTTTTCTAATAGATTACGGTATGTTTCTTCCCATTTTTCAATCTTTCTTTCCAGCAATCAATTTCGTACTTCCCGGGCTAGGTACAGATATTCCACCCGGTCAGTTGGGTCCCTAAATCTTTGCCATCTTTTCCTATAAGCGTTTTTAATATGGATCAAATCCTTCAGGAGATCTGGCGTGGTGTCTTCTTGGGTGCATTGGCGGTACTGAACCCGTGGCCGGTCTGCATTCTTAGTCATACCTGTCCACGCACATTTGACAACGGTCCAGAACATGATTATTATTATTATTATTATTATTGCTGTTGTTGTTGTTATTATTATTATTATTATTATTATTATTATTATTATTATTATTATTATTATTATTATTATTATTATTATTATTATTATTATTATTTAAAGATGTTCTGGACTCCACAGCAAGATGCAAGATCGCTACTTGGGGGTAAATTACATCTGCTGCCAGTGTCATTGTTACAATGTGACCAGCACCATCGTCGTGCGAAGGCAAGTGTGCAGGATTTCTGGCGATACCAATGACATACTTCCATGCATTATTGACCTTATTATAGAGGTGAACAATTTGATGGTCCATCTCATTCCTATCGTTTATTTCAAATGTGTTTAAATTTTTATTTATATGCCAGGAGAATCTACTGTAATCTAAGAACGTTCTATGAATGAAAAGATGGCTGTTGAAAACGATCCCGGGAAAGATTAAAAATGATCGGTTTATGATCAGAATAAGTACATCGAAACTATATAGCCTGTTTCCAGTCATTCGACAGGGTCAGGAATGGAATGAATAAAGCCCCATCTAACGGCGACAGTAGGAATTGTGCCGGCTGCCGAAGCACACCTCTGGGGCAATGATCGATGAATGACAAATGAAATGAAATTTGGACAGTGTTGCTGGAATGAATGATGACAGGGAAAATTGGAGTATCCGGAGAAAAACCCGTCCTGCCTCCGTTTTGTCCAGCACGAATGTCACATGAAGTGACCGGGATTTGAACCACGGAACCCAGCTGTGAGAGGTCGGCGTGCTGCCGCCTGAGCAACGGAGGCTCCTTATAAGTACATTACGAACAGTAAAATCAGTTGGTGTCACCTCCTTTTACACCCCACCGCCGTTAAGTTTATTTACCCCCCCCGCAAAAATAATAGAAGGCGTGTTTCTTTATGTTTAAAGGAGATTCCAAACACCAATGTTCACGTCTGTTACCTTCAGTTTTGAGATATAAGTATCCCCATAAAAAATTCACTTTTTTCACTTCCTTTCGCACTCCTCCCCGTAAGTGAATTTTCCGGCAAAAAATACTTGTTTCTTTAATAGTAAAGGATCTTCTAAATAGCAATTATCACGACTCTAACTTCTTCAGTTTTTGATTTATGTGTCTTCATGAAAGGAATTCAACTCCTTTTCACTACCGCCCCCCAAGATGGTTCCACCCCACCAAACGCGTTTTTCTTTGTTTAAGGAGATTCAGATACCAATTTTCACGTCCGTAACAACTTTAGTTTTTATTAGATGTATGTATTCTCATACAATTAATTTTTCTTTTTTTTCACACCCCCCCCCCCCCCTTCATTGGATTTCCCGAGAATACGTGTTTCTTTACTTTTAAAGCAGATTCCAAATGTCTAATTTCACGTCTGTAATATCTTCATTTTTGAGGTATCAGTAGCCTAATTAAAAGAATTCAACACAATTTTCAGTCAGTTTTCCCACCCCCCGTTCCACCCAGGTGGTATTTCCGAAAGCTAAAAATACATGTTTCTTTATTTTTAATGGAGATAAAAAATACCATTTTTCACTTCTGTAACATGTTTTTGAGATATACTGTAGAAATTCTCTTTTTAAAATTTCACCCCTTTTTAGTTCCCCTTAAGTGGAGTTTTCATAAACAAATCACCTATCTTTCTTTACATTTGCGGGAGATTCCAAATACCCACTTTTTACATCTGTAACATTTTACGTTTCTCAGATATTCTGTGGATATAGTCTTTCAGAAAATTCACCCCAGTTTGTCACTCCTGTTTAACCGCCATTAATTAGATTTTCCAAAAACAAAAAAATACGTGTTTTTTTTTATTTTTAAAGGAGCTCCCATGTACAAATTTTCAGTTCTTTAATATCTTCAGTTTCTGAGATATATGTATCCTCATTAAAGACATTCACCCCATTATTCACCCTTTTACACCCCTCCTATTAGGATTTAAAGAAAGCCAAAAATACGTGTTCTTGTATTTTTAAAGGAGATTCTAAATATCAATTTTTTATATCTGTAAACTTTTAAATTTTTAAGATGTAGACACACTCATTTTAAAAATTCACCCCCCTTTTCACCCCCCATTATTAGGATTTTCCAAAAACGAAAAATACCTGTTTCTTTATTTTTAAAATAGATCCCAAATACCAATTTTCAGGTCTGTAATATCTTCAGGTTCTGAAATATAAGTAGCCTCATTAAAGGCATTCAACCGTTTTTTCACCCTTTTCCATCCTTCCTATTGCGATTTTCCGAAAACAAAAAAAATACGTGTTTCTTTATTTTTAAAGGAGATTCTAAATGCCAATTTTTACATCTTTAAACTTTAAAAGTTTTGAGATATAGATACACTCATTTTAAAAATTCACCCCCTTTTCTCACCCCCATTAATTGGATTTTCCAAAAAAAAAAAAAAAAAAAAAACGTATTTCTTTATTTTTAAAGGAGATCCCAAACACCAATTTTCAGGTCTGTAATATCTTCAGTTTCTGAGATATAAGTATCCTCATTAAAGGCATTCAACACTTTTTTCACCCCTTTTTACCCCTCCTATTGGGATTTTTCGAAAACAAAAAATACGTGTTTCTTTGTTTTTAATGAAGATTCTAAGTACCAATTTTTACATCTGTAAACTTCAAAAGTTTTGAGATATAGATGAACTCATTTTAAAAATTCACCCCCTTTTCACCCTCCCGTTAATTGGATTTCCCATAAACAAAAAAAAATACATGTTTCTTTATTTTTAAAAGATTTCAAAAGTACCAATTTTCAGGTCTGTAATATCTTCAGTTCCTGAGATATAAGTACCGGTATCCTGATTAAAGGCATTCAACCCCTTTCACCCTTTTTCGTCCCTCCTATTGGGATTTTCTGAAAACAAAAAAAAAATACATATTTCCTTATTTTTAAAGAAGATTCTAAATACCAATTTTTACATTTGTAAACTTTAAAAGTTTTGAGATATAGATACACTCATTTTAAAATTTCACCCCCCTTTTCACCCCCTTAGCGACGGAATATCCAAAAATCCTCTCTTAGCGAGGACCTACATCTTAATATGAATATATCCCCAAAGTTTCATTTCTTTATGTCCAGTAGTTTTGGCTCGGCGATGATGAATCAGTCAGTCAGTCAGTCAGTCAGTCAGTCAGTCAGTCAGTCAGTCAGGACAAGTTATTTTATATATATAGATAACATCATCTGCAAAAAGCCTTATCTCTGATTCCACTTCTTTACTCATATCATTTTACATATAAATAATATTACTGCCTTGATGAATTCCCCTCTTAATTATTACATGGTCAGATAAAGGTTCGCCTACTCTAGTTCTCCGAGATCTATTTTCTAGAAATATAGCCACCCATTCAGTCACACTTTTGTCTAGTCCCATTGCACTCATTTTTGCCAGTAGTCTTCCATGATCTACCCTATCAAATGCCTTAGATAGGTCAATCGCGATACAGTCCATTTGACCTCCTGAATCAAAGACATCTACTATATTTTGCTGGAATCCTGCAAGTTAAGCTTCAGTGGTATAACTTTTCCTAAACCCGAAGGGCCTTCTATCAAACCATTTATTAATTTTGCAAACATGTCTGATATAAGCTTTCCCAAAGCTTGCATGCGATGCATGTCAAACTGACTGGCCAGTAATTTTCAGCTTTATGTCTATCACTCTTTCCTTTTGTACACAGGGGCTACCATAGCAACTCTCCAAAGTAGTTAGTGGGACATAAAGCCAATAACATTATTATTATTATTGTAGTAGTAGTAGTAGTAGTAGTAGTAGTAGTAGTAGTAGTAGTAGTAGTAGTAGTAGTAGTAGTAGTAGTAGTAGTAGTAGTAGTAGTAGTAGTAGTAGTAGTAGTAGTAGTAGTAGTAGTAGTAGTAGTAGTAGTAGTAGTAGTAGTAGTAGTAGTAGTAGTAGTAGTAGTAGTAGTAGTAGTAGTAGTAGTAGTAGTAGTAGTAGTAGTAGTAGTAGTAGTAGTAGTAGTAGTAGTAGTAGTAGTAGTAGTAGTAGTAGTAGTAGTAGTAGTAGTAGTAGTAGTAGTAGTAGTAGTAGTAGTAGTAGTAGTAGTAGTAGTAGTAGTAGTAGTAGTAGTAGTAGTAGTAGTAGTAGTAGTAGTAGTAGTAGTAGTAGTAGTAGTAGTAGTAGTAGTAGTAGTAGTAGTAGTAGTAGTAGTAGTAGTAGTAGTAGTAGTAGTAGTAGTAGTAGTAGTAGTAGTAGTAGTAGTAGTAGTAGTAGTAGTAGTAGTAGTAGTAGTAGTAGTAGTAGTAGTAGTAGTAGTAGTAGTAGTAGTAGTAGTAGTAGTAGTAGTAGTAGTAGTAGTAGTAGTAGTAGTAGTAGTAAAAATGTCATTGTTACCAAAGGTAAATTTTAATACTTCTTTAGTATTTGTCACCTCCTCTATCTGGGACATCATTCTTGTAACCAACAATCTTTACATACCGCTGACTGAATACTGCTGCCTTTTGAAGATGCTCGCATATACACTCCCCTTGTTCACTAGTGGGTCTTCCCCATTCCTTACCACCTTTAAAGGTTCAAACCTCTTTTCACATTCCTCACCAATTGCTTTAAACCCATCCCAGACTATGTTTACATTTTTATTTACTGTTTTCCACTGCTCATATTTACTTTTTTTAAACTCCCTCATGCCTGTTTTATCAGCAGTATGGTACTGCCAAATATTCCTACTTTTAAGACCTTCCTTTTTTAACTACGACAAAAACAGCTTTGTGATCACTATTACTATCAATTACTTCAGTTTCTATGTAGTGCTCATCTGGTTTTACCAGCACCACATGTAGAATATTCTTCCTTTTAATTGGTTTCATCACTTTCTGAATCGGCTGTTCCTTCCATATTAACTTACTAGCAGTTAACCACAGCTTCACTCGCGTGAATTTTGTAATTTGTTAAAAGTAATCATTCCTCTGTACTGTAGTAATACGTTATCTGAAAATCCTTAAAGTATAAAAACTCACCAAAAACTTAAGTTTCATTTACCCCAGAAATTTGTTAGGCACTCGAGAATTTATGAGAAGGTATTTTTTTGCTACGTATCTTTCTACAGTAGAAGCCTGGCCAGTCACCTATATAAGGAGGCAACCTTGACGGTAGAGGCGAGTTATTGTTTAGTAGAATTATGGTGTAGCAGGAGTATACTTGTGACCTCGTGTTGTTGTGACATGCTTGTAAGCAGTCAACTGTTTCAACTATGTTTCAAGGTTGTAACCTCCATGATTTTGTGATGGGCAGTTGTTAAAATGGCGGCTTGTCGATGTGTGTATTCTGTTTGTGACAGCAGTGATTAAGGTTATGTGTGTGTTTAAATTGTAAATAGATGTGAATAAATAACTGTACCAACTGACAGTATTTCATGTGCATCTTTGTGGATACAGTAGGGTAAACAGAAGGCGAGCTGCGCATTGTTGCTGCGTTGAACGGGGCACTCAAACAGGATGTCGAGGTCATAAGAACACTTCTCCTAACCTGTTCCTTAGTGTCTGGTCAGACACCGTGACTCCAGTGACCCTCCAGAGGTCTTGTTGCAGTTCTCTGGCAGTTGCTGAATGACGCCGCAGCACACAGATGGTCAGATATCGGTCATCCTGTGGGGTTGTCACGCGTCCACGATTTTATCCAACCCTCCTTGTGAACTGGTCTGTCTCACTGTAGCGATTCCACAAGCATTGAATAACTGACAGAGACAGCAACACGATGAAAAGTCAGTCCTTCCTGGATCAAAGTGATGGCCCTTGCGACTTGAACCTAGTTAAGATGTTTCATGGGATGTGCTGGTTTACGTACAACATGCTCATATGACCGCAGTAGTCTGTGTACCTCACAATGACACACGGACGGACCGCTATTCACTTTGTTTTGAGGGGTCACCTGACAGTTTAATGCATGGCTACGCCTACAGATGGAGTATAACTTTGTTTTATATACCCTGAGTAGCTAAGATCTCAAGGTAAGCTGTATGACAATTGGAAACCTATCTACCAAATTAACGTTCACATACCAGATTTTAAAAAACGTGTTCCCCTAAATTTTTTGAGCTGTGTATTTGGATTGTTAAAAGTGAATCTAGCATCTTTATCATTCGTCTTTAGTTCAGATGTTAGACTCATTTGGAACCTCTGTTTGAATTTTCTAATTATTTTGTTCACCATGTAAAGTCCAAAACCATTATATTGAACTTGTTTATGGATAAAGAGTAGCACTTTTTCTTGTTCTATGCAGGAGAGAGTTATATTGAATGCTCTGTGTATGTGACTATAGTAAGCTGATCTTTTTAATGACTCCGGATGCAACGAGTGGTTCTTCATAGTGATAGGAGTAAAAGTGGGCTTTCTATGTATCTTAAAAGAAAACTCCTCCTTATCCTGTCTTATATTTACAGCTAAAAAATTTATGGAACCTCCTTTTCCTTTTTTTCTACGGTAAGCTTTACTTTAGAATCTAATGAATTGAGAATAATAAGAATGTTATCACTATTATTCACTCTTTGATCTATGACTATAAAAGTATCATCTACAAAGTGTATTCATAGATTAAGGCCTTCTATTTCTCCTGTCATCTTGGTATGTTCAAGATGATAATTTCTAGCTAATACCCTGAGCCTCCATGGGGAGGCCTTCCTGTTGGTATATCTTTTTATTAAATGTGAAGTAATTGTGTTCCGAAACTAATTTAAGTATGTTAATGAAGTCTTCTATTTCTGGTAGGCTAAGTTGTTTAGGTTCTAATATTTACTTTGTAATGATTTTTATCATTTCATCTGCCATAATATTTCTGTACATGATTTTGATATTAGAAGAACACATTATATGTTGCGGTGTTAACTGAAGTCTACTGAAATTTTTATTTATTGTCTTATTGTGTAAAAGGTAATGATTGGTTAAAAATTCATGTACGTATTTTGATGTTTTGTTGGTAGGACTGCTACGCAAATTTATGACTGTCTTATGGGTATTCCTTCTTTGTGTAACTTGGGTAAAGCACTTGTGGTTGGAAGACCTGGATTCATGTTAATTACTTGCTGGACATGTTGCTCATTTAAAATGCAGGTTGCACCTTTCAATAACTTAGTGTTTTTAAATGTTTCTGGCTGCATACTGTTGTGGCTCAATCTATTTTGAAAAATGAGCTGTTGTTAAAAACGTTTTCAGTTTTCTGATATATTCCTCCTTATCTAAAGCCACTATTGTGCCCGCCTTATCTGCTTTAGTAACTACTATTTCTTCTTGTTTTATTTTGCGTGCTAGGTTGGACACCATTCATTTAAATACTAGGTTCCCTTGTGAAGATTTTAATGTACATTAATACAAAACAATTTCCCATTCTTGTTGTATTGCAGACTTTGGGGAAAGCTTTTTCATAACATCAATAAGACAGCACTCAGCTTCGGAGGATCCCATAATAAACAAAAATTCAATAGACCCATTTTCACCAAAATAAATCAAACAATACTCACTTCAAAAAAAAGATCAGCTGAAGGAACAGTTTTTAATTAAAAGTAACGTCAACATGATAAAGTCAAGTCCTTTTCAAAAACTTTTTAAAAATGAAGAACTAAGAAAAACATACACATCATATATGAAGAAAAGTGCTGTATACTAACAAATTTTTAACATCTGAGTGGATAGGAAGTTGTTTTAAATTAGGTTAGAACATAAGTAGACCTATCTTCCCTTTCCATTTCACTGCCCCATTCAACCCTCCCCACATATTTTATCTTTTTAAATTAGTTTTGTTTTAAGCATAACAATAGTACTATTTTTAGATGTTTTTTTTTTTTTTTGAGAAGAAGAAAATACTATGTAATTTCACCTAAGCACTGTAATGTTTTTTTTTTTTTTGCTAGGGGCTTTACGTCGCACCGACACAGATAGGTCTTACGGCGACGAACACTGTAATGTAGCGGAATATGTTCCTAGGGAATGTAACATGTACTACAAATAATTAATTTGCTTAAAGGAAATATATAGTATCTTTTTTTTTTTTGCTAGTTGTTTTACGTCGCACCGACACAGATAGGTCTTACGGCGACGATGGGGCAGGAAAGGGCTAGGAGTGGGAAGGAAGCGGCTGTGGCCTTAATTAAGGTATAGCCCCAGCATTTGCCTGGTGTGAAAATGGGAAACCACGAAAAACCATTTTCAGGGCTGCCGACAGTGGGGTACGAACCTTATATAGTATCAAACAGGTGGAAGTTTACTTGATTTGGTACAGGAAATGAAGCTGATTTCTTGCAATCTTAAAGTCAACCAGGCAAACAAGCATGTCAACAACTATTTTAATCTAAATGTGAAAGTAGCTAAGATAGCAAAGGATATAGTTTTCTTACAGAACTGTCTCAAAGACAACCTAGTGCCTAAATTTTGAAATAAAAACCAAAGGAAACATTTACCCTGCAGCGACCACTATGATACACAGAAAAGAATTAATCAAATTTGGCTGAAAAAAAATTAAATTCCTTCATAGGAAGAATACATTTCTTAATGGAAAAAATGCATTCTTTAAGCCCCAACACTACTGTTGCCCTTTGGAGTGGGATTCATTCCAAAGATACACTAAAGAACAAAATGGAAGTAATAATACTACCTTTTTCAAGTTACAGGTCTAATTTAAACTACTAAACATTGACGACAACAACAACAACAACAACAACAACAACAACAACGACGACGACGACAACAACAACAACAACAACAATAATAATAATAATAATAATAATAATAATAATAATAATAATAATAATAACAACAACATAAACATTTGGTTGTGTTAAGACCAATTATTCACAGGAGTCTTTTACTGTAAATCTAAGCATATTTTAACATTTTAAATGAAAGTTGGAATTCCAAATATCTTAATATAAGCATAATATTGGTGCAACAAGCACTTCTAAATCACCTAAAAGGAAGTATATATACGGTACGTATATGCTGGTTTTAGGGAACTCCTCAGACTTCGAAATTCGTTTTAAATACGTAGTGTATCTGGAATTAACACTCTTTACCCACCCAACAGCCATATATTCCAAAATTTCTGCTATATTGCCTTTTTTTTTTTTTCAGAACATTTTACAACATAACACTTTCTGTCTGCTGTGGTCTGCACCACATAATGATTTCAGACATGTTGCCAGGCTATCTATGTCATACATCTACTCCCCTTCCTCTTTGAGAGTTCCTTTATGATTCTCACCATGCAGTTTTATTGAAGCATTTCCATTTTTTACCTATGTTGGTGGATCAGCTTTTACCCTTGTCAGTTTTTTCCTCTCTTTGGCAGATGTAAATATCAGAATTTATAACACATTTTCTGTGATCATAGGTTGTGGACTTCTGATAATGTCATCTTACTCATTGATTATTGCCCACAAAATATATGTTCGTTTTCTTTAGATAAATATACAATATGCTAACCACTTTTTACTCATAAATTATTTATGAAAGGATATGACAACTCACCTGCCTGTATGTACACTGTATAAGATATTATTAGACTTGTTTTATTTTCTTGTTGTGGACTAATTGTTCTTGCCTTAAAAATTGCTTTTTACAGGTGTTCACCAGGGTGCATAGGGAAAAACTGAACAGCTTGGATGTAATGCTGAGCACTCTCAAGGGAATGGAGTATTCTGTCAAACTCGCCAATTCCACTGAAGTGACACTTTCAAGGAGAACATTAGCTACAATAATGATTTGCATTCAGACCCTAGGAATAACCCATTTTTGGTCATTTGTAAAGTGGGTTGTTCAGATCTGTATTGACAGTTACATATTGTGAGTGCAGCTTTTGATTTCAGTTTCTAATTTTAATGCTATCATTTGTCTCTAGTTTATGTTCATCAGATCTGGAAGCTGATACTTTGTGGTTCTTTGAACTGAAACTTTGAATATTTATAAGTTAAACACCCTGTGTTTAAGTTAACACAAATGATCAGTCACCACCACCATGATTTACAGCTAGCAAAAATCATTTTGATATCCAGCATAATCTATTATTTTGTTGTTCCTATTTTTACTGACACTTTCCGTATTTCAAATATTTAAATGATGGGCCTTGACAAGGTCTGGTAGTTTATCCCAATCATGTTTCCTCTCTCAACTCACTGCTTGAAAATATTAAGGTAGTTTCATTATGCCAATTCATATGGTACTCATCCTAATTTTACAAAGGTTCAGGAGTTTAGGTCTCATAGCTGTCAGCTTGCATTCGGTAGATAGTGGGTTTGAACCCCGCCATCGGCAGCCCTGAAGATGGTTTTCCGTGGTTCCCTATTTTCAGGCCAGGCACAGGCTGAGGCTGTACCTTAATTAAGGATATGGTTGTTTCCTTCCCACTCCTATCCCTTTCCTGTCCCTTCATCGCCATAAGACCTACCTGTGTTGGTGCAGCTTAAAACAAATTGAAAAAAAAAAGAAAAAAGAAGAAAAAAAAGAAAAAAAGACGTAGACCATTGCTGCTTGGTACAATGTGCTCATTAAATCATTCAACAGTCCTTCAAAGGGTATCAAATAATGACAAAGTTTTAGGTGCTATGTGTTGTACATGGGGATGTTGTAGGACATCAAACAATAGACCTACTGACAGAGACAATATTAGTGAAATTTCCATTACTGTTGCAACCCATATTAGTCAGTCAACCAGGCCCTGGCCACTCTCATGAGAAATTGCCTGTACCTTAATATTTTGGGTGCTAAGATACAGCAGAGCCTGAATGCATTAAATAATACACAGTTCACAAGACAGAAACATACTTTCTTGCTCCACTTGATCGCCTTGTGCAGAAGAGTAAAGTAGGACAAGTACTGGTCTGTTTGATCAACCCCCTTCATGTACTTATTGTAATAAATTACATACGTAAGGTTTCCTAACAACCTGGCCAGTCTTTCTATCCTGTTTGCTTGTACATTGCATGCTAGTATCATGGATGGTAGATATACTGACAGTCATTTTGTCCTTCCAAACTACAAGCGTGTTATCCCCTCATCGCACAGAAGTCATCTGCCCTGTTTGTAGTTCCTTAGAACTAGATTTCACATCACCTGGCAACCCACGATTCTCCCTAATAGTACCACAAACTCGAGTTTTGTGTTTCGGGAAGGTTTCAGCATTGGGCACACTGTTGTAATAATGATCTTATCATCGCCATAAGACCTATCTGTGTCGGTGCGACGTAAAGCCCCTAGCAAAAAAAAAAAAAATAAAAATAAAATAATGATCTTGGTATATGTGATGCCACATACCAAGGAAAGGCCTCGAGACTGACAATATGGTTTGTTCTAATTTCTTTCGCTCATCTGTACATGAATCCAGTGTTACCCTCACAGACCGTTCTTACCATAATACCATATCTAGTCAACTTTCCTGGGTTATATGTTCTAAATGTGAGGCACCCTCTCCATGGGATCATTCCTTCATCCAGTTATAACTGTTGCTGGGGTTTGTATGAGAACTGAAAGTTTGGTAGAAAATAATCTAAAATGGACTGAACTTTGTGAAGCCTATTTGAATCATTTCTAGCCCGACTATTGTCACTAATATGAAGGTATGTGAGTAAGTGTTCTAATCTATTTTGGCTCATTGTCTTGGAGTATATGGGGGTTTCTATGAAAGGATCAGTTGACCAGTAGTAATTCCAATATGACTTCTTTACCTGTCCCATCAGTATAAACAGTGCAAAAAATTTCCTCACCTAATTGCTAGTCACTTCAGTCCACTTCAAGCTCTTAGGGGATATTTTATGTGATGAAACAGTCTACTGGTGATTCAAGTTTGTTTGCTCTGTCACAAGTTCAAAGAAATCACCAAAAAATAAGCCATACTACTTGTTCAGTATTTTCTGATTCATCAGGTCTTGCTGTCATACCTGGATCTTCCGAGAAATCTTCTAATGAATTTATTATTTTAACCTTGATGGTTCAATTTTGTCCGTATTGACTTACATTCAATCTATGAAAATATTTTTCCGCCTTGTCAGTACTTCACATTTTATTATATTATCTCCCGTACATGTTTCGAGAGTTCAAATGGTCCCTTCCTCAGCGCTGCAAAACATCAACAAAAATCCTTGGACTTGACACGTTTGTACAATACAGTCATCAACAAAACAAATTACACATAAAATCTTGAAATTGTTAAAACGTCCCTTTTGTATCTGAGATGTTCACTTATCCTTACTACATCATTTAGTAAAAACTCTAAAAAATAAAATAATTTTCAAATCACAAAATGGATGAAACCTATTAAGTTAGTCATTATATACTAAAATTTGAAATCCTTATAATGTCATTTAGTAAAAACTCTAAAAAATAAAATAATTTTCAAATCACAAAATGAATGAAACCTATTAAGTTAGTCATTATATACTAAAATTTGAAAAGCTGTCTGCTCTGTTTTTGAAAACTTCTCCTTTCCTTAAATCTTTACTTATTTACACCTAAAAAAGAAAAAACCATTATATTTAAATTTGTTAATCTGTAATTCAAATACTGTATCTTATTTGTACATTTTATTCGAAAAAACTGTCAGTTGACTTACTGCTAAAGTTCTAAAACCTTTCATAGAAACCATCAAGTTCCTATAAACTAAACAACCATCAAAACAACTTCAGAAACTAAAAAAAAAAAAAGAGATGACAACTCAGATGACTAGCGAAAATTTTTATTACCTACTTCAGTTTCAGCAGGTACAAAATTTGTCAAAATTAAAACAAAATTACACATGTCTGACAACAGACATTCATATGGAATAAAGAAGATTTTTAACAAAAAGGGCATTGATATTGTATTTAAGAATAATAACAATAATGTGTGTTGAGTCATCAGTCCATAGACTGGTTTGATGCAGCTCTTCATGCCACCCTATCCTGTGATAACCTTTTCATTTCTACGTAACTATTGCATCTTACATCTGCTCTAATCTGTCATATTCATACCTTGGTCTACCCCTACCGTTCTTACCACCTACACTTCCTTCAAAAAACAACTGAACAAGTCCTGTGTGTCTTAAGATGTGTCCTATCATTCTATCTCTTCTTCTCGTCAAATTTAGCCAAATCGATCTCCTCTCACCAATTCGATTCAGTATCTCTTCATTCGTGATTCGATCTATCCATCTCACCATCAGCATTCTTCTGTAACACCACATTTCAAAAGCTTCTATTCTCTTTCTTTCTGAGCTAGTTATGGTCCATGTTTCACTTCCATACAATGCCATGCTCCACACGAAAGTCTTCAAAAACATCTTTCTAATTCCTATATCAATGTTTGAAGTGAGCAAATTTCTTTTCTTAAGAAAGCTCTTCCTTGTTTGTGCTAGTCTGCATTTTATGTCCTCCATACTTCTGCCATCGTTGGTTATTTTACTACCCAAGTAACAATATTCATCTACTTCCTTTAAGACTTTGTTTCCTAATCTAATATTTCCTACATCACCTGCCTTCGTTCGACTGCACTCCATTACTTTTGTTTTGGACTTATTTATTTTCATCTTGTACTCCTTACCCAAGACTTCATCCATACCATTCAGCAACTTCTCGAGATCTTCTGCAGTCTCAGATAGAATAACAATATCATCGGCAAATCTCAAGGTTTTGATTTCCTCTCCTTGGACTGTGACTCCCATTCCAAATTTCTCTTTGATTTCCTTTACTGCCTGTTCTATGTAAACATTGAAAAGGAGAGGGGACAAACTGCAGCCTTGCCTCACTCCTTTCTGGATTGCTGCTTTCTTTCAAAGCCCTCGATTCTTATCACTGCAGACTGATTTTTATACAGGTTGTAGATAATTCTTCGTTCTCGGTATCTGATCCCTATCATCTTCAGAATCATAAATAGCTTGTTCCAATCAACATTATTGAATGCTTTTTCTAGATCTACGAATGCCATGTATGTGGGCTTGTCCTTCTTGATTCGATCCTCTAAGATCAGACGTAAAGTCAGGATTGCTTCACGTGTTCCTACATTTCTTCTGAAGCCAAATTGATCTTCTCCCAACTCAGTTTCAACTTGTTTTTCCATTCTTCTGTAAATAATACGTGTTAAAATTTTGCAGGCATGAGATACTAAACTAATGGTGCGGTAGTTTCCACACCTGTCAGCACCGGCTTTCTTGGGAATAGGTATAACAACATTCTGCCGAAAATCGGATGGGGCTTCTCCTGTCTCATACATCTTGCACACTAAATGAAGTAACCTTACCATGCTAGTTTCTCCTAAGGAAGTCAGTAATTCAGAGGGAATATCATCAATTCCAGGTGCCTTGTTCCTATTTAGGTCACTCACAGCTCTGTCAAACTCTGACCTCAAAATTGGGTCTCCCATTTCATCAGCATCAACAGCCTCTTCATGTTCCAGAACCAAATTGTCTACATCGTTACCTTGATACAACTGTTGGATATGCTCCTACCATCTTTTCTGCTTTGTCTTCTTTCCCTAGAAGTGGCTTTCCATCTGAGCTCTTAATATTCATGCACCTAAATTTCCTTTCTCCAAAGGTTCCCTTGATTTTCCTGTATGCAGCATCTACCTTTCCCAGGACCATACAGCCTTCGACATCCTTGCACTTCTCCTTCAGCCATTCTTCCTTAGCTACCTTGCACTTTCTATCCACTTGATTCTTTAATTGCCTGTATTCTTTTCTGCCCTCTTCATTTCCAGCATTCTTGTATTTTCGTCGTTCATCAATCAGGTCTAGTATCTCCTGAGTTATCCACTGATTCTTAGTTGATCTTTCCTTCCATCCTAACATTTCTTCAGCAGCCCTTCTGACTTCATATTTCATGACTCTCCACTCTTCCTCTATAGTGTTTCCTTCAGCCTTTTCATTTAGTCCTTGTGCAACATGTTCCTTGAAACAATCCCTGACACTCTTTTCTTTCAACTTGTCTAGATCCCATCTTTTTGCATTCTTTCCTTTCTTCAATTTCTTCAACTTCAGATGGCATTTCATGACCAACAAGTTGTGGTCAGAGTCCACGTCTGCTCCTGGGAAAGTTTTGCAATCCAACACCTGGTTTCTGAATCTCTGCCCAATCATAATGAAGTCTATTTGATACCTTCCAGTGTCTCCAGGTCTCGTCCACGTATACAGCCGTCGTTTGTGGTTTTTGAACCAAGTATTGGCAAGGACTAAATTATGATGAGTGCAGAATTCAACCAGCCGACTTCCTCTTTCATTCCTTTGTCCCAATCCAAATTCCCGTACTGTATTACCTTCTATTCCTTGGCCTACCGCTGCATTCCAGTCTCCCATCACAATTAGATTCTCTTCACCTTTTACATATTGTATTAAATCTTCTATCTCCTCATATATTCTTTCAATTTCTTCATCATCCGTTGAACTAGTAGGCATATAGACCTGCACTATCGTGGTGGGCATTGGTTTGGTGTCTATCTTGACGACAATAATTCTTTCACTATGCTGGTCGTAGTAGCTTATCCTTTGCCCTATTTTCTTATTCATTATTAAACCAACTCCTGCATTTCCCCTGTTTGATTTCGTGTTGATAATTCGGTAGTCGCCTGACCAAAAATCCTGTTCTTCCTGCCAACGTACTTCACTTATACCAACTACATCTAACTTTAGCCTATCCATCTCCATTTTCAGATTCTCTAACCTACCACAACGATTCAAAGTTCTAACATTCCACGCTCCGACTCGCAGAATGTCAGTATCCATCTTCCTGATGATCGCCCCCTGTCGTGTAGTCCCCACCCAGAGATCCGAATGGGGGACTAGTTTTCCTCCGGAATATTTTACCCGGGAGGAAGCCATCATCAGTACATCATTCATACAGAGAGAGCTGCATGTCCTCGGGAGGTAGTTACGGCTGTAGTTTCCCGTTGCTTTCAGCCGTGTAGCAGTATCAACACAGCTAAGCCATGTTGAGTATTATTACAAGGCCGTATCAGTCAATCATCTAGACTGCCGCCCTTGCAACTACCGAAAGTCTGCTACCCCCCTTTCGATGAACCATTCGTTAGTCTGGTCTCTCAACAGATACCCATCCGATATGGTTGCACCTGCGGCTCGGCTATCTGCATCATTGGGACACGCAAGCCTCCCCACTGCGGCAAGGTCACATGGTTCGCAGAGGAGGATAACAATAATAAGAGAATTTTATTCAGTTCACACAAAGTTAATAGGTCCAGTAAGTTCAACAAATCGGGAGCATATTGCATCAAGTGCCAAAGTTGAGGGAAGCAATATATAGGACAATCAGGTAGGAGTTTTGAGACTAGATACAAGGAACACGTGAATGCAGTAAGACACAGAAGGTTCTCAGCAATGGGTGAACACATGGAGGAGTATAGTCATGATTTTACGGAAATGGATAAAGACATGGAATACTGCACATGACAATGAAAGAAAAGTTAATGGGCGCTCTAGAGAAATTATGTATATATGTTGACCAGAGAAACAATAATTTAAATGAACCGCTGAATGAAGAAAATGCAATGTACAAATTAGCGTACCAGAGGTGCCAACTATTACAGATTGTCCGTAGTGATTACAGATTTCACTTCGCAATTACGGCTTTATGGTCAAAGGGGAAATTATTATGAAAAAGCAACATAGTCACAATAAAAAATAATTTCTATGAAAAAAAAGGAAAGATGTAAAAAATGTTCAATCCCTTAGAACATTACCAGTCAACCCTCCTTGTTTCAATGTTTGTAAGTTGGCAACTAAACACATTTGGCGGTTATTTGGTTGTCGCTTCCTTTTGTTTCCCGCGAGCATTGTGAAATCACGGCCAGCTACATAGATATACGCTGCTCTCTTAGCTAGAATGATGCATCAAGTCGGCCATGAAGTAGGCTTTACTCCTTGCTCTGTTGTTCTCCAGTGCGCGCATTCGGCTCTCTCTTTGTTGTGTTCATAGGCGTGAGTGTTATATTTAGCGCGTTTCACTTCTAATTATCCTACAGTAAAACGAAAATGTTAAGGGTCCACCTTTTCAATACAATGAAGGTGGACCCTTAACATTTTCGTTTTACTGTAATCCCAATTCAATACGGAACAGTATGAAGTTTCTAACTTCTAATTATCCTAGTCGTTGATTCAAAAAGAAGTGATTGGTTTTGTAAAATGAAGGGGAGCAATTGTCAAATTGCATCTTCTTCTAAGAAGACAGCAGTGTTACAGAAATGTTGACCGGGCGATTTGGCCATGTGGTTAGGAGCGCACGGCTGTGAGCTTGCATCCGGGAGATAGTGGGTTCGAATCCCACTGTCGGCAGCCCTGAAGATGGTTTTCCGTGGTTTCCCATTTTCACACCAGGCAGATGTTAGGGCTGTACCTTAATTAAGGCCACGGTCACTTCCTTCCAACTCCTAGGCCTTTCATATCCCACCGTCGCCATAAGACCTATCTCTGTCGGTGTGACATAAAGCAGCTAGCAAAAAAAAAAATTGAAACGGTTACACAAACGAATGGCCATGCCTACTTGCTTCACGTGTTAGTGAAAAACTACGTGTTCTGCAGTATGTATTCGTATGATTTCTCTGTGGCTCACGGTGGATGAAATGATTGCAGAGGACACATAGAATCCAAGAAACATCACACATATGGTGAATCAAAATTACAAAACCAGTCTGTTTCATTGTTCTTCGTAAAAAGTAATGAAACTGTGGTGCCAAATGCCGAATTGCTTTTCATATTATTTCCTTTGGAACATAATATTCGGTTATCAGTTTTAGACCACACTGGAAATTTATTTTGATCAGTGTTCCCTGACTGTAAAATATCTCAGAAATATGGTTGTGCAAGAACTAAAACTCTGCTTTAGTTCAATACACCTTTGCATATAACGCCTTTTTCTTTGACTACTGATGGTAGTACGGATTAAATGTAGTTAAACTTTATACTATAGTTGTCTCTTTCTTTAGTACCCAGAGAGGTCAAATATCAAGTCTTCTAATGTCATTGTTAGAGAGTACTTACACCACAGGTGAGGGAATTGTTTCTTTTATTAGTATTGAATTGTCTTCTTTAGCCATTCCATGGGAAACTTGCATTTCTTTTTCATCTGACAATGCATACACAGTGATAGGGGCAAATAAAGTTGATGCCAGATTTGTGAAGGACAGGCATTCTGTTTATGTCCTGGGTTGATCATGTCATCTCATACACATCTGTGCATGAAAAGCAGCAACCCAATTACCAGTCAATGTAGAGAACTTTTTGGTTCGGTTATATTACAATCTTCATAAGAGTTCTAAAAGGCAAAATGTGTTGAAAGAATATCAGGCTGTTTGTGGCACAGAGGATCACAAAATCTATATAAATAAAATTGTAGGGGGTCCGCTGTCTGTAATTTCTTTTGTTTTGCCAATTTTTCAGATATTTATCCGTTTTAGGTCAACTCAAGACCGAATCGGTGGTTTTTACGTTTCGTGTCTGTTTGTTTGTCTGTTTGTCTGTTTGTCTGTTTGTCTGTTCCACCATCACGTCGAAACGGCTAGATAGATCTCAACCAAACTTCATATTTAGTGTATACTCATCCCGGGGAAGGTTTCGATATGCATATCATTTTAAAATCTTTGAATACACGGGGGGTTTATAGGAAAACCAGAATGGTTTTTCCACCATCACGTCGAAACGTCTAGATAGATTTCAACCAAACTTCATATTTACAGTATACTTATCCCAGGGAAGGTTTCGATATGCATATCATTTTAAAATCCTTCAATACACGGGGTGTTTATAGGAAAGCCAGGATGGTTTTTTCACCATCACGTCGAAACGGCTGGATAGATCTCAATCAAACTTCATATTTAGAGTATACTCATCCCGGGGAAGGTTTCTATGTGCATATCGTTTTAAAATATTTCAACAGATGGGGGGTTTATAGGAAAACCAGAATGGTTTTCCTCCATTTTCTCTTACACTATTGATTTTCTGTAAACTTCGTTTACCGTACGTGAAACGTCTCTTCATTATAAACAACTTTCGTTATGTTCATAATTTACCTTACTCTTCACATGACGGAGAAATTTACAATTTTCTGCTGGTACCATGCTCTGCATTGAGTGACCGACAGACCGACAATGAACCTACAGGTTACCATGGCAACGTCTCTGACTGCATGCCAGCAGGGAAGTAATGTATTGCCATTGTCCTCATCATGCCTTTAAATTCGTGGTTGTTCCTTGGGTAGAAGGCAAGAGAGGTGTCAATCGGCCATTCTGCGGAATAATGGCGGAATATCGTTGGAGGTTATAACCGTCCTCGAACAGCTTCAGTAATAACACCATTAGTCATCTTATCTGTTTACCTAAGAATCCCTGCGCCTAATTTGCTCCTCTGTTACGGCTTTCTTATATCCATAACTCACACCAGCATAATTTATTGAGGGGCATAAGTAAGAGCAATACATTCACTTGGTATTTACATATTTGTCGTCATCCGGCTCTCCTCAGTTATTATAATCTATTTTCCATTAATGTCAGATTTCTTAACTATTATTTTCTTCCTTAATTACTCCGTATGTATGTTGATTGATTGATTGATTGATTGATTGATTGATTGATTGATTGATTGATTGATTGATTGATTGATTGATTGATTGATTCCCAGCAGAAAGGCGTAATTGTTCAATACAATCCTCCACATTCGGTTGGCCTCAGGAACGGCATACGATCTTAAAATTGGGCCAACTCCCGAGATCTCTCAAACATAAGAACACAAGTCGGATGAGAGAAGAGAGTGGTGATGGTGCTGATTTTTGTTTCAAGAGGAACTACAACTGGGCAACCATCCTATATTAACAGTAATCAGTGACAAAAATGGAAGGAATCCGACTCTTCCGAAATTAAGTTATCCGCGAAGGGCGTGGAAATGAGGCCTCGAATGTTCTAATGCCGTCGGGGTCTGCAAATAACAAGAATAGACCACGGAAGTTCGGATAATATAGCTAAAGTGAGGAGCGTGGCATAAGTAAGTGCACCTAAGGGTCCGTGGTCGCGAGCCCACCCTGCCAAGTTAAGGACCCCTGGGGCGATTTCAGTCACCTGTTACGACAGGCAGGGAATAACCCGGATGTATTCCTCCCCCCCCCCTCCCACCTTCACCACGCAACAGGCGGTTCACAGAAACGAACTACGATGCACACGCTACGCAAAATACAGTAGGCCACTATATACACCAACAGCAATATAAGGAAAGAAATTACGTACAGATGTTACATGGAAATCTTTCCTTTATAAGAGAGACAGCTATAAACAAAGAAATAAGATACATGTGCAGTTGTGTGCTACACAGTCACGGTGCTCCTGTGGGGAAAACCAACATCTACTGCGCAACCAATCTGGGCCACCCGTGAGTCACAGGCAACAGCTACTTCGGTCAGCTTCAGCAGTCTATATCATCCATGTCGATAAGCGTAACCGAAATCAATATTGCTCTGAGCAAAAGGAACTTGACTGCTTAATGGTATTCACACTGGTGGCGCTTAGTTCTTCTCTGTATTACATTGTTACTTTCTAACTGAGATTGTTAACATATCTATGGGAGTGTTCATGTCAGTTGTTGCGTTTAAAAATATCTGAAATATTGTTTCCTGTTTCAGAAGCGTTGCGACGGTACGTTAATTTATTTCCACTTTAGAAATTTTCGGATACTCTAATTTCATTGGGAACCGCTGCATCTGAAATTCTCTTCTGGGCGGGGTTTGTGGTTGTTATTTGGAAGCATTTTGCGGCCTTTCCCTTTCTTTTGCCAATATCTTCATTCTTCGAAGTATCGGATCTCTTTCAATTTCATTCTGATTAGTGATAAGGCAGGATTGTTGAGGAGTTGTCCTTCCTTTTGAAACAATCACCAATACGGTCATTTCAATTCTGTTGCTGATTGCGATTTTTAACCCCTTTGTGGACTTTATCTTCCTTTTCCGATATCTTCAATCTTCGAAGTATCGCATCTCTTCATATTTCGTTCTGATTAGTGTTAACAGAAGATTGTTGCGCATTTGTACTACCTCTCGAAACAATAATCACAACTACCTCTATTTTGTTGACTATTACCCCTTAGTACTTCCTGCCTTCCCAGTTTCTGCTCTGGGAGGGGTTTCTGTTTTTGTTATTTTCGAGCTCATTGCGGCCCTTCCCTTTATTTTGCCGATAACTTCATTCTTCGAAGTATCGGATCTCTTTCAGTTTTCTTCTGATTAGTGTTAATAGAGGATAGTTGCCCCATTGTACGTCCTGTTAAAACAATAATCACCAGCACCACCGTCACCAACAGAAAATAATCACCACCACATGCACTTTGCTGCCCATTACAGAGTTATTGATTGGGTTTCGACACTTTTGTGACTGTTCCTTTGACCATGCCTGCTAGGAAGCGAATTAACATTGGACGGTCCTTATCAAAAGCTAAAAATGTGAAGATATTGAGGGCTTCCGAGACTGCTTCAGACCGCGAGGCCAGACTCAATGCAGACAGACTGAGGAAGAGCACTCACCGTGATTCGGAGAGTGCTTCTGAGCGCGAGGCCAGGCTTAGCTCACAGAGAGCACGCCAGTCCACATCTAGGGCGTCTGAGAGTGCTTCAGACCGCGAGGCCAGACTCAGTGCAGACAGACTGAGGAAGAGCACTCACCGTGATTCGGAGACTGCTTCTGAGCGCGAGGCCAGGCTTAGCTCACAGAGAGCACGCCAGTCCACATCTAGGGCGTCTGAGAGTGCTTCAGACCGCGAGGCCAGACTCAGTGCAGACAGACTGAGGAAGAGCACTCACCGTGATTCGGAGACTGCTTCTGAGCGCGAGGCCAGGCTTAGCTCACAGAGAGCACGCCAGTCCACATCTAGGGCGTCTGAGAGTGCTTCAGACCGCGAGGCCAGACTCAGTGCAGACAGACTGAGGAAGAGCACTCACCGTGATTCGGAGACTGCTTCTGAGCGCGAGGCCAGGCTTAGCTCACAGGGAACACGCCAGTCCACATCTAGGGCGTCTGAGAGTGCTTCAGACCGCGAGGCCAGACTCAGTGCAGACAGACTGAGGAAGAGCACTCACCGTGATTCGGAGAGTGCTTCTGAGCGCGAGGCCAGGCTTAGCTCACAGAGAACACGCCAATCCACATCTAGGGCGTCTGAGACTGCTTCAGACCGCGAAGCCAGACTCAATGCAGACAGACTGAGGAAGAGCACTGACCGTGATTCGGAGACTGCTTCTGAGCGCGAGGCCAGGCTTCGCTCACAGAGAGCACGCCAGTCCACATCTAGGGCTTCTGAGACTGCTTCAGACCGCGAGGCAAGACTCAGATCGCAAAGATTTAGACAGATGCGTTTAAGAGAAACAGAATCAGAGGATCAGCGGACGGCTCGAATGGAGCATGACAGAGAGCACCATTCCCTCATACGCGAAAACCTAACTGCGGAGGAATATTCTCAGGCGTTAACACAACGACGAAGTACCTACGCATCGTTAAACGAAATGCAAAATGTCCAGCAGGAAGAGAAAAGACAACGTGCAGCAGAAAGACGTACATCAGAGACCACTGATGAATATCTCAGACGGTTAGATGAAGATAGAGTGAGACATGCCAATGTTAGAGAATTACATTCAACGTCAATTGAATCTAGGTGTCCTAATATGATTCCATGGCATGAAAAGCAGCGAAGTGCATATGCTTATAACCCTCTTATCGACTACCATCCAAGAGCCCATATAGGGTCTTTGAGTAAAGTGTGCCCTTTCTGTAGGGCTCTCAAATGGAAGCAAGAGCCAGAGGGAATGTGCTGCTCTTCCGGAAAAATTAAATTAAATCATCTAACTCCTCTACCGGAACTTCTTATTTCTCTGTTAAATGGGACGCATACTGACTCTCGCCATTTCCTTCAGTTTGTGCGAGCCTACAACAGCGCATTCCAAATGACAAGCTTCGGAGCTACTAAAGTAGTGGAAGGAAATTTTATGCCAACATTCAAAATTCAAGGACAAGTATACCACTTAATAGGTTCACTTCTCCCTGCAAACAATGAAAATTCTAAATATCTTCAAATATATTTCATTGCAGACCACAAAGCACAGGTAGATCAAAGAACAGCAATAATACCAAATTTAAAAACCCATTTAGTTAATGATTTGCAGGGCATGTTACATGATGTGAACCCATATGTCAAGGAACTGAAGATAACTCTAGAGACAATGCCGGACGGTGACACCCACAAGATTGTGATCCACGCCGACCGAGTTCCTGCTGGTGAGCACAGAGGCTGTTATAATCAGCCGACAACAAACGAGATAGCTGTCATATTGGTTGGACACGAATGTGATAAGCGAGACATCGTGCTTCGGACAAGAGACCAGGGCCTGAGACGAATATCTGAAACCCACCGATCATACGACGCTCTTCAATATCCCCTGATGTTCCCTCGTGGAGATGATGGCTACCACTTCCTACTGTACCACGTAGACCCACGAACCGGAGAACTAAAGACCCCTCTCAAGAAAATATCTTCTCTTCAGTTTTATTCTTGTCGTATAATGATAAGACAAGGCGAGGTAAACTACTTACATTGTTACCGTCAACTGTCCAATCAGTTCTGGGTAGACATGTATGCTAAAATAGAGACTGAAAGGTTAGTCTATATCAGAACACACCAAAGGGAATTAGGGCTGAGAGCTACATTCACCTTAAAGACGCCCTGAGGAAGGACGAGGGTAACATGGCAGATTTGGGACGGTTAGTCATTTTACCGTCCACTTTCACTGGAGGACCCCGATATATGCACGAGCGATCTCAAGATGCACTCTGTTATGTGCGAAAATACTCATGTCCAGATCTTTTTATTACAGCTACAACTAATCCAAAATGGGAAGAAATTGGTAATGCCGTATATAATGGTCAGTCAGCGAATGATCGTCACGATATTATTACACGTGTATTTCACATGAAATTAAAATCTCTCATGGTCTTACTAACCAGAGAACAAATATTTGGGCCAACTCTTTGTTTTATGTACTCTGTTGAATGGCAAAAGCGTGGCTTGCCTCACGCCCACATATTATTATGGCTTGAGGACAAGATACGACCCATCGATATTGATAAGGTTATTAGTGCTGAATTTCCAGATCCTGATAAAGATCCACAGCTTTTTAACATAGTTAAATGTCACATGGTCCATGGACCATGCGGATCTTTCAACGTAGGCTCACCATGTATGAAAGGTGGACGATGCTCAAAACGATACCCACGAGCATTCGTCAATGAAACTGTCACAGGGAACGATGGGTACCCATCCTACAAGCGCAGGATTCCTTCTATGGGTGGCTTCACTGCACGCCTTATGATAAATGGACAGGATATGGAAGTGGATAATAGATGGATAGTGCCATACTGTCCTGTTTTGTCTACGGTATTCAAAACACACATCAATGTTGAATACTGTAGCAGTGTTAAGTCCATCAAATACATCTGTAAGTACATCAACAAAGGAAGCGATCAGGCAGTCTTAGGTTTGCAAGACAAAAATGATGAAGTGTGCCAGTATCGGAGCGGAAGGTACATATCCAGCTCAGAAGCAGTTTGGCGAATTCTTTCATTTCCTATCCATGAAAGGTATCCTCCAGTAATGCATTTAGATGTTCATCTACAAAATTTTCAAAGAATTGTCTTTACTGCAGAAACGGTTCATGACATAGTAGAAAATCCACGTAACACCACCTTAATGGCATTCTTTAACTTATGTCAGACAGATGATTTTGCTAAGACACTGTTGTATGAAGACGTTCCCTCTTACTATACGTATAACAAACAGCAAGGTACCTTTGTAAGAAGAAAGAAAGGAGTACCTGTGGTGGCATTTTCGGGCGTTAGAAAGCAGCACGTAATTAGCCGAGTGTATGCAGTCCATCCTAATAATTCCGAGTGCTTCTATTTACGCATGCTTCTGTTCACTGTCAGGGGACCAACATCCTTCACTGACCTTCGCACCATCAATGGCATACTTCACGCTACATATCGGAGTGCATGCAAAGCCCATGGATTACTCCTGGATGACTCTCAATGGGAAGAGACACTGAAGGAGGCGATAGTTTCACAAAGCCCAGCAAAACTTCGCCGGCTTTTTGGCATATTGTTAGTCTTTTGCAGTCTCTCTGATCCGTTGTATCTGTGGAACAAATATAAGGAGAGCCTAGCAGAAGATTTCTTACGACAACTTTCCCGCTGTAACGACGGTACTGCTCATGAAATGATCGCCCATGTGGAAGACAGATGTCTTCAAGACCTCGAAGAATACGTTCTATCGATTGGCGGTCAGCCTTTGAACATTTACGGCCTTCCTTCCCCTCAGATCTTACAAACGTTAAATGCTGACTCTCTCAGGGAAACAAATTACGATAAAGAAGCGTTAAGGTCTTTTGTTATATTAAATGAACCAAAACTTACAGATGAACAGACTGTAGTATATCGGGAAATATTAAACTGTGTTAGAAATAAGGAAAGTAGAATGTTTTTCTTAGACGCTCCGGGCGGAACTGGAAAAACATTCCTGATTAACTTACTGTTGTCTAAGATCAGACAGGATAGTAAGATTGCTGTAGCAGTAGCCTCTTCGGGGATCGCAGCCACTCTTTTACCCGGTGGCAAAACTGCTCACTCGATGTTTAAAGTGCCTATAGATCTTGACTGCACAGAGTCACCAATATGTAACATCACAAAACAAAGTAACATATCCAAGGTTCTGCAAGACTGCAGTCTTATAATTTGGGATGAATGCACTATGGCTCACAGAAAGGCGATTGAAGCAGTTGACCGAACGCTGCGGGACATCCGAAACAGTGATAACTTCTTTGGAGGTGTCCCTATCCTCTTTTCTGGTGATTTTCGTCAAACGTTACCGGTTGTTCCAAGAGGGAGCAGAGCAGATGAAGTGAACGCTTCATTAAGGAGATCATCACTTTGGTCAAATATCAAAAAACTGTCTCTGACACAGAATATGAGGGTACATCTAGGTGGTGATGAAAACATACATACATTCACTGAAATATTGTTGTCGATTGGGAACGGCTCACTGGGAGACAGTAACGGGATCATTACTCTTTCTGATGAATTTTGTTTGTCGCTTTCTAACCTTGAAGCTCTCATTTCATCGGTGTACCCGGACGTAGAAAATATTAGGAGCAAACCCATCTCATGGCTCTGCTGCAGAGCGATCTTAACTCCAACTAATGAACAAGCGGCGTACATTAATTCGACTATCCTCACAATGTTCCACGGCGAGGAGACAGTTTATACGTCTGTCAATCAAGTAATCAACTCTGACGACGCAGTTCACTATCCTCCTGAGTTCCTGAATTCTATAACGGCTCCGGGGCTTCCATCGCACAAAATTACCTTAAAGATCGGCGCACCAATCATACTCATGCGCAATCTCAGCCCACCTAATTTGTGCAATGGGACAAGACTTCAGGTAAACGCCCTCCACAAACATGTGATAGAGGCAACTATCATGACTGGATGCGGTGAAGGAGAGTCAGTTCTTATCCCGCGGATACCACTAATCCCAACCAACTACCCGTTTGAGTTCAAGCGTCTGCAGTTTCCAGTCAGCCTCTGCTTTGCGATGACTATTAATAAATCCCAAGGCCAGACGTTGAGTATTGCTGGACTTGACCTCAGATCACCCTGCTTTTCCCACGGGCAACTGTACGTCGCATGTTCCCGAGTCAGCAGCAGCAAGTCCCTGTTTATATGTGAACCAGAAAATAAAACACGAAATATTGTTTATCAAGAGGTTCTTCAATGACTCTGTTCTTCCTTCGCTTCAGTACGTGTACTGGTGACAAATTAAATGAAATTGATCCCATAAACGAATAGACTCCGAATTATGGGAAGATCATCAGTGTTACTTAATTTTTCCAAGCACACTATTGATTATCTGGAAGTAGAAATGGGGGCATGCCAACATAATGAAAACTGGCCAAATCGACACTGACTGGGAATAGGGAAGAAGACCTAACGTTAAAATGGGAATTCTCCGAATTGACTGCGATTGGCCCTAGGTAAGGGGGTCTGCCCTTAAAATGAAAACTCCCGAGCTTGATTGACACTGGTGGTAGGCAAGGGGGAGTGCTATTATAATTAAAACTCCTCAACTCGATTGTGAATTGCAGTAGGTAAGGGGCTTGCTATTATAAAAATCCTTCCCAATTCGACTATGACTGGAAATAGGAAAGGAGATCGGCCGTTATAATAGCAACTTCAAACTCGACTGTGACTAGCACTGGTAAACTCTACCAGCATTGATGATGAAAACTCCCCATTTTGAATGTGACTGGTAGTAGGCAAGGGGAACTGCTACTATAATTAAAACTCCTCAACTCGATTGTGACTCGCAGTAGGCAAGCGGGACTACCATTATAACCAAACCTCGCCAATTACACTATGACTGAATATAGGAAAGAGGGCTGTGGCTACCGATAGGCAAGTGGGCCGGCCATTATAATGAAACCTGCGCAAGTCCATTGTGACAGGCAATAAGAGAAAGTATGCCTGTCATCATAACTAAAGGGTGTATTCTGCCCGAAGGCAGGTCCGAACCTCCGCAGATGTGTGCCTGAGCCGGAGTTTACGTACGGTAGGGTGGCCAGTCCCTTTCCGCTCCTCCATTCCCTTAACCCCCACCAACAGCGCGTGGCAACCCATCCAAATCTTGACCACGTCCAATGTTGCTTAACTTCGGAGATCTCATGGGATCCGGTGCTTCAACACGGCTACGGCCGTTGGCTGTCATCATAACCAAAGCTGCTCAAATCTACTGTCTGTGGCGGTAGGGAACCTTCCACCTCGACTGTGACTGGCAATAGGCATGAAAATACCCCACGTCGGTTGTGACTGGCAGAAGGTAAGGGGGCCTGCCAATATAATTTTAACTCCTCAACTCAATGTTTTTCGCAGTAGACAAACTGGAATAATATTACAATGAAAACTGTCCAACTTCGTTGTGACTGCCAATACGCAAGGGGGCCTGGCAATATAATCAAAACACGATAACCGAAAATAGGAAAGAAGATCTGCCGTTATCATGGGAACCCCCAAATTGACTGGGTTTGGCAGTAGCAAGGGGACCTACTTTTATAACCCACACGCCCGAACACATTTTTGATTGGTAATAGGCAAGAAGGCTTGACATTGTCATGAAAAGTCGCCAACTTGATACTAACTGGCGATAGGCAAGCGGAAATGCCATTTCAATGAAAACTTCGCAAATCAACAGTGACTGGGGATAGCAAAGACGACCTATAATGATAATGGGAACTTTGAAATTCGATTGTGACCGCCTGCCCACCAGTGGGCCCGCCATTATATTGAAGAACCCTAAATACATTTCGCTAACAGTAGACAAATGGGCCTTCTTTTCTAACCAACACTTTCCAACTCATCTGACTGGGAATAGCAAAAATGATCTACCGTAATAACGGAAACCCTCCACCTCGACTGTGACCGGCACTAAGTAAGCAACCGAGCTCGATAGCTGCAGTCGCTCAGGTGCGGCCAGTATCCAGTAATCGGGGGATAGTGGGTTCGAGCCTCACTGTCGGCAGCCCTGAAGATGGTTTTCCGTGGTTTCCCATTTTCACACCAGGCAAAAGCCGGGGCTGTACCTTAATTAAGGCCACGGCCGCTTCCTTTCACTTCCTAGGCCTTTCCTATCCCTTCATCGCCATAAGACATATCTGTGTCGGTGCGGCCTAAAGCAAATAGCAAAAAAATAAGTAAGCAGAACTGTCATTATAATTAAAACTCCCAACTCGACTCTGACTTCTACTCGAACTCCCCAATTGGACTAATACTGTCGGTAGACAAGTCCGCTTGCCATTATAGTTAAAACTCCCCAACTGATTATCATTGGAAAAAGGAAACAAGATATCCCATTGTAATGGGAACTCTCCAACTCGACAGCGACTGGAAGTACACACGGTGGCCTGGCATTAAAACGGAAAAACTCCATCACGTTTTTGATTGCTAACACCCAAGGCCACCTGCGATTTCATGATACTTCCCCAACTACACTATGACTGGAAACAGGGAAGGTATTTTCATTATAATGGGACGTTCCCTTTACTACTGTCAGTCGCAGTCGAATTCGAGTGCTATCATGATGCCGTGTCATAAGAGGCGACTACAAGCCACCTCAGGGGCTGTTAAGTAGGGAGTATGGGTTGGCGATCGCGGGGCCTTAGCTGAGTCCTGACATTGCTTCTGTTTCCTTGTGCTAGGCTTCTCACTTTCATCTATCCTTTTCGACCTCCCTTGGTCAACTTTCGTTCTATTTCAACTCGCACGGTATTACGTGTGGAGGCCTTTCATTTTCACGCCCTTTGTGGCGAGGGGGGCAGTGATATATACAAATAATCGAAAATAGTGTCGAATCCATAGATTTCGGGGTCGCTGACATGAATACTGACACTTCGGATTTTTTAAAGTTCAACTTCAGCCCCCTTTGCGGTGGGGGCGTACAAATATAACCTACTATGTGGAAAAAGTACTGTGGGAGCAAGACGCCCCTAGAACCCCTCGGTAGGGGGGTGAAATATAATATATATATTAATAAATTGAAGTCGCTTTGGAGCGATCTATACACACTGTAATACATATATGTAAAAATTAAGGTATAAAAACGAGACTCACCTAAGAGTCCGTGGTCGCGAGCCCACCCTGCCAAGTTAAGGGCCTACTCACTGCCTTTACAGTAATTTACGGAGGAATCCGTATACAATGTAGAGTACCGTAGCGAAGCACGGGTACATTTGCTAGTTATGAAATATATCAGTACCCATTGGCTCTCTTTTCTTCAGTCTATTAATCGAGTTCTTGAGCAGTGGGAAGCTTTGATACTCATGTTTTGTAGTAAGCCTCACCGTGAAAATGAGAGCACCAAGCAGTTTGAAACTGTAATATCTTTCTTACAAGACCCACACAAGAAAGTGTTTGGCTACTTTCTTCAGAATACACTTCCTGTCTTTAACTCAGTGAATTTATTTCTGCAACAAGATGCTCCACCCATACATCTTCTTAGAAGGAAACTTTCTGGTCTCTTAACTGACCTATTGGTCAGATTTGTTCAGCCATGTTCTATTCAGTCAGAATCTACCTCCCTTTTGATACCAGAAAGCCAGTGAGGACTTGGTAATTGCAGCAAAAGCCAAGGCATACCTAAAAGATAATGACTGTGATGAAGAGATGTTTTATCATTCTGTAGGAGAGTTCTATATGGCAGCTTGCAGTTACATTATCAGGAAATTTCCCCTCAATGATGAATTTCTTCATCATGCCGAAGTTGTAGACATCTCTCTCAGAATTAAGGTTTCCGATTCATCTCTTAAATATTTTGTTTAAAGAATTTCAAGTTTGGTCAAGGAAAGTGAACATGATAAACTTGAAGAGGAATTTGCAGTTTACCAGTGTAGTATTTCCCCTGAATATATTTTACGTGGACCTAACATCGATGTGAACTGGGGCAACATTGCAGAGCTTAAAAATGAAAGTGGACAAATTAAGTATAAAACCGTAAGTAATGTAGTATTTGCAGTACTAGCAAGATACCCATCCTTCGCTACGGTATTATACTGAAATTTATAATTAAATGCTGAACGTTTTATATATAATCCACCGAAATTCGTGATCTGACTCATTTTCTGAGAGATTACGGCAAAGTTCCTCCCATTTTTCAATCTTTCTTTTCAGCAATCGATTTCGTACTTCCCGGTCTAGGTCCAGGTATTCCACCCATTCAGTTGGATCCCGAAATCAATGCTGTCTTTTCCTGTAAGCATTTTTAACATAGATCAAATCCTTGAGGAGATCCGGTGTGGTGTCTTCTTGGGTGCCTTGGCGGTACTGAAGCCGTGGCCGGACTGCATTCGTAGTCATTACCCGGCCAAGACCCGTTTCCAGCACGGTCCGCACATTTTGACGACGGTCCAGAACATTATTATTATTATTAGGGTGGGTGATATTAGTTGAATTTAGGTTATTATTATTATTATTATTATTATTATTATTATTATTATTATTATTATTATTATTATTATTCTGGACCCCACAGCAAGATGCAAGACCACTACTTGGCCGTAAATTACATCTACTGCCATTGTCATTACTTACATTGTGACCAGCACCATTGCCGCGCTTAGGCAAGTGCACGGGATTTCTGGCGATACGAATGATATACTTCCGTGCATTATTGACCTTATTATAGATGTGGACAAATGCACGGTCAATATCATTCCTATCGTTTATTTCAAATGTATTTATATTTTCCTTTGAATGCTAGGAGAATCTACTGTAATCTAACTGTAAGTTTTTCAAAGGAAAAGATGGCTCCTGGAAACGAACCCAGGAAAGATTAAAAATGATTGGTTTATTATCAGAATAAGTACATTGTGAACAGTAAAATCAATTGGTCTCAATTACTTTTTCACCCCATCAACGTTAATTTGGTTTACCCCCCCCCCCAAGAATGAAAAGGCGTGTTTCTTTATGTTTAAAGGAGATTCCATGCCTCTTACCTTCAGTTTTGAGATATGAGTATCCCCATAATAGTAATTCACTTTTTTTCACTTCCTTTCACACTCCTCCCACCCTCGAAGTGAACTTTCCGGCAAAAATACTTGTTTCTACAATAGTAAAGGATCTTCTAAATACCAATTATTACGACTCTACCATCTTCAGTTTTTGAGATATGTGTCCTCATAAAAGGAATTCAACTCCTTTTCACCCTCGCTTCCCAAGATGATTTCCACCAAAAATGTGTTTTTCTTTGTTTTTAAAGGAGATACAAATACCAATTTTCATGTCTATAACATCTTTAGTTTTTATTAGATGTACGTATACACATACAATTAACTCAGTTCGTTTTTCAATCCTTTCACCTCCGCCCCCCTTCATTGGATTTTCCGAGAATACGTGTTTCTTTACTTTCAAAGCAGATTCCAAATACCAATGTTCACGTCTGCAAAATCTTTCATTTTTGAGATGATAGTATCTTCATACAAATATTTCAACTATTTTTTCACTTCCTTTCACACTCCCCACCCCCGAAGTGAATTTTCCAGAAAAAGATACTTGTTTCTATAATAGTAAAGGATCTTCTAAATACCAATTATTACGACTCTACCATCTTTAAGTGGATTTCTGAAAACAAAAACTACGTGTTTCCTTATTTTAAAGGAGATATCAAATACTAAATTTCACGTCTGTAAAATCTTCAGTTTTTGAGATATCAGTATCCTAATTGGAAGAATTCAACCCCTTTTTCATTCACACTTACTCCCCCCCCCCCCAAGTGGTTTTTCCGAAAAGAAAAAATAGATGTTTCTTTATTTGTAATAGAGATAGAAATACCATTTTTCCCTTCTGTAACATATTAAGTTTTTGGGATATACTGTAGAAATGCTCATTTTAAAATTTCACCTCCTTTTTAGTTCCCCTTAAGTGGAGTTTCCAAAAACAAATCACCTACATTTCTTTACCTTTACAGGAGATTCCAAATAGCAGTTTTTACGCCTGTAACATTTTACGTTTCTGAGATACACTGTAGTTATAATCTTTCTAAAAATTCACCCCAATTTGTCGTTCCCGTTTAATCCCCATTAATTGGATTTTCCGAAAACAAAAAAATACGTGTTTCTTTGTTTTTAAGTGAGATCCCAAATACCAATGTTCAGGTGTGTAATATCTTCAGTTTCTGAGATATAAGTATCTTCATTAAAGGCATTTTCCGAAAATAAATAATACTTGTTTCGTTATTTTAAAAGGAGATTCTAAATACCAATTTTTACTTCTGTAAACTTTTAAAGTTTTGAGATATAGATACACTCATTTTAAATTGAGTGCAGTTGGACTAGAAAAACAAGTGACTGAATGGGTGGCTATATTTCTAGAAAATAGAACTCAGAGAATTAGAGTAGGCAAAGCTTTATCTGACCCTGTAATAATTAAAAGGGGAATTCCTCAAGGAATTTATGTTTATGTTTACCTTTATGTTTTCTTATATATATCAATGATATGTGTAAAGAAGTGGAATCAGATATGAGGCTGTTTGCAGATGATGTTATTCTGTACAGAGTAATAAATAAGTTACAAGATTGTGAGCGGCTGCAGGGTGACCTCGATAGTGTTGTGAGAAGGACAGTGGAAAATGGTATGATGAAAAACGGGGTTAAAAGTCAGGTTGTGAGTTTCACAAATAGGAAAAGTCCTCTCAGTTTTAATTACTGCATTGATGGGGTGAAATTTCCTTTTGGGGATCATTGTATGTACCTAGGTGTTAATATAAGAAAATACCTTCATTGGGGTAATCACACAAATATGATTGTTAATAAAGGGTACAGATCTCTGCACATGGTTATGAGGGTATTTAGGGGTTGTAGTAAGGATGTAAAGGAGAGGGCATATAAGTCTCTGGTAAGACCCCAACTAGAGTATGGTTCCAGTGTGTATGGGACCCTCACAAGGATTACTTGATTCAAGAACTGGAAAGAATCCAAAGAAAAGCAGCTCGATTTGTTCTGGGTGATTTCCGACAAAAAGGTAGCGTTACAAAAATCTTGCAAAGTTTGGGCTGGGAAAATTTGGGAGAAGGGAGACGAGCTGCTCGATTAAATGGTATGTTCCGAGCTGTCAGAGGAGAGATGGCGTGGGAGGACATCAGTAGACGAATAAGTTTGAGTGGTGTGTTTAAAAGTCGGAAAGATCATAATATGAAGATAAAGTTGGAATTGAAGAGGACAAATTGGGGCAAATATTCCTTAATAGGAAGGGGAGTTAGGGATTGGAATAACTTACCAAGGGAAATGTTCAATAATTTTCCAATTTCTTTGCGTTCATTTAAGAAAAGGCTAGGAGAACAACAGATAGGGAATCTGCCACCTGGGTGACTGCCCTAAATGCAGATCAGTAGTGACTGAGTGATTGAGTTGATTGAAATTTCCCCACCCCCTTTTCATCTCCCATTAACTGGATTTTCCAAAACAAAATGTACTTGTTTCTTTATTTTTATAGGAGATCCAAAATACAAATTTTCAGGTCTGTAATATCTTCAGTTTCTGAGATATAAGTATCCTGATTAAAGTTATTCAACCCCCTTTTCACCCTTTTCACCCCTCCTATTGGTTTTTCCAAAAACAAAAGTATGCGTTTCTTCATTTTTAAAGGAGATTCTAAATACCAATTTTTACATCTGTAAACATTTAAAGTTTGGAGATATAGATACATTCATTTTAAAATTTCACTCCCCTTTCACCCCACATTAATTGGATTTTCCGAAAACAAAAAAGTATGTTTTCCTTTATTTTTAAAGGAATCTTAAATACAAATTTTCAGTTCTGTAATATCTTCAGTTTCTGAGATATAAGTATCCTCATTAAAGGCATTCAACCCGTTTTCCACCCTTTTTTCACCACCACCCCCTTCCCCCCCATTGGGATTTTCCAAACGCAAAAAATACATGTTTCTTTAATTTTAGAAGCAAATCTAAATATCAATTTTTAGATCTGTAAACTTTTAAAGTTTTGAGATGTAGATACACTCTTTTTGAAAATTCACCCCCCTTTTCACCCAGTTAGCGACGGAATATCCAAAAATCCTCCCTTAGCAAGCACCTACATTGTAATATAAATGTATCCTCAAAATTTCATTTCTTTATGTCCAGTAGTTTTGGCTCGGCGATGATGAATCAGTCAGTCAGTCAGTCAGTCAGTCAGTCAGTCAGTCAGTCAGGACAAGTTACTGTATATATATAGATTAAATGTACCTCACAGCAAATCTCCCACAGAGAGAGTTTTCAGTGTTGTTAGGAAAAATCGGATAGAATTCAGGCCTACATTACGTACATTACACTGGAATCGCTTATAGTTCTGAAGACAAAAATATCATCTCAGGGGGAAGTATGTTTCAAGAAAACCTACACTGAAAAGCAGCTGCTGGGTGCAAAACAAGCTACAAAGAATTTTTTTATCATAGAACATTTAATGAGCAAATTTTATTGTTTAATATGATATACTTTAGAATAGATTGCTGTTGGAAAGGGCAAATGGGATGCTTTGGATTTGTCTCGTAAAGATTTTGTGAGGGACGGTGCACGAATTATAAATGGGATTACTAATAATAATAATTTAGTGTGGCTATTTCTAGCCGAGTGCAGCCCTTGTAAGGCAGACCCTCCGATGAGGGTAGGCGGCATATGCCATGTGTAGGTAACTGCGTGTTTTTGTGGTGTAGGATAGTGTTATGTGTAGTATGTGAGTTGCAGGGATGTTGGGGACAGCACAAACACCCAGTCCCCGGGCCATTGGGATTAACCAATGAAGGTTAAAATCCCCGACCCGGCTGGGAATCGAACGCGGGACCCTCTGAACCGAAGACCAAAACGCTGACCATTCAGGCAACGAGTCGGACAATGGGATTACTGATAACCCACTTCAAAGGTTGACACCTCTGGCGTACAGTCAAATAAAAAAAAATAAAAAAAGAAAGAGCGGAAAAAATAGTTCCGGTCATTGCCATCCTTCCGCTCCGCTCCCCTACACTATATTGCGTAACCAGCAGCATAGCATCCAAGTAGCAGCTGTCAGGACATGTTTGTTTGGTCCAGGCAAGTGTAATTTTGTTTTAATTTTTCCAAATTTGGTACTACCTGAAACTGAAATAATAAAAAATTTTGCCAGTCATCTGAGTTGTCGTCTTTTTTGTAAAAAAAAAAAAAAGTCTTAAATTTGTTTTTATGGTTGTATATTTTAAAGGAACTTGATGGTTAAAAATAGCTCGGATGGTCAGACAAGATTAAGAGAAGAAATACTGGTTTATATGAAAGGTCTTAGAACTTCTAACTTCACTCTTTAATAAGTCCATTATAATAATAATAAATTATTATTATTTATTATTATTTTTTCGCTCTGAGTTTCTTCCATTTTTTTCTTGTTTGATTGTAAGCCAGAGGTGTCAGCCTGTGAAGAGTGTTATCAGTAATCCCATTTAAAATTGATCCACAGAACCTTTATGAGTCATATCCAAAGCATCCCATTTGCCCTTTCCAACAGCAATCTATTCTAAAGTATATCATATTAAACAATTATTATTATTATTATTATTATGATTATTATTATTAGTATTGGATTGTTGGACATGAAAGGACGTGTGAACTTCGCAGCTACAAGATAGCTCAAGAAAGCGGGTTTATATTATTGTGAAGGCACTTACCGAAACAAGCTTGTATGGTTATTTTAAGCCCCATTGCATGGTAGATGTGTTTGTTTACAACTGGAACGACAGAATATTGAGTGAAATATTGGAAAGTTTGCGGTGAAATAATCCTGTTGTGAACAGCCATCTTGCCAAAAATCAAAATCACGTAGAAGGTACACTGCGGTAGGAAGACGATCGTTTCCTAGTGTAAGCGCTCCCAGCGCCCACTCACTACTTTATCTCCTTGACTCAAGACACGGCCAACTAGACTCCCTCATTGGCATGATGGCAGAAACAGACATTCTGTGTGATACAGTGGAGCTCCCTGGTGTATCAAGAGAAAGTATCCACAATGGCCAAAATGGTAGGAGTATTGACCTAAATCTGATTGATGATATCAGTCGGCAGATAATGGAGAATCAATACAAAGAAGAGGTGCATCTTGAGACTGCAAGATCACTGTTCAAGAACATAATGGCTATTCCTCTCAAAAACCTTAAAACGGACATAAAGAATGGCCTCATGAAGTTGGAAGAAGCTTTAGAGGCTGGAGCAACATGCGGGATGTCGTGGAAGAAATCTGCAGAAGAACTAAAGCAGAGACCAATTACCACAGAGAACAAGGAATTGTACAACACATCACCAGTGACAAATGACTCGGAGGAAGATCAAGGAAAATGGTAAACGTTTCTGTCCAAGAAGAAGAGAAAGAAGAAGAGTGAGGATAGGAAGCACGAAGATATTCCAATGAAACAGGCCATTAACGATCCCGAAAGTGGGAAACAACCTCATTGTAAATCTAGGAGTTGTTCAGAAGCCGTTATCTTCAAACCAATGAACGGTAAGACATTCGCTGATGTTTTGAAGGATAGCAGGAACAGGGTGAAGCCGGAAGGCAGTGGAGCAGGCATTCGATCTATCCATAAAACAAGAGCTGGAGCTGTTCTTGAATTCAACAAAACAACTAAGATTGAAAATAGGGAGGTATTCAGTAATTCTCAGAGAGATGCCCTCGGACAAGATGGCGATGTAAAGGCTTTAATTCCCCGAACTACACTGGAGATTCGAGACATGGATGACATCACTACTGCCGCAGGCGTGGAGGAAGCTGTAAGACTAGATTCCAGCAATCCCCATAGAGAACTGAAAATATCTGTCTCGAAACCAAACAGCTGGGCACAGAAACTTGCCATCTTCGAAACCAAAGACGAGGACACTGAGAAACTACTGGAAGCAGGAAGAATTAAGATAGGATGGCTATACTGCAGATTACGAGCTAGAACCATGTTACCTCGCTGCTTCCAATGCCTATCATATGGACACCTGGCAAAAAACTGCACAGGCCCCGACAGAAGTAAGCTTTGTTTTAAGTGTGGAGAATCAGGCCACAAGGCAGTAGACTGTAAAAAGAACAATCCACGATGCATGCTTTGTACAGACAAGGGTGTCAATGAAGCTAAACGAAATGATATTCCTGGATCGGGAGCATGTGCAATATTTCGTGAAGCTCCGGAAAAGGCAAAAAATCACAGTAACTGATGCGAATACTTCAAGCACAGGAGTCAAACAGCTAACGATCTTATGACACAGCAGATTTAGGAGATGGAAGTAGACATCGTTATTATTAGCGAACCATATCGAGAGAGGGACCATCCAGGGTGGTTTGTGGATAACCTCGGAACAGCTGCAATTTGGTTACCAGATCTAGGAAAGGTCCCAGTAACACAGCATGGATGCGATGACGGTTTTGTTTTGGTACAGACTGGGGGAATCACTATTGTAAGCTGTTATTTTACGCCAAATGAATCTGTTTCCAACTTTCAGATGAAACTTGATGGTCTTGAGGATGTAATACGCAGAATGGAAAAAAAAACAACTAGTGTTCGCTGGTGACGTAAATGCTCAAGCGTTGGAATGAGGCATGCCACAAACAGACTCCAGAGGACGTCGTATAATGGAGATGGCAGCCAGAACGGGTTTGGTGGTCAACAACATTGGAAATGTGCCAACATTTTGACGGCCAGGATGTCAGGGAACAATACCAGATGTAACCTACTCATCAGAGGATATTACGCCTAAGATTTCTGAATGGCAAGTGATCGAGAACTACACGGGGAGTGATCATCAATATATCATCTTTCGACTGCTCCAGGAATTTCCTCAAGAAAGAAACATCTTGCGCAGGCCAGCCCGGTTGAACGTAGCCGGTATCGACAACGAATATTTCATTGATGTAATACGGAATGGAATGGAGAACATAACTGAAAAATGTTTTGCTCGTAGAGGGAAAGAAGCAGCTGGTGTATGTGTTGAACTCACTATGCAGCTAATCAATCAAGCATGCAACGCCTCAATATCCTGAAGGAGACCGCGAAATAGCAAGTGCCCAGCGTACTGGTGGACCAAAGAGATTGCTGAACTAAGAAAGAATTGTCTGCGACTTCGACGCAGGGCTCAGAGGATGAGAGGCAGTCAAGAGAATACCTCAGCCACAGCGGAGTACAAGTCAGCGAAGAAGGAACTCCGCAATGCAATCAGAAAAAGTAAAGCCGATAAATGGTGGGCACTGACTAAAGAAGTAGAAGATGATCCATGGGGACAAGGTTGTAAGATTGTAATGAGGAAACTCGGGACATTTTCAAAACCCTGAGTGCGGATCCGCAAACAATTAAACAAATTGTGGATACCTTATTCCCAGACCATCCAGAGAGGTTTGACTGTGACAATGAAAAAGAACTGGATGATATACCCCTCTTCACTGTAGAAGAGCTGAATAGAGCTATTAGCTCTCTTAGAAACAAGAAAACTCCAGGACCAGATGGTATACCTACAGAAGTGCTAAAGATAATATCAGAACTATGTCCAGAACTGTTGCTGAATATGTACAATCATTGCCTGCAAACGGGTGTTTTTATTCCCCGATGGAAAATGGCTCGTTTGGTTCTGATCAGCAAAGGAAAACTTGATGGTTATAGACCTTTATGTATGCTGGACACAGCTGGAAAAGGCCTGAAGAAACTTCTGCAGCCCAGAATCCTCTCAGCAGTTCAACTAGCAGGGGATCTATCTGTTCGCCAACATGGATTTCGGAGAGGACACTCGACGCTAGATGCAGTGTGGGAGGTGGTGAATACAGCAGAAAGAACACAAATGGGCAACCATCATTCCCGTAAATTGACACTTCTTGTGACCCTGGATGTGAAGAATGCCTTCAGTTCGGCAAATTGGAGCGACATGTTGGTAGCTCTTGAAGAAACTTTCAAGAGATTACTTCAAAGATCGCACTCTGTTGTATGATACGGAAGATGGAGAAAAGACAAAACGTCTGACGGCTGGTGCAGCGCAGGGATCGATCCTTGGTCCAGATCTTTGGAACATAATGTATGATGGTTTATTACGTTTGGAGATGCCAGAGGACACTAAGCTTGTGGGCTACGCTGATGATGTGGCCGCCTTGATAGTAGCTCGTAATGTTGAAATGGCTCAAATCAAACTGAACCAGGTGATGTGGCGCATAAAAGAATGGATGATGAGCCACAGTCTAACATTAGCCGAACACAAAATGGAGATAGTTCTTCTGACGAAGAAAAGGATCGAAACTCTTGTACCAATGACTGTTGGAGAGTTAGTGATTGAAACATCTGCGAGCACAAAATATCTAGGAGTGACACTTGACTCCAAGCTCACATTTTCGAATCATATTCAGAGAGCGACAGACAAGGCAGTAAAATATATGACTGCACTTAGCAGACTAATGGGAAATATTAAAGGTCCGAAATCCAGTAAACGACGTCTCCTCATGTCGACGACTCAGTCAGTGCTCCTATATGGCTCTGAAATCTGGGCTGAATCCTTGAGATTTGCTTGGTATCGGAGAAGGATAGCTGCCGTACAACGGAGAGTGGCTTTACGTATAGCATGCACATACCACACGGTTTCCGAACCTGCAATCCTCACGGTGGCAGCAATAGCCCCAATAGACCTACTTGCATTAGAGCGACATGAAATCTGGCGTATCCAAGGAGAGCTGGGAAAGAAATGTGCAAAGAAGCGTGCCTTCAGTCAACGGATGAGGCGATGGCAACTCAGATGGGAAAGTGACCCTCGAGGCAAATGGACCAAGCGACTGATACCACGCTTGGATATCTGAGTTGAAAGGACCCATGGTGAAGTAAATTACTACCTCACGCAGCTTCTAGCATGACATGGATATTTCCGGAAATTCCTGCGTGAATTGGGCAGAGCGAAAGACGCAGCATGCATATACTGTGATGACGTTGACGACGTATTTCACACCTTTTTTGTATGCGGCCATTGGACGATTCAGAGAAGATGTGTGGAAACTGAACTAGGAGAATTGACATCAGATAATATTATTTCGGTGATGCTGCGAAACCAGGAATCCTGGGATCGCGTGGCAGTGCATGTGGAGGACATCCTTCATCAGAAGAAGAAGGATTTGGAAGCATACAAACGTTCGTAAAGGAGAAATGAAGAAAGAAGACGTCTGAAAGACAAAGCACGATATCACCCTGAAGTAATGCAAGAGCAGTTCCGGGGTGATGACACGCATCGTGGGAAAAGGGTGTGTGGTTTTTAGTGGGTAAGAATCCCAGACACTTGTGGAGTGTGGACTCTTCACAAGTGTCTTTTGAAGATTTTCCACAATCCCTCGTAAAAATAAATAAATATATTATTATTATTATTATTATTATTATTATTATTATTATTATTATTATTATTATTATTATTATTATTATTATTATTATTATTATTATTATTATTTAAATGGCCTCATGAAGTTGGAAGAATCTTTAGAGGCTGGAGCAACATGCAGGATGTTATGGAAGGAATCTACAGAAGAACTAAAGCAGAGATCAACTACCACGGAGAACAAGGAATTGTCCAGGACATCACCTTTCACAAATGACTCGGAGGAAGACCAAGGAAAATGGGAAATGTTTCTCTCCAAGAAGAAGAGTGAGGATAGGAAGCACGAAGATATTCCAACGAAACAGGCCGGTAACGATCTTGAAAGTACAGCGTTTAGCGGTAGTGGAAAACGACCTCATTCTAATGCAGGTCTTCTGTCTTTCTCCATCAAAAATGTAGGCCTCGAACCATCTTGGTTAATGATCTTACACCACCTTTAAATTGTATATCCTCAACCAGTTTCCTGTGGATCTTTTCTGGCGTTGGTCTGACACCTTTGGTTTAGTGAAAATTACGAATTGTACATCTAACCACGCATTTATCAAAATCATCTAATTCACACTTCTGGAGAGATTTCAGTCTTCTCTCTCTGGGCATTGAAAATAAATCCACTTCACCTCTTTCAATATTTTCTTTTGCCATGCGCGTAGAGGCGCGCGGCTGTGAGCTTGCATCCGGGAGATAGTAGGTTCGAATCCCACTATCGGCAGCCCTGAAAATGGTTTTCCGTGGTTTCCCATTTTCACTCCAGGCAAATGCTGGGGCTGTACCTTAATTAAGGCCAAGGCCGCTTCCTTCCAACTCCTAGGCCTTTCCTATCCCATCGTCGCCATAAGACCTATCTGTGTCGGTGCGACGTAAAGCCCATAGCAAAAAAAAAATATTTCTTTTACATCTTGTATTACATTCTGCGTGGACCTATCCAACACACCCATTGTTTCAGCCAATTTCTTTTGAATAGCTCATTTGTTTCCAATGGGGTGTGTTTAATTTTTCTTGAATTTATACATATTATGAATAATTTCCTTAGTTTGACCTAGATGTTAGGCCCCTTTAAACAACAAGCATGATCATCACTAGTTTGACTGTGTACAGTTTTGGCATGGCGGGAAATAATTCTAACAGCATGCTCTCCCCAATCCTAATGAACCCGCCTTAGCATAGCAGAAATGCAGGGCCAGTCCTACCAACTGTTGGTGTTCAGGAACAAAAATCCTGCTTATATTTGATCGACCTTCGTAATCGACACAAAATATGACACCCATGCTCTTGACAGTGTTCACTTGCCTTTTAAATGCCACGTGCCTCTGACTGACAACCCTCATCATCACCTGGACAGGCTAACTGACAACCCTCATTATCACTAGGGTGGACCAAGTTTTAGGATCAGAAGCTGCCACATGGGTATACGTTCAGAGTCAGGAGTATATGTATGTTATATTTGATGTTAGTGGCCTTTCAGCTTTTCATGGTAAGTTTGATGATGATTATGATGGTGATTATATTTGTTTCTAGGGTCCAGATTTTGTGGTCATCAACCGCAGCATGATTGTTGATATTATCGAGCTGGTCACATTTTTACTTAATTTTTAAGCCAACATAAAAGTGGCATCTAACTTCAACAACACTTGGGATCAGGCTTATTGTATTGCAGTTTCTCCTTCTAGTTTGAAATGGTGCCCCTCTCAAACATTTTTCCATATTTCTAATTCAGTTCACAGTTCTGCTTTACAGAATGTTATTACCATTAATGGCAGTTTTAAAATTGGCTATGTCCATTAAAAAAATGGTTTCTTCTTTCAAGCAGCTCCTAATGACTTTTTCAGTGCTGCAGTGTTCAGGTCCTATACTGAACTTTTCTCTTGATCTTGAGCCATCTCAAATGGAGCCATAATCCGTTACACTTCTTTAATTTGGTAAGGATCAGTTATATTGAAGAAAATGCGTTTGAGATCACTATTATCAATACTTGCATCATTCAATTATGTGAATTTTTACTGTTGATGTTTTATGTATTGATTGTTTTATGTATACTTTGTCCCTTTACTTGTAGGCTATTGCTTGTTAATATTGCTGTCAAATTGTCAATGGAATTAAAATTAAAATCCATAAAAACAATATTTTTCATAGTGGTAACATTGTACAAATTATAAACAAATGATAAACAAATAAAGGTAAAGAGAACCGAAATACTGGGGTAACTAAAGGTGATATGACTGGACAGACAACTGGATGCGGAAGGTGTTGGACAACCCTGCTGGGAACATGACCTGGTGACGTTTGCAGTCAACAATCCGTTTCCTTAAGCATAAAACTCTTTAAACCCACCTGCAAGAACAAAACCTTATGGATGAACAACAGGGTGTCTTACCTGTACGTATTACAAGATCCACATGTACAATTTGATGAGAGAAATTTTGATTTACTGTTAAAATACAAATTAATTTCATTGAAACACAAAAATTGTTAAAAGGAACTATATAACTATGGTAGTGCACACAGGCATTTGGGTTTCATGGTCCTGCTCTCAAAACCCATGTGATGTCTCTACTGATGCAAATTACTATCTTGCTTAAAGGTAATACCATTAAATGTGTATTTTACGTCACAACAAATTAATAGTTAAAGAAAGGCGGGTACCGTAATTTTTCAAAAGGTATTAACACGCGAGAGGACGTGCCCGTAGCATTTTGCTGCACTTTTTAAATATTTGTTAATAATTATGTTGTTAGCCTCTGTAGGGCTTAGGGTGCTCGTTTCATCCCCCCCCCCCCCCTCTCTCTCTCTCTCTCGCCTGACGTTGATTATCATCAATATATTGTCTGCTGCTTTCCGGAGTAGTTTGTTTTCTTTCACTCTCGCATCTGCTGCGGCAAATTGCCTTTGTGCAATCCCTTGTATAGTGCATTCTTACATGACTCTGCATTTCCAAGGAAGTTTCTTAAGTAAAGTTCATGAGGTTTATGGTGGCTTTCAGTGAAGTGTGGTGCTGTAGTTTTATCTATAACAATGAATTTTGAAGATGAACAGAGGTAAATTAGACAGTTGTTGGAATCTGTTTCTGAGCAGGTTTCAAGTAACAACAATGACTCAGATAACAGTGACGTAGATGAAAGTGAAATTCTAAATAATTATGAGAGGGATAGTGCTTCAGAAAAAAGTTTAAATGAAGAGGATGAACGCAATGTAGATGAAGGGGAAGAACAACCTATCAAAGAAGAACTCGAAGGAGAACCAGAACAAGGGGAGGTTCTTTCTAACCCTATCTATAGCGGCAGAGACTTACCAAATTCTATGATTTGGTCAGATAGGCAACAAAAGAGATCCAATCGCACTAGAAAGTGTAATATTGTTACTCAACTTCCAGGGCCCGTTAGGAATACAAGACTTGCTAAAAACTGAATTAGAATGCTGGATGCTATTTTTCCCAGATCATGTATTACAAAAAGTTGTGTTGTATACAAACCAAAAATTAAATGAGGCAAAAATGAAATACGTGATAGAGAAGCAAAGGAAATGGACATTGTGGAAATAAAAGCATTAGTAGGTCTGCTATACTTAGCTGGTGCAGTACATTCTGGACATCAAAACATTTTTGATTTGTGGCGGGATGATGGTTTGGGAATTGAAAATTTTAGACTGTCTACAAGTGTCAGTAAATTTAGATTTCTGCTGAGAAATATAAGATTTGATAACAGAGACATTGAAAGTCATCAAGAAAGAAAATCAAAGGATAAGTTTCATTGCATGAGAGAGTTATTTGATAAGTTTGTCACTTTGTGTAAGGAGAACTATAGCCATAGTGAATTTGTTACTGTAGGTGAGATGTTACGTAATTTTCGAAGGAAATGTACCTTTAGAGTCTGCACGCCAAAAAATCCCGGTAAGTTTGGCATAAAAGTGTGGGCAGTGTCAGATTCAAAGACTTTCTACACTTCCAACATGGAAGTATTCATTTCAAAGGAAACCTTATAAACAAGAAAACTCTGCTAGGGCCGTTGTCAACAGGCTCACATCATCTATCTTGAACATGGGACGAAATGTCACTTGTGACAATTATTTTACCTCTCTTCGGTTGGTGCAAGACTTGCTAAAAAGAAATCTGACTCTCGTAGGCACCATCAGAAAAAAAGAAAAAATAAATTCCTAAAGAGCTGACACAGAACCACAAGGAAGCAAACAACCTATCACGAGTTCAATGTTTGCGTTTACACACAGCAAAGCATTAGATTCTTACAAGCCCAAGAAAAATATATTTGTTCTCTTGCTTTCAACAATGCATGAGACAGATGAGATCGATGAGAACTCTGGAGACTTCAGGCCCAGTATGGTGACCTTTTACAACCAATATAAATGTGGGGTCGATGTTTGTGATGTTATGCAGAAACAATACAGTATGGCAAGAATATCAAACCGGTGGCCAATGACAATGTTTTTCTTTATGCTGAATGTTTGGGGAAGAAATGGTTATGTGATTTATAAAGCGAACAACCAGACATTTGAGAACGAAAAGATTCTCCCATGCCGATCATTTCTGATGAATTTAGGGTGGCAACTGCTTCTTGATCAAGCCAGAAAAAGATCAAGCCCTCAATACAATATTGCACGACAAGTGAAAATAAGAATAATGGATGTTTTCAAACTGGAACCTATCCAAGAAAAATCTGAAGAACCTCCTAAAGAGGGATGATACCCTTACTGTAGAATTTGTCCTCGAAGGAAAAATAGGAAGACAACTGTAACATGCAGTTCCTGCCAAATTCCAATTTGTAAAGAGCACACCAAAGCAACCTGTACATGATGTGCAGATGTAGTCATGGACACTGACTAGAACTGTTATCCAGCATCAAAAAGAATTATTCAACAAAATTTATTTTTTGTATTTTATTTTTTTAAATTTTAGTTTTTGTAATTTTGTGCACAACTTCCTTTAAAATTTTGTACATCATTTTCAGAATACATTTTGTACTTGAATTGTGATGCAATCATTCATTGAAATGTACAAATGCAAGCGTTCAGGCAATTTGCTCATGTGTGACCTCTCATGTTCTTTAAACACTTATGTAATTTTAGCAGAAATTGCAACAAAAAATTATTAATTTTTTTACATTGAGAAAATATTTTTACTGGGTAATTATGTTAGTACTAGTTGAAAGGCAGTTAAACAGGGTACATATTTATATTTTTATCAGAGTATTTACTGCAAAAGAAAAATAGCAGCTTATGAAAATATTAAGCGTGAGCAATTTGCCTTCGCGCAACCTCTCGCGTTCTAAAACGGGCGTGACCTCTCACGTGTTAATTAAAAAAAACCATCAAGGGGATTCTGGAAACGTCATGAACTACCATTACATACATGCAGTGTGCTATGAGGCGGCAACATCTACAACTGGACGTACTGAGGAATTTAAGTGTCCGTTACGCAGTACAGTGACCTAGTCCCATTCTACCAGAGTAAACAAAAATTATAATTAGAAAGTCAAATTTATGATTTACATTTTAGGTAGCAAAACCATGAGTTGGAATTTAAGATTCCATTATACTGTGGGCTAGTCCCATTCTACAGGAAACAGGCCGACAAAAGAAAATACGACATGACTTATACTTTACAAGTCACAAATTATCATCTAAGATGTGGGACTACCCCGTAGAATTCCTGTGAGAGATACAAGTTAATTTAAGACATTATAAAGGAATTAAGTTTACCTTATCCTACTTCCCACATCATCAGCACAAACTCCCTTGTGGAGCAAGACCATGATGGTGGTGGAGGAGCGCTTCCACTAGGTAGTTTGTTTGGCTTGGACTTGCAGTCATTCACTGTTTGTGTTAGCAGGCATGTTAAGAAAAATTAATGTATTTTGTTGTATGCATTTCTTATGTTTCTTTATGTATATCGCATACAGTTAATTTGACTAAGTGAATAAAGAAAACCACAACCTGCTTTCCAGTCAGTGACCAGGTCAGGCATGGAATGAATGAAGCCCCCGTATTGCGGCAAGGATAGGAATTGTGCCAGCTGCCGAGGCCTGTTGCACTCTTCTGGGGCAATGACTGACAGATGAAATGAAATGATATTGGAGAGTGTTTCTGGAATGAAAGATGACAGGGAAAACCAGAGTACCCAGAGAAAAACCTCTCCCCTCTCCGCTTTGCCCAGTATAAATCTCACATGGAGTGACCGGGACCCCCCACATTATTTTGATTATTAAACAGGTGGTGTCCAAATTAACGTAGTTGAAGAGCAAACAAACTAATGCCAAATGGAACTTCAGAAACAATTGATATCTTCAAATCCCTGGGAAAAGCAGAAATGTGCTCAGTGTTTGGTGGAGATAAAACTAATACAAACCAAGAATTAGGGATGTGAATGGTGAACAGCATACACACTTTGTAACTAGGTACCGACAGTTTGAATGTAGACATAAGGTACATTTCTGTGAGATTGCAAAACTATTTTTCAGGTTTTTACTGCCAGAACAGAGGCTTTAAAATCCTATCATAATTTTTTTAAATGTGGTAACATGAGCAGCCACTATACCACTGTAAAACTTGGTGGTAGTATTATTTTCCTGCAGTTCATAGAGTTTATGTATGATACATTGAAAACTTATTTCTTGTCCACACTAAATTCTCCTAAAATGTTTGTTAATTTTCTTGAAAAGAAGTTAAACATGGCTTACCTATGGCATCTGCATTCATTTATGTCAATTTCTCATGACAAAATCAAAGACATTGGCAAGGGATGCTAACTCTACCATTGATGTGGTTATGTTCCGGTTGGTCTGTATATTAAATGTAGTTGATGATACCATTCATTTTGCTAAATGAGGGCCTCTCAGGGTGTATGTGCATCAGCTGATTAAAATGATGTTGCAGAATACAGTAAGGAAGTTTATTATATATAACATTTCTACTTGTATATTTGGGAAGTTCCACCTTTCCACCACTTTAAAATCTTACAATTTTCTTAGATTACAATAACATTTATTTATTTAATTTTTTTGTTGGTACATGTTTCGCTTTCCATGGAAAACATCTTCAGCCATGATCTTGAACGATTGTTAAAATATACACAAAAACACAAGTAACGTACAGTAGGTAAAAACATAGTATTAAAAACAGCTTGGCCTTGACTAAATAAAAGGTTTAAATGTCTAAAGACATTTAATCATAGATGCTCAGATAATGGAAATTTTAAACTGCTGACATACAATCATTTGAATGTATCATGAACTTGCCTGTATCATAGAATTTATCATAAGGTTTGTTGAAATGCGTAATTTTCAGAACTGAAAGTTCCATGTTACCCATGTACGTTCCCCTGTCCCTGCTTGGCCTACCTTAGCGGACACGCTGAGTGGTGCATCCGAATAGAATAAAGCACGAATCAAATGGTCTACCTAAAATTAACTTAAAATCGTAGTACAGGTTCTAGAGTACATATTTGTAAATGAGAACTCGAAGAAATAAATGGGTGGAAAAGTTTATTAAGTAATAAAATATGCGGTTGTAATCTTTCCAAAATAAATCGACAGAATTACATTAAAAATTGCCATCACTGGTTCAAATATTTACACGGGTCTCAAACCCAATTAGAAAGTTATTGTGTGGAATGTGGTGGGGTTATTGACTTTTGACGGAAGTTCAAATAAGTTAAACCATGGCACGTAGCTTCGTACTGTATCGTCTCTTAACGTGAAATTATAATTATAGATTTGCACACCTCGGCCTGATTAAACAAATCCGAAATAGTCGGTAAACAGTTACAATAAACACTTGCTCTGGACTGGTATTTACCCTCCAAAAAGACACTGAGCTTAAAACATGGGTCTGAACTAGGAGCAATTTGAAGAGGGATAGAACCTCACAATCCAAAATCAGCAGGTGCTGTGGTCCCCTTAATCAAAGACACAGATAACAACTAGAGACAATAACACACACGGGACAAAATACACACAAGGTAAATAAACACATCCTGAAAAAGAAAAATAAGATGTACACTTGATGTCATTGTCTGGTCTAGTCTCAGCCCCATGACTTCTAAGGCTCTGGACATCAGTTGCCGTGTATACACACAGCGGAGTGTTGCAAGTTAAAATTAGTAACTCCTGGTCAGAGAAAGTCAATAACAAAATATTTTACATGCTGACAGACTGGGCATTCCATAGGGCCGGGGATACCGGTTTTCGTGTGTACAGCAAGTTCATTCATTTGAGGCTCTGCCACCCCTCGCAAAGAGTCTTTACCTCTATAAATATGTCACTGGGCCAGCAGCCTATTCATCTTCACAGAGTTCAGAAACAAGTCTCGCCTTTCAAACACATGATCAGGCAGGAAGCTCACTGACAAAAACGTCTCTCACGAGTCTTGTCACGGTACACCAAATTGTGCTGCACATTATCCCGAATCTAGTCTGGCCCTGCGGTGAAAAGGGCAACGCGTCCGTCTGTCACCCGGTGGCACTGGGTTCGATTCCTGGCCGGGTCAGGGCTTTTTAATTGTAAATGATTAATATTCCTTGCCTGGGGACTGAGTGTTTGTGCCGTCCTTAACTTCCTTTACTCACATTAAACACTCTACACTTCCGCAATTCCAATTACACGCAGGTTCATATCATATGGTGCAAGTAGGGCAAAAGATCTCTATAGGTTGACGCCCTGAACACTAGCATTAAAAAAAAAAAAAAACGAGGATCCTGAATCTAGGCTACTCACGGGCCTGTTCTCAAATATACAGGATGTTAGGTGTATACCTGCAGATATTTCTTCTAGCAATAGAGAACGATGTGACGAACCACTATATATAAACTTTTAGTAATCCTCGGAAGTTATTTTCGAGAGCAAAGAGATACGATGATTTTAGAATAGGTAGTATGCCTTGTTCTTGTGAATGAATAGCTTCCCTTTGAGAACGGGTGAATCACGCGCCATCCGTGCCAAACTGGTATCTGTTTATGTTTACGTGCAAATGTACTACTGTAACAGCTGAACGCTACCTATGCAGTGCATGAGATGTGACGTAACATACTTGTCAAACTGGTTTTATGTTTAAGAGCAACTGAGCTACGATAACAGCTGAAGGTGGCTACTACAGTAGTGTATGCCTTGTTACATTACATTCTCGCCAGACTGGTTTCATTGTTGTTAGTATTTGGTTTCCGTCTTAGGGGCTTCAGACAACCCTGGTCATCGGTTTCGGACCCTGGAGATGTACCGAATTCTCAGCGTTAATACTGGTTCATTTGCTGTTATGTCCTTTAGGGGATTGGGATATCTGTGGTCATCAGCCCCGTTGTCTATTGAATATGGAAATGACCTGAAAACCTGTATCGGTGCGGGACCTGTACGAGCGTGTGATACAATTATTGGTTGGGATAGGCGCGCCGTGATGTGAAATACGGTAGGAACCCCGTTGTGCATTGCGTAAAGGTAGAAGAAAGATGGCAGTTCCTTACGCCAACGAAAGGATTCATGGGTTGCCCAAATGAGTAGCATCGGAATTGAATTATCGAAACACATCGAACGTTTAGTTTTAAAGGAATAATGGACATGTTATACAGCTAAATAAATTAAATGTACCTACATTTCGTGCCTCCTTCCAGGCTGAGTGGCTCAGATGGTTGAGGTGCAGGCCTTTTGACTCCAACTTCACAGGTTCGAACCTGGCCCAGTCCGGTGGTATTTGAAGGTGTTCAAATACTGTACGTCAGCCTCGTGTCAGCAGATTTGCTGGTACATAAAAAGAGCTCGTGCGGGACTAAATTCGAGCACCTCAGCATCTCAGAAAACTGTAGAAGTAGTTAGTGGGACGTAAAGCACTTAACGTTATTATTATTATTATTATTATTATTATCAGATCATTAAAAGCTGAAATACGTGGAAGAAAATAGTAAAATATGCGTGGTTTAAGAGGAAACAAGAAATATATGTCACGTGAGTTAGCATCGGTCGCAGTAGTTACCTACAGATTACTATGCATAAGACAAGAACCAGGTCAAGCTCGTGGGGATGAGTCAGCTGTTATCTCGTATTGTGTATAAACATCAAACATACACATCAACAAATCTAAGAAACATAAACAAGGTTACAAGTTAGAGATATGTAGCTATTAACCTGAACGCCAGGCCGACGGTCGCTTTCATGAGTACAGATGAGTTATCAAATTATACACAATCCACAGATGTCAAACGTATCTAAGAAGATTCCGCCACAACTATATTACATTTTACTATGATGGTGCTAATAACAAATCGCAGCAGCTATTGGCTTTGAGTCAAATTGTAAATGGGTGGCCTGCGTTACACCTGAATAACAGCAGTCTATGGAATGGCGACATTCAACTTCACCCAAGAAAGTTAAGTTTAAGCGAACAATATCAGCCCGGAAAATCATGTGTACCGCGTTTTGGGACAGAATGGGGGTGTTACCGGTGGACTTTTTGCCCCGTGGTAAGACAGTCAATTCAGCAACGTATTGTGAGACCTTAAACAAATTGCGCCGCTCAATTCAGAACAAAAGGCATGGCATGCTCATTAAGGGGGTCCTTTTGCTTCATGATAATGCACGCCCACATGCGGCTCATCGAACCCAAGACCTCATCACATCATTTCTCTGGGAACAACTTGATCACCCTCCATACAGTCCCGATCTTGCACCCAGTGATTACCACTTGTTCCTGCATTTGAAGGAACATATGGCCGGCAAACGCCACGACGACGACGATGGTGTCAAGATGGCCGTATTGCAGTGGCTGACAAATCAGGCGGCCAACTTCTATGAGGATGGTATGCAAAAGCTTGTTGTACGATATAACAAGTGCCTCAATATTGGTGGGAATTATGTTGAAAAGTAGAGTAATGTACAGGCTTTCATATAAAAATAAAATTGTTAAATAAAATCTGTGTTTTTCATTTATTTCAAAACGGTACTTACTTAAGAAACATGCCTTGTATTATTGTTTTAATTTTAAAATGCTTGTTTACAAACGGGAATGAAGAAATTATTGAATTATCCGAAGAACACTAAAATCATGACTTGCCGTATTTTTGTCTACCAGGAGATCTAGGAGAGTGAGGTTGGTGGACCCATTTTACGAGTAAGCTACAAATGTTTGCTGCAAATTGCCAAAGCTGGTAAACCCTTCACAGAAGGGAATTTAATCAAGGAGAGCCTAATGGATGCTGCGGCATGTATTTGTCCTAAGGAGCTAGTTGAGAATTTTTTTTGTTTTGCTAGGGGCTTTACGCCGCACCGACACAGATAGGTCTTATGGCGACGAAGTTGAGAAATCTGACAAAATCTCTCTTTTTCCTCAAGCTGTGGGTCGCAGAATAGATGATATGGCCATTGGTATGGAACAGCAATTAATGGAGAAGGCAGCAAATTTTCTATCATTTTCTATCGACCTTAACAAATCAACCGACATTGCGGACACAGCTCAGCTTGTTATTTTCATTTGAGGGGTGGATGATGATCTTCAGGTCATCGAGGATTTCCTAGACTTGGTAGCTCTTAAAGACACCACTACTGGTTTCGATATTTTCCAAGCAGTGGAGGGTGTTTCTGAGTCAATGGGATTAAAATGGGAGCGGTTGACGAGTGTAACGATGGATGGAGCTCCTGCTTTATGTGGTCTTCGCACGGGGTTCCTCAGCTATTAAAAATTAAAAATGGCTGAGAGCGGTAGTACCCTAATGGAGGCAATCCATTGCTTGATACACCAGGAGGCAATCTGTGCAAAAGTGCCCAAGCTTACAAACGTAATGGGAACAGTTGTGTGAATGGTAAATTTTTTTTGCTACCATGGACTCGTGCACCATCAATTCAAAGAGGTCTTGGATGACATTGAAGCGGAGTATCCAGATGTCCCGTACCATGCAGATTTAAGATGGCTGAGCAATGCGAAGGTGCTTCATCATGTTTTTTGCTTTTGCTTGCGGAAAGCAATAGATTCCTTTTGTGACTTGAAAGGGCGGCCCGAAGTTCTTTTCCGTGATCTTAAGTGGGTGGCGGGCTTTTCATTTTTAAGTGACATTACTGCCCATCTGAATACTTTGAACAGGGCAAAAAGCACAATATCTGCAAAATTCAAGTGTTCAAAAGAAAATTATTTTGTGGGAAAACCAGTTGCGTGCAAGAAACAGAGGACACGTTCAGTTGCTTGAAACAGTGAAACAAGTGAAAGAAGGTTGATGAGTACTTGCAGGTAATTCACCAATTACACGAAGAGTTTGAAAAGAGATTTTCAAAATTATCAGAACTCCAAGCGATGTTAGATGTACTTGTTCCACCATTTTCTCTTAGTGCAGACAGTACTCCTCAGCTATTTCAATTAAAGTTGATTGAACTGCAGTGCAATGTTTGTCTTAAAGACCGCTTTCTAATGTCACGAAGTTTAGGATAATTTTACAGCGGTCTTCCGCAGGAAGAATACCCCCTTTTGTATAAACATGCATGTAAAGTTCTGTAATGTTCGGCTCAACATACATTTGTGAGCGTTTCTTTTCGGTTCTTAAGTTTACCAAAAATAAACATCATGCTACAATGAGCGACAGAAACTTGTGCAATTGTTTAAGAATAGCTGTATCCAGAAATATTGTACCCAATTTGGAGAAGATTGTTTGCTCCAAAATGAAAAGCTCATAAAAATGACTGAGCAAAAGTCACTCAAGGTTGGTACTATCTGTTCATATTGGTAAAATTTTGTTGAATATGCCTGTCAAATATGTTCAAACTTCAGTTTTGAATACATCATGTTATGCTTTACTTGACACTTGATTTTGTTTCCTACACATTCCATACATCGGATTACCTATCGATTTGTATATGCAGTATATTTGTTATGGCAAAACAGCCCTATCATTATGATGTCAACAAACCCACAAAAGCCGTCGGCCACACGACTGCATGTATGTATCTAGTCAGCGTGGTCTGAACATCGTCCGCCTGTCTTAGGTCTCCTCGCTGCCACAGTGTAGTGGTGGTAGGGGAAGGAGCACTAGTCTGACTGCCCAATGCTCTCCGAGCGGGGGCACGCTCTTGGAGCGCAATGACTGGATGGCCCTGCTCTAAGGGTAAGTTGACCTCAAACTAATTCTGAAGTCTTTGACATCAACATAAAACTCGCATCTCTACATGGCGCAGAAGAAATCTACATTCATAAAACACGAAATAATGACTAAACCATTACATTATCCACATTCCACCTAAAGCAAAGCTAATAGACACATGGCTGGAACGGACGATCAGCCCCAAGGTAAATTACCTACCTAAAATTGAATATACATGCCTATGGCATTGAAAGTTGCATATTTAACATTTACTTTATCAAAAACACCCTGAGTCAAATCTTATAGCTACAAATCAGGCTTATATGCAGTTCAACTTATCTCAAACCTTCCATATCTGCCTCTGCACACCCGTCCAGGGCGGTGTGTAGTGGAATCAGCCCATGTTAGCGCTGTGTACTCTGGATCCTGAAGTCCAGTACTCTACTCCTGGGAACGCCATTACAGATGCCGTATTCTTCCTTGGTCCTCAGCAACTCCTGAAAACTGGATGATAAAATATGACACTCCTCTTCACTACCTAGTTTGTACTTGTATACAGTGCCGCGACCTAGGCAAGATACAATTTTGTATATCTGTTATTTATGGTATTGGTTTGAGCATGAGTAGCACCTATTATGGGTATGATATCCAGTCACAAGAAGTCCTCCTGGCAGTTGAACAACACATACCACACTAAATTTGAGAAATCGTCCTCGTTACATTATTATTCACTCACTATAAATGGTTAGGTGAGCTAGTCTAAGCCCTAAACAAGACTTCCTAATTACTTTGTTAAATTCACTTTGTCTAGAGGTTTGATACTAGTGACACACTTAGCACTGGTCTGTCAGCAATAGCTCCTAGCTGCTTGGGAGACATTCCCTTTATAACATTGGTAGATTCTGTTGGCCTTTGTTAGATCCCATATAGTGTGAAACAAAAGCTAGAGACCATCATCAGTCAAAAGGAAAGTTATAGCAAGACACGAATGTAGATAAAATTTATGAAGCAATGTCATTTTTATTATATGTAAATTTTAATACTTCTTTAGTATTAGTCACTTCCTCTGTCTGGACATTATCCTTGTAACCAGCAAGCTTTATATACTGCTGACTGAATACTTCTGCCTTTTGAAGATCCTCGCATACACACTCCTCTTGTTCATTAGTGATTGCTGGAATGTCCTTCTTGGAACCTGTTTCTGCCTTAAAGTACCTATACATACTCTTCCATTTTTCACTAAAATTTGTATGGCCACCAGTTATGCTTGCCATCATGTTATCCTTAGCTGACTTCTTTGCTAGATTCAATTTTCTAGTAGGTTCCTTCAATTTCTCCTTACTTCCACAGGCTTTTATTACTCTATTTCTATCCAACCTGCACCTCCTTCTTAGTCTCTTTACTTCTCTGTTATAACATAGTGGATCTTTACCATTCCTTACACCTTCAAAGGTACAAACCTATTTTCACATTCCTCAACAATTGCTTTAAACCCATCCCAGAGTCTGTTTATATTTTTATTTACCGTTTTCCACCGATCATAGTTACTTATCAAAAACTCCCTCATGCCTGTTTTATCAGCCATATGGTACTGCTTAATAGTCCTAATTTTAATATCTTCCTTTCTTTCACCTTTATTTTTAATTACCACAAAAACAGCTTTGTGATCACTAATACCATCTATTACTTCGTTTTCTCTATAGAGCTCGTCTGGTTTTACCACCACCACATCCAGAATATTCTTCCCTCTAGTTGTTTCCATCACTTTCTAAATCAGGTGCCCTTCCCATATTAACTTATTTGCCATTTGTTGGTCATGCTTCCTGTCATTCGCATTTCCTTCCCAATTGACATTTGGTAAATTGAGATCACCCGTTACAATCACGTTCTTTTCCTTATCGTTTCCCACATAGCTGATTATCCTATCAAATAATTCTGAATCAGCATCTTCACTACCCTTTCCTGGTCTATACACTCCAAAGGCATCAAGTTGCCTATTATCTTTAGAGATGAGCCTTACCCCTAGAATTTCATGTTTGTCAATTTTAACTTCTTCGTAGCTTACAAATTCTTCTCTCACCAGAATGAATACTCCCCGCCTACCATTCCTCTCCTATCTCTACAATACACCCTCCTGTTCTGTGAGAAAATTTCTGCATCCATTATATAATTTCTCAGCCATGATTAAACTCCTATTACAATATCTGGTAAGTATATATCTATTAAATTACTTAATTCTATTCCTTTCTTTATAATACTTCTACAGTTGAGCACTAACATTTTTATGTCATCCCTACTTGATTTCCAGTTCCCTGTTTGCTTAACACCACTCCCTACACCACCCCGTTTCCCTGAATGTACCTGCCTATAACCCTTCTAAACAAGTTTCCTAACTTACATGTACTACTACAGTGTAAGTGAAGGCCATCTGAGCGCAGATCCCTGTCTCTTACCCACCCATTAGGATCCAGAAATCTCACTTCCAGTTTCCCACATACCCACTCCATAGTCTCATTTAAATCCCCAATCACCTTCCAATCAGTATCCCTTCTACACAGTAGTCCACTGATAACAATCTCCGCTTCCTTAAACTTCACCCATGCTGTATTTACCAGATCCCACACATCCCCAACTATGTTGGTACTTATACCTGCTTGTCTTACGTTGTTAGTACCAATGTGAAACATTACCACCTTCTCCTTTCCCTCCTCTTTCTCTTCTACTTTCCTCAACATCTGCCTTAACCTAATTCCTGGATAACACTCTACCCTGGTACCCTTTCCTCCACACACTTTCCCGACATGTCTAAGGATGGAATCCCCCATGATCAGAGCCTCAACCCTACTCACCTCATCGGATCCCCTCCCCTCCTGGTCCGTCCTATCTTTCCTGTCAGCTGCAGAAGCTACTTCCTCCTCCCTTTTCTCCATCCCATGACCCTGTTCCACCTGTCTTTTCCTATCCACTACTCCACATTTCCCTTTCCTACCTCTTCCCTTTCTCCTACTTCCACACTTCTCGGCAACAGTTCCCTGCTCTTCATCTTCCCTTGGTTGTTCTACCTGCAGTGACTCGCACCGATTTCTCATCGACACCTGTCCTGAGTTCTGATCATGAATGGAGCCCTTAGCCTGCAATCTCCTTCCCCTTGAAACATTAGACCACCTGTCTTCTACAATTCCCGCCCTTTCCTTCCCATCCCTCTATTACACCTACTGTATCCTGTACAATGTTTGAGGGAGGCCTACTTTCCTTCCTGTCCTCTGGGAGAATCCTAATTATCTCCCTCAAGCTCTCAAACTTCTCCCTCTTACTCCTTAATGCCTGGCCACACCCACAGTTCCTATACTCGCACTCCTTAGCCATTCTTTACTAAATAATGAAAAGAAAGATAAGATAACTTATTCTGTGCAAAAAAAAAAATGAAAGAAACAAATATGGTCTAGGTTAGTTCACAAAGATCACACGACAATAAATTAAATAATACAGGCTACTACTACACTACAGTACTACTTCATTGTACGATTTTTTATTCCTACAACATGCTAACAGAATGAAAATTGCTGTTAATTACTGGAAACAGAGAATAATACACAAGAATTACACAATTCTTAACTGCAGTTAAGTCTACCCTAATTACAACAACAGAATTCTAGTAAGAGAGTTACTACAGATACCACAGAAATGGTTCTATACTACACAAATATTCCACAGTAATAGAATAAACACACTATTTTCTAACAAAATACTATAATACACTACAATAATTTTAAACTACGTTCAGACGTATTCTAATTACAACAGGTTATTACCAAGCACAAACAGAAAAGAAAATTACCATTAAAGTTCGAAATTCGCAAAACTACTCAAAATTATATAACAGGCACTCTAATTTCTAATAAGTTACTATACTACACTACAATATTTAAACTACGTTCAGACGTATCCTAGGTTATTACTAAGTACAAATAGAAATTAAAATTCCAATTAGGCCTAAATTAGATATTCGCAAGAACTACTGGTAGGTACTCAAAGATTACCAACAAAGTTAAATGTGTAGACAGATTAATATTAGTACTACTTTATCCTATTGTGCTGTAATAGTAATGAAACCTGCCGTTTGGTTAAATGCTAAATTATCAAAAGGGTTACGTACAGAAAGATACGCACGAATATAACAGACAAGATACTATCTAATATACCGTATCCACACTACAATTCTCAACTGAAATGAAAGCGTCATTTATGGACATACAAGTTTTATATACATGACTGCACAACTAATGAAGTTTATATGTATGCTTGGCCTGAAAATTATGCAGGAAAGGGTGCAGATGAGATAATTACTTTTTTGAGTGAATTTTGTGGTGAACACCTGCAGGGTATTAAAACATTAGTTGCATATTCAGACAACTGCTTTGGTCAGAAGAAGAACATTACTGTTGTTGCATTTTGCCTACATATTATTCACAAACGTTTGGTTGAAACTGTGGAACACCGATATCATGACTTTGGCCACAGCTATTCACTCTACTACAGAGACTTTGGTCTTATTGAAAAGAGAGAAAAGGTACATTAATATGTATTTACTCCTTCAGAATGGGTTAGTGTATTCTAGCCCTAGACGTACACGGAGCAGTACACGACGTGCTCCCTAACTGTACACATTCGACCAGTCAACAGTACTGTATTATATTATTGAATATCCAACAACAAAACTACAAAGAGGGAGCATCTGCACCTACTCAGTATCTTTTAATGAGATTAGTACCAAGAAAACTAATGACACACCATAATATTTTGATGTTCATCATCCAACATTCTTAATCATATGAACTTAAAAGAAAAACAATATACATATTTGAACATTCTAGAATGCTTGGTACAAACATGCCTGTGAATGTACAAAATTAATAATTCCAAAGCGTACCGCAAGAATACTGTGAACATTTTATCGTATTTTAATGTATTATTTGATACTAATATTTATTACATCCATATCATAGATTGTTCCAGAATGCTTACCAATGAATATATACAACGATTCACCAATATGAACTGAACTTCAAAGTGTACCTCAAGAATGCCATAAACATTTCACGTGTTGAAATTGTATTTCACCAAATTATCTACTACTCACGAACAGTACACTAGAATTTCATGTAACATATACATGTCATAGAATATTGACGCTTGTTTTTTAAACCAGAAGACACATCATATCATTGTATATTTTATATATTGTATATTTTAATATTATCACTCACATCATGTGACATTCTTCATTAGATTTAGTAGTGTTTTAAAATTATATATTAAGTTAACTTTAGATCTCATGACCAGCTGAGGATGACCTCTGTGAAGGTTAAAACCAGTACTGCTTAGTAACAAGATATAATAAAGTATTGATTAGGTGGACGGTACCCATTCTTTGTGATTGTAATTACCAAGTATCAATACGGACATGAAACTGATAGATTACAAAACTTGCTTTGATATACGAGCACTCTGGATTACAAGCATGTTGCCGGAATGAATTATGCTCGCAATCCAAGGTTCCACTGTATATTGTTTAATTTGTACTTCAGGCTGATGATGGCACATAGATGCCGAAACTAGTACCATTTGACCACTTGACATGTGATTGAATCACAATAAAACGTCATTGTATTGAATTGGTTATGAATAGGATGGCTTTTATATACCTGATTATGTATAATCACAATGTTTTCATTTTTAAAATGTGCAGTTGCTTAAGTGCGGCCAGTATCCAGTAATCGGGAGATAGTGGGTCCGAGCCCCACTGTCGGCAGCCCTGAAGATGGTTTTCCGTGGTTTCCCACTTTCACACCAGGCAAATGCCGGGGCGGTACCTTAATTAAGGCCATGGCCGCTTCCTTCCAATTCCTAGGTCTTTCCTATCCCATCATCGCCGTAAGACATATCTGTGTCGGTGCGACGTAAAGCAAATAGCAAAAAAACGAAAAAACAAAAAACATTTAAATATTATTTCTCAAATAGTCTGACATAGCCATGAAAATGACGGCTTTTGATATATCTGGTTATGTTTCATCACGAGTTTTTCTTAAATAATCCCAGTAAAAAATTTCCTTTTACATGTTATGATATTTTGAAGTATCTGTAGTACAAGAGTAGTTAATTAAAGTACATTTCTGAAAAGTTCAAGTATCTTTAATGTTTTGTTCTGAAGTAGAAAGTGTTTATCTGACATCCAGTGTTATAATTCTGGATAACAGTGGTGTGACTAATACCGCCAAACCATGATGTGTGAAGTACTAACGTTTAATTAATTTTAGCCTTTTTGTTTCATCTTAACACAGTTTATTTAATGTAGACAATATTACCAATTTTCAGACTAAGTACTGATGGAAATGAAATAAATATGAAAAACTGGCGTATGTCAAATTTGCAGTACAATATATCAGTTAAAAAGACACAGGGATAGATCACTATTGCACTCAGCCTTTCAATTATTTTAAGCAAATTCTAGAAAGCAGTCAATGTTGCACAGATACATTACCACCCAATTAGAATGCCAGGTTAACAGTCCACAAGTTCAAAATAAGACATCTTCATTAATGATAGTAAACAGCATTGAAGTCCAAAAGATTTTGAAAGTATTGACCAAAGAATGTTCATTTGCACATTAATTCAAGTAGCATATTATGGCAAACAAATTAGAAATTGGGTGGTTCTCATATCAATTAGCTGATCAAGTACAATTACTCGAGAACAATTAGTCACATGAATGCAAAGTGTAGAAATATTAAGTTTACAATACCTCACGTGCAGTCATAAAGTCCCACTTTTTCTCTCCAGTAGTCAAAGTACATCTCAAATTAGGAGGCTGATAGAGCCGACTTATATTGGCAAGTTGGAAAGAGGGGCAAAGGGAAAGATATGACACACACTTAGAACCTGCTGGAAGTTACGAGTAAAGTCTAGCGCTGAAGATGTAGTCCAGCATGCTGGCACAGATAAAAGTTGATAGTCTTTTCACACTGGAGGTGGAGTGTGGAGGCAAAATGCTGGATGAGGCGGAGGTAAGTCGAATCCATTACAGAACAGAATTAAAAGCCTAGGCACACATCTTCTTTGGTCTAAATCTTATTAAATAATGTTATTTGCTTTACATCCCACTAACTACATTTATGGTTTTTGGAAATGCTGAGGTGCCGGAATTTAGTCCCTAAGGAGTTCTTTTATGTGCCAGTAAATCTATGGCTGACGTATTTGAGCACCTCCAAATACCACCGGACTGAGCCAGGATTGAACCTGCCAATTTGGTGCCAGAAGACCAGCGGCTCAACCGTCTGAGCCACTCAGCTCTGCAGTCTTGATCTTCTTTGATCTGTTTAGCCCATGTGGCTTAAATTTCACAATCCTTAAAAAAATTCATCCAGGATGCTTTCGTGGATGCAGAAATCATTAGAGCAGTCATAAAATGAGGGATTTGCAAATGAGTGTTTCAGTAAATGTATTTTCATTGTAGTCTGATTTCCATGGATTGCTAGCTTCTATATATGTTTTCTTATATATATAAATGATATGAGTAAAGGAGTGGAATCAGAGGTAAGGCTTTTTGTGGATGATGTTATTCTCTATAGAGTGATAAATAAGTTACAAGATTGTGAGCAACTGCGACGTGACCTCGAAAATGTTGTGAGATGGACAGCAGGCAATGGTATGTTGATAAACGGGGTTAAAAGTCAGGTTGTGAGTTTCACAAATAGGAAAAGTCCTCTCAGTTTTAATTACTGCGTTGATGGGGTGAAAGTTCCTTTTGGGGATCATTGTAAGTATCTAGGTGTTAATATAAGGAAAGATCTTCATTGGGGTAATCACATAAATGGGATTGTAAATAAAGGGTACCGATCTCTGCACATGGTTATGAGGGTGTTTAGGGGTTGTAGTAAGGATGTAAAGGAGAGGGCATATAAGTCTCTGGTAAGACCCCAACTAGAGTATGGTTCCAGTGTATTGGACCCTCACCAGGATTACCTGATTCAAGAACTGGAAAAAATCGAAAGAAAAGCAGCTCGATTTGTTCTGGGTGATTTCCGACAAAAGAGTAGCGTTACAAAAATGTTGCAATGTTTGGGTTGGGAAGAATTGAGAGAAAGAAGAAGAGCTGCTCGACTAAGTGGTATGTTCCGAGCTGTCAGCGGAGAGATGGCGTGGAATGACATTAGTAGACGAATAAGTTTGAATGGCGTGTATAAAAGTAGGAATGATCACAATATGAAGATAAAGTTGGAATTCAAGAGGACAAACTGGGGCAAATATTCATTTGTAGGAAGGGGAGTGAGGGACTGGAATTATTTTACCAAGGGAGATGTTCAATAAATTTCCAATTTCTTTGAAATCATTTCGGAAAAGGCTAGGAAAACAACAAATAGGGAATCTGCCACCTGGGCGACTGCCCTAAATGCAGATCAGTATTGATTGATTGATTGATTGATTGATTGATTGATTGATTGATTGATTGATATCTTTTATATATGACTATACAATATAATACAGTACTGTTTTTTGTAGCTTTCCTCTGTTGTGAGCTTTAGGGGATGGAGCACTTAATATTTTAAGTATTGCAATTTATTGAAGAATTCTTCATGCAGTAGAGTCCAATGAACTAAAAGTTAGATCCCCTATAATAATAATAGTCATCACCATCATCATTTGCTTTCTGTTACTGAGAGAACATCAAAGTTCATGGTAAATGGAGGACATTATTTAAAGGAATATCTTAGCACAAAACTACTTGATGCTGTTCATTATGCACTACTACTGATAAATAGAAAAGTCACCTTACAGTAATTTACTAGCTCAGTGAATATTTCATATTATTGTGCATGCTCTGAAAACTATATTTTTTCTTTATAGGATTACGGAGGACAAAGAAATCCGGAGGGACATCAGAGAAATTCTCTTGGAGTTAATTAATCATCCCAATCCAGCAGTCAAGACAGAGATGTTTAGAATATCTCATGATTTGCTGGAGACAATATTTTGTGAAGAACTTTCAAGAAATTTTGACAGATGTGCTGCATTCCTAGATCCAGATGTCATCAGAGCTATTATAATTGAAGGATTTGCAGATGAGATGGTTCGTAAACATATTTTCAGTGTAGTCAGATTCCCATGGATTCCTTGTTTATCTTCTGTGTATGAGGTTTGTCCTGAAACTAGGGGGCAAATTGTTTTGGGAACAAAAGTCACTTATACCATCTTAATCTCCAGGTTCTTTTCCCAGCATAATCTCAATTTCTTTGCACACATTTATCCCACAGTTCTGCAAGCTTCAAAATTCCCTTGTGGTAGAACTTTGATCCAGCTGCCTGCTGACATGCAACATATTGCCGAAATGAAATATCGCTGTCAGTCATTTTGTAACAACTGCTTATGCTCATAAAATCACAACACCTCAACACATTGTGTGAAGTCTATAGATTGTGATGGTGCACTTGGTTGTGCTCTAGGTTCCTCACTCTGCTAAAACTAATTTTGAATGAGTAAATTTATAAGCTACCTGAAAAAGAACAAACATACTCGTATGGTAACAGAATTATACTGCCTGAAAAAGAAACAACCTAATTAAAATAGAATGACATGTTTTATTCTTGAATGAACATCATTAGATTTTATCAAACAACACTCAAACATACCGCATAATCTTGAATACCACTCGCACTGTTTTTTTGAAAATATCACTTCCAAAATTGGGTGCGGGTCTTATTTAAAATTTTGGGAAATTTATCTTTCCAAATGCGCGTAAATCGGGCATCACCGCTTGCGCGGCTTGGCAACAATGCTCTCTTCACTCTCAGTATACGCTACTTCCGCGCTTGGTGTCAGTCTCGCGCAAGTTCTCGGAGTATCGACATGAATTCCACAAAGTGTTTGCGATCTTTTACTGTGAGTGAGAAACTGAAAGTAGTTCAGGAAGCTGAAATTATTGGAAATCGTGCCGCTGGTAGGAAATACTTTTTAAAAATTTTTTTTGCAGTTTGCTTTACGTCGCACCGACACAGATAGGTCTTATTACATGTTATAAACTTCATTTTAGGTCCGTATTGAAAATTTTTACAGTTCAACAATAATAAAGATGTTTTAATTTGTTCCATTTCTTAGAATCTATTTATGTAACCACTATAAGTGAAAATATAAGTATTGAATAGGTGGAACAAATTAAAACACCTTTATTATTGTTGAACAGATAGGTCTTGCGGTGATGATGGGACAGGAAATGGCTAGGAGTGGGAAGGAAGCGGCCGTGGTCTTAATTAAGGTACAGCCCCAGCATTTGCCTGGTGTGAAAATGGTAAACCACGGAAAACCATCTTCAGGGCTGCCGACAGTGGGGTTCAAACCCACTATCTCCCGAATACTGGATACTGACCGCAATTAAGCGACTGCAGCTAACGAGCTCAGAGAAATACGATATTGACGAGTCGTGTATTCCTGATTGGAAAAAGAAGAAAAATGTGGTATTAACATGTAGTGGTGATCATAGAGTTTTTCTTGGACTGAGTGTACAGTTTCCAGAAATTGAAAAAAAACTTTATAATATGTGACAGAAAGGCAGGAATTGGGATATGGTGTGTCAACCGAAATGTGTCAGCTAAAGGCATTAGAGATCGCAAAGGAACTTTAATCGGAAGAGTTTAAGGCAAGCCGAGGATGGGTTTGTAATTTTTATAAAAGAAATGGGTTGAGCGTACGAAGACATACCTCAGTTTCACAGCATCTTCCTGGTGCCTACTATGAGAAGTTATTGTCGTTTCAGCATCACATAATTCAGTTGCGGAAGGAAAATGCATATTTGCTTTCCCAAATTGGCAATGCATATCGGACACCAGTCTCCTTTGAAATGCCAGTGGACAGGACTGTGAATGTTAAGGGTGAGAAAAGTGTTACCGTTAGAACAGGTGGTAATGAAAAACAACGGTGTACAGTAATGTTGTGTATTCTCGCTGATGGAACCAAATTGCCACCGTACATTGTTCTCAAGCGAAAGACGCTTCCTAAAAATCTACCCGCTGGTGTTGTTGTCAGATCTCAGAACTCCGGCTGGATGGACAGTTCACTTGTGGAAGACTAGGTAAAGTGTGTCTGGCAATGTCGCCCTGGTGCATTATTGGGACAAAAGAGCTTGCTTGTTCTCGACAGTTACCGCGGCCACACAACAGACACTGTGAAGAAACTTATCAAGGATGGGAAAACCGACCTAGCAGTCATTCCGGGCAGGATGACGTCTATGCTACAGCCGCTGGATGTCTGTATGAACCGTCCATTTAAAACAGCCTTGAAACAGCTATTTACAGAATGGATGGCAGCTGATAATAACACACTGATGCCAACTGGTCGCATTCAGCACCCAGCAGTTCAGCTGCTGTGTTCGTGGATTTTGACAGCATGGGTCGTATCCCTGGAGACCTCATACGGAAGAGCTTCAGGAAATGTAGCATTTCTAATGTTATGGATGGCAGCGATGACGACATTTTGTGGGAAGGTGATGGTGATGAAAGTTCTGAAGTTGGTACTGATGATGATGATGATGATGAATAAAATCATTGGATATCGTTCTGGAAATATTTGTTTACTTTTATTTGTATTTTCTAATCATTTGATGTGTGTTAGTATGAAAATAATTTTGACTTCACTTTTTTTTTTTAAATTTTGTTCTTTCAAAATAAGGGTGCAGGTCTTAATGAGCATTCAATGGGCTGCCTATTAAACTGGTTATGTCATTCTTGACTTACATCAACTCTTTTGGTACTACACTTGCAGCTTATTGTTGTTAATATCATCATCATCATCATCATCATCATCATCAATTTAATTTACGATTATTCATTTTTTATTTATTAATAATACACTGCCTAACAAAGAAATTGAAGCACCTAGAAGAAATGGTTGGATGTCAGTGTAACATTGTTCACGTATAAATCATTGGCGGGTATATAAATTATGTGACAGGTAGAATAGCCACCAGAGTGCATTAAAATCGTTCATGTTTAGTGTTGTTACCAGTCCTGGTAGGGTATATAAGGAACATGAACAGTGCCTGATGTCGATTGATCACTGTGAAGAATAGGGAGATGCTGTGTACTTGTGTGAGACAGCGTTATCGGCACCTGACAGACTTTGAAAGGGGCCTCATTGTGGATCTCCATTTGGCCAGCTGGTCAAATCATGCAATATCCAGATTTGTGGGGCATTTGGATGTGACAGCGACCCATTGTTGGGCTGAATGGGAACATGAGGACAGGCATACCCATTGTCAAATTTCTGGTCGACCACATTTAACCACCACAAGGGAGGATTTCCGTATTTTGTACCAAGCACTTCGTAACCCCTTCACATCTGCACCTGCCATCCGAGAACAAGTAATGGACTCCCTGCAACATTCAGTGTCATCCTGCACCGTTGGTCGAAAACTTGCAGCAGCCGGACTAGGGAATTACCGTCCTGTGCATAGGCTGCTGTTAACAGCACAAAACAAAAGGTTGCGTTTGAAGAGGTGCCATGATTGAGAAGCATGGAATGTTGATGAATGGCATCATATTGTGTTTAGCATTGTGTTCTGTACTACCACAGATGACCATTGTCTGCGAGAGGTCCCATTCTTGCAATGTTTTGGAGAGGCACAGCAGTGTTACTCCAGGTGTCATGGTGTGGGGAGCCATTGGGTATGACTTCAGGTCATGGCTGGTAGTGATTTAGGGAACTCTGATGGCACAACAGTATGTCACGAACATCCTGTGTCCTCATGTGTTACCTCTCATGTGACGGTATCATAGTGCCATTTTTTAACAGGATAATGCTCATCCACACAATGTATCTGTCTCTATGAACTGTCTTAATGATATTGAGTTACTCCCGTGGCCAGCAAGATCCACAGATCCGTCCCTGATAGAATGTGTGTGGAACCACCTCAGATGTCAACTCTGTTGCAGTGCCGGTATCCATGATATCAAGGACCACTTACAACAGTTGCAGGCCAGCTTACCTCAGGAGAGGATATAACGGCTGTATGGCACCCTTTCCAACTGAATCAGTGCATATATCCAGGCCAGAGGGTGTGCAGCGTCATACTGATAAGTGGGCTCTTACTGTCAAATTCTTTGTAAATATGACTAGACTTCATAATCGCTGAAATAGCATCACATACCATCTCAGCACATGAAGTATCATTTCGTTTCCTCCTCTCTTTCTGGGTGCTTCAATTTTTTTTCTCAGTTGGCGTAATAATAATAATAATAATAATAATAATAATAATAATAATCTACTATGGTGTCATAGCAGGCGGAGAGGTGATGATCCGATGTGGCACATCCCAGGTGGTGGATAGGGAGTCTTCACCGGCTTGCCGGCAAACTTGAGAGAAATTAAATAGCTCTCGCAGACCAAACACACAACATCAAGAAATCCACTATTGTCTGTTCTGGTATCCAGTGACTAGTGGTCTGCGTCGGTTCACCTAGTTGGTGCGGCAGTGAAATATGGCTTTATTTCAACAATCAAGTCCTGTAATTACCGTGATCTTTATTAAAGATCACCACAACCAACTTCAACTTGAAATAATCATGATGGAACAAAAGGAAAGAAATCCACTACCCCAGACCCCAGTCAACACACTGGACTTTCCTGGTTATCAGATTCTGGGGGACCAGGAACATCATGTGAAGAAGAGTCGGAGCTTCTCAAAATCTCTTCACAAACACTACATTGGCACTCTCAGTGCAAACACTCTCTTCAAACTTGGAAAACTAAAAAACAACTCACAGACATGCTAGAAAAATTTTACATCAAAATTCTTGCCATTCAAGAGACGCACTTCATAGATGAAAACCATTTTGACACAGAAAATTACAGGACTCACAAAGGTAAACCTGCTGTCAGAAGAGGTACACCGTTATTGTTTGGTACAGAATTTGCAGTACACAAATCAGTCGTGGATAACATCATAGACTTCAATTCTATACCAGAACGTATCTTCACACTCTCCTTCGAATCAGGTAATAAAGCATACAAAATTATCAATGCACATGCACCTACAAATGACCATAACAGAAAGAAGCCACAAGAAATTGAAGACTTCTGGGAAGACATGGAAGAAGTAACCAACAACGTACCAGAAAGATGTGTGAAAATTTTAATAGGAGACTTCAATGCACAATTAGGTAAGGAGAGAAAATACAGACAAATAACAGGCCCGTACGTGGCACATATTTGCACAAACAAAAATGGGGAACACCTCATAAATTATTGTAAAAATTTTAATTTCAAAATTATGTCAACGCCATTTCAAAAGGCAAGACGAAAACTTACAACATGGAAAACACCCAACACAGTGTGGGGCGAATTCCAGATTGATCATGTGGCCATTTCCAAGAAAAATACGTGGGAAATTTTAAATGTCAGAATGCATAAAGGATTCTTTGTGTCCGATCATTATTTACTGCTAGTTAAGACAGCGCAAAACAAAATAGTCAAACCTGATCCGGAATACTTGAAGACAAACAGGGATAAATTTGTTGAAGAAATTCATAGGCATTCAACAGATACTTGGACAGATCTTGCGAAGACAGTTCAGAACAACCTCCTATAAAACAGAAACATAGGTGGTGGAAAGTAATTTGTGATCAAGCCATTGAGAGAAGAAAACAAGCATGGTAGAATTTCAACAATAGCAGAACATCAGAAACATGGAAGGAATTTCACTTAGTTCAGAAACAATCATCGAAGGAAATCAGAAGAGGAAAATGTGCATACAACAATAACAGGCTAAAAGAAATTGAGGAAGATTTCAAGAGAAATAACACAAGAAATTTTTACAGAACTTTCAAAGAAAATATTATGGGCTATCAACCTCATAGTCTCTGCTTCCGAAGAACAGATGGATCCCTGGAAACAAACACGAAAGAAAACTGTAAAATTCTCAAACATTACTCCGATAAACTTCTGAATTGCAAGAAACCCACAGAAAAACTAACATGCAGGTCCACAAATAGGGGAATACCAGGCAGGCTTCAGAAAAGGGAGATCATGCATCGAACAGATCTGGAACTTGAAAACGCTTTTGAACTTTTGAACGTCAAACAAGAAACACTGTAGTTACCTTTGTGGACTTTAAAAAGGCATACATCTCCAAAGACAGACAGACAGACAGACAGACAGACAGACAGACAGACAGACAGACAGACAGACAGACAGACAGTTTTGACGTTCTGGAGGAATATGGCATTGACAGAAAAACCAGAAGACTTACACAACAGATGCTTACGGACACCACCTCCAAGATCAAGTTCATGGGAGAAATTTCGGAACCCTTCCGGATACACACAGGTGTCAGACAAGGAGACAGGCTCTCACCAATCTTGTTCAACATGGTGTTAGACAAAATTATCAAGCAGTGGCAGGAACAAGTTAAAGGAAGCTGGGAAGGACACATGAAACAAAAACAATCATAAAATGTCCGGCATTTGCAGATGGCATAGCTATACTCAGCAATAATACACAGGAGGCAAAGGAAGCACTGGAACACTTGCATGAAATAGCTGCCAAAACAGGTCTACAGATATTTTATGAGAAGACCCAATACATGGAACAACAGAACAACAATCTGCATACCATGCATACTGTATTTGGATCCGTAAAAAGAGTCGAAACATGTAATTATTTAGGGGAATACATCCTTTTGATTTGCTGGAGTGTGATAATCTACATCTAGGAGAGAGGAGGAGCTTTTAATAATGTGTGGTTTCACAAAACTTGCCATCACATTCTTCAATAGTTCCTCTAAAACTGACCTCAAAAAGTGGATGTGCGGCATAATTGACCGAAGAGCTATGTTTGGATTCTCAAAAATATCCATAAAACTTGAGAGAAAAAGGCAAAGAGATTGATGTAAATTTGATGCAAGGAACATGAACAGCCGTTCTTCACGTAACAATCAGTAGTTTGTTTTTTTTTTTTTGTTTTTTTTTTTTAAATAGTGAATGATGACTGGGTTTTCCTTTTAACTGAGGAGTGTGGTGAAATGTTATGACAATCCTTCACCTTTTCAGAAAAATAAGACACAGCTGCACTTAAACTGTGCTTACCGGGCGAGTTGGCCGTGCGCGTAGAGGCGTGCGGCTGTGAGCTTGCATCCGGGAGATAGTAGGTTCGAATCCCACTATCGGCAGCCCTGAAGATGGTTTTCCGTGGTTTCCCATTTTCACACCAGGCAAATGCTGGGGCTGTACCTTAATTAAGACCACGGCCGATTCCTTCCAACTCCTAGGCCTTTCCTATCCCATCGTCGTCATAAGACCTATCTGTCAGTAAATATGTTGGAAGATAGTCCGCCTAGTCAATACTATTCATTTATTTACCTTTCACCTTAACATCTAGTACATGTTTCGAGAATATTATGCATTCTCTTCCTCAGCTAGTGGATTAAAATTCAGTATACAATAAGACCTGACTAAAATACGGGGGCCTCCATTAAAATTCAAAACAATGAGTATGACAATGTGACACTTAAAAATTTTGGATAGTACAAACATAGAATTAAAATCCCATTTTGTCAAGTACAAATTAAAAACACAATATAGTCTAATTAATGTCTAATTAAATACAACGTCTTGTGATGATATGAATTCACAGTGTCCTTGAAGTTGCCTTGCGTAGTTCAAAAATGTTGAGTTAAGGATGAATGAAATTGCATTAAAACTTGAAATCCTGCCGATATCCACCGTTAATGGGTGTTAAAATGATGTCTATTTAAATTAAAATATTGGACACAGCGTCGTATAATGATGTGAAATTACATACATAATTTGGATGACACATCCAATTTTGGTGTAGCTGACTTAGCCCTCTTCAGAAACTCGGAACTACATTTTTGCTCAAAGCACTTGCCTTGCTGAACTGATTTCAAGGTTAAAAGTTTCTCCAAAGTTTGTTCAGACAGCAAGGATCTGAACTGTGTTTTTATTTTTGTGACTGCTAAAAAATTTGAAGTCTGAGGAAAAGTGCATATTCTTTAAGTCTGTTAGAAAGTGTTTCTCTTCATCATGTGACTACATGTTACACAAATTTCCGTACAAAGATGAATTAATGCAGAAGTTGCAAATATTTCTGCTATAAGAAAGGTATCATTTTCTACATACAAATTACATACATAATTTCACATCATTATACGACACTGTGTCCAATATTTTAATTTAAATAGACATCATTTTAACACCCATTAACGGTGGATATCGGCAGGACTTCAAGTTTTAATGCAGTTTCATTCATCCTTAACTCAACATTTTTGAACTACGCAAGGCAACTTCAAGGACACTGTGAATTCATATCATCACAAGACGTTGTATTTAATTAGACATTAATTAGACTATATTGTTTTTAATTTGTACTTGACAAAATGGGATTTTAATTCTATGTTTGTACTATCCAAAATTTTTAAGTGTCACATTGTCATACTCATTGTTTTGAATTTTAATGGGGGCCCCCATATTTTAGTCAGGTCTTATTGTATACTGAATTTTAATCCACTAGCTGAGGAAGAGAATGCATAATATTCTCGAAACATGTACTAGATGTTAAGGTGAACGGTAAATAAATGAATAGTATTGACTAGGCGGACTATCTTCCAACATATTTACTGACAGATAGGTCTTATGACGACGATGGGATAGGAAAGGCCTAGGAGTTGGAAGGAATCGGCCGTGGCCTTAATTAAGGTACAGCCCCAGCATTTGCCTGGTGTGAAAATGGGAAACCACGGAAAACCATCTTCAGGGCTGCCGATAGTGGGATTCGAACCTACTATCTCCCGGATGCAAGCTCACAGCCGCACGCCTCTACGCGCACGGCCAACTCGCCCGGTAAGCACAGTTTAAGTGCAGCTGTGTCTTATTTGTCTGAAAAGGTGAAGGATTGTCATAACATTTCACCACACTCCTCAGTTAAAAGGAAAACCCAGTCATCATTCACTATTTAAAAAAAAAAAAAAAAAAAAAAAAACTACTGATTGTTACGTGAAGAACGACTGTTCATGTTCCTTGCATCAAATTTACATCAATCTCTTTGCCTTTTTCTCTCAAGTTTTATGGATATTTTTGAGAATCCAAACATAGCTCTTCGGTCAATTATGCCGCACATCCACTTTTTGAGGTCAGTTTTAGAGGAACTATTGAAGAATGTGATGGCAAGTTTTGTGAAACCACACATTATTAAAAGCTCCTCCTCTCTCCTAGATGTAGATTATCACACTCCAGCAAATCAAAAGGATGTATTCCCCTAAATAATTACATGTTTCGACTCTTTTTACGGATCCAAATACAGTATGCATGGTATGCAGATTGTTGTTCTGTTGTTCCATGTATTGGGTCTTCTCATAAAATATCTGTAGACCTGTTTTGGCAGCTATTTCATGCAAGTGTTCCAGTGCTTCCTTTGCCTCCTGTGTATTATTGCTGAGTATAGCTATGCCATCTGCAAATGCCGGACATTTTATGATTGTTTTTGTTTCATGTGTCCTTCCCAGCTTCCTTTAACTTGTTCCTGCCACTGCTTGATAATTTTGTCTAACACCATGTTGAACAAGATTGGTGAGAGCCCGTCTCCTTGTCTGACACCTGTGCGTATCCGGAAGGGTTCCGAAATTTCTCCCATGAACTTGATCTTGGAGGTGGTGTCCGTAAGCATCTGTTGTGTAAGTCTTCTGGTTTTTCTGTCAATGCCATATTCCTCCAGAACGTCAAAACTGTCTGTCTGTCTGTCTGTCTATCTGTCTGTCTGTCTGTCTGTCTTTGGAGATGTATGCCTTTTTAAAGTCCACAAAGGTAACTACAGTGTTTCTTGTTTGACGTTCAAAAGTTCAAAAGCGTTTTCAAGTTCCAGATCTGTTCGATGCATGATCTCCCTTTTCTGAAGCCTGCCTGGTATTCCCCTATTTGTGGACCTGCATGTTAGTTTTTCTGTGGGTTTCTTGCAATTCAGAAGTTTATCGGAGTAATGTTTGAGAATTTTACAGTTTTCTTTCGTGTTTGTTTCCAGGGATCCATCTGTTCTTCGGAAGCAGAGACTATGAGGTTGATAGCCCATAATATTTTCTTTGAAAGTTCTGTAAAAATTTCTTGTGTTATTTCTCTTGAAATCTTCCTCAATTTCTTTTAGCCTGTTATTGTTGTATGCACATTTTCCTCTTCTGATTTCCTTTGATGATTGTTTCTGAACTAAGTGAAATTCCTTCCATGTTTCTGATGTTCTGCTATTGTTGAAATTCTACCATGCTTGTTTTCTTCTCTCAATGGCTTGATCACAAATTACTTTCCACCACCTATGTTTCTGTTTTCTAGGAGGTTGTTCTGAACTGTCTTCGCAAGATCTGTCCAAGTATCTGTTGAATGCCTATGAATTTCTTCAACAAATTTATCCCTGTTTGTCTTCAAGTATTCCAGATCAGGTTTGACTATTTTGTTTTGCGCTGTCTTAACTTGCAGTAAATAATGATCGGACACAAAGAATCCTTTACGCATTCTGACATTTAAAATTTCCCACGTATTTTTCTTGGAAATGGCCACATGATCAATCTGGAATTCGCTCCACACTGTGTTGGGTGTTTTCCATGTTGTAAGTTTTCGTCTTGCCTTTTGAAATGGCGTTGACATAATTTTGAAGTTAAAATTTTTACAATAATTTATGAGGTGTTCCCCATTTTTGTTTGTGCAAATATGTGCCACGTACGGGCCTGTTATTTGTCTGTATTTTCTCTCCTTACCTAATTGTGCATTGAAGTCTCCTATTAAAATTTTCATACATCTTTCTGGTACGTTGTTGGTTACTTCTTCCATGTCTTCCCAGAAGTCTTCAATTTCTTGTGGCTTCTTTCTGTTATGGTCATTTGTAGGTGCATGTGCATTGATAATTTTGTATGCTTTATTACCTGATTCGAAGGAGAGTGTGAAGATACGTTCTGGTATAGAATTGAAGTCTATGATGTTATCCACGACTGATTTGTGTACTGCAAATTCTGTACCAAACAATAACGGTGTACCTCTTCTGACAGTAGGTTTACCTTTGTGAGTCCTGTAATTTTCTGTGTCAAAATGGTTTTCATCTATGAAGTGCATCTCTTGAATGGCAAGAATTTTGATGTAAAATTTTTCTAGCATGTCTGTGAGTTGTTTTTTAGTTTTCCAAGTTTGAAGAGAGTGTTTGCACTGAGAGTGCCAATGTAGTGTTTGTGAAGAGATTTTGAGAAGCTCCGACTCTTCTTCACATGATGTTCCTGGTCCCCCAGAATCTGATAACCAGGAAAGTCCAGTGTATTGACTGGGGTCTGGGGTAGTGGATTTCTTTCCTTTTGTTCCATCATGATTATTTCAAGTTGAAGTTGGTTGTGGTGATCTTTAATAAAGATCACTGTAATTACAGGACTTGATTGTTGAAATAAAGCCATATTTACTGTTACTAAGTCAATACAGATCCAATCCCGACCATCATGGTCAAGATTATTAATAATAAGACCTATCTGTGTCGGTGCGACGTAAAGCCCCTAGCAAAAGAAAAAAAAACTGTGCTTAGGAATTTTGTAAGAGTTCCCATTGAGAATCCTTACTCACAATTTTGCTCCTGATAAAGTAACCAAAGGGTCCCACTGCAGCAAAATCCTATCTAAACACCTTCTTAGTGATAACCATCGAGTAGGCACATGCTTCAGAATTTTTCTGATCACTGTGTTGTGTAAAGTCTGAAATTCTCTGAACTTTTCTTTCCTCTTTGCACTCCTTTCCAGATAATAAAATATATCAATTATACTTTCATCTACATTTACGGGCAAGCACGCCAAACTCTTCTCTGCAGCAAGATTAATTAGGTTACAAGAGCAGCCTACGATGAATTTCTCTATAAAGGAGCTGTTGTAGCCATTAAATTTAGCTATACTGCAAATGGTGTTTAATTCGTTTTTAAGTTCTTTTTTTAGACAGCAGGATGCTAAAAGCACGGTGTACCATACTATGGTATGCTGCACAATTATGAGCATGTGAGTATATGGAATTTTGATGGATTGTGTTAGCTGTTTTGTTGGTTTTCTAAAAATCTTATAGTTCAAGGAATCACGTTGTCTGATGATCGTTACATCTAAATAATTGAGTTTTTTATCGTTCTTTGATTCTAGAATAAACTTGATATGTGGGTCAATGTGATTTAGTTTGGATAGAGTGGTGATGGCATCAGTTGCACTTTCGTTCATGACCACAAATGTGTCATCCAAATATGTTGTCCAAAAAATAATATTACCAAATATTACTGAAGATGTTGTTATTATTAATTTTGGTGTGTTCTAATGATCCAGATAGATTTCAGTTAGGATGGCTGATGATTACATTCCTATTTTCTCGCTTCAAACATGCTGCCACACCATTCTTTAATCCTACCATTAATGGAGCATTATCAGCACCAAGAGCTAGGCAGTTTTAGTGAACTCTTTGAAGTCTGAGGAAAAGTGCATATTCTTTAAGTCTGTTAGAAAGTGTTTCTCTTCTTCATGTGACTACATGTTACACAAATTTCCGTACAAAGATGAATTAATGCAGAAGTTGCAAATATTTCTGCTATAAGAAAGGTATCATTTTCTAGCCTTAGATTTTTTCATTAACAAGTTTTCGAACATTCTGACTAGTGAAACGGAACATTTAGATAAAGAAACTGATATTCTGCACTCCCAGTTTTGTAACTTTCAGCTCGAAGAAACAGACCTGGCATAAGGAAGAACTGATGTTCAATGGGCATTGGTAGGTCAGATGAAATCAGCTGATGGTGTATTTAAATATGACAGATTCTCTGAGGTGATGCTTGCTATTTTACTAATTCCATATAGCAATGCAGAATGTGAAAGGATTTTTAGCAGTCACAAAAACAAAAACACAGTTCAGATCCTTGCTGTCTGAACAAACTTTGGAGAAACTTTTAACCTTGAAATCAGTTCAGCAAGGCAAGTGCTTTGAGCAAAAATGTAGTTCCGAGTTTCTGAAGAGGGCTAAGTCAGCTACAAGTGTATTGAACAACAATTAGTTGTAATGTGATCAGCATGTTGAAGGATGAGAAGTCACCTGTTCCTACAGTTCAGGTATGTCCAGTATTTAGTATTCACATGTGTAAATGATGAAAAATACATATATGTAGGCCAAATAGAATTGTTAATGTATTGAATTATAATGAATTGGTACATGTTCTGCCGCCAGTGATGTGTCGTAATATGTTGTGATTCGCTGCCAAATTTCTCCTGATTTTTTTACTTTTGAAAATTGGCATGTCTGTAAACATAAACACCAACCTTCAACCCCCCTAACAAAAGAAGAAACTCACATTAATTTTTTATCTACTTTTACATTTAATAATAAGCAAGTGCACCAAATCACAAACATATTTAAAAAGCAAGACGTCAAAACAGCCTTCCAAGGTTGTAACAGAAACAGATATTTTACACAGTACCAATTCTATTAATCGTAACAATAAGTTCACCAAGTTAGGTGTTTGTAGACTCAATTGTAATAATTGTAACACATCTTATGTCAGTCAAACAGGTAGGACCCTCCATACAAGATACTTAGAGCATGTTAATATAACAGATTTTCGGCCACGGGACAGCACATGGGTGGTACCAACCACAAGTTCACTAATATCAACCAAGACATGGAAATTCTTGAAGTTATACGAAAAGGCCCCGCTGCTCAATATTACGAAAAATTGTTTCATCCATCTGGAACAGTTTTTCAATCCTAACTTCAATCTAAACTAAATTTCAGAGAAATCAAATGTTTTATTTGACCTTTTAATTCCTATCTTTAGTAATCATATCTCAGATAGAAAGAATTTTTATTTGGCTGAAGATGGCCACTAAGTGGCTGAAGCTAGTCCCAAGCCTTATGTAATATAACTTACTTGATATATTGTATTGAAAAGGTGGACCCTCTTGTCAATTTATTCTTATCTTTCAGGTCAGGCATGGGGTAGGCATCGCTAATGGTCTTCTTGTTCAACTTGCGAAAGTCCACACACAGTCGATACACCCCAGTCTTTTTTTTCGGTAGGACGATAGGTAAAGCCCAACGGGATGTAGAGGGTTCGATGAGACCTTACACTTCCATCTCATGAATCTTCTGAATGACGAAGTTGCGCTTATCCGGATTGATTGGATATGGGCGTTGCTTGATAGGTGAGGAAGTGCTGCATTCAATGGTGTGCGTTACAATGGTAGTCCGTCCTATTTTATCGGTGATTACTTCCGGAAGGTCCCTTAAGGTGCGTCTCAGCTCCTCTTCTTCGCTTGGTTGAAGATGCGTTAAGTAGATATTTCCCAGGTCAACGTCGACTTCCACATCATTGTGAGCCAGGAGATTACCATCATGCCAGGCGACCTTCAGACGTCTGTCTTTTCCAAAAAGATTTCATGAGCTGCATAGTCTAGGATCACCGTGTATTCTACCAGAAAGAAACTAATGCCAGCGATCCTATAGCTAACCCATTTTGCTGATAAAGGTTGTTGTCAAATATGAAATAACTGTTATTCAAAACCATTTTTAGAATAGAGATGAAATCTTCAATTTCTATTGGGCTCAGACCATTGTATTTATTTAAATTGTTGTGAATAATGGCATAAATTTTTGAAATCGGGATTATCGGCAATGTTAGCTCCAGTAGCATCCCCTTCTAAATTTGGCACAGAGAGTAGACAACTCTGAATTTCATTGAGTTCAGGCCTAAAAAATGTTACAACAATGGGGTATATTTTAAAATTGGTTTTATTGCTACAATCAGTAGCAACAGAAAATGCATTCACCTGCAAATGTAATACAATTTTCGCCCTTTCTTCCATGCACATTTCTGTAATCATAGCCGCTGTTTTCATTCTAGCACACCCCTATCGTTTAGCGACTTCTTAATCAGGAAACATTTTGCTAAACAAAGGTCCCGCATTATTGGCACAATATACAGGCAGGTTATGTTCTACGATAAATGATGTAAATAACACCTCGGCATTCGTCACTGGATTTACATCTTGGTTTTTACATGAAAAATTCAGTTTCTGGTTTCTTTCTAGACACTGGACGTTTTTTTTCGTTTGCATATGCTTGACTATATCACACTGCCCGCCATGCACAACTGAAAAATCACACCTACATATAGTACAGAATGTGAACGTTGGTCCCTTCTTGGATTCACTCAAACATGGAAACTCTTAAGTAAAAGTACTTTTAAACACTATAACATATTTCTTTTTTCGACACTTTGGCGAAAACAAATATTAAGACACAACAAGAGCACTTCTGCAGATCCAGGTACGGGTAGATGACTGTGGCGTGCTACTTCTGAGGTTAGGTTACTCGCTTGACTCGCTTCCAAAGAGAATGACTGCATTAACCAAAGAAGAGAACATGACTAGCTACCGTGCCCCATACTGCCATTTGGTATCATTATTACAACTAGAACTACTATCAACCAGCCATACTCTGCCATGTATCATTAGAACGAGGAAATCCGCTGGAGTTTAAAATAATACGAAATTACTGATACTGCTCTGAAAATCAGGAGATTGCCGGCGATCGGGAGATCGGGAGGAACGATGAAAAATTGGGAGTCTCCCCTTAAATTGGATGACTTAGCACTTCGACGGAATTTCACAGGTGTTTTCGTATTACCCCCAACACAGGCTGACTATATTCTTGAAATTATCGGTCATTTACTGAAACATGCAACAAAAAGAAATCAATCCTTTTCCGAAAAAGAACAAATTCTTATATGCTCACATTGGTTAGGATATGGTGCCCAGCTGTACAGTGTAACAGCAATGCATGGGACGTCAAAATCAATTATTTGCAGAACTGTTACCGAAGTCTTAGATGTTATAGTAAATGCAATATCTCGTAACACAGTATATTGGCCTGATAATACACATAATATAGCAATGGAATTTCTAATTAAGAAAAAAAAAAAAGCTGAGCTGCGTGGCTCAGATGGTTGGGGCGCTGGCCTTCTGACCCCAACTCGGCAGATTCGATCCTAGCTCAGTCCGGTGGTACTTGAAGGTGCTCAAATACGCCAGCCTCGCATCAGTAGATTTACTGGCACGTAAAAGAACTTCTGCTGGACTAAATCTCGGCACCTCAGCGTCTCCGAAAATCAAAAAAGTAGTTAGCGGGACGTAAAGCCGATAACATTATTATTATTATTTCTAATGAAGGGTGAATTTCCTTCTCTGTGTGAACGTGTTGACAGTACTCTCGTTAATATTGATGCTTGTCATCATTTGGGAGGTTATTTTTAAAGTTACCAAAAATGATATCCTGTTTCACCATGCTAACTTCTGGCACAGCCAGCTTCTTGTAACCATCTTTCTTTCCCATGATCAAAACTTAAAAAACGATCAGTACCACAATTATACTGTCTAGTTTGCCATGAAAAGTGAAGCATTAAAATCATGGAGTATTATACAGTTTGGCCATGGAATAAACTTGATCGGATCACTCATTCTCAAAGACTTTTCACTTTGCAAAGAATTTGAAAATTCAAACGTAGATCATGGTAGAACAGAAAGACTTTGCTCTTTGCAAGAATTGAAAAGTGAAAAGTGCAAAACTGAAAAGTTGCAAAGTTCTTAAGTGGAACAGGCCCCAGGTAAATAATAAATTATATACTACAATTATGTGTTCTTATATTAAATGAAATCATATTAATATACATACATCAGATGTTTCATGACATAACCTCACAAATAATAGATCATGATTTATACCAAATAAAGTCCGGACATAACTACGTAAATAATGATGATGATGGTGATGATGATAATACTCGTCAAGCTCGATATTTCCATTATTTACCCATGGGTTGGAGAATATTGTTTCCAAGTTATACTAGTGCATTACACTTGCATCAAGTGAAACCTCTCGGTTGACTTGCATCCACCTGTGCAGACACTTCAGAATAGGGAGTAGCCGTACACATCTGCTAGACAGTGTAGTCAACTGCTGGATGGCTATCTGTTCTCTCCTGTAGTGCCTCTCCTTTATATACCAGGATCAGTGATGACGTAAGTGCAGCTGACTGCTCACTGGTCGAATCAGCTTGCGCGTACTGGAACTTTCTTCATAGTGCGCCAGTTTCAAAACAGTCACTACAAAAATATATAAAATTAAATTAATATTATTATTTCCAATTATATATCATAGTTCTGCACAGTACTGTCTAAACTCTTCCTGCCAAATAACCATTCAAACATTTCTGTTATTTACAACCATGTTTTCCTCTTAGGAAAGTGGTGAAAAATTGGAGTTGTTACTCAAAATAAGATCACTGTTGAGAACATTAACACAATTTATTACAATTTTTACATTTTGGTACAATAAAGTGCCATCCTAAAGTATGACAGTGGTAAATGGCTGTGTCTTTTGTACATCTGTTCAGTTTCATTCCCTTTTTGCTTTATGTCATTTATTGAGACTGTCTATGACCTCAAAAGCTCAACAATAGAAATGGCAGTTTAATAAGGTGAGAAGACAATAAAATTTCAGAAAATTCATGAAGTCTCCAAAGTACATAATTCGAACAAAGTGTCACATTGCAAGTTTTGCAGAATGTCAAAGATTTTTAAGAACTGTCTAAGTGCATTGGTCCATTTCTATCAAAATGTACATCAAACAGCTTCTGTACTTGACTTCAAAGGCATTATGCTTGGACGACTGATTGCTTGCCTAGTTGTTGAAGATTTTAAGTAAGATACAGCAATACACCTTGAAAATTCCAGCAGTTTCATTGAGTTTCGGTCATAAACTTGTTTATGTAACAGCCAGGCATTAACAAAATTCCAAAATTCTGATAAAAACTGGCCAGTACCACTTCTTGCCTGTGATTTTTATTAGATATTTTAATGCCAACCAGTCCTGTCAATCTACTCCTTCCATTGATTGGCTGTACTTCTTTACCTTTTTTGTTTTTGTATCTGGCCTTTTCTTTTTTTAATCCTTGAGTTAGCTGCTAGCTCTACGTAAAGGTTCAGCTGAGTCTTGATTGATAGCCACAGTTACAATGTTTGTAACAATATTGTTTGTATGTTAGAACAAAAGTCATTCAAAACCCTTCCTATTTTTCTATCTTTTGCAATTTCTTGGGGGGTATTTATTCAGATGATTTTCCCTTAAGGTCCCAGTAGCTTGGAACTTCATTCCCGGTAACTCCTGTAACAACTCAAAGCAAGTAAAAAAGTTACCAAACCAACAGTTCATGACTCGGTAGATCATCAAGTAGGCTGATATTACCATCAGTAACCCTTTCTTCAACAGAAGAGCCAAAGAATCTTTTCTCTGAGTTGTGTACCACCACTTTATTGAAGGTATTGCAGATAAGGGGGTTTTATGGCTGCAATTACATTGGGTAATGTGGGCCAATACAGCAGTACACCATGCCAGCTGTTCTCAGTTTTTAAGCCAGAAATTGTCAATGATTGCCAGTTCACCCTTGTGATCATTGCAACAGTTTATAGCCAGATTCTATGGAATAAAGGTGCTACACACTTGAGGTGAAGTTGTAAAGGCTGTAGCTTTGGTGGACAATAGGAGAAGCTTACATAACAGGTGCTCTGGGGCATCGTATGGGAGCATTCAATGTTTGGTTAAACATTTTTGGAGTTCATTATCTATGATAGAAGGCACAGGTAAGGACTCAGCATATGTACGTGATAGACAACAAATTTTTGGTCCTCCAGATTTTGTGGGACTGTCACTTTGCAGAGGTTCAGGCCAAAAATTGCCTTGCAAATGGCTGAAATGTTCACTTAAAGTGAGAGAACAGTAAAACAAAGAATGGAGGAGATCGATATGAAGTCAAGACATCCTTCATTAGGACTGAAGCTCTCACAAGTGACAAGGTAGCACAACTGAATTTTGCCACTGCAGTTGGTTAATCTTATATTTCGGTATAGACTCCAATATCATATTATTTCCTTTCGAGGTTATTATATGAATTTTCCAAGGCAAGGACTACAGAAGAGTGGAGCAAGGTTCTTCCTCAGATGAAATCAGATTTAGCCTCAGGTCACCAGATGGCCTTGAAAGAGTCTGGAAGAGACAGGGTTAGAGGTATTCACCAGCTTTCCTTCTTTCTTTCTTTCTTTCTTTCTTTCTTTCTTTATTTATTTATTTATTTATTTATTTATTCATTCATTCATTCATTCATTCATTCATTCCTGAATAGAGCCGTTTGAAGCAGGTTCCATAATGGTATGGGGAAGCATGCGCCCGTACTGAACTAGGGCTCATTGATGGTGGGGCGCTTAAGCCCAGAGATACATCAGTGAGGATCTCAGTGAACATGTAGTCATTTTTGCTCCATTCTTCAACAGCAGCACATTTGTGCATGACAGTGCATGCCTGCATGCTACTGGATGTGTCATGCAGTACTTTCATGATGTCGGAATACGAACTCTGGTCTGGCCAGCATGTACCTAGACTTAAATCCTATTGAACACTAATTGGACGTGCTTGGTCAGAGACGACAGAGTCATGACACTGGGACCCTACAAGAAGTGAGGAAAAGTTTGGGTGAAGAATGGAACCTCATTCTTCAGGGGCCCATTCTTCAGGAGGATTTGTTTGCACTTGTGGACTCAAGGCCAGAATGTCTGCAGGCATATATTTGAGCAAAGGATGGAAACACACCCTTTTAGTGTTTTTCATGCTTGTAGAATTATTTAATAGCCTTGTAGAGTGTAGTTTTTGTTATGTGCATTTTCATAATTGTTTTACATTTTAAATACTATCATTTAGTAAATTAAGAATTAAAAATGCTAGTCAATAAAATAACAATTTTGTAATCAAAACGCAAGTGATCCATTTTTTCATGCCAGTTGTGTATAAATAAATCACATACCAAATAAATTAAAAGGAAAAAACATTAATAATAATAATGATTATAATATGAGCTCAGCTACTGTGTAGAAGCATTTTAATATTAAGAACTCTGCGTTAATTGAATATAATATCATTGGGATGTGATTCTAACTTGCCAGTCCTTTTCTGTTCACACACCAATTTAAACCCATTAAAACGCCATTAATGGCAGAATTAATATTCTCACAGATGTTGAAGAATTAAAGCTTACACAAATTTTAACAAAGTTTGCAGTATTTTGCATGCATGCTGTTGAAGTAAAGGTGATTACTTATCAGTACCAAAATATTAATGGTAATCATACGGCCTCAGCTGCGGTGTGCATTTTAATTTGACACCATCTGGCTGCCTGTTCGTCAGTTTCGATGTTTTGCTTTACTCTAGGCCTACTGGATGGCAGAGTAAACCGTATCTCTGTTGGGCATCTATGGCTGTGTTTTAATGAATTTTGTTGGGTAAACACCATATGTGTCACCAGAGTTCTTTTACATGCTGACATCGTACAACATAAAGTGTTGAATGAACTTGTTGCTGCGTTTGAAAAATCAAACTACCTCTGCTGGGTTTGAACCCACAATCTTGGGATCCGCAGGCTGACCCTTTTACCGGTGATCCACAGAGGCAGCTAGTACCAAGATGATACTTATCTTATTAAAATGAAATACTCCATTCTGAAAATAAAAACTGTTACCAAACTTCTGAAGCATGTAGACACATTACGGAGATTATCCAGGGTCTGTATCAGCTGATTCTTGACACTTTTTGGTGCCAGTGGTTAAATGCTAGGAATGGAGCTCCATGAGGTATACACCACCTGACGTCTTAACTCAAACTGCTTGAGGCTAGGCCTGCTTCCAGTGCGCATAGTGGAAGATGCACGGGAGAGGAAAGTTCCAATGACCATGCACCAGTTCATAATACATAATTGAAAGTTTGGAATCAAAGCTGGCTACAATTAATGATGCAAACACCAAAGTATATTATTAATGCCATTACTACAATCATTACTAGTGTCATCTTTCATGTTAAATAAATCCTTTAACGGGAAAATTTTAAACTGATAAACTGACATTGACTTCCAACTTCTTTTTTTTTTTTTTTTTTTTTTTTTTTTTTTAATAGTTTGTAATAGATTATTGATTTCATTTTCACCTGACAGATATGGTGCTGAGTGATCCTGGTGGGTAATAATCATCATTTTTCATGGCCTGTGTGTCCTTGACGCTCACTGGCATGTCACCTTTGACTGGTTCACATGTCCTAAGCTCAGTCCCACCACATTGAATTCGGTATTCATACCGGTGTGCAGCTTTGTGGTGGGATGGGTGTCCTGGCTAGGTCGAGTCCCTCTTCGGTTGTCATTGGTCGAGGTTTTGCTAGTACACCGTCTCCTTGTAGAGGTCCCTACACCTTTGTCGTCACCATCACCTCACTGTAGGTGGTGTATCATTGTTCAGTGCAGTTCCAGCAGATGTTCCCGCAGTAGCTCCTGCATCTTGGCAGTGGTGTACATCACTCTGCTGTTACTAGATGAGCCTCTGGTGCGTCCTTGCTTTTGACAAGTCGTATTGTCAGTGATAGTGTTGTGGTTCCCCTCCACTCCCACCATCCTTAGGGCTGTTGGCAGGCTCCCCCTGAGGTCACGTTCCCCGCCAAGCATAAAATTTTGATTGGCCTCGGTGTCTTGGAGCTTACTGATTAAGGTGTTGACCGTCCCGTGCCAATGTGATCCTGGGGTAGCCCGTCAAAATCATGTGGGTTGGTTATTATTATTATTATTATTGTTACCGTGTTTTTGTGGTAGTTATGCATGAAAGAAGGTGCTGGGTGGTGAATAGGTCTCAAGCTACTAAAGTGAAATTAATTTTAAAATTTAACAAGGTTATATTTTCTTTTCAAAATTAGGTAACAACAAATAGAACAGGTACTTAGTAGCCGAAACACGATTGAAAAAAAATACATTTACATAGGTATCCCATTTGGGGCTTCAAAAGTCAGAAACATAATTCTTGAGCAATGAGCCCAACCTTACAATGAACACCATACAACAAAGGGGCCGAAAACCCCCAAACATGCCAGAAACATTTGCTTCCAATTACACCCAAAAGCCTCCTTGAGGCAGAAACACAATTTTCAAGAAAGGGCAACTTCCCCCTAAAATACAAGCCTATCATAGGCTACTCCGAACTCCACCTTTAAGCTGTCCTCAAAGGACATATACACAGGGGTAAAATACCCAACCTACTGAGGTCTGTTAAATGACAAGAAGGTTAATACATGACCTCTAAAATACAATTTGAGAGGAGGCGAACTTGCACTCCTAATACACTTTGCTTAAGACCTACTTGGCACTAGGCCGTTAATACAAGGGCTAATCCCATACTACAGAGGTGACTTAATAGCAATTTACATTACATTACGAAAGAATTGGTTGAGAAAAATAAGTTCACCTCAAGACGATGTGAGTGGGAGCTCGAGAGGGTTAAGCACTCTCTATCCCGATATGTCGTTTGAAAATAGAATAGATACCAGTTGTTTTTACATTTTAAAGGAAAGTTACATGGTGGAAGGCCTAGAACCCGCCCCGAGAGTTAAACTGCTGATCTAGCAACGAAAGAAGTTATTAATTGGCCATTACCTTGTGTTGAACGGCTGGAGAAGAAAGAGGCGCTTCCCGCCCCCTGCTGAGTACCTTACGCACTGAAAGATGGAACAGAAGTGGCGCAGAGACCCAAAAATCAGCAGTTTATATCCTCTCGTGGAAGGTTCTAGGCGTTAGGGGAATGAAAACACCCGCCCACAATTATTTTATTGGCTAGGTTACAGAAACATATCCAAGTTGGGGGGAAATACATCGGATTGGTCGGAAATTACTAAAAGAAATTCGGGATTGGATAAATCTAAAACAAGGGGAAAAAGAGGGGTATACAGCCAACTTAAACAATAACAGAAAGAAATTTAACAAGAAACAAACATTTGAAATAAAAATTTCTCCAACAAAATAGTTCTTTGACTCCGCACTAGGGTGCACTATTGTTGATCTTCAGTAGTGTCCTCTAGGAGAGAAAGTTTACACTTCTTACTTCAGGCGAAACAAAAACACATCAAAAATGACACAGTTCAAAAACTCAAAATTTTCCACGTGGTGACATCTTCTGAGAAGGTAAAGAATTAACAGCGTAGATAAAGTTCAGCCATCCTCCAGCAGAGGAGTTTCAACAGGCGCACATTTTAAATTAGCGGCGTGGAGGTGTACCGCCCGGTACAGACCTCCCCCCACCAAAAGTTCCTCCAGGGGTGACACATGAAATTGTTTGAAACAAGGTCCAAGTTATGCTGTGGATATGAAGATTGATTGCGGAAGCATTTATAAGATTTCTTAATTTGGTTTGATTCAGTTTCAACATTTGTTGTTGCAGGTGAAGTACAGTCTTTATGTTTGTAGAAGTTGAGTTCTGAAGATAAACTTTTAATACTTAAAAGTGATGAAAAATTTTGCATAGTCCACCAAATATTGCAGTTAAATTCCCAAGTGTAGTCATTACTTATAGTAACCGTTCATGTAGTTGATGGTGATGAAGTGGGATGGCCAGACCAGCCGTTGCGGCTTGCCTCCAAAGGAGGCCGCTCGGACCCCTCAAGTACCCTGAGATACCGCTCGCCCGCACTATGAGGGGAGCAGAGGTGTTGAAGCACGCCGCGCCCGCGGTGAACATATACAGGCTGCGGGCAAGTAGCAGGTCGTGCGCCGCACATCAGCCTTGGCCGGGAGGAGAGCTCCGGCTCGCCGTGCACACGTCGTCCTCGCTGGGGCCGAGGGGGCCCGTCCTCGGACCCAGTTGCTGCACGGCGCCGCGCGGCTGCGGGGGCACTGAAACATTAAAGCTAGGCGGCAGAATATTGTTGGACCATCATCATTTTTTTGAGGGCACAGGCTTGGTGAGGAGGTTGAGGGGTCAGCGGCGTGCAGATATCCATGGCATTTACTCAAATCAAGCCACAGTGTGTATTGAAGCAGGAGACGGGAGCGTGGTAATGGCCGAGGCAAGGACAGAATGGCAGTTTAACGGATCGGGGAAGGTTTTACACGAGGCTTACATATAAGACCAAAATATTATAGAAGGGGCAGAAAGCCTTAAAAGTTGAACTCAAAAAAAAAATATAACCTTCATATTCCTTTCAAATTATATGAAGCAAGTTGACACAAAATTTACACTGGTTTCACCTGTGACAGGTGAACCCTAAATATCCTCTCGGTGGCTGGATTGCTTACTAACAACGTAACTGGCGTAAGAAAATCGAGAATGATACAAGGCCCATGAAATCTGGGGGCAAGCTTGCCCGCGGGAACAAAATTCTTGACCATCACCTGGTCACCTACCTTCAAAGTGGTGGGTCTCCGTCCACGATCATACTTTTCTCTAACCTTTTCATGAGATACCTTAAGATTGGCTTTAGCCTTCTTCCAAAGATCTTTAATATTATCCGGATCTATTGTCTCGGGTAGAATGTCACTCAGAGACCAAAGGTTAGAGAGCGGCGTGTTGGGAATAAACTTGAACATCAAGGAAGCTGGAGTGAACTTATGAGATTCATGAACCGCCGAATTCAAAGCAAAAGCTAACCAATGCAGGGACGTGTCCCACCTGGAATGATCTTCATGATGATAGGCAATAAGTGCGGACCTGAGATTACGATTAACCCGTTCAGCCAGAGATGGTTGAGGGTAATAAGCAGAAGTAGTTACATGAGAGATGGATAAGTCAAAACAGAATTTACGAAATAAGTTAGATGTAAAAGCCTTAGCATTATCAGATACAATATATTGGCACGGACCAAAAGAAGCAAAAATAGAATTTAAGCAAGTAATGGTAGACTGAGCGGTAGCCAGCTTAGTCGGAAATAACCAAGAAAATCTGGTAAAACCATCTACACACACAAGGATGAACTTGTTGGCATTACCCTTTGACTGGGGGAATGGTCCTACGTAATCAATATACAGGCGTTCCATGGGGCGCGACGCTTGCTGAGAAGACAAGAGGCCTACCTTGGTGGACATGGTTGGTTTACTAATCAAACAGGATTTACAAGCCTTTACTAGTTCACGGATTTCACCATCCATACCTTTCCAGATGAACATTTCACGAATCTTTTCACGAGTTTTAAAGATTCCAAGATGCCCCCCTAATGGGGTCTCATGATAGTACTTGAAGATCATAGGCACAAGAACAGCTGGAACGACAACCTTCATCATCTTGTCATGCCTCGAAGGGCAACATAAAACACCATTCCTCAGAACATAAGGGACAACATGTTCCCCAGAAGAAAGGGTTTCCATTATCGGAGCCAGCGTCGGATCTTCACGTTGGTATTTCTCGATATCCCTAAAGAGCATGGGGGCATCAGTTAAAATGGCATTAACATCAAATAGTGTGGACTCGGGAGGTGATGAACGGTCGACCGGTTCATGGTTCTCAACGTCGTTTGAAAACATACGGCTGAGTCCATCAGCAACAACATTTTCAGTACCTCTGATATGCCTGACATGGAATTGGAAGGCAGAAATACGGATGGCCCAACGGGCTATACGACCAGTACGACGCGGCCTACCTAAGACCCAGCTTAAGGCTTGATTATCTGTCTCCAGGTCGAATTTAACATGTTCCAGATAGAGACGGAACTTCTCTAAGGCGAATAAGACTGCCAAACCTTCGAGCTCATAGATGGAATACTTGGCTTCTTGAGCCGACAAAGTCCTAGATGCATAGGCGATGGGTCGCCTCCCTAGTTCAGTCTCTTGAAGAAGGACTGCAGCTACTGCTGACGACGATGCGTCGGTTTGGACAATGAATTTCTTCGAGAAATCAGGCATAGCAAGTACAGGGGCATTACAAAGAGCTAATTTAAGGTCTTCAAAAGCGGCTTGTTGAGAAGGTCCCCACTCGAATTTGATGCCTTTCCTACGAAGAAGGTTTAAGGGCGCCGCTCTATTAGCGAAGTTAGGAATAAACTTCCTGAAGAAATTCACCATACCAATGAACCTGGCGATACCTTTAATGTCCTTGGGATGTTTAAAATCACGAATGGCCTGTGTTCTAGAATGATCGACTGCTACACCATCAGGTGACACAATATGCCCTAGGAAAGACATAGAGGGCTTAGCAAAGGCAACCTTGGACAACTTAACCGTTAACCCAGCCTTACGAAGGCGGTCGAGAACTTCTCGCAGATGATCTAGATGTTCTTCAAAAGTCTCTGAAAATACGACGACATCATCCAAGTAGTGATATAAGTACTCAAATTTGATGTCGGAGAAGACCCTATCTAGTAGCCTAGTGAGTACAGCTGCTCCGGTGGGGAGCCCGAAAGGCACGCGGTTGTATTCGTATAAATTCCAGTCCGTGGCAAACGCTGTAAGGTGTTTAGACTCTTCGGCAAGGGGAATTTGATTATAGGCCTGATTCAAGTCCAAGATGGTGAAGAACTTGGCCTTACGAAACCATGAAAAACAAGAATGAAGGTCAGGAAGGGGCACAGATTGCAACACCACCTTCCGATTGAGAGCCCTGTAATCAATGACAGGCCTGAAGCCTCCTTGGGGTTTCGGGACCAAAAAAATAGGCGAAGAATACGCTGACTTAGAGGGCCTAATAATACCGTCCTTCAACATCTGATCGATGATTTCTTTCAGAGCCTTCATTTTAGGTGGAGATAGCCTATAAGGTGGAAAACGGACAGGAATCGAATCCGTGACCTCAATTTTGTATTCAATAAGGTCAGTAACACCAAGAGTATCAGAGAACACCTCGGGAAATGACTGACACAGTTTGCGAATACTATCAGCCTGCTCCTCGGTTAGATGTCTAAGGTCTAACAACATCTCATCCTGGGTAGGCGAAATAGACGAACATGACACAGAATTACATTTTAATAGTGGGATTTTACAATTAGAAGCAAATTTGAATGTGCACGACCTAGACTGGAGATCGAGCACAAGACCAGTGTGAGAAATAAAGTCAGCTCCCAATATAATGGGGCAAGACAATTGCTTGGCCACAAACAATTTAACTTTCCATGTAAACTTAAAAATACGAATTTTGACCAGTAAGGAACCTAGAATTTCTAATGGAGATGAATTAGCCGATACGTATTGAACAGGAGAAGAGACATAGTCAGGAAGTTTACAAACCGTTTTCAATTTAGAATACCATTCAGCCGAAATAATCGAACAAACACTTCCTGAATCTAAGAGAGCTGTTATAGGCTCGTTATTTAACTCAATCTTAAGAAAAGGAACAGGTGCGGGGGTATCCGCCGCAATCCTAAGACATTCTTTAGGGCATTCAAAAGATGAATTTGAAGGCTGATCGTTCTCTGCATTTACAACCTGTTTACCAGGGGCTGAGTCTCGGGAAGATGGATTAGTCGACTCAGCCGAAGCCACTAGTCACTTTTTATTATTGGCATAGGTAGAATTTGCACCAGAAGTTGAGCAGGAGGGGGTGCTATTCGAGTTTGGGCAATTCTTGGCGATATGTGAGAAGGCCCCACATTTAAAACAGCCTTGTGATGACCCGGTTCCATTCCTTGTCCCACTTGGCTTGATCAGAGGACACTTGTTGCGCAGATGGTCAGGCGACCCGCAAGCATAACATTTACGGGGTGTGACTGGTCGGCGAGGTGGAGGCCGAGTATTACTAAACGAAGGAGGGGGTTCTTTTGCCACACGCAAGGAATCGGCGTACCTAACTCCTTCCGCTGAGACGGCCAACGCTTCAAGTTCAGAGAAAGTTTGCGGGCACGCCGCGAAACACAAGTATGACCTATAAGATGGTGAAATGCCTTCTACAATAGCCTGTACAATCTGATCTTCAGGAAAATGAAGGGCAAACACCCTAGTGTAAAACTTAATGTCCTGTATGAAATCAGCCAAGTTTTCATCCAAGCGCTGTACACGATAATAGTACTTCTGAATAAGGGAGGACCTGGCCCTAGCCGGGATGAAATTAGCTAGCAAATGGGCATGGAAATCCTCAATAGATGATTGCTCGGCAATGGCTCTTACGATTTTATCTGAGAGGATACCAATAGCATACGGATAAATAATTTGCAAAATTTGACATGGAGAAAGAGAAAACACAAGGGCATGATCCTGAAATTCAACTAGAAATCTTAAAAATGAAATTACATCACTGGTGGTATTAACAGAAAACTTAGAAATACCTCTGAGCAACATTGCCAATGGATGAGGCAAGCTGCTAAACCCAGGTGACATAGTAGGTAAAGGTTTCAATGGCAAGGAAGTTAATTCAGAACGGATGTTACTCAATGATGCACGACGTTCAGATTCGTTGTCCAATGGGGCAGGGATAGTTTGAGCAGCAACGGTTATCCTATTAACTTCTCCCTTGGGAGGCGCTTCCTCACTACCTGCATTCACTATGGTGGGTTGATCAGATTTGGGAGGAACTTCCCCAGTCAACAATAGAGTGACCTTACTAGATAATTCGGAAATATTTTCCAGGAGCGTACTAGCTTCCTTTCTCTGAACGTCATTCAGTTTTAGAGACAACAGATCGTTAACCCTATTCGAAAAATGATATAGCCTGCCTTGCACACGCTTAATTTGATTAGGAGACGGATCATTTTCATCAAAAAAACTAACTACAGAAGCTAGCCCAGTAATATTCTCGACGATCGTGGAAAGAGAGTCATCAATTTCTTTCTCTCCCAAATTGGGGATGGAAATGGGCAAATCTAGGGACTCTCTAAGCTTGTTAGTGTCTACTGCAACCGTGCCTCCAGATTGCACATTTCTGATAGTTAATTCGTAGATCAACTCCTCTTTGCGCAAATAATTAAGATGGAGAACATCGCGAGGGCCGGGCATGGTGACAGAACAATTTTGAAAAACTCAAAAAATTCCAGCAACTGGGAAAATAGTTAGAGTTCGGAACAAACAATATTTAGCCGTCAAAAGGGGCTAAATTGAGACCCATTCAACCACGCTCTGCTACCACTTGTTACCGTGTTTTTGTGGTAGTTATGCATGAAAGAAGGTGCTGGGTGGTGAATAGGTCTCAAGCTACTAAAGTGAAATTAATTTTAAAATTTAACAAGGTTATATTTTCTTTTCAAAATTAGGTAACAACAAATAGAACAGGTACTTAGTAGCCGAAACACGATTGAAAAAAATACATTTACATAGGTATCCCATTTGGGGCTTCAAAAGTCAGAAACATAATTCTTGAGCAATGAGCCCAACCTTACAATGAACACCATACAACAAAGGGGCCGAAAACCCCCAAACATGCCAGAAACATTTGCTTCCAATTACACGCAAAAGCCTCCTTGAGGCAGAAACACAATTTTCAAGAAAGGGCAACTTCCCCCTAAAATACAAGCCTATCATAGGCCACTCCGAACTCCACCTTTAAGCTGTCCTCAAAGGACATATACACAGGGGTAAAATACCCAACCTACTGAGGTCTGTTAAATGACAAGAAGGTTAATACATGACCTCTAAAATACAATTTGAGAGGAGGCGAACTTGCACTCCTAATACACTTTGCTTAAGACCTACTTGGCACTAGGCCGTTAATACAAGGGCTAATCCCATACTACAGAGGTGACTTAATAGCAATTTACATTACATTACGAAAGAATTGGTTGAGAAAAATAAGTTCACCTCAAGACGATGTGAGTGGGAGCTCGAGAGGGTTAAGCACTCTCTATCCCGATATGTCGTTTGAAAATAGAATAGATACCAGTTGTTTTTACATTTTAAAGGAAAGTTACATGGTGGAAGGCCTAATACCCGCCCCGAGAGTTAAACTGCTGATCTAGCAACGAAAGAAGTTATTAATTGGCCATTACCTTGTGTTGAACGGCTGGAGAAGAAAGAGGCGCTTCCCGCCCCCTGCTGAGTACCTTACGCACTGAAAGATGGAACAGAAGTGGCGCAGAGACCCAAAAATCAGCAGTTTATATCCTCTCGTGGAAGGTTCTAGGCGTTAGGGGAATGAAAACACCCGCCCACAATTATTTTATTGGCTAGGTTACAGAAACATATCCAAGTTGGGGGGAAATACATCGGATTGGTCGGAAATTACTAAAAGAAATTCGGGATTGGATAAATCTAAAACAAGGGGAAAAAGAGGGGTATACAGCCAACTTAAACAATAACAGAAAGAAATTTAACAAGAAACAAACATTTGAAATAAAAATTTCTCCAACAAAATAGTTCTTTGACTCCGCACTTGGGTGCACTATTGTTGATCTTCAGTAGTGTCCTCTAGGAGAGAAAGTTTACACTTCTTACTTCAGGCGAAACAAAAACACATCAAAAATGACACAGTTCAAAAACTCAAAATTTTCCACGTGGTGACATCTTCTGAGAAGGTAAAGAATTAACAGCGTAGATAAAGTTCAGCCATCCTCCAGCAGAGGAGTTTCAACAGGCGCACATTTTAAATTAGCGGCGTGGAGGTGTACCGCCCGGTACAGACCTCCCCCCCCAAAAGTTCCTCCAGGGGTGACACATGAAATTGTTTGAAACAAGGTCCAAGTTATGCTGTGGATATGAAGATTGATTGCGGAAGCATTTATAAGATTTCTTAATTTGGTTTGATTCAGTTTCAACATTTGTTGTTGCAGGTGAAGTACAGTCTTTATGTTTGTAGAAGTTGAGTTCTGAAGATAAACTTTTAATACTTAAAAGTGATGAAAATTTTTGCATAGTCCACCAAATATTGCAGTTAAATTCCCAAGTGTAGTCATTACTTATAGTAACCGTTCATGTAGTTGATGGTGATGAAGTGGGATGGCCAGACCGGCCGTTGCGGCTTGCGTCCAAAGGAGGCCGCTCGGACCCCTCAAGTACCCTGAGATACCGCTCGCCCGCACTATGAGGGGAGCAGAGGTGTTGAAGCACGCCGCGCCCGCGGTGAACATATACAGGCTGCGGGCAAGTAGCAGGTCGTGCGCCGCACATCAGCCTTGGCCGGGAGGAGAGCTCCGGCTCGCCGTGCACACGTCGTCCTCGCTGGGGCCGAGGGGGCCCGTCCTCGGACCCAGTTGCTGCACGGCGCCGCGCGGCTGCGGGGGCACTGAAACATTAAAGCTAGGCGGCAGAATATTGTTGGACCATCATCATTTTTTTGAGGGCACAGGCTTGGTGAGGAGGTTGAGGGGTCAGCGGCGTGCAGATATCCATGGCATTTACACAAATCAAGCCACAGTGTGTATTGAAGCAGGAGACGGGAGCGTGGTAATGGCCGAGGCAAGGACAGAATGGCAGTTTAACGGATCGGGGAAGGTTTTACACGAGGCTTACATATAAGACCAAAATATTATAGAAGGGGCAGAAAGCCTTAAAAGTTGAACTCAAAAAAAAATATAACCTTCATATTCCTTTCAAATTATATGAAGCAAGTTGACACAAAATTTACACTGGTCTTGTGCTCGATCTCCAGTCTAGGTCCTGCACATTCAAATTTGCTTCTAATTGTAAAATCCCACTATTAAAGTGTAATTCTGTGTCATGTTCGTCTATTTCGCCTACCCAGGATGAGATGTTGTTAGACCTTAGACATCTAACCGAGGAGCAGGCTGATAGTATTCGCAAACTGTGTCAGTCATTTCCCGAGGTGTTCTCTGATACTCTTGGTGTTACTGACCTTATTGAATACAAAATTGAGGTCACGGATTCGATTCCTGTCCGTTTTCCACCTTATAGGCTATCTCCACCTAAAATGAAGGCTCTGAAAGAAATCATCGATCAGATGTTGAAGGACGGTATTATTAGGCCCTCTAAGTCAGCGTATTCTTCGCCTATTTTTTTGGTCCCGAAACCCCAAGGAGGCTTCAGGCCTGTCATTGATTATAGGGCTCTCAATCGGAAGGTGGTGTTGCAATCTGTGCCCCTTCCTGACCTTCATTCTTGTTTTTCATGGTTTCGTAAGGCCAAGTTCTTCACCATCTTGGACTTGAATCAGGCCTATAATCAAATTCCCCTTGCCGAAGAGTCTAAACACCTTACAGCGTTTGCCACGGACTGGAATTTATACGAATACAACCGCGTGCCTTTCGGGCTCCCCACCGGAGCAGCTGTACTCACTAGGCTACTAGATAGGGTCTTCTCCGACATCAAATTTGAGTACTTATATCACTACTTGGACGATGTCGTCGTATTTTCAGAGACTTTTGAAGAACATCTAGATCATCTGCGAGAAGTTCTCGACCGCCTTCGTAAGGCTGGGTTAACGGTTAAGTTGTCCAAGGTTGCCTTTGCTAAGCCCTCTATGTCTTTCCTAGGGCATATTGTGTCACCTGATGGTGTAGCAGTCGATCATTCTAGAACACAGGCCATTCGTGATTTTAAACCTCCCAAGGACATTAAAGGTATCGCCAGGTTCATTGGTATGGTGAATTTCTTCAGGAAGTTTATTCCTAACTTCGCTAATAGAGCGGCGCCCTTAAACCTTCTTCGTAGGAAAGGCATCAAATTCGAGTGGGGACCTTCTCAATAAGCCGCTTTTGAAGACCTTAAATTAGCTCTTTGTAATGCCCCTGTACTTGCTATGCCTGATTTCTCGAAGAAATTCATTGTCCAAACCGACGCATCGTCGTCAGCAGTAGCTGCAGTCCTTCTTCAAGAGACTGAACTAGGGAGGCGACCCATCGCCTATGCATCTAGGACTTTGTCGGCTCAAGAAGCCAAGTATTCCATCTATGAGCTCGAAGGTTTGGCAGTCTTATTCGCCTTAGAGAAGTTCCGTCTCTATCTGGAACATGTTAAATTCGACCTGGAGACAGATAATCAAGCCTTAAGCTGGGTCTTAGGTAGGCCGCGTCGTACTGGTCGTATAGCCCGTTGGGCCATCCGTATTTCTGCCTTCCAATTCCATGTCAGGCATATCAGAGGTACTGAAAATGTTGTTGCTGATGGACTCAGCCGTATGTTTTCAAACGACGTTGAGAACCATGAACCGGTCGACCGTTCATCACCTCCCGAGTCCACACTATTTGATGTTAATGCCATTTTAACTGATGCCCCCATGCTCTTTAGGGATATCGAGAAATACCAACGTGAAGATCCGACGCTGGCTCCGATAATGGAAACCCTTTCTTCTGGGGAACATGTTGTCCCTTATGTTCTGAGGAATGGTGTTTTATGTTGCCCTTCGAGGCATGACAAGATGATGAAGGTTGTCGTTCCAGCTGTTCTTGTGCCTATGATCTTCAAGTACTATCATGAGACCCCATTAGGGGGGCATCTTGGAATCTTTAAAACTCGTGAAAAGATTCGTGAAATGTTCATCTGGAAAGGTATGGACGGTGAAATCCGTGAACTAGTAAAGGCTTGTAAATCCTGTTTGATTAGTAAACCAACCATGTCCACCAAGGTAGGCCTCTTGTCTTCTCAGCAAGCGTCGCGCCCCATGGAACGCCTGTATATTGATTACGTAGGACCATTCCCCCAGTCAAAGGGTAATGCTAACAAGTTCATCCTTGTGTGTGTAGATGGTTTTACCAGATTTTCTTGGTTATTTCCGACTAAGCTGGCTACCGCTCAGTCTACCATTACTTGCTTAAATTCTATTTTTGCTTCTTTTGGTCCGTGCCAATATATTGTATCTGATAATGCTAAGGCTTTTACATCTAACTTATTTCGTAAATTCTGTTTTGACTTATCCATCTCTCATGTAACTACTTCTGCTTATTACCCTCAACCATCTCTGGCTGAACGGGTTAATCGTAATCTCAGGTCCGCACTTATTGCCTATCATCATGAAGATCATTCCAGGTGGGACACGTCCCTGCATTGGTTAGCTTTTGCTTTGAATTCGGCGGTTCATGAATCTCATAAGTTCACTCCAGCTTCCTTGATGTTCAAGTTTATTCCCAACACGCCGCTCTCTAACCTTTGGTCTCTGAGTGACATTCTACCCGAGACAATAGATCCGGATAATATTAAAGATCTTTGGAAGAAGGCTAAAGCCAATCTTAAGGTATCTCATGAAAAGGTTAGAGAAAAGTATGATCGTGGACGGAGACCCACCACTTTGAAGGTAGGTGACCAGGTGATGGTCGAGAATTTTGTTCCCGCGGGCAAGCTTGCCCCCAGATTTCATGGGCCTTGTATCATTCTCGATTTTCTTACGCCAGTTACGTTGTTAGTAAGCAATCCAGCCACCGAGAGGATATTTAGGGTTCACCTGTCACAGGTGAAACCAGTGTAAATTTTGTGTCAACTTGCTTCATATAATTTGAAAGGAATATGAAGGTTATATTTTTTTTGAGTTCAACTTTTAAGGCTTTCTGCCCCTTCTATAATATTTTGGTCTTATATGTAAGCGTCGTGTAAAACCTTCCCCGATCCGTTAAACTGCCATTCTGTCCTTGCCTCGGCCATTACCACGCTCCCGTCTCCTGCTCCACCTCCACGCCGCTAATTTAAAATGTGCGCCTGTTGAAACTCCTCTGCTGGAGGATGGCTGAACTTTATCTACGCTGTTAATTCTTTACCTTCTCAGAAGATGTCACCACGTGGAAAATTTTGAGTTTTTGAACTGTGTCATTTTTGATGTGTTTTTGTTTCGCCTGAAGTAAGAAGTGTAAACTTTCTCTCCTAGAGGACACTACTGAAGATCAACAATAGTGCACCCAAGTGCGGAGTCAAAGAACTATTTTGTTGGAGAAATTTTTATTTCAAATGTTTGTTTCTTGTTAAATTTCTTTCTGTTATTGTTTAAGTTGGCTGTATACCCCTCTTTTTCCCCTTGTTTTAGATTTATCCAATCCCGAATTTCTTTTAGTAATTTCCGACCAATCCGATGTATTTCCCCACAACTTGGATATGTTTCTGTAACCTAGCCAATAAAATAATTGTGGGCGGGTGTTTTCATTCCCCTAACGCCTAGAACCTTCCACGAGAGGATATAAACTGCTGATTTTTGGGTCTCTGCGCCACTTCTGTTCCATCTTTCAGTGCGTAAGGTACTCAGCAGGGGGCGGGAAGCGCCTCTTTCTTCTCCAGCCGTTCAACACAAGGTAATGGCCAATTAATAACTTCTTTCGTTGCTAGATCAGCAGTTTAACTCTCGGGGTGGGTATTAGGCCTTCCACCATGTAACTTTCCTTTAAAATGTAAAAACAACTGGTATCTATTCTATTTTCAAACGACATATCGGGATAGAGAGTGCTTAACCCTCTCGAGCTCCCACTCACATCGTCTTGAGGTGAACTTATTTTTCTCAACCAATTCTTTCGTAATGTAATGTAAATTGCTATTAAGTCACCTCTGTAGTATGGGATTAGCCCTTGTATTAACGGCCTAGTGCCAAGTAGGTCTTAAGCAAAGTGTATTAGGAGTGCAAGTTCGCCTCCTCTCAAATTGTATTTTAGAGGTCATGTATTAACCTTCTTGTCATTTAACAGACCTCAGTAGGTTGGGTATTTTACCCCTGTGTATATGTCCTTTGAGGACAGCTTAAAGGTGGAGTTCGGAGTGGCCTATGATAGGCTTGTATTTTAGGGGGAAGTTGCCCTTTCTTGAAAATGGTGTTTCTGCCTCAAGGAGGCTTTTGGGTGTAATTGGAAGCAAATGTTTCTGGCATGTCTGGGGGTTTTCGGCCCCTTTGTTGTATGGTGTTCATTGTAAGGTTGGGCTCATTGCTCAAGAATTATGTTTCTGACTTTTGAAGCCCCAAATGGGATACCTATGTAAATGTATTTTTTTCAATCGTGTTTCGGCTACTAAGTACCTGTTCTATTTGTTGTTACCTAATTTTGAAAAGAAAATATAACCTTGTTAAATTTTAAAATTAATTTCACTTTAGTAGCTTGAGACCTATTCACCACCCAGCACCTTCTTTCATGCATAACTACCACAAAAACACGGTAACAAGTGGTAGCAGAGCGTGGTTGAATGGGTCTCAATTTAGCCCCTTTTGACGGCTAAATATTGTTTGTTCCGAACTCTAACTATTTTCCCAGTTGCTGGAATTTTTTGAGTTTTTCAAAATTGTTCTGTCACCATGCCCGGCCCTCGCGATGTTCTCCATCTTAATTATTTGCGCAAAGAGGAGTTGATCTATGAATTAACTATCAGAAATGTGCAATCTGGAGGCACGGTTGCAGTAGACACTAACAAGCTTAGAGAGTCCCTAGATTTGCCCATTTCCATCCCCAATTTGGGAGAGAAAGAAATTGATGACTCTCTTTCCACGATCGTCGAGAATATTACTGGGCTAGCTTCTGTAGTTAGTTTTCTTGATGAAAATGATCCGTCTCCTAATCAAATTAAGCGTGTGCAAGGCAGGCTATATCATTTTTCGAATAGGGTTAACGATCTGTTGTCTCTAAAACTGAATGACGTTCAGAGAAAGGAAGCTAGTACGCTCCTGGAAAATATTTCCGAATTATCTAGTAAGGTCACTCTATTGTTGACTGGGGAAGTTCCTCCCAAATCTGATCAACCCACCATAGTGAATGCAGGTAGTGAGGAAGCGCCTCCCAAGGGAGAAGTTAATAGGATAACCGTTGCTGCTCAAACTATCCCTGCCCCATTGGACAACGAATCTGAACGTCGTGCATCATTGAGTAACATCCGTTCTGAATTAACTTCCTTGCCATTGAAACCTTTACCTACTATGTCACCTGGGTTTAGCAGCTTGCCTCATCCATTGGCAATGTTGCTCAGAGGTATTTCTAAGTTTTCTGTTAATACCACCAGTGATGTAATTTCATTTTTAAGATTTCTAGTTGAATTTCAGGATCATGCCCTTGTGTTTTCTCTTTCTCCATGTCAAATTTTGCAAATTATTTATCCGTATGCTATTGGTATCCTCTCAGATAAAATCGTAAGAGCCATTGCCGAGCAATCATCTATTGAGGATTTCCATGCCCATTTGCTAGCTAATTTCATCCCGGCTAGGGCCAGGTCCTCCCTTATTCAGAAGTACTATTATCGTGTACAGCGCTTGGATGAAAACTTGGCTGATTTCATACAGGACATTAAGTTTTACACTAGGGTGTTTGCCCTTCATTTTCCTGAAGATCAGATTGTACAGGCTATTGTAGAAGGCATTTCACCATCTTATAGGTCATACTTGTGTTTCGCGGCGTGCCCGCAAACTTTCTCTGAACTTGAAGCGTTGGCCGTCTCAGCGGAAGGAGTTAGGTACGCCGATTCCTTGCGTGTGGCAAAAGAACCCCCTCCTTCGTTTAGTAATACTCGGCCTCCACCTCGCCGACCAGTCACACCCCGTAAATGTTATGCTTGCGGGTCGCCTGACCATCTGCGCAACAAGTGTCCTCTGATCAAGCCAAGTGGGACAAGGAATGGAACCGGGTCATCACAAGGCTGTTTTAAATGTGGGGCCTTCTCACATATCGCCAAGAATTGCCCAAACTCGAATAGCACCCCCTCCTGCTCAACTTCTGGTGCAAATTCTACCTATGCCAATAATAAAAAGTGACTAGTGGCTTCGGCTGAGTCGACTAATCCATCTTCCCGAGACTCAGCCCCTGGTAAACAGGTTGTAAATGCAGAGAACGATCAGCCTTCAAATTCATCTTTTGAATGCCCTAAAGAATGTCTTAGGATTGCGGCGGATACCCCCGCACCTGTTCCTTTTCTTAAGATTGAGTTAAATAACGAGCCTATAACAGCTCTCTTAGATTCAGGAAGTGTTTGTTCGATTATTTCGGCTGAATGGTATTCTAAATTGAAAACGGTTTGTAAACTTCCTGACTATGTCTCTTCTCCTGTTCAATACGTATCGGCTAATTCATCTCCATTAGAAATTCTAGGTTCCTTACTGGTCAAAATTCGTATTTTTAAGTTTACATGGAAAGTTAAATTGTTTGTGGCCAAGCAATTGTCTTGCCCCATTATATTGGGAGCTGACTTTATTTCTCACACTGGTCTTGTGCTCGATCTCCAGTCTAGGTCGTGCACATTCAAATTTGCTTCTAATTGTAAAATCCCACTATTAAAGTGTAATTCTGTGTCATGTTCGTCTATTTCGCCTACCCAGGATGAGATGTTGTTAGACCTTAGACATCTAACCGAGGAGCAGGCTGATAGTATTCGCAAACTGTGTCAGTCATTTTCCGAGGTGTTCTCTGATACTCTTGGTGTTACTGACCTTATTGAATACAAAATTGAGGTCACGGATTCGATTCCTGTCCGTTTTCCACCTTATAGGCTATCTCCACCTAAAATGAAGGCTCTGAAAGAAATCATCGATCAGATGTTGAAGGACGGTATTATTAGGCCCTCTAAGTCAGCGTATTCTTCGCCTATTTTTTTGGTCCCGAAACCCCAAGGAGGCTTCAGGCCTGTCATTGATTACAGGGCTCTCAATCGGAAGGTGGTGTTGCAATCTGTGCCCCTTCCTGACCTTCATTCTTGTTTTTCATGGTTTCGTAAGGCCAAGTTCTTCACCATCTTGGACTTGAATTAGGCCTATAATCAAATTCCCCTTGCCGAAGAGTCTAAACACCTTACAGCGTTTGCCACGGACTGGAATTTATACGAATACAACCGCGTGCCTTTCGGGCTCCCCACCGGAGCAGCTGTACTCACTAGGCTACTAGATAGGGTCTTCTCCGACATCAAATTTGAGTACTTATATCACTACTTGGATGATGTCGTCGTATTTTCAGAGACTTTTGAAGAACATCTAGATCATCTGCGAGAAGTTCTCGACCGCCTTCGTAAGGCTGGGTTAACGGTTAAGTTGTCCAAGGTTGCCTTTGCTAAGCCCTCTATGTCTTTCCTAGGGCATATTGTGTCACCTGATGGTGTAGCAGTCGATCATTCTAGAACACAGGCCATTCGTGATTTTAAACCTCCCAAGGACATTAAAGGTATCGCCAGGTTCATTGGTATGGTGAATTTCTTCAGGAAGTTTATTCCTAACTTCGCTAATAGAGCGGCGCCCTTAAACCTTCTTCGTAGGAAAGGCATCAAATTCGAGTGGGGACCTTCTCAATAAGCCGCTTTTGAAGACCTTAAATTAGCTCTTTGTAATGCCCCTGTACTTGCTATGCCTGATTTCTCGAAGAAATTCATTGTCCAAACCGACGCATCGTCGTCAGCAGTAGCTGCAGTCCTTCTTCAAGAGACTGAACTAGGGAGGCGACCCATCGCCTATGCATCTAGGACTTTGTCGGCTCAAGAAGCCAAGTATTCCATCTATGAGCTCGAAGGTTTGGCAGTCTTATTCGCCTTAGAGAAGTTCCGTCTCTATCTGGAACATGTTAAATTCGACCTGGAGACAGATAATCAAGCCTTAAGCTGGGTCTTAGGTAGGCCGCGTCGTACTGGTCGTATAGCCCGTTGGGCCATCCGTATTTCTGCCTTCCAATTCCATGTCAGGCATATCAGAGGTACTGAAAATGTTGTTGCTGATGGACTCAGCCGTATGTTTTCAAACGACGTTGAGAACCATGAACCGGTCGACCGTTCATCACCTCCCGAGTCCACACTATTTGATGTTAATGCCATTTTAACTGATGCCCCCATGCTCTTTAGGGATATCGAGAAATACCAACGTGAAGATCCGACGCTGGCTCCGATAATGGAAACCCTTTCTTCTGGGGAACATGTTGTCCCTTATGTTCTGAGGAATGGTGTTTTATGTTGCCCTTCGAGGCATGACAAGATGATGAAGGTTGTCGTTCCAGCTGTTCTTGTGCCTATGATCTTCAAGTACTATCATGAGACCCCATTAGGGGGGCATCTTGGAATCTTTAAAACTCGTGAAAAGATTCGTGAAATGTTCATCTGGAAAGGTATGGACGGTGAAATCCGTGAACTAGTAAAGGCTTGTAAATCCTGTTTGATTAGTAAACCAACCATGTCCACCAAGGTAGGCCTCTTGTCTTCTCAGCAAGCGTCGCGCCCCATGGAACGCCTGTATATTGATTACGTAGGACCATTCCCCCAGTCAAAGGGTAATGCTAACAAGTTCATCCTTGTGTGTGTAGATGGTTTTACCAGATTTTCTTGGTTATTTCCGACTAAGCTGGCTACCGCTCAGTCTACCATTACTTGCTTAAATTCTATTTTTGCTTCTTTTGGTCCGTGCCAATATATTGTATCTGATAATGCTAAGGCTTTTACATCTAACTTATTTCGTAAATTCTGTTTTGACTTATCCATCTCTCATGTAACTACTTCTGCTTATTACCCTCAACCATCTCTGGCTGAACGGGTTAATCGTAATCTCAGGTCCGCACTTATTGCCTATCATCATGAAGATCATTCCAGGTGGGACACGTCCCTGCATTGGTTAGCTTTTGCTTTGAATTCGGCGGTTCATGAATCTCATAAGTTCACTCCAGCTTCCTTGATGTTCAAGTTTATTCCCAACACGCCGCTCTCTAACCTTTGGTCTCTGAGTGACATTCTACCCGAGACAATAGATCCGGATAATATTAAAGATCTTTGGAAGAAGGCTAAAGCCAATCTTAAGGTATCTCATGAAAAGGTTAGAGAAAAGTATGATCGTGGACGGAGACCCACCACTTTGAAGGTAGGTGACCAGGTGATGGTCGAGAATTTTGTTCCCGCGGGCAAGCTTGCCCCCAGATTTCATGGGCCTTGTATCATTCTCGATTTTCTTACGCCAGTTACGTTGTTAGTAAGCAATCCAGCCACCGAGAGGATATTTAGGGTTCACCTGTCACAGGTGAAACCAGTGTAAATTTTGTGTCAACTTGCTTCATATAATTTGAAAGGAATATGAAGGTTATATTTTTTTTTTGAGTTCAACTTTTAAGGCTTTCTGCCCCTTCTATAATATTTTGGTCTTATATGTAAGCCTCGTGTAAAACCTTCCCCGATCCGTTAAACTGCCATTCTGTCCTTGCCTCGGCCATTACCACGCTCCCGTCTCCTGCTTCAATACACACTGTGGCTTGATTTGAGTAAATGCCATGGATATCTGCATGCCGCTGACCCCTCAACCTCCTCACCAAGCCTGTGCCCTCAAAAAAATGATGATGGTCCAACAATATTCTGCCGCCTAGCTTTAATGTTTCAGTGCCCCCGCAGCCGCGCGGCGCCGTGCAGCAACTGGGTCCGAGGACGGGCCCCCTCGGCCCCAGCGAGGACGACGTGTGCACGGCGAGCCGGAGCTCTCCTCCCGGCCAAGGCTGATGTGCGGCGCACGACCTGCTACTTGCCCGCAGCCTGTATATGTTCACCGCGGGCGCGGCGTGCTTCAACACCTCTGCTCCCCTCATAGTGCGGGCGAGCGGTATCTCAGGGTACTTGAGGGGTCCGAGCGGCCTCCTTTGGACGCAAGCCGCAACGGCCGGTCTGGCCATCCCACTTCATCACCATCAACTACATGAACGGTTACTATAAGTAATGACTACACTTGGGAATTTAACTGCAATATTTGGTGGACTATGCAAAATTTTTCATCACTTTTAAGTATTAAAAGTTTATCTTCAGAACTCAACTTCTACAAACATAAAGACTGTACTTCACCTGCAACAACAAATGTTGAAACTGAATCAAACCAAATTAAGAAATCTTATAAATGCTTCCGCAATCAATCTTCATATCCACAGCATAACTTGGACCTTGTTTCAAACAATTTCATGTGTCACCCCTGGAGGAACTTTTGGGGGCGGGAGGTCTGTACCGGGCGGTACACCTCCACGCCGCTAATTTAAAATGTGCGCCTGTTGAAACTCCTCTGCTGGAGGATGGCTGAACTTTATCTACGCTGTTAATTCTTTACCTTCTCAGAAGATGTCACCACGTGGAAAATTTTGAGTTTTTGAACTGTGTCATTTTTGATGTGTTTTTGTTTCGCCTGAAGTAAGAAGTGTAAACTTTCTCTCCTAGAGGACACTACTGAAGATCAACAATAGTGCACCCTAGTGCGGAGTCAAAGAACTATTTTGTTGGAGAAATTTTTATTTCAAATGTTTGTTTCTTGTTAAATTTCTTTCTGTTATTGTTTAAGTTGGCTGTATACCCCTCTTTTTCCCCTTGTTTTAGATTTATCCAATCCCGAATTTCTTTTAGTAATTTCCGACCAATCCGATGTATTTCCCCCCAACTTGGATATGTTTCTGTAACCTAGCCAATAAAATTGTACCGGGCGGTACACCTCCACGCCGCTAATTTAAAATGTGTGCCTGTTGAAACTCCTCTGCTGGAGGATGGCTGAACTTTATCTACGCTGTTAATTCTTTACCTTCTCAGAAGATGTCACCACGTGGAAAATTTTGAGTTTTTGAACTGTGTCATTTTTGATGTGTTTTTGTTTCACCTGAAGTAAGAAGTGTAAACTTTCTCTCCTAGAGGACACTACTGAAGATCAACAATAGTGCACCCTAGTGCGGAGTCAAAGAACTATTTTGTTGGAGAAATTTTTATTTCAAATATTTGTTTCTTGTTAAATTTCTTTCTGTTATTGTTTAAGTTGGCTGTATACCCCTCTTTTTCCCCTTGTTTTAGATTTATCCAATCCCGAATTTCTTTTAGTAATTTCCGACCAATCCGATGTACCAACTTGGATATGTTTCTGTAACCTAGCCAATAAAGTAATTGTGGGCGGGTGTTTTCATTCCCCTAACGCCTAGAACCTTCCATGAGAGGATATAAACTGCTGATTTTTGGGTCTCTGCGCCACTTCTGTTCCATCTTTCAGTGCGTAAGGTACTCAGCAGGGGGCGGGAAGCGCCTCTTTCTTCTCCAGCCGTTCAACACAAGGTAATGGCCAATTAATAACTTCTTTCGTTGCTACATCAGCAGTTTAACTCTCGGGGTGGGTTCTTGGCCTTCCACCATGTAACTTTCCTTTAAAATGTAAAAACAACTGGTATCTATTCTATTTTCAAACGACATATCGGGATAGAGAGTGCTTAACCCTCTCGAGCTCCCACTCACATCGTCTTGAGGTGAACTTATTTTTCTCAACCAATTCTTTCGTAATGTAATGTAAATTGCTATTAAGTCACCTCTGTAGTATGGGATTAGCCCTTGTATTAACGGCCTAGTGCCAAGTAGGTCTTAAGCAAAGTGTATTAGGAGTGCAAGTTCGCCTCCTCTCAAATTGTATTTTAGAGGTCATGTATTAACCTTCTTGTCATTTAACAGACCTCAGTAGGTTGGGTATTTTACCCCTGTGTATATGTCCTTTGAGGACAGCTTAAAGGTGGAGTTCGGAGTGGCCTATGATAGGCTTGTATTTTAGGGGGAAGTTGCCCTTTCTTGAAAATGGTGTTTCTGCCTCAAGGAGGCTTTTGGGTGTAATTGGAAGCAAATGTTTCTGGCATGTTTGGGGGTTTTCGGCCCCTTTGTTGTATGGTGTTCATTGTAAGGTTGGGCTCATTGCTCAAGAATTATGTTTCTGACTTTTGAAGCCCCAAATGGGATACCTATGTAAATGTATTTTTTTCAATCGTGTTTCGGCTACTAAGTACCTGTTCTATTTGTTGTTACCTAATTTTGAAAAGAAAATATAACCTTGTTAAATTTTAAAATTAATTTCACTTTAGTAGCTTGAGACCTATTCACCACCCAGCACCTTCTTTCATGCATAACTACCACAAAAACACGGTAACACCGCCCGGTACAATTATTATTATTATTATTATTATTATTATTATTATTATTATTATTATTATTATTATTATTATTATTATTTATTTTCCTTAAATTGTACATGTACAATTTAGGGGTGGTAGATGGAGAAAGGGCAAGCCCCACATACACGGAAGTGCCTCCATCTCCACATGTGTACATAAACTCTACTGAATATTTACATACAAACTTATGTAGACAATTTTAAATTTACATATTTACACTACAAACACTGTACCCTTAGAATAATAATTATCTTGATTTATCCTGAAAATATTAGAGTAAGAACACCCAGCCATTTATACTCTCACTCAGACCCCTGTATACACACTCATTCACAACCACTCACACACACGCACGCATACACATTCGCCCACATACACCTGTACTTGCACCCATCCTTCTTGCAATTCTAATTTATACAAGTTATATACATCACATATAGGTTTATATTTACATATACATTTTCTTTACTTCGCGGAGGAAGTGAGGAAGAGGAAGTAGCTTTACCTCAGATGGTATAAGGTTCCACGTACGAGCAGCCCTTGAGTAAAACCCATTTAAATATGAGGTTGTTCTAGCGAAGGGAGGGACAAGAGTAACTCCTTGGCCTCTTTTAACAGAGCGGTAATTGAGCTGCAGACGGTGGAAAGGGAAGAGGTGTGTGTTATCTGTCAGGGATTTCCTAAGGAAGGCTACATCTATTTGTGTACATAACGAGTTCACTGGTGGCAATGACCTGGCTGTGTTTAAGGGGATGTGTTTGTTAATTAAACGTTCTGCTCGTCACTGGATACCTTCTAGTTTCCTCATATTTTCCGTTGTAGTTGGATGCCAGGAAGGAAGGCCATATAATAGTATGGGCCGCACAAGGGAAATATAAGCCGTTCGTAGGGCTTTACTTCTTCCTCCCGAGAGACATCTACGGACGAAACCTAGCGCCCGGTATGCCTTACACCTCACTTCCTCCACGTGTTTATTCCATTACAGATTGTCCATAATGTGAATACCGAGCAGTCTGATGGAGTTAGAAGTCGGCAGTTGGATTCCACATAGAGTAGGTTGGTTCTGGAGTGGTTGTTTAGCTCTGCTTAGTCTTATATATTTACACTTCTTAATATTTATATACAATCTATTTACCTCACACCACAGAGCTATACTATCCAGATCCGATTGGAATTGTACAATATCATCACTGTTTTTCATGGCTCTGTAAATGACTGTGTCATCGGCATACTGCGCCATGGTCGAATTTACACAATCCGGTAAGTCGAGAGCATAAACCGTGTACAGGAGGGGCCCTATCACACTGCCCTGAATTACTCCAGAAGTAATTGTGGTTTGGTCTGATTTGGCTCCTCCGTACACAACACATTGCGTTCGACCCACCAAAAATGACCTCGACCATGACAGCAGTTTACCCTGAATGCCGTAGTTGCTAAGTTTTAACAGAAGTCTTTGATGTGACACCTGGTCAAAAGCTTTGCTCCAGTCCAGAGTCACACAGTCTATTTGTGAGACATCAGTCTGCTCCAAAGAGAACTGCCAGTCATCAATGACATTTGTTAGAAGTGTTGTGCAGGATTTTCCCGGAATGAAGCCGTGCTGGTTTGAGTTCAGCAGGTTTCTCTCCTTGAGAAAATCCAACATACATTTAGCAACTAGATGTTCCATACATTTACAGACCCCTGATGTTATAGAAACTGGGCGGTAATCATCTACGTTTTCCTTATCTCCATCTTTGAAAACTGGCACTACGTTGGCTTCTTTCCACTCCAAAGGTACAGACCCGGTATTAATGGAATAGTTGAAGAGAGCGCAAAGCGAGGGCGCCAAGGCGACTGCACAATTCTTGAGAATTCTTGCTGGCACTCGGTCCGGCCCGGTCGCGGCATGAGGTCTTGTTTTCAGAAGGCTCTCCTTTACTTCATTCGTTGAGAAATACAGGTTGGTTAGAGGGAAGAGAGGGGTAGATGTTGTCCTTGAATATAGCATGTTCTCTTCCTCAGTAGGGACGGAGAAGTTACTTTTAAATTTCCTGTTGAAGGTGTCTGCAATTTCTTGTGGTGTGGAGACTGCCGTACCGTTATGTTTAAATACAGATGGAGCTCTGTTGCAACCTTTACTTCTGAGAAGAGCCCAGAGTTCCTTGGAGTTGGTGTTGAGACTGTGGATGTAAGAATCGTAGGAATCTCTGATAGATTGTTTAGCCTTGTTCCTAGCCAGCCTGTATTTCTCCCACTCATAATCGGTTGGATTTATTTTCCATTTCTGGTACAGGCGGTCCCTTCTTCGAATTTCTCGCACTATCTCCTTGGTAATCCATGGAGATTTCCGTCTGCTGGTTATATTTACTGTTGGTGTGGTTTCTTCTACGCATTGAAAGAAAATTTTCTTTCAGTCGTTCCATATCTTGTTTTTGTCAGTACTGCCGCTGAAATCTGAGGTGAGAACGGGGAGGCGGTTGGATAGTAAAGTGGATAGATCGTTCCATTTTGTTTGGGAAAAATTATAAACTGTTCTGGTATGGAGTTTGGGGGATGGTTTTATATGGGTCAGTGTTGCGAGGATTGCCTGATGGTCACAGAATCCAGGAATAGTATTAAGAGATTGGACGGACTGTGGTATATTACTTAGGAAAAGATCAAGGGTTGAACGTGTTGTTTGCGTAATACGCGTGGCTTTGAACATTAATTGATGAAGGAATAAATCATAGAAAGCGGAAAGGAATTTATTGGCGAGGGGGTTATTTGGAACAGGTGCAGCATTTCTGGACCACTTAATTTCTAAGTTGAAATTACCGACAATATAAATGGCATCGTAATTTTGTTGTACATGTTGCACACGCTCGAGAGAGAGGATTAGTTCATCGTTCATTTCCGGCGACGACTTAGGGGCGCGATAAATTGATCCAGTAAGGAATTTGCGTTTGTTGCACGTCACTTCCACCCACAGTGCTTCGGCTGCTGTCTCCAGGTGATGAACTCGAGTTGGATTACATTCTGGCTTGGCTGCAATTAGAACTCCCCCTGCAGAGCGGTGGGTTCGGTCCTTACCGAACAATATCAGCGAGTCATGGAACACTTCTGAGTCATTAATTTTGCTGGACAACACGTCTCATTGACACACACGATGGTCGGGTTAAGGCTTTCAAGCGATGCGTGGATATTTTGTAACCGTCCAGGTCGCATAATACTGCGCGCAATGAAGGCAAAAAGTGATATATTTTTATTTACATATGTACATTTAGAATTATTCACTAAGTCACTGGGCGTATCACTGGTAACTGTAAAGAACGAGTCTGATAACAGCGGCATTTCACACTTCCAGCATAACCATGTACGGGAACCGTTCTTTATTTTTCTGAATTCAGACACTGAGACTTTTGCGCAGGTTCTATGGCCTTTTAGTGAGCAATTGTTACAGTGGACAAATAATTGATTCCTCCTACCACTATTTCCGCAAATTGTGCACTGTTGTGGACCCGGGTTTAGTTCGATGTCCCCACTTAGGGCAAGTGCCAAGCACAGCAGTGGCTGATTATCTACAGGCAGTCTGACAACACCGCTCCCGTCCCTTCGCCGAGGCCGACCTATGGCGGCCATCCCCAGACTTTCAGCACTGCACTACGTCAAACCGTTAAGACTACATTTTTCACTCACCAATAGTTTTTCCAATAGAATTATGTTTTCCAGGTATCCAGGAGGGTTATCTGAAGCGACTGTAGCACTTTTGGAGTATTGCACTGCACTCTTTACCACCAAAAATATAATAATACTACGCATAACACTTAGCGTCACTTCTACACACGCTGCCATCTTGTCATTCATATATCCAGAAAGCCTGTGCTCTACTGTCTGATTTACTCAGCCCGACTCAATTAAGCAAAAATCGAATAACATGGAGTCAATCATCCTAACACTTGGTCAAAGAAGCAATTTTAGTGAAGGATTCCATCGATTTACCAAAACAAAAAGCCAGCAGAGATCTTGGAAGACAGTCATTCAGTCGAGGTGACAACAGAGTGATGTTTCAACAGCAGAACATTACTGTGCCCGTGTTGACTCAACATTCTTGCAATGTTCCATCAGCACACTGGATTCTCTTCCTAGCTGGACACAGCAAGTGGCAGTCAGCTGGTGGTTACAATAGTATCCAATAGTATCCATCGAGTAGTCACACAACCTCTCCATAGGTTGCATCCAGCCAAAGGCTGTGTAGAACCTTCATGTATCCATGTAACCTGGCCATCAGGTGTGCAGTACTCTCCTCCAATATCCAACTGTTGTGCTCACAGATGGTCTTGATCCAGAACATTCTCCAGGAAGTCTGTCATAACGTGGGTTTTATCTTCACGATACTAGAGCTGCCATCACTGCTGGTGGGCTTCATTCAGTTCTTTATAGGCATCACCATTCCCTGCAGGGCACTCTCTTCCACCCTCAAGTTTCGAACTCTGGATTTCAAAACATGAGGTATTGCTCCAGACTGCTTCTTGTCCAATCCAATAACATCCTACATGACATAACTCTTCAACTTTGTTCTGAGAGGGAGCGCACTTCCTGGTCTAACTTTAAATCATAGGCTTCTGATAAGTTCACCTGCATACACCCAGCGTCAGTGGGTAGGGTCTGACACATCCCACTCTGAAGAGTCTAGTGTCAGACCTAAGACGAAACGCTGGTTAATAGGGCAAACGCCTGAAAAGCCTTACATCTAATTTTTTATCTAACTTTAAATGTCCCTTTGAGCGCACTTTGTTCTGATTTTAGTTTGCACTCAATTTATTTTCCCAACTCAATTTTAGTTCCCTAATGAGTCAGTCCTGGTTGGATTTAAGTTCACGCTTCAGCTTGTGTCAGTGAGATTAAATTTCACTTATGATTTTACTTTTGAGTTGGCAGATCTTATTTAGAAGCTTCTCTAACAGTTTGGTATCCATTTTACTACTCACTAGAGATTTCTGCTACTTGTTTAATCCTGCTTCTGCACCACTTGTAACGTGAGTGGAATGATAAATACAAACAAAACTGGTAGCTTTATACTCCTGACTAAGGTTTTGTCAACTCTTAATTGCTTATACACTACACAGACACATGTTTTGCAGGTTGTGCTCTCTCTACTCACACCAGTTGATTGTTAGCTCTATCACTTACAAGTTAACACACACTCACTAGTTCCACTTTTACACTTCATAGTTTTCAGTTATGCATGTCCTGCTCTGTCTGTCACACAAATCGCTGGCATGCGCCAACAGACTTTATATACTCCGTGCTGCAACCCCTCTCTATCCATTTTTCCAGTGCTCATGGCAGTACATATTCAGTACTGGTCACCTGTCTTACTTATATAGGCGCTTAAGCAGCTCGTGAACAATCCAGAAGCTGGATATATCCAGAATACTCTCAGCTCCCAGTCCTCTGGAAATTTCTAATAGTGGCCAGAGGCTTCAAGGGAGATTAACGAGAGACGTTAGAGAATTTCTATAGAACACTTTCCAGCCTTGTCATTACTTTACATATTTTATTATATATAATTACCGCACATGTTTCGAGAAAGAAAGGACGAATGTAGCAGTAATAACATTCCTCAAGAGACACTCATACGGAATTTAAAAATCTTTATCAAAAAGGGCATTGACATTGCATTTAAGACAAACAACAATAATAAGAGAATTTTATGCAATTCACACAAGGTTAATAGGTCCAGTAGGTTCAATAAATCAGGAATATATTGCATCAAGTGCCAAAGTTGTGGAAAGAATTATATTGGACAATCAGGGAGGAGTTTGGAGACGAGATACAAGGAGCATGTGAATGCAGTAAGACAGAAAAGGTTCTCAGCAATGGGTGAACACATGGAAGAATACAATCATAATTTTACGGAAATAGATAAAGATATGGAAATACTGCACACGACAATGAAAGGAAAATTAATGGATGCTCTAGAGAAAATAAGTATATATATTGACCAGATAAGCAGTAATGAAAATAATTTTAATGAACCACTGAATGAAGAAATTGCAATGTACAGATTAGCATACAATCATATAAGGAAGAAGGAGAGGAAGAGAGAGCGGAAGAAATAGTTCCGGTCATTGACATGTTCCCCCTTCCTCCTCTACATTACGTAACCGGCAACATAGTGACAAGTAGCAGCACACCTCGTAAGGTCATTGACAGCAAGCAAAGAGCAATAATATGTTTGTTTGATTCAGACTAGTGTAATGATATTTCGTTTGTGGATAAATTTGGTAACCAGTATAAACTGAAGTAAGTAAATAAAGTTCTCTAATCATCAGAGACGTCATCCTTTTTGTAAAATATATCGCTAAAAGTTGGTTCGTTGGTTGTTTATTTAAAGGAATTTGACGGTTAGAATGGCTAGCATGATCATTACGGAACCGGCAGCATAGTAGCAGCTCGCCTTGTAAGGTCATTGACAGCAAGCGAGGACATATTTTTTGGTTCAGACCAGTGTAATATCATTTTAATTTGTGGATAAATTTGGTAACAAGTTGAAACTGAACTTTTTTTAAAAATTTTTTTTATTTTTATTTATTTATTTCATTTCAATATAGGCACCTGAGCCAAGGCTCTTCTTGGTGCAATACAAATAAATGACAATGGCAGCTATATTCACAATCTGATTACAAAATAAAATACAGTAAGTATATAATTTAACATGGTGTAAGAGATAAGATAGGACAAAGCTTCCTAACCATAATTACCATACTACTTCAGGTATTTAGTTACATTATTCTTGAATATAGATAAAGTTGGTAACATTTTTATATTTTTGGAAGCGAGTTATACATAGGTATAGAAAAATGCCAAAGAAGGTTTTGACCATAACTAGTGGAATGAATCTGATTGTAGTGAATATTATAAATAATTCTTGTTTCATAATTATGAATCTGTGAATTGGTAATCACTGATGTGTTTGAGCGGACTAATTTGTTTTGAATTTTATAGATCATAATTATAGAAGCCTTTATGCGGAGGTTTGGAAGTGATAATATATTACAATATTTATACAGATCTTTAGTCGGTGTCAGAATGGGCAGTTTGAGAATTATTTTTAGTGCTCTCTTCCTAAGGACCTCTACCTTTCCAAATAATTCTTTATTACAGCATGCCCAGACATGTATCATATAAGAGATGTGGCTTTCAATAAGAGCATAGTAAATACCCTTCAACAACCCACGAGAAAACTTATATCGCAATCTACTGAGGATACCAATCACAGAGATAATTTTATTACAAATAGTCTCCACGTGATTACTCCATGACAGATTTTCATCTATAATCAGTCCTAAGAATTTAGTACTGTGCACTTTCATTACTCTTTGATTGAAGAAAAGCAGATTTTTATCCAAATTTAATACATATAAAGGTTTGTGAAAATTTATGTAGTTTGTTTTTGTTAGATTGATAGTTAATCGGTTGGAATTAAGTCATGTTTCAAGTAATCGAATTAAGTAAAATAAAATTCCCCAGTCATCTGAGTTGTTGTCTTTTCCATAAAATGTCTCTAAAGTTGGTTTGTTGGTTGTTTATTTTAAAAGAATTTGACAGTTAAAATGGCTAGCATGGTTGGACGGGATTAAGAGGAGGAAATTCTGATTTATGTGCGAGGTCTCAGAAATATAGCAGTAAGTTAAGCGACAATTATTGGAATAAATAAGGGAATGGAATTACAGTTTAGAAATTTAAATATAATGTTTTTCTTTTTTAGGACATAAGGAAAGGAGAAATTTTCAAGAAGAGAGCAGAAATATTTTAAGTTCAACATAGTGACTAACTTAATAGGTGTCATTTACTTATTTTACGAATGAAAATTATTCTATTTTAAAATGTTTCATTAAATGACAAAGTAAAGGTAAATTTAGACACAAAGAAACATTTTATTTCTTTTTTAGATGTAAATAAGGATGTAAGTTCCAAGAGCAGAGCATAGCATATAGTTAACAATTTAATAGATTTTATTCATTTATGATTTGAAATTTTGTATTTTAAAGTTTGTAATAAATGATGGAAAATAAAATTTATTGGTCGCATTCTGCGGCATGAGGAGTTCCTTTGAAATATAATTGAAGGAAGAATTGCTGGAAAAAGAGGAAGAGGGCGACCCAGAGTGTCTTACTTCAAGAACCTGCTTCTGATGATGAAGTGCAAGACCTACGCTGAGTTGAAAAGACTGGCTCAAGATAGACAACTGTGGCTGCAGCGACAAGACTTAGCCTTTAGAATATGATGATGAATAAATGACATAGTAAGTAATAGTTGAAACACAAAGAAATATTTTAACAATTTCAAGATTTGTATATAATTGTTCTGTTGATAAGTATATTTGTACCAATGTATCAAGTCCAAAGATTAGTTGATGTTCTGGCACTGCTGAAGAAGAGAGTAGTTAGATCTCGAAACATGTACGTTAATTAAGTATAATAAAATATGTAAAGTATTGACAAGGCGGGAAAGTGTTCTATAGAAATTTGAATGTAAGTCAATATGGACAGGATTAACCAACATGGTTAAAATAATCAAAGACGTTAGAGAGGTGCTTGTCTTGCACTCCTTGCTTTGTCCTGACTGGTTGGTCGTGTGGACGAGCGGGGCGAGGCCAATACCTATGCAGTTAACACCGACTGTTCAGGTGGGACCAGTGTAGCTCCCCGCTCCCTAATGCATAGCATGGTCTAGGAAATAAAATGGCAGATGTACCATCTCAATACCATTTTTTACTGCATACTCGATCACTCCTCAGCAACCATAAGAAGACAAACAGTAACATGTAACAATGCTGCCAACTTGAACAGCACTACCCTACTGTCATATTTATAGGACAGTCAAATATCCCCTAAAATAGCTTGCTGGTGAAACAGTATTTCCAAACTTTCTCATGCTGTGAAGTTACTGGCATGTATTAAGATATTTAGCATCAGTCAGCAGATACTGTAATGATAAAAATAAGTCAGAGATTTTAAAATGATATTAGAATGGCAAAAATGGAATAATCTACACAGTTTAATTTTCCCTAAAATTGCAGTAATGCCATTCGTACTGTACTTTTATCACCTTTCCTAAATTTTGCCTGGCTATAATCATCGGTAGAGAACGTGGAACGTCTGAAGTGGGTCTCCCAAACTAACTGATTAAAATACTAGAAATGTGATGATGATGATTATGATGATGATGATGATGTTTGGTGTTTAAAGGGGCCTAACAGTTAGGTCATCAATCCACTAGAAATATCAATAGGACAGGTATCTAAATACATGATCATGAATAAAAACCATGTAGGTAAGGATTTAAAATAAGTTTATTATAATAAAACAGAAAACTCAGATCAAAATCCCCAATGAAACAACTCAAGTAATATGATATTACAAAGTCACCAAATGACATCAGGTCTCTTACTGTTGTAGAAATGAATTAACATCTTGGAATGTGAGTTAATTACTTAGATGTGACAATGTACTCCCAGAAAATCTGAATGAAACTTGGCCATAGGCTTGAAAATCAATTGTCCATATTCACAAGACTAAAAGCAGAAAGGTTCACATTCAACAGGTTAATGAAGCTAATTCCCAACAAATCAGGGACACAAGAAACAATATAATACTTGGTTTAGGACCGGACTCTACATTCCCCCAAAATAACACAGTTTCTACCATACATCACGACCTGTGAGCAAGGGTGAGGACAGAACCTCGTAACCCTGGAATAGCACTTGGGATAATGACCCTTAAGCAGCTGACAAGAATATGACACAAATAAACAAAAACACGTAATCACCAACAAATAACATCAACACATCATTAAACCAGAAAGAAAAATACATATACAAAAATACACTGGTCTTAATGATCCGAGCTTGTATCGAGCTCGCGTCCTGTCAGATGTAAGGATGGTCATTGACATCCACTCGTATGGTTGTCTAAGCAGTTTCTTGCCTGCATTCCACTTCTCAAAGCATGGCACCCCAGCGAGTTACAAAAACAAGGTGCTAACTATGCATTCAACCATGTGGCTCATGACTTTCTCTCACTCATCTCTGAGAAATGGGTCTCGGTATTTATTGTGAGCCAAGGCCACTCTCTGAGCTGAGATACAAATAATTCACAGTCCTCGCTATGGCAAACTTCCCCTCATAGTGGTGCACATTTAACATAATAAAACAGGCGCTGTGGCTAGTCAGATAAACATTTTGTAAATCTCAATGTCTGGAATACACTCATGCAGGCTATAGAACATTCATCTGACAATGCCTTTATGCATCCTCTTATATCAAGCTATCCACAATAATCTCACCACTCCTCCTCCTCCTCTCATATAAGAGACTCCTGTTTGATCTACAGTCATGAGTCAACCAGCCACAATTTTTCCTTACAGACATTCTACTACGATGTTGGGGAAATACACCCCTCTGCTTCCACTGCTCAGCTGGAAAGTCATGCATTAAAACATAGCAGTACATGCAATACCCTAACTTTAGGTTCCCTGAACGCTCCTAGCTCAACGTTTCCGTTTTGAACACTCGCAAGGCACTTCCGTCCTAACATATACAATGAAATCAACGTCACGATCTCCCATATGTCACGTTAAGACATAATTACACCTACAGAATGATACCTGAAACAAACCAAATTACCCTCATTACCTTTACAAATCACTCAACACTAAACACTGAAATAACATGCTCTGGCCGTAACTGTATTTACTTATAACATTATTAACTTTCTCAGTGGCACTATTAAATCATTACCTACATTATGTACAATACTAGTTGAATGCGATCTACTCTTAACTCATGATTTAATTTGTTTCAACTTATCTGGTTTCCATTGCATGCACCCACTGTTCCTTCCAGGGGTCGTCCATCAGGATCTAATGCTCCATCACACTGCTGAAGTCCACAGCTGAGGTCTCCGGGACCATTCCAATGCTGGCGTGCATGGTTTGATGCCTTCTACTTGTACAGCTTGTCTGATGTCTTCTTTAAGTGGTGCAGAGTACTAGATTGGTCATTTCCGACACATGTTGACTGCACTTGCATTAACTGATATTGTGATCTAGAAATGGGAAGCCATTGAGTATCCCTGCTATACGAGCATTAGTTCGGCTAGTAAAACTTCTAATTGAAAGTTGATTACCCAATCACATACGTACCTGTCCTGCGGTAACAACTGTTTGACTTTGTGCACTTTTTGCACTAATTATGGAATTGAAATTATCTCCCTGTCTTAGGAAACATTTATTATTACTGTTACTTTGCTCAACATTAGCCTATTGTCTCAACTCCTACACTAAGCTAGAGCACTTGCTCTATGATGCTTTGTTTTTTTTGTCTGTATCACGGCAGAGGCGATACAGAACATACGTCTTCTATTATTCAACAGCCAACCATGACACTTCAAGCCACTTTTATTTAGAATATCTCTCCTTCCACTCTGCTGAGGGGAACCCCAGCCTAACAGACGCTACTTCTTTGTAATGTAGCCAGTTTTCACTTTAACGGACAATCAAAACTTGTGTATATTACTAATAAGGCATGGTTATGGAATTATATTAGCTGCAGGCACTCAATAAATCAATGGATAATTTCTCTCTGTTTTACCTTCACTCAAATTGTCTCCCTGGTGTAAATCAAGGCTTAATTTAAGGCGATTTCAGGCCTGTCTTCCTTCAGATTTCACTAGCTTGCGTTGGCAGCTGGCGCTTAATGGTTTCTTCTCTGTCTTACACGGTCACACGCAGGCTTTGTCTGGCTCACTTAGCCACCCCAAGCTTTGGCTGCTGGTGCCTCCCTGATCGTGCCTCGGTACAAGCCTTCTATATACATTAGACATTGAATAATGGCCCTAAAACCACCATATGATATGGTTTCGTACCCAGGTTTTTTTCATTTTACAGAAAGGCTGAACATGAAATACAGATGCTGAATGTGTACAAATGATGAATTTAAAGTATTTCTAGTGAAAGTGACAGAAAATTAACTCACCTGTATATAGGGCAGTCATTAGGAATGGGTTAAAAATGTAATTCACAAACCACAACCAGATATAAAAGCTCAGTACTGGAGAATCTATCATTGTATGAAAAATAACCTACCTCCATTAACAGGTTTATTTATTATGTGTTTGGGGATAATGTACCTTGCTTTTCTTGTGTAGTCTCACTAGATATTTTTTTTTTTTTTTCAGATATCAAATTATGCCCTTGGAATAATAGTGTGCATTATTAGGAAGTGGCAGTATAGATATGGTCACCAAACTGAGACAGTATTGGACATACTACTGCCAGTGTTACCTTATTTGCAATGTATCATGGACTCAGATCCTTCTTTATCTAGGCATTTGACAGAAATCCTTGAACCCATTCAAGTCGGTGCTAACATCTTACCGCAGATTGATGTAAGTATACTTTATATATTCTATAATTGGATTTAAATTTGATGTTACCAAACCTGTGTAGCACATTCTTGAAATTGAATTTCCTATCATTATGTGAACAGGAGAAAGCATGAGGTAAATTTCAAAGCAACTTTTAACTTGTAATTTAGGAATATATCTTGATCATTTTATTGGTAAATACTATATCAGTCTTTTACATTTTACCCAAGCCTGTGGATGCAATATTACCAAGTTTTGAGATCTGGACTTCTGAGTTTAGATTAGTCCTATTATTCTGAGTAGAGCATAAAGAAGAACTGTCTTTAGAGATGTTAGAAATTTTTTTTTTTAATGTATCTGTAAATCTGCTATTGTGAGGCAGTCAGATTGCAGTACTTTTCAAATTTCATTAGCGTAAGCTACTGTAGGATCTAACCTGTAATAAAGAACCCAGGCTGTTTGAATACCTCTGCACTACCTTGGCTACTTACTGGCAATTGGACTGCTTGGAGATGAAAATCTCAGGATATTAGGTCTACTGACTTTAACTACATAACTTCTTAATTGCAAACCAGTTTTGATCTGTAAATAAATATTTTGATGATCATCATTGTCATCATCACCATCAATATAATCATTATTATTGACTGATCCCAGTTGCCCGAGTGTGGTATACGAGCCCACTCCATTTTTTGTCCGTCCATGAAGCACTCTTCTCACATAAACTTCTCCAAATTTTTTTCTCTCTCTGCTCAACATCTTTCTCCACGAGATTAGTCCATTTTTCTCTAGGTTTGCCTACTGATCATTTTCCTTTTACTTCTTTTTCATGTTTCCTTCTTGCAGTCGTGCTGGGGCTCATCTTTTTTACATGGCTAAAGCTCTTCAGTCTTGTCTTGTGGATCTTTCGTAGTAGAGCGTCTCCTTTTCCCACCTCCTCTTGGAATTTTTTCATTCCTGATTCTGGATCATACAGTAGTGCATAGGAATTTCACTTCTGCAGCTCGGAGTTTTGAGTTTTCTTGCCTCGTTAACATGGTAGTTTCCATGCTACTGTATGTGTGAGGATGCAGGTATAATAGGATTTATAGTGTGTCAGCTTAGCTTTCAGTGTTATCCCACAGCAGTTGTCTTACTTGGTGGTAAAATTGTGTTTCTTTGCTAATGTGATTGTTCACCTCATATTTTACAAGATTGCCCTTTGTTAGTAGACTACCCAAGTACTTAAACTTCGGAACACCAAGCGAGTTGGCTGTGCGGTTAGGGGCGCGCAGCTGTGAGCTAGTGTGAAATAGTGGGTTTGAACGTCACTATTGGCGACAGTGCACTTCTTTGCTTGAGACTTTTTTTTGTATAAAATGTTTCAGAGTCGTCACTCCCCACTTGTACACTGCTTTTACTCTCATGATACAACATTTTTTTCTTGTTAATTAATGATTTTGGTACATTCCTTTTCAGTAGGCATTCCCATACATGTTTTCTCTTAACTATCACAAGCTTTTTCTAAATCCAAAAATACGAATATGATTTCCTTGTTCCTTTCCAGATGTTTTTCCACTATTGTTCACACTGTAAATATCAAGTCTATTGTTGATCTATTGGGTCTAAAGCCATATTGTTCTTCCTCTAACTTTGTTCCTATTATATCCCTCAGTCTTTTGTCTATGACTTTCTGCATTATTTTTAGCCCATGTGATTTCTTCCTATTTCCTTTTTTGAACAGTGGTACAATGCATCCTTGTTGCCAATCTTCAGGTATCCTTTCATCCTTCCATATGGTATTGAGGGCTCTGTATAGCCACTGTAGTCCAATGCTTCCTGCTGCCTTAATCATATCAGCATTGAATTTGCCTTTTCCACTTGCTTTAGCTTTGGTCATTTGCTTTCACTGCCATTTCAAGTTCCAACCATGTTATTGAGTTCTCTTCCTTTTCTCCGTCTCTTATTTCCATTTTCTTATCTCCTTCTTCCTCCGAGCAGTCATCCTCATTATAAAGTTTTTCAAAATACTTTGCCATCACCTTCTAGAGACCCTTTTCGTCATGTCCTATGGATCCATCTTCTCTCTCTAATGCCTTGATTTTTTCTTGATTTATTCTTTTTGATTTTATTACTCTGTATAATAGTTTCTGATTTCCTCAACTATCTTGCTCAATTTTGTTGGTAAACTCTCCCCAACATTTCTCCTTATCTTCTTTTCTTTACTTGTAGTTTCAATCTTTTGTATTCTACATGTAACCTTTCTATCTTCTTCTCATCCCTCTGATATGTTTTTTGCTTTTCCTTATCCATTTCTTTCTTCACCTTGTTCCTTTCTTTTATTTCATTTTTTTAATTTTTTCTGTCCACCACCGTGTCTCCTTGCCCTTAAACTTTGCTTTTGTTTTCCCACATACCTCAATGGCTGCTTCCACAAATGTCTGTCTTAAACTGTCCCACTCTTCTTCTCCACTTCGTATTTCCATGTTAGACAACTTCCTGGAACTTCTTGGAATGCCATTCTTTTATCTTCCTCCTCCAATTCCCAAATCCTGATCTTTGATTTCTTCTTTAGGGATTTTTACTTGTTTTAATTCCACAATTAATAATCTATGATATCCTTCCATACTTCCACTGGGGATTATCTTTGTATTCATGATGTATCGTCCCCATTCTCGGTCTGTTATTATAAAATCGATGAGTGTTCCATACTGTCCATCCGAACTATATTAGCTGATCTTATGGCTATCCTCTTCATAAACCATGTGTTCTTTATTATCAGGTTATTTCTGACACAAAAGTCCAACAGTTTATCTCCATCTTCATTTCTATTGCCATACCCATATGGGCCCAAAACATTCTCATATCCCATTCTATCAGTTCCCACATGAGCATTCAGATCTCCCATTATCATGATCTCATCTCCAACAATATGTGTTTCCTGTTCATTGAGGAAATCTGCTACATGCTGTTTGTGGAGCATACACCTGTACTATCTTCAGTAATTCCTTGTTTACATATATGAGCATTATTATAATTCTTTCATTTACATACTCAACTTCAGCTATTGGTTCAACATTCTGATTCACTACAAATTCCACTCAGTTTCTTTTCTCTTTACTGTTATCCATCTAGTACAAGATGTACCCCATTCTTAATTTCTTTATTCCTTTCCTTTTTCTACTTCACTTAATCCCAGGACGTCGAGTTTTTGCCTCTCCATTAGGCCAATCAGTTCATTTTCTTTCCCATTCAGTGTTAAAATATTTATTGTTCCAAATAGGGTTATGTTCTCTGATCTAACACTTGCATGAACATCAGCATTACCATCATACTGTGCAACTGTAGCCAGAGACTTGCAATTTCCTTTTTAAACTTCCATTCAAGGCTTGTATTATAGTTGAAAGCAAGTACAAATTTACTCATCCGCTGACCTGCTAGGCCTAACGCATCTGAGGATTTTCTTTTGGGGTTTACTCCCTTAGCCTTTGAAGATCCCTCTTCTCCACAAGGCAGTGGTTTCCTCTTCTAATTTTTTCCAGAGAGGATGGGTTGCCTCATCCACCATCTTCGGCATTTTGAAGGTCTCCTATTCTGCCTAAGATGCTGTTAAGGTCTTCACCCGTAACCCTGGGCATGGGTTCCACGTTATATCCCGTGAGACTGGTTACCTGCTCGAACTTAGCTCTCCTTCACACCGGCCTACTGAGGGGGAGGATACCCACCCCTGCAATGTGGATGCGCCAGACAAGTATTACACAAGTGAAGGATAGGGAAGATGACCGTATCCCCCTTGAGTCGGGCTAATGGTTGTGTATGATGCCACAAGCAAGGTGTAAATTATAATGTATTATTCCACATTCATAAATTCTGTATCACATATTTCATTTAAACAAAATTGTCATGTTGACAGGTTGTCATTGCATCACATTCAAAGATATTATTGCTATAAAATATGTTCTCCATGAAGCAAAGATTGTTTATTCCAAACCCATTTGAGGAAAATGTCACACTATGGTATGTCATATCTATGTTTTACATCATCATTAAGTTTTGTATGTATTGTATGCATACTTTTACACTTTTCCTTTTTCTTATTTTATTGTTGATCTCAAGATGGCTCCATTTTAACTGTTTTAAAACTCAATGTGACAACACACCCATGTAAAATCAAATGTTTCAAAAATATTTCAACACTGATGATGGACCTTAGAGTCCAAAATCTGGTTCTGTAATAAAATTTAGTGTGCTGATACGACTTGTATGACTAATTATAATATGTATCTGGGAAGTTAGATAACTTCGCACATTCCGTTTGATTATCTCATCAACAGTGGGTACTACAGCTAGTTTTAATAAGGCATAGTTAAACGTATAGTTACCAATGTATTAAGAACTTAGATGGATCACAGTTCCCCTCTTTAATATGTGGACTATTGTTAATTTTGTGTTTCAAGTCCCACAACTTACATAGCTGAAGATGTCCCAGAGGATGAAACATGTACTACTATTTTAATATGTTTGTTGATTTAGTGAATTGATGTGCCACAATTTATTTTGTATTGAAAAAGGTGGATAATAATTCTCTCTAAGTAAAGATTTTTAGAGCTTATCAGAAAAAGTTCTTTCTGTAAATTCGCTCTTGATTTCACCCTCTTCTCGCAGTAAAGTTCTGTTGTCCCGTTTTCATTTTGCTCACTCCTGTTCTTCACTACCCTGTACAATAATTTTCCATTTCTTCTGATGTTTACTTCCAGTTCATCCATTAACTTATTCTATTTTTTTCTCTTTCTCTTCCTTAACTATCTTTTTAGCTTGAGTTGCATTCTTCTATAAAGTTCCTGTAGCCTATTAATTTCTTGGCTTGGTTGGTCTTGGATAGATTTTTGTGTACTTTATCCAGCATCTGTTTTCCTTGATTTCTCTCTTTAATAGGGTTTTGACTCAGTCATTCCACCAAAATGTCTCTTTTTCCTTCTTGGTCGATCAGTTACTCCACATGTTCTTCAGCTTCTCTTGCAAATGTACATTCAAAAATTTTCCACTCTTCCTCTGCTGTTGTTGTTTCTCCCTTTGGTAGGTGTCATCGTATTCTCTTCTGATATTTCTTCTGCAGTTGAGCTTCTTCTAATTTCCTTGCCTACTTTTCATGTTTTCTTTGTTTTCTTCTGAGTTACCAGATCAGTCAGTTGTTCACCTTCTGTATTTCTGTTTCCACGCCCGTGTGGCCCAACGATGTTCTCACAGCCATGTTTATCTGCTCCAGCTTCTGCATTAATGATTTAATTATTTTCATCATCGAAGTCCTAAAGAAATTTTTCTTTTTCATCAGATCTGCATCCCGTCTGTGGGGCATACACCTGTACTACCATGTACATCGTGTACTCTTGTTGTACAGATCGTTTGCAATTCTTTTAGGAAACTTCTGATGCAACATCCATATCTTTTGTCTGTAAAAGTCTCACACCATTTTTATCCTCTTTAAGTCTGTACCAATATTTTTACAGCCACCTTCAAGAGCCTTTCTACTTGCCTTTCTCCATTTTGTTTCACTCAGGCTCAATATACATATGTTTCTTCTTTCCATCATATTTACAAGTTCTTCCGTCTTTCCAGTTAGGGTCAGGATTTTTGTGAACCCACTTCACACTTTTAGCTTCGTACAAATCCATCTATCATCAAAACCATGTTGGCCAACTTACCTGATGGATCTGCTTGTAGACTGTCTCACATTAAGTAACAATTTCGATCTGAGACTCTTTCTTGTGTTTGAAAGCAATAAAAGATGGTAATCGCTGGTTTGCTAGGCTTATTGTGGATCTTTGCATTAGTGTTTGGTTTCACACTAGATGGCTGGTGCCTGACAAGCATTTCCTCATGTTTCCTGATGTTCAATTTAAACATTTATACAGGGTGTAACAATAAGGTAACCTAAACTTTCGGTATGCATTCTTCACACGTAGAAGAAGAACATACGTTATCTGGACACGGGTCTGGAAACACTTTATTTCCACATTAGAACTCATTTTCTACAACTCTACATAGTACTTTAATCATGGGAAACACATAGACAGAACATACCAGTATACCAAATGAAACTCATTCTTTCATGAAATGTTCAAAATGCCCTCCATTAGCATTGATACAACATGAATCAACCTGCCACCACGTGGAATCTGGGATGTGCTAATGTCACTGCGACAACAGGTTGATGCATGTATCAATGTGAACAGAGAGCATTTTGAACATCTCATGTAAGAAAGTGTTTCATGTGGTGTACTGGTACATTCTATTTCTCTGTGTTGTAGAGTTGTAGAAAATGAGTTTTTACATGAAAATAAAGCAGTTCCAGACCCATGTCCATATAATATATTATCTTCTTCTATGTGTGAGGAATGTGTCCTGAAAGTTTGGCCATACCTTATTATTAAACACTGTATTTTAAGATAACTCCTATTGTATATTTAATGAAGAGTTGCAAAAAAATAGACAGTAAGCAGGTTCAGGATATAAAAGAGGAATGTGTGGCATACAGGGGATGCTGAGTAGAAATGAGTAGTGAATACTTTGAAACAAGTGTGTGTAAAGATAGGAAAAAGTGAAACTTCTTAGTGGAATGATGAAGTCAGGCATGCTTGTAATTTTGTAATGGCTCCTGACAAGAACTGACATTAGCAGTTGAAAGGAACAGAGTGAAGCAGATCATTGTTGAGTTCAAGAAGAAATCATTGTAAGGTTTGGGTAAAAAATAAAAATTAAAAAAAAAAATTAAAATGGCGTATGGCTCTTGCTGCCGGGAGTGTCCGAGGACAAGTTTAGCTCGCCAGATGCAGGTCTTCTGATTTGACACCCATAGACGACCTGCACGTCGTGACGAGGATGAAATGATGATGAAGACAAAACATACACCCAGCCCCCTGCCAGCAAAATTAACCAATTATGGTTAAAACTCCCAACCCTGCCGGGAATCGAACCCGAGACCCCTGTGACCAAAGGTCAGCATGCTAACCATTTTAGCTATGGAGCCGGACAAGATTTTGGTAATAACTAGGAAAGCCTTGGTCAAGCATTAGGGAAACTTTTCTGGACAGAAATAAGGAATCTTAGAAAGGGAGGGAGAAACAAAATGAATGATGTTTTGCGTAAATCAGGTGAACTCGTGGTACATCCCAGGGAATCACTGGACAGGTGGAAACAATATTTTGAAAAATCTCCTCAACATAGAAGGAAATCTTTCTGTTGATGTCATGAGCATGGTGAAGAGAGCGGTGATGACAGTGAACTTACGCCGAGGAGGTGGAATGGATGGTAAATAAACTACTGTACACTGTCTTAAAGGAACAGCAATACTGTATATGAAATTACACCTGAAATGGTGCAGAAGGCAGGGAGGAAGTAAAATGCTAGCTGTAATGATATATTATGGGATTAGGGAGAGGTACTAGAATTAGCATCAAAAGTAAGTAAGGTGCCTTCTGATTGGTAAAAGCAGAACAAAGGAACAGGAAGGATTGTAACAACTATCAAGCTATTTAACTGATCAGTATATCATGCAAGGTGTTCACAGGCATTTTGGAAATAAGGGTATGATCAGTGATGGGGAGTAAGTCAGATGAAAGAATGTGTGGTTTCAGAGAGGCTACCAGGATCAGATTTTCAGGCAGTTTCATGTAATTGAAAAATGTTATGAGAGGAATAGATAGTTGTGTGTATGCTTCATAGATCTACCAAGTAGAAGTACCAGAGGAAAAGGTGTTAGCAAGTGGCTGCACGGTTTGGGTCATATAGCTGTCAGCTTTCATTAGGGAGATAGTGGAGTCGAACCCCACTGTGAGCAGCCTTGAAGATGGCTTTTGTGGTTTCCCATTTTCACACCAGGCGAAGGCTGAGGCTGTGCCTTAATTATGGCTATGGTTGCTTCCTTCCCACTTCTGCCACTTTCCTATCCCTTGTCACAGTAAAACCTATCTATATCAGTGCGATGTAAAGCAAATTTTTTTAAAAATTAAGAAAATCAATAAATGTTAGCCGTACTGATAAATTATGGGATTAGGGATATGTTGTTACAGGCAATCAAGTCCATTCATGTTGACAATAGGGGTTGCAGTGAGAATTGATGGTGGAAATAAGTTCTTGGTTTGAGGTAGTTACAGGGTTTAGACATGGTTTTTTCTATTAATCTTTGTTGTTCATGCATGCATGCATCATTTATTAAAAGGTACAAAATGGCAGAGAGGGATTTAGTTCAGTGGATGTGTAGTAAGCAGCTTGACCTATGATGATGACTGGGTCTTAATGACAATCTATGCTGAAAGCCTGCAGCCTAATATCTTGGAGCATGAAAAGAGGTGCAAGAAGTATTATACAAATATTAGCAATTCAAAGACTAAGGTAATGTCAGCAGGAAAGAAACCTAAGAGGACTGTATGTCAAGTCTGGAATACAAAACTGGAACAGGTAGATCATTTCAAGTACGGTTTTTAGGTACAGCAAAGCTAATACAGTTAGCTGGTAGTTGCAATCAAGTGTATTATATAAGGAGGAAGTCAGCTCTCAGAGGGAACTGTCTGTTCGATCTGTTTACAGACCAACTTTGCTGAATGGGAGTGAAAGCAAGACTAGGGTATCTTATTCATGTAGCCAGGCTGAGTGGCTCAGTCGGTTAAGATGCTGGCTTTCTGAGCCCAAGTTGGCAGGTTTGATCCTGGCTCAATCTGGTAGAATTTGAAGGTGCTCAAATACGTGAGCCCGTGTTGGTAGATTTACTGCCTGCTATCGAACCAGTTATTAATTTTGCAATCATGTCTAATATAATCAGAAAGAATGCTTTCCCAAAACTTACATGCAATGCATGTCAAAGTGACTGGCCTGTAATTTTCAGCATTATGTCTATCACCCTTTCCTTTATACACAGGGCTACTATAGCAACTGTCCATTCATTTGGAATAGCTCCTTCATGCAAACAATAATCATATAAATAGTTCAGATATGGTACTATATCCCAGCCCATTGTCTTTAGTATATCCCCATGGGCCAATGACCTTCGATGTTCGGCCCCTTTAAACAACAATCATCATCATCATCATCATCATCATCATCATCATCATCATCATCATCATCATCACAGCATAATCATCATCATCATCATCATCATCAGTATATCCCCAGAAATCTTATCCATTCCAGCCATTTTTCTAGTTTTCAACTTTTGTATCTTATTGTAAATGACATTGTTATCATAGATAAATTTTAATACTTTTTACTATTAGTCACCTCCTCTATCTGGACATTATCCTTGTAACCAACAATCTTTACATACTGCTGACTGAATACTTCTGCCTTTTGAAGATCCTCACATACACATTTCCCTTGTTCATTAATGATTTTTGGAATGTCCTTGGAACCTGTACAGTACAGTACCTATACATACACTTCCATTTTTCACTAAGATTTGTATGACTGCCAATTGTGCTTACCATCATGTTATCCTTTGCTGACTTCTGTGCTAGATTCAATTTCCTGGTAACTTCCTTCAATTTCTCCTTACTTCCACAACCATTTCTAATACTATTTCTTTTCAGTCTGCCCCTCCTTCTTAGTCTCTTTTTTCTCTGTTATAATAAAGTGGGTCTTTACATTCCCTACCACCTTTAAAGGTACAAATGTGTTATCACATCCCTCAACAATTGCTTTAAACCAATCCATTTTTATTTACCATTTTCCACCGATCATAGCTACTTTTTTAAAACTCCCTCATGCCTGTTTTATCAGCCATATGGTACTGCCTAATAGTCCTACATTTAAGACCTTCTTTTTTATCACATTTATTTTTAACTACAACAAAAACAGCTTTGTGAACACTAATACCATCTATTACTTTAGTTTCTCTATAGAGCTCATCTGGTTTTACCAGCACCACATCCAGAATATTTTTCCCTCTAGTTGGTTCCATCACATTCTGAACCAGCTGGCCTCCCCATATTAACTTATTTGCCATTTGTTGGTCATGCTTCCTGTCGTTTGCATTACCTCTCCAATTGACATGTGGTAAACTGAGAGGTCCCACTACAATCACATCCCTTTCCATATCGTTTCCCACATAGCTGATTATCTTATCATATAATTCTGAATCAGCATCAGCACTACCCTTTCCTTGTTTGTACACTCCAAAAACATCAAGCTCATCTTTAGAAATGAGGCTTTCATCTAGAATTTCATGTTTGTCATCTTTAACTTTTTCATAGCTTACAAATTCTTCTTTCACCAGAATGAATAGGCCCCTCCTACCATTCCTACCCTATCTCTATGATACACACTCCAGTTCCGTTAGAAAATTTCTGCATCTATTATATCATATCTCAGCCATGATTCAACTCCTGTTACAATATCTGGTGAATATATATCTATTGTTTGTCCAACACTTGTCCCGTTGCACTATGGCAGGGCCATCCAAACAGCGCTCCCCGAGCGCTAGCGCTCTGGCCGCGCTCCAAGCCAGTGCTCCGAGCGCTTTGGTGGAAGATAGTTTCGGTATTGGTGGGAGAAGCTTGGTTGGCTGACCGAGCAGCCAATCTATCAGTCACTAGTCTAGTCCATTGCGCTTTGTTGACAGAGTGTAACTAAATAAGTTTTGCAGCTGTCATAAAAATGAAAGGAAATGGCGTATGGCTTTTAGTGCCGGGAGTGTGCGAGGACAAGCTCGGCTCGCCAGATGCAGGTCTTTTGATTTGACGTCCGTAGGCGGCCTTCTTGTCGGGATGAGGATGAAATGATGATGAAGACGACACATACACACAGTTCCCCTGGCAGCGAAATTAACCAATTATGGTTAAAATTCTAGACCCTGCCGGGAATCGAACCTGGGACCCCTGTGACCAAAGGCCAGCGCACTAACCATTTAGCCATGGAGCCGGATGCAGCTGTCATGAATGAACATTATAAAGCAGAATGAGAAATTTCATTTTTCTGTACAGCTTATAAAGGGCATGCCAAATGTTTAGTGTGCCACCGAGATTTAGCGTGTTAAAAGAATTTGGAACGGCACTACAGTGCCAACCACATGGATGATTATGGTAATTTGACAGACACCAGTCGCCAATTGAAGTTGGAAGAACTGAAAGAAAACTTCAAGCAGCACTATTCTATAAGTACAGTATTATTTCTTTTAATTTTAAAATGATTGCTTACAAGCGGGAATGAAGAAATGTTTGAACTATCTAAACAACACTAAAATTGTGTCTTGCCGTATTTTTTTGACAGGAGATTGAGGAGAATGACGTTGGTGGACCGATTTTATGAGCAAGCTACAAATGTTAGCTGCAAATTTCCAAAGATGGGGAACCCTTCACGGAAGGGAATTTAATTAAGGAGTGAGTAATGGACGCTGCGGCATGTATTTGTCCTGTGGAGCTAGTTGAGAAATTTGACAAAATCTCTCTTTCTCCTCAAACTGTGGCTCGCAGAATAGGCAATATGGCCGTTGACATGGAACAGCAATTAATGGAGAAGGCAGCAAATTTTGTATCATTTTCCATCGCCCTCGACAAATCAACCAACATTGCAGACACAGCTCAGCTCGGTATTTTCATTCGAGGGGTGGATCACGATCTTCGCGTCACCGAGGATTTTGTAGACTAGGTAGCTCTGAAAGACACCACTACCGGTTTCGAAAATTTCCAAGCTGTGGACGGTGTTTTTGGGTCAATGGGATTAAAATGGGAGCAGTTAACGAATGTAACGACGGATGGAGCTCCTGCTTTATGTGGTCTACGCTCGGGGTTCCTCAGCTATGTAAAAGCAAAAATGGCTGAGAGCAGTAGTACCCTAATGGCGGCGATCCATTACTTGATAAAACAGGAGGCAACCTGTGCAAAAGTGGCCAAGCTTAAAAACGTAATGAGAACAGTTGTGTGAATGGTAAATTTTCTTCGCTCCCATGGACTCCCGCACCGTCAATTCAAAGAGTTCTTGGATGACATCGAAGCAGAGTATCCGGATATCCCGTACCATGCAGAAGTAAGATGGCTGAGCAAGGCAAAGGTGCTTCATCGTGATTTTTTTGCTTGCGGAACGCAATAGATAACTTTTGTGACATGAAAGGGCGGCCCGAAGTTCTTTTGCGTGATCCTAAGTGGGTGACAGACTTCGCATTTTTAAGTGACTTTACTTCCCATCTGAATACTTTGAACACTTTGCTTCAGGGTGAAAAGCACAATATCTGCGATTTGGTGGAAAGAATTCAAGCATTCAAAAGAAAATTTATTTTGTGGGAAAACCAAATGCGTGCAAGGAACACAGGACATTTTCTATAGCTTGAAACAGTGAAAGAAGGTGTTGACTTTGATAAGTACTTGCAGGTAACTTGGCAATTACAAGAAGAGTTTGAAAAGAGATTTTCAGAATTATCCGAACTCCAAGCGGTGTTAGATGTATTTGTTTGACAATTTTTTCTTAGAGCAGTCAGTGCTCCACAATTAAGAGTTGATTGAACTGCAGTGCAATGTTCATCTTAAAGACCATTCTAATGTCACAAAGTTTAGAAGAATTTTAAACAGCGGCTTTCCGCAAGAAGAATACCACATTTTGTACCAACGTGCATGTAAAGTTCTGCCAATGTTCGGCTCAATGTACATTTGTGAGCGTTTCTTTTCGGTTCTTAAGCTTGCCAAAAGTAACATCGTGCAACGGTGAGCGATAGAAACTTTCACAATTGTTTAAGAATAGCTGTGTCCAGAAATATTGTACCCAATTTGGAGAAGAGTATTTGTTCCAAAGGTAAAAACGACTGAGCAAAAGTCACTCAAGGTCTGTACTATCTGTTCATTTTTGTAAAATTTTGTTTAATTTTCCTCTCAGATATGTTCTAATTTCAGATTTGAATAAATCACATTATTCTTTATTTAACACTTGATTTCGTTTCCTGCATATTCCATACCTTTCGATTTATATATGCGGTATATTTGTGATGGCAAAACAATCCTATCAATATGACATCAACAAACCCATAAAAGCCGTCGCCCGCACGTCTGTACGTACGTATCTAGTCAGCGCGGTCCGAACATTGTCCGTCTGTCCCAGTTCTCCCCGCTGCCACACTGTAATGGTGGTAGGGGAAGGAGCGCTAGTCCGACTGCCCAGTGCTCCCCGAGCGCGGGTGCGCTCTCGGAGCGCAATGACTGGATGGCCCTGCACTATGGGGTCGGGTATGAGGTGAGATGAATCTGTCGTCGCAGGTTTTTATGACCGGATGCCCTTCCTGATGTCAACTTCATCAGAGGAGTTAATGGGATGAAATGAATGACGTGATATATGATAGTAGGAAGGGACAGGGTAAATCCCGGTACTGGCGCATAGACTACTCCTCTCAAATAGCAACAAGGGGTCTGCTCAAGGCTTAACGTCTCAGTCCGATGGACGAATCACCATCAACAGCGTCATATGCCCTCACTCCATATGAGTATTGCGGAGAGGTTTGGAATTTAATTCAGGCTTTTGGCATGCAATCTGGTGATTAGAAATTGTATACCACCACCTCTCCTACTCTGCCGGCCAACATTCTGATGGTGAAATTTTTTTTCGACCAACGGAACTCGAACCAGATAACCTCAGTGTCAGACAGTTTAGACTTCAACGCCTTAATGATGATGGCCACCAGGCGGGCTGAAGTATATATCTATTAAATTACTTAATTCTATTCCTTTGTTTACAATACTTTTACAGTTCAACTCTAACATTTTATGTCATCCCTACTTTACTTCCAGATTCCTGTACCCTTATCACCACACCCTAGACCATCCCGTTTCCCCTAATGAAATGAATGACGTGATATGTTAGTAAGAAGGGAGAGGGTGAAACCCGGTGCCGGATCATAGCCTACCCCTCTCGAATAGCACCAAGGGGGTCTGCTCGAGGCTTAATGTCTCTGTCCAACAGACGAATCACCTTCAACAGCGTCATATGCCCTCACTCCACCCATCCTATCTCCTATAACCCTTCTAAACAAATTTCCTAACTTATACATACCACTGCAGTTTAAGTGAAAGCCATCTGAGCACAGATCCCTGTCTTCTACCCATCCATTAGGATCTAGAAATCTCATTTCCAGTTTCCCATGCACCCACACCATATCATCATCATCATCATCATCATCATCATCATCATCTCATCATCACCATCATCATATTTTCCCCTTATCCAGCTCCTGCACTTCTCCATATTCCTCTTTCTTTCCACTATTCCTCTTCCACGATCTTGTCGCAGTCTAAATTTCATCTTCTTCTAAACATTTCTGTCTTTCCAACTGGGGTCAGTACCCTGCTAACACAGTTGTTGTACATTGCTTGCACCATTTCTAACATTTCTCTTCTGAGTCTCTTTTTAACCATGGTTTCCCAAACCTTCTGTCTGGGGACACTTATCATATGCCTTTTCTATATCTATGAAAGTAATGACCAGATCCTTTCCGTATTCCCAGTTCTTTTCTGTCAGCTGTCTCATGTTAAAGATTGGCTCCACTGTACATCTTCCACTCCTGAAGCCATATTGTTCCTCTTGTAACTCTTCTTCAATCTTTCTTCTCATTCTTCTTTCTAATATCCTTTCCAGTATTTTGTCTACCTCCAATATAAGGGTTAGTGTGATTCCTCTATACTTACCACAAACTTTCTTGTCCCCTTTCTTAAACACTGGTATTATTATCCCTTTTTTCCAGACTTCTGGTACACATTTGTTTTTCCACATACACTTTAGTAGTCAATACAACCATTGCATACCAACAGGTCCAGCAGTCTTTATCATTTCCATACTTATTTCATCCATCCCTGTTGATATTCCCATCTTCATCCTTTGTACTGCTACCTTCACCTCCAGCATTGTTATATCATCCTCTGTTGTTGAGTCCTCACACTGTATTGCTTCTATCTCCCTGGTACAGTTGCTCACATTCAGTAGCTTACCAAAATACTCCTTCCTTCTTCTCTTTATCTCTTCTAGGTGTTAACAATTCCCCATCTTCTTTTTTCATTAGCTTTGTGTTAACTCTTTCTGTCTTCTTACTTCTTATAAGTACATACAGCATCCTTCTACTGCCACTTATATCCACTTCCATTTTGTGTGAAAATTCTTCCCAACTCTTCTTCTTTTCTTCTCCTACCACCTTCTTACATCTCTGTTTGCTGTTGAGATACTTCCTTTTGCTTTCTTCTGTTTGATCTCAGTTCCTTTCTTGCCAGATTGTCTTCTTCTCTTTCACCACTTTCCTCACTTCCTCTTTCCACCACGGTGTCTCCTTTTCTTTCACTCTTGTAGATGTCCTGCCGCAAGCACTTTCTGCTGCACTAACAAATGCCTACGCCTCTTCTACATTTTCCACTTCAGTAACTGGAATTTGTTGCTTCAGTCTGTTCTGAAAATCTTCCTGTACATTTTTGTCTTTCAGTTTTTATACTTTTATTTTGCTTTCTCTTATCTTTTATTTTATTTTTTTTTTGCCATTTTTCCCAACCGTAATTTTGCCACCACAACTCTATGGTCCCCATCAAATGCTTCTCCTGGTAAAGCTGTCTGCATCAACTTCCTGTGATTTGTCCTTTCCACCAAAAAGTAGTCAATTACTGATTTTATTCTTCTGTCACCCCATCCATATCTCATAATTTTCCTCCTTTTTTTCTTTTGAAACCATGTATTCCTCACTATAAGTCCATTCCTTTCACAGAAGTCCACTAGTTCCTCTCCTTTAAGATTCCTTTTCCCACATCCATATGGTCCAATGACTTCTTCCTTTCCTTGTCTCTTATTTCCGACCTGTGCATTCAGATCTCCCATAATAATCACGTCCACACCTGAAATTTCTCTTCCTACTTTCTCCAAGAATCCTTCAATATCTTCTTCCCTGTTTCCCGTCTGTGGTGCATACACTTGTATGAAGTCCATCACTTCATTCTTCATCTTTAGTCTAATCATTATTTTGTCACTCACAAATTCCACCACTTCAACGTACTCCTCCAATTGCTTCGAAATGATTCCTCCCACACTGTTTACCACCTTTTGACCACCACTCCAGTATAATGTGTACCTCTCTCCTCAATTTCTTCCTTCTGTTACCTTTCCATTTCACTTCACTCAGCCCTGTCATTTCCATCTTCTCCTTCTCAATAAAATCTACTACTTCCTCTGCCTTTATTTATTTATTTATTTATTCATTCATTCATTTATTTATTTATTTATTTATTTATTTATTCATTTATTTATTTAATTTATTTATTTATTTATTTATTTATTTATTTATTTATTCATTTATTCATTTATTCATTCATTTATTTATTTATTTATTTATTTATTTATTTATTTATTTATTTATTTATTTATTTATTTATTTATTTTGGCACTGTTCTAGGCCATTAGAGCTTCTTATGTGGATGTTTTATAAGCAGGGTTGGATGTGGATAGAGTGGTTGAGGATTTGAATCCGCTTGGCTGAGCAACAACCTGTTAGCGCAGTAAGTGTTCAAATAGATGGCCTTCTGCAGTAATGCACGCTTCAGCACACTGTTGAACTGCCATTCAGGCTCTTTGTAGCATTGTAGGTGTTTCAGATTCACAGGCTTCCGTAATAATGTTTCGAAGGCTTTCATAATTTTCCGGCTGCTGGGCGTACACTACACCCTTCAAATAGTGCCACAGGAAGAAGTCCAGTGGCATCAAATCAGGCAATCTAGCAGGCCAGGTGACAGGTCCTCCCCTTTCTATCCATCAGCCGGTATATGTAACATTCAGGTAGTTGCGAACATCTGCTGACCTGTGAGGGGGAGCTCTGTCGTGTTGATATCACATGGTTACACGCTCACCCAGGGGCACATCCTCTATCTGCAATGGTAGTTGGTCTTGAAGAAACTGTAGGTACTGGGATCCTGTAAAATGATCCTCAAATAAATATGGTTCAATTAGGTGATCATCCAGTGTACCACACCCAACATTTACTCCCCATCGTGCCTGAAATGCTGCCTGCCTTACCCATTGGGGATTTTTAACACTCCAGTAGTTCATATTATCACGATTCACAGAGCCATTATTATGAAATCATGCCTCGTCCAAAAATAACATGTGAGATACAAACGCTGGATCATTTGCCACTTGCGTCAGTATCCACGCACAGAAATCAACACGAGTTTCGAAATCTCCTCCGTGTAGTTCTTGATGTAGTTGCAGGTGATACAGACGAAAGAAACTGGAATGCAATATCCTTACAATTGATGACTGGCTGATGTTGGCCTGTTGTGCTACTGCCTGGGTACTTAAGTGAGAATTCTCCCAGAAAGTGTCCATAACCATCTCAGCTGTTTCACCGGACATAATTGGTGCCTCCCTAACAGGAGCTGTTTGGGAAAGTAACAAAGTTATATGCAAACGTTGCTCCACCCTCATAAACGCATTTGCATTTGGTTGTTGTCTCTGTGGAAATCTTTCCTGGTGCAGGCACTGTACTTTCTGTGTGTTCTGTCTTGCTTTGCCATAGATGAGGTGCATGTTAACATACTCATCTACTGAATACATAGCGTAGAAATGACCAGGACTGCTGGGCTACACCAAGTGTCAGGCCACTACACATTCAACATCTGTGCTATTGGTCGAATGTGACATTAATGGCCTCATATTTGATCTTCATAAAGTGTAAAATGTAAATTAAAATATTTACGCTCGTAGGATTCGAACCCACCTACCAACGCAACTTGCGTCAACATATCTGTGGTTAGTCCACTACACCATGGTGACTGTTGCCTTCAGTTTATCAGAAAGCTTACTTGATGTAAAAACTACATCCCGATTCACAAACTCTCTCACATTTTCTATCAGTATGCCATCACTTTTAGCAATAATTTCATAACCAATCGAAAGCTTATAATTGGCATGTACATTTTACATAACCGTATGACAGTTTAATGTATTGTGTAAGTACCTGTCGCATACATGTACCATGGCATCACCTTAGACCATTCTTTAACATACAAAAAACACCTGGAAAATACAAGTCAGAAATTTAAGTCAAGAAACAACATCGTGAAGAAACTAGCTGGTACAACATGGGGAGCTGATGCATCCACATTACGCACTACTGCCCTCACCATGGTTTATCCAGTGGCTGTATATTGTGCCCCGGTGTGGCAACGTAGCGCTCATACTAGGAAGATCGACGTCCATTTGAACGAATGTATGAGAACCATAACAGGCACACTAAAATCCACCCCAATCCCATGGCTACATACTATCAGTAACATACCACCTCCGGAACTGAGACGACAGGAAGCAACTATACATGAGTGGAAAAAGTTACACCATCCTGATCATCCACAGAATCTCCCAATCCATGAGGTCCTTACTGACCTACCTCCTTCTTGTCTTAAATCAAGGAACCCAATATGGCATGACATAACTGGCTTCAGTATCCAGGAAAAATGGCGTCAAAGCTGGAGCTCTGCATGTGTGAAACACCAAGGCATCCACGACCCCACAACTGGATTCCCAGGATTTCACCTGAAGAGACACCAATGGTCTAAACTCAACCGTTTTAGAACAGGCCACGCTAGATGTAATGCCATGCTACATAAGTGGGGAGTTCGAGAATCCCCTGCCTGTGACTGCGGAACCCCTTTCCAGTCAGTGCAGCACATTATTGAGGAGTGCCCTCTGAGGAAGTATGGTGGACCAGCCCAAGATGTCATCAGTGCTACAGCCCCCTTCTTAGAATGGCTACAGCAACTGGACATTGATTTGTAAATGTGAACGCTACCAACATTCTTGTCCTTGTATGTAGTGTAAATTTTCTTTTGTATACTTGCCATACAATAAATAAAAATAAAACCTGTCGTATACATGTTTTTGCAAAAGTCGCGCAGTGATGACGCAGTAAGTGCTTTAAAGGCAACTAGCTTGGTATACGGCAAAGGAAAATCGACCATCACCCCACTGACGTTCGTTGCGATGCCTAAAAGCAGAAGCATCAGGCGCTTCTGACTCACCCGGGATATATATAGTGATATGAGTAAAGAACTGGAATCAGGGATAAGGCTTTTTGAAGATGATGATATACTGTATAGAGTATTAAATGTCACAGGATTGTGAGCGACTACAGAAAGAACTCGACAATGTCTTGAGATGGACAGCAGGCAGTTGTATGATGGTAAATGGAGTGAAACTGAGTTTTAATTACTGCATTGATGGTGTGATAGTCACGTTCAGTGCTTAGGTGTTAATATAAGGGAAAATATTTCTTGGGGTAATCACATAAACAGTATTGTAGATCACGGTAACAGATCTCTTCTTATGGTTATGAGAGTATTTAAGGGTGTAGTAAGGATGTTCGGGAATTATTCCAGAAGAAATTGAACTCATTAAGGCATGTTTAGAGCCATATTTAGAAATACAGAGTGCAGACATTATGTCTGATTTTCCTGGGCTAGAACGTTCAAGGTGAAGGCCTTAATATATAATGCCAATTCAGCATCATCAGGCATCAGGTGGTCAAATTGTTGAGGAGCAGGGTGCATCTACTTAAAAATATTTCAATGTTTCAGGACAAAAAATTAATCGCGCAGATGTTTCCAGAGTTTCACTTTTTGTCCGTGAGGTGCAGAATTATATGTTAGCATCAGTGTAATGGTTACATTACACTATCCTCCACCACATTAACACGCAGTTACCTACACATGGCAGATGCCGCCCACCCTCATCGGAGGGTCTGCCTTACAAGGGCTGCACTCGGCTAGAAATAGCCACACAAAATTATTTATTATAGTGTAATGGTTAACGCGAGAAATTTCATTTTTTGTCCGTGTTGAACTGAGAATTACAATAAATAAACTTTATCTGTCCACCTTTTCAATACAATAATGATGTTGATAGATGTAATTACAACATATTAATTATTTACAGAACTAGTTTCGATGCATATTTGCATCGTCTTCATGACATACATTGAATTGCGTAATATAAAACACAATGAAATCTACAGTAAAAACATTGACGCATGATAAAAACTTATTGCACTAGTAGAAAAAAAGTTCACAAGTTGAATGAAGTCCTAGTGGGCATACAGTAGTAAGTTCCTTAGGTTTGAAGTGTGGTTTACATTAATAGAACAAATTGTGTCCATTCAACTACGGTATACAAACTGCAGGATCGTCTTTAAAATCTTGAAAGTTTGCCTTGATAAAATTTTACTAATTAAAATTCATATATGTCTAAGGCCTATGAGGTGGAAACATGAGTAGCTCTTTAAGGTGTGTGTAACCTCCTGATAAGTAAGGTTACAAGTAATAGGAATAATAAAAATAATATTAATGATTTGCTACCGTTCTGCATTCACATAGTTGCACACTAACACGAGACATGACAATATGTACGAAATTAAAACTATAAGCACATTAAGCACAGAAAATAATAACAGGATAACCAACATGACGGCTAAGAAAGGATAACAGGGAAGCGGCTGGGAACCAAATCCAGGCGGTGGAAGGTATTGGCAATGCTGAAGAAGCAAAGTCAAATGTAATCCTAAACTTTACTTAACAAATTTTGATGCAAATTAAAACGTAAATAAATAACAAATACACCATTAAAATTTGAAAACAGAAATCCAGCAGTAATTACAATTTACCTCGAGGGTAGCATTTAGTTATCTAATCTTATACCGGAACATCACACACAACGTTCCGCTGTTCGTGCCGACACTTTTAAAACACATGAAACAGTCAGAAAGAAAGAAAAGGAAGGTAACGTTACACTATAATGAAGATGTACATGTAAGAAAGAGAACAACGTTCAAAATATAATCTCGGTGCAGAGCACCTTCAGTAGGTAGCCCCCTCAAAAACACTTCTGAGAAAGGGTGCCCGTCCTAAAGGTGAATACTCCAAGATGAAGTGGAATAAACGAGACAGCCCCAAGGTGAAATTTACATATTGTGATTACATCGAAAGGCGTTGAATATCTAATTTACAAAATCAACAAAATGGGAACTGTCTCTTTACATATGTGACGCGACTTACCAAAAAGGCTAAGTCATTTTTATAAAATTTGGAAGCTGAAGGAAAACACGGGTAAGCTCCGGCGAGAGAAATTAAATGAAACACTACATTTGAAAATAAATACCTGAAAGACAAAAACAATTAAGTGCTTACCTGGTGGAGGGGCCAAGAAGACCCGTTACCTTGAAGGCAACCTTTCCCTTCACTGGTCAAACAGAAAAGACGCCTTGGAAGAGCAAGGCTCTAGCGAAACGCGTCTCTCCGGAAATGAGGAAACTTTACAACAGCCAATGAGCGTCCGATCTTTTTCCTTCACCTACCAATCACATTTACTTTTATTTTCTCCAATTACAGCTCAGAAATTAGTGCTGACCAAGAACATTTGGGAAGCATCGAGAAGTTACGAAATTGATGCAATATCCGGAAATATCCATGCCGATCTGGCACGTGTACACTACAGGGTGTTTGCTTTAATCTTACCCATGACAAAGGAACAATCTTGAAGCCATAATAAAATCAAACAATTCCAAAATTCAGATACCGAGAAGAGACAAAAACAAATGAATAAATACATTACATACCCAATTAACACATAAATATATATACAATTCCTCACCGTCTTCCAAGACCAAGTAATCAAATCCAAGTAATCACTACAGTGTGTATAAGAACTATGTTTCTCAGTTCAATTGTGGCACCTCATGCGGCCGTAGCCCGATCATATTGCTAGTAACGTACAGTGAACTGTTCACATAGTTCTCATACACACCTTAAAGAGCTACTCATGTTTCCACCTCATAGGCCTTAGACATAGATGAATTTTAATTATTAAAATTTTATCAAGGCAAACTTTCAAGATTTTTAAGATGATCCTGCAGTTCGTATACTGTAGTTGAATGGACACAATATGTTCTATTAATGTAAACCGTTGCCTTTGCTGGCAAGATGTAGTGTTTACAGTGCACTATGTCTTCTGGTATGGGCTAGAATAAAATTGTTACTTTCATTGACCTGTCTCAGTCTTATACTTGGCTTTGACAATATGAAAATGGCTGAGGTATGAGTGACACTAGTAATGCCATTCCTTATGCAGCCAGTCCCTGCTATGAAGGGTGTGAAAATGTTGCTCATAGGATCGGTTGGTGCATGCATCTCAGTGGGCTTGGCAGACTGATGTGAAGAAGCAACTTCTGGCTCAGTGAGGACAGTAACGGGAAACTACCTCACTCCTCATTTCCCTAGTACGCCTCTTCTGTGACACCTAGGCCATCTATGACAGCTAATGGTGAACCTGTTGAGGATCCAACCAGCCTTTCTGGCTGAATACCCAACATACATACAATGTAAACCGCACTTCAAACCCAAGGAACTTACTACTGTATGCCCACTAGGACTTCATTCAACTTGTGAACTTTTTAGTATATGTTTGACTCGCAAGTCTTCTACATTTGTGCAATAAGTTTTTATCATGCATCAATGTTTTTACTGTAGATTTCATTGTTTTTTATATTACGCAATTCAATGTATGTCATGAAGATGACGCAAATATGCGTCGAAACTAGTTCTGTAAATAATTAATATGTTTAATTACATCTATCAACATCATTATTGTATTGAAAAGGTGGACAGATAAAGTTTATTTACTGTAAGTCAGTGTAATGGGTGTGAGGCCCAAATGTAAATGTAGACGTTAGAATTTTTGTCATCAGTTCTGGAGTAGCTGGTAGTAATACTTAATTTTGATCAAATCTTCGGACTTAGTTGTACTGTTTTTTCTTTTGTAGTTATGAATTTAATCGAGTTCCGTATTGAAGTGGGATTACAGTAAATTAAACTTCTTTCAAGGTCCACCTATTCCGTACAATGTTGTTTTATTGGGATTGAATCACATGTCAAATGGTACTAGTTTCAGCATCTGTGTGCCATCATCAGCCATAAGTACAAATTAAACAATTATATACATATGCCTAAAACATCTGAAACACATTTTAACACAGTCTAAAATACATTTCTGTAATGATACATGAGATAAGTTAAAATTATGTTACAATTGATTGCTGTAATATATAATTCTTAAAATTCCAGCAATTCGTTATATAGTCCAGTCTGTGTACATCCGGGATAAGTGAATTTTTGCTGTTTTTTGCTGTCTATATGGGTGACACTGGTTCACCTGATACTAGGTGGTTCCAGGGAAGTTTAATTTGATCATGTAAGATCGTGATATAAATAGAGATGAATTCCCACTTCAATTTAAACCTGAAGAAGAAATTAGCCAAATTAGACGTTGGAAGCAATGTATGGAAGTTGCTGCTGGTTAAACCTTCGGGCTTTCTTACCCACTGATTGGCTGGAGTTTACTCCTTATACAGTATAACACCCTTACCTTTTTGTGGTAAGGCACACCAGGCATCGAATTCTTTCTCACGGAGTTGTTGTAGCAGGAGTGAGACTTTGACTGATTCACGTTCAGTATTCAGGGGTAGACCAAGTTTTTCGAAGCACTTCTTTGTTTCAGTATGAAGGTCTCTGGTATGATTGATGTGTATATTGTTGGATCGATGGAGAACTTAGCATGCATTTATGTGTTGTAGATAAGCCTCCCAATCACACTTGAAAGGACCGAGTCCTTTATACTTTTTATCAGAGTATAACATGCTGTCTGGTGTATCTGTTGGAAGTTGAAGAACTTCTTTCAAAGTGCTTTTGTTAAGTTTGTCAGTATCAATTAGGAAACTCGCAGGTATACGATGTAAAGGTTTAGTGTAGAATTTGTAGATCAAAGATGGGCATATGTAGGTTGATAGCACATTAAATTTCACTTATCCCAGATGTACACAGACTGGACTATATAACGAATTGCCAGAATTTTAAGAATTTTATATTACAGCAATCAATTGTAACATAATTTTAACTTATCTCATGTATCATTACAGAAATGTATTTTAGAATGTGTTAAAATGTGTTTTAGATGTTTTAGGCATATGTATATAATTGTTTAATTTGTACTTACGACTGATGATGGCACATAGATGCTGAACCTAGTACCATTTGACATGTGATTGAATCATAATAAAATGTCATTGTATTGAATAGGTGGACCTTGAAAGAATTTTAATAGTTGTACTGTTCCAGTGAGTGGAATTTTGTGCTGTCAGAGTGTGCACATTATATTTTTGGATGCTTGCTTCTGTTCCCAATACTTCTTGAGTTCTATTAGTTTTACCTTTCCTTCCTGTGAAGGAGGTTTGCGAGATTTAACAACTTTTGGTAGAAGAGAACACAAATTTATCAATTTACAAAATTTAGGGTAGTCTGAGACATCAGCATCAGAAATCCCAGCTGAAGCAAAGTCCTTTTTTAGTTCATTGAGTCACATACTTCCTTCCGATCTTATGCCTGTGGCTAAGTGAGAAGTTATTCTTCGTAAGCCTGCCATTGTCCATTCACGAAAGGTGCCCGTAAAACTTCAGCTTCCTTCGTCACATGCTAGTATTAGCCATTTCCAACCAGTGGTACAGTTCAGAGTTTGCTTCCAGTCAGTAGGTTCTGTCTGGGAGCACTCTTGTCCCATGAATTTTCCGGAGGGTACGCCTTTCAATTCTTTCCAGGGCATCCATTTTGCCTTTCTTGTTCACCAGTAAGGTGACGCACTATGGTGATATTTGATATTACATGTTATGAGACCAGATCGTCTCAAACAACCAACAAGGCTAGTCACCCCTCTGTCAACACTAGGGTTTTCAACACGCGCTACATTGCGAATTCTCCCACATCTAAGGCTGTATTGAACACCCTATTTGTTGAGTCTACGCTAGACAGCTCACAACTACAATCTATTACAAAGATTATTCTAGAAGGAGACACAACACTTCTATACTGATGCTTCAAGTGGCTTTTGAACTTATCACGCAACCACTTGGAGTTAACAACTCTACTGTAATTCTACGTACCTGATTCTCAACCAACAACGTTTGAAGATTTATTTTTCGATATTTTAATTAATCCACGCTTCATTAATATCAAATAATTTGTACAATCCAAATGTATGTCAGATCATTATGACTATGTCTCGTTCTACAAATAACCAACTTGTACTTTTTTAGACAAACACTAGTATTCATTCCATGTACATATAATACTATGACAAGTTCATTATTGAATTTTAGTTGTATTTAAGCATCGTTTTCTTGACAGACTAGATTTTTATGACTGTTTTATCTTGTATTAAAGCATGTATTATACTTTAATGAGTAACCTGGTTCAGGGCCCTGACTTAGCTTTAGATTAAGTATGGCTGAAGATGCTTACAAAGCCTAAGCGAAACATGTCCCATTTTAACATATATGTAACTAGCAATTACTTGCGGCTTCGCTCGCGTGGATTTCGTAATTTGATCAGAGTAATCGTTCCTCGGCATTGTACTAAGAGACTATCTGAAAATTCCTAAAGTATAAAAACACACTCAAAAATTGAGTTTCATTTACCCCAGAAATTCTTTGTAACCTGTTTGTGGTATTACCTTTTGGAGCTAAGGCGACCATGCGACATAGAACTTTACATGCGAGAAACAGTCTTCATTAGTCAAATAATAAATACATGTTTCTATATTTTTAAAGGAGATTCAAAATACCTATTCCCACATCTGTAACATATCCAGTTTTTGAGATATACATAAGTATCCCCATAAAAAACGAATTCAACCCCTTTATCAGTCCTTCCCCTACCCCCATCTAAGTGTATTTTCTGAAAACAAAAGTACATGTTTCCTTATTTATAAAGGAGATTCCAAATATCAAGTTTCACATCTGTAACCTTTTCAGTTTTTAAGATATGAGTATCCTCATAAAAAAAATAATTCAATTATTTTTCACTACATTTCACCCCCTGCTAATTGCCCTCTCCAAAAACAAAAAAGTACAGGTTCCTGTATTTTTAAAGGACTTTCCAAATACCACGTTTCTTGTCTCTAGCATGTTAAGTTTTTGACATATAATGTAAAATGAAGTGGCATATGGCTTTTAGTGCCGGGAGATCCCAGGACGGGTTCGGCTCGCCACGTGCAGGTCTTTTGATTTGGCGCCCATAAGCGACCTGCACGTCATGATAGGGATGAAATGATGATGAAGACAACACATATACCCAGCCCCCCATGCCAGGGAAATTAACCAATGATGGTTAAATTTCCTGACCATGCTGGGATTCTGGACCCTTGTGACTAAAGGCGGGCATGCTAAACATTTAGCCATGGAGCCGGACGACATATAATGTAGATATACCGGTACTCATTTTAAAAGTTCACCCGCTTTTCCAATTCTTTTCAGCCCCTCAATTGGATTTTCCGAAAGTAAAAAGAATACGTGTTTCATTATTTTTAAAGGATATTCAAATACCAGTTTTCATGCCTGTACGTCTGTAACACCTTCAGTTTTTGAGATAAATGTATACTCATAAGAATTATTCAACTTCTTCTTCCTCACTTCTTTCCACCCCTCTCCCGCCTTAAGTGGACTTTCCGAAAACAAAAAATACATGTTTCTTTATTTTGAAAGGAAATACAAAATACTAACTTTCACGTCTGTAACAACTTCAGATTTTAAGATAAGTATCCTCACAAACGTATTTCAACTCTTTATTTACTTATTGTCAACCCCACATCCCTTACGTCGATTTTGCGAAAAACAGTTGCCTGTGTCTTTATTTTTAAAGGAGATTCCAAATACTAATTTTCACGTCTGTAACATTTTCAGTTTTTGAGATATAATTATACTCATGAAAGTAATTCAATTCCTTTTTCACCCCCCCCCCCCCCCCCTTCCTACCGGTTAAGTTGATTCCTCCTCCTCAAAAGTGCGTGTTTCTTTATTTTTAAATGAGATTCCAAATACCAATGTTCACGTCTTTAACATTTTTAGTTGAAATGAAATGGTGTTTGTCTTTTAATGCCGGGAGATCCCAGGTTGGGTTAGGCTTGCCAGGTGCAGGTCTTTTGATTTGACCCCCGTAGGAGACCTGCGCGTCGTGATGAGAATGAAATGATGATGAAGACAACACATACACACAGCCCCCTTGCCAGGGAAATTAACCAATGATGGTTAAAATTCCCGACCCTGCCAGGAATCAAACCCGGGACCCCTGTGACCAAAGGCCAGCACGCTAACCATTTGGCCACAGAGCCGGACAACATTTTTAATTTTATGAGATATAAGTATCGTCACACAAAGAATTGAACTAATTTTTCAATTCATTCACCCCCCTTAAGTGTATTTCCATAGACAAAAGAACACGTGTTTCTTTACTTTGAAAGAAGATTCCAAATATAAATGTTCATGTGTCTAACATCTTCAGTTTTTTAGATATAAGTTGTTGTTGTTTGTTCAACCCTTGTCCCGTTTCCCTACGGGGTCGGGTATGAGGTGAGATGAATCTGTCGTGGCAGGTTTTTATGACCGGATGCCCTTCCTGACGTCAACCTCTTCAGAGGAGTTAATGAGACGAAATGAATGACGTGTAATATGATAGTAGGGAGAGGGTGAAACCCGGTGCCGGCACATAGCCTACTCCTGTCGAATAGCACCAAGGGGTCTGCTCAAAGCTTAAATTCCCCATCCGACAGATGAATAACCATCAACAGTGTCATATTCCCTCACTCCTTATGAGCACTGCGGAGAGGTATGGAATTTAATCCAGGCTTTTGGCACCCAATCTAGTGATTACAAATTGTATACCACCACCTCCCCTACCCTGCCGGCCAACATTCTGAAGGTGAAAATTTTCTCGACCAATGGGACTCAAACCAGCTAACCTCGGTGTCAGACCGTTTAGACTTCAGCGCCTTAACGATCATGGCCACGAGGCGGGCTAAAGTTTTTGAGATATATGTATCCTCATAAAAAGAATTCAACTCCGTTTTCACCCCAGCCCGTTAAGTTGATCCCCCACCCCCACCCCTCTCCAAAAATACGTGTTACTTTATTTTTAAGGTGATTTCAAATAAAAATGTTCACGTGTACAACCTTACGTTTTTGAGATGTAAGTTACTCCATAAAAATAATTACATTTTTTTTCACTTCCTTTCACCCTTCCCCTTAAGTGAATTAAGTTTCTTTGTTTATAAAGGAGCTTCCAAATGCCAATTATCATGACTGTAACTTCTTCAGATTTGAGATATATGTATTCTCATAAAAAGGAGTTAAACTCCTTTTTCAACGCCCCTTCCCCCAAGTTGATCCCCCCCCTCGCCCCCCCCCCCCCCAAAAAATGCGTGTACCTTCATTTTTAAAGGAGATTTCAATTACTAATGTTGACGTCTGCAACATCTTTAGTTTTTGAGATATGTGTCCTTTTACGAAGTGTTCAACTAATTTTTCAATCTCATCTTCAGTTTTGGAGATATAAGTCTCCAAGGTGTTCAACGTCTTTTCCCAAATTTTTCACCACCCTTAATGTGATTTTCCAAAAACAAAATAAAATATGTGTTTCTTTATTTTTAAAGGAGATTCCAAATACCAATTTTTACATCTGTAAACTTTAAAGTTTTTGAGATATAGAAATCCTCATTTTAAATATTCACACACAACCCCCCCCCCTTTTCACCTCCTTAGCGATGGAATATCCAAAAATCCTCCCTTAGCGAGCACCTACATATTAATATGAATGTATCCCCAAAATTTCACTTCTTTATGTCCAGTAGTTTTGGCTCGGCGATGATGAATCAGTCAGTCAGTCAGTCAGTCAGTCAGTCAGTCAGTTTGCAAGTTATTTTATATATATAGATATTTGTATCTTAAACTTAAAGATTGTAAAGTATTGGAATGGTGGTTTTTTAATAAATTTGTTTGAAACTTTTTCATAGATATTTCATATGTCATCTACAGAAAAGTATACAATAAAATAAATAGATAATTCCAGGGATATTCATAAATAGGGGTTGAAGCATATAATTATTTCTAGGCCTTCACCAGAGGGGGATTCATGGATGTACAAAAGAATTAAAAATTGTTTCAGTGAGTATTAAATTTTATTAATGACAATGATTAGAATGTTTTTCAAAATGGAACGAGAATTTTTTTGTTTTTAAAGATAACAGCATTAAGAATTGTGATACATAAACGATTTAGAAATTGACCTCGCCGGGAAGATAAATGTAATCAAACAATGGCTTACAACAAGTAATGATCAAAAGGCTAGCACATCTTTAAGGAAAATACAATTTAAAACTTTAACAAGACAACCTTTCCTTATTCAAATATTAGAAAAGAACTGACAGATTAAATACTCACAATGGAGTATTAGGAAAATTACAGTAAGATCTGAACATATTCAAAAGAGAAATGTCACACTGTTTATAAGAGTAGCATGACACAACAGACGAGCCAACTTGACCACACAAAATACAGATCTTCAAACAGTTCCAAAAAGAAAAAAGGGAGAAGAACCGAGCTCACTAGGTTCAGAGCATCGGCATAACAGGCCAAGTCCAGAGTTCTGTACAATGGTTTTTGGTCTAAGGCACAAATCAAAGATTTAAAAAAAAAAAAAAAAAAAAAGAGAGGGGAAGGTATAATAACAAATAAAGGAGAGCAGAAAATTTTTAGTACCCCATGGATTAGGTCCCCAGGATCATCTAGCACTTCGGAAAAGGCCAGATTGTAGATAAAAACTCCATAAGAAAAAAATGAACTGGGAAGAACCAGATTACCCTGAAAGTTGAAAGGTCTCTCCCCCTACCTGGGTCATAGATGAATCTTCAGATGGAATGAAGTAAAGAGCCGTTATGCAGATGGAGTCGAAATAGGTTCCAGTCCTGTGCTGATCCGATGCACACTGATGAAGAGTGAAATGATGGTCAAGAATGTATAGTCGGCAGAGTATGACGTAAACAGACGTAATGGTAGGGCCGAGAGGGGAAAGAGACTGGAAAGTTCCAGAATATAGAAGAAGTTGAAGACGCGTGTAGCGTAAGTAGAAGTGTAGAGATCCGGGAAAAAAAGTAAGGTTAGAAACATGTGCCATGGTATATTGGTGGCGGAAGGTAAGAGAACATTATAAAGGTCTCCGCAGCATATAAGAACTGGGGTCTGGCAACAGTTTTGTAATGGCATATTTTGGCGTTCTTCGAAATGCACTTCTTGTTGTAGCGGTTTTGCGGCAGTTGGTATGCTGCGTTGAGTTTGGCATATCTGTCTTAAGATGGAGGTTCCGTCCCTACCATTGGGGTGGACCCATTTGCCAAGATACCGGAATCGATTGACTTTTCCTATCTTTCCATAGACGGTTGTCAAAAGGGCTTTCCCGGAGTGCTTACTCTGGAAGTACTTGGTCTTGTCATATGATATTTGTATCCTGTCTTTCCTGCTCTTGTGTAGGGATTGAAAACCAACTGCAGCATCCTTTGAGTTCTTGGTTAGGATCACAATATCATCTGCAAATCATGATTTATGAGTTTCATGTCCGTATTGACAGATTACATATATACAGATAAGAAAGGATTTCCACCTTATCAATGCTGTTTCTTCTTCTTCTTCTTTTATGACCACATAGGATCACTTTAGTCAGTCCGTTGTTCAGGTCTCTTTGAAGGGATTGTTCGGGCTTTGCGGTCCTCCCAGTACTTCATCAGACGCTCCGATCTTTGTGCCCTTTTCTCAGTTGAAAATGTGCATGTTGTTGGTTTGTTTTGTGTAAGGGTAAAGCGGAGGTTTGTATTCTTGAGTTTTGTATTCAATTTTATCTTATTTGTAGTGTCTTCTGTTGTAAGGCCTATTTCCTTCAGATCCTCTCTTACTTCTCTGATCCATTTACATCCTGTTGTGGTATTTTTTGAGACGAGATTGTGTTGTACTAGTTGTTTCAGAAGTCTCGAGTCCTGCATCCTCATGATATGTCCAAAGAATCCCAGTCTCCTCTTACGCATAGTATCTGTAATGGGTTCTAGCTCTTTGTACATGACTTTGTTAGGTATTAACCGCCACTGTCCATCTTTCTGGTATTTTTTGTTGATGCAGGTTCTTCCAATCCTCCTTTCAATTTTCTGAAGTCTGTCAGTCTTTGATTGTTTATTCAGGTAAAAGAGTGTTTCTGCTGCATATGTAGCTTCCGGTTTTATAACTGTGTTGTAGTGTTTTATTTTTGTATTTATTGAAAGACATTTCTTTTTGTAGATATCCCATGTTAATTTTTGTGCTTTAGCTAATCTATTTGTTCTTACTTGGATTGAGATTTTTTCATTTAAGTTATGTGTTATTACTTCTCCAAGATATTTAAACTGAGTTATTATTTTGATTTTATTACCATTTATGGTGACTTCTTTTAGCTGTGTTGGTTTTTGGGGCATAATTTCTGCTTTTTCAAATGATATTTTGAGGCCAATTTTATTTGCAATGTTTTGAAGTTCTGATATCTGGGTTTTTGCTTCTTTTATGTCCACTGCTAGTAATGCTAAATCGTCAGCAAAACCCAGGCAATTTGTTTTGATTTTTCGGCCAATTTTTTTTTGGGGGGGGGGACATTTTCTAAACCATTCCCTCATTACCATTCCTAGAGCACAGTTAAATAATAGTGGTGAGAGCCCATCTCCCTGCCGTAGTCCAGTTTTAATTTCAAATGTCTCTGATGTTTCACCCCTAAACTTCACTTTTGACTTGGTATTGGTGAGAGTCAATTTTATCATGCTTATTAATTTGGGGTGTAGTCCAAGGTGTCTTAAAATTTTAAACAGAGATTCTCTATGGATGCAATCATAAGCTTTCTTGAAATCTACAAATGTTATCACCATATCTCTGTTTCTTCTCCTGTTATAGTCCATTATCAACTTAAGACTCATGATCTGATCAGGACAGCTCCTCCAGGGTCTGAAACCTCCTTGATATTTTCCTAGTTCTTTCTCAAGTTGTAAACTTATCCTATTAAGGATGATTATTGAAAATATTTTGTATGTTATGTCTAGGAGCGAGATTCCCCTGTAGTTATTAGGGTCGGTTTTGTCCCCTTTTTTGTGCAGAGGATGAATGAGGGCTGTTGTCCAGTGTTCTGGTAGTTCTTCTTTAATCCAGATAGAGACAAGTTGTTGATGGAGGGCAACTTTTGCTGAGGTTCCTGCATATTTCCAGATTTCCGCAAAGGTCTGATCTTCTCCTGGCGCTTTGTAGTTTTTTAATTTATTCAGAGCTTGGTAGACTTGATGTTTTCTGGTGATGTTTTTATCGGGGTGTTGGTGTCCAAATGAAGGAGTTCTGTAGGTTCCTCACAATTTAAAAGCTTGTTGAAATGTTTAGCCAGAATTTCTGCATTGTCTTTATTGTTATGGGCCAGCTTACCATCTTCATCCTTCATCAGTAGGGTTGGGGGTTCATATTTTTGGAGCTGCTTTCTGAAGGTTTTGTAGTAGTCCCTTGATTTAGTTTTACTGAACTGTTCTTCAATTAACTGCAGGGTGTCCTTATGATGTTGTCTTTTTATTCTTCTTAAGACTTGGGTAGTTTCTTTTCTCTGTTTTACTATCTTTTGATAGGATATATCTGTCTTTTGGGACTGATGTAATAGCCATGCCTGATGTCTTTTCTCCACTGTTTCATCACATTCACTGTTCCACCATTGGTGTTTTTTACGTGGTTTAATTGGAACTAGGTCTTCTGCAATTTGTTTAAGGTTGTGTACTAACTCTTCAAGTTTGTCTGTGATTTTTATTTTTTCAGTTGCTTTCTGGTAATTTTTGTTGTTGATTAGCTGGATAGGATATATTTTTCTTTTAGTTTTAAGGGCTTGTTTTTGTTGTCTCCTCTGGGGAGTGAGTTTAATTTTAACTACGTAGTGATCTGAACCTGTGTCTATTCCTCAGAGGACTTTGACGTTATAGATCTCTTTGTGGTGGTATTTGTCCATGCAGACATGATCCAGTTGCCATTCTCCTTTAGTGTAGTCAGGGTGTTTCCATGTTTTGAGTTTTTGAGGTTTCCTCTTAAAACATGTAGATTTTGAGATTAAATTATGATTTCTACACAGGTCAACTAGTCTCTCTCCATTTTTATTTGTTTTCTTGTGTGCTGGCCATTTTCCGATGATGTCACGGTATTTTCTTTCTCTGCCTAGTTGAGCGTTGATGTCGCCTATTAATAATTTTATATGGTGTTTGGGGATGTTATCTATGGTCTGGTCCAATAGGTCCCAAAATTCTCCTGTTTCCTCCTGGTCTTTTGAGGAGTTGTTTTTATCATTAGTGGGAGCATGGGCATTTATTATAGTATAGATTTTATTAGATGCCTTTAAGGTGAGCGTTGAGAGTCGTGGAGACTGTGATCTGAATTCTTGAACTGAGTTTATTATTTTAAGGCTGACCAAAAATCCTGTTCCAAATTGTGGGACATTCTTCATCACTCTCTTCCCGGGTATACCTTTATAAAGTCTGTACCCTTGAGATTCCAAGGCATCCTGGTCAGTGTTTCTAATTTCCTGTAATCCCATGATAAGAATTTTGTGTTGGTCCATTATGTCGGTGATCACTTTTAGTTTACCGGTTTGCATGAGTGAGTTTATGTTGTGTGTAGAGAAGTATGTTATCTGCTTTGGTTTGATTCTTGATTATGTCTCATTCGTGTATGTAGTACTGGGGTATTTCCGTGCCTCCGACTTCACGGTATCTTTCAGGTGGCAGCCCACCGTATCCGAATGCTGCCTTCTCTGAACTCTTGGTTCAGCCGGTGGAGTATTCCTTGAAAGACCTTCCATGGTTGACTGTCAAGGTGTCACCTGTGTGGGACTAGGTCCCGAATTACAACTCTGGATGTGATCCAGTGAGGTGATAATGAGGCCGCTTCTCTGGAGTACAGACGCCTTGTGCAGCCGCCCCTAACCTGGAGAACAGACGCTGCATAATGGATTCCAGTGGCATTTCCTCCACTGTGGGGACCATCACCCCACCCAAAGGGGCTCATTCGCCCGAAGCCGTTGGCCCCCTTAGGGAGTCAGGTAATTTCCCGCCGCCCAACACTAGGCGTTGGCAATTTTACAGCTGGGTGCCAGACCAGCAAACCCTCCTCCTCATTCCGGACTTGGGACCGGACAATGGCGGAGTTATCAATGCTGTTTATTGTAAAAAAAAAAAAAAAAAAATTATCTTACAGTACCGGTTTCAACCTTATCTGGTTATCATCAGCTGATCATTCATTGCCTTTACATATATGTTAGGCAATAATTGACATTACTCTGTCTAAAGGGAGATGCCATGAGGAAACAACATATCTGAATGTGACCGAATGGCGGAGTTATCAATGCTGTTTATTGTAAAAAAAAAAAAAAAATTATCTTACAGTACCAGTTTTAACCTTATCTGGTTATCATCAGCTGATCATTCATTGCCTTTACATATATGTTAGGCAATAATTGACATTACTCTGTCTAAAGGGAGATGCCATGAGGAAACAACATATCTGAATGTGACCGAATTGGTCATGTTAAATATAAACTGTATATGTGTTATCATTTAGGGTACGTGGGTATAAAACTGTCTTCTTTAAGACTTGGAATTTGACTATGCAACCTATTGTAATGCTTAAATCTAAGTCGTATGTACAAATACAATAAACACTTTAAAATACAATGAACATATTAAAATACATTAAAATAACATCAGTAAACACTTCATAGGTTTGAATGTGCGTGTCTTGCGTATATCTTCATTTGACTCCCGTGTTTGAGATTTTATCAATAGTTGTGCATCAGTTGGAGCTTGTGATCGTAGGTAATGATGTCCTATTATTTGCTAAAAGATGTCTTCATGTGTACATATAGTAAAACACTTCCATTGTTAACAAGATCCGGTTATGTGGGTAGAGGTGGGTATGTGCAGCTCTGCTGTAAGTGGAGTCTTGTTCTTTAAGTTAAAAGCAGATGATGTGGTCCTGGTCATTCATGAGTTATTTAATATTAGTTTATGGTGGATGCTCCTTCCTCATCTATACCTGTGTGCTGGTGTTATAATTATCTGTGAAACAAAAAATAAAGTGTAAGTAATGAATTGTAAATTGAAGGAATGCCTGAGGGTGTGTGCTGATATGAATGTGTAATTACTATTGTTGTCGTGGCTGGGTTGCGTTCGATCTGAGAGCTTGCCGTGTATTATCTTCGCGTTTGCCTCTTGAGCTTGTGTCTGCTGTTGTGAGGGGAGTAAGCGGAGGGGTAGGGAGAGTTGCTATTGTGGGGTTAGGGGTGGAGCTGGGCGTGTCGTTCGACTGTTCTATGGCACGTGTTATGCTCTGTTTATTAATTATTTTAAGGTAGTCGTTTTTAAGGACAGGGATGACTTTATTGAAGATAATATTAGTTTTTTCTGTAATACCATTTATATTGAAATTGGGATTGGCATATTGATTTAACGATATACTGTATATAACTCTTCTGTCAAATCGAGCAGGGGGCCCTTGGGATTTATGTTTAGTTTTCATGTCATTTTCGATATTCGTGAAATGGTGTTTATATTCTTTGATATACTGACCTATTGCAGAAAAATGATTATGTTTTATAGCATTTAAGTGTTCATTATATTGAATAGTAAAGTTCCTTCCGGTGTGTCCAATATAGCTGGTCTCACAATTGTTACACTTTATGTGGTATACTCTTGATAGGTTGTATTTGTTGTTGCTATTGATTGTCTTGACATTGTGTAAAATATTAGTACTGTTGTGTGTGGTTTTATATGCTATTTTTAAGTTTTATTTTTTGAAAACATTAGTTATGAGATATGTGTGTGCGTTGTTGAAGGTAAATAGTACGTAATCTTTCTTAGGCTTGTCTGTTTTTGTCATTTTGGTTTTGGGTTGAGATTTGATTTTGTGAATAATTGTATTGACCATTTCTTTCTTGTATCCATTGTTTTTAGCTGTGTCGTGTATTAGTTGTAATTCATTGTTTAAGTCTTCTTTTGATAACGGTATATTAAAGGCTCTATATATCATGCCGTAATAAGCTGCTTTTTTATGTGTATTGGGATGGATGGAATCTATTTTAATCTTGTTTGAAGTGTGTGTGTATTTTCTATATATTTTGTAGGATAGGTGGTTTTCATGTCTGGTTATTTTTATTTCTAAATAGTTTAGGGTACGGTTGTTTTCAGTTTCTTGAGTGAATTTTATGTAGGTGTCTATTGTATTAAGTTTGTCAGTATGATGTTTTCATCAATGGATCTGTTGTCCATGATGACGAATATATCATCAACAAATCTGCACCAAATAATATGTAATTTTTTTTTTGCTGATTGATGTGTATTCTAAATAGTGTGTATAAATTTTGGCCAGTATACCAGAAGCAGGAGATCCCATTGGTAGGCCCTGTTATAGTTGTTTCTTATGGCAAATTCAAGTAATTTCATAAATTCTTCTATTTCTAAAGTGCTCAGATTGCTGTGGTTCCTTAGATTGGATTTGATTATTTCTATAGTTTTCTTGGTGGGAATGTTGGGATACATGTTTGTTATATCGAATGATGCAAGGATATGGTATTGATAGTTTTGTTTGCTAAGAATGAGTAATGCTTCTTGAGGAATTTTTGAATGAATTGTAAGAGTTTATATGTTGAGCTTTCTCTGTAGTTTATAATGGGTCTCATAGGTATATTTTCTTTGTGTATTTTGGGATAGGCTTTAGCAGTTGGTAGTCGGGGGTTCATTGCTATAAGTTTTGTAGATTCTGTTTCAGTGAGAAGAAAATGTGTATTCTTTGGTAAAGATTTGAGATTTCTTTGTATCATTGCTATAAGTTTTGTAGATTCTGTTTCAGTGAGAAGAAAATGTGCATTCTTTAGTAAAGATTTGAGATTTCTTTGTATATTGTTGGTTGGGTTTTTTCATATGATATGAAAAGTGTTATCTTGGAAACATTCTTTAGTTTTTATTATATATTCATCTTTGTCGATGATAACAGTGGTGTTGCCTTTGTCGGCTTTTGTTATAAGTAGATTGTTCTGTTTTATCTTGTTTTTTAATTTGTTTATATGTGATTTATTGACAGTATTATTATTTAGGTTATTGTTGTGAATTTTATTAATGTATCGTGGAAGCCTTTTATTGGTTTAGTGTCTGGCTTCTTTGCGTAAGTCGTATGGGATTTTTGTATGGCATTCTCGGTTTCCGTGATGGTAGCTGTAATGTTCTGCAAGGTCCACATGTTGCCCCAGTTATGTTTTGGTCCCTTGCTCAATATAGCAGTTTTTTTTTCATTGAATGTGGTTATTGTAAGTTTTCTTTATGGGTGGGTGGAATTTGTGTTCGATGATTTTGTGTGTTGGAGGATTCATGTTCGGAATTTCAGTCGGTGATTTTGGTTTGAATGGTTGTTTTAGTGCTTCTGATTTCTTGTTTAGTGTGTTCTGTTTTTTGATAGCTAAATCTTTTATTTTTTCTTTAGAAATCTGATGAAAATAATCCCAGTAGCTATGTGGGAGCTCTTGGGATGCCTTCAGGGGTGTTTGGTATAATTCACGGTTAAGGTTCTGTTTTTTGCGGTATAAAAATTTTATTTCTTCTGTTAACCAAATTTTGTTGGTTCTTTTTTGCGTGTTGCGTGCCTGAGTAGTGAATCTATGTTTATTGTTATAGTTCTTAAGAAACCAAAACCAAACCCAAACTGACAAAAGCACACAAGCCTAAGAAAGATTACATATTATTTACATTCAACAACGCACGCATATATCTCATAACTAATGTTTTCCCCAGTTGGGCATTGAAGTCGCCTGCCAGGAACTTGACATGGTGACCGGAGATCTTGCTGATCTCATCCTCTAGTATCTACCGGAAGATTTGGGTACTATTCTCAGGGTTTTTCTTGTTATCCTCGTTAATAGGAGCATGTGCATTGATAAGGGAATATTCTTTGTTTTCACACCTGAAGGACAGTATGGAGAGGCGTTCACAAGTTGACATGAAATCGATGATTGAGTCCACTAAATCTCGTCTTACTAAGGAAGCCATTCCAAAGATACTGGAGCCATGTGTGATTCTAGACGCAGGCTTCACCTTAATTATTCTGTAACCTTCTGATTCGAAAGGCTCATCAGCAGTAAATCTGGTTTCTTGGACTGATGCTATGAAAATTTTGCCCTTATGCAGGACATCTGTCAGTTGCTTAAGTTTCTGGTCTTGTAGAGAGTTTGGATGTTAATGGTCCCAAAGTTTCTGATGGTTTTAGATTTCAAGTTTGACTTAGTGGTATTAGGGAACTCCGACTTTCCCCGCACGATGAGTTTGGGTTCCCCAGAATCCGAAGGCCTGAATGCGCCACTGCTTGTGGCAGGTGATAGAGTAGTGACATCTGTGGCGTTTATCATCGCATCAGAACTAGTAAAGGGATTTACTAATGGTGAAGATCGAGGATCTTAAAGTTTGGCCACTCCGAATCTTATTCAGGAGTGTTGATGATGATTATTACAGAACGATTGCCACTCGCTCCAACCCTCTTCCTTTATCTGGGCTTGGGACCGGCTACAGTACTACTAAGCTACTCAATTTACCGAGTAGTATACTAGGCGGAGTTGGAAAGATTTGTTGTTTGTATGTATGTCAAGTTTATTCATCTTAACAACTTCGTGTTGAATTCAGTATCTTTGGGAACCTCGTAATTTGATCTGGGGTGTTGTGTGGGAGGAGTAACATTATTTTCATGGAAGGACAGTACACATTTGTTCGTGGATTCGTGGAGTTTTTGTTTAATATTTTGCATTCTGACCAGTACTCACTCATTTCATATTTTGTACTCCTACCAATATTGTAGGCTAATAGTGCTAACCATTATACTACAGAGGCAGATGTTTCCCTGGTAATAAGCTTTTATTGATTATATCCTGTTTTAAATCCAGATTTAATGTCCAGAAAAGATGCAAATGTAGGTTGACTCATATTAAAGTAGTATGATGTTGACTGTAATTGGAACAATGACTTTTAAATTGATAATGGGTACAGGCTCTTTCATTGTTGCAAATTTTGTTGTTGAGATGTTCAGTAAGATCAGTTTTGTGAACTGAGATGACATGCTTCCTTAGAATGCAAGTGTTGTAAGATTTTCCACCTACGAAGGTACTCTATTTCACAGGTGTACCTATAATTACACTGGAATTGCACTTTCGGAAGTTGCAAGGGCTGCAGTTTGGATGATTGACTGATATGGCCTTGTAATAATACTCAACATGGCTTAGCTGTGTTGATACTGCTGCATGGCTGAAAGCAACGGGAAACTACAGCCGTGACTAACTCCCGAGGACATGCAGCTCTCTCTGTATGAATGACGTACTGATGGTGGCTTCCTCCAGGGTAAAATATTCCGGAGGTAAACTAGTCCCCCATTCGGATCTCCATGTGGGAACTACGCGAGAGGGGGCGATCACCAGGAAGATGGATACTGACATTCTGCGAGTCGGAGCGTGGAATGTTAGAAGTTTGGATCGTTGTGTTAGATTAGAGAATCTGAAAAGGGAGATGGATAGACTAAAGTTAGATGTAGTTGGTATAAAAGAAGTACGTTGGCAGGAAGAACAGGATTTTTTGTCAGGCGACTACCGAATTATCAATACAAAATCAAACAGAGGAAATGCAGGAGTTGGTTTAATAATGAATAAGAAAATAGGGCAGCGGGTAAGCTACTACGACCAGCATAGTAAAAGAATTATTGTTGTCAAGATAGACACCAAACCAATGCCCACCACAATAGTGTAGGTCTATATGCCTACTAGCTCAGCAGATGATGAGGAAATCGAAAGAACATATGAAGAGATAGAAGATTTAATACAATATGTAAAAGGTGACGAGAATCTAATTGTGATGGGAGACTGGCATGCAGTGGTAGGCCAAGGAAGAGAAGGTAACACAGTGGGAGAATTCGGATTGGGACAAAGGAACGAAAGAGGAAGTCAGCTGGTTGAATTCTGCACTGATCATAATTTAGTCCTTTGCCAATACTTGGTTCAAACACCACAAACAACGGCTTTATGCGTGGATGAGACCTGGAGACACTGGAAGGTATCAAATAGACTTCATTATGATTAGGCAGAGATTCAGAAACCAGGTGCTGGATTGCAAAACTTTCCCAGGAGCAGACATGGACTCTGACCACAACTTGTTGGTCATGAAATGCCATCTGAAGCTGAAGAAATTGAAGAGAGGAAAGAATGCATAAAGATGGGATCTAGACAAGACGAAAGAAAAGAGTGTGAGGGTATGTTTCAAGGAACATATTGCAAAAGGACTAAATGAAAAGGCTGAAGGAAACACAATAGAGGAAGAGTGGATAGTCATGAAAAGTGAAGTCAGCAGGGCTGCTGAAGAAATGTTAGGAAGGAAGAAAAGATCAACTAAGAATCAGTGGATAACTCAGGAGATACTAGTCCTGATTGATGAACGACGAAAATACAAGAATGCTGGAAATGAAGAGGGCAAAAAAGAATACAGGCGATTAAAGAATGAAGTGGATAGAAAGTGCAAGGTAACTAAGGAAGACTGGCTGAATGAGAAGTGCATGGATGTCAATGGTTGTATGGTCCCAGGAAAGATAGATGCTGCATACAGGAAAATCAAGGAAACCTTTGGAGAAAGGAAATCTAGATGTATGAATATTAAGAGCTTAGATGGAAAGCCACTTCTAGGGAAAGAAGAGAAAGCAGAAAAATGGCAGGAACATATCCAGCGGTTGTATCAAGGTAAAGATGTAGATAATTTGGTTCTGGAACAAGAAGAGGCTGTTGATGCTGATGAAATGGGAGATGCAATTTTGAGGTCAGAGTTTGACAGAGCTGGGAGCGACCTAAATAAGAACAAGGCACCTGGAATTGATGACATTCCCTCTGAATTACTGACTGCCTTAGGAGAAACCAGCATGGCAAGGTTATTCCATTTAGTGTGTAAGATGTATGAGACAGGAGAAGTGCCATCCGATTTTCAGCAGAATGTTGTTATACCTATTCCCAAGAAAGCCGGTGCTAACAATATGAAAACTACCACACCATTAGTTTAGTATCTCATGCCTGCAAAATTTTAACACATATTATTTACAGAAGAATGGAAAAACAAGTTGAAGCTGAGTTGGGAGAAGATCAATTTTGCTTCAGAAGAAATGTAGGAACACGTGAAGCAATCCTGACTTTTCGTCTGATCTTAGAGGATCGAATCAAGAAGGACAAGCCCACGTACATGGCATTCGTAGATCTAGAAAAGGCATTCGATAATGCTGATTGGACCAAGCTATTTATGATTCTGAAGATGATAGGGATCAGATACCGAGAACGAAGAATTATCTACAATCTGTATAAAAATCAGTCTGCAGTGATAAGAATCGAGGGCTTTGAAAAAGAAGCAGCCATCAAAAAAGGAGTGAGGCAAGGCTGCAGTTTGTCCCCCTCCTTTTCAATGTTTACATAGAACAGGCAGTAAAGGAAATCAAAGAGGAATTTGGAAAGGGAATCACAATCCAAGGAGAGGAAATCAAAACCTTGAGATTTGCCGATTATATTGTTATTTTATCTGAGACTGCAGATGATCTTGAGAAGCTGCTGAATGGTATGGACGAAGTCTTGGGTAAGGAGTACAGGATGAAAATAAATAAGTCCAAAACAAAAGTAATGGAGTGCAGTCGAACGAAGGCAGGTGATGCAGGAAATATTAAATTAGGAAATGAAGTCTTAAAGGAAGTAGATGAATATTATTACTTGGGTAGTAAAATAACTAACAATGGCAGAAGTAAGGAGGACATAAAATCCAGATTAGCACAAACAAGGAAGAGCTTTCTTAAGAAAAGGAATTTGTTCACTTCAAACATTGATATAGGAATTCCAAAGATGTTTTTGAAGACTTTTGTTTGGAGCGTGGCATTGTATGGAAGTGAAACATGGGCAATAACTAACTCAGAACGAAAGAGAATAGAAGCTTTTGAAATATGGTGTTACAGATGAGTGCTGAAGGTGAGGTGGATAGATCGAATCACAAATGAAGAGATACTGAATCCAATTGGCAAGAGGAGATCGATTTGGCTAAATTTGATGAGAAGAAGAGATAGAATGATAGGACACATCTTAAGACACCCAGGACTTCTCAGTTGGTTTTTGGAGGAAGTGTGGGTGGTAAGAACGGTAGGGTTAGAACAAGGTACGAATATGACAAGCAGATTAGAGCAGATGTATGATCCAGTAGTTACGTAGAAATGAAAATGTTAGCACAGGATAGGGCAGCATGGAGGGCTGCATCAAACCAGTCTATGGACTGATAACTTGAACACATAATGGTGTCTGTAAAAATATCCACCCTTAAACACCTGGTGAAAACCAAATTGAGCCAGCGTGGCTCCAGTGACCTCAGGCATAGCTGGGCCTGCACAAGAAGTGTTGTTATTGTTTCTGTTGTTGTTACTGTTGCTGCTGCTGCTGCTGTTGTTGTTGTTATGATACCTCATATAGGAATGTAAGGCAGGGAGGCTGCTTTTATTATGGCATCGGCATTCTGGCTTACAAACGCGCCCAGTGTCTTCCTGCCTGCTGTTTAGTCGCCTGTGAATGACGCATGTGTTTCTTGGCACCACTTAATAATGTATTTTGTTTGATAAATTGACAATATTAATTGACAATTGATGTATTAACAAAGTATTAAAAAAGTATTTAACTCTGGCACAGTAGCATAATTCAATATCAATACCTCTTGAGTGCTGAGGTATCAAAAGTATCGAGAAGCCAGTTCGGGTTAGAACCCTGTTGACTGTATTTTATTATTTATCACGGGAGAATTGTTTAAAACTGCACAGGTATCTTCTGCAAGATATAAAATCATGCACTGTTTTCTTTTATATTGAACTGTTGCTGTTGACTGTTCACTACTTAACATTATAACTCAAATTTTACAGATTCTGAAAGGAAATGTGAGAACATTATTTATCACAAAGGAGGATACTACCAGAGAGCTCAGCATCAACCGCATAGTATATATTTTGACCTGTGCACTTCAGGATAGCTGTAACATCAGTACAATTTCATATGAGAATGTGCTGAAAGCGTTCAGAGTAATGCCTGCCGTGAACTTGTCGTCTTACCAACATCTTCAACAAGAGGTAATGTTTTTTAAATTTTTTATTACTTGGATATAAAAACATCCTTCCTTTACTTTATTCGTTCATTTGTGTGTAATAAGTTGTAATTATTTTGAACTTCTCTCTGCCTGTAACGTTAATGTATTGAGACATTTTCATGATCTCAGTTCATGTTGATGTATTCAAAAAGGCGCACACAAAATGCTGTCACTTGCATACACTGTTTTTATTTACAATTATTTACATGTTACACATCAATAAACCACCATTTTTAACAACTGCCTATCATGAAGAATCAGAAGACTAAGACTGCCATCTTGAAACAGCTGACTGCTACTGTAGCATGTCAGCACAAGCACAACACGAGTTCACAGAAACAACTCCTGTTAAACAATTACTCAACTCAACCATCAAGACCACCTCCTTATATATGTTGCCTGGCCAGGCTTCTAGAAACATATGTCACAACATATCTTCTCGTGAATTCTAGGGTGTCCAGTAACATAGTTACGATGTAAGGAAGGTTCTACATAGTTCTCGTCGTACATTTTGGATGTTACGGTGTGTTGCACAATATTGTAATGGATTGTACATCATATATACTGGTAATAATAAATTATATACTATTAATTACATGTTCTTAAATTAACTAAACTCATATTCAAATATATATACACAGCACATGTTTCATGACATAACTCACAAATAATACGATCATCCGAAAATGAAATGATGATAATAATAATAATAATAATAATAATAATAATAATAATAATAATAATAATAATAATAATAATAATAATAATAATAATAATAATAATAATAATAATAATAATAATAATTTGAGCTCGATATTGGCTTTATTTACCCATGGGTTAAAGAATATTGTTTTCAAGAAATATCAGTCTATTACACTTGGGTCAATGTTTACTAGAATTCTTCTCTTAACATTTAATTGCTCATCAAGTACTCACACAGACAAAATGTAGTTTTTTTGGAAAAAGGTTGGAAGACTGTACTGAACTTTTATTTCACTTTCCTTGTCAAAAGTATGAAACAGCTAAATGATTGTTTCAGTATTAAATACAAGTCATTTACCTTCAAAATTACTGTTTTTAAAAATGCTTTTACTTACAAGCCATATTACAATAAACCTCTCATGTGCACAAACCTCATATAAGGTTCCTGCCATGTGTCTTATTCAGTGCGCACTTTGCTATTCCCCTTAAAGAATGCATCCAAAAATAATAACTCCCTACCTCACATTAGACCTCATGAGAGGCGTGTTACTATAGCTCCACCAAATCCAAGAGATTGAAGTGGTAAACATTGTGATGACTTCTAAAATTGTTGGAATAACCTTTCCTAAAACCGAACTGCCTTCTATCAAACCAGTTATTAATTTCACAAACATGTCTAATATAATCAGAAAGAATGCCTTCCCAAAGCTTACATACAATGCATGTTAAACTGGCCTGTAATTTTCAGCTTTATGTCTATCACCCTTTCCTTTATACACAGGGGCTACTATAGCAACTCTCCATTCATCTGGTATAGCTCTTCTGACCAAACAATAATCAAATAAGTACTTCAGATATGGTACTATATCCCAGCCCATTGTCTTCAGTATATCCCCAGAAATCTTGTCAATTCCAGCTGCTTTTCTAGTTTTCAACTTTTGTATCTTATTGTAAATGTCATTGTTATCATATGTAAATTTTAATACTTGTTTAGCCTTAGTCTCTTCCTCTATCTGGACATTATCCTTGTAACCAACAATCTTTACATACTGCTGACTGAATACTTCTGCGTTTTGAAGATCCTCACATACACACACCCCTTGATCATTAATTATTCCTGGAATGTCCTTCTTGGAACCTGTTTCTGCCTTAAAATACCTATACATACCCTTCCATTTTTCACTAAAATTTGTATGACTGTCAATTATGCTTCCCATCATGTTATCCTTAGCTGCCTTCTTTGCTAGATTCAATTTTCAAGTAAGTTCCTTCAATTTCTCCTTACTTCCACAGCCATTTCTAACGCTAACCATAAAGGTATGCTGTAAATTTTGTGCCATCAAGATCTGCCTATATAAGGGACAGAACGTAGAGGGCTCCTTGTAATTGAATAGAGGTTGAGCAGACTGTGTCAGCGACAGTCAGCATCTCGTTATTGTATCATGCCACAAAATCGACACTATGAAAATATTTGAACGGCATTGGTTAGAGCTCTTAAGTTCATTCATAAGAGTGAACAAAACCTTGGTTATATTTCATGAAATTGTGGTACGGACTTTTTTAAGTTTTCAGGGTGATATCCTCGGACTCTGAAAATTGTCGAACATAGCTGTAGTCAAGAATTTAACTAATTTAGAATGAGATTTCAAAAGACTTGTTGTATTTTCCTCACCAGTAATGAATATTAACTTTTCTTCTGCAATACGAGAATATACTTGGCTGAGAATTATATTGAGTATTTGAAATCTGAACAGAGTGAAGCAGGGTTCAAATCAAAATCTCTTTATTTGCAAATGAGGTGTTTACCTCGGTGGCAAATGGTACACTAAAATACATTATTGTCAAGCACTAAATATTAAATTAACAAGAGAAGAAAATTTTCCTATAATACAATATTATATAATTTACGCTAACAATTTTTTCTATTAAACATACAGCTCATCCTCAATAAATTTACATTGTTTACAAAATTCTACGTATAATATCTCCTGTACTATTTACAAATATAGTCATCTGATGTACAGTATGTGGAATTACTTCAAATGATACTGTACAACTGGTATAAGGTTAAAATTGACATTGCATTTATTTACTTTTTCTTTTCTTTACCCATTCTGGAACCTAAGTAGCATAACAACCTGCTGCGTCTTAACCAGAGCCCCTTTTACCACCACTTTTCAGAGTTCCTGAAGGGCCTTCACAGCTACCGTAGCGGTCCCAGGGCCCTCGAAGTCCCCACTGTACTTCACCCCTACAGGCAGTCCCCTACTTTGGCTGTCCAAACTCCTTAGACCAGGGGATGGAATTAATTTATTCGCACACATTTTTTATTTACATTAACCTGCACTGGTCGAATGCCCTCTAACATTTCATTTATTTTCTCTGTTGCTGTTTATTCTCTTTTTGAATATCTGTACAGATTTTGGAAAAGGATCAAACACTACCCCTGGTAAACTGTTCCACTCCTTCACACCCCTCCCAATGAATGAAAATTTACCCCAATCGCTTCTGCTAAAATTCCTTCTAATTTTATACTTGTGATCAGTCCTGCCGATATAATTATTTTCCAACTTAAGCCTCTCACGGATATCTCCCCATGCTGCTTCTCCTGTATAGGCTCTATATAAACCTATAAGTGTAGTTTTCTCCCTTCTCTTACTTAAAGTTTCCCACCCTAGTTTCTTTAACATTTCTGATACACCACTCTTTCTCCTGAAATCCCCTGTTACAAACCTTGCTGCTTTCCTCTGCACACTATCTATTTCTTTTATTAGGTATTCTTGGTGAGGATCCCAAACACTGTTTGCATATTCCAATAACGGACGAACCATACTTAAGTAACTTTTCTCTTTTAATTCTTTGTTGCATCCTTTAAGTAGCCTCATTATGACATGTAACGATCTGTATGCTTTCCCAACAATGTCATCCACATAACCCTTCCAATGCAAATTACTTTCAAATCTTACACCTAAGTATTTGCACATGCCATCTTTTGGGATAACTACCTCATCCAAAGTATATTCAAATTCAGTTTTAAAACTCTTGTTTTTAAATGTTGTAACAGCTGATTTGCCTCCATTAACTTTCATGTTATTCTCTTCAACCCATTGTTGGATACTCTCAAGGTCCCTTTGTAATTCTGAACAATCCTCAATGGTATTTATTTCCCTATAAACAATTATGTCATCTGCATACAATCTTATTTTTGATGTTATATTGTTCCCTAAATCATTTACGTATATTAAGAAAAGTAATGGACCGATTATACTACCCTGTGCAATTCCCTTCCAAACTTTCTCTTCCTGCGATACGTTAATTCCTACTTTGACTTGCTGAACCCTTGAATTTAGAAATGTTTTTACCCAACGTGTAACTCTTACGTCCAATCCTATTCCCTCCAATTTCTTTAATAATATTCCATGTTCCACTCTATCAAAGGCTTTGGAAAGATCTATGGCTATGCAATCCAACTGGCCTCCTGAATCCAATTGATCTGATATGTCCTGCTGAAATCCCACCAGTTGTGCCTCACAAGAAAATTTCTTTCTAAATCCATACTGGCTCCTCATGAACCAATTTTTATTATCACATATCCCTCTGATGTACTTTGATATTAAACTCTCCAGTATTTTACAAACTATACTGGTCAGGCTGATTTGTCTGTAGTTCTCTGGTTTCCTTTTATCACCCTTTCCTTTATAATTTGGTACTATTATAGATTCCTTCCATTCCTTTGGTATTACACTATTATTTATGACATAGTCAAAGAGAAATCCTAAACAAGGCACTATGTACCACCCCATTGTCTTTATCACCTCCCCAGTAATTTGATCACTTCCTGCTGCTTTTCCTTGCTGAAGCAGTTGGATTTCTGTGAAAATATCTTCATTTGTGAACCGAGAAGCTTCTTGTTTCCCTCTGTGTCTGTCCCTCTGTAACTTCTGTTTCGGTGTCCAACTCCTGACAATAATCCACTGAATCTCTAAATTTCCTACTAAAGAGGTTTCCTTTCTCAGTATCTGTTAAATAGTGTTCACCCCCTTCTCCCACCATTGTAGGAATTTGCATTCCTTTTCCTTTTTGATTCCTGATATATGAATACATCTTTTTCCATTTCCCTTTGTGGTCATTAAGCTCCTGAAGAATGCCATTCATATAATTCTCTTTTGCTTCCTTTTTTACTTTGTTCAGTTCTCTCATTAGCTGTTTTCTACTTTCTCTACTCTCCGTACCTTCTTTGATTTTCCTGTTTACTATTCTACATTTTCTTTTTAATTTTCTTATTTCCCTTGTATAATAAACAGGGTCTGAGGTCATTTTACCCTTCTTAACAGGTACAAATCTCTTCTCTCCTTCCCAAACGATTCCTTTGAATTTAGCCCAAAGTGTATCCACATTACTCCCTTCACTTATCCAACAACTGAATTGTGATTTAAGGTAAGTCCCAAATTCATCAACTTTAGTTTTTCTGTACAATTTTCTTGTCTTGTGTGACCCTCTTATTAAGCCTTTTTGGTACCAGTCTTACATGCATTATTACTGCCTTATGGTTACCTATTCCTTCAATTACCTCAGTTTTATCAACAATTTCCCATGGTTTAACCAAGAATACATCTAGTAAGTTATTGAAACGAGTTGGTTCTTGTACTACTTGTGTAAATCCTCCCTCCCAAATTAACTTATTTGCCAGTTTCTGTTCATGGGCTTCACTTGCAGCTCCATTCCATTCAACCTCAGGCAAGTTGAGATCTCCCCCAATTATTACCACATCATTATTATTGTTTTTATGAGTATAATCTATTATTTTCTCAAATATTTCCATGTCTCTTTCCTCTTTTCCTGGCCTGTATGTTCCTATAATTCCCACCTCCTTCATATTATCACAAATTAATTTTATCCCTAATATTTCATCCCTTTCATCGGTAAACCATTCATGTGAACAATATGTTTCCTTCACCAGAATAAACACCCCCCCCTCCGTTTTTATCTCCTCGGTCTCTACGATAGACTGTGTACCCTTCTGGAAATACTTCTCTATTACCCACCCCTTCTCTCAACCACGATTCCACTCCTATCACCACATCAGTCTCATAAGATTCCATCAGTGTACCGAATTTTAATTGTTTATTTACTACACTCTGACAGTTTACCAAGAGCAATCTCAGACCCCCTTCCTCCCTAAAAATTGACTGTTGCAATTGGGTAACTTGAAATTCCTTACTTTCCTGAGTTTCATTTACTAGTTGGCTGAGCCAGCTTGAAGTACAGCTGGCTCTTTCTACTAGTTTTCCTGGTCAGTATTATAACTCAAGGGAGTTGCCTTTTTTACAGTACATATCTTATGATTAATAAAATCTAGAACAATATTTGCTATCTTTCGTTTACCTGAATTGTTTAGATGAAGGCCATGCTTTGTGTAACAGTGTCTCTCGAAACTGCTGCTATCAATTACCTGTGTATTACGAAAATGTTTACAAATTTTAACCATATCTGTATTAACTTTGTCCACTTCAATGTTCACACACGAGTCTCTAATCAAATCATGCCTGTGGGGCACGTTCACTACAAAGATGTTAGTGTGAGTCAGCTTACCTAGTGTACATTTAAGTTCCGAAATAACATTCTTAGCGTCGTTGTGAGCTACGTCGTTCGTCCCGCCGATGATCACTACTGCATCACGACTTCCGAGATTTCTTGCCGCCTGCTCTGTGTTTTCCAATACCTTCTTCATTGGGGCCCCAGGATAGATGACTGCCGATGCTGCAATATCTTCATTGACCATTTTCTCCGCAATTCCCCTCGCCTGGCTATCACCAAATATAAGAACGTTCGATACTTTCGCCGGTGCACTGTGTGGGATTTTCGGCCTAACTTTGCCGCTTCTCGTAACGGATTTTGCGCTATACGTTTGACTGCTTCCTATACGGATACCGGTACCTTGCGTATCGCTTACTTCCCTCAGGGATGAAAATCTATTTTTGGTGTCAATTACAAAGTTGTCCTTATTAAACTGTACACTTTTCCTCCTAGAATCTGAAGCAACTTGACACCACGCGCTAGAATTCTCGGAGCCACCTGTGTTCTGAGTGTTTACTGGTACCGGTACTTTCGATTCCAGTAAACATACCTTTTCCTTTAAAATCTTATTCTCCGCTTTTAATGCTGGTAAATCCTGTTGCAATAAAGAGAGAATTACAAGTACATTATCGTTACCTCCATCTTCCAAGTAATGAGACACCAGCGATTCGTTGACCGTTGTAGGCCTAGGTTTGTTACCGCTATTCAAATTGCTCTCGCCACAGCTAACACAAGTCCAAGTATCTTCATTTTTAGCAAAACCAGCACTACATATACACTCAAAATGGTACCAAATTAAACACGTTTCACACTGGATACCATTCTTCACTCGCTTCTTGTTTGCACCACATTTATTCCCGATTATTTTGCAAGAGAACCGGGAGCTATCTTCACTTACATTCTTCGCTGACGCCATCTTGTTAGTAAATAACATTTAGTTAGACACATTTTCTCCAGGCAAGACAAGATTACCAGCTGAGGGGGAGATTTTATCTGGATAAGAACACCTGGTGATGGACAGAATAATGGTTGAGATATTCCAGTCACCTCAGAAAGAACGTGGGTCAGTACCGCGGAGTGCTCACGAGTGTACCACCAGAATATGACACTGTACTGTACTTGCACGAATGAAGGAAGAATGTTATATATTTAAGGTGTAATAAATGTAAAGAGTAAAATATCAAGATAAGTATGAAGGTGAAATTATACCCTTCAAGAATGTCTACTGTATGGATGAATATGATGAAATAAATCCTATGAGGCAGCAGGTTGGCCAGGTCACCACACCCCATGTCTGTCTTAAGATTGATTATAATTATAATTTTTATGATTATTATTATTATGACTTGTGAGGTATAGCTATGAAGTGTTTACATCCATTTAGTTTTATTATTATTATTTGCATAGTTGTGTATGAACCGTGTTTGGTACAATCATAATCGTATTATTTGTGAGGTTATGTCATGAAGCATCTGCTGTATATATATTAATATGAGTTTATTTAATGTAAGATCACATAATTAATAGTATATAATTTATTATTACCTGTATATATGATGTGTAATCCACTGCAATATTGTGCATCACACTGTAATAAGTCCAGAACAGAACAGAATTATGTACAAAGTTCCTTACATTGCAAGTAGGCTATTGGAGGCTCCCGAATTTACGAGAAACTATGTTATGTCTTATTCTTCTAGGAGCCTGGCTAGGCAACGTTTATAAAGAGGCAGTCTTGAAGATAGAGTTGAGTTGTTTTAATGAGACTTGTGTGGAAGTCGTGTTAACCAAGTGTTTGAAGTCAAGTTTTTTGAATTGATTTTGTTGGGTTGGTAGTTGACATGCTGTGTGCGTCTTTGTGAATACATCAACAACTGATGAAGAAATGCCTTTTTTTTTTTTTTTTTATTCAGGCCAATGTATGGACAAAATTCTTATTTTATTACAGTAGAACCTCGCTGCATCGTTCCCAGAACTGTTGTTTTCCCGTATTCACCATTCAATATATTTGGTCTCAGAAATATTCCACATATAAACCAGTGTTAAATTTCCCTGCATCTATTGTTCCTGGAACATTAATTTTATCGCATCGATCGTCAAGAAAATATTTGTCCTCAGCCTCAATTTTCCTGCATTAATCATTTGTTTGTAACAAAAATCACAAAAAATAAACTAAATAATTCTACACACAGTGGAAGTTTCACCTCTAAGATCACAAAAAGTTTGTTTCAATTTAATGCGGCAATTCAGTATTCTAGCATAGAATAGCAGTAACATGTTACGTGAGAATGTACAAGCGATAAACAGTTGCTAGTCTTGATGAAGGATCTTGCAGGCTGAAGTGCAGTGTGCAGGTTATTCATGCGCATCCACCCATATATAACCACACCTACGGATCTCCTAGCACCATTCTTCTCCTTGACCCACTAACCGGCCCCTAGATGTATTCTTGCTTATTTAGGTGAGTTAAAATAGAGGCACTGCGATTTCAGACTTGCCACTATTTTCTGTGTTGCTATTGGCCATCGAGGGCTGCCACCTTTGTTGCAAATAAGAAAATTATGCAGTTTAAAATCATCACAGGGCGTGCGCTGGATACATTTTATTTAGTCACAGGGTGATTAAATATGTTGTACCTTGTGGAGCGTGTGGGGATATTAAAGGGATGTTGACGGCTTCGTTTTTGCCCCCTAACCAATTGTATTAGGGATGTGGCGACGGCATCCTCCAATGGGCAACCACTGCAATCAGCCTCCCGAGTATTGGTGGGTAAATCATAGACTTAACTGACATGAGGAAAAGTGTGTCAGGCACTGACCATCTAGTGCACAACAAAATATCGACACAAAGATCCATGTTAGGCCTAGCAAGCCAGTGGTAACGTCTTTGAATTGCTTTCAACAATCAAACGAGCCTCGGATGGAGATAAAAAATAATACCAAAATTGACAAAGTCTTCGAACAGATCTGGCAGGTATGATGGCTAACATGGCTCCGATGAAAGACAGATACGTCTGAAGAACAATGTAAGAATTGGGACTATGAATATTTTGACCCTGACTGGAAAAACTGAAGAACTTATCGATATGATGAAGGAGAAAAATCTATCCATACAAAATGGAGAAAGGCAGGTGGCAAGATTCTCAGAGATGGCTAATAATTAGTATGGAGTGGACGCGAGGAAGCGGACAGAAATGGTGTAGCTTTCTTGATAACAAAAGACATGGACACCCTTACTGAAATATCCTATAAGAATGATAGGATCTTTTTTTTTTTTTTTTTTTTTTTTTGCTAGGGGCTTTACGTCGCACCGACACAGATAGGTCTTATGGCGACGATGGGATAGGAAAGGCCTAGGAGTTGGAAGGAAGCGGCCGTGGCCTTAATTAAGGTACAGCCCCAGCATTTGCCTGGTGTGAAAATGGGAAACCACGGAAAACCATCTTCAGGGCTGCCGATAGTGGGATTCGAACCTACTATCTCCCGGATGCAAGCTCACAGCCGCGCGCCTCTACGCGCACGGCCAACTCGCCCGGTAATGATAGGATCATTAAATTATCTATGCAGCTGGAGTGCTCAAGAGAAGGATCAATTATGTCAAGTTTTTTTTTTTTTTTTTTTGCTAGGGGCTTTACGTCGCACCGACACAGATAGGTCTTATGGCGACGATAGGATAGGAAAGGCCTAGGAGTTGGAAGGAAGCGGCCGTGGCCTTAATTAAGGTACAGCCCCGGCATTTGCCTGGTGTGAAAATGGGAAACCACGGAAAACCATTTTCAGGGCTGCCGATAGTGGGATTCGAACCTACTATCTCCCGGATGCAAGCTCACAGCCGCGCGCCTCTACACGCACGGCCAACTCACCCGGTCTGTCAAGATCTAGAAGATATAGTTGATGAAGAAAATGTCATCATCATTGAGGACTTAAATGCACAAGTTGGAACAGACAGACTTGGTTATGAGGAAATCATTGGACCACATGGGTTTGGGAACAGAAATGCAGAAGGCAAACAACTGCTTGATTTGTGCAGAAGAAATGGATTGATCATCAAAAACACCTTCTTCCAAAAACCAGCCACAAGATAACAAGATATAGCTGGGATGGAAAACATAAGTCTCTCACGGGCTATCTCATCACTAACAACGGAGGAGGGAAATACAGTATGTAACTGATGTCAAAGTTATCCTCAGTGAGAGTATGTACAGTGATCATAGATTATTGATTGCAGACCTAAATCATGTGGCTAACACAACCGCGAAGAAAAGAAAAAGAAAACGTAAAGTGAAGACTGGGATATTAGAAGAAGCCAAGCTGATGGAAGAATATAAAACAAGGATACAGAGACACTTACCAAAAGGGGAAATGAATACAGTAGAAGAAGAATGGAAAATTTTTAGAGATACTTTGGTAGGTGAAGCTAAAGACCTATGTGGAGTAACAGGATCGACAATGAGAGAAAAAGAGACACCTTGGTGGAATGACAGAGTCAGATTGGCTATAAAAAGAAATTGGGCAAAAAAAAATGCTAGACAAAGAAAAGCAAAGAGATGCACAAGATCCAGGTGGCCAAGAAATGACTAAACTACAGGAACTGTACAGGGCAAAAAAACCTTCCAGCTAAGAGGATAGTAAGAGAAGAGAAAGAGGAAGAAATGGAATGAGTTTGTGGAAAAGTTGGAAGAGGACAGCAGAGGAAACAAGAAACTTCTTTACAGAGTAATTAAAAACAAGCAAAATAACCTAGAAGACATCAAGGTAATAGAGCAGGACAATGGATCTGTAGTATGAGAGGAAGATGGAATTAGGAGAGAATTTTCTTTGACAAGCTCCTGAATAGGGGAGGCATTAAATGTAATTCAAAACAGAGAAGAATCTGGAAAAACTGAAGAGCCCAGCAAAAATATGGAGCCACCAATCACATGACTGAAGATAGAGAAGAGACTTAAAAGTATGAAGAAAAGAAAAGCTGCAAGAATAGATGAGTTAAGTGTGGACATTTTGAGAGCAGGAGGAACCCCAGCAATCCAGTGGCTATATAGACTTCTAAATGTACTGTAGTGTGGCAGCAAAATACCATCCCAGAAGACTGGAAGAAAGGCATAATTGTACCTATATTCAAGAAAGGCAGCAGACTGAAATGTACCAACTACCGTGGCATCACTCTACTCTCTCAGAACAAAAAATTTTGGAAAAATGTATAGAGGATAGATTACGAGAAATTGTAGAACCACTTTTAGAAGAGGAACAATATGGCTTTAGGCCTGGAAGATCAACAAGAGATCTTATATTTGCTGTCAGGATTCTAATGGAAAAACATTGGGAAAAAGAGAAGCCTTCATATCTACTGTTCCTTGACATTGAAAAGGCCTATGGCAGCATACCAAGGGAGCTTATTTGGGAGTGCCTGAGAAAGCTCAAAGTTCGAGACAGTCTAATTTCAAAAGTTAAGGTGCTTTATGAGAAAACCAGAAGCTGTGTACAAGTCGGTACTGGACTGTCAGACTGGTTTGAGACAAAAAGGGGAGTACAACAAGGTAGTGCTTTGTTGCCCCTATTATTTATATTATTTATCATTGTAATGGATACCATATTAAAGGCGCTAAAAGAAAAGGGGCAACAAGACTTTAAAGCATTTGCATTTGCAGATGATGTAGTAATTTGGGGTAACTCAGAGAAAGATGTTGAGGAGAGACTGTAGGGGTGGAATCAGGAGTTTGAGATATATGGATTAAACATCAACAAGGCTAAAATGGTGGTGTTGCAATTGGCTTTACGTCGCACCAACACAGATAGGTCTGTGGTGACGATGGGATAGGAAAGGCCTAGGACTGGGAAGGAAGTGGCTGTTGCCTTAATTAAGGTACAGCCCCAGCATTTGCCTGGTTTGAAAATGGGACACCATGGAAAACCATCATGGTGGTGTTGAAGGTACAGAAGGGTGACAGTCAGCCAGAAATCATGCTAAATGGCACTAAGCTGGACAATGTCACAGAATTTAAGTACTTGGGTAGTATAATGTCCAAGGATAACTTTGCAAAATATGAAGTAAACAGTCAAATCAGCAAAACAATACATTTTACCTCCAAGTAAGACAGCTACTATGGGATAAACAAGTACCACTCAAAACCAAGATGACACTGTATAAATCATACTACTAGCAGGCGAGTTGGCTGTGCGGTTAGGGACGCGCAGCTGTGAGCTTGCATCTGGGAGATAGTGGGTTTGAATCCCACTGTTGGCAGCCCTGAAGATGGTTTTCCGTGGTTTCCCATTTTCCCACCAGGCAAATGCCAGGGCTGTACCTCAATTAAGGCCTCGGCCGCTTCCTTCCAACTCCTAGGCCTTTCCTATCCCATCGTCATCATAAGACCTATCTGTGTCGGTACGACGTAAAGCAACTAGCAAAACAAAAAAAACAAAAAAATCATACTACACCCCTATCCTCACATACAGCCTGGAAACCGCTACATTAACAAGAAAGGACAACTCGAAACTCTAAGCAGCAGAAATGAAGTTCCTACGCATAATGGTCCAGAAGACCAGGAAGGATAAAATAAGGAATGAAAAAGTCAGAGAAGACGTAGGACTAAAAGACTCTATCCTCCAGAAGATCCTAAAGGCAAGACTGAAGTGGTTTGGTCATATGAAAATAATGAGTGCCAATAGGTCTGCAAAAAGGGAGTCTGAAAGAGAAATAAGGGGAAAGAGACCAGTGGGCAGACCTAGAGAAAAATGGACACTCTTAGTGAAGAAGGATGTAGTGGAGAGAGGACAGGATTGGGAGCGGATTGTGAACGAAGAATTGTTCATAGACCGAACAAAATGGAAGGGGCTCGTATACCACACCTGGGAAACTGGAGTTGGTCGACGACGACGACGACGACGATGATGATGATGATGATGAGGATGACCCAATTGTCTTGTCACAAGCCGGACCTAACCAGTACAGACCAATGGGCTGGTCTTGTAACTAGTGCCTAAGTTGGCAGCCTCATTGGCTAAGATGGTTGAGGAGCTGGCCTTCTGACCCCAACTTGGCAGGTTCGATATGGTTCAGTCCAGTGGTATTTCATGGTGCCCAAATACATCAGCCTCGTGTCAGTAGATTTACGGCCATGTAAAAGAACCCCTGTGGGACTAAATTCTGGCACCTCGGTGTCTCCTAAAACCATAAAAAGTAGTTAGTGGGACGTAAAGCAAATAACATTATTAACCTCTGTGACATTGTCCGAGCCACGCTGTGTTGGATCTCTATAACCTTTTCTCCGCGAAGGGTCTGCAGAATCTATACCAAAGTGCAGGTTATCGCCATAGCACATATAGCATTAATTTACAATAAAAGAACAAAACTTAATGGTTTTCAATTATTATGAAATGAAAAGAAATGGCGTAAAAGTAACGCTTTTTTTTTTTTTTTTTTTTTTTTTCTCTAGGGGCTTTACGTCGCACCGACACAGATAGGTCTTATGGCGACGATGGGATAGGAAAGGACAAGGAGTTGGAAGGAAGCGGCCGTGGCCTTAATTAAGGTAGAGCCCCGGCATTTGCCTGGTGTGAAAATGGGAAACCACGGAAAACCATTTTCAGGGCTGCCGATAGTGGATTCGAACCTACTATCTCCCGGATGCAAGCTCACAGCCGCGCGCCTCTACGCGCACGGCCAACTCGCCTGGTAGTAACGCTTTTTATTTTCATCGCATATATATTTGTTGCAATATTTTGATGCAATTATGTACATGAGCATGTCCAGTTCCATGCCTAAATTGTTAGTGTGTTGGCCTTAGGTCCAAGGGGTCCTGATCGGGTTGGGGATTTTAACCTTCCTTGGTTAATTGCAACGGTTCGGGGGACTGGTTGTATGCACCGTTGTCAGCATTAGAATTCATCACGTCAGGCTGAGTGGCTCAGACGGTTGAGGCGCTGGCCTTCTGACCCCAGCATGGCAGGTTTGATCCTATCTCAGTCCAGTGGTATTTGAAGGTGCTCAAATATGTTAGCTTCATTTTGGTAGATTCACTGGCACATATAAGAACTCCTGTGGGACTAAATTCTGGCACCTTGGCATCTCCAAAAACCGACAAAGTGGTTAGTGTTACGTAAAGCAAATAACATTATTATTAGAATTCATCATAGGTTGGGCCGCATTTTCATAGACGTGCAGGTCACCTATCAGGCGTCTACTCAAGAGACCTACACCCGGCCTCTCCGTATATTACATGCCATTATTATTTATTAATTTAAATGTACAAATCTGAGACTAGTTCATAGTTTTGATATTGTTGACATGTTCATTTAGAATGTTGGTTTTTCTTGTGCCTATTTTTAATACATTTACACCACCATGAGAATTGAGAGTTACTGCATGGGATCAAAGCCCTAAAATCACACCTTAATGCTCTACTTGCTTGTTTATACATCTTGGGTATGTGATTATTTTTTATAGATTTATTTGTATTGTAATAATTTTTGAAATACCCACTGCTGGGTTTGCATTACCTGGATGTAAAACCACTTTGATGGACCATGTGCTCACTGGTGTCATGCCATGCATTTGTTTAAATTTCCTGTGTGAGGTGTCAGTATGTCATACATTTTGATATTTTACAACTTTGGCACTGTGTTGCTTCCTCTGTTGCGGAAAACTGAGTGGGGAAAAGACAGCAGTTATGCTCAAACTGACACAAGTGTAATAGACTAAGATCATTTCAAAACAATATTCTTTAACCCATGGGTAGATAATGCAAGTTATTAAGCTTGAATTATTATTATTATTATTATTATTATTATTATTATTATTATTATTATTATTACTTACGAGGTAAGTCTATTAGGTGTTTACATCCATTTATTAGTATTCTTCTTCTTCTTCCTTCGTTATGCCCATTCATAGAGCGCGTTTGAACTTGATAGTTGGTTTGATGGTTTGTGCCTTCTTATCCTCCCAAAATCTCTTCATGAATGCACTGTGTTGCATCTTGCGTTCTGTCGACCACTTCCTACCAGTTGTCTTTTTTGGTTTCTCCCTAAATTTATGATTAGCTACTTTGGTTCTAAAAGCTCCACGATTTTCCATGATGTCGTCTGTAATATTTATTTCTTGGAGGTCCGCCTTAGTTTCTTCTAGCCATTTTATTTTGACCTTCTTTGAGTTGATTACTTTGAATAATCTTTTAGTTAGTCTGTCGCTGTTCATTCTGTAGATATGGCCATAGAAATTAAGGCGCCTTTTCCGTACAGCATCAGTAAACCTGTCAGTGAAGGAGTAGAGATCCGCTGTTTTCCTCTTAATCCACATTCCATTTTCTCTCGTAGGACCATAAATTTTCCTGAGAATTTTCCGCTCCTGCTTTTCAATTTCTGTAATTTTAGAGTGACCACCTAAGCATATGGTTTCTGAGGCATATAAAGCTTCGGGCAATACAACTGTCTTGTAGTGTCGTAATTTTGCATTACGCGATATGACTCTTTTGTTGTAGTAATTCCACGTCAGTCTGTATGCCTTATGTAGTTTGGTGTTTCTTTCTACATTGGCACTACTGTCTAATCCTGATGGTAGTATAATTTCTCCAAGGTATTTGAAGGAGGGCACCTGTGAAATTGTGCCGTTTTCCATCTCTAGCGGAGTTCTTTTGCTATTTTGACGTAGATTTTCCATGTACTTGGTTTTCTCGTAGGATATCTGGAGGCCTGCCTTTGATGCTATATTGTGTAGTCTCTGTATGGCATACTTTGTTTCATCCTTGGTCTTAGTAATGATTGCGAGATCATCAGCAAATGCTAAACATTTCACATTGACCTTGCTTCCCAAATTTCCGATGTTCACACCCTTGATATCCTTTTCCCACTCTCTAATAACTTTGTCTAGAACTAAGTTAAACAGAATAGGGGAGATGCTGTCACCTTGACGAACGCCCGTACATATTTCAAAAGGCTCAGAGATTTCTCCAAGGAATTTCACTTTAGAGGTCGTACTTGTGAGGGTCTGCTGGATAAGTGCTCTGGTCTTCTTGTTCACTCTGAGTTCTTCTAGGGTATCAAATACTGTCTGTCTGTCCACAGAGTCATACGCCTTCTTAAAATCCACAAAGGTGACGATTGTGCTGGCACTTCGGCGAATCCTTAATATCGTCTTCAAGTTCCATATTTGTTCTGCACATGATCGACCTTTCCTGAAACCCGCTTGGTACTCGCCAATCAGATGATCTGTCTGTTTTTCTAACCGGTTCAAGAGAGCTTTGGAAAGGATTTTGTATGCGATTGGCAGTAGAGATATGCCTCTATAGTTGTTTGGATCTGCCTTGTCACCTTTCTTGTGCAATGGGTGTATTAATGCACACTTCCAATCCTGTGGAATCATTTCCGTTTCCCATATTTCTACTAGGATTGCATGAATTTTGCTTACAAGATCATCTCCAAGTTTACACATCTCCGCAGTGATGCCGTCCTCTCCAGGAGCTTTATTATTTTTAAGCGATCGTATAATCTCTGCTGTTTCCTGTATTGTCGGTGGCTGTGAATCGGGGTTGGGCATGGGCTTTTCAACGTTCAGTCTTTCCTTTGGAGGATCACAATTGAGGAGGTCTCGGAAGTAGTCAGCTAGAATAGTGCAGTTCTCTTTGGTGTTCGTTTCTAATGTTCCATTTGCTCGACGGAAACATAAAGATGGTGGTTGATAGCTAGATAAATTCTCATGGAAGGTCTTGTAGAAATTCCTGGAGTTGTTTCTAAGGAAATCTTGTTCGATTTCCATGAGTCTATTTTTGTCATAGGCTCGTTTCTCCCTGTGGATTATTTTTGAGGAGATTTTCTGAACTTTTAGGAAGGTCTCCCATCTCTTAGTTGTTTGATGTCCATTCCACTGATTCCATGCTTTCATCCGTTCATCAATGGCTTTATCACAGGTCGTGTTCCACCACCTATGTTTGCGTTTCCTTGGAGGCTGCCCTAATTTCATGGCTGATGTCTGAAGTGTTTTACGAAGGCCTGGCCAGTCCTTGGGGTCCTGCTCTCGTATGTCTTGTAGAAAGGTCGTGGCGTTCTGTCGAAGACATTCTGGATCAACTCTTAGAGATCTTTTGTGTTTAGGTCTGCATCTGTTGGGTTGGAATCTCACTTTGATTTGTGTTAGGTAGTGGTCCGAGTCGACAAATCCCTTCCGTACTCTAACATTTTGGATCTCACACATATTCTTTCTGGAGATTGCGACGTGATCGATCTGGAATTCGCCCCATAACGGATTTGGTGATTTCCACGTTTTCTTCTTATGTGGGGGTCTCGCAAAATGCGTAGACATTAGTTTTAAGACAAATGTTTTACAGAAGTCTATAAGACGTTCTCCATTCTTGTTCGTTCTCCAATGTGCCGAGTGATGACCAACAATCCATTTGTGTTTCCTCTCTCTGCCAACCTGTGCATTAAAATCACCTACTAAGATTTTCACGTGGTGCTTTGGAATCTTGCTAGTGGTTTCTTCTAAGAGTTCCCAGAAGGCTTCCACTTTCTCTGGGTTTTTCTTATTGTCAGTGTTTGTGGGAGCGTGGGCATTGACCAAGGAGTAAGCTTTATTGCCAGATTTCACAGTAAGTACTGAGATTCTTTCAGATGGGGATGTAAAGTCAAGTACAGAACTGATGATAGTTTTTCGTACCGCAAAAGCTGTTCCAAGTTGTGTTAAGTTCCCATGGATTCTTATGGCAGGTTTACCCTTAAATATCCTGTACTCTTCAGAGTCAAAATGGTTTTCATCCTGGTAGCGCGTTTCCTGGAGTGCTATGATTTGAATATCGAACTTATCCAGGGTGTCCGTTAGCTGTTTAAGCTTGCCTGTTTTCAGTAGGGTGTTGACATTAATTGTACCTAAGAAGGTCTTTTTCTTGGGACGAAGAGATTTTGAGAAGCTCCGACTCTTCTCTGCATGATGCTCCCGATCCCCCAGAATCCGATGATCGGGAGAAACCGGACTAGGTGTGTCCAGAGCCTGGGGTAGTTGCTGTGATAACGTGTTATCCATCATGCCAATGTTGCAAGTTGAAGATACATGCAGGGGGTGATCATACTGGTATGATCACAAGGTTACAACTCGATGGTTAAGATCAAGAGGTGCCTCTTGGTGTCTTCCGGCTAAATTATCATTTACGATTACTTAGGAGTCCGTGGTTAGAACTTCGGTTGTAAGCCGAAGAGCCAGTTCTTCCGCTCTCTCAGCCGTTGGGAAATATCCTCTTCCGCCGTCGAGACCGTTGACTGCAGTCCTTTTTGCCTCAGTTGATCCGCGGGTGCTTATTTGGCTTGGCCTTATTCACACCTGTCCTGCATATCTACAGGAGCATCCCCTATCAGCCATATGGGACGCGCCGTGTCGGGGTTGAGGCCCCCCACCCCAGTGTCTTCCGAGGAGTTATGTCTAGCGCTTACTCAATTCGGTGCCAGACCCCCACGAAAGCTGGCTGGGCACGGCATTTATTATTATTATTATTATTATTATTATTATTATTATTATTATTATTATTATTATTTACAGGTGATCATATCATTTGTGAGGTTATGTCGTGAAACATGTGCTACATATATATATATATATATATATTGTACCGGGAACACCGCTACGACAGAAGTCCGAAGTATGTTTGTTGAACTTCGCGCGAGATGGAAGGTAGGCAGCCCGCCGAACGCAGTGACGTACCCAGCGAGTGACGTGGCCGCCGTAAGCCAGCTCTTCGCTACCATATATGGTAATGATCCAGCTCGCCCCAAAAGTACATCTTTGAGCTAATTTATCGCTATTTTGACACTGCCATCTTAAAGGCCCTTACAATAGACATCATCTGTTCAGATTTCAAGAAAATCCGAGTATTATAGAAGTTATAAGGGTAGATAGTACCCGAGTTCTAGACACTTCCATGCGAACGTGTATAAAAGGAAGACCACCTGACCTACGAATTCAGTGTCTGTCACTCCGCCGTCTCTGTGACACGGGTGACAAGAGAAGTCTTGTGTGTGTCGAACTTCTAGTCGACAGTCTGCGAAATCCAAGTTCGGTATTTCTCTAAGTGTTGTATCAGGACTTTGCCATATTCTTGAAGTGCCTGAATGGGACTTTGTTTTCTGCGAGCATCGTAATGGAACTTTGTCATATTGACACATTGGGACTTTGTTTTCTTTGTCGTGTGTCGTGATTGGACTTTGTTTTTTTCTTAAAGTGCCATATAAGAACTTTGTTTTTTTTCTGAAGCGTCTCACTGAAACTTAGTTATTTTCGCCAAGTGTCGCGATAAGACTTTATTATTTTCTTAAGGTGACATACTGGAACATTGTCACGGAACTTTATTTTCTTCGAGTGTCGTGTTGGGACTTTAACATTTCGGCACATTGTAACTTTATTTTCTTCGAGTGTCGTGTTGGGACTTTAACATTTTTGCACATTGGAACTTTGTTATTTCTACACATTGGAACTTTATTTTTTTCTTAAGTGCCACATAAGGACTTACTTATTCGACGACGATTGAATTTTCACGTGTGTTGTGTATCACATTGAACTTACGCGAACTTATATTTTTGAATCAATTTCTGGAACATTGAACTTAGGGGACATTAAACATTACGTTTAATTGTGAAATATGCAATGCTTTCCAAGTGCTGCACAGGGACTTATGTTTTGATTCTTAAAGACTGTGACAATTCGGAATACGCATATCGCATTTCCCGAAAGCCTAGAACTTTCCAGTATTTTGAGTGATCCATAATTTATGAAGTGAGACTTTTTCTTTCGAATATTATTTTCTTTAATAGCTATTCACTTCGCTTATTAATGCAACAGGACAGTTTCCGAGTGCTACTTATTCAGTTCATTGCCAATATGTTTTCAACCTTCAGAACTGTGCATTTAGGACTGCAGTAACAGTAATCCTCTAGAACATCCTGACTTACAGTGAACTTGCATTTGTTCTTCGAGTGATTATTCTAGAACGTTTTTGCAGTAATCATAATTAAAAGGTCATATCTGTTCAGACAGTGCCCTGAATGTGTGGAGTGCCGTACAGGAAATTCAGGTGTGAATTACGTCTCGAATCGAACCCAGGAACGCGTACCAATCTTCAAGACATTCCAGAACGTCGAGACACTTCCAGAACCTCCAGACGTTCCAGAATTCCTCATCCGAGCAGGTGTGGTCCCTGCCCAGTCGATGTCCAGCACCATCCCAGGACTTGGAGGTACCAACCAGCCACGACATTTCCACGCTGCTGTATGAAGGTGATATGAACTTGCTTTTGATGATCAATAAACTCAATTTATCAAAATAATCTCTCAATTTGATAACTATACCTCTCTCTGTACCAGCTCCAATGATAAAGCCACAATAGAGATTAAGCCTCATGCTCGTTCATTTAATATCAAGCGCCTTAAAGATATGAACACATTTTTACGGGTACAATATATATATATATAAAAATATATGAGTTTATTTAACCCTGCAACCGGCAGTCATCGTGATCGCGACTCATTTCCCTGTTAGTCAACCGGCAGAGTCACTATCGAGATCCATTTCGCCAGCGCTGACTAATTTCGAGATAGCGCCTTGACACTCAACATCCTTATGACATATCTTGCATCATGTTGAAGAGGAAACTCTACTCTATAGATACAGTACAATTCTGAAGTAGTTCAGGGTGACAGAATGTGCGGTATACACGTGGAAAAACGAGAGCGTTTTGTAGACGGTCATTCTGTTGTGCTTGCTGTGGTTGTCTGATGTGCATTAGCTTTCTCGCGCAAATGAGTGAATTGTTAGAAAGTAGTGAAATTCGTAATTGTTTGTCTGATGTGGACAGCGAAAGTGATAGGGACGTATTTTTAGAAGGAATTGACGATGATTTTGAGAATAATTAGTCAGGTAGTGGCGAGTTATATGAGCCTAGGCTAATTGATTTTGACACTGATATTGATGATGATGTGGAACACAATGAACCAGCCAAAAACGAAACCAAACCCCATGGTACTACAGCCCTTGAAGGGCCTTGGCCTGCCAAGCGACCGCTGCTCAGCCCGAAGGCCTGCAGATTACGAGGTGTCGTGTGGTCAGCACGACGAATCCTCTCGGCTGTTATGCTTGACTTCCTAGACCGAATGAACCAGCCACTGATGATAATAATGATAATGACGGTAATGCAGTTGACCAAACAGAACCGAAGTGGACAAGAGTTTATCCTCCAGAGCCAGGAATAAAAGTGGAAGAGAAATTCAAGGTTCGAAAATGCAGGTGTACGAAAATGCCGCTTGAGAAACAGTCCTCTTTCTCTGATGCTATCTGGAATCTTTTAGTGACTGAAACTAATAAATACGCACAGGAAATTATTCGAAATAAAACTAATTCCGGAAATATGGGTCCATATTCTCGTCTGAAAAAATGGGTTGATATTACATTATCAGAAATGAAAGAAATTCATTTCTCTAGTTATACATATGGGTCTGAACCCTAATAACAACAATGAAAAATAGTGGTGCACTTCAAAATCGCAAATATTTCCATATTTTTTTAAACTCATGTCACTAAAACATTTCGACTGGAAATAAATATTCTATAACATGTTGGTAATGGTAATTTCTGGTGCCTACGTACTCCATAGTTTGAACACCGCCAAACCCCTTGAACATGAGGAATTTATGGTTAGTATTGTCGAAGGTCTTGTATATAAAGAATTTCTTCAAAACATTCCACCTGGACCTTCAGTAGGAATGGGAAGAAACTCCGGTTGTGCCCTGTCTGTTCAACTGCAGAAAAAAATGCATGCACCCACTTCTGGTGCCCAGGATGTAACTGTGGTGTCCATAAACAGTAATACCATAAATTAGAACATTTTGGAGGCCTATGAAAGAAGGAAGAAAGAGGAGCCACCCCGAAGGTAGCGAGGACGAATCTAAGTAGACTCACGTGTTGGTGCGGTGTGCTTGTGTTATTTCAGTTCTGTTTTACTTTACAATACTTCAATGTAGTGAAACCTTTCTACATATTTTTAATCAGCATAAAATTGTGCAACTTTTGTATATATTAAAATCGATATATAATATTAATTTTTACGTACACGTTGCCCAGAACTTTCTGATTATTTAGGAATACTTAGTGTATGTTGGATACTTTTCCCATACTGCTTCAGGATACTAAATTGGTAAGTTGAATTTCCTATTATAGTATTCTTCATCCTTTTCCGAATAAAATGACATGTTATACATAAAAATAAATTGAAAAACAACTTTTTAATGAATTTTTTAAAAGTTGCTTGCAAAACTCGCCTGAATGCTTGGCGTTTGAAGGTAAACCACTTGCCGGTCCCAGGGTTAATGTAAGAACACATCATTATAGTATATAATTTATTATTACCTGTATATATGATGTATAATCCACTACAATATTGTGCTACACACTATAATATCCAGAATAACATATCTTTGGCACTAGATAGTTGTAGAAAGTTCTTTACATTATAACTCGGCTATTAGGCACTCTAGAATGTACGAGAAAATATGTTGTGTAATATTTTTCTAGAAGCCTGGCCAGGCAACATATATGTGAGTGAGAGTTGAGTTGTTTTTGTGAACTCGCATTGTACTTATGCCGACATGCTACAATAGCAGTCAGCTGTTTAAAGATGGCAGTCTTTGTCTTATGATTTTTTTCATGGTAGTTTTTTGTTTATAATGGCCATTTATTAGTTTGTGTGCACAGAATTTGTGAAGATAACTTGTAAATAAATCAGTGTACTCAAGTGATAGCATTTTTTGTGCGTCTTTGTGAATACATCAACTGGCGAGCGTGACAAGGATGTAAGAATTCACAAGTGAATATGACTGTAAGTGCAAAATAGATCAAAATGCAAGGGATACTAGAAAATATGTCTGTGCAACAACTCAAGGACGAACTCACCAAGAGAAATCTTTCAAGGAACGGCAAGAAGAAATCGCTGCAGGTGCAGTTACAAGAAGATCCCTTCAAAAAGGGCGAGGATTACATGTTATAAAATATTTATTCAAAGCAATCTTTGAAGGTGTCCATCTTTTCAATACAATTTACTTTTCTTTACAAAGAGAATCTTTACATTAACATCGATTCAGTTGTTGGGACATGTTTCGCCCTCATTTAGGGCATCATCAGCCAGTTGCTCGACTCAAAATCTTCAATTACAACCAGAATTCTGATTATAATATTTTTAAATTTTTTAAAACTATTTAGTTTGTTATTTTAAAATTTCTTGTTTAACAATAGATAAAAGTACCCTTTTGACTAGAATAACTACTTGTGTGGAGAAGAATGCATTGTGACAATGTTAATCTATATATATAAAATAGCTTGTCCTGACTGACTGACTGATTCATCGCCGAGCCAAAACTACTGGACATAAAGAAATTAAATTTAAGCGGTATATTCATATTATGATGTAGGTGCTCGCTAAGAGAGGATTTTTGGATATTCCTTCGGTAAGGGGGTGAAAAGGAGGGTGAAATTTTAAAATGAGTGTATCTATATTTCAAAACTTTAAATGTTTATAGATGTGAAAATTGGTATTTAGAATCTTCTTTAAAAATAAGGAAACATGTATTTTTTTGTTTTTAGAAAATTCCAATAGGAGGGGCGAAAAAGGGCAAAAAAGGGGTTGAATGCCTTTAATCAGGATACCGGTATTTATATCTCAGAAACTGAAGATATTACAGACCGGAAAATTTGTACTTTTGACCGCTTTTAAAAATAAAGAAACACATATTTTTTTGTTTTTAGAAAATCCAATTAATTGGAGGGTAAAAAGGGGGGAGTGAATTTTTAAAATGAGTGCATCTATATCTCAAAGCTTTTTAAGTGTACTGATGTAAGAATTGGTATTTTGAATCTTCATTAAAAATAAAGAAACACGTATTTTTTTGTTTTCAGAAATCCCAATAGGAGGGGGTGAAAAGGGGTAAAAACGGATTAAATGCCTTTAAAGTGAATACTTATATCTCAGAAACTGAAGATATTACAAACCTGAAAATTGTTTTTTGGGATTCCCTTTAAAATAAAGAAACACGTATTTTTAGTTTTTGGAAAATCCAATTAATGGGGGGTGAAAAGGGGTGAATTTTTAAAATGAGTGTATCTATATCTCAAAACTTTTAAAGTTTATAGATGCAAAAATTAGTATTTAGAATCTCCTTTAAATATAAAGAAACACGTACTTTTGTTTTCGGAAAATCCCAATAGGAAGGGTGGTAAAGGTTGAAAAGAGGTTGAATGCCTTTAATGATGCTACTTATATTTCAGAACCTGAAGATATTACAGAAAATTGGTATTTGAGATCTACTTTAAAAATAAAGAAACGTGTGTTTTTCGTTTCTGGAAAATCCAAATAATGGGGAATGAAAATGGGGTGAATTTTTAAAATGTGTGTCTACATCTTAAAACTTTATAAGTTACAGATGTAAAAATTGGTATTTAGAATCTCCTTTAAAAATAAAGGAACACGTATTTTTTTGTATTCTGTAAATTCCAACAAGAGCGGTGTAAAAGAGTGCATAATGGGTTGAATGCCTTTAATGAGGATACATATATCTCAGAAACTGAAGATATTACAGAACTGAAAATTTGTATATGGGATCTCCTTTAAATATAAAGAAACACGTATATTTTGTTTTTGGAAAATCCAATTAATGGCGGTTAAACAGGAGTGACAATTGGGGTGAATTTTTTGAAAGAATATATCTACAGAATATCTGAGAAACGTATAATGTTGCAGACGTAAAATGTGGGTAAGTGGAATCTCCAGTAGGTGTAAAGAAACATAGGTGATTTGTTTTTGGAAACTCCACTTAAGGGGAAATAAAAAGGGGTGACATTTTAGAATGAGAATTTCTACAGTATATCTAAAAAAAATTAACATGTTACAGAAGAGAAAAATGGTATTTTTATCTCTATTAAAAATAAAGAAACGTGTAGTTTTAGTTTTCGGAAATACCACTTGGGTGGAGGAAGAGGGGTTAAAGTGACTGAAAATGGTGTTGATTTCTTTTAATTAAGCTACTGATATCTCAAAAATGAAGATGTTAAAGACGTGAGATTTGATATTTGGAATATGCTTAAAATGTAAAGAAACACGTATTCTCAGAAAATCCAATGAAGTTGGGGGGAGGGGTGAAATAATTGAAAAATTAATTGACTTAATTATATGAGAATACATACATCTAATAAAAACTAAAGTTGTTACAGACGTGAAAATTGAAATTTGAATCTCCTTTATAAACAAAGAAAAACGCTTTTTTTGGTGGGGGGGGGGGGGGGGGAAATCATCTTGAGGGGCGGGAGTGAAAAGAAGTTAAACTCCTTTCATGAAGACACATATCTCAAAAACTGAAGATGTTAGAGTCGTGATAATTGGTATTTCGAATATCCTTTACTATTAAAGAAACAAGTATTTTTGTCGGAAACTTCACTTAAGGGGGGTAGTGTGAAAGGATGTGAAAAAAGGTAATTATGTTTATGGGGATACTTATATCTCAAAATTGAAAGTAACAGACGTGAACATTGGTATTTGGAATCTCCTTTAAACAATAAGAAACGCTCCTATTTGGGGCGGTTTAGGGGGGGGGGGGTAAATCAACTTAACGGCGGTGGGGTGAAAATGCGTTGAGACATTGATTTTACCGTTCATAATGTATATATTCTGATCATAAACTGATCACTTTAAATCTTTCCTGGGTTCGTTTTCAAGAGCCATCTTTTCCTTTGGATAAAATAAAGTTAGATTACAGTGGATTCTCCTGGCATATAAATAAAAATTTAAACACATTTGAAATAAACGATAGGAATGATATTGACCGTGCAACTCTTCACCTCTATAATAAGGTCAGTAATGCACGGAAGTATATCATTTGTGTTGCCAGAAATCCTGCGCACTTGCCTACGCGCGACGATGGTGCTGGTCACATTTTCAGCAATGACAATGGCAGCAGATGTAATTTACCGCCAAGTAGCGGTCTTGCATCTTGCTGTGGGGTCCAGAACATGAATAATAATAATAATAATAATAATAATAATAATAATAATAATAATAATAATAATAATAATTATAATAATAATAATAATAATAATAATAATAATAATAATAATTATTATTATTATTATTATTATTATTATTATTATTATTATTATTATAATGTTCTGGACCGTCGTCCAAATGTGTGGACCGCGCTAGAAACGGGTACTTGCCGGTTAGAGACTACGAATGCAGTCCAGCCGCGTGTTCAGTACCGTCAAGGCACCCAAGACGACACCACGCCGGATCTCCTCAAGGATTTGAACCATATTAAAAATGCTTATAGGAAAAGATGGCAAAGATTTAGGGACCCAACTGACCAAGTGGAATACCTGGAATTAGCCCGGGAAGAACGAAATCGATTTTTGAAAAGAAAGATTGAAAAATGGATGGAACTTTGCCGTAATCTCTCAGGAAACGAATCAGATCACGAAGTTTGGCAGATTCTCTCAGAAAACGAGTCACATCGCGAATTCCGGCGGATTATATATAAAACGTTCACCATTCAATTATAAATTTCGTTATAGTACCGTTGCGAAGCACGGGTATTTGCTAGCCTATATATATAAAATAACTTGTCCTGACTGACTGACTGACTCTACTGGACATAAAGAAATGAAATTTTGCATATAGATTCATATTAAGATGTAGGTGCTCGCCAAGAGAGGATTTTTGGATATTCCTTTGCTAAGGGGGTGAAAACGGGGTTGAATTTTTAAAATGAGTGTATTTATATCTCAAAACTTTAAAAGTTTACAGACGTAAAAATTGGTATTTAGAATCTTCTTTAAAAATAAGGAAACACGTATTTTTTTCTTTTCAGAAAATCCCAATAGGAGGGGTGAAAAACTGTGAAAAGGGGGTTGAATGCCTTTAATCAGGATACCGGTACTTATATCTCAGAAACTGAAGATATTACAGACCTGAAAATTGGTACTTTTGATCTCTTTTAAAAATAAAGAAACACGTATTTTTTTGTTTTTGGAAAATCCAATTAATGGGAGGGTGAAAAGGGGGAATTTTTAAAATTAGTGCATCTATATCTGAAAACTTTGAAAGTTTACAGATGTAAAAATTGGTATTTAGAATCTTCATTAAAAGTAAAGAAACACGTATTTTTTTGTTTTCGGAAAATCCCAATAGGAGGAGTGAAAAGGGGTGAAAAATGGGTTGAATGCCTTTAATGAGAATACTTATATCTCAGAAACTGAAGATATTACAGACCTGAAAATTGATACTTTCTATCTCTTTTAAAAATAAAGAAACACGTATTTTTTGTTTTTGTAATATCCAATTAATGGGAGGGTAAAAAGGGGGGTGAATTTTTAAAATGAGTGAATCTATATCTCAAAACTTTTAAAGTTTACAGATGTAAAAATTGGTATTTAGAATCTTCATTAAAAATAAAGAAACATGTATTTTTTTTGTTTTCGGAAAATCCCAATAGGAGGGGTGAAAAGGGTTGAAAAATGGGTTGAATGCCTTTAATGAGAATACTTAGGCTATATCTCAGAAACTGAAGTTATTACAGACCTGAAAATTGATGTTTGGGATCTCCTTTAAAAATAAAGAAACACGTATTTTTTTGTTTTTTGAAAATCCAGTTAATGGGGGCTGAAAAGTGGTTAAATTAAAAAAAAAAAAGAGTGTATCTATATCTCATAACTTTTAAAGTTTATAGATGTAAAAATTGGTATTTAAAATCTCCTTTAAAAATAAAGAAACACGTATTTTTTTGTTTGCGGAGAATCCCAATGCGAAGGGTGGAAAAGGGGGTTGAATGCCTTTAATGAGGCTACTTATATTTCAGAACCTGACGATATTACAGACCTGAAAATTGGTATTTGGGATCTACTTTAAAAATAAAGAAGCAGGTATTTTTTTGTTTTTGGAAAATCCAAATAATGGGGTTGAAAAGGTGAATTTTTAAAATGAGTGTGTCTATATCTTAAAACTTTAAAAGTTTGCAGATGTAAAAATTGGTATTTAGAATCTCCTTTAAAAATAAAGGAACATTTATTTTTTGTTTTCTCTAAATCCCAATAGGAGGGGTATAAAAGGGTTGAATGCCTTTAATGAGGATACATATATCTCAGAAACTGAAGATATTACAGAACTGAAAATTTGTATATGGGATCTCCTTTAAAAATAAAGAAACACGTATTTTTAGTTTTTGGAAAATCCAATTAATGGCGGTTAAACAGGAGTGCCAAATTGGGGTGAATTCTTCGAAAGACTATATCTACAGAATATCTGAGAAAGGTAAAATGTTACAGACGTAAAAAGTGGTATTTGTAATTTCCTGTAAATGTATAGAAACATAGGTGGTTTGTTTTTGGAAACTCCCCTTAAGGGGAAATAAAAAGGGGTGAAATTTTAAAATGAGAATTTCTGCAGTATATATCAAAAAACTTAACATGTTACAGAAGTGAAAATGGTATTTTTTTTTATCTCTATTAAAAATAAAGGAACATGTATTTTTAGTTTTCGGAAATAGCACTTGGTTGGAGGGGGGGGTAAAAATGACTGAAAATGGTGTCGATTTCTTTCAATTAGGCTACTGATATCTCAAAAATGAAGATGTTACAGACGTGAAATTTGATATTTGGAATCTGCTTTAAAAGTAAAGAAACACGTATTTTCTGAAAATCCAACGAAGGAGGTGGGGTTGAAAGAATTGAAAAATTAATTGACTTACCGGTAATTGTATGAGAATACATACATCTAATAAATATAAAGTTGTTACAGACGTGAAACTTGGTATTTGGATTTCCTTTAAAAACAAAGAAAACGCGTTTAGGATGGGGGAACCATCTTGCGGGGCGGGAGTGAAAAGGAGTTGAATTCCTTTCACGAGGACGCATAAATCAAAAACTGAAATAGTTAGAGTCGTGATAATTGGTATTTAGAAGATCCTTTACTATTAAGGAAACAAGTAATTTTTTGCCGGAAAATTCAGGGGGGGGGGGTCCGGTGAAGTGTGAAAGGAAGTGAAAAAAGAGAATTATTTTTATGGAGATACTTATATCTCAAAACTGAAAGTAATAGACGTGAGTGAACATTTGTGTTTGGAATCTCCTTTAAACATAAAGAAACACGCCTTTTAATTTTTCTTTGGGGAGGGGGGTGGTAAATAAACTTAACGGCGGTGGGGTGTAATAGGAGGTGAGGCCAATTGATTTTACAGTTCATAATGTACTTTTAAGGAGCCTCTATTGCTCAGACGGCAGTGCACCGGCCTTTCACAGCTGGGTTACGTGGTTCAAATCCCGGTCACTCAATGTGACATTCGTGCTGGACAAATCGGAGGCGGGACAGGTTTTTCTCGGGATACTCTGGTTTACCCTGTCATCGTTCATTCCAGCAACACTGTCCAATATTTAATTTAATTTGTCATTCATCACTCATTGCCCTGGAGGAGTGCTTCGGCAGCCAGCACAATTCCTACTGTCGCCGCAGGATGGGGCTTTATTCATTCCATTCCTGACCCTGTCGAATGACTGGAAACAGGCTGTAGATTTTCGATGTACTTATTCTGATCATAAACCGATCATTTTTAATCTTTCCTGGGTTCGATTTCAACAGCCATCTTTTCCTTCAGAGACCGTTCTTAGATTACAGTAGAATCTCCTGGCATATAAATAAAAATTTAAACACATTTGAAATAAACGATAGGAATGAGATTGCCCGTCAAATTGTTCACTTCTATAATAAGGTCAATAATGCACCGAAGTATGTCATTCGTATAGCCAGAAATCCCGCACACTTGCCTACGCGTGACAATGGTGCTGGTCACATTGTCAACAATGACAATGGCAGCAGATGGAATTTACCGCCAAGTAGCGGTCTTGCATCTTGCTGTGGGGTCCAGAACATCTAATAATAAAAATAATAATATTAATAATAATAATAATAATAATAATAATAATAATAATAATAATAATAATAATAATAATAATAATAATAATAATGTTCTGGACCGTCGTCAAATTGTGCGGACCGCGCTGGAAACGGTTTCTGGCCTGGTAATGACTACGAATACAGTCCAGCCGCGGGTTCAGTACCACCAAAGCACCCAAGACGACACCACGCCGGATCTCCTTCAGGATTTGATCCATACTAAAAATGCTTATAGGAAAAGATGGTCAAGATTTAGGGACCCAACTGACCGCGCGGAATACCTAGACCTACCCCGGGAAGTACGAAATCGATTGCTGCAAAGAAAGATTGAAAAATGTGAGGAACTTTACCGTAATATCTCAGAAAACGATTGAAATCGCGAATTTCGGAGGATTATATATAAAACGTTAAGTATTCAATTATAAATTTCAGTATAATACCGTAGCAAAGCACGGGTATCTTGCTAGTCCTTAAATAAAAGTTCTGGGATACACAAACTGACTATGAATTTAACACTGTTGAATCACTCTAGCTTGTTATTTAAATTCAGTCCTACTGTCTATTAATATGACAGTTTTTCCTTGGACACGGGTTCTTGATGATACACTTTAATGTTTATGTTCGAAAACTTTTTTGTTAATGTTTTCTAACTGCTCCACTTCTGTTAACTCTTATTGAGAGAACATACGTAAAATGGATATCCCCATATATGCTGTCAGTTTGAATTGTAAGTAGTTGACTAAATTGACCTATTTGATACTGCATTCTCTGTTTAAAAAGGGTTATTTCATAACAGTTTTTTTTTAAATAACTTTAGAATCATTGTTGATTTTAACTGTCATGTTGTCAATCCCGTGTCACCTCTGTAAATTCAGATTTATGCAAGTAAAATGAGTACATAATTTTTTTGTCACCTTGTTTATAAATGTTTTGCTGTTAAAGTAGTGAGTCGCTTGTTATTGGAGAGAGTCGAACAGGGGACTACTCAATGTGTTCATATAAATGATGTATTCAGGAACTTCAATATGAATAATGGAGTTGAAATGAGTGTCTGTAACGATAAGAAAAAGGTATGTTTTACTATTCGGAATGAATGTTGTTAAATTAAAAGTGAATGGCATTGAAATCTATCACTTAGCCCTTTTTCTCTCTTGCGGCTTGCTTGTCTAGGTGACACTACCAGTTTGACTGGCTGTACTTGAGCCTGCTTGCCTCGTGTTGTATCTGTGTACTGTCTGCGGGAGAGGGGAGGAAGGGGAGGGGTAGGCGGACGGCGTATTGGCTGGTCTTGGAGGAGTATTCGTTGTGGGTGGGCCTTTTTTTTATGAGAAGACTTAATGTTTATAAAAGTACTCTCCTTTATTTTCATTATCTTTAGTAATTGTGGAATTAAATCATATAGAGGGGTTTTCGTGTCTGTTGTGCCATTCAAATTAAGGTTTTCTTTAAAGTATTGGTAAAAAAAAATGTAGATATTTTCATATTCATTTATTAGTTTCCCTTTTTATTTTTTTTAAGGTTTTGATATTGTTAAATCCTGCTCTATTGTTGTGTGTGTCCTGATTCTTTCATTTTTACTCTAAAGCTGAATATTTATTATGTTTATTAGCATTGAAATTTTCCAAATCATCATCATCATCATCTGCAGTTTCCAGTTGTTGGCCGAGTCTGCTTAAATGTTCCAAATATCTTGTTGAAAAACTACGTCCAGTCTGTCCGATGTATGAGGCAAGCAATTGGAGCACGTTAACTTATATATTCCTGAACCTGAATAAAAATCCACAGCTTGTTATAAATTATTACTGCCTGTATGTATGATGTATTATCTGCTGTAATATTGTGCAACACACTATAATATCCAGAATAAGATATCTTTGGCACTAGATAGTTATAGAAAGTTCTTTACATTATAACTAGGCTATTGGGCACTCTAGAATATACGAGAAAATATGTTGTGTAATATCCTTCTAGAAGCCTGGCCAGGCAACATATATAAAGAGACAGTCTTGTGTGTGAGAGTTGAGTTGTTTTTGTGAACTCGTGCTTATAGCAACATGCTACAGTTGTAGTCAACTGCTTCAAGATGGCTGCCTTAGTCTTCCAATTTTTTTCGTAGTAGTATTTTTTGTTCATAATGGCCGTTTATTAGTTTGTGTGCACAGAATTTGTGAAGATAATTTGTATATAAATCAGTGTACGCAAGTGATATCATTTTGTGTGCATCTTTGTGAATACATCAACTGGCGACCGTGACAAGGACGTAAGAATTCACAAGTGAATACATCAGAGCCCATGCAAAGAAAGTGAATATATACTGTAAATCTTGCATTATACCAATGTGCCTCAAGTGTTTCCAGAGCGAACAAATAGCTTGGTTAAAATGAACTTTCAATTTATAATTCATAGTAACTGAAACATTTTCTTATGATTTCTCTTTTTGTTATTCACATTCCTCAAATTACTTTTCAAATTTTTTGTACTAACTGTGCTTACTGCACAAAGCAAATGTGGTATTAGAATGACAGAGTGGCTTTAGAGTGATGAGTTCTGTAATGCTAAGTTCTAATATTTTATGAAAAACTTTGCATATTTTTAAAGTGTTCTGTTTGTAATAAGCAAATAGCATGCTGCCATTGGAATATGGGGTTAATATTGATATCGTAAATAAGAGAGAGATTTTTCTTTTAACCTAACCCCTCCTGATGACCCAACCTGCTTATTACTTCTGAACATAGGGATGGCAGAGACCACTGGTATAGGCAAACTAAACGGGAAGCATGGCCACACAGAGTTAAAGTTACGTGTAACAGTGACCCACCGGTGGGCCCAGTTTGTTAACGTGGGACTGTGTGACCCACCAGTGGATCAAATGGCACTAGATGTTAAGCATTTTTTTGTTGACATGGTTATGATGTTGGCTTTAATTAATCTTTTATTTTCTTCGTCTCCTTTCTTTTTTAAAATTTACATTAGAGCATTATGCTTCAATGAGGAGCACATTCGACTTAATCAAATGAAGCCATGTGCACAAAAAATATTTAACCTTCATTTTCTTGGAACTCACAAAGTTCTGGTTCTGCATTTGTCACCAAAAAAAAAAGAAAGTTAAATAGATTAATTAATGTTAAAACAGTGAGAACAAGAACATCAGGAAATTGAAATACCAGGTTTTCAGAAAGAAAACATACACTAGCACTATTATTAGGAATGATTCAAACCATCTGTGGCAACAGGAAAGGCAATAATTTACAGTTTTATTAGCAGGGCACTTATGGTCCCCTCAAAAAGACAAAATTTTGAAAAGGAAATGGATACAATTTATGAAATTGCAGCTAAGAATGGATATTCCAAGAACTATGCATATAAAATAAAAACAAATGAATTAATAAACCCATACCAACTTTGAGTAAGGAGCAGAAAGAGGAAGAGCGTGGCAGTGATTACATTCCACAATAGACATTCTTATGGACTAAAAAAAGCTCTTTAACAGTCATGGTATCATAATTGCATATAAAACAGACAATAATAACAATAAAATTTTTTTAAATTTGTATAAAATCAAGAAATCCAATAAATTTCTTAAATCAGAAGTGTAGCCTAATGTATTAAGTGCTAAAATTGCAAAGAACATTACGTAGGACAGTTTGACCGGAGCCTTGAGATTAGATACTAGGAGTGCGTAAATGCAGTTAAGCATAGAACATTCTCCACAATAAGTGACCATATGAATGAATACGATCATAAATTTATGAAACCACAAACATACTACACTAGCGTAGCAAGGAGAGAGGTGATACTCCCACGTGACGCGTCCCAAGTGGCGGATAGGGGGGTCCTAATCGGCTTGCCGGCGGACTTGAGGGAAATAAAATACCTCTCGCAGACCAAACATACACCTCCCCTGTGGGTGGAGGACGCAGACAAAGAATACACCCACGGTATTCCCTGCCTGTCGTAAGAGGCGACTAAAAGGGGCAACCAAGGGATGATCAATTTAGAACCATGAGACTACTTGTTATTAGTACCACCACACAGGGAACACCATAGGTCTTTTTTACTTGCGGGTAGTACCACTATGTTAGGTATCAAATAGGTTTGTGATTAGCAGCAATAGAGTACGGTGCCGGCTTTTACAGTATCTGTGATTCGTACCCCTATATGAGCAACACCGTGGGATGAGCGAAACCATGGTTCTGCCTTGCCTATGCTTGGTACCCACTATGTGTGGAACACCCCAGGATAGTGTGGGTCCCTGTTGTTAGTCCACTTTTGTGAGGAACATCATAGGTTTGCATTGCCTGCATAGGTTTGTGTTGCCTGTAAATAGCGCCGCAGTGTGCGAAACACCATAGGTCTATATTCCATGTGCGAATTTCATTACCTGTGAGTAGTACCATACTGTGTGGATTGCCGTGAGTCTATGCTACTTTTGATTAGTACCGCAACATGACAAATACCATGGTTCTACTTTCCTAATGATAAGTGCCATTATGAGAGGCCGATGACTTGGATTTGGACCCCTTTAGCCTAAACGATGTGTGTAGTTATTATACAAGACAGAAGGCTGCTTCAAACATAGCTCCTCCAAGGTCACAGTAGGAATGAATTTTGACAACAGCAAGAATACGGGGAAGCTCCTTTATTATTAACAAATGGCAATCAGCTTGAAGGTTCTGTAACTAACCCAATTCAAGATATATTATGTAAGTTCAGAAACAAATACCAGCCACCTTGGAGGGAGTGAATGAAGTGAACACTTAACAATATTCAGAACAGTGTCAAAGGAAAGACATACATTTTTTCAAAAACTTTTTACTGGAAGACAAGTGAAATATTTTAGTGTAAAGGTGCTGGATACTTTTTAACAACAACTGTTCAAATGAATAGAAATAGTTTTTAAAATAGGCTAACTATAATTATATCCATTCCATCTCGTTTCACTAACCCATTTAACCACCACATTGTTTTTAATTCATTTTAATTCAATTTATATTTATGTAGTATTTAAGAAGAACAAGGTACTGATTATAATGTACTTAAAAAGATAAACACTTAGTGACACCTAAGCTATGTAAACAGCTGAAGATGTTCTAAAAAAAGAACAAAACATGTACTGTGTGTAATTAATTTCCTCAAATGCAAATATATGTATCAAAAAGGTGGAAGATTTTTATTGTTATAAGTCTTTGTAGATACCACTTAGTCGAGCAGCTCGTCTTCTTTCTCCCAATTCTTCCCAGCCCAAACTAGCCACATTTTTGTAACGCTACTCTTTTATTAATAATCTTGACCATGATGGTCGGGATTGGATCCGTATTGACTTAGTAACAGTAAATATGTTGGAAGATGGTCCGCCTAGTCAATACTATTTATTTATTTACCTTTCACCTTAACATCTAGTACATGTTTCGAGAATATTATGCATTCTCTTCCTCAGCTAGTGGATTAAAATTCAGTATACAATAAGACCTGACTAAAATAGGGGGGCCCCCATTAAAAATTCAAAACAATGAGTATTACAATGTAACACTTAAAAATTTGGATGGTACAAACATAGAATTAAAATCCCATTTTGTCAAGTACAAATTAAAAACACAATATAGTAATGTCTAATTAAATGCAACGTCTTGTGATGATATGAATTCACAGCATCCTTGAAGTTGCCTTGCGTAGTTCATATGCCCTCTCCTTTACATCCTTACTACAACCCCTGAACACCCTCATAACCATGTGCAGAGATCTGTACCCTTTATTTACAATCCCATTTATGTGATTACCCCAATGAAGATCTTTCCTTATATTAATACCTAGATACTTACAATGATCCCCAAAAGGAACTTTCACCCCATCAACAAAGTAATTAAAACTGAGAGGACTTTTCCTATTTGTGAAATTCACAACCTGACTTTTAACCCCGTTTATCAACATACCATTGCCTGGCGTCCATCTCACAACATTATCGAGGTCATGTTGCAGTTGCTCACAATCTTGTAACTTATTTATTACTCTATAGAGAATAACATCGTCCGCAAAAAGCCTCACCTCTGATTCCACTCCTTTACTCATATCATTTATATATATAAGGAAACATAAAGGTCGAATAATACTGCCTTGAGGAACTCCCCTCTTAATTACTACAGGGTCAGAGAAAGCTTCGCCTGCTCTAATTCTCCGAGATCTATTTTCTAGACATATGGCAACCCATTCAGTCACACTTTTGTCTAGTCCAATTGCACTCATTTTTGCCAGTAGTCTCCCATGATCCACCCTATCAAATGCTTTAGACAGGTCAATCGCGATACAGACCATTTGACCTCCTGAATCCAAGATATCTGCTATATCTTGCTGGAATCCTACAAGTTGAGCTCCAGTGGAATAACCGTTCCTAGAACCAAACTGCCTTCTGTCAAACCAGTTATTAATTTTACAAACATGTCTAATATAATCAGAAAAAATGCCTTCCCAAAGCTTACATACAATGCATGTCAAACTTACTGGCCTGTAATTTTCAGCTTTATGTCAATCACCCTTTCTTTTATACACAGGGGCTACTATAGCAACTCTCCATTCATTTGGTACAGCTCCTTCGACCAAACAATAATCAGATAAGTACTTCAGATATGGTACTATATCCCAACCCATTGTCTTTAGTATATCCCCAGAAATCTTATCAATTCCAGCTGCTTTTCTAGTTTTCAACTTTGTGTCTTATTGTAAATGTCATTGTTATCATATGTAAATTTTAATACTTCTTTAGCATTAGTCTCCTCCTCTATCCAGACATTATCCTTGTAACCAACATTCTTTACATACTGCTGACTTAATACTTCTGCCTTTTTAAGATCCTCACATACACACTCCCCTTGTTCATTAATTATTCCTGGATTGTCCTTCATGGAACCTGTTTCTGCTTTAAAATACCTGTACATACCCTTCCATTTTTCACTAAAATTTAATGACTGCCAATTATGCTTGCCATCATATTATCCTTAGCTGCCTTCTTTGCTAGATTCAATTTCCTAGTAAGTTCTTTTAATTTCTCCTTACTTCCACAGCCATTTCTAACTCTATTTCTTTCCAGTCTGCACCTCCTTCTTAGTCTCTTTATTTCTCTATTATAATAAGGTGGGTCTTTACCATTCCTTACCACCTTTAAAGGTACAAACATGTTTTCACATTCCTCAACAATTGGCCAGATAGAACCGGTTAAAACTCTTTTCACATATTATTGGTTCTTTAGAAAATTTTGTTTCAGAGCTAGCAAAGAAGGATCTTGATTTGTGCTGTTGTAGAGATTTCATATATTGCATTCAAACATAAACAATAATAAAAATTACTGTGATGTGCTATTAAGCTAACACAAGAGTATTTCTAATACTGGAAGTAAATCTGTAACCTAATGGAGGAGAATGCTTGCAAAAGTGTGTTAATATTTTCCTTGGGAATAAAAAATGCGATGCTAATTCTTGTCAGTGGATACAGATTGCTGCTTCATGTTGTACTTACATCTATAAAGAATAATATCCAAGGAAAAGCTGAGTCATGCAGAGTAATCCATTTTCTGATGTTCCCAGCAGCATATATTATTTCAAGTTATAAATCTCATTCCGTATTGACGGTTATCACTTTACAAATAAAAAGTATTTAAAAAATCCTCCTTATCAATACAAATCAATTCTTATCTGCCCTCCTAGAGGTCGTTGGCACTTTGTAGAAGAAGTGAAGTTATTTTGCACTGCCCAACATTCAGTGTTCAGTCACTAGTTGTATGGTCTATTCTGTTACTGTAGCAGAATGATCTGGCCAGACAGAACCAGTTAAAATTCTTTTCACATATTAATGGTGACTCTTCTTCATTAATTGATTTGTATTGATAAGGAGGATCTTATAAATACTTTTTATTTGTAAAACATATATTAAGTTATAAACCATAACAGAGTGCCAACTGTGACTATTGAGACTGCCAGTTATAGCAATATTTTGACAATCTGCAGGTAGTTTTCCTCTATATTTCTTAACATGTTCTCTTACATTCTCTCTCTGGCTGAACAGTAGAATCAGCACCTTTATTCTACTGTATACATCGAAGTCTCTTACATTGCTTCTGATAACATTCTAATACTTTTGACCTCTGTGTGTTTTACTATTATCATCCTTTGTATCTTTGACCTCTGAATGTTGTTACTCTCCTTTGTCCCCTAGCAGAAAGCCAGTAGTAACATGGGAAACATAGCAAAACAGAGTATACCTCGTCGTAGTCTCTTGTTCCTTTCTCTGTCCACATAACAAGCTTTTCTGAATGAATGTCTTGTAGCTTTTATCGTGCATTCAGGAGATAATGTGTTTGAACCCCATTGATGACAGCCTCGAAGCTGTTTCTCTGTGATTTTTCACTTTAATACCAGGCAAATTAGTTAAGTCTGTGGCTGCTTCCTTCTCCGCCGAACCCTTCTGTATTTCATCATCACATAAAATGTATCTGCGTCAATGTAAGGTGAATCAGCTTGAAAAGGAAACAAAAAGAATGTGAATTAATTTTCTATCTACTACCCTTATGCTGTTTATCTGTCAATTCATTCTTTATTTGTCTTGCTGCTGTGTGGTTTTCAACTATGCTGTATGAAATTATTGTTAAAACTGCATTTATCAAAAGAAAACATTACAAGAAACGATACAATCTCCCTAATCTGTTGTTTCCAAGGTTATGGGAGATGGATATTATCATGCCTTTAAAAAATAAAGTAAATTTCTATCTCTGTGCTTCTCTACTCACACTTGTGGGCCTCTTCTCTTCTACACTCCTAAACATGAAATTGATCTGATGACTGTGAGCTTATTATTTAATTGACTGATATTTATCTCATTCTGTTGAAATTTATTAAACTTGTCTCTGAAATGAATTCTGTAGACATTCTCACAGGTATATCTGGTAATTCTCTTTAACATTCTCATACTTCTGTGACCTTGTATGTACATGAGTCAAGAAGTAACTACCTCACTCCTCATTTCCCTAGTATGCCTCTTCAGTGACACCTAGGCTGTCTGTGACAGTTGTTGGTGTAGCTGTAGAGGATCAAACCAGCCTTTGGGCTGAATACCCAACATACAACATACATACGAAGCCCTTGCTTAATTCATAATGTCTTTCAGACTCAACACTGGAAATCATGGCAACCTGTTATGAAAATGGGTATGTGAGTTATGATGTTATTTCTTTTGATTCCAGGTTAATGTGGAAATAGTTCAGAGCATGCTTGGAATTTTAGAGTCCGATGAGGAGCATGCAGCCTTGTATGAGATGGCTCTGAGACACCTGGCTCTTCTTCTACGGGACAGGAGGCACCATGAGCCTTTTCTAAGTCGAGGTGGCTTGTCCATCATTTCAGATGTTCTTAGAAAGGCTTTAGTAAGTTTTTACCGTCTGTTTACTCTGCTACATTACTTAATTTATTTGGTCTGATTTCAATATGTCAAAATCTAAGATATGTGGACACACATTATTGTCATTATGGATGAATTAATCAAGAACGCGGACTCCACTCTTCAAGACTTGAATAGTATTGACCCATACATTAAATTCTCACTAGAGTCAGAAATCAGTCATCATCGTCAGCATCATCCTAAACCATCTCCAGTTTCCCAGGTGTGGTATATGAGCCTCCTCTATCTCATCCTGTCCTTGTACCATTCCTCCTACACCAACTTGTCCCAATCATGACCTCTCAGCAGTACATCGTTCTTAACTAAATCTACCCAGTTCCTTCGTGGCCTTCCCATGAGTCATCTTCCTTCTACTTTTCAATAAAACATTTAAATTTCTAGATATAACCATTAACAGAAATCTCTCTGAGGTCTTACAAAATATACAGGAAACATACACAAACTGCTAACGCGATCCACAAAGATTCCATACATCTCCTAATGCACAAACCTGCAGCATATAATAGCATGGTCTATCGAGCTTTTGCCATACCCATGACAAAGAAAGATCTTAATAATGAACTTAACACTATGAGGGTAAATGCCAAGTTCAATGGGTACAACAGGCCGTTTATCGAACAAATAATCAACACGTACAGGTACTGGCCTAAAACTGATCTTATAAAGAAAAAGCTCCTATTTCAACCACCTTTACGTATAATAACGACGTCCACAAAATCACCAACCTTTTCCGGAAACACAATGTAAGAATTTTATTCGAAACTAACAACAGGACCTCCGAAATTTTACACAACTCTGCATCAATCAATACTCCCAATATTTACTCCAAATCTGGAATATACAGACTAAAATGTAATGAATATAATCAACACGTACAGGTACTGGCCTAAAACTGATCTTATAAAAGAAATTCATACATTGGTCAAACAGGATGTAACTTTATGATTTAGATATTCAGAACATGTCAACACAACGAGGCACAACAAGTTCTCCACCATGGGTCAACATATGCATAACACTAATCAAATTTACCGACATCGAACAAGATATGGAAGTTCTTCAAACAGCAAATAAGGGACCCATCATGAATATTATTGAAAGTTGTTACATTAACTGTGATCAGTACTTCAACATCAATTATAATTTAAATGAAATCTATGAGAAACCCAACATCCTTTTTGATCTTTTAATCACTTGGCTTAAAAACACCAAACTATTGAAAAAATATGATTTTCCAAGTAATCTGCAATATACACTCCTGTCAATTACCCCCACTACCCCATCCTTCTGCCCTGCCTTAGTTCCATTCCATTGCCTCCTTTACTGCTGCCTGACCTAGCTATCACACATGTTCGTCCGGCTCCGTCTGTGTAACATACACGTTCAACATGCTGCTCAATATGAGTCAATTGTCATTTAATGATTCTAATGATTCTAATGATTCTAGTAACTTCCATACATTGCTTCCAACGTCTAACTTGGCTAATTTTTTCTTCAGGTTTAAATTGAAGTGGGAATTTCATCTCTAGCCATATCACAATCTTACATAACAAATTAAACTACCCTGGAACCACCTAATATCAAGTAAATAAGTGTCACCCATATAGACAGCATAAAATAGTACAAATTCACTTAACCCGGATGTACACAAGTTGGATTATACAACAAAAAACAAATTGCTGGAATTTTAAGAATTTTATATCACAGCATTCAGTTGTAACTTCATTTTAACTTATCTCATGAATCATTACAGTAATGTATTTTATAATGTGATAAAATTTGTTTTAGATGTTTTAGGCATATGTATATAATTGTTTAATTTGCTCTTAAGGCTGATGATGGCACATAGATGCCGAAACTAGTTCCATTTGACATGTGATTGAATCACAATGAAATGTTATTGTATTGAATAAGTGGACCTTGAAAGAATTTTAATTTGCTGTAATCCGACTTCAGTACAGAACACAGTGAAATTCATAACTATAACTGAAACTGGATAAACGATGAACATATCACATACTGAAGGCAGACCACTATTCATTTCATCGTGGCTGAAGTAATACCTGCTCTGGTTCCTCCCTTCCTATTCCTGTTCACTGATCCTGTATGTATAACATTTCTTTTATTGTGATGGGTTCTAGACTTATGAATTCGCTGTCTGTCAGTGTAAGAAATACCACCTCATTACTTAAATTTAAGACTGCTTACTGAGACTACCTGCTGAATGAAGCTGACTGATTTGTATGACTGGATGACTGAATGACTGAATGACTGTGAGTTAGAAAATTGTAATGTATTATTGTGTGGATTATTATTTACTTTATATTATTAATTACTCTTAAGCTCTGCTCCCAATGATTTGTCACTACAGTGTTTAAGTGTAAGAGAGGGCCAAAAGCCTTAAGTTTGCCACCTACAAAGGCATAATAAATAAATAAATAAATAAATAAATAAATAAATAAATAAATAAATAAATAAATAAATAAATAAATAAATAGATAAATGCGAGTGGGGACACTTGTTGAAACTGATGAAAGGTCGAGTTGTGGGCATTCTTTCTTTCTAATTCATTATGCTGGTTTTGATTGAGTCATGAAATTTGTATTTTAGGAAATGGTCATGAAAAATGGTTTGCTCAAATATGTAGACACGCTGCTAGGGGTCACTGAAGAGGAACCATACTGGAGAAATTAGGAGTGAGGTAGTTTCTCATTGCTCTCCTCCCTGAGCCAGACGTTGCTGTTATGTATTGAATCATTTATTTTGCATTAAACAACAAGTACAATACCCTTCGTCATAATGCATCAATATATACAAATGTAGATATTCTCCATATAAACTAAGTGAGCATACTCTCTTAGTTGATGAGTACAATTATGCATAGCACATTTAAATGACTAGATATACATTATATTTAAGCAAATATGATGGAAGACATTACCCCTTGTAAAGATAAATATCGTTGGCTGTAACTCGATCCGAGTATATATAAAACTTCTTCCTGCATACATTGACCAGTTCAACTCAGTTCATGGATGTGTTTGCGATGACTAAACAGACCAATCCTCGCATAAAACGTATGCCCACACAAATCACACTGAAAGGATGGAGGAGGGCGGGGTTGTAATCAACGGAGTTTTCTTGCTTGTCGCTTGGCCTCTTGATGTCTGCGGCATTCTCTTTCAAACGAGTTGACAGCGGTGAATGTAGTGTTCCGCCACAGTGAACGGTCCACAGCACATTCTTCCCATGTTTGTATATCTTGGTTTTTTTTTTTGCTAGGGGCTTTACGTCGCACCAACACAGATAGGTCTTATGGCGACAATGGGATAGGAAAGGCCTAGGAGTTGGAAGGAAGCGGCCGTGGCCTTAATTAAGGTACAGCCCCAGCATTTGCCTGGTGTGAAGTCTGTATATCTATATCAGTTGTCTTCATGATGTGTTTCAGCTGGTCCTTAAGGGGCTCCATGAGGTCTACTGCCGGGGCAAAGTTCTTGTTGTGTTGCTTGTTGTTTAAAGGGGCCTAACATCTAGGTCATCGGCTCGGAGCAAAGATCACCATAAAGAATTTGGCGGGGAAGCCTCAGATCACCCATGGGGTGAACATGGCCTAACCATCTCAGTTGATGAGCGATGATTGTTGCTTGAGTGCTATTTAGCTGCACTTTGTCGAGAACTGCCATGTTGGTCACCTAGTCCTCCCACTTAATATTCAAGATGAATCTCATTTTCTGTTGGTGGAAGCGCTCAAGTCTTTTGATATCGTGGCGATAGAGGGTCTAAGTTTCACAGCCATACAGTAGCGTAGAAATTACAACAGCTTGGTACACCATGAGTTTGGTATGCAGTTTTAGGTCATTATTCATGAAGACTCTATGCATTAACCGTCTGAATGCTGCATGAGCAGCCCCCAATTCTTTTATCAACGTCTTGTTCGCAGGTACACCGTTTAGACAAGATGCTTCCAAGAAATGAAAAGTGATAAACCTGTTCCAGTGTTGTGTCGAAGATGGAGATACTGAACTTAGGAAGAGTTAATCCTGGAGCAGGTTGTGCAAGTACCTTCGTTTTTTTCACATTAATGGCAAGACCAAAGCAATCACATGCAGTTTTAAAGCAGTTGACTGACTGTTGTAGTTCTGCAGGTGTTAGAGCGGGAGATGCGGTGTCATCGGCATATAGCAGTTCTGTCACCCGGGTAACCACAGTACGTCTTTGTGAGCGAAGTCTTGCAAGATTGAAAAGGCCTCCATCAAAACAAAATTTTATCTCCATGCCTAAGTTGTGTGCAGATGATTCATGCAGCATGGTAGCCATGTACAGTGCAAAGAGTGTAGGAGCAAGCACACAGCCTTGTTTCAATCCATGAGTGATTGGAAACGAATCTGAAACTGACTTACCATGAAGAACCTGTCCAGACATGCCATCATGTAGAGCTTGAACCAATTCCACATAACGTTCAGGACATCCAAAATGTCTCAATACATTCTACATAGCAGATCTTGGTACTGAATCAAAGGCTTTTTCCAGATCATAGGAAACTAAATATAGAGGCTGCTGTTGCTCTCTACATTTTTCCTGGATTTGTCTAGCACAGAAGATCATATCTGGTGTGTCTCTGGAGGTTCGGAAACCACATTGAGACTCAGGCAAAATCCTCTCTGAGGTAACTCAGAGCCGGTTTAATAGAATTCTTGCAAGAATTTTACCTGCAGTTGACAAAAGCGATATACCACGGTAGTTCCCACATACATTACAATCGCCTTTCTTGAAGACAGTGATGATGGTAGCATTCTTCAAGTCGTCAGGTACTTCTCGAGTTTCCCAAATCAAGAGGATGAGTGTGAAAAGTCTAGTCTTCAAATGTATACCTCCATTTGTATCAGTTCCAGAGGGATGTTATCAGGACCTGGAGCCTTTCTTGGTTTTAGTTGATTGAGTACTTTGTTGAAGTCACTGTACAGTATGTAGTGGAACTGCCATCTATGTTTGTTGGGGCTGCTGAAGGACATTACGAAGAAAGTCCTGTAAGTCCTGTAAGGCTAAACTATTGTGTTTGTCGTCTTACTATCAGCAGCTCATGTTGTACCATTTATTATTACAGATATTGCTTGTTACACATTTGAATTGACATATGTTGAAACTTGTTGTATTCCAAATTTACAGTTATCTTGTTCAGGATTTAAAATTCCGTGTGTATGAATTAGGCCTGGGTAAAAAGGGACATTCAAACTTAATGTTGACAGTTGAACTATAATTTCTTCAAACTAAGCAATGAGATTGTTGACATCCCTTTGACTCCTGCCTGTGTATCTGTAGTGTTCACGGCTGCCTGACGACTGCCCATCACTGGGAATACCTATAATGATGAACATAATAGTTCTTTAGCCTGATCTCATAAAATGTTCTGAGAGTGTAATATAGTCATTTTTCCAAGTTTATAAGAAGTGACAATAATTTTTCAAGATTTTAATAAAACATTTTAAGTGAACAACAAACTTTTATACTTTAATAGTTTCAATTGAATGTGAATAACTGTTAGACCAGACATTTTGACGTTTATACAAAAAATTTGTAATAGTTTTAATTGAATGTGAGTAACTGTTATACTTATATTACAACCATTTTGACACAATATACAAGAAAACTGTATTTAACCAAGTTTCTTAAAAATTGCATTAGTTTTAAGCTTGCTAATGACAGATCAATCATATAAGTTCTAGGTCAATATTCCTAATTAGCCTTAAGATTCTAAAGTGGCTGATGATGCTCAGAAAATGAACAAAACATGTACCATGTTTTAATATTATAGCAACAAAATCCTGATTTTGTAAGCTAGTTGAGCATTGAATAGGTGGAATAATAAATTTATTGTTTTTACTTTCATTTGATCTTCAATACAGGTTTTTAGAATGAGAATAGTCACTTGCAAGACCTATCTGTGTGGGTGCAATGTAAGCAAAAAAAAATGCTTGTTTGTTCCCTTGAAAAGGTGTTATGAGGGTAAATAAACATAAGTTGTTGCCTGGTTAGGGACACTGCATAAAATATCTGGCTACATGGCAGAATGGTCAGTTTACTGGCCTTCAGTTCAGAGGGCCCCAGGTTCAATTCTCGGCTGGATTGGGGATTTCATTATTAAATAATAAATTCCCTTTACTTGGGGATGGGTGTTTGTGCTGCTCCCAATATGTGCACTGCACACACTGTCCTCCATCTCAATAACACTCAGTTTTCCCACACACAGCAGATGCTGCCCATACTTGTTGGAGGGTCTGCTTAACAACGGCTGCTCCAGGCTAGATATAGCCACATAAAATTAAAAATTAACTGTCAGAATGAACCAGGGGTATACCAAACGTGTGTTTAAAATGACGGTTCAGCGAACCCTGGATTGGTGGGCGGTTATCTTCTCCAGCGACTCTCATTTCTTTTTCATTGAATGGATGGATGTTGGTGCATCAGGCGATAAACATTGGGGAAAAAATATCCTGCAGCCATTGCCGGAAGAGGCAAGCTGGTAGCGGTAGCATTATTGTCTTGAAAATGTTCTTGTGGTATTCTGTTTGACCATTCATCCATGTGCAAGGCATCTTTGTTTGACTTTCTTTTGAATCCAATCTTGCAGATCACATACACCCATATATGCTGACTGTCTTCCCCTGGACAGATGAAATCTTCCAGCAAGACATTGCTACATGTCACGTGGCTAAAAACGAAGAGATCATGATGAAGCCTTCCAAGTACTTCACTTTCCCCTAATTTCCCAGACTTAAATTCAGTTAAGCATCTGTATTACCTTCTTGATTTTTGTGTTTGCTCTGTGAATCTTACTCCTCTCACTGTCCAATAGCTGTTCATGGTTCTGCAAGCAGCATAGTGTTTTATACCTATGTCAAACTACCATCTTAGTGAGTAACTTTCAGCCTGTTGGACTGATGTTCCTGCTACACATGGCAGTTATTCTGAATATTAGCTGGTGGTCATAATGTGACATAACTGTTTATATAATAATTAAACACCCTGAAGGCAATCGGGATCAGATACTGAGAAAGAAAGATTTATTGTACAATCAGTGCAAAAATCAGTCTGCAGTGATAAGAATCAAGAGCTATGGAAATGAAGCAAGAATCCAGAAAAGAGTGAGAAAGAGCTGACGTTTGTCCCCCCTCTCCATTTCATTTGTTTAAATAAAACAGGCAGTAAATAAATTCAAAGAGGAATTTGGAAAGAAAATCACAATCCAAGGAGAGGAAATCAAAACTCTTGACATTTGCCAATGATACTGTTATTTTATCTGACAGGCGAGTCTATAGATTATCTGAAGAAATCGCCAGTCTCGGAGGAGTAGCACAAGATGAAAGTAAGTAAGTCCAAAACAAAAGTAATGGTGCAAATTTGAACTAAGGTGATGAAGGAAATATTAGATTTGGAAATGAGGTCTTAAAGGGAGTAAATGAATATTGTTGCTTGGGTAGTAGTGTAACAAATGACCGGGCGAGTTGGCCATGCGGTTAGCGGTGTGCGGCTGTGGGCTTGCATCCAGGAGATAGTAGGTTCAAACCCCAATGTCGGCAGCCCTGAAGATGGTTTTCTGTGGTTTTCCCATTTTCACACCAAGCAAATGCTGGGGCTGTACCTTAATTAAGGCCATGGCCGTTTCCTTCCCATTCCTTGGCCTTTCCTATCCCATTGTTGCCATAAGACCTATCTGTGTCGGTGCGACGTAAAGCAAATAGCAAAAAAAAAAAAAATAAATAAATAAAAATAAATTTTAAAAAAAGTAACTAATAATGGCAGAAGAAAGGAGAAAATGAAATTCAAACTAGCACATGTATGGAAGGCTTTACTTAAGAAAATAACAATGTTTACTCATTTCAGACATTAAAAAAAGAATTCGAAACAAATGTGAAAGCAAGAGTTAAAAAGTTTCCACCTATCCAATACTCATTTAATGTAAGAATAATTACTAGATTCAGGACTAGTCTTGGTCTCTCTAGAGACCAACTTCAGCCAAAACTTTAATGTTAAAAGCAAGTCATGACATGCAATAGCCGGGCTGAGTGGTTCAGATGGTTGAGGCGCTGGCCTTCTGACCCCAACTTGGCAGGTTCGATCCTGACTCAGTCCGGTGGTATTTGAAGGTGCTCAAATACCTCAGCCTCATGTCTGTAGATTTACTGACATGTAAGAGAACCCCTACGGGACTAAATTCCGGCACCTCGGCATCTCCAAAAACCATAAAAGTAGCTAGTGGGACGTAAAGCAAATAAAATTATTGTGACAAACAGTAATAAAATATGAATTGTACAAACTAAAAAAATCACAATGTAAGAATGTATTGTCACAGTTCTATACGAGACAGTTAAAAATATTTTGAATGGATGATTCTTGATGATTAATGTAAGTTCGTGACTCTATCTGTTGAATTCTGGCGCTAAGCCAGATTATTGAAAATGTTCATCATAGTTTAGTCATATATCAAAGGTTGCACTTATTGAAAGCTTCAATTTAAAAATCCTAAAATATCGACACCAAGGAAGTTCTTAATACAAAGTTACAATTGATCGAATGTAAACAGAATCATGTAATATTCAAATGGGACACTCTTGCATAAAGGTACAGTGTTGAATGTTGTGTTTGATTTCCAAAACAGATTGCTGTAATTGTTTGTCTGAAAGAGAGAAAGAGCATAAGCAAGGAATTGGAAGAAAAGTAAAGAGGAAGGAAGAATAAGGAAAAGATAACTATGAGACTCACCCCAAACATAAAGATGAAGCGTGCAAATGATATTGAGTTTTAGATCACACTGGCATGACGGGTGGAACTGGGTTTAGGTGAAGACGTAAAAGGGGAGGGGAAAGCATAACATTGCCTAAGGCAGGGCCGAGTGATGTGGAGTGGTGGATGATTGCTGGAGGGGAGATTTGAAAATATTATGGAGAAAGGGATTTTTGATTACGTGATTTCTTTGTATTGAGAGTAGGGATAATTAAATCAAATAAAGGGTTAGATTTTCTGATATGTCATTAAGGTTGAAATTAGGATTAAAGTATTGATTTAGGTAGATAAAACAATTTTCTAAGATACTGAGCAGAGAACCCTTATTGACCACTTTTAGGATTTTCATATCTTTATGGATATCAGTGAATTTATGGTTTAAATCCATCATGTGCTGACCCATACCTTTTCAATTTGTTTTTTATTTGCCTTACATCGCACCAAAAGATAGGTCTTATGGCAACGTGTCCCATAGCTGAAAACCTATTATGTTTAAGCTCATTAACATGTTCCAAGTACCTCATGTGCCGGGCTGAGTGGCTCAGACGGTTGAGGCACTGATCTTCTGACCCCAACATGGTAGGTTCGATCCTGGCTCAGTCCGGTGGTATTTGAAGGTGCTCAAATACGTCAGCCTCGTGTCGGTAGATTTACTGGCACGTAAAAGAACTCCTGCAGGACTAAATTCCAGCACCTTGGCATCTCTGCAACCCATAAAAGTAGTTAGTGGGACGTAAAGCTAATAACATTATTATTATTATTATTATTATTATTATTATTATTATTATTATTATTATTATTATTATTATTATTATTATTATTAAATACCTCGTGCTGAAGTTTCTGCCAGTTTGACCAATGTAAGTAGATTTACAGCTACTGAACTTAAGCATGTAGACACCTGATTTGGAAAATTTATTATTATTCATGGAGTTTGTGATGTGTAAAATGGATGCATTGCTATTGTCTAAAAGCCATTTTTATATTGTGCTTGTTGAAAATATTGGAAATCTGGTGTACATGTGCGTTGTTAAAGGTGCAGGTGGAAAATGAGGTTTTATTTGCTTTTTCCCTAATGAGGGTAGCCTAGTTGAAAGTTGTCGTTTGTCTTTGTTTATTATTCCTTGTATGAAATGTTTATTGTATCCGTTGATATTGGGAATATTTCGGATGATGTTTAGTTCGTGTATGAGGTCCCTTTTTAATAATGAAGTACTGAAAGCTCGGTATACAGTGCTATAATAAGCGGCACGTTTGTGGACTTGAGGGTGTAGAGAGTCTTGCTGAATAGTCTTGGTGAATACCATTGACAGTTTTTGTAGGTTTTTTTGTAGATTAGAAAGATATTTTCTAAGTGTTTTGTCTGGAGCCTGGCACTGTATGGAAGTAAAACTAACTAGCTCAGAAAGAAAGAGAATGTAATCGTTTGAAATGCGGAGTTACAGTAGAATGCTGAAGGTGGGATGGTTAGGTTGAACCACAAATGAAGGAATATTGAATCAAATTGTTCGGAGGAGAACAATTTGGTGAAATTTCACCAGAAGAAGAGATAGAATGACAGGTCACACGTTAAGACATCCAGGACATGTTCAGAAAAGTGTAGGCAGTAAGAACTGTAGGCGAATTAATTATCGGGCTATGTGAGGAGTAACATAACCACGATACCACATGTTAGTTATAAGAATGGTTTATTGAACATCCAACATCTCTGTACATGTACACTGTTCAGGAACACATACTCCACAACACTTCCTACTACTTGTTACATACAGGGTAACATGTTGAGCTCAGTCAGCTCCTCCAACTACACACATACCGTATTATATAGCCACACAGCTGATTCATGGAGTAAATGCATCATACAAAGAGTACACAACTACAGAGTAAACACTATGAGGGAACATTGACCCTATACATTCCCATGTTAGACTTATATGAACAGCTCAACATAACCTTTAATATTTTACCAAACCAATACCTCTCATACACTTGTCCAGAATTACAAAGTTCGCAGGCTTAGTCAACATGTCAGCTAATTGTTTGTTAGTCTCAATATACTCTGCATTTACAAGTTTCTTTTCCACCTATCTTTGTAAAACATCAAGTGGAACATCAACGTCTCTAGCAAAATCTGTATCAGTGTAACCAGTTATCACATCTGTTGCATACATCAGTGAACCAATACATGACCTACATAATTTATCCTTATCAGGAATAACTACACAATTTTCACTTAGTACACATATAACAATTTCTTCTATTGAGGGTAGCTCTTCCTCAATAACTCTATCACAATACAACTTAACATCACTCGATAGGACATCTACCTCTGATTGTACATTCAATGCAAATAACATCTCTTCTTCTGCCACTTCAACTACCTTATCCATTTCTGTAACATAATCAACATGCCACACTGGTTTTCTCCTAATTCTTTTCTCTTCTACAACCTGATCTGAGCTTTATGCATTAACTTCTACTTCATTTTCAAAGCTAACTTTCACTAATTGAATATTAACATTTTGAGATTGAGATGGGACCAATACATTTACTACATTCTTGTTTCCTAATCTATGTTCATCAAAAATCACATTGTGACCTAGAATAATCGTTCTACTTTTAGTAACCGAGCTCGATAGCTGCAGTCGCTTAAGTGCGGCCAGTATCCAGTAATCGGGAGATAGTGTGTTCGAGCCCCACTGTCGGCAGCCCTGAAGTTGGTTTTCCGTGGTTTCCCATTTTCACACCAGGCAAATGCTGGGGCTGTACCTTAATTAAGGCCACGGCCGCTTCCTTCCACATCCTAGGCATTTCCTATCCCATCGTCACCATAAGACATATCTGTGTCGGTGTGACATAAAGCAAAATAGCAAAAAAATAGCTACTTTTAATATCCCATAATATCCAGCTTCTTGCTGAAGCATAGCCTACCATAACTAGCTTTTCACTCTTAGGGTCTAGTTTTCTTCTTAACTGTCTAGGCACATGTTTAAAAGCAATACTACCAAAAACAATTATATTACACAGATTGGGTTTTCTTCCTTCCCATAACTCACAAGGTGTTTTTTCACAAGATACAGTTGGTCAAGTAATTTGCACAATAGATTGCTTCACCCCACATTTCTTTAGGTAACTCAGATTCAATCAACAAAGTTCTAGCCTTTTCTACTAAAGTTCTATTCATCCTTTCTGACACTAGATTCATTTCTGGATTGTATGGTATAGTATACTCTAATCTTATACCTTTAATTTTGCAAAAGCTTATCATGTTATTACTAACATATTCACCACCATTGCCTGCTCTAAGTTTTAACAAATTTCTAGAGAAATGAGTAGTTGCATAGTTATAATATTCAACAAATTTGTCATACACTTCACTCTTATTTCTCAATAGATATACTGCAGTAAAATGTGTAAAATCATCAGTAAATGTTACAAAATATTCATATTCATCCCATGTTAATAGTTTAATTGGACCACAGACATCAGTATGAACAAGTTCTGATGGCTTACTAGATTTTTCTCTCCTACCAGTAAATGGTTGTCTAGTCATTTAACCATAGATACAATTTTCACAACTATAATTCTCAAATTGAGTACTTTGTATGTCACTCAATCCATTAACTACTCTTTCTTTACCAATGTACCAATACTTTTGTAGTTCAGATGGCCTAACCTCCCATGCCACTATTCTAATTTATCATTGGGTTTACACTCCTTCAAAGTATTACCATAACTAGCATCACCTTTATCAATTTTCATCCTAACAGTATACAAGGAACCATCTTTTTCTGGACATTATTAATCTATTGTTCAAAAAAAGCTTTAACACTATTTCTATGGAATACCATTACATCTAGCTTGTTCCATTTTAGACACTGACAAAAGAATTTTCCTAAGTTCAGACACATGATATACATTCTTGATATTACAAGGAACAATTGTTCCATTCAGATACATTTTAGTCTTAATATTCCCTGTACCAACAGATTCAATGTCAATACCATTTTTGGCAACACATATCTTCTTTGGAAGTCTTAATCTCTTGTAAGCATCAAAAACATTTAATTCAGACACAAAATGATCAGAACAACCTGAATCCACATACCAAACAAGATCACTTTCAGTATTACCTTGCTTATTTTCTTCTACAATACACACAATATTATCAAAGTTACATGAATTTAAACTTTGCCCTGACTTACTTTCACTTTGAACTTCATTTTCATCTTCTGCATAAAATGACACTTTGCCATCTTCTTCAGTGTTTGAAATTATTTCCCCTGCTTTCCATTTTCCATGAACTATTTCCATGAGCCATGGAAAATGGAGTATAAGAATGTGTTCAACCATGTTCTCTTGACCTTGAAGATCCTCTTCCTCTGTAGAAGCTTCTAGATGAAGAATAGGAATGTTCTTTATACTGATATTGTTTGTGACCTGGTTTACCACATCAAAAGCAGGTAAAAATGTGATCACTTCTAGTAACAGAATTTTGAAGTTTCTTCTGTTTTTCTTCTTCACCTAACAGATGATTTTTCACAAAGTCAAATGTTAAATTTGGCTGAGTTTCAAGAGCTGTCACCACTGAATCGTAACTACAAGGCATTGACACCAACAAGTAATTAATTTTGTCATCCTCAAATAACTCACTATCAGCGTCCTTCAATTGTGAGAAATAGTCCTCCAATTTCACAATATGTTTTTCTAATGAACTACAACCATCATATTTAGCTTCATTCAAAAGTCTCCTCAAAAATAAATGACTTCTAGCCCCTTTACCTTTAAAATTCTCATATAAACTCCTGAACATAGCGTAAGCTGTATTATGCTGTTTCAGAAAATTAAGATGACTATCACTTACACCAGCAATGAGTAATGCCTGAGTTCTTGCTTCCTTACCGGCATTTTCGGATTTCGTAGCAAAATAAGTGACTTCAACAGCCTCTGTCACTTGAGCTTGACCAGTTCCCAGAATCTGCACCCTAAAACTGCCATTGTTTCTGGTTAGCCTTCACTATTTATGCAAGCACACAGGAAAAACAACTCACTGGAACTTTCTGTAACCTTGTAGTTCTATAGCTCTGTTGCTCTTCTGGAACCTTCTGGAACGTACTGAGCAGACTGTCAATCTGTATCTCCAAAGTTCTGTCGAACTGGATCTCTGAATTTCTGTTGATCTTAGCCCATAATCTTCTAGGTGAACTAACTCTCGGGCTATGCGAGGAGTAACATAACCATAATATCACATGTTAGTTATAAGAATGGTTTACTGAACATTCAAATTTGTTTTACACATACACTGTTCTGGAACACATACTCCACAACACTTCCTACTTCTTGTTACATACAGGCTAACATGTTGAGCTCAGTCAGCTCCTCCTTTTTTTTGGTGGGGGGGGGGGGGGTCCAGAGCCTGCTCCCCCGCGTGACCATTGACTCAATCTACATGGCCTCCAACATGCTATTATTTCTAAGAAAGAGATAGCAGGGAAGAGTGGGAAGTGATACAAGGAGTATCTGCCGGTTTCTGAGTGAACTCGCTACCACGGCAAGCCTGTTTGTACATTAGACGCATTACCAGGCAGGGTTTGTGTTGGTAAGGTGGTGTTAAGGTGTGGTATTGAAGGGTCAGGGAAAAACCACGTAGACAGAAAAGAGAGAGAACCTACATGTAAAACCTGACAGGATGTGGGCTGGAAAGGTCCAGTGTTTGTGTTTTAGGGGATCAGTCTGTCTGGGCACTGCCGTGACTAGTGCGGGCCTTGCCGGCTTTGGAGCCATGCGTCAAGTACGACTAGGGCCCGCGCACAGCGTCACCTCCTTGGGGTCCCTCGTACCCAGTCTCCGATCCCGGAGAATGAGGCCAAGCCCACCTGGACGGGGGCCTCCTGGATGGGGGCGGGTCATAACACCGGGCCTCCTTCCTCTCTGCCCGCGTCATGGCCCGGTAAACAGGGTAACTGAGGTGGGAGGCCGGGTGGCCTCCCGCGCAGTTGGCACATACCGGCGCCTCTTTACGTTCTGTGCAGGCTGTGTAGTGGTGATCACCCCCACAATGGTTGCACCTCACTAAGAGCCCACACCTTTCCTGCCGGTGGCCCCACCTCAGACAGCGGAAACACTGCAAGATCTGTTAAGGGGGACGTTTCAATCTAACCTGACTGCTGCTTCCCGCTGAGGTCCTCTCCTGATTTGCTCCTCAGTAGTATGCTGTCCTGGGAACAGTCCTGGGTTGTGGCTGGACAGCCCTCTGCTGGTGGGCTGGCGTCGTCTTCTTCCCGGGGGTGGGGGTCTCTTCTCGGCAGGGGAAGAGGCTTCTTCCTGGTGGCCCTCCTTCCGGCCTGGTGACCCAGGGGTTGCCGGTGTACCCGCTGTGGAGACGGTGTCTTCCTCCTTCTGGCTGGCTGTGGTGGCGCCGGTCGGTGCTGGCACCCGACTGCGTTCCCTGACCTGTGGGGCGCACATCGATGTCTGCATCTCGACCGACACGCTGGGAAGCCGGGCCTGGGTAGCAGCCTCCGAACGCCTGGGGGGGGGGGGGGCGGGGGGCGTCCTTTTCCACTACTGTGCTGCCGTCCGCCGTCCTGAGCGCCTTCCTGGATTGCGCTCAGGTGGTATGCCCTTCCTGGCAAGCCTTGGTCTGCGCCCACATCGACCACATCACCGCTGGTGGGCTCGGGACCTCGGTTTGTGTCCACCTGGCGGAGCCAAGCTGCTTGGCCTAGGTCGCAAAGTGGCAGCTCCGCGGGGAGGCGTGCACCACCTGGGTGGTGGCATTGTTGACCTCCGGGTGGGTGGCTTGGACTAGGTCGATATTAACCACCGTATGCCTTAGCCTCCTTGGCGTCTGGGTGATGGCCTCCCAGGTCTCCATCTCGGCCCTCCTCCTGAGGGTGCCGGCGTTCATCCCTGGCTCGCCGCCCCCCCCTGGTAGGCGGATGACCTGGAACAGAGTAGAGAGCTCCTTCTCTGCGTCGCGCATCCACTCCTGGTTGTGATGCCTGATGATGAGGCCTCCTGGTAGGAAGCTCTCGACGAACATGGTCCTGATCCTGCCTCCGCCGCATTTGATCCAGGACTAGGCCCCGTTCAGAAGTTACAGGCGCCCCATCCTCATTCTGTTCAGGACTAGGCCCCGTTCAGAATTTACAGGCGCCCCAGCCTGTAGTACACGAGCAGTGCCTCATACTCCGGGTCCGTGTAGCCCTCGGAGAAGAAGAAGCCATTAGGGGGGTCGCACCCGTTCCTGTACGGCTCCATCTCCATCAGTCAGCTCCTCCAACTACACACATATTATATAGCCACACAGCTGATCCATGGAGTTTAAATACTCTCATGGAATAAATGCATCATACAAAGAGTACACAACCACGGAGTAAACATTATGAGGGAACATTGACCCTCTTACAAGAACTGTTGGGGTAGACCGAGGCATGAGTATGACAAGTAGATGTAGGATGTAATACTTATGTAGAAATGAACAAGTTAGCACAGGATAGGGTGGATGGAGAGCTGCATCAACCAGTTTATGGACTGATGATCCAATAACCACCACAGATAAAGTGCAAGTTATTTTAAATTATAGTTTGGCAAAGCTTGAAAATACAGGTTTAAAATCATCCTTATTAATTCTAAGATGCCTTAAGACAAAGTTGCTCCTATGCAAATGATTGGACTTTCAGGACATGGAAGCTCATTGAACTGCTGTGTAGTAAACCAGTTCTTTGTACATCCTCTTCTACTTTTTTATTCATTGTTTTATTTTACTATTTAAAAAATATATACCATAAAAATCAAGTGTACAAGTAGTAAACCTGTCATAATTGACTTACACAAGTGTCCAGTTGAAAATATATTTTTGTCTCTTCCAGATGAAGACAGAAATTAAATTCCAGGAAGAGCTAGCCATTCATGTCATTGGCATACTAAAACTGGTATGTGTCAATAGTCGGAGTGTAAGAATAGAGTTATCTTCGGAGGAAACACTTATCTATCATATCATTGCAGGTATAGCATGTGTGTTATTTTCATCCTCATTCATTGTTCTTTTGTTGTTTTGCAGAATTTTGTGAGCTGTTATATCCTTACTGATAATACATACTTTATTTCAGCAATGACAAAGTTTGTAGAGAATGATGTAGTTTGCCAAGATGCAAGGATTGTACTGGGCCTTATAGTATTCCAGACGATGCTGATAATTAATATTCAAGAAAGAGCTGCGCTTCAAAATCAGTGCATGATAGTGCTGCCAGAGCGTGTGCTGAAGTTGTTATCACTACCCTTTATATGCACTGCCCATGGACGTCGCTGCTTAAGTACTGAGAATTCTGTACCAGGTTTGTTATTAATACTTTGTATGATTGCAGTATACGTGAATGTGTGTTTACTATGGAGGTAATCTTTTATGTTTGTTTCATTTTGTTTATGAATTATTATTTTACTCTTCTTCTTCTTCTTAATCTCTTTACCCTCCAGGGTTGGTTTTTCCCTCGCCTGAAGGGCAGTGTCCTCGAGCGTGAGACATTGGGTCGGTGGATTCAACTGGGGAGAATGACCAGTACCTTGCCCAGGCGGTATCACTTGCTATGCTGAACAGGGGCCTTGCGGAGGGGGGGGGGGGATGGAAAGATTTGAAGGAATAGACAAGGTAGAGGGAAGGAGGTGGCCGTGGCCTTAAGTTAGGTACAATCCCGGCATTTGCCTGGAGGAGAAGTGGGAAACCACGGAAAACCACTTCCAGTTTGGCTGAGGTGGGAATCAAATCCACCGCTACTCATTTGATGTCCCGAGGCTGAGTGGATCCCATTCCAGCCCTCGTACCACTTTTCAAATATTGTGGCAGAGCCGGGAATCGAACCCAGGCCCCTGGGGGTGACAGCTAAGCATTATACTACAGAGGTGGACATTATTTTACTCAAGGTATAAATTGGCTAGGTGGATGAATACCTTATATAAGCAGTTTTACTTACTGTAATTGGAACAGAAACATTGAAAGTATGGTTTGAAGAATAGCATCTAATGTATGATAATGATGCCATATATGGAAAATTGGTGGACATGAGCTATTTCAAGTCCTTTGGATTTGTATTATTTAAGGCAGAGCCATGTTTAGTGTTTGGTCTGATCACGTAGCAATTCAAAACAGGCAAATGAAATCTATTGTCATGGACAGTAGAACTTCCTCAAAGCAGAATCACACAGTACTAATGTATATTTCCCCATTAGACAAAAATCTACAATATGAAAATCAAACAATATTTACATATACTTCAAAGCCAATAGTGAAACATGAATATTGGATGTACAGTAAAACTTGTCCTTGGTGGAAACCCTAGAGACCGGAATTTTTCCCCGCTGTATGCAGGATTCTGTTTCATGAAGGTAGTTAAAAAATAATATATTAAATACATACCACTGTTAGATAATTCAGCAATAGAAAGCACAAGAATGACACTAATCACATGTCTATATTGCCTTCTTTTTCCTAGACTCTCAGCCGGCAAACACGAGGCAGTACCAGTAGGCAGTACCAATTACCAGAGGCATTAAAAAAAATGGGTTGACAAAACAAAACACAAAATATAAAAACATAGCTTGACATTTATTAAAATGTGGCTGAAAAAAATAAATCTGGTGATACAATAAAAATTATTCCTTGCCGCCCTTTTTTTTTTTTAAAAAGTCCATTAATGTCACCACTCACAATTTCTTTACAACGTATAATTTACAATAATTAATCTCTTGGTTAATCCCTTGGACTGATGCACATGATTACCACACTGAAATTAAACCAAAAAATAATTTTTTTTTTTTTTTTTTTTTTGCTGTTCATTTTACGTCGCATCGACACAGATACGTCTTATGACGACAATCAAATAATTAGACCTGAAATAAATCTCTTGCGCATGTGACATTGAAATAAAAGCTACTTTCTTTAACACGGGCAAATTCGTTTAAAGAGAATAACACAAGTCACATCTGGCCTAATTAAACATTTAGAAAAAACTGATTGACTTAACTTGCTCAAATTAAATATTTTTCAACTCAAGTATTTCACTTGCACATGCATCTGTACATCTCAATTCCTTCAGTTATCTTTTTTTTTTTTTTTTTGCTTTACGTCGCACCGACACAGATATGTCTTATGGCGACGATGGGACAGAGAAAGTGGGAAGGAAGCGGCCGTGGCCTTATTTAAGGTACAGCCCCAGCATTTGCCTGGTGTGAAAATGGGAAACCACGGAAAACCATCTTCAGGACTGCCGACGGTGGGACTCGAACACACTATCTCCCAAATACTGGATACTGGCCACATTCAGTTATCTCAATGACTTGTATCCTATGATTGAAACAATTTATTTACACAATGAACATGTAACCTTCTGCTATCTCTTAAAATATTTAATCTCAACATGTTTCATTCTGTTTTATCTCATTTAGTTTTATCCTATCCTATTTACATTCTACATGATCTCATTTTAATATAATCCTGTCTACTTTACAATATCTGGTTTTAACCTCTTGTTTTATGATCTTATTTACCCAATCAAAATCTTGTTTGAATTCAGCATTCACAATCTTGTTTTAATTTTACTCTGTTTCAAAATCTTGTTCACAATCTTATTTTAATTGTTACACTGTTTCAGTTAATTTCAACCCCATTCACAAAAATAATATTTAAATTCACATATTATCGCATAGGTGACTTATTATTATTAGTAAATTAATTATTAAGTTTTAACACAGCTGGAAATATCACTGAAAAGAAGACAATACTATTGTCACTCTTCTACCCTACATGCAATGGTATGGTTTATCAAGATACCTTGCTACCAAGTTTGCAATTGTACCAATATCATGCTTGTAATGCAATATTCTCACAAAGTTGCCAGATCAGCTGTACAGAAAATTGCTGAAGTACAGTTTGAAAATTTTGTTGGGAATTTGAAGCAAAGTTCTCATTTCAATTGACTGAGTTCAAAATAAGCTTTAGGTCTCGTTAATGATTGTCATAAGTGGAATGTTGAGATTGTGATGTAGCAAGGACAAAATATAATAATTCCTGAGGCGATCTTCACAAATGTCGTTTTAAGTGTTAAGACTAGAAATGAAGAAAATCATGTTGAAATCACACAACCATCTTCACATGGAATTGTAGAAGGTTTACTGTGTTCCAAAATGCTTAATTAGTTTTCAGGTTTTCTAGATGTTGGTGCACTGTTATTATGCCTACAATATCGGTAAGTGTGAAAGTTGAGGTGAAATGTACAGCTGTGATTTTGATATACAGAAACTTCATGATCAAGTTTTGGATAGCAAAATATTTCTCTGAAGTTGCACTGTGAGAATTTCAAGACCTGAAAGTTTCCTGATTTAACTGTACTGTACAGAGATGATATTTTAGTCACGCTCTGCACTACTGACTCCTTCAGTTTTCATTGCCAGATAGATCATTCAGCAAGTTCAAGATAAATCTTTCTACCTAATAACTGTTACTACCAAGACAGACTATGTTATCTTGTTTTGTTAACCCCCCAGTATTTGCGTGGAGTTTTGTCACGCCCGTGCTCGCATGGGGTAAAATTTTACCCCACTCTTTCGTGAAAATCTGTATATATAAAATAACATGCACTGACTGACTGACTGACTGACTCAACATCACCGAGCCAAAACTACTGGACATAAAAAAAATGAAATTTTGGGGATACATTTATATTAGTGCGTAGGTGCTCACTACGGGAGGTTTTTTGGATATTCTGTCACAGAGGCGGGGGGGGGGGGGTGAATGATGATACCTATATCTCAAAAACTTAAAAGTTTACAGATGTAAAAATTGATACCTGGAATCTCCTTTAAAAATAAAGAAACACATATTTTATTGTTTACAGAAAATCCCATTAAGGAGGGTGAAACACGGGGAAAAATGGGTTGAACACCTTTATGAGGAGAATTATATCTCAAAAACTGACAATGTTGCAGACTTGAAAATTGGTATTTGGAATCTCCTTTGAAATTAAAGAAACGCGTATTTTGGTGTTTTTGGATAATCCGATGTATACGGGATGAGCAGGAGTGACAAACGGAGTGAATTTTTTAAAAGACTGTACCTGTAAATTTCTCAGACACACAACATATTACAGATATGAAAACTGGTATTTGAAATTTCCTGTAAAAGTAAAGAAACATGAATATTTTTTGGGGGAAAATCCACTTATGGGGGACTGAAAAAGGGGGGATTTTTAAAATTAGCATATCTACAGTATATCAAAAACATGTTGCAGACGTGAAAATTGGTATTTGGAATCTCCTTTAAAAATAAGGAAACACATATTCTTTTGTTTTTGGAAAAATCCCTTAACGGGGGGGGGGGGGATGAAATAATTGAAAAATTGGTTGAATTATCTGTATGAGCATATATATACCAAAAAAGTCTAAACATGTTCAAACATGAAAATTGGTATTTGAGATCTCCTTTAAAAATAAAGAAACATGCTTTTTTGGTGGGGAATCAATTTGGTTAGGGGGGGGAGATGAATTCCTTTTACGAGGATACGTATATCTCAAAAACTGAAGATGTTATAGTAGTGAAAATTTATATTTGGAAGCTCTTTGAAAGAAACGGGTACTGTTTGTTTTTGGAAAATTCACTTAAGTGGGGAGTGTGAAAGGAAGTTAAAAAACTGAATTCTTTTTCTGGACAAACTTGTATCTCAAAACTGAAGGTTACAGACGTGGAAATTGGTATTTGGAATCTCCTTTAAAAATAAAGAAACACGCATTTTTTTGGGTGGGGGGAAACCAACTTATTGGGCACGGGTGGAGTGAAAAAGGAGTTGAATCCTTTACATGAGGATACTTATATCTCAAAATCTGAAGATGTTACAGACATGAAAATTAGTATTTGGATATTTCTTTCAAAGTAAAGAAACACGTAATCTTTTGTCTTTGGAAAACATGATGGCAAGCATAATTGGCAGTCATACAAATTTTATTGAAAAATGGAAGGGTATGTATAGGTATTTTAAGGCAGAAACAGGTTCCAAGAAGGACATTCCAGGAATAATTAATGAACAAGGGGAGTGTGTATGTGAGGATCTTCAAAAGGCAGACGTATACAGTCAGCAGTATGTAAAGATTGTTGGTTACAAGGATAATGTCGACATAGAGGAGGAGACTAAGGCCAAAGAAGTAATAAAATTTACATATGATAACAATGACATTTACAATAAGATACAAAAGTTGAAAACTAGAAAAGCGGCTGGAATTGATCAGATTTCTGGGGATATACTAAAGACAATGGGTTGGGATATAGTACCATATCTGAAGTTCTTATTTGATTGTTCTTTGGTCGGAGGAGCTATACCAGATGAATGGAGAGTTGCTATAGTAGCCCCTGTGTATAAAGGAAAGGGTGATAGACATAAAGCTGAAAATTAGAGGCCAGTAAGTTTGACATGCATTGTATGTAAGCTTTGGGAAGGCATTCTTTCTGATTATATTAGACGTGTTTGTGAAATTAATAACTGGTTCGATAGAAGGCAATTCGGTTTTAGGAAAGGTTATTCCACTGAAGCTCAACTTGTAGGATTCCAGCAAGATATAGCAGATATCTTGGATTCTGGAGGTCAAATGGACTGTATCGCGATTGACCTGTCTAAAGCATTTGATAGGGTGGATCATGGGAGACTACTGGCAAAAATGAGTGCAATTGGGCTAGACAAAAGAGTGACTGAATGGTTTGCTATATTTCTAAAAAATAGATCTCAGAGAATTAGAGTAGGTGAAGTTTTATCTGACCCTGTAATAATTAAGAGGGGAATTCCTCAAGGCAGTATTATCGAATGATATGAGTAAAGGACCTCCTCTGCGAACCATGTGACCTTGCCGCGGTGGGGAGGCTTGCGTGTCCCAATGATGCAGATAGCCGAGCCGCAGGTGCAACCATATCGGATGGGTATTTGTTGAGAGACCAGACTAACGAATGGTTCATCGATAGGGGGGTAGCAGACTTTCGGTAGTTGCAAGGGCGGCAGTCTAGATGATTGACTGATACGGCCTTGTAATAATACTCAACATGGCTTAGCTGTGTTGATACTGCTACACGGCTGAAAGCAACGGGAAAATTCAGCCGTAACTACCTCCCGAGGACATGCAGCTCTCTCTGTATGAATGATGTACTGATGATGGCTTCCTCCCGGGTAAAATATTCTGGAGGTAAACTAGTCCCCCATTCGGATCTCCGGGTGGGGACTACACGAGAGGGGGCGATCATCAGGAAGATGGATACTGACATTCTGCGAGTCGGAGTGTGGAATGTTAGAAGTTTGAATCGTTGTGGTAGGTTAGAAAATCTGAAAAGGGAGATGGATAGGCTAAAGTTAGATGTAGTTGGTAAAAGTGAAGTACGTTGGCAGGAAGAACAAGATTTTTGGTCAGGCGACTACCGAATTATTAACACTAAATCAAACAGGGCAAATGCAGGAGTTGGTTTAATAATGAGTAAGAAAATAGGGCAGCGGGTAAGCTACTATGATCAGCATAGTGAAAGAATTATTGTCGTCAAGATAGACACAAAACCAATGCCCACCACAATAGTGCAGGTCTATATGCCTACTAGTTCAGCGGATGATGAAGAAATCGAAAGAATATATGAGGAGATAGAAGATTTAATACAATATGTAAAAGGTGATGAAAATCTAATTGTGATGGGAGACTGGAATGCAGTGGTAGGCCAAGGAAGAGAAGGTAATACAGTAGGAGAATTTGGATTGGGACAAAGGAACGAAAGAGGAAGTCGGCTGGTTGAATTCTGCACTGATCATAATTTAGTCCTTGCCAATACTTGGTTCAAACACCACAAACGACGGCTGTATACGTGAACGAGACCAGGAGACACTGGAAGGTATCAAATAGACTTCATTATGATTAGGCAGAGATTCAGAAACCAGGTGTTGGATTGCAAAACTTTCCCAGGAGCAGACATGGACTCTGACCACAACTTTTTGGTCATGAAATGCCATCTGAAGTTGAAGAAATTGAAGAAAGGAAAGAATGCAAAAGGATGGGATCTAGACAAGTTGAAAGAAAATAGTGTGAGGGATTGTTTCAAGGAACATGTTGCAAAAGGACTAAATGAAAAGGCTGAAGGAAACACTAGAGGAAGAGTGGAGAGTCATGAAAAATGAAGTCAGTAGGGCTGCTGGAGAAATGTTAGGAAGGAAGAAAACATCAACTAAGAATCAGTGGATAACTCAGGAGATATTAGACCTGATTGATGAACGACGAAAATACAAGAATGCTGGAAATGAAGAGGGCAGAAAAGAATACAGACGATTAAAGAATCAAGTGGATAGAAACTGCAAGGTAGCTAAGGAAGAATGGCTGAAGGAGAAGTGCAAGGATGTCGAAGGCTGTATGGTCCTGGGAAAGGTAGATGCTGCATACAGGAAAATCAAGGAAACCTTTGGAGAAAGGAAATCTAGGTGTATGAATATTAAGAGCTCAGATGGAAAGCCACTTCTAGGGAAAGAAGACAAAGCCGAAAGATGGCAGGAGCATATCCAACAGTTGTATCAAGGTAAAGATGTAGATAATTTGGTTCTGGAACATGAAGAGGCTGTTGATGCTGATGAAATGGGAGACCCAATTTTGAGGTCAGAGTTTGACAGAGCTGTGAGTGACCTAAATAGGAACAAGGCACCTGGAATTGATGACATTCCCTCTGAATTACTGACTGCCTTAGGAGAAACCATCATGGCAAGGTTATTTCATTTAGTGTGCAAGATGTATGAGACAGGAGAAGTCCCATCTTATTTTCAGCAGAATGTTGTTATACCTATTCCCAAGAAAGCCGGTGCTGACAGGTGTGAAAATTACCTCACCATTTCTTTAGTATCTCATGCCTGCAAAATTTTAACACGTATTATTTACAGAAGAATGGAAAAACAAGTTGAAACAGAGTTGGGAGAAGATTAATTTGGCTTCAGAAGAAATGTAGGAACACGTGAAGCAATCCTGGCTTTACGTCCGATCTTAGAGGATCGAATCAAGAAGGACAAAGCCACGTACATGGCATTTGTAGATCTAGAAAAGGCATTCGATAATGTTGATTGGACCAAGCTATTTATGATTCTGAAGATGATAGGGATCAGATACCGAGACCGAAGAATTATCTACAATCTGTATAAAAATCAGTCTGCAGTGATAAGAATCGAGGGCTTTGAAAAAGAAGCAGCAATCCAGAAAGGAGTGAGGCAAGGCTGCAGTTTGGCCCCTCTCCTTTTCAGTGTTTACATAGAACAGGCAGTAAAGGAAATCAAAGAGAAATTTGGAAAGGGAATCACAATCCAAGGAGAGGAAATCAAAACCTTGAGATTTGCTGATGATATTGTTATTTTATCTGAGACTGCAAAAGATCTCGAGAAGTTGCTGAATGGTATGGATCAAGTCTTGGGTGAGGAGTACAAGATGAAAATAAATAAGTCCAAAACAAAAGTAATGGAGTGCAGTCGAACGAAGGCAGGTGATGTAGGAAATATTAGATTGGGAAATGAAGTCTTAAAAGAAGTAGATGAATATTGTTACTTGGGTAGTAAAATAACTAACGATGGCAGAAGTAAGGAGGACATAAAATGCAGACTAGCACAAGCCAGGAAGAGCTTTCTTAAGAAAAGAAATTTGCTCACTTCAAACATTGATATCAGAATTAGAAAGATGTTTTTGAAGACTGTCATATAGAGCGTGGCATTATATGGAAGTGAAACATGGACGATAACTAGTTCAGAAAGAAAGAGAATAGAAGCTTTTGAAATGTGGTGTTACAGAAGAATGCTGAAGGTGAGATGGATAGATCGAATCACGAATGAAGAGATACTGAATCGAATTGGTGAGAGGAGATCGATTTGGCTAAATTTGACGAGAAGAAGAGATAGAATGATAGGACACATCTTAAGACACCCAGGACTTGTTCAGTTGGTTTTTGAAGGAAGTGTAGGTGGTAAGAACGGTAGGGGTAGACCAAGGTATGAATATGACAAACAGATTAGAGCAGATGTTGGATGCAATAGTTCCGTAGAAATGAAAAGTTTAGCACAGGATAGGGTAGCGTGGAGCGCTGCATCAAACCAGTCTATGGACTGATGACTCAACAACACATGAGTAAAGGAGTGGAATCGGAGGTAAGGCTTTTTGCGGATGATGTTATTCTCTATAGAGTGATTAATAAGTTACAAGATTGTGAGGAACTGCAACGTGACCTCAAAAATGTTGTTAGATGGACAGAAGGCAATGGTATGTTGATAAACGGGGTTAAAAGTCAGGTTGTGAGTTTCACAAATGGGAAAAGTCCTCTCAGTTTTAATTACTGCGTTGATGGGGTGAAAGTTCCTTTTGGGGATCATTGTAAGTATCTAGGTGTTAATATAAGGAAAGATCTTCATTGGGGTAATCACATAAATGGGATTGTAAATAAAGGGTACAGACCTCTGCACATGGTTATGAGGGTGTTTAGGGGTTGGAGTGAGGATGTAAAGGAGAGGGAATATAAGTCTCTGGTAAGATCCCAACTAGAGTATGGTTCCAGTGTATGGGACCCTCACCAGAATTACCTGATTCAAGAACTGGGAAAAATCCAAAGAAAAGCAGCTCGATTTGTTCTGGGTGATTTCCGACAAAAGAGTAGGGTTACAAAAATATTGCAAAGTTTGGGTTGGGAAGAATTGCGAGAAAGAAGAAGAGCTGCTCGACTCTGTGGTATGTAAACAATTAAAAATAGGAGAGAATTTCCACCAATCAATACTTGTTTATTGCTTATATTAAACTAATTGTGTAATTCGTCAACACGGAAATGAAGATTATAGATTACGGTAAGTGGTATGTTCCGAGCTGTCAGCGCAGAGATGGCGTGGAATGACATTAGTAGACGAATAAATTTGAATGACGTTTATAAAAGTAGGAAAGATCACAATATGAAGATAAAGTTGGAATTCAAGAGGACAAACTGGAGCAAATATTCATTTATAGGAAGGGGAGTTAGGGATTGGAATAACTTACCAAGGGAGATGTTCAAAAAATTTCCAATTTCTTTGAAATCATTTAAGAAAAGGCTAGGAAAGCAACAGTTAGGGAATCTGCCACCTGGGCGACTGCCCTAAATGCAGATCAGTATTGATTGATTGAAAATCCATTTAAGGGGTGAATTAATTTTAAAATGAGATGAATTATTTGTATGACGATACTTATATCTCAAAAACTAAAGATTTTACAGACGTGAAAATTAGTATTTGGAATCTCCTTTAAAAATAAAGAAACACGCATTTTTTGGGCAAAATCAACTTGGGGGTGGTGAAAAAGTAGTTTAATTCCTTTTTATGAGGATACATATATCTCAAAACTGAATATGTTACAGTCGTGATTATTGGCATGTGGAAGCTCCTTTAGAAATAAAGAAACAAGTATTTTTGGTTTTTAGAAAATTCACTTAAGGGGGTAGGGTGAAAGGAAATAAAAAAATTGAATTATTTTTATGGAGGAACTTATATCTCAAAAACTTATGGTTACACACGTGTAGATTTGCATTTGGAATCTCCTTTAAAATTAAAGGAACACAAATTTTTGGCGGCGGGGGGGGGGGAATCAACTTAACGGGTTGGGGTGAAAAGGTGTTGAATTCATTTTATGAGGATACTTATATCTCAAAACTGAAGATCTTGAAGTTATGAACATTTGTATTTGGATTCTTCTTTCATAGTAAGGAAACACATGTTCTTTTGTCTTCATAAAATCCACTTAAGGGGGATGAATGAATTGAAAAATTAGTTGAATTCCTTGTATGAGGATACCTATATCTCAGAAACTAAAGATGTTAAAGATATGAAAATTGGTATTTTGAATCTCCTTTATATATAAAGAAACATGCAATTTCGGGGAGGGGAATCAACTTAACTGGCAGGAGGGGGGTGAAAAATGAGCTGAATTACTTTTATGTGGATACTTTACCAGGAAAAGTTGTTGGGATAAGGAGCATGATAAAGGTCTCAGGTAGTGATCATCTTAGGAGCTGTTACAGAGAAAGGAGTTCACAGAGTGAAATAATAGATGTTATTTTGCAATATTACAATTTATTGAAATGACTGGGTGCAAAAATAATTACCTTATTATCTTGCATTGAAGAATATAAATTAATTGTAAATATCTTCTATCAAGTTTATTCTTGAATATTTCAAGCAAAATTTGAACTCTGAAAATTCTTGCAATAAATGAAATTTGAAAAATGAACTTATTTTCTTCATAAAATTTGTAAATTAAATATCATTTCATGAGTCTCTAGAATTTTTTGGAATAAACACTTGGAGTCTTTATAGATTATTCTCATGTAAGACCTACAGTTTTTTTAAATCATCCACTGATAATGCCTACGGACTTTTCTAATTTTGCACTTCACAATATTATTTGAATAACTTTAAGGTAAAAGTACTTTAAGGCACCTACAGTCTGTTTAAATTATCACATTAAATCAATTATCACTTGAAATTAACTGTCACTTGAAAGTAAATCGGCACTTGTAATTATATTAACACTTGTATTTAAAGTAGCACTTGAAAAAGAATGATTTGAAAATAATAAAGTGCCTGTTCAGGAATTTTGTAAATGTCTAGTGCTATGAATGGTTTCAAAATGATCACTGCTTTTAATACGGAGGTCATCTGGAATGTGGTACCCGTTTGTGCAATAAAGACACAGGAGTAAATATTAACAAATATACACATTTTTATTGGAAAGAGCATACTTTACACTACTTCTCCACATAATCTCCAAGCAAATTTAGGCATTTGTCATGACGTGGGACGAGTTTTTGTATTCCAGCGTCATAGTCCTCCGCCGCCAGCGTATTGAGATACGTAGTCACGGCTCGTTTAAGTTCTTCATCAATGTCAAATCTTTTTCTTGCCAGAAAGTCTTTAAGCTTCGTTAAGAGATGAAAATCCGAAGGGGCCAAGTCCTGGCTATATGGAGGGTGGTCAAAGGTTTCCCACTTGAATTGCTGCAAGTTGTTGTGTTTTCGCAGCTGCATGAGGCCTGGCATTGTCATGAAGGAGAATGACGCCTGTAGGCAGTAGACCTCGCCGTCGATTTTGTATTGCCCGCCATAATTTCTTTAATGTTTCACAATACGCATTAGCAGTAATTGTGTCTCCACGGGCCATAAAATCAATGAGCAGTACACCTCGGCAATCCCAGAAAACAGTTGCCATGAGTTTCCTGGTGGACAGAACTGTCTTGAATTTTTTTGGTTTGGTTGGTGAATGAGCATGATGCCACTCCATTGACTGTCGTTTACTCTCAGGTGATACATAACAAGCCCATGTTTCGTCCCCAGTAATGATGCGAGTCAGGAAAGAGTCTCCTTCATCGGAATAACGTCCCAGAAACGTCATTGCTGCAGCCATACGCTTGGTTTTGTGCTCCTCTGTAAGCATGCGAGAGACCCACCTTGCACAGATTTTTTTAATAATGCAGATGGTCTTTGACAATTTCATGAACAATTGTCCAAGACACATTAGGAAAATGTTCACAGAGTTCATCAATTGTGACGCGCCGATCGTTCCTCACGCATTCGTCTACTGCGGTTAGCAGTTGGTCTGTAATGACAGATGGTCCCCCTGAACGCTCCTCGTCGTGTGTATTCCCCCTCCCCAGGTTGAAGTTGCGACACCAGCGCCGAACAGACGACTGGTCCATCACATCGTCTCCATACACCTCCGTTAATTGGCGATGAATATCACAAGGCCGAACGTTTCGTGCATTAAGAAATTAATTCATGGCCCTCACTTCACAACTGGCGGGGTTCTCAATTTGTTTAAATGTTTTAAACGATCACAGACACAACACAGGCAACCTTGCACAGAGCAGGCAGACAAGCCACTGACGCGGTCTGACCTTGCCCAGCAGCTACCCGAGTTGTCAGCGCTTCATGGGGCGCTAACGGGTACTACTTTTCGGATGGCCCTCATAGTTGAATGCTAAATGCACCATATCAGCTAAATGTTTACGATGCTGAAACTGGTAAATGTGGTTCTACGAACAGCATCTGGAACTCCATCGATGTTGTCAGCACCACGTTATACCACATACCATATCCCACGTTGTACCACGCTCCATTTCCCTTGCTGTACCACATACCACATTGAACCACGTACAATCTCCCACGTTGTACCATGTATCATATCTTATGTCGAGTCAGGTTTTAAGTTGATATGAGGATTAAACACTCAGTCAAGATTTCTGGTGTCACTTAAATGTGAAGACACATGAGAAAGTTCAATTGACGATTGATTGTGAGTGTTAACAAATAGCACTATCTGGTCAATTGAAAACTAGCAAGTCACTGGTAAACAGTACTCAGAATTGCACTTTGAATCACAATCTGTTACATGAACTTCGAATCACAGTCTGTTACGTGCACTTTGAATCGCAGTCTATTACGTAATTTCAGAGCAATAATCACACTTGGATATAATTATGGCTTTTGAATGAATTACAGCACAGTCTGAATCATTTATGATTTTGAAACACACATCACAGTTCGATATTTCCACAGTTTTTAAGTAGTCACTCTTCTTAAGTACTACAAGTTTTTGAAAACACTGTTCATATATTTCAGACTATTTACACAAGTGAACAATGTTTCTGGCGTTCAGAACACACTGTACTGGGTTCAAAATGAAACCTGAAGTTCAAAGCTTATCGGAATGTCAAGTATAAGTTCAGTCCGTGTCCTAGACATGCAGGATGTATAAAACTGTTTCTAGTTCTTATTAACACAAATATAATGGGATATTAAGTGTTATTTTACTTCACTTAGGTTAATATTTCATGAAAATGTCATAAAATGTCCTTAAGGTTTACTAAGTTATTGGGTATCACTGTTTAAATATAAGTAATATTTGGGAAAATTGTCCCCACTCGGCTACGACAAATACTAAGTTCCGAGTTCTCGAAATATTGTAAGTTCTCATAAGTCACTCTCCAATGTCAAACACTCGTTCTAGCACACGCTGAAATTTTACTGAGTTTGGAGATGTCACCGAAAATAATTGAGTTCAACTTAGAACACACTGTATTTTCTAAGTCTGTAGCACTGCAGAAATTTTATAAGTTATCGGAAATTTTAGAGCCCGTTTTAGTATACGCTGAATTTTTCTAAGTCCGTAGCACTGCAGAAATTTTATAAGTATCGTGTTAGTACACGCCGGATTTTTTCTAAGTCCGTAGCACTGCAGAAATTTTATAAGTATCGTCTTAGTACACGCCGGATTTTTTCTAAGTCCGTAGCACTGCAGAAATTTTATAAGTTTTCAGAAATATTACCCGCCAGATCTTTCCTAAGTCCGTAGCAATGCAGAAATTTTACAAATTACAGAGAATAATAACATTTAACTTAATACATGCAGGATTTTTCTAAGTCCAAAGCAGAGCAGAAATTTTATAAGTTCAATGACTTACTTCGCGTAACGCGACAGAGTTTCAGGTTTGACACCTGCACACAGCGACTGTACAATCCATCATAGTCGACTTGTGGATTGCAACTGATTATACGCCTCTTGTTGAGGCTCTTATATACTTGAAGCGGGGCTGGCTCTCTGCTTCTCGCGAAAAAGTGTGTTTCATTTCCACCTCAATATCTTGGAAATCTTTAGGTCGATTTTCTTGAAACTTGGGCCAGTTTACATGTAAGATATGGGCTTCATGATGGTGTACTTCATTATTTTGTAGCTAAAAGGGTTTAGCAGATATGAAAATATCCCGCACTTTCTAGACTGGTGAGCTGGCAGCACATGGAGATTACATCATCCGGCTTGCTCCCCACCTGTGACGTAGTGCTCTTCTCTCTCACTCACATAGCTTGCAGCTGCATCTAGAACATTCACTTTGCATGCTGACTTCAAGTGCTAGTGCCTTCATGTCACAAACAAATTGCAAATTAAAAATACAATGTGCCAGGCCGTAGGCATTCCTGGTATAATACTTATATCTCAAAAACTGAAGATTTTATAGATGTGAAAATTAGTATTTGGAATCTCCTTTAACCTTTTAAGTGCTGAGTTACTAGTTAACTGTTTGGTACCTCAGTGCTGAGTTTTTTCATTCGTATGTAAAAAAAAAATTGTAGAAGCCTCAATTTTTTATTTATCGGTGGGGTGATTATCTTAAAATGTTTATAAATGTTGGTTGTTTATAAATCTAAATGCAAATGGAAATTCCTACACTTATGTTCAATATTATTTTGAGAGAAAACAAAATTACACTTATGTGCCCATGTGTGCATTATCTTTATACAAAGTAAGGAGCCCAAAATAATATTATTTCCTAAAATCTGTAGGCAGCTAATACATGTAACTTCTTAGAAGTATATAAGTTGATATTTTAAAATACTTTCCAAACCTGGAAAGTGGTGATAGTTAAATGTTTTCTACTGGTTATTTGTAATGCCGATTTGTTCAACTTTCTGCACCAACTCCACTGGCACCAAAGTTTTTAAAAAATCAATGATTGTCGGGTTGTCATCAAACACTACTTGACCCTCGGAGCCTGTCACAGTTACCTGAAACTCTGGTGAAGAAAAGTACTCCATCCGCCACGAAATTAGTGATAAAATAGCTTTTGTACTCGCCGTGTTTTTCTTCTTTAGTTTAGGAGGCTCTGTTTTTCTCTCACATACAATATTTTCGGCACTCTCTCTATCACTCTCACTTTCAAAATCGCTTAACAATTTCTTAAAATTATCATCCCCATCATCACTTTCCGCTGTTGTTAATAACTGAAAGATTCTGTGATCCAAAATGACATCGCTGCAAGAGCAAGTAAATTGTTGTTCCACCATATTTGTTTACATCATAGATGAACTCCACAGACGTCTATAAAAAGCTCTGTAAGTTACTTCCCGAAGCTATAATCTCTGATCAGTTAGTTCTACATAATGCCCAACAGAGGCAGAACATGTCAGAGTTCAAATTCGTACTCGAAAGTGAACCGGGAAACTAAAAAAAAATTAAAATTCTCGCGCACCGTCTATAGACGGGCGTAGCACTGGTGGACTGGCCGTGTCAGCCCGTTTATAGGCGGGCGTAGCACTCATCGGGTTAAAAATAAAGGAACAATCATTTGTTTTTTGTTTTTCGGAAAATCGACATAAGGGGTGTGGGGTTGAAAATAAGTAAGTAAGGAGTTGAAATATGTTTATGACGATACTTTATTTTAAAAACTGAAGCTGTTACAGACGTGAAAATTGGTATTTTGAATTTCCTTTCAAAATAGAGAAACACATTTTTTTGTTTTCGGAAAGTCTACCTAAGGCAGAAGAAGGGTGAAAAGAAGTGAAGAAGAAGAAGAAGAAGAAGAAGTTGAATTATTTTTATTGTTAATTTCTATCATCGACTGTTAACTGGGCTGCAGTGTACCTTTCAAGGACACTCTGTGGCAACTACTGAGTTGTTTGTCATAAAATTTCAGACGTCGGTACGCTTCCAGTACTGAGACAAAGCTGACTGGGGTACAATCTTGCCCTATGCGAGCACTGGCAATGCTAAATTGGCAAACTCATGGTTTGTCTATTTCCATTCTTGCATGTGTTTTTTATTGTGGGAACCTCTGATTACTTATCCGGGGCCCCTGTGACCAAAGGCCAGGACGCTAACCATTTGGCCATGGAGCTGGACTTATAGACAATAAATATAAGTCATGATATAGTTGGGAACATCAGCGGGGACCAGGAACAAATTCGTCAACATTTTTCTGAATTATCTGATGATCAATTAGCGGATCCAGAAGACAATGATGAAGAAAACAATTCAGAGACAGTGATACATCAAAGCATGAAAATGATGAGGCATGAAACAGGCCTTCCATAACTACATTTATGGACATGATGGCGTGGCTAAATGGAACACCATAGGGCCTCCTCGTACTCATGCTTACAATAAAGTCTCATCCTACTTGCTTGGTTCCAAGCTGAAAACACGAGGCATCACAGATTCAATGACATTGTTTCATTATTTATTTGTGAAAGCATTATACAAACAATGCACATCCGGCACCTGTATGACATAATATAATGCATGCACGTTTGCATGCCTGCATTCAACAGTCAGGCATTTACACTGGTTATTAATGGACCAGAGTGGCACATTTGCAACGGCTTTGTCGTGCGGATATTAACCTGTAGTCTTGTACTTTTAATCAATTAAATATGTTACCTCTACAAATATATTGACAATATTTCTGTATTCTACATTCCATATTTCATGGCGTTTGGATCTCTTTTTCTGCCAGTGTATTAATACAAATACATACCTGCCAACTTTTACAGTTTATCCGTAAAATTGACGGAAACTGCAGCATTTTACGGATGGACGGTGTAATTTTATGACTTTGCAGTCAAAAATTTGAAACGTTTACTTTCGATAATCGCTCCACTTCCGTACAGTCGATTGTTTGCGTGGGTCGAAGCATGCTCGGTCTTGGTTGAAGTAAAGTTCACAATAGTCGATAACTGATTCTTTTTGAAGAGGTTATGATGGAAGCCATGCACAGACAGTCTCGTTAGTACGTGTCTCATCTTGAAGTTTGCTGACGTCCAGGTCCTATTGATCATCCCACTTGCCAGATCGAGACATTTGTTCTCGGATATTTTCATACTCTACATTCCTATTGTAGAATATCAGAAATAAATCCGATGTGAAACAGTACTTCCAGATATTTAAAAAATCATATTCCATTGATTTTCCGTGCATGCTAAAATCAAGAACGGGAGAAAAATTTGCCTTCTGCACGGTATGTGGGTGTGATATTAATATTGCACATGGTGGAAGAAACTATTTAAGTGCTGATGAGTTAGTTATGGGCATTCAGACTTCGAACATAGTGAATGATTTACAGGATACAGATAAATCTCTTTTCTGTTCATCAGTGAGAAACTACTTTTGTATTGCCTGTGACTACATTATCAACAAGTTTCCACTCAAGGATGATTATGTTAAAGCATGCTCAAGTTGCTAGGTTAGACAACATTGAAGATGCATAGTTTTCTTCCATTAGTTTTTTCTTGGAAACGTTTCCTATCCTGTTATGCAAGGAAGAGAATGAAACTACAGATGAGGTGATGAATGATCTTTAGAGGCAGTTCACAGCTCTTCAGGTAGATGACACTTCGGCTGCAAATCAAGATGCTGCAAGTGATTCCAGATGGGCACAAATACTAAGAATTCGTGGAGCCAATGAACTTCTTAAGTATGACCAAATTTCTAGAGTAATGCTCTCTATTCTCACCATACCCCATAGCAATGCAGAATGTGAACGTGTTTTTAGCCTTGGGAAGAAAAATAGAACAGAGATCAGATCATGCATGTCCAATAAATCTCTGGAGTCTATTGCTATTTTGAAGACCAGGAGTTCTGGTTCCTATTATGACAAAACATTTTCTCAAGACTTTTGAAGGAAGCTAAAAAAGTCACAACTATGATTTTAAAGTCAAAATAGCGTGTGATTTGCAGTGTTTATCATAGTTTTTCTTACCTGTGTTACGTTAAACAAGTTTTATTGTGTAAAGCCTTTTTTCAGTTATCGCATATCTACTTAATTTATCAAGGAAGTCCTTTTATGTATGCTCCAAACTAATATTCACCAAGCCTGTTGCTGTTTAACATGGATTTTTTCTTGATTGTTATGCTCATCTACAAATCATTGGCCTATGATGTTAGTAGATATGATTTCATTGATATATCCTGTTTAAAGCATGAATTATTATATTTTGTAGCCCAGAAGTATTATTATTTTTGTCAAAGTTGGCAGGTATGCAAATAATAGGGGATTGGAATGATATTTATGTAGGCAGGTACTACTTCTGTACTTGCCTAACAGTCTATTTACACTAGATATACTTCTTCTTGTAGGATGGCAACATGGTGAGAGAATATCAGTGTATGGCAGAATGTCAACTATGGTTGATGTAGGCGCACACAAAATGCTGTCACTCGTGTACATGGATTATATTTGCAATTATTTACAGGTTATACATTAACCACACAAATCAACATACCACCATTTTTATCAGTTGCCTATCACAAAGCAGATGGAGATTGCATCCTTGAAACAGTTGACTGCTGACTGCTTACATTAACATGTCGGCCTAAACACAACAAGTATTCACAAAAACAACTCCAGCTAACCAATAACTCAACTCCACCATCAAGATTGCTTCCTTATATATGTTGCCTGGCCAGGCTTTTAGAAGGATATGTCACAACATATCTTCTAGTAAATTTTAGAGTGCTTAATACATAGTTACAATTGGAAGGAATGTTCTGTATAGATTTTGTCTTACATAGTATTATTCTGGATATTACAATGTATTGCATAATACTGTAGTGGATTACACATCATATATACAGGTAATAATAATAATAATAATAATAATAATAATAATAATAATAATAATAATAATAATAATAATAATAATAATAATAAAATTATATACTATTAATCCAACAGTTGTATCAAGGTAAAGATGAAGATGATTTGGTTCTGGAACAAGAAGAGGCTGTTGATGCTGATGAAATGAGAGACCCAATTTTGAGGTCACAGATTGACAGACCTGCGAGAGACCTAAATAGGAACAAGGCACCTGGAATTGATGACATTCCCTCTGAATTACTGACTGCCTTAGGAAAAACCAGCATGGCAAGGTTATTCCATTTAGTGTGTAAGATGTATGAGACAGGAGAAGTGCCATCCGATTTTCAGCAGAATGTTGTTATACCTATTCCCAAGAAAGCCGGTGCTAACAATATGAAAACTACCACACCATTAGTTTAGTATCTCATGCCTGCAAAATTTTAACACGTATTATTTACAGAAGAATGGAAAGACAAGTTGAAGCTGAGTTGGGAGAAGATCAATTTGGCTTCAGAAGAAATGTAGGAACACGTGAAGCAATCCTGACTTTACATCTGATCTTAGAGGATCGAATTAAGAAGGACAAGCCCTCGTACATGGCATTCATAGATCTAGAAAAGGCATTCAATAATGTTGATTTTTCCAAGCTATTTAAGATTCTGAAGGTGATAGGGATCAGATACCTAGAATGAAGAATTATCTACAGTCTGTATAAAAATCAGTCTGCAGTGATAAGAATCAAGGACTTTGAAAAAGAAGCAGCAATCCGGAATGGAGTGAGGCAGACCTGCTGCTGTTTGTTCCCCCTCCATTTCAATGTTTACATAGAACAGGCAGTAAAGGAAATCAAAGAGGAATTTGGAAAGGGAATCACAATCCAAGGAGAGGAAATCAAAACCTTGAGATTTGCCGATGATATTGTTATTTTATCTGAGACTGCAGAAGATCTCAAGAAGTTGCTGAATGGTATGGATGACGTCTTGGGTAAGGAGTACAAGATGAAAATAAATAAGTCCAAAACAAAAGTAATGGAGTGCAGTTGAACGAAGGCAGGTGATGCAGGAAATATTAGATTAGGAAATGAAGTCTTAAAGGATATAGATGAATATTGTTACTTGGGTAGTAAAATAACTAACGATGGCAGAAGTAAGGAGGACATAAAATGCAGGCTAGCACAAGCAAGGAAGGATTTCTTAGGAAAAGAAATTTGCTCACTTCAAACATTGATATAGGAATTAGAAAGATGTTTTTGAAGACTGTCATATGGAGCGTGGCATTGTATGGAAGTGAAACATGGACGATAACTAGTTCAGAAAGAAAGGGAAGAGAAGCTTTTGAAATGTAGTGTTACAGAAGAATGCTGAAGGTGAGATGGATAGATCGAATCACGAATGAAGAGATACTGAATCAAATTGGTGAGAGGAGATCAGTTTGGCTAAATTTGACAAGAAGAAGAGATGGAATGATAGGACACATCTTAAGAAACCCAGGATGTGTTCAGTTGGTTTTTTAATTAAGTATAGGTGGTAAGAATGGTAGGGGTAGACCAAGGTATGAATATGACAAGCTGATTAGAGCAGATGTAGGATGCAATAGTTATGTAGAAATGAAAAGGTTAGCACAGGATAGGGTGGCATGGAGATCTGCATCAAACCAGTCTATGGAGTGATGACTCAGACAACAACAACACTATTAATTACAGGTTCTTACCTTAACTATACTCATATATATATATATATATATATACAGCATATGTTTCAAGACATAACCTCACAAACAACGCAATCTTATCGTCCACACATATAACCTTCATAGCCATACCTCACAAGTCAGAATAATAATAATAATAATAATAATAATAATAATAATAATAATAATAATAATAATAATAATAATAATAATAATAATAATAATAAAAATTCAAGCTCAATATTGGCATAATTTACCCATGGGTTAAAGAATATTGTTTTCAAGTTACATCAGTTTATCACACTTGCATCATGGTTTATAAAAATTTTCTGCAAAAGTTAGTTAATTAGCTGATTAAACATATTTCCTCGCAGCACTCAGCACTCGGTAGGTCTTTTTTAATTTTTTATTTTATTTTACAAAAGTGAAAGGTAGGTCAGTTCAAGGTTTTTCATTCATAAACTGGAAATCAAATGTGTGAATGTTAACAGAACAGTTAAAAAAAAAATCTTTCTAGTGTGATTCAGGGAGGGTCAGGTAATAATGGTCTTAACTAGCTCCTGAATGTAGTAATATGTGATATGTAGTAATAGTAGTATGAACAAATGAACGATAGTGGATTATTACTGAAATTGATTAGATTGGGGAAACCATATATCCCAGATATACTCTGTCTTGCCTCTGCTTTGTCCAGTATTTATATCTCGTGAAGTTGCCAAAGTTTGAACTTGAGATATTACAGTGAAAAGCAGACACCTAACTACCTAAACCTCAGAGGGAAGAAATTGAATTAAAGTCAATGATTTCTTGAGATGAGCTTTTATGAGGAAAGATTACAAGAGAGCCTGATCGATGTGACTGTACAGAGCATGAGAAACAGGAGTACACTAAGAAGACAGAAGTTAGATTTGGTTCATAACAATCCATGGTAATGTTCAGGCTTTGGATAATTATGCTCTTAAAATGCCAAAATATGCACTAAAAATTGTCAAAATATAACAAAAAGTTACATACTATTCCAAAATACTCCAGTTTCATAATGAAATTCACAAGTCTTGATTACATGTAATCACAGCATGATGCAACAGGCACTCAAATACAAACTTGCACCTATTTTCACTTTAACCTTTCAGATATTTTCCCCCAAATTTTATATCTTTAAAATATTTGTTTGAGAAATAGATCTCACTGAGGTGTTTACGAATGTTTGGAATGCATATTCTGCCTCAATGATGTTAGTTTTCTTGTGAACTGATCTCAGAAATGTAAACTGAAAATAGCATGCCGTAGCTGTTTCTATTCTTCTGAAAACATGGCATTTGTTGGATTTAATTATTTTATTTTGAAACTAAGTCCCTTTGCTAATATTGTGCATGTGATTTACTATAGAATTGCCTTTTACCCTACAATGACTAATACCACTCCATTGTTGTTATAGAGCAGTTACAGGAGTAATATGGATGTACACAATTATAGCCAATAGGTCTTCACTGAATAATGAGTGTCTCAGGTTTCTGGAGCTCATTATTGGTTATATCTAGTGAGCTTTGCAATAAAGCTTTTATTAGCTTATTTTAAGAGTGCCTCTCAAGTGTTGGAAGTTATTTCTTTGCTATTTGCCACTGGAATGGGTAACACATTCTAAGAGCACCTTGTTTGTATCCTTTGAGTGAACAGTGAAATGTGAACTCCTAGTGTTTAGATAGAGTGCTTGTGTATTCCATTAATTACATCTTGGATGTCATGAACTTGGACTGATTTTAAACCTGATTTGTGACATCTTGAATTGTGTCAAACATTACTACCATCCAGAGAAGGATACTTCTCAGATTTCATATTTATTGATGGCAGGAGAGGTGGAAGATTTAGAATTGTCACCAAATGAAGAAACATGGCCTGAACATTAACTTCCTAAGGCTTTGAGTCAAAATGGCATAAATGCAGGGACTTTAAAAATGTACGGAGCAAACTTTAGCAGTCACATCGTCACATCAACTTCAAGCCAAAATTATGGATGTGATATTAACAAAAATAATAGTGATAGTGACAGTTCTTACTATGAGCCTGGATTGCTGATGGAACTGGTGAGAAAAATTACTTGTTAACAGAGAAAGTAGATGTCAGGTTGCGTCATCATCTAATTTTTGTATTAGCTGATGAAAGGGAACCAGAAATCAGTCAACCAGAATTACTGTCTCCTTTGACTTATGTTAGGTATTACATTCCAGAAATATTTGCGACTGTGGCGGAAATGACTAATATGTATGCATTGTGAACTGGTAGTAATTTCAAATCAACTTCAGGTAGTGAACTTGAAACCTTGATTGGGCTCCATGTAATAATGGGAACTTTAACATTTCCCAGAGTCTGAATGTACTGGGACACAAAATTGAAAATGCAGTTATTTTTGGATAGCATGACTCGAGATAGGTTCTTCCAACTCAGAACAAATCTGCATCTCGTAGATAGCATGAAAATTCCACCAGAAAATAAAGACAAATTTTATAAAGTGCATCCTTTGTACAACACTATGCATAATCATTGCCTGGAACTCCCTTTGGAAGAACAGTTAGCTATTGACAAAGCAATGATTCCTCTTACCGGACGCCTCTCAGTAAAACAATATGTCAAAGGCAAACCAACTCCTTGGGGCATTAAATTATACATGCTTTGTGAGAGCATCAACTGAACTCCAGAAGCCCTTGCTAAAAATCATTTGGGCCAAATCCAGCGGTAGTTCTGCATTTAGCTCAAAGAATAAAAGACAAAAATGTCATAAACTCTTCTTTGATCATTTTTTTTCTTCATACAAGTTATTTCAAGCTCTAAAACGTGCTGTGGGAACTGGGAGAATCAACTGGTTCGTTAACCCTCTACTAATTCCAGACAAGGAGGCACTGAAGAAGGAAAGAGGTTTTTCCGAGGAGATTTACAGCGCAGATGATGTAACATTGGTTAAATGGGTTGACAATAAATCTGTTGTGTTAGGCTCCAACTTTATTGGGAAAGGTAAAATTGACAGAATTAAACGATGGGACAAGAAACAGAAAAAAAATTGTTCTAATTGATCGACCAGAAATTGTAGGACTGTATAATAATTCCATGGGTGGTGTTGACGTGGTATTTTCCATGCAGTATTGGTAAGAATACAGAAGAAATGCTGAGACAATTAACGTCCCAATAAAATATTGGATTACTTGCCCTAAACGCGTTTTCTTTGTTTCTAAAGGAGATACAAATACCAATTTTTCACGTCTGTAGCATCTTTAGTTTTTATTAGATGTACGTATCCACATACAATTAATTCAATTAATTTTTCAATTCTTTGACCCCCCCCTTCATTGGATTTTCCGAGAATACGTGTTCCTTTACTTTTAAAGCAGATTCCGAATGCTAATGTGTACGTCATACAAATATTTTAAATTTTTTAATTACCCTTTAAGTGGATTTCCGAAAACAAAAACTAAGTATTTCTTTATTTAAAGGAGATTTCAAATACCAAATTTCATGTCTGTAAAATCTTCAGTTTTTGAGAGCCGGGCTGAGTGGCTCAGACGGTTGAGGCGCTGGACTTCTGACCCCAACTTGGCAGGTTCGATCCTGGCTTAGTCCGGTGGTATTTGAAGGTGCTCAAATACGTCAGCCTCGTGTCGGTAGATTTACTGGCACATAAAAGATCTCCTGCGGGACTAAATTCCGGCACCTCGGCGTCTCCGAAGACCGGAAAAGTAGTTAGTGGGACGTAAAGCAAATAGCATTATTATTATTATTATCAGTTTTTGAGATATCAGTATCCTAATTAAAAGAATTCAACCCCTTTTTCATTCACTCTTACCCCCCCCCCCAAGTGGTTTTTCTGAAAACAAAAAAAATACATGTTTCTTTATTTGTAATACTTCTCTAACATATTACATTTTTGAGATATACTATAGAAATGCTTTTTAGTTCCCTTTAAGTGGAGTTTCCAAAAACAAATCGCCTATGTTTCTTTATCTTTACAGGAGATTCCAAATAGCAATTTTTATGTCTGTAACACTTTACATTTCCGAGATACATTGTAGTTATAATCTTTGTAAAAATTCACCCCAATTTGTCGTTCCCGTTTAACCCCCATTAATTGGATTTTCCGAAAACAAAAAATTACGTGTTTCTTTGTTTTTAAGTGAGATCCCAAATACCAATTTTCAGGTGTGTAATATCTTCAGTTTCTGAGATATAAGTATCTTCATTAAAGCCATTTAACCGCTTCTTCACCCTCCTATTGGTTTTTCCAAAAAAAAAAAGTGTTTCTTTATTTTTAATGGAGACTCTAAATACCAATTTTTACGTCTGTACACGTTTCAAATTTTGAGATATAGATACACTCATTTTAAAAATTCACTCCCCCTTTTCACCCCCCCCCCCCCCCATTAATCGGATTTTCCAAAAACAAAAAAAATACGTGTTCCTTTATTTTTAAAGGAGATCCCAAGTACAAATTTTCAGCTCTGTAATGTCTTCACTTTCTGAGATATAAGTATCCTCATTAAAGGCATCCAACCCGTTTTCCACCCTTTTTCATCCCTCCTATTGGGATTTCCGAAAACAAAAAATACATGTTTTTTCATTTTTAGAAGAGAATCTAAATACCAATTTTTGGATCTATAAACTTTTAAAGTTTTGAGATATAGATACACTCATTTTAAAATTCACTCCCCCTTTTCACCCCCTTAGTGATGGAATATCCAAAAATCCTCCCTTAGCGAGCACCTACAGTAATATAAATGTATCCTTGAAATTTCATTTCTTTATGTCCGGTAGTTTTGGCTCGGCGATGATGACTCGGTCAGTCAGTCAGTCAGTCAGTCAGTCAGTCAGTCAATCAGTCAGTCAGGACAAGTTACTTTATATAGATTACATAAAAAGAGTGAAATTAAGAATAATCGCTATTATACCCAGGGCGATTGTATTTTGAAGAAGAACATCCAACAATATCTCTTAATTTGAATTAATATTTGATAAATTAAAAAAATTAAAATGAAAGACAAACTAAAATGAATAATGTAGTCAAAACAAAAAGGACAATTTAGTGGGAGTAATGTGAAGGGCACAATGCTATATGTTTGTAAGAGCCTAAAAATTCTAACAATGTACTTCCAGGAGTACTACCCTGAAAATTTTCACTGTGTACCAGCCAGTTCTGTGAAATGAAACCGCTCCTTACACCAATGGCTTTTAAAGTATTTCTTGGTATTCATTGCATGCTACGTTGAATAAAAAGGCCACAGTGAGGTTGGCATGGAGTTCAAGAATTGGTATTGATCCCATTGCCATTTTAATAATGGTTAAGACCTAGAACTTGTATTTGTGAGGGCTCATTTTCTGGCAAAGTTAGGATTTTAATTTTATTAAATCAAAGAATCTGTCCAGCCTAATTGAATACTAAAAAACAGGATATAATATTAAAGATCAAATTAGTTCTGACTTTGGTCTATAAAGGATTTTAAAATGAATACATTTTTGAATGAGCTATCAAATATTTTTCGTAAATTTTCTTCACATTTCTTAAAATACATTTTTTAAAGCCCTCGTGGGCCGCAAGATATAGCTTGGCAGGCCACATGCGGCCCGCGGGCCATCATTTGGAAACCCCTGCTCTAGAATCTGAATTGAGTTCTGATTGCTTAGCTTAGCCAATCGTTTGCTTAACCAGACAAGTGCTTTACACATATCTTCACTAAATTGACTTTGTGTTGGTACACATTTAACTACAGCTGTTTTTTCTAGAGGCTGTTTTTTTGCTTCATGATTACCTCAATCAGTGTATTGTGTTTCATTATTCAAGGATCTTGTTGAACTTATCATTTTTTATTTTTTATTTGCAGTTACAACTGTGCTGCAATATTTGCAAAATAAAGTCCTTTCAACTGTTGAAAATTCTTGAAGCTCAGATACATACACTTTCAGTACTGATGTCACCACAAAGACGCACACACAAAATGCTGTCAGTTGTGTACACTGTTTTATTTACAAGTTAATTACACATACAGTAGAGTCTCGCTCAACCGACGTTCGCTTATCCGACATTCCGTGTTATCCGGCTCTGATAGACTTAATTTGAACTTTTGGTGGAGACTAAATTCTGGACATCAGATGTGGAGGGTGCGACCATCGGACAAGCACTGTTCTGACTGCTGGTGGTAGGACCGGTTTTTTCTCAAGGAGAGGTGCAGCGAGTCTTCAGTCATTGTTCAGTGTAGTATCGGTTGGGTGCGGATGTTATTGTTTTCATATCCTCTGTGAGTATGGTGAGTAAACGGAAGAAAATGATTGTTTGTATGGAAGACAAGTTGAAAAGAGACTGGACAAAGGGGAAACTCTTCAAAAGGAGGCTTCGGATGGTGGTGTTCGACGTGTTACAGTAGGGTACTGGAAAAAAAAGGGAAGAAATTGAAAAGTGGTCCTTTACCAGAGCAACATGTGATGCACTGAAAATTAGAAAAACAATGACAAAAGGTGAATACGAAAAAGTAAGTGAAGCACTATTTCTTTGGCTCACTCAAAACCGAGGAAAGGGCTTGTTAATATCGGCCCCATTGTGCAAGAAAAGGTGGTCTATTTCCAGAAGAAGTTTAATGAAGGGGACCCTAATTTTACTGCCAATGCTGGGTGGCTTGATCAGTGGAAAAAACGGTATGGCATTAGGCAGCTTAATATCTGTGGGGAAAAACTGTCAGCTAAATCCGATGAGATTGTGAAATGTGAAAAGGAATTTCAAGAAATAAATCTTCCTAGAGGATTAACCGGTGATCAGACTTTTAATTGTGATGAGACTGGGCTAAATTTCAAGATGCTGCCATCAAAAACTCTCGAAGCCCAAGCCAAGACGTCTGCACCTGGTTACAAGCGCAGTAAGGAAGGAGCTACTGTTCTTTCCTTTAGTAATGTTACTGGGAACTTGAAAGCAAAATTGCTAATGATCGGCAAAGCAAAGAAGCCTAGGGCATTTAAAAGTACTTCTGTTAATGCTCTTGAAATCCAGAGTTGAAATCCAGTGTGCTGAAAAGCTTAGACCCACTTACTTGTTTCAGCGAGACTTTCAGATCAGGCATGGGGTAGGTGTCACTAACGGTCTTCTCGTTCACCTTGTGGAAGTCCACACACAGTTGATACTCCTTTTTTTTTTGCTAGGACAATAGGCGAAGCTCATCACTTCCATCCCTTGAATCTTCCGAATGATAAAGTTGCGCTTATGCATGTTGATTGTATATTGTATTGAGAAAGTGCTGCATTCAGTGGTGTGCGTTACAGTGGTAGTCCGTTCTATTTTATTTGTGATGACTTCTAGAAGGGCCTTTAAGACGCATCTCAGCTCCTCTTCTTCACTTGATCGAAGATGCATTAACTGGATATCTCCCAGGACTACGTCGACTTCCGTATCCTTGCAAGTTGGGAGATTTCCATTGTACCAGGTGACCCCACAGACGTCTATCTTTTCCCAAAAAGACTTCATGAGCTGCGTAGTCTATGATCACCTTTTATTCTACCAGAAAGTCATGACCTAATATGATGTCAGGTATTAGGTTGTGAATCACTGCAACATCAATTACAATAGGCAGGTCCATGGATTTAGCGGTTAGGTTAGTCTATCCTTGGATAGAATAGGTTACCCCCGTCCGCTGCTCCCATTACCCTTCCAATATGGTGAGACTTCATAGGTGGTAGTAATCCGGCAACAGTCCCATTTACAGTACAAATGAATGGCTTGCTTGGGTGTCGAGTATGGTTGAAAAATTCTCGTTGCCTATCCTCAAGATGATAGCTGGGCGGGGTTGGCCTGTTCTACTCATGATCTGCCCAATCCCTCTCCTACTTGACCAGGGTTGCTTGTCTGTCATGTCTTGAGGTGCATTCCTGTTCCCAGTCGCATCCCACCTCAATCCAGAATGGGCCGGACCTAGTTTTCCGATGTCAAGGTTGGTCACTATTTCTTCACGTGTCCCTTCTTTCACATCTTTCACACTGGTAGCACATCCTAACCAAGCTGGTCTCTTCTGTAGCTTTGGTCTTGTGTTCCTCTTGCAACTAGGCGGTGATTCTACGTAGATCATCAAAGGATCTTGGTTGCGATACTTTCACTAAGGGTCAAATCTTATCATGGGGTAGCCCTGTGTTGTCTGGTAAGATCTCGTTCTCGCTTCCTTCTGGGTGCAGCCGCTTGAAGAGCTATTACTTCTGGAGGACGAATGCACTAGCTCTCATGCCGGTGTGTTGTGCCTCAGTCAGTAGCTTCCTTTTCACAGAGCTCTTTACCCCTTCGGAATTAAACCTAGCAAGGAATTCCCTCTTGAAGTCCATCCAGTTTAAGTTTAAGCTCTTCAAGTTATTCCACCAAGTAGTGGCTTGCCCCTTTAACCATGGTGTGATGAGTTGAACGAAGATGTCCTCCGGTAGATTAGACCTTGCTAGTAGACTGACCAATCCCTCGATGAAGCTAGTTGGGTTCTCTTCCAATCGCCCATGGAATTCCGGAAGGCTCTCTGTAATCACCTTCGGGTCTAGGTGTCCTGTATTGCCGGTTAGGTTTGAGGGGGTTAGAGGCATGGCGATAGGTCCTGTTTGAGTTAATCTATCATCTACTGCGTGAAGTATGCTTTCTCTTATATTCTGCACATCTCCCTTAATGGTCCAAAATCAATTTGCTAACCTTCCTTCCACAGCAGAAATACGGCTCCCAAAATATCCGTCAACGGCAGAGATACGGGTTTCTAAATTTCCCCTTGACGGTAGAAATTCTCCCTTCAACCTGTTGTTTTATGTCGGAAACCTAGATTTCCACCTCTTCCTTGAGGTTCAAAATGTCTCCTTCCCACTGGCTTACCCTACTATCGATCTGCTCAACCTGTCCCAGTTTTGACCTGATGTCCAATATCTGCTGTGTTAATTGATTTGTGATGTCACTGATTTGGGCTGAAATTTAGTCGTCTGCAGTTCAAATTTTTTATTCTAAGCATTGTTCTACTTTGTAAACTTGCATGTACACTTGTGATATTTGTCTGGTGAAAACTGTATTAGCTTGAGAAATTTCGACTTAAACTTTGTCATTTACTTTTGAAATTTGATCTGTTAAGTTATAATTCACTGGGTGAGTTGGCCGTGCGGTTAGGGGCGTGTGGCTGTGATTTGTCATCCGGGAGATAGTGGGTCTGAATCCCACTGTTGGCAGCCCTGAAGATGTTTTTCCATGGTTTCCCATTTTCACACCAGGCAAATGCTGGGGCTGTACTTTAATTAAGCCCACGGCCGCTTCCTTCCAACTCCTAGGCCTTTCCTATCCCATTGTCACCATAAAACCTATCTGTGTCTGTGCGACGTAAAGCCACTAGCAAAAAAAAAAAAAAAGGTTGGGATTGAGTGTCTGTATCGTGCTCGTTATATTGGAACACATTTTGGTAATATTTACCTCCGCTTCCGATGATGAGTCTGGATGTTCGTCCACCTTGATAAAAAACATTTCGGGGTCTTCACCTTTTTCAGGGAGATCTTGTAACTGCGTCTTAAGTACTTTCTTTTTGCCATTCGTCTGCTCTTTGCAAGTTCGTCTTTGAGTTGTTGTATGGACATATCTTCCAGTATGACTTGCATTTTGTTCTGATACACTTACACTCATATTCACTCAAAAATTATTCTTACATCCTTTCACGGTCGCCAATCATGTCACCACAAAGATGCACACACGAAATGCTGTCATTTGTGTACACTGTTTTATTTACTACTTATTTACACATATTCTGTATATGCACTAATAAACTTCCATCTTGAAACAAAACACTTCTATAAAGAAGTAGAAAAATACTGGAGACTGCAGCACTTGCATGTCAACCAACCACCAACATAACCATTCACATACTTGACTTCAGACACTCGGCTAACACGACTTCCATACAAGTTGACACAAGTGTAATAGGCTAATAGAACTTGGAAACAATATTCTTTAATCCCTTGGGTAAATAATGCAAATATTGAGTTGGAATTATCATTGCTACTATTTTTATTATTATTATTACCAGTATTATTATTATGACTTTTGAGGTGTGGCTGTGAAGTTGTTTACATTGGTATAAATCATGATCGTATTATTTGTGAGGTTGTGTCATGAACCATCTGCTTTATACATATTAATATGAATTTATTTAATGTAAGAACACTTCATTAATAGTATATAATTTATTTTTACCTATATATATGATGTTTAATCCAATGTAACATTGTGCAACACACTGTAATATCAAAATAATGTAACTTTGGCACTTGATAGTTATAGAAAATTCTTTACATAGTAACTAGGCTATGGGAGATTCTCAAATTTACAAGAAAATATGTTGTGTCATATTCTTCTACAAGCCTGACCAGACAACATATATAAGGAGGTAGTCTTGATGATAGAGTTGTGTTGTTTTGATGAGACTTGTGTTGAAGTCGTGGTAGCTGAGTGTTTGAAGTCAACTATGTGAATTGGTTTTGTTGGGTTGGTAGTTGACATGCAACTGTTGCAGTCTCTCCTTGTCCTTATTCGTCGTAGTAGTGTTTGGTTTCATAATGGCAGTTCATTAGTTGTGTATATAGAATTTGTGTAAATAACTTGATTATAAAAAAGTGTACAGAACTGACAACATTTCGTGACTGCCTCTTTAAATATGTTGCCTGGCCAGGCTTCTAGAATAATATGACATAACATGTTTTGTCGTAAATTCGAGAGTCTCCAATAGCCTATTTACAATGTAAGGAAGTTTCTACACAACTCTAGTCACACATTGTGTTGTTCCGGACTTATTATGGTGTGTTGCACAATATTGAAATGGATTATACATCATATATACAGGTAATAACAAATTATATATTATTAATTATGTGTTCCTACATTAAATAAACTCATATTATATATATACAGCAGATGTTTCATGACATAACCTCACAAATAATACGATTATGATTGTACCAAGTAAGGTTCATACACAACTACGTAAATAATAATACTAAGACAACTGCATAGCCATACCTCACAAGTAATAATAATAATAACAATAATAATAATAATAATAATAATAATAATAATAATAATAATTTAATAATAATCATAATAATAATAATAATAATAATAATAATAATAATGATGAAAAATATTTGCATATTATTTACCCATGCGTTAAAGGCTATTGTTTCCAAGTTACCTTAGTCTATTACATTTGCGTCAGTATTTCAGTAACTGTTCTCTTTTTCTTCGACATTACAAATTAAGTAACACCATCACACCCCTTAAAGTCAAATGACATGAACTGTTTCGATACAACAAAACCCAGACCAAGAAGAGCTAATTGTGCATAGAAGGAAATTTTATTTATGAAGTGGGAAGAAAGACAGCTCCGTTGTTATTGAAATTCCAAGAATCAGTACTTCTGCAATTGAGTTGCAGGTAGACTAAGCCATAGCCAGATATAGTGCTGATATTGCTAATTTTAAATGTGCTCCCTGTCTGTCAAATAGCCCATCTGGTGATAACCAGCACAACTGAGTTTTTTTAATGTGGCTGGTTGCCCTTCCTCATGCCAACTTCAGTGTAGGAGCTAATAAATATGAAATTAATGATTGTGTGTGAAACTGGGTAAGGAAAAGGAGGAATCAGATGTGGCCTACGAATATCAACTGTTCTACCAATTGTCTGGATGTGAAAATGGGAAACCATGGAAACCCATCCTCAAGACAGCCGATAGTGGGGTTCGAACCCACTCACCTTCCAAATGCAGAGCTTAGCTCCATAGCTGTAACGCTTCAACATATGTGGCCATTCTACTCGATATGTCAAATAAGTGGCACATTTTCCATGATGCATTTAGGGCAGTCGCCCGCCTGGCAGATTCACTATCTGTTGATTTCCTAGTCTTTTCTTAAATGATTGTGAAGAAATTGTAAATTTATTCAACATCTCCCTTTGTAAGTTATTCCAATCCTTAACTACCCTTCCTACAAATGAATATTTGCCCCAATTTGTTCGCTTGAATTCCAACTTTATGTTCGTATTGTGATCTTTCCTACTTTTAAAGACACCACTCAAACTTATTCATCTACTAATGTTTTTCCATGCCATCTCTCCACTGACAGTTCGGAACATACCACTTATTAAAAGTTATAAATCTCATCATTCGGTCCATATTGAGCAACGTATATCTTTCTAAAATAATGTTTTTTTGACAGTCCACCTTTTCAATACATTGGTTCTATTTATTGATTTACATAAATGAATAAAATCAAAATAAATCAATAAGAACATAATGTATTGAAAAGGTGGACTCTAAAAAAATCATTATTTTAGAAAGACATACCACTTACTCAAGCAGCTCGTCTCCTTTCTCCCAAGTCTTCCCAGCCCAAACTTTGCAACATTATTGTAATGCTACTCTTTTGTCGGAAATCACCCAGAAAGAAATATTGAGCTCCTTTTCTTCGGAACTTTTTCCAGTTTTTGAATCAAGTAATCCTGGTAAAAATGGCGACCTGCATGTCTTGATGAAAATGAAAAAGTGATGATGAAGACGACACATACACCCAGCCCCCTTGCCAGCGGAATTAACCAATTATGGTTAAAATTCCTAACTCTGCCGGGAATCGAACCTGGGACCCCTGCAACCAAAGGCCACCACGCTAACCATTTAGCCATGGAGTCGGACAAGTAATCCTGGTGAGGGCCCCATGCACTGGAACCACACTGTAGTTGGGGTCTTACCAGAGACTTATATGCCCTTTCCTTTACATCCTATCTATAACCCCTGAATACCCTCATAACCATGTGCAGAGATCTATACCCTTTATTTACAATCCCATTTATGTGATTATCCCAATGAAGATCTTTCTTTATATTAACACCTAGGTACTTACAATGATTCCCAAAAGGAACTTTTACCCCATCAACACAGTAATTAAAACTGAGAAGACTTTTCCTATTTGTGAAACTCCCAACCTGACTTTTAACCCCTTTTATCATCATACTATTGCCTACTGCCCATCTCACAACATAATTAAGGTCATTTTGCAGTTGCTCACAATCTTTTAACTTATTTATTACTCTGTACAGAATAACATCATCTGCAAAAAGCCTTATGTCTGATTCCACTTCTTTACTCATATCATTTATGTATATAAGAAAACATTAAGGTCCAATAATACTGCCTTGAGGAATTTTACTCTTAATTTTTACAGGGTCAGGTAAAACTTTGCCTAATCTAATTCTCTGAGATCTATTTTCTAGAAATATAGCCACTCATTCACTTACTCCTTTGTCTAGTCCTATTGCACTCATTTTTGCCAATAGTCTCCCATGATCTACTCTATCAAATGCCTTAGAGAGGCCAATATAATTATTAAATTAATGTAGTGATGGTCCACCTTTCAATACTATAATATGTAATATTCTAAATTACATTAATTAATTAGGGACTTGTTTTGGCCTGGGCTGGCCATCTTCAGCCTTAATGTAAAACATCTAAAAATAAACAAATGTACATGCACACAATTGACATAAAACAAATGAAACAAATATATACAAACTAGCAAGATACCCGTGCTTCGCTACGGTATTATACTGAAATTTACAATTGAATGTTTATTGTTTTAGATATATAATCCGCCGAAGTTCGCGATCTGACTCGTTTTCTGCGAGAATCCGCCAAAATTCGCGATCTGACTCGTTTTCTAATAGATTACGGTATGTTTCCTCCCATTTTTCAATCTTTCCTTCCAGCAATCGATTTCGTACTTCCCGGGCTAGGTCCAGATATTCCACCCGGTCAGTTGGGTCCCTAAATCTTTGCCATCTCTTCCTATAAGCGTTTTTAATATGAATCAAATCCTTCAGGAGATCTGGCTTGGTGTCGTCTTGGGTGCCTTCGCGGTACTGAACCGCGGCCGGACTGCATTCTTAGTCATTACACGTCCAAGACCCGTTTCCAGGGTGGTCCGCACATTTGACAACGGTCCAGAATATTATTATTATTATTATTATTATTATTATTATTATTATTATTATTATTATTATTATTATTATTATTATTATTATTCTTAAAATATGTTCTCGACCCCAGAGCAAGATGCAAGATCGCTACGGGGCGGTAAATTACATCTGCTGCCAGTGTCATTGTTACAATGTGACCAGCACCATTGTCGCGCGTAGGCAAGTGTGCAGGATTTCTGCCGACACCAATGACATACTTCCGTGCATTATTGACCTTATTATAGAGGTGAACAATTTGACGGTCCATCTCATTCCTATCGTTTATTTCAAATGTGTTTACATTTTTATTTATATGCCAGGAGAATCTACTGTAATCTAAGAACGTTCTCCGAATGAAAAGATGGCTGTTGAAAACGAACCCAGGAAAGATTAAAAAATGATCGGTTTATGATCAGAATAAGTACATCGAAACTATATAGCCTGTTTCCAGTCATTCGACAGGGTAAGAAATGGAATGAATAAAGCCCCATCTAACGGCGACAATGGGAATTGTGCCGGCTGCCGAAGCACACCTCTGGGGCAATGATCGTTGAATGACAAATGAAATGAAATTTGGACAGTGTTGCTGGAATGAATGATGACAGGGAAAATCCGAGTATCCGGAGAAAAACCTGTCCCGCCTCCGTTTTGTCCAGCACGAATATCACATGGAGTGACCGGGATTTGAACCACGGAACCCACCTGCGAGAGGCCGGCGCGCTGCCGCCTGAGCAACGGAGGCTCCTTATAAGTACATTATGAACAGTAAAATCAATTGGTCTCACCTCCTTTTACACCCCACCGCCGTTAACTTAATTTACCCCCCACCAAAAAATAAATAATAGAAGGCGTGTTTCTTTATGATGAAAGGAGATTCCAAACACCATTGTTCACGTCTGTTACCTTCAGTTTTGAGATGTAAGTATTCCCATAAAAATAATTCACTTTCTTTCATTTCTTCCCCCCCCCCCCACCCGTAAGTGAATTTTCCGGCAAAAAATACTTGTTTCTTTAATAGTAAAGGATCTTCTAAATAGGAATTATCCCGACTCTAGCTTCTTCAGTTTTTGATTTACATGTATTCATGAAAGGAATTCAACTCCTTTTCGCTCTCGCTTCCCAAGATGGTCCCCCCCCCCCAAACGCGTTTTTCTTTGTTTAAGGAGATTCAAATACCAATTTTCACGTCCGTAACAACTTTAGTTTTTATTAGATGTATGTATTCTCATACAATTAAGTCAATTAATTTTTCAATTCTTTCATCCCCCCCCCCCCCCAACCTTCATTGTATTTTCCGATAATACGTGTTTCTATACTTTTAAAGCAGATTCCAAATGCCTAATTTCACGTCTGTAATATCTTCATTTTTGAGATATCAGTAGCCTAATTAAAAGAATTCAACACCATTTTCAGTCACTTTTACCCCCCACCCCCACCCTTCCACCCAAGTGGTATTTCCGAAAGCTAAAAATACACGTTTCTTTATTTTTAATAGAGATAAAAAATACAATTTTGCACTTTTATAACATGTTAAGTTTTTGAGATATACTGTAGAACTTCTCTTTTTAAAATTTCACCCCTTTTTTGTTCCCCTTAAGTGGAGTTTCCAAAAACAAATCACCTATCTTTCTTTACATTTACAGAGATTCCAAATACCCAGTTTTTACGTCTGTAACATTTTACGTTTCTCAGATATTCTGTAGATATAGTCTTTCAAAAAATTCACCCCAGTTTGTCACTCCTGTTTAACCGCCATTAAATGGATTTTCCAAAAACAAAAAAATACGTGTTTCTTTATTTTTAAAGGAGCTCCCATATACAAATTTTCAGTTCTGTAGTATCTTCAGTTTCTGAGATATATGTATCCTCATTAAAGGCATTCAACCAATTATTCACCCTTTTACACCCCTCCTATTAGCATTTACAGAAAACAAAAAAATACGTGTTCCTTTATTTTTAGAGGAGATTCTAACTACCAATTTTTACATCTGTAAATTTTAAAGTTTTAAGATGTAGACACACTCATTTTAAAAAATTCACCCCCCCTTTTCACCCCCCGATATTTGGATTTTCCAAAACCGATAAAATACGTGTTTCTTTACTTTTAAGGTAGATCCAAAATACCAATTTTCAGGTCTGTAATATCTTCAGGTTCTGAAATATAAGTAGCCTCATGAAAGGCATTCAACCCATTATTCACCCTTTTACACCCTTCCTATTGGGATTTTCCGAAAACAAAAGAATGCGTGTTTCTTTATTTTTAAAGGAGATTCTAAATACCAATTTTTATATCTATAAACCTAAAAAGTTTTGAGATATAGATACACTCATTTTAAAAAATCACCCCCTTTTCACCCCCCCCCCATTAATTGGATTTTCCACAAAAAGAAAAATACGTGTTTCTTTATTTTTAAAGGAGATCCCAAACACCAATTTTCAGGTCTGTAATATCTTCAGGTTCTGAAATATAAGTAGACTCATGAAATGCATTCGACCCCTTTTTCAACCTTTACCACCCTTCCTATTATGATTTTCCGAAAACAATATATACCTGTTTCTTTATTTTTAATGGAGATTCTAAATACCAATTTTTACATCTATAACCTTTAAAAGTTTTGAGATATAAATAGAGTCATTTTAAAATATTACCCCCTTTTCACCCCCCTTAATTGGGTTTTCCAGAAAAACAAAAAATACGTGTTTCTTTATTTTTAAAAGAGATCCTAAACACCAATTTTCAGGTCTATAATATCTTCAGTTTCTGAGATATAAGTAGCCTCATTAAAGGCATTCAACCCATTTTTCTCCCCTTTTCACTCCTCCTATTGCGATTTTCTGAAAACAAAGAAATACGTGTTTCTTTATTTTTAATGAAGATTCTAAATACCAATTTTTACATCTGCAAACTTTAAAAGTTTGGAGATATAGATTCACTCATTTTAAAAATTCACCCCCTTTTCACCCTCCCATTAATTGGATTTTACAGAAACAAAAAAATACGTGCTTCTTCATTTTTAAAAGAGATCAAAAGTACCAATTTTCAGGTCTGTAATATCTTCAGTTTCTGAGATATAAGTACCGGTATCCTGATTAAAGGCATTCAATCCATTTTCCCCCATTTTCACCCTTTTTCATCCCTCATATTGGGATTTTCTGAAAACAAAAAAATACGTGTTTCCTTATTTTTAAAGAAGTTTCTAAATACCAATTTTTACATCTGTAAACTTTTAGAGTTTTGAGATATAGACACACTCATTTTAAAATTTCACCCCCATTTTCACCCCCTTAGCAAAGGAATATCCAAAAATCCTCTCTTAGCGAGCACCTACATCATAATATGAATATATCCCCAAAATTTTATTTCTTTATGTCCAGTAGTTTTGGCTCGGCGATGATGAATCAGTCAGTCAGGACAAGCTATTTTATATATATAGATTGACATTAAAAAACTGGGATGAAATTATGATTAAATTTGAAAATAAACTAGGTTCTAACTTCTTGAGTATGCTCATCTTTGAGAATATTTCAAGTATTAATTTATATACACAGAACATCTAATCATTAATAATTCAATAGTAAATGGGAACTGGTAAATGTTGATCCCGTAGTTCATCACCAAATCTATTTGAGTGGTGTTAGTCATATGCAAGCCATTGGACACCGCTGTTAGATGTTGTTTCATCATCAACATCTAACAGTTCTCCATCAGCTAATGGTTATTTACAGCAGTGTCCAATGGTTTGCATATGACTAACACCACTCAAAATATTTGGTGATGAACTACGGGATCAACATTTACCAGTTCCCATTTACTATTGAATTATTAATGATTAGATGTTCTGTGTATATAAATTAATACTTTAAATATTCTCAAAGATGAGCATACTCAAGAAGTTAGAACCTATTTTATTTTCAAATTTAATCATAATTTCATCCCAGTTTTTTAATATCAATTTGTGTATATTTGTTTAATTTGTTTTATGTCAATTGTGTGCATGTACATTTGTTTAGTTATTAGATGTTTTACATTAAGGCTGAAGATGGCCAGCCCTGGCCAAAACTAGTCCCTAATTAATTAGTGTGATTTAGAATATTACATATTATAGTCTTGAAAGGTGGACCATTACTACATTAATTTAATAATTATATTGTACTTACAATTCAATACGGATCAGAACCATGAAGTTTATAACCTATGATTAGAGAGGCCAGTCATGATGCACTCCATTTGACATCTTGAATCCAGGCTATCTGCTATATCTTGCTTGAATCCTACAAGTTACCGGTAAGCTTCAGTGGAATAAGGTGCAAAGTACTTTTAAAATATACCCTCACAGGAGAGGAAAAAATGTGTTCTATTAAGAGAAAACTACTCCAAATATTCAATTGCATATGCAATATGCAATGTGTGTAATATTCCCAAACCTGTTTTTTCCATTATACTTCTATGGATTTTTAAGGAATAGAAGTGCCAGCAGTTCGGGTTACAAAGTGGTTGTATTGTGTGCCTGGAAATCTACTGATATAAGTTTCTTGCATTTAAGTACTTTCAAATGTTGACCATTTTCATTAGAATCCAATCCGGCAACTTGGGTGGAGGAAGTTAGTGCCCAACCCACTGAAATATACAGATTCAAAATAAGATGAACATAAACTTCTTATAAATAGAGGATTTTGAAATAAATAATTTTGTTCATTGAAGTGAGGACAATATATGCAGGAATGCCAAAAAGTATGTGTGGTTAATATTGGAGAGGTGGCTTTATGACACTGCTTGCCAGACCACCTTCTGGTGGTGGTGGTGCAATTAGCCAACAGTATTTGCACTCACCTTCTGTGACCTTGCAGATGACTTGTATTTAAAGGTGCTGTACTGCAACAGATTCATTTTGGTGGGTTTACTAATATAATGTAAGAGCCCACTTAAAATAATATTCCAGCATATTGCAGTTAAATCAAATCATTGATCTAGTTACATCATCAGCACCATTATCTAGTTATAAAGTTAGTCTGTTGTGGTCTTGCTTAATGTTATCAGACTGTGTTTACTGCTTGGTAATGTTCATGTCTTGGTATAGCGTACAAATTTGCTTTGAACTTGATCGTGATCTTACCTTGTGTTATTTGAAATGATTTTTTTTTTTTTTAATTGTATAATGGTAAACGTAGTTGGTACGTGATAATGGTGATTTCTTTATTCTCTGAACTTGTTTGATTTTTTTTTCTCTCTTTTTCAGAGACTTTAAAAAGATCAGAGTTGTGTATTGCCCCATTGCGTCAGTGCTGGGCTGTGAACATATTTGAAATACATGATCTGGTTGGCATGACATATTCTGAATATGAAGCTCTTTATGAGGGACCTCAGTGGCTAAAATTAACATCATTGGATTTAACATTGTTAAGAGCATCATTTATAAAAGGAATGTATAGAACAGTGATTTATGAGTTACAGAATGCCTCTAATCACACTGTAGTGAAGGAGTCAATTCATGCTCTAAATGAGTAAGTATTTTAATCAATAGAATATTACATCTTATGACAATCATACAAAGATTCTGTGGCTGCCATTCTGTTTCTCCTTTCTTTTTCTTTTCTTTTTTTCCAGGTACATGTCACTGCTGACAGTGGGTTGTGAAAACTTTCAAGGCAGTATGCTGGTGTGGCAAAGCCTACCATGGGAAGAAAAATTGAAAGCATTCTTCTCTGTAAGACCTACAAATGTTGCTGATCATCAATTACTTTTATGTATGGTGAAATTTATTAATTCGACACTCTGCAGACTGGGGACAGAAGGTAAATATAATGTATTTTTCTCGGTATATACAATTATGCTTTACTTATTATATCTAATTATGCATTAAAACTTAAATTCTTCCAACAACTTGGCTCTACACTATACAGGTAATGTAGCTGTAAGGCTGCAGTTGGGAGATGATGGGTTCAAACCCCTCTGTCAGCAGCCGTAGAGATAGTTGTTTATTGTTTCCCGATTTCACATCTGACCAATGCCAAGGCTATTCCTTACTTAAGGTCATGACCGCTTCCTTCTCAGTTTTAGCCCTTTCATTTTGTAACATAGGGGCATATTTTAGAGGTTTGCAATTTTTTTTATTAGAGATATATTTGTATGATAAAAAAGATACTGCACTATTGGCAGTACGTCTCTTGACTAGTACAATATTATAAGAGGGCTGGGACCGGTACAAACACTGTCAAATTAAGCATGGTAAGTATCACACTAAATCATAGTTAAAACAAGCAGTGATTTCAATATGTCACTGAAGGCCTTGACAGAATTTAGTGGTGTATCATTATGTAGGATGACTTCAGACAAGGGACAGACAGTGATGCTGTTGCTTTTTAAATCATGTGCTGTGGAAATATTCATTGCAATTTCACAAAATCCAGCTGATATATGTTCAGTCCAGTTACTTCAAACAAGTTACCATGTGTCATTAAAATAGTAATAACTGCACTGTATGCTGAGATAATAGTCATAACATAAACATTACTCAGGGAGCATGCTCAAAGGGCAACGTTTTCTTGACCAGCTTACTTACACATCGTCTCGACACAAAACAAGTGTAGGCTAATTAATCTCAAGCATAGATATCTTTTTCTAAACTGCAAATCTGACTTCATAATTTTAGTCAGCCTGATGAACTTCTAAGAGATGTGTGTGCTCTGTGTTCCTCCATCAGCTGGTTTGTATTTGTCTCATCTGTGATTCATCCTTCACACCTCCACCTGTCATGATTTTCACCTATCTGGTTAAGCATTACATCACGCATCATGCTGTCAGAAATACCGACATGGAGGGGGAGTTCATTGTCCGCTGTCGCCATGTCACTGCAAGCTCAATTGCACCTCCTGGCTGAGCTCAGCTGGCAGTGCACCACCCATTTACTATTGTCACATGTTTATTAATACGGTATTGTCAGTAACACACAACACTAATCAATACCGTTAAGTTTAGCATGGTAATGCTAACTATATAAAAAGAGTAATGTTGCATGTATTGTTAACTTATCTCACAAAATATTGTCACCAAATACATTCTAAAGAATTTATTTACACACTTTCAAAACGCAATGAATGATTGAATTTGTACGAGGAGGCTATTAAGTAGTTTATATACTGTTTGTAATTTATCAGCACTATCATTTGGAGATGGCCTAGTTTGTTTACATTTTAAAAACTTGCAAGCAAAAATACATATGAATGAATGTTTAGTCAGAATCATTAAAAGAGTGGCTAGTTTCACTTTCGTCTACATTCATGTCACTCTCTGAATCATTCCCGTTTCCATCAGTCCATATAGCATCATCATTTTTGGTGCCATCAAAAATCCCATTTGACAGGTGGACTTTTATTAGTCCGGTTTCTCACAGGTTGGTGAATCATTAATAGTCAATACGGATGTAATAGGAACTGAAAATGGTCAAGTTAATTAATACTGTAATGATGTATATGGATGATGATGTGATCTGTGGAGAAGATGAGGAGGAGGTACCAACAACAGCTGAATGTACTGAATAGAAGGATTGAACAATGTGGATTGAGGATTAACGTGGAGAAGAGCAAGGTAATGATGAAGAGTAGAGGAAGTTAAAAAAGAAAAGGAGGTATCAAAATTGGAGACAAAGGAACTGGAAATACTAGAACACTTCAAATATTTAAGAAGAGAACCGACAGGGAATGGAAGACTGTATATGGAAATTAGTAGAAGGTTGCAACTGGGGAGTGCCTTCTACTGCCTGGTACAGAGATGAATATGGAACAAAGATGTACCAATAAAGGCTAAAGAAGTAATGTACAAGGGGTATTTCTTACCTGTAATTACATATACAGCAGAAATATGGACAGTGACTCAGAGAAATTAGAGTAGACTACAGATAGCTGAAATGAAATTCCAGTGAAGTATGGTATGGACTGCAAGTAGGGATGGAGTGAGAAATGAAGACATATGAAAAGAGTTAAATGTGCAAAATTAAATGATAAACTGGAACAGAACAGATTGAGATGGTTTGGGCATGTAAGCAGATGAAGGAAGAATGACTGCCAAGACAGACACTGGAATGAAAGATGGCAGGGAAGAGAGAATGAGGAAGTCCAAGATTACAATAGATGGACTCTGAAGAACAGCATACGACAGTGGAACCATATTCGCCCCCACCTGATCTCAGCTGGAAAGGGGGAAGGGGTGATGATGGTGGTGGTGGTGGTGGTGGTGGTGGTGGTGATGTGAAAATAAGTAATTTTGTGTGTTTTTTTCTCAACTTGTTTAGCGACGAGCTGACACATCAAAGGTTTTCAGCAATGATGGGATGGGAAAGATCTAGGATAGAGAAGGTAGCGGCCATAGTCTTAATTAAGGTACAGCCCCAGCATTCGCCTGGTGTGAAAACAGGAAACAACAGAAAAATTCAGAGCTGTTGACGGTGGGATTTGAATTCACTATCTCCCAAAAATAGCTCACAGCTACGTGATCCTAACAGCACAGCAAACTCGCTCAGTAATTTTTTTTTTTTAGTCCATCTTCAATATATTGCCAGCATGGCTGCCTCGTGGCTATTATTCCGAGATATTTTAATCACAATAAATTTCACTACCATAAATAGCATTGAAGATTCCCTAGTTATATTTATATTACAACAACAGATGTGTAATATTCCAAAATCCAAAAATTGAATAACATAGTACAGTACTTGCTTCTGCAAGCTTAGAACTAAAACAGACATGGCATATCCTAAGCACCAAGCTTGCCCAAATTAAAATTTAAAAAATTAATTTAAGAAAATGACAAACCATTTCATGTAGATGGTTGTTGTATATAACCCTGTCCCGGGATATATTCAGAAACTCCTCCTCCTATATTCATTGTAGTTAGATGCTTCACGGGTCTACCAGATTCAGAATCCATTCTCCTTGAGAACTTCCTTACAACTGAACATTGCCAAATGGTGTACTTTAATTGTCACTAGCTTCACTCTGTGTCTGCTCGCACCAGCACTGAATGCACAGTGAATGTTTAGTGTTCTAACACACTGACAGTTCATGTGCGGAATTCAAATTAAACATATTCTTATACAAGATGCAGCATGGCACTAATATTATTATTCACTCTGAATGTCAATAAAGTTCCTCTGGTAAAGGTAATAATATACAATTGATACAAATTTCTACTTCTCGCAAGAAAAGGTCCAAAATGGGACATTAAGGTCCTTAGAAATGTCACATTCTCCCCATTCTCTCCCTCTGAAATGCAAATGAGGAACTGCACTAGGGAACTGATATGAGTTATCTCAACTAAGAAACAGAGTTAAAATTTTTCTTGTTGGATGCTGGAAATTACTGTACCACATAGGTAGGTAGACAGTCACAATTCAGGGAAATAGTAATGAAGATTGCTTGAGGTTTGCAATGATGGTGTGGCTGGTAATATCAGCACACCGATAGGGAATGTCAGTAGTTTTTTTTTTTCTCTAGATGTACTACAGTAGGACTCCATGGCGCAGTTAAGTTGTGCGCTACCAGTTCTTCGAGTACTTGTGCTGTAACTGAGCCCTTGTTGAAGTGCTCATTTAATTAATCAGTCATCTATTTGAATGTATAAAGAAGATTTTATTTTATTAAGTACTAGTAACTGGCATGGAATATCTACATTCAGCAGCACACATCGCAATTTGTACAGGGAGCTTGGAGCTCGAGTTTGTTTGCTCGCCAGCTAAGTTTAGAAGGAGGAATTTTGACATGACGTACACAAAGCAGAACAAGGAAACAATAGAACTCCAACGGCCGACAGGAGCTGGAAATATACGTTTGAAGTACACATCACGAGCGCAATGTGCTGGCACAATGATATGATAGCGTCACCGTCATTTTGGCTAGGGGTTGGTCTATGCGAGTGATGGCCCCGATCGAGGATACAACGGTGTCTTAGAGGATGAATTGATAAAAGCGATGAGCACATGGGCTAACGAGCCTGTTATTCGGCGAGATTCTGTGCAGGTAACATCGGGTGAGGTATTATTACACGAGTGTGGGTCAGAACTTATGTTTCATGATCATGTGGGGACTTGAACTTTGGTTTAAGACGCTCAGTTTGCATCTCAATTATTCAAGATGTTAAACATTTGAGAATGGCTCTTATTTTTCAATTTCCAGAGGGAAGAACAGTTTCCAGATAGTCCTTCAATGTTTAGTAGCTTGCTGGTGTAAACAGATTTTACGACGACATCAAATTCAGTAATTTCCAGTCCTGCATTTAAATAGGAAATATTTGACCGAGTTACAGGATTAGATAAGAAAAGTTGTTCCACGACTGAATGGGAACTGGTTTCACGGTCAGTGGAAATTACCCCGGCTGTAGAATTCTAGTAACTGGTGGGTTAATCTTGAGCCAGTTTTCTACACCGTGAACAAGGGGATGTTTTAAGAATATCATCCAGAAGCAGTGACGGAGACTACAAGATCACCCCTTCAATGCCAGGTGAATGGAGACCCAAGGACTGATCCGGTTCTTTACTGAAGGCACCACTTTTGATATGGCTGGCTAAAACGATGGGGTGCCAGCTGTCCCAGAGGTAGGCAGTGATAAGTCAATGAAATAGATGAGTACAGAATTTTCAGTGTAATTATGTGAGTGTGAATGTGTTTTAATTTTGCAACAGGGGATAGGTTAGTTTTGATATTTAATTTCAGTAAATTTTGCTTTGTTTGGAAGGACTACCTCCTATTTAAAATAAATGTTAGGAAGCTTGTTAATGTAAATATAATTGTAACGTAAATGTAGACCGATTTGACTAGGTTTGTCTTTGATCAATGTGGTTTGTGTACGATATTTATCTGAAAGTGCAGAAGATCTCGAGAAGTTGCTGAATGGTATGGATGAAGACTTAGGTAAGGAGTACAAGATGAAAATAAATAAGTCCAAAACAAAAGTAATGGAGTGCAGTCGAACGAAGGCAGGTGATGTAGGAAATATTAGATTAGGAAACGAAGTCTTAAAGGAGGTAGATGAATATTGTTACTTGGGTAGTAAAATAACTAACGATGGCAGAAGTAAGGAGGACATAAAGTGCAGACTAACACAAGCAAGGAAGAGCTTTCTTAAGAAAAGAAATTTGCTCACTTCAAACATTGATATCGGAATTAGAAAGATGTTTTTGAAGACTTTTGTGTGGAGCGTGGCATTGTATGGAAGTGAAACATGGACGATAACTAGCTCAGAAAGAAAGAGAATAGAAGCTTTTGAAATGTGGTGTTACAGAAGAATGCTGAAGGTTAGATGGATAGATCGAATCACGAATGAAGAGATACTGAATCGAATTGGTGAGAGGAGATCGATTTGGCCAAATTTGACGAGAAGAAGAGATAGAATGATAGGACACATCTTAAGACACCCAGGACTTGTTCAGTTGGTTTTTGAAGGAAGTGTAGGTGGAAAGAACGGTAGGGGTAGACCAAGGTATGAATATGACAAACAGATTAGAGCAGATGTAGGATGCAATAGTTACGTAGAAATGAAAAGGTTAGCACAGGATAGGGTGGCATGGAGAGCTGCATCAAACCAGTCTATGGACTGATGACTCAAACAACAACAACAACAACAACCACCTAATCTTGTTGATTATACATTCAATAAAGCCTTCACTAAAACCATTAGCCTTAGCCATTGAATGGATGGTGTTAAGTTCTTTATTCAAATTAGCCTTTGTTATGGGGGTCCTAAAAGCTTGTTCTACTAAGCTATTATATGTAAAGTTTTTTTGCCATAAAAGGCTTTTGCAATATTTACATTTAACAAGGATATATATATGTTTACTAATATTTTCAAGAAGCATAATGTCAGGGTTTTGTTTTGTACCGATAATAGTAAAACTGAGGTATTGCATAATTCAGCCTCAATCAATAGATCTAACCCTTATTTCAAATTGGGTGTGTATAGGTTTAGATGTAACAACTGTGGGTGCACATATCTGGGTCAAAAAGGACGCAACTTCAAAATTAGATATGCAGAACATACTAATGCCATAAAATAGAACAAGTTTTCTGCTGTAGGCCAGCATATGCGCATTCTGAAGCATAAATTCACAACTATAGAGCATGACATTGAGATCCTGGGGAACTTAGAAAAAGGAAGTTTGCTTGATGTTATGGAATGTTGCTATATACACTTAGATAAATACTTCAATCCAAACCTTAATTGAAATGAGATTTCTGATAAATTAAAAATTTTATTTTATTTTCTTATTGCTTTTTTTAAAAACGTACAGGTCCCGGTCAATAGTTCAGTGTTTCGTATTATGTGTAATAGCTTTGCTAGTTGCTTCATACGTCCACGCCATCCAGATCCCCACCACATTGCCACTCCTCATTTGCTCCTCCCACTTGCCCCTACTCTTCCTCTACAATCCCAACCCACCTTAGGCACTTGAACTCTTTCACATCACTGCTTGCTGTGCTTCTTTGCGCTTCACATTGTCAGTGACCTTTTGAGGTGAGTCACGTAGAAGCAATTATGCTATAGGACACAACCGTATATCTTGCCTGGGGTCGATGACCTAAATGTTAGGCCCCTTAAAACGACAAGCATCATCATCATCATATATCTTGCCTCTTCAGTGAAGTGATAATTATAACATATCTTGTTATTTACAGGTCTGCATTGAACTGGGAAACGTTGTTCTTGATAATATCTTAAAGGACTTTGTGTTCTCTCCACCTCATTAGGATTGCTTCATTGAGCAACACTGTCAAAGGGACACTGGAGATTTTATGGAACTTATTTTTACTACGATACGACGTGAAGTTTTACGAAGTGCGATTAATTAAGCACAAATAGTTTTCGAGACTGTTTCTATTTTATAATCTGCTGTTCTACTTTGAATTCACTTTATATTATAAATGAGCAAACCGGTTTGCATATATTTTTATTAGTTTGTTGCATAGACCCGCAAGTCTTCGACCTGTTGAAAATAAGGATGGATAAATAGACAGTATACTTTTTAAACACAGTTTCATGGTTATTAATATGATTTTAAATGTGATGAATTTGATGTTGATATATGATTGCCAGTTTTTCTAAAAACCTCTGTTCAGCTCATGATGACGCAGAATAGCATCAAAACTAGTACTAAATGAAACATAATATGTTGTAATTACATCTATGCAACAAAATTGTAAGGTATTGAATAAGGTGGACTCAAAAACTTATAATAAAACACTGTTATCCTTTACCTCCTCATTCTGAGTACCCTCCTGCCATTGTTCCCACATGTTTGTACCAGTTATCATTCTTGCTACTTTCATGTCTGTTACTGTGTAATTTAGGAATTAGATATCCTGAGTCCACCCAGCTTTCACTTCCATAAAGCAGAGCTGGCCCAAAAGCAGATCAGTGTAAGAGATAGTTCTGTCCATGAGCTGTCTTCTTTCTTACAGATTACTATTGATCACAACTTTGACCTCACTGTATTAGCTTTGCTGCACCTTGATTCAATCTCGCTTACTATACTATCATCTTCGGAGAATACCCATCCTAATTACTGGAAATGATCTTCCTGTTCAAACTTTGTATTCCCAAATTATCTTAGGTTTCTTCCCTGCTGATATCACTTTAGTCTTGGAAAGGCAAATTTTCATATCATACTCATTGCACCTATTTTCAAGTTCCAAGACATTAGACTGCAGGCTTTTGGCACTATTTGCCATTAAGACCAAGTGGTCGGCATAGGCCAAACTGTCTCACTATATTTCCATCTAACTGAATCTCTCCCTGGCACTTTATTCCCTGCAGTAGATGATCCATGTAAACAATGAACAGCAAAGGTGAAAGATACTGGCCTGATCTAACCTCTTTAAGTACTTCGAACCAAGAACTCACTGTACCATCAATTCTCACTGCAGACCAATTATTGTCAACATAAATGCCTTTCATTGCTTTTCATAATCTATCCTTAATCCCATAGTTCCCCAGTATGGCGAGTATCTTTTTCATTGGTACTCTTGTCATATGCCTTCTCTAGATCTCTGAAACATAATTGTCTATTCCTCTCATAGAATTTTTCAATTACCTGGCACATACTGAAAATCTTATACTGACTACCCCTCTGTGATGTGAAACCACATAGGTTTTCATCCAACCTCAATAACTGATTGCATCCTCCCTTCCATAATGCCAGTGAACACCTTGCCTGGTTTACTGATCAATGAAATACCTTGATAGTTGATGCAATCCTTGCTGTTCTCTTGCTTATAGATAAATGCAATTACTGCTTTTATCCAATCAGAAGGTGCCTTACTAACATTCCATGCTAATCTTATTCCTCTAGAAAGCCATTTCCTCCCTGTCTTACTGCTATATTTCATCATTTCAGGTTCAGTTTAGTCTATTCCTGCTGCTTAATGACAATGGAGTCCATTTACCATCTTTTCCACTTCCTCAAGCATAATTTCACCAACATGTTGCCCTCCTTCCCCATGAGCTCGGTTGTTCATGACAGCATCGGAGAGATTTCCCTTTATGTTTAGAAGAAGATTTTCAAAACATCCCTTCTACATGTCCAATAATTCCCTGTGATCTTATTATGAGTTCACCTGATTTACACTCAAGATTATAAAAACTCAAAATCATGTACCATGGTACTGTGCAGGTATAATCCTTAACAACTTAACAGTGATCTTAAAATTTCTAATTATGAACCTCTTTGATATGATCATCTATTTACATAGAAGGACATTCTGGAATCTTCACCAGTTGATATTCTTCAATCGCCATAAGACCTATCTGTGTCGGTGCGACGTAAAGCCCCTAGCAAAAGATATTCTTCAAACATTTAATCATCTGACTCTGTTGCGATTCTGCATTCAGGCAACTATTACTGTCTCCCACATAGGTTCTCTCCACAGTATTAACATCTCTGTAACATTTTTATTTAGTTTGAAACAAAATAGCCAAATGAACATTATTTTGTATTTTGTGCTAAAGTAAAGGAAAAAAGTTTCATTATATAACGTAGAGTACGTGCATACATACATACATACATACATACATACATACATACATACATACATACATACAAACATACATACATACATACATTCATACATACATCTTCATTATAGACTCTTATGCCTTTCAGCGTTCAGTCTGCAAGCTTCTGTGAATTTACTTAATACATACAGCCACAATCCTTTATTTGTAACTATTTCTGTGTCCTTATTTAATTCTGTACATCTTATATTTAAATTGCTAGAAACCGAGTCTAACCATCATCACCATCATCATCATCATGTTTTCCCTCTACTTCTCTTACCCTCCATAACAGAGTCCATTATTCTGCTAGGCAAGCTACCCTCCTCCATTTGCCTCATATATCCCCACTACCAAAGCCGGTTTATGTGTACAGCTTCATCCATTGGGTTCGTTCCTAACTTAGCCTTTATTTCCCATCTGCCATTATTCCCTCCTGTTTGCACCAGCAATCATTCTTGCTACTTTCATGTCTGTTACTTCTAACTTATGAATAACATATCTTGAGTCCACCTAGCTTTCACTCCCATAAAGCAAAGTTAGTCTGAAAACAGGCCGATGTAAGGATAGTTTTGTCCAGGAGCTGACTTCCTATTTACAGAATACTGTTGTTCACTACTGCAAGCTAACTGCATTAGCCTTGCTGCACCTTGATTCAGTCTCACTTACTACACTGCCATCCTGGGAGAAAACACATCCTAAATACTTGAAATTATATACCTGTTCCAGCTTTGGTATCCCCAATCTGAGGTTCAATTCTCTAGGCTGCAGTCGCTTAAGTGCGGCCAGTATCCAGTATTTGGGAGATAGTGGGATCGAACCCCACTTTCGGCATTCCTGAAGATGGTTTTCCATGGTTTCCCATTTTCACACCATGCAAATGTTGGGGCTGTACCTTAATTAAGGCCACGGCCGTTTCCTTCCCACTCCCAGACCTTTCCTGTCCCATCGCCATCTCCATAAGACCTATCTGTGTCGGAGCGATATAAAAACAACTTGTTGCAATTCTCTAAGATTTCTTACCTACTGACATCAATTTAGTCTTGGAAAGGCTCATTTTCATAGCGTACTCATTGCACCTTTTTTAAAGTTCCAAGATATTAGACTGCAGACTTTAGACACAATCTGCCATTACAACCAAGTCGTAAGCATAGGCCAGACTGCTTACTACATTTTCACCTAACTGAATCCCCCTCCCTGCCACTTAATACCTTTCAGCAGATGATCCATGTAAAATATGAACAACAAAGGTGAAAGATTACAGGCTTGTCCAACCCCTGTAACTACCTTGAACCAAGAACTCATTCTACCATCAATTCTCATTGCAGCCCAATTGTCAACATAAATGCCTTTGATTGATTTTAATAATCAACCCTTAATCCCATTGTTACATCCAGAGACTAAATGGAATGCACCCACCAGATTTTGTACTCTTTGGTTTTGAGAATAGTTTTTTTGTTTTTGTACGAGAAATAACAATGAAAATAAAGTTGTAAGTTTGTGGAAAATAATAAAAGTCATCACCTGTGTAACTATCTGACGAATTCCGTTATATCGGGTAGATTTTCGGGTTCGACGTAACATTAGTGGCGACCGTGACTGGACGTGAACAAAGCAGTAATTTGAAATGGATAAGTTGAGTAAATCGCGAAAACCAATACGTGCGATATTCACGAAAACATACGATGCGGTGATGGTGGTAACAGACCCCAACAAGGTAAGATTGCATTTTACTAAACTAGAACGACTAGAAAATGAACTGAAGGATGCCGATGAGAAAATATTAGAAGTGCTTCTCGACAACAGTGACGAAGAACGATACACAAATGAATACGACAAAGTGAATGAATATCGTGATAAAGTAGATGAAGCTCGTCAGAGAATGGAGTGTGTTGTATTAACACAACGTACAAATGAAGGAAATCAAATATCGAGTGATGGTTTCGTAGGTTTCTCACAGAAAAAGCTCAAACTGCCGAAAATCGAACTTCGAAAATTTTCCGGAGATGTTAGGGACTGGTTAGGGTTTTGGAGTCAGTTTCATCGAATTCATGATGACTCAGACATAGAAAAGGAAGATAAATTTCAATATTTGATCCAATGTACTGTTGAAGGAAGTAGAACTAGGGAGGTGGTAACTAGTTTCCCTCCAACAGCTAAAAATTATGATAGTGCAGTTCAGTGCCTTAAAAGTAGCTTTGGAAAAGAATAATTACTCATAGAATTTTATGTTCGTGAACTACTTGGACTTGTGATTCAAAATGTTTCTTCAACACAAAGACTAACTCTCCTAAAGCTCTATGATCGCTTAGAATCCCACCTTCGATCCCTTGAATCTCTGGGCATGACTGCTGATAAGTACGCAGCATTCTTGTTTCCGTTAGTTGAGTCATCTCTACCAGAAGACCTGCTGAGAATATGGCTTAGAAATTCTGTCCATCACCCTGTTAGTGACTCTACCGAGGATTTATACTGTGACAAACTCTCACAACTGATTGTATTCCTCAAGAATGAAGTGGAAGGTGAACAGAGGGTAGCACTTGCCCAAGGAGGATTTAATACAGCTAATCAGAAGCCTACAAAGCAGAAACCTAGGTTAAACGAAGTGGAAAACATGACCACTGCTAGTAGTCTGTTCACAGGAGACATTAAAGATCTTGGAAATGTATGTGTATTCTGCAGAAAATCTCATGAGAGCAAAGAGTGCTTCAGGGCACAGAAGATGACTCTAGTGGAAAGAAAGAATATTTTGATGAAAGCAGGGTATTGTTTTCAGTGCTTGAAACCTGGTCATGTTGCCAAGATCTGTAAGGGTAATGTACTGTGTCACTTCTGTGGAAAGAAACATGTTATTCTAATGTGCCCAACATTACCTTCAAATATTTCCAAGGAAAATGTGGAAGAAACACAAGACGAAAAGGAAGGTGCCAGTGCTACCTTGGGTAACCAAAACTGTAGTCAGGATGTTCTTCTGCAGACCTTGTTGGTGAAGATCACAGGAAGAAAAGGGGATCGGGTAGTAAGAGCACTCATAGATAGTGGATCACAATGATCATACATATTAAAGAAACTGGTAGATACCATCGGACTGGAACCATCGGGATCTGAAAACATGATTCATGCTCTGTTTGGAGGAACTGAATCAAAAAAGTATCTACATTTTAATTATCAAATACAGTTGAGCAGTTTAGATGGCAGGTACACATGTAAGATCCCTGTATTGGATCAACCGATTATTTGTGGTACTGTCCCTAGAATCCAAAGTGGTCCTTGGATAAAAGAACTCGAAAAAAATAGAATCTTTCTCTCTGATTCTGGAGAAGGGACGCCTGAAATTGAACTTCTTTTAGGAGCGGACACCTACGGAACACTTCTCACTGGAAGAATAAAAAACATGGAATGTGGACCAGTGGCTGTTGAGACTCGACTTGGGTGGGTTGTTATGGGGAGGCTATCTCTGAACAGTCTCTCAGACTCATCCAGTATGGTGGTATCGTCGATGTTGACTTTGAACACTGCAATCACTGATTTATGGAAGTTGGACACCCTGGGAATTAGGGATCCTGCTGAGAAGACATCGAAGAAAGAAATAGAAATGGCTACCTTGGATCATTTTAAGAAGACTGTCTCAATCGACGAGGAAGGCCGTTATGAAGTCCATCTACCATGGAATGAGGTATCTGAGGAGCTCTGCGACAATTTGGAAATTGCTGAGAAAAGGTGCAGGACGACAACTAACAAACTGTTGAGTAGCAACAAGTATCAGGAATACAATGTTGTGTTTCAGGATTGGCTTCAAGAAGGGGTGATTGAAGAGGTACCCTTTCAAGACCTTGAGAATAAATGTCACTATTTACCTCACAGAGGTGTATTCAAAGAAAATTCAACCACACCGTTAAGACCCGTATTTGATGCTTCTTGCAGGGGAAGGAAAGTCCATCTCTGAATGAGTGTCTGGAGAAAGGACCAAATCTGCTGGAAAAAATTCCACCTATTCTGATCAGGTTTCGCCGTCGTGAAATTGGAGTAATTTCGGACATAAAAAGGGCCTTTCTGCAAATTTCTATTGCTCCTTCAGACAGAGATTTCTTGAGATTCCTATGGTGGGAGGATTCCTCCATGAAGAAATTCAAGATATTCCGACATCGACGAGTTGTATTTGGGCTCAAGTGTAGTCCATTCTTGTTGGGTGCTGTTCTTGATCTCCATTTAGAAAACAGCCCTCCTGAACTGCAAGAAACAGCACAACTATTAAAAAGCTCATTCTATGTCGACAACTGCGTAACATCCCTTCATTCAGAGGAGGATACGACCCAATTTGTTGAGAAATCTATGAAACTACTTTCAGGAGCCAGATTTGAACTACGTGGCTGGGAATACACCTCAAGGGGAAAAGAGAATACGTTTGAGAAGATTTCTCCTGTTCTTGGATTATTATGGGACAAGGAAGAAGATGTATTGTACTGTGATGTGAGGCCTCAAAATGAGACTGGATGTGTTACACGAAGAAAAATCTTGTCATCTGCTCAGAGGATTTTTGATCCCATTGGTTTTTCATGTCCTCTGACCTTATTCCCTAAACTTCTCATTCAGGATAGCTGGAATTCAAAGATGGGGTGGGATGATCCATTGCCAGAGGATGTACAGAAGAAGTTTAGAAAATGGGAAGCTGAAGTTTGGCGACTTTCTGAAGTGAAAATACCGAGACATTTCGTAGTAAGCAGGTCTGAACAAACCTGGAGTTTACATACATTTTGTGATGCCAGTCGGAGTACTTATGCTGCAGCTGTCTTCATACGAAGCTGTGCCGGTACTGAAGGGATTGTTTCTGTTCAGCTGGTCATGGCAAAGACAAGAGTTTCACCACTGAAGGAAATTTCATTGCCGCGATTGGAGCTCCTGGCATGCTGTATTGGTAGTCGACTAGCAAACTTGGTCAGAGAAAGTCTGAACTTGAACATCTCCGAGTTTTATTGGACGTACTCTTCAGCGGCATTGTATTGGATCAAGAGAGATGAGTCGTGGGGAGTATTTGTGAACAATCGAGTGAAGGAGATTAGATCTCTGACGAGACAAGAAGACTGGAGGCATGTTCCTGGGGAGCAGAATCCAGCTGACCTTCCATCTCGAGGCTGTTCTGTAGAAGTCCTGATAGACTCCAAATGGTGGGAGGGGCCCCACTGGTTGAAATTGGCAGAAGGGAAATGGCCGACATCAGAAGTCAACGTGGATGATGACATCATCAAACAAGAGAGAAGAAAAATATCTCCATCACTGATCAGTTCCTCAGCGGAGAATGGAGATGCCTGGTACTTAAGAAGATTTTCCAAGTTTTTTCAAATTGTCAGGCTCATAGGATGGATACTGCGATTTGTTGGAAAATCATTGAAACGTAGCAGTTGTGAAAGCGGGGGTGATCTCTCTGCTTCAGAACTAGCACAGGCGAGAGAAGGCTCCTGCGTCTTGTCCAGACAGGGGTTCTGGAAGAAACTGAAAGACGACGACTGAACTCCCTTTGCACCTTTGTGGACCAAGATGGTCTTCTGAGACTGAAGACTAAAATTGTTCAAAGAGAAGATGAGGAAAATTTTAGATATCCCATTCTTCTGCCTTCCAGTCACAAACTTGTAGAGACTAATCAGAGACTACCACATACAATATTCACATGCGGGTGTTGGGGTGTTACTTAGAATATAAAGGGAAGAATACTGCATCTTAAGAGGTCGGAAGACAGTACGAAGGGTGATCACAAAATGTGTCAAATGTCGGCGATTTGAGTCAAAGAAAATTGATGTAGAATCTGCTCCATTGCCAGAAGATAGAGTGACAGATTCGTCCGTCTTTGAGGTCAGTGGGGTTGATCTTGCTGGGCCGCTGATTTTAAGGGGTGGAGAGAAAGCTTGGATTTTGTTGTTTACTTGTGCTGTGTATCGAGCTGTACATATTGATCTGGTGTTAAACCTTTCCACAGAAGCATTTCTTCAAGGACTCAGACGATTTATTGCAAGGCGGGGACGACCCAGAGTTATATACAGTGACAATGGGACCAACTTCACAGGAGCTGTGAATTCCTTTGACTCTTTGGACTGGCATAAGATAGAAGAGGAAACATCTTCAAGGAGGATCCAGTGGAAATTCATTCCACCCACGGCTGCTTGGTGGGGTGGATGGTGGGAGAGGATCATTCAAATGGTCAAGAAGCTGTTGAAGAGGACATTGGGAAGAGCCTCTCTCACCTACGAAGAGGCTTTGACTGTCTTATGCGATGTGGAGTCTGTGGTAAATTCTAGGCCTTTGACGTACCTGTGTGAGGATCCAAGCGACTTAGTGCCACTGACTCCTGCAATGTTCCTGCAGGACAACTGGTCGATTGGAGTCCCTGATCTGGATTGCCTTGACAAGACTGATCTCAGAAGACGGGCCAAGTACCTGCAGCGTTTACGGGAGGAATTGAGGAAAAGGTTCCGTGATGATTACCTGAGCCTTTTAGTACATCCGCAAGTTAAAGGAAAGTGTCGAAGGATGCTAAAGATTGGTGACATTGTGTTAGTAGGCTCTGATCAAAGGAAAAGACTCGATTGGCCTTTGGGTAAAGTGATTGAGATGTTTCCTGGTAAAGATGGTAACACAAGAGTGGTTCGAGTGCAGACTGCTGGACGGGACATCATCAGGCCCATTCAACGTTTGTACCCACTGGAGATTACTTCATCGCAGGATACCTTACACGTGGAAGATGATGGAGATAATGAGCAAGAAAGTGTTATTTCTGCTGTAAAAGATGAAGTGAAAACGAAAAGTGGACGTTTGGTGAAACTCCCTGCACGATATAGGACTTAAGTTTTGTGATAAGTTCTTGTCTTGTTAAACTGTGAAGGTGAAATGACTGTCAGATTATTTTATTGGTTCATTTTGGTTTTCTGTTAACAGGGGAATAAAGAAAACCAAAAGGTGGGAGGTATGTTACATCCAGAGACTAAATGGAATGCACCCACCAGATTTTGTACTCTTTGGTTTTGAGAATAGTTTTTTGTTTTTGTACGAGAAATAACGATGAAAATAAAGTTGTAAGTTTGTGGAAAATAATAAAAGTCATCACCTGTGTAACTATCTGATGAATTCCGTTATATCGGGTAGATTTTCGGGTTCGACGTAACACCCATAGTCCCCGAGTAGGGCAAACATCTTTTCCCTTGGTACTCTGTCATATTCCTTCTGTTGATCTACAAAACATAAACATGTCTGTTTCCGTTGTAGCATTTTTCAATTACCTGATACATACTTGAAATCTAATATTCCTTAAATCACTATAACAATGATTTATTATTGAACAGTATCCTCCTTATTCAATACATTATGGTTAATGCGAATTTAAAAAACTCAAATTTCACATGTGTCACATCTATACATGTTTCGATCCTAATTGGATCTTCTTCAGTAGATTGCTAAAATTAATGTATGCATATTGTAGTTAAAAACTTTTAAAATTGAAACAAGTATGATCTTATGAATGTTAAAATGTTCTTATTAAGAAAACGTTCATGCTCTTATAAAGTGCACCCTGAAGATTTTAACACTACAAGAAGGTATCATGAAAGATGTATAACAAAAAACTGAAACTATTTTCTCCCCCTCCTCCTCCTCCTCCATCTCCTTTGCTTTATTCTAGTTAAACAGGGTCTGCTGTCCTAATCAGGGGGTGCCAGTGTTTCCAGTTCACTGCTCTTTTCTGGTTACTTGACAGACTGGTAACTGGAGATCGACCCTGTCCTCATTTGCTGATGGGATTGGGCTGGCAATTCTTGATTACTTAATTTTCTGGCCAATGTTCTCCATGACTATACCACCTTACTGCATGGGCTGTTCATCTTAATACAAATCTTCATATATACACAGCACATCACATTACAAACCACCACAGAAATATGCCATGCTAAATACTGTACATCCCTCCAAATAGGATTTGTGTCAGTAGGCCTAATCCATATATAGAAGAAGAAGAAAAGATGTACAATAAGAAGAAGATGAAGAAGAAGAAGATTTTTTAAATTATTATTATTATTATTATTATTATTATTATTATTATTATTATTATTATTATTATTATTATTATTATTATTATTATTATTATTATCGTCATCTTAAATTTTATGTATTGTATTGGTAAATATTGTGCTTTTTTTTGTGCAATTCTTCATTTGATGCAGAGGAGAGAAAGTGTGGAGATGACTATAATGAACAAGTCATTCAAATATTTCACAGAATTTCATTTAACAACAGTGTGTGATGTCATATTAAAAATATTAACTTGATAACAGTTTCAGGATCTGTTAAATCTTCATCCTGGGCCAATTCATCAAAATGCAAACTTGGTATCCACTCCCCATTGTTTTGCAAGACAAATACTGGATAACATTGCTTTTTGAAAATTATTCCTATAATTGGTTAGCAAACTAGCATTAGTTCAAACAACTTTGAATTTTGGGAGAGATCAACATCAACAGACTGAAGTACTTTTGTATGTATGTTCAGTCCTCAGCCCTAAGGCTGGTTGAATCCTCAACAGCTCCACCATCAGCTGTCATAAGATGGCCTAGGCATGACTGAAAAGGCATAGTAGTGAAATGAGGAGTGAGGTAGTTTCTCGTTGCTTTCCTCACCAAACCAGGAGTTGCGATTACATATCAGTCTGCCAAGCCCACTGAAATGCATGCACCAACTGACTCTATGAACAACATTTTCACACCATTCATAGCAGGGACTGGCTGCATAAGGAATGGCATTACTAGCATCGCTCATACCTCAGTCACTTTCATATTGTCAAAGCCAAGGATAACCGGGCTGAGTGGCTCAGATGGTTGAGGCGTTGCCCTTCTGACCCCAACTTGGCAGTTTCGATCCTGGCTCAGTCCGGTGGTATTTGAAGGTGCTCAAATACGTCAGCCTCGTGTCAGTAGATTTACTGGCACGTAAAAGAACTCCTGCGAGACTAAATTCCGGCACCTCGGCATCTCCGAAGACCAAAAAAGTAGTCAGTGGGACGTAAAGCAAATAGCATTATTATTATTAAGCCAAGGATAAGACAGAGACAGATCAATGAAAGTAACAAAATTGCTCTAGCCTATACCAGAAGACATAGTGCACTGTAAACACTAGGTCCTGCCAGCAAAGACATGAAGTACTCTTGACACCAAGTAAATTAATTCCACTGTTTCAGAATGCAAGACAATATTGAAATTAAATTCAAAATTTTCCATCTGACTTTAAAAAAAAAAGTACTTGCTTCTTTCCTGTCATTGATATTATTGGATTCCAACACTATTGCAGATAGAGCTTTCATAATATATTTATTGTAACTGAAGCCTTAGAGCTTTTATTGAGAAAGAATTTGCTGTTCAGTGAGTAGGACAAAAAAATTTAAGTCAATAAGAAGCCATTGGTTGTGGCATCACATACAACCATTAACCCTGCTGAAGGGAGATAGGGTCATCTTCCCTGTCCTTCACTTGAGTAATTCTTGTCTGGCGCATCCACATTGCAGGGGTGGGTATCCTCCACATCAGTAGGCTGGTGTGAAGGAGAGCTAAGTTCAGGCAGGGACCCAGTCTCACGGGGTATAACGTGGAACCCATGCCCAGGGTTACAGGTGAAGAGCTTAACAGCATCTTAGGCAGAGAAGGAGACCTTCGGAATCCCGAAGATGGTGAATGAGGCAACCCATCCTCTCTGGGGAAAATTAGAAGAGGAAACCACTGCCTTGTGGAGAAGAGGGATCTTCAAAGGCTAAGGGAGTAAACCCCGAAAGAAAATCCTCAGATGCGTTGAGCTTAGCAGGTCAGCAGATGAGTAAATTTGTACTTGCTTTCAACTACAATACAAGCCTCGGATGGAAGTTTAAAAATGGAAATGGAATTGACAAGTCTCTGACTACAGTTGCACAGTATGATGGTAATGCTGATGTTCGTGCAAGTGTTAGATCAGAGAACAAAACCCAGTTTGGAACAATAAATATTTTAACAATGAATGGGAAGGAAAGTGAATTGTTTGACGTAATGGAGAGACAAAAACTCGACATTCTGGGATTAAGTGAAGTAAAATGGGAAGGAATGAAGAAACTCAGAAATGGGTACACGTTGTACTGGATGGGTAACAGTAAAGAGAAAAGAAATGGAGTGGGATTTGTAGTGAATCAGAATGTCGAACCAATAGCTGAAGTTGAGTACGTAAATGAAAGAATTATAATAATGCACATACATGTAAACAAGGAACTACTGAAGATAATACAGGTGTATGCTCCACAGACAGGATTTAGCGTGGAAGAAAAAGAAGAGTTCCTCAATGAAATGGAAACACATATTGTTGGAGATGGGATCATGATAATGGGAGATCTGAATGCTCATGTGAGAACTGATAGAATGGGATATGAGAATGTTCCGGGCCCACACGGGTATGATGATAGAAATGAAGATGGAGAGAAACTGTTGGACTTTTGTATCAGAAATAACCTGAAAATAAAGAACACATGGTTTATGAAGAGGAATAGCCATATGATCAGCCAATATAATTGGGATGGACAGTATGGAACACTCATCGATTTTATAATAACAGACCGAGAATGGGAATGGTACATCATGAATACGAAGACAACCCCACTGGAAGTATGGAAAGTGATCATAGATTATTAATTGTGGAATTAAAACAAGTAAAAATCCCTAAAATTGAACTGAAGAAGAAATCAAAGATCAGGATTTGGGAATTGGAGGAGGAGGATAAAAGAATGGCATTCCAAGATTGTATGAAAAGGAAGTTGTCTAACAAGGAAATACAAAATGGAGAAGAAGAGTGGGACAATTTAAGACAGACATTTGTGGAAGCAGCAATTGAGGTATGCAGGAAAACAAATGCAAAGGTTAAGGGGAAGGAGACATGGTGGTGGACAGACAAAATAAAAAAAAGAAAGAAAAGAATGGAACCAGGTGAAGAAAGAAATGGATAAGGAAAAGCAAAAAACGTATCAGAGGGATGAGAATAAGATTGAAAGGTTACATGTGGAATACAAAAGATTGAAACTACAAGTAAAGAAAAGGAGAAGAAAAGGAGAAATGTTGGGGAGAGTTTACCAACAAAATTGAGCAAGATAGTCGAGGAAATCAGAAACTATTATACAGTGTAATAAAATCAAAAAGAATAAATCAAGAAAAAATCAAGGAATTAGGGAGAGAAGATAGATCCATAGTACATGATGAAAAGTGTCTTCAAAAGGTGATGGAAAAGTATTTTGAAAAACTTTATAATGAGAATGACTGCTCGGAGGAAGAAGGAGATAAGAAAATGGAAATAATAGATGGAAAAAAAGAAGAGGACCCGATAACATGGTTGGAACTCAAAAGGGCAGTGAAAGCAACGAACAAAGGTGAAGCAATTGGAAAAGATGAATTCAATGCTGATATGATCAAGGCAGCAGGAAGCATTGTACTACAGTGGCTATACAGAGCCCTCAATGCCATATAGTAAGATGAAGGAATACATGAAGATTTGCAACAAGGAAGCATTGTACCACTGTTCAAAAAAGGAAATAGGAAGAAATGTGAAAATTAGAGTGATATAACCCTATTATCACATGGGCTAAAAATAATAGAGAAAGTCATAAACAAAAGACTGAGGGATATAATAGAAACACAGTTAGAGGAGGAACAATATGGCTTTAGACCAAATATTGATATTTACGTGCAGCAATCACAGTTTGCACTCTCTCTACTCTCACTGTTCAGTCACACTAATACACATTATCTTCCTTGGCTGACACAGTCCCGTTCATTGCACAGTTATTCTCACTGTTGCTGTACATTGATATACTTCACAGCCCACACATGAAGGTGGCGCAGTTCTATTCGATGAACACTGTCCACACTTGCCAGTTGACTTCATTCACTGTCCCATGCTGATACCCAGTTATCTCTTCCACACTGCACCAGAACACAATGTTCAGTCACTGCAGCTGGCCCAAGAGACTCAACTCCATGATGACAAACAGGTAGGCAAGCTGAACAAATGCTCAGTTCCATGGACAGAACATTCCACAGACTGCCTCCTCAAACTCGGGCTATCACACTCACACTGACTGCACTCACTCACCAACAAATCTCAGCTGAACCACTTGGGAAGTCTCACATTCCTGATATAGCCAGGCTGGCCCTTCAAGATTCTTCGGACCGCAGAAACCGTGGAAACCTGTGGAGATGGAAGATCTTAGTCTTCTCTCGCAATGTCAAGTGTGGCCCGCACTGGGATCATGTAGCCACATTGGTTTTGGTAGAAGAGGCCGACCAATGTGTGCTGGACTCGACTCTGACTGATTGCAGCGGAAGTGACCAGGCGGGCCTTACAGGTGACATCACTCGCAGTGGGGCCAGACTTAATCACTTTCCCTCCAGTCTTGCTAATTTATTAAAAGTAATAAACTTCATTGTTAGGTTCCGTATTGAGTTGAGACTATGCTTAAAGTAAATACAAAATTTTAATATTCCACCTTCTCAATACTCCAGTCTTGCTGTACAAAATGGTGAACGTACCACAATATAAAGGAAAGGCAAAAACAATTTATCACAGAAGTAGGTGAACTCTAAGTAATTAGTCACAGAAACAATTTGTTAATGCTTAAATTAATTGGAACTGTTCGTGATTTTCCTGCTTAATGAAAATCTCAAGGCTGTCATCTCGCATTAACAGACACTCTCATCCAAAATTGAATGAGAACATGAAACATTAATTATGTTCACCATTATTTTATATATTGTTTTCCCTCACTTACTGTTTGTTGAAATATTTGAATGCATTGTATTATGTTTCAGATATTCTAAAACCAATTCAATGGCTGGTAAACATCCTGAAAAGCCCTAATGCTCCACTTACTTCATTATTGAAGCTAAGTTATGAAATAGAGTTTGAATTATGGAGTGAACTTGTGAATCTTGTTACACTTGTCTGCACTGTCCATTCAGATGTGAAGTTTGAAGAAAATGGATCATCATGGTGCTATATGGTAAACATCATGGTGGACAATCTAGAGCTGTTAAAGTCATGTGAACTCATGGACTTAGGTAAGTTCAGTTTCTTTTTTTACTTCCCTTTTACATGTACAGCTTCTGTTAGACATGCATGTATTTTCTGAGATGCTTTCTGTTTCACTGGGTGAGTTGGCCATGCAGTTAGAGGCACGCGGCTGTGAGCTTGCATCCGGGAGTTAGTAGCTTTGAATCCCACTGTCGGTAGCCCTGAAGATGATTTTCTGTGGTTTCCCATTTTCACACCAGGCAAATGCTGGGGCTGTACCTTAATTAAGGCCATGGCCGCTTCCTTCCAACTCCTAGGCCTTTCCTATCCCATCGTCACCATAAGACATATCTGTGGCGGTGCGACGTAAAGCCACTAGCAAAAAAAAAAAAAAAGAAAAAGCTTTCTGTTTCTGTGGTAGAGTAAGTATTCAGTTACATCCTTTTTTATATATTTTTGTATCCATTGTTGTATAATGACAGCTCAATTGAAAATGGGCCTCTAGATTTACTCTTAGTGGTTGTTTATTGGCAGTGTCCCAATATCACGATCTGTTGTGCTCTTGCCTTAAAACTCCTCTCACATTGATTGGTATACTCTTGAATAGTGTGCATTATGGACATTGTTTAAGCATTTGTAATTCTTAGGTAATACCGGCTCTGAAGTAGCAATTCAAGATCTTCAGAACTGACTGTTCCAGTGATGATGGTGATGGTGATGAGCTACTTAACCAAAAGCAACACTTTGCCTACTACACCCTAAGGAGCCTACAAACAACTGTGCTATATATAGTGTCTGTCTGTTAGGTCGTCAGCCCAGAGGCTGGTTGGATCCTCACATAGCACCACCGAAGGCTATGCAGTTATAGAGAAACCGCAAAAACCAATGGCAGAGTCTAAATAAAGCTTACTAGGCAAGATGAGGAGTGAGGTAGTTTGCCATTGCTTTTCTCACATGACCAGAAGGTGCTACTACAGCATGACTGATCCTATGAGCAACACCTTTCATAACACTCGACATTAGTTGTGCTCCAAATGTCATTACTCAGCACCACCCATACCCCCGGCAGTTTCCATATTGTCACAGCCATGGATGAGACTGGGACTTCGGTGGAAGCTACACTTTGCTCTGACCTGTGCCAAGAGACGGATACAAAAATACTGCATCCATCAAGAAATGGCAACAGGCAGGGCTATATATAGTAGCAGGTAGAAGGAAGGAAGGAAAGAAGGAAGGAAGGAAGGTAGGACGGAAGGAATGTGGATGATGAGAAACCTACTTCCATACCACCTGCTCTAGGACACTGGGCCTTAACCCAGGTGTTTGCTTTGAGAAATATTATGCAGAGAAAAGTAAATGTGAATAAGAGATGAACTCTTACAAATCTACATTTGAAATATTTGAAAATTATATTTACTTACTAATATCAGTTACACAGTAGTGATGGGACATTCGATTCATTTTACTGAATCGATTCATTTGATTCCGTTCACGTTACTGAATCGACACAGTGATCCGATTCATGGCACATTAGTCACCGCTCCTACTGCATCTGTGTAGTATGTGCTGGTAATTAATTTCATGGGGCTATTTCTAGCCGAGTGCAGCCCTTGTATGGCAGACCCTCCGATGAGGGTGGGCGGCATCTGCCATGTGTAGGTAACTACGTGTTATTGTGGTGGAGGATAGTGTTATGTGTGGTGTGTGAGTTGCCGGGATGTTGGGGACAGCACAAACACCCAGCCCGCGGGCCACTGGAATTAACCAATGAAGGTTAAAATCCCCGACCCGGCCGGGAATCGAACCCGGGACCCTCTGAACCGAAGGCCAGTACGCTGACCGTTCAGCCAACGAGTCAGACGTATGTGCTGGTAAGACAGCAGCAACAGCATTCAGTGCACACAGCTGCCATCTGGTCTTCATACTATGAACTCCTTCCTTAGAAAAAAATGCTAGTCACTCTAATACTTCAAAGGTTTCCAGCGACGCAGGGTGGGAAATGTTAGGATTAGGAAGGTAGCAGCCATGGCCTGAATTAAGGTACAGTCTCAACATTTCCTGGTGTGAAAATGGGGAAACTACGGAAAACCATCTTAACGGCTCTTGACGGTAGGATTCGAACCCACCATCCCCCGAATGCAAGTGCATAGCTACGCGATACCAACCGCATGACAACTCGCTCAGTCATTTTTGAAAATATGTACTTTTCTATCAGCTGAGGATTTTTTTAAATCATCATATTTTGTATAGGCTACCCGACATGTACAGTAGCCCGCTGGTTTTCTAATTCAACATACTGTAGGTTAAGTTATTGCGTCTGTCCACATATGATTGAAGTCTTGTTCAACGATGTGACATATGAACTGAGAGATACTGAGCCGTTCTTCCCAATATACCCAAAACAGGTACTTTTGAGTGGTCATGAGCATGACTCATAGTCATAGGGCAGGCTAGAGTCAAGTTTAATTGTCAAATGTCAACTAAATTATAATACTAAGATTCACTAAACTAATAAATAATATAACCTAATAGCCTACCTACTTACTAGCTACTTCAGAATTATGTTTTGACTACCTTTTTAACACTGCAAATAAATCCGTCTATTATTTAAACCTCCCTGTAAGAAGAGGACAGTGAATGTAAATGGGTGTTATTTTCTAATGAGCTGAGCTCGAGAGTCCAGTATAGCATATGTTTCTTTCAGTGTACTATGGCTCACTGTATGTCTCGCTGCAGCGGAAGCTCGACTCACGGCCAGTGTCCAGTGAGCCAATAAGGAGCCATGTGTATCTTGTGTCTCACTGAGCTGCGCTCGTTCACGATTCTTTCGATGTGCCATGATTCACTGTCTCGCTGCAGTGGAAGCTCGGCTCCCCGTCAACATCCAGTGAGTGCGCCACTCAGCACTGTCTGCTGGGTGTAAGCTGAATCGTGTGCCGTGAGCTCACCGTTCCTGTGAATCAATTCACTGAGACATTTGAATGAATCGATACACTGCTTTGAATCATGCATTCAGTAGCCAACACTATTACACAGAGATGATAAGAATTAACTATGAATAACAGTGACTTCACTTCAGTCCTTATGGAAGACAAGTTACTTTGAAGCAGCTCTTTCAACTGCATGTGTTCAGCAGTCATTTGCGTATGACCCTTGGGACAGGAATACTTGGTTTATTGGGTCCGTCACCAACAAACAGATATTTCAAACAAGTACAATCTGCTGGACCTACCTCAATTGCCCAATCTATGTTACTCAAGTGAGATGTATCGATGTGACCAGTCATTTGCTACTTAAATGTACCAGCTTTTTTTTGTTTTTTGGTTTTTTTTTTTTTTTTTTTTTTTTTTTTTTTTTTTTTTTTTTTTTTTTGCTATTTGCTTTATGTCGCACCGACACATATGTCTTATGGCGACGATGGGATAGGAAAGGCCTAGGAAGTGGAAGGAAGTGGCCGTGGCCTTAATTAAGGTACAGCCCTGGCATTTGCCTGGTGTGAAAATGGGAAACCACGGAAAACCATCGTCAGGGCTGCCGACAGTGGGGCTCGAACCCACTATCTCCCGATAAATGCACCAGCTTTACCAACTTGCCATATTCATGGACAAACTATCAGGTGAAACATAGAACTTGATCATAGTTTATTAGCTTCATGTCCTGTATTCATGATTCCAATGATCACAATTATAAAGATGGATTTCCCCACCTAATCGATACTTTTATTTTTAATAAAGCACTTAAAACACTTTTCAGTACCAGTTTCAGGCCATCTTCACATGTTGAAGAACCTTAATTTTTGTTACAATAACATACAATGTTAAACACTACTTATTCTAAGTTTAGGATAAATTATTTCTAAATTTAAAGGATACATTGTTGTGACAAAAGATGGATCAATGAGAATTGTGAAAGTCAAAAATTATCTTGTCACTGGTCTTAATGATCCTTTAGCAGACTATTTTGATTTCTTTACTACAATGTTAGAGACTACTTATTCTAAGTTTTTAGATGGCTTATTTCTAAATTTAAATAATACATTTTTGTGATAAAACTTGCATCAATAGGAAGTCTAAAATTGTCTAAAAGTTTGTTTATGAAGTATCACTGGTCTTGATGTTTTAACACACTTTTATGATTTCTATATTAAAACAGGTACACACTGTATGTTTAAAGTGCCAATTATGGTGGAACAAATAAATTGAGTTAAAATCTTCACATAGTTTGAGCACTGCTTGAGGTCAGGTTGTCTTAAGTTTAATGCCCCATGTTTTGGAGCAATATGGTGAAAGTGTTCCTTCCTTCATAACTTGTGATCTGTTGGAAATTTGTGATAGCTGTGTCAGAATATCTAAATGGAAGAAAGAAAGAAAGAAAAAGGTTTTCTATTAGAGAATGTATGTGATATGTATTGTGAAATATACTGTAAGTGTATTTTACTTACTTTTCTATTGTCCCTAGTTGATAGCTTACGTGTTTGTCGGGAGCATGCTGTGTACTGCCGCTTGTGCGACGGGGGCCGGCTTTTGTGGCAGCGGAGTGGAAAGGGGGTGGAGCAGAGGGGAAGTCTTGAGAAGGGGCTAGGGTAGGAGGGGGTGTGTCCTGTGGAGATGTGTGTTTTTGCTTCTGTTTATTAACTTAACTCAATACCAGCCTATTCTGTGCTAACCATTACAGTTCTACATAACTACTGCATCCTACATCTGCTCTAATCTGCTTGTCATATTCACACCTTGGTCTATCCCTACTGTTCTTACCACCTATACTTCCCTCAAAAACCAGCTGAACAAGTCCTCGGTGTCTTATGATGTGTCCTATCATTCTATCTCTTCTTCTCATCAAATTTAGCCAAATCGATCTCCTCTCACTAATTCGATTCAGTATCTCCTCATTCCTGATTCGATCTATCCATTTCATCTTCAGTATTTTTCTGTAACGCCACCTTCCAAAAGCTTCTGTTCTATTTCTTTCTGAACTACTTATAGTTCATGTTCCACTTCCATACAATGCCACGCTCCAGATGAAAGTCTTCAGAAACATCATTCTAATCCCTATATCAATATACACATTACTACAACTGTATTATTAAAGGTACTGGGTCCTGCGGGACTAAATTCCGGCACCTCGGCATCTCCAAAAACTGTAAAAGAGTAGTTAGTGGGACGTAAAGCAAATAACATTATTATTATTATTATTATTATTATTATTATTAAAGGGACTGGGAGGGGGAGGGGAAAGAAAGAGAGAATGTAGATTGTATAATACATTGCAATTTCCATAAAGTTCAAGGACTTACTGCATAGGACATATCTGTCTTTCCTTTTAATAATAATGTTAATAGCTTTACATCCCACTAAGTACTTTTATTCTGGGCGAGTTGGCCGTGCGGCTTTGGGGCGCGCAACTGTGAGCTAGCATCCGGGAGATAGTGGGTTCGAATCCCACTGTCGGCAATCCTGAAGATGGTTTTCTGTGGTTTCCCATTTTCACACCAGGCAAATGCTGGGGCTGTACCTTAATTAAGGCCACGGCCGCTTCCTTCACATTCCTAGGCCTTTCCTATCCCATCGTCGCCATAAGACCTATCTGTGTCGGAGCGACGTAAAGCAAATAGCAAAGAAAGTACTATTGCGGTTTTCGGAGACGCCAAGGTGGCAGAATTTTGTCCTGCACGAGTTCTTTTATGTGCCAGTAAATCTATGGATATGAGACAGATGTATTTGAGTACATTCAAGTACCACCGGACCGAGCCAGGATCAAACCTGCCAAGTTGAGGTCAGACGGCCAGTGCCTCAGCCATCTGAGCCACTCATCCCGGTGTCCTTCCTTTCGCTTAGATGTTATCTTCTTTCTTCAATAAGCAGTAGGGGATGGGGGGCATTTTAAACATATTTTCAGCTTGCAACTTGGTGTAGCTCATGCTTACAACATTAGGGAACCCAGGAAAGGTACAGGGGCACTAATGAGTCAAATAACATTACCAGATATTTACATATATATTGGCTTAAATCACATGAAAACAGGTTGTAAGGCAAGAATGGGATAGGGAAGAGGGCTAGGGCTTAAAATGAAAATAAGTGGTTGTTGCCTTAATAAAGGTACGGACACAGCATTAGCCTGAAATGAAAATGAGGGAACCACAAAAAAAAAAAAAAAACTTCAGACCTGTGGGGTTTGTATCCACCATCTCCTGAAAGCAAGCTCACAGCAATATCATCTAACTGTACAGCCAGTTCACTCAGTTTCTTATGACGCATAATAGGCCTACCACATGGGCTTGCTCTCTCCCAAATTGCACAGTTTCAAATTCTACCATAGGGCGACCCACTAACCTGTATATGGTTCTTCAGTTCTTCAATTATACATATATGTAAGAACATTATGTATCTTAATAAAAGATACTTCCCTAGTCTGGTGTAGGTATAACAAATCTGATGGTGATGATGCTTGTTGTTTAAAGGGGCCTAACATCTGGGTCTACAGCCCCTAATGGTACAAAATGAGATGAATTGTAATGACAATTAAAAAGTTCAAATTCATCCACTGACCAGAAAAAAAAAAAATGAAGAAGAATGAATGGATGGATATGAATTTAAAACAATCAGTGGATCCAGTTCAGAAACTATCACAAACAATAGTATTACTGACAAAGGGACTGCATCTAAAGCACAATCCTGAATCGAGGATGCGTGCTGTCTAAAGGAGTCCAAAATCCAGTTCAACAGCCCCTCATAATGGTACTTATCGCTAGTAAAGTAGAACCATGGTATTTGTCATGTTGCAGTACTAATCAGAAATAGTGTAGACTCACGGTGTTCAACACATTATGGTACTACTCACAAGTATTCTACTTTGTATAGGTAATGCAGACCTATGGTGTTTCTCACATAATGTTGCCGCTCATAGGTAACGCAAACCCATGGTGTTCCTCATCTAGGTGTACTAATTACGGCCGCCGGTATTCCCATGGTTTTATTCCCACGGTGCCGCTGATATAGTGGTATTAATACCGAGCTCGATAGCTGCAGTCGCTTAAGTGCGGCCAGTATCCAGTATTCGGGAGACAGTGGGTTCGAACCCCACTGTCGGCAACCCTGAAGATGGTTTTCCGTGTTTTCCCATTTTCACACCAGGCAAATGCTGGGGCTGTACCTTAATTAAGGCCACGGTCGCTTCCTTCCCACTCCTAGCCCTTTCCTGCCCCATCGTCGCAATAAGACCTAACAGTGTCGGTGCGATGTAAAGCAAATTGTAAAGAAAGAAGAATAGTGGTATTAATCACAGGCAATGCCCAGACACATAGTGTTTCTCACAGTGGTACTAATGATGTGCACTGGAAAAACAATACACTCACTTATGTTGCTACTAATCTTAAACCTATTGTGTACCTAACATAGTGGTACTACTTGCAAGTAAAGGTGGCCCATGGTGTTCCCCACATGATGGTACTAATCACAAGTAGTTTCATGGTTCTAATACAATAATCCCTCTGTCGCCCCTTTTAGTCACCTCTTACAACCGGCAGGGGATACCGTGGGTGTATTTTTCACCTGTGTCCCTCATCCATGGGGGTGTATAACAAATCTATTTGGGTAGAAATACTTTTATAGTGTATCTACATCATAAGAACATTAGAACATTTATTGAACATAACAGGCGACTTCGCCCCTATACATGTTCACATACAGAGTAAAATAAATAATAGAGAATAATAAAGTGAAGCAATACAAATTTAGCTGTCTGCTGTTACCGTCCGACCGTGTCATCCCCCTGGTGAGAAGAAGGCCGCCTTTTCCATGATGACACGGCCGGCCCTAACTGTGGGGCCCTAAGGAGAACCCCAACCATCCTACCAGATGACAGTGTGTTTTCTTCTCACCCTTCCATTACGATGGTCCACATCTAACTGGATCCTCTCTCCTCCCCTATCCAACCTATCGTATTCTTCCCTTCCTTGACTTATTTGGAGTGGGCCTTATCCACCCCGTCTTTCTCACTTGCCCATCCTCCCTTACTCCCCCCTAATATGCATGAATGGTGAGAAAAAAGCACCTGTCCTAATATAATAATAATAATAATAATAATAATAATAATAATAATAATAATAATAATAATAATAATGGACAACTCATATTACAAAAAAAAAAGGGTAAGGAAAGAAATTGCCGTATCCCCTGGGCATGCCATAAGGTTCGTTGGATACTCCGGTAACATAAAACCCCCAAATAGAGTCACCACAGTAGTCATCCTCAGAACCTCGTGCCATGCCCCTCATTCCGTTGAATTAAAACCCCAGAATCAAGAGAGACATAATGATGAAGATAATAATAATAAGAATAATATATATCTGATAGTATTATTCCTAGCAGTCATTAGCTGTAGCAGTCACTTACTCAATGTTCAGACATGCTCATCAAGTGTCCTTATCGCGCTCTGCACTTGCGTCACATTATTGTTCCTGACCTACACCTAATCAGTACTCCAAACAACAACACTCAGCATTTCAGCACTTGCATTCCAACCAACTCTAACACAAACACAAAGACCTTGCCTTCATACAATCCCATATCATTACCCAACTCCACATACTTAACTAAGTACTTGACTACTATATTCTCTAACCCATTAGAATTTATCATACTATCCCATTCCCTTATATACACACTCTTCCCATATACATACATAACTATTCCACCCCCTACCCCCTTGTCCACCCTCTAACTCACCCTCCTTCATTTTACTCTCGCAGGCCTTTTTTGCCGCACATAAATACCTGTTCAATTCACCCCCTTTTCCCCACTGCTTGATAATCCATCTCAAGATTGCTTTCTCATCCCCTCTCCCCAATATTTTCCGATGCTCGGCACTCAATAATCCATGTCTTATCTCCCTCGTTTCCTCACAGTCTCTTAGCAAATGAAATTCATCATTCACAGCTCCACAAAGTATACACCTTGTCTTATCCCACCCCTGCAGCCACCCTGTATTCCTTTGCAATCCTAACAGCCACCACATCATCCCATATCGTTTTGACCTATCAACGTATCTAATATTCAACCCTGCTATCTCCTCTATTTTCGTCAAAACATTCAGCGAGTTTCTCAGTCTGCTTTCCCCTAATAATTTCTGCCTATGGATATCTCTAATTCTCCTTTCAAGTATCTTCATCCCTCTCACTTCTGTCTTCGACCAGGCCTCCCCCCATAGGTGTCCTAATCCTATCCTCTCCAAATATCCCTTTATTTTTTCTAGCCATCCACCCCTATACATGCTCTTACATTGCTGTTCACACGCTGCCTGTAATACCCTCCCACTTTCCTGTCTTTTTAAATTCATCCAGTATCTAACTATTCTTTTCACACCCTCTGATTCCAAATCCTCCCCACACATTAATTCCGCCCCTGCATTTGCTGTGCACCTCGGTAAGCCTATTACTAACTTAGCAAAACTACTAACAATCCTTCTTAGTTCCTCTCTTTTCTCTTTTCTCATCCAGCCCCCAAACTTCTGCGCCGTACAATACCCTCCCAAAAATTACCGACCTTAACACTAGCCTCAGTGTTTTATAACTGATACCAGGCTATTTGGCTAGCAAATTTCTGACTGAGGCTAGGGCTGCCAATCCTCTATTTTTCATCCTTTTGATCTGGTCGTTCCACGTTCCTTTATCATTAAAAATAACTCGTAGATATTCCAACTTCCTTACCTGTTCCAATCTTTCTCCCTGAATTACCCATTTACCTTTTATCTTTCTTCTTTTGTCTACCTGGACTACTAATATTTTAGACTTATTTCCATTAATTCTCAATCCCCATTTCCTCGCAAATAGCGTCACTGAATTTAATGCTCTATTCATCCCCCCTGAAGTTAGCGTCATCAATAACACATCATCCACAAATATCAGTCCTGGTACCTCTAAACCATTAATTACCAGCACAGCCCAATTTTTTGCCCCAAACCCCTCTAAAATATCGTTGATAAATAAAATAAACAGTATTGGCGATAACTTGCACCCTTGTTTTAAACCCACCTTGGACTCTAAGGGTCCACTCAGTCTCTCTTCTCCCAATTTTATACAAAACCTTACAACCCTATAAATTCCTTCCACTGCCCTCAACATCTTTTCCGAAATCCCTAGCCTGCCTAATTTCTCTAATAGGGCCTCTCTATTCACCTTGTCAAAAGCTTTCTCAAAATCTATTGCTGCTACACAAACCGTACTTCTAGCCATATTCTTATACTTTTCTAGAATAGTCTTTACTATCATTATATTATCAACTGTTCTTTTCTTTTTCCTAAATCCCCCTTGGTAATCTGTCAGTATTTCATTTTCTTCTGCCCACCCGCTTATTCTGTTTGCTAACACCCCAGTGTATATTTTACTCAAGGAATCCAACAGAGATATACCTCTGTAACTGTTCACACTGTTCCTACTACCCTTCCCTTTGTATATAGGGCATATAATTCCTGTTTCCCATTCCTTCGGGTACTTACCTCCCTCAAATATCTTATTGAATAGTTTAACTATGCCCTCTATCATTATCTCATTTTTGCTCATTTCCTTCCAAAACTTGTTATTTATACCATTACATCCCCCGGCCGACTTCGCTCTGACTCTGCTTATCACTCTCAGGATTTCCTCCCTTGTGTTTTCTTTATCTAGATCATAAATTGCCACTCTCCTATTCTTCCAAATTACCTCTTTCCCCATCCCTCTCCATCCTTCTTCCCCCTTTTCCCCTAGTAATTCATCAAAGTGTCTCACCCATTGCACTTTTTCGATACTCGTTTTCTCTATATTCCTTCCACCCTTAATAATTTTATTAATCTTTTTCCAAACTTTCTGAAAATTATTTGTCTTGCAATCATTATTTATGGCTTCAATTTGTTCCTGTAACCACGCCTTTTTTGTCTCACAAATTTTCTTTTTATACTCCTTCCTCAATTTACAGAAAATCTCCCTTTCTTGGCCCCCACCATTCCTTCTATATTCTCCTAACGCGTCCATCACCTTCCTCCGCATTCCTTCACACCCCCTATTAAACCATTCTTCTCCCTCTTTCTTATTTCTCTTTCTAGCATTCGCCTTCAGCACTATTATCTTTATTGGATGTAGCAGCAATTCCAAGGCTTTATCAGTATTATTCTCTTCTAACGCCCCTTCCCACCCATATTTCAGAAGTTGTAACTCCTCTTTTACTACCCTATTCCACTCCCGACCCACCTTCTCTGACCATTTATACTTATTATATCCACTCCCTCGTTTATCATTCGTCTCATCCTCCTTCCTTGTACACTTCTCTTCCCCCCTTTTCAGCATAACCCTCACCGGGAAATGGTGTGATTCAATCCAGTCTCCTATTTCCATTCTTACAATATCCTCAATCACCCCTTCCGAACTTAAAACCATATCTATCACACTACCACCCTTCTCAGTAACATATGTCAATTTCCCCATCCTGTCACCCTCTATCCACCCATTCAGAATATACAAATTTCCCACAGCACACATCTCTAGGAGCTTCTCTCCATATGTTTATAATTTTGTCCTCACTCGTTCTACTTTTCAACATACACATTCCATCCTCCCTACTATATACTGGGCTCTGTTCCCCTATTCTCGCGTTCCAATCCCCGAATAACAACATATTCTCTTCCCCTGGAAACATTCCTCTTATCCTACCAATATCTACCAATAACTCTTCAAAAAAATATTTATTTGCATATGCTGAATTACTAGGATGGCAGTAAACAAAAGCTAGATTTATTTTCTTCCTCCTTCCCTCAACCCCTCCCATATTCAGTCTCAACCATATGGTTTCTTTCATATCGGTCTCTATATCCTCTACCATTTCACTAATTTCTTCCCTAATTAGAACTATCATTCCTCCTGGTGCACGACCCCTAATCCTCTCTTTTCTTTTATATTTATATTTTATCACAAACCCCTTCCATGCGATCTCCTTCCCTGTTTCTAGCCATGTCTCTAAGAGTGCCACCACATTGAAACTTTCAATTTCTTCCCGCACTTTCTTATTTCCTAATTTGTTCATTAATCCTTCTATATTTACACATCCTATTTTCCAATATAGTTATAACTTTCCCTCACTCCCTTCTGAGTCTCCCCCTCTGATCTTGCTCCTAGTCGTTATCGACCTCTCATCCCTTGTCTCCCTTCCATCTCTTTTAACCGATCTATTCCTTTCCCCATCCTCCCTATCCTCCTTCCCATTCCGACCTTTTCCCCATAGGTCTTTCAAACTGATACTTCTTTTTTTTAACTCATAATGGCTTTACCTTCCTGTTGATTCGTCTTCCCTTGTCCTTTCTTGCTCACTGCAACACTACACTCTGCTCTCACAGTTTCTTGCTGCTCACTCTCACTGTCCACTTCACTATCTTGATCTTCTGTATCCCGACTGCACTGCCCGTTCTCTTCTGAGATGTTCTCCTCTCCTTCCACGTCTCTCCTCCTCTCCTTTTCTTCTTTCTTCTTCCCATCTTGCCTTGTCAGCTCACCACCCTCATCCCTCTCGTTTTCGTCCATCTCCTTTAGCTTCGCCACTGAGTGCACTCCAACCCATCGCCCGTTTGTCACCTCCAACCTCAGACCTCTTATTTGGGCCTTTAGCCCCTGGTTCCTCGCTCTCCATAGGTGCCTATTCAAGATCCTTATATTTTCACTTCCTTCTCTTCCCATGTCTCTTTTCACCCTTATTTTCTGTCCCTGTAAATTATCACTGTTACATAACACAATTTCTGCCATTAAGGTAGAGAAAATTTTTACCCTAATTGGCCTCCGACCTTTAGTTTTACCAACTCTCTCTACATCGTCTATGTCTACATTACTGAAGTTTATCTTCATTGTTTCACGTATGACTTCGATCACCTTGGCTATCAGTTCAATCTTGCCCTCCCTCACACCTTCCTCAACTCCATATATAAATATGGCTTTCTTCAATCTCTCCTGCTTATACTCCTCCGCTTCTTTCTTCATTCTCATCATCTCCTCTTTCAGATGTTTCACTTCCCCTCTCAATAACTCGATTTCTTTCTCATTATTATCCACTCTCCTGCTCGATTCCTCCGTTCTCATTTCCAGCCATTTCTTCATGTTCCCTATCTCCTTTCTCTGCTCCTCCATCATGTCCTTTATTTCCTGCACCTTCTCCCACTGGCATTTTTCCTGCATGACTTCACTCACAACCACCCTGAGTGCAGCCAAATCCTCCGTGCTATATTTTCCACTGGTATTTGGGCCTGGGTTTAATTCCACCCCCCCAATAACCAGTAGCACCGCTATCACTGACACTACCAGCACCGCTTCACTCATTTTTAATCCGTCCTTACTTATCACCAATCCATTCCTGTTCTCCTTCTTCTGCTTCGCCTGCCATTTGCCAATAGCGACCCGGTATTGCTCAATACCGACCATGTTCACAGCACGCACTACACTGATCTACATTATAAAGAAGTCATGTTGTCATAGCAATATCAATATGCAATGCAATAAGCATAATTTACTATATTAAATATTAGTTTATTTACATTTTAAGGGATATGTAGTAATAATAATACAGTATAGGCTTTTAGGCTTATGCCGTGTCAAGGAAATAAGGTGAAATTCTTAACGTTTTGCAGAAAAATGTGCTCTGCGTCCCCAGAAGAAATCTTGACTGACCACGAGAAAGGCTTCTTAAACAATGACATTTTGAAATTTGGACGTTATAACAGAAATGGAAATTTTACGTTCATTTGCCACCGGATGGCCCCCAGGACGTGGCACAACGCTAGCGCTCGAAGCGGAAGCTGACCGAACCATCACAATCAGACTAAGCAGTTCACATAACGTGTTTGCGTAACATATGACAGACAGGTGTATGATATAGACACAAGCCTGGGATGAAACATCTGGCGATGAGGAACGTACGAATTTGGAAAACACCAAGATGAAATAACAATAGTGAAGGGAAGGGACAAGGAAGGGAACTACCTGCGTAAACTCTTAATGGGTGGCAACCAGGTATTACTTGATTGACAGCCGGTGTCCCTGTTGAAATTGTTAGGATTTCTACTTATTTCCACAGCTTCCCGTATAATCCTCGACCTGTATTGTCTAGTGTGGATAAGAGCTCAAGCATCTTGGAAAATGACATCATGACCCGATGATAGAGCGTGCTCTGCTATTGCTGATTTGTCTGATTGGTTGAGACGAATATTACGTTCATGTTCTTATGTTCTTACATTCATGTCATTCAGACAGAAAGTTTCTCCAGCTAGCTCAGAAACAGGCGGTCTCTCAAAGGAACCCGGATGCTAGTAAAACTGTCCTCAATCTTTCCAAGAAAACCTTGGCTAAGAACCAAATGGCAGTTCTAGCTAGGGGTCTTAATTTTGCTGTCCCTCCCTCTAAAATTCCCACTGAGGAGTTAATTACTTGCGTTGAGGGCAGCCATCCATCAACAACCTATGGATGAGGCTGAGGAGTTAAGACAGAAATGTGTGAGACTCATAAGGTCCACTGTTGTACCCTCGCCCAATTTAACAGGAGGCGAAAGGAGAGCTCTGAAGGAATTTAGAGATGATTCTGAACTGACCATTCTCTCAGCTGATAAGGGTAATGCGACAGTGGTTATGGACACTGACGAGTACAAGAATAAGATCTTGGCTATATTGTCAGAGCCTGTTTACAGACTGAGCTCACGTGACCCCACCACTCGTGTGTTCAATGATCCTGAAGCTCTTAAAGGCAATCTTCAATTCCAAAAGAGGAGGCTAAACATCTGTCCCCGGGGATGCCGTGCCACCTAGATTATATGGACTGCCTAAGATCCATAAAAAAGATGTTCCCCTCAGACCTATTGTTAGTGTGATAGGTTCTCCTATGTGTGCTCTGGCTAATACCTAAGCAAATTGCTTCAGCCACACATAGGACATACTGAATCATACGTCAGGGACTCTTGGTATTTCATCAACAAGCTGTCAATCATAACCCTTCAACCTAATGCACTTTTGGTGAGTTTCGATGTGGAGTCCGTGTTCACTAAAGTGCCGATTGACTCGGTCATGTCTCTCATTGAACACCTATTCCCTGAGGACATTACTAAGCTATTTCACCACTGCATGATTTCAAGATATTTCTTGTGGGGTGGGCAATTTTACAAACACACGGATAGAGTGGCTATGGGAAATCCACTCTCACCTGTAGTGGCTAATTTCTTTATGGAGCATTTTGAGGAAGAGGCTATTGCTTCGGCGCCCGTCAAGCCTATGATATGATGGAGGTATGTTGATGATGCATTTGTGGTCTGGACAGAAAGTCCTGAGAAACTTCATCTATTTCTAAACCACCCAAATCAACAACATCCATCAATAAAATTCACTATGGAGATGGAATTGGATGGATGCCTTCCTTTCTTGGATGTTGCAGTAAGCAAGGAACCAGATAGCTTCTTAGGACATACCATTCATCGTAAGCCTACCCACACAAATCTCAATCTTCATGCAGATTCTCACCACCATCCAGCACAAAAACAAGGCATTCTCACGACACTCGCCAAGAGGGCGAGGCGAATTTGTAAGCCATCACATATCCAAGTGGAGATAGACACGCTCAAAGCAGCATTCAGGGGTAATGGTTACAGCGATTTGCAGATTCATAGAGCCCTCCATCCCAGAGAAACGACCAAGCAAAGCTCACAGAAGGAAGAAGTGAAGGGAACTACCTACTTGCCTTACTTTCACAACACCACAGATCAAATTGCCAAGGTCCTCTGCAAACACAATATAAAAATTGTGTTTGGCACCGCCACCAAAATTGCTCACAGTCTGAGTAAAACCAAGGACAAACTGTCCCCCCTTTTACATCCTGGGGTATACGAAATGCCCTGTACGTGTGGTAAGGTATAAATCGGCCAAACATGCCAGTCCATTGGTACCCGTATCAAAGAACATGAACGTAATATTCGTCTCAACCAACCAGACAAATCGGCAATAGCTGAGCACGCTCTATCATCGGGTCATGGTGTCATGTTCCAAGATGCTCGAGCTCTTACCCACACTAGACACAACAGGTCCAGGATTATACGGGAAGCTGCTGAAATATGTAGAGATCCTAACAATTTCAACAGGGACACCGGCTATCAATTAAGTAATACCTGGTTGCCAGCCATTAAGGATTTACGTAGGTAGTTCCCTTCCCTGTCCCTTTCCTATTGTTATTTGATCTCGGTGTTTTCCAAATTCGTACGTTCCTCGTCGCCAGATGTTTCATTCCAGGCTTGTGTCTATATCACACACCTGTCTATGTCATATGTTACGCAAACACGTTATGTAAACTGCTTAGTGTGATTGTGACAGTTTGGTCAGCTTCTGCTTCGAACGCTAGCGTTGTGCCACGTCCTGGGGGCCATCTGGTGGTGAATGAACGTACCATTTCCACTTCTATTATAACGTCCAAATTTCAAAGTGTCATTGTTTAAGAAGCCTTTCTCGCGGTCAGTTTAGATTTCTTCTGAGGACGCAGAGCACAGTTTTCTGCGAAACGTTAAGAATTTCACCTTATTTGCTTGACACGGCATAAGCCCAAAAGCCTCTATAGTACCATGTCTATAAGTACGAGCCATGAAAGCATTAATGGCAAAATAATCATAATAATAATAATAATAATAATAATAATAATAATAATAATAATAATAATAATAATAATAATAAAAGAAGTGTGCAATAAGAAAGAAATATATGGTAACTAGCAATTATCCGCGGCTTCACTTGCGTGGATTTTGTAATTTGATCAAAATAATCATTCCTCGGCATTGTACTAAGACATTATCTGAAAATCCATAAAGTATAAAAACTCACCTGAAAATTGAGTTACATTTACCCCAGGAATTCTTTGTAAACCCTGTTTGTGGTATTACCTTTTGGGGCTAAGACGACCGCGTGCCATAGAACTGTACTTGTGAGAAACAGTCTTCTCTTAAGTCGAAAACATAAATACATATTTCTTTATTTTTAAAGGAGATTCCAAATACCAATTTCCAAATATGTAACACATTCAGCTTTTGAGATATACATAAGTGTCCCCATAAAAAAAATTCAACCCCTTGATCAGTCCTTCCCCCACCTGATCTAAGTATATTTTCCCAAAACAAAAATACATGTTTATTTTTAAAGGAGATTCCAAATACCAGTTTTCATGACTGTATGTCTGTAACACCTTCAGTTTTTGAGATACATACACTGACTGACAGAGCAAATGCAACACCAAGAAGGAGTGGTCAGAACTTTATGCCAATTGCAGGGTAGACTGATGTCACTGAGGTATGCTCATGATGTGAAATGCGCCACTGTGCTACGCACGTAGCGAACGATAAATGGGACACGGCGTTGGCGAATGGCCCACTTCGTACCGTGATTTCTCAGCCGACAGTCATTGTAGAACGTGTTGTCGTGTGCCACAGGACACGTGTATAGCTAAGAATGCCAGGCCGCCGTCAACGGAGGCATTGCCAGCAGACAGACGACTTTACGAGGGGTATGGTGATCGGGCTGAGAAGGGCAGGTTGGTCGCTTCGTCAAATCACAGCCGATACCCATAGGGATGTGTCCACGGTGCAGCGCCTGTGGCGAAGATGGTTGGCGCAGGGACATGTGGCACGTGCGAGGGGTCCAGGCTCAGCCCAAGTGACGTCAGCACGCGAGGATCGGCGCATCCGCCGCCAAGCGGTGGCAGCCCCGCACGCCACGTCAACCGCCATTCTTCAGCATGTGCAAGACACCCTGGCTGTTCCAATATCGACCAGAACAATTTCCCGTCGATTGGTTGAAGGAGGCCTGCACTCCCGGCGTCTGCTCAGAAGACTACCATTGACTCCACAGCATAGACGTGCACGCCTGGCATGGTGCCGGGCTAGAGCGACTTGGATGAGGGAATGGCGGAACGTCGTGTTCTCCGATAAGTCACGCTTCTGTCTGTCAGTGATAGTCATCACAGACGAGTGTGGCGTCGGCGTGGAGAAAGGTCAAATCCGGCAGTAACTGTGGAGCGCCCTACCGCTAGACAACGCGGCATCATGGTTTGGGGCGCTATTGCGTATGATTCCAGGCCACCTCTAGTGCGTATTCAAGGCACGTTAAATGCCCATCGCTACGTGCAGCATGTGCTGCGGCCAGTGGCACTCCCGTACCTTCAGGGGCTGCCCAATGCTCTGTTTCAGCAGGATAATGCCCGCCCACACACTGCTCGCATCTCCCAACAGGCTCTACGAGGTGTACAGATGCTTCGGTGGCCAGCGTACTCTCCGGATCTCTCACCAATCGAACACGTGTGGGATCTCATTGGACTGTGGCAAATGGTTGACAGAGAATGGAGAACCATCCCTCAGGACACCATCCACACTCTTATTGACTCTGTACCTCGACGTCTTTCTGCGTGCATCGCCGCTCGCGGTGGTCCTACATCCTACTGAGTCGATGCCGTGCGCATTGTGTAACCTGCATATCGGTTTGAAATAAACATCAATTATTCGTCCGTGCCGTCTCTGTTTTTTCCCCAACTTTCATCCCTTTCGAACCACTCCTCCTTGGTGTTGCATTGTCACTGTCAGTCAGTGTATATACTCGTACGAATAATTCAACTTCATTCTTCTTTACTTCTTTCCAACCCTCTCCGCCTTAAGTTGACTTATAATACCAATATAAATGGTCCGTTATTGGACATTATAAATTTTCCAGCTAGCTCATTCTTGGTTGCCAGCGTTTCGCCCTCGTGTGCTAGGGCGGGCTCATCAGTTGGTACCTAGCACACCTACCAATACGCTGGCTAGTGACTACCGTGGAGGCCACTGCGTAGGCTGACTGGAGCCACCGGCAGTGCCAATGCACTAAGAGACTTTGTCTCATCACTAAAAATTGATGCCTGCTTGGCCATCAGATGATATAGATGTTGATTCCCATAGGGAATCTGAAATATTTGTCCTGAATGAGCAAATTTATAATACCAATATAAATGGTCCGTTATTGGACATTATAAATTTTCCAGCTAGCTCATTCTTGGTTGCCAGCGTTTCGCCCTCATGTGCTAGGGCGGGCACATCAGTTGGTACCTAGCACACCTACCAATACGCTGGCTAGTGCATACCGTGGAGGCCACTGCGTAGGCTAACTGGAGCCACCGGCAGTGCCAATGCACTAAGAGACTTTGTCTCATCACTAGAAATTGATGCCTGCTTGGCCATCAGATGATATAGATGTTGATTCCCATAGGGAATCTGAAATATTTGTCCTGAATGAGCAAATTTATAATACCAATATAAATGGTCCGTTATTGGACATTATAAATTTTCCAGCTAGCTCATTCTTGGTTGCCAGCGTTTCGCCCTCGTGTGCTAGGGCGGGCTCATCAGTTGGTACCTAGCACACCTACCAATACGCTGGCTAGTGCGTACCGTGGAGGCCACTGCGTAGGCTAACTGGAGCCACCGGCAGTGCCAATGCACTAAGAGACTTTGTCTCATCACTAAAAATTGATGCCTGCTTGGCCATCAAATGATATAGATGTTGATTCCCATAGGGAATCTGAAATATTTGTCCTGAATGAGTAAATTTATAATACCAATATAAATGGTCCGTTATTGGACATTATAAATTTTCCAGCTAGCTCATTCTTGGTTGCCAGCGTTTCGCCCTCGTGTGCTAGGGCGGGCTCATCAGTTGGTACCTAGCACACCTACCAATACGCTGGCTAGTGCATACCGTGGAGGCCACTGCGTAGGCTAACTGGAGCCACCAGCAGTGCCAATGCACTAAGAGACTTTGTCTCATCACTAAAAATTGATGCCTGCTTGGCCATCAGATGATATAGATGTTGATTCCCATAGGGAATCTGAAATATTTGTCTCTTAGTGCATTGGCACTGCCGGTGGCTCCAGTTAGCCTATGCAGTGGTATCCACGGTATGCTCTAGCCAGCGTATTGGTAGGTGTGCTAGGTACCAACTGATGAGCCCGCCCTAGCACACGAGGGTGAAACGCTGGCAACCAAGAATGAGCTAGCTGGAAAATTTATAATGTCCAATAACGGACCATTTATATTGGTATTATAAATTTGCTCATTCAGGACAAATATTTCAGATTCCCTATGGGAATCAACATCTATATCATCTGATGGCCAAGCAGGCATCAATTTTTAGTGATGAGACAAAGTCTCTTAGTGCATTGGCACTGCCGGTGGCTCCAGTTAGCCTACGCAGTGGCCTCCACGGTATGCACTAGCCAGCGTATTGGTAGGTGTGCTAGGTACCAACTGATGAGCCCACCCTAGCACACGAGGGCGAAACGCTGGCAACCAAGAATGAGCTAGCTGGAAAATTTATAATGTCCAATAACGGACCATTTATATTGGTATTATAAATTTGCTCATTCAGGACAAATATTTCAGATTCCCTATGGGAATCAACATCTATATCATCTGCTGGCCAAGCAGGCATCAATTTCTAGTGATGAGACAAAGTCTCTTAGTGCATTGGCACTGCCGGTGGCTCCAGTTAGCCTACGCAATGGCCTCCACGGTATGCACTAGCCAGCGTATTGGTAGGTGTGCTAGGTACCAACTGATGAGCCCGCCCTAGCACACGAGGGCGAAACGCTGGCAACCAAGAATGAGCTAGCTGGAAAATTTATAATGTCCAATAACGGACCATTTATATTGGTATTATAAATTTGCTCATTCAGGACAAATATTTCAGATTCACTATGGGAATCAACATCTATATCATCTGATGGCCAAGCAGGCATCAATTTTTAGTGATGAGACAAAGTCTCTTAGTGCATTGGCACTGCCGGTGGCTCCAGTTAGCCTACGCAGTGGCCTCCACGGTAGTCACTAGCCAGCGTATTGGTAGGTGTGCTAGGTACCAACTGATGAGCCCGCCCTAGCACATGAGGGCGAAACGCTGGCAACCAAGAATGAGCTAGCTGGAAAATTTATAATGTCCAATAACGGACCATTTATATTGGTATTATAAATTTGCTCATTCAGGACAAATATTTCAGATTCCCTATGGGAATAAACATCTATATCCTCTGATGGCCAAGCAGGGATCAATTTTTAGTGATGAGACAAAGTCTCTTAGTGCATTGGCACTGCCGGTGGCTCCAGTTAGCCTACGCAGTGGCCTCCACGGTATGCACTAGCCAGCGTATTGGTAGGTGTGCTAGATACCAGCTGATGGGCCCGCCCTAGCACACGAGGGCGAAACGCTGGCAACCAAGAATGAGCTAGCTGGAAAATTTATAATGTCCAATAACGGACCATTTATATTGGTATTATAAATTTGCTCAGTCAGGACAAATATTTCAGATTCCCTATGGGAATCAACATCTATATCATCTTAAGTTGACTTTCCGAAAAAAACATGTTTTTATTTTCAAAGGAAATTCAAAATACCAACTTTCACGCCTGTAACATCTTCAGTTTTTAAGATAAATTATCCTCATAAACATATTTCAACTCCTTACATATTTTCATCCCCACAAAACTTACGTCGATTTTCCAAAAAAAACAAATGCGTGTTTCTTCATTTTTAAAGGAGGTTCCAAATACTAACTTTCACGTCTGTAACATCTTCAGTTTTTTATATATAAGTATACTCATAAAAGTAAATCAACTCCATTTTCACCCCCCCCCCTTCCTACCCGTTAAATTGATTTCCCCCTCCCAAAAAGTACGTGTTTTTTCATTTTATAAAGAGATTTCAGATACCAATTTTCACGTCTTTAACACATTTAGTTTTTGAGATATAAGTATCCTCACAAAGAGAATTCAACTAATTTTTCAATTCATTCGCCCCCCTTAAATGGATTTTCCAAAGACGAAAGAACAAGTGTTTCCTTACTTTGAATTTAGATTTCAAATACAAATTTCAAGCTTCTAACATGTTCAGTTTTTGAGATATAAGTATTCTCATAAAAAGAATACAACTCCTTTTTCACTCAAGCCCGTTAAGTTGATTCCCCCCTCCCCTCCAAGAATGCGTGTTTCTTTATTTTTAAGGTGATTCCAAATACAAATTTTCACGTGTGTAACCTTAATTTTTGAAATATAAGAATCTTCATAAAAAGAATGAAATTTTTCACTTCATTTCACACTCCCCCCAGTGAATTTTCCGAAAACATAAAAAACTTGTTTCTTTATTTATAAAGGAACTTCCAAATGCCAATTATCAGTTTTGAGATATATGTATCCTCATAAAAAGGAATTAAACTCCTTTTTCACCGCATCCGCCCCCAAGTTGATTTCTCACCCCCTCAAAATGCGTGTCTATTTTTAAAGGAGATTCCAAATACTAATTTTCACGTCGGTAACATCTTTAGTTTTTGAGATATAAGTATCCTCATACAAATAATTCAAGTAATTTTTCAATTAATTCACCCCCTCCCCCTTAGGTGGATTTTCCAAAGACACACGATTACGTGTATCTTTACTTTGAAAGATTATTCCAAATACAAATTTTCATGTCTGTAACATCTTCAGTTTTTGAGATAGAAGTATCCTCGTGAAAAGAATCCAACTACTTTTTCACTCCAGCACTGCCCCTTAATTTGGTTTTGCCCCACCAAAAATATGCGTGTTTCTTTATTTTTAAAGGAGATTCCAAATACCAGTTTTCATGTTTGTAACACCCCTAGATTTTGGTGTATATATACATTCTCATACAAATAATTCAACTAATATTACAATTCCTTCACCTCCCACCCGCCACCCCCTTAAGGGTTTTACCCGAAATCCAAAGAATGCTTGTTTTCTTATTTTTAAAGGAGATTCCAAATACCAATGTTCAAGTCTGAAACATATTAAGTTTCTGTGATATACTGTAGATACGCTAATTTTAAAATTTCACCCCCGTTTTCAGTTCCCCTTAACTGGATTTTGTGAAAAAATATTTATATTTCTTTACTTTTATAGGAAATTTCTAATACCAGTTTTCAAATCTGTAATATGTTACGTGTCTGAGATAATTTGCAGATATAGTCTTTTTCACCCCCTTAGCGACGGAATATCCAAAAATCCTCTCTTAGCGAGCACCTACATGTTAATATGAATGTATCCTCAAAATTTCATTTCTTTAGGTCCAGTAGTTTTGGCTCGGCGATGATGAGTCAGTCAGAACAAGTTATTTTATATATATATATAGACTAGCAAGATACCCGTGCTTCGCTACGGTATTATACTGAAATTTATAATTGAATGCTTATTGTTTTAGATATATCATCCGCCGAAATTCGCGATCTGACTCGTTTTCTGCAAAAATCCACCAAAATTCCCGATCTGACTCGTTTTCTATTAGATTACGGCACGTTTCCTCCCATTTTTCAATCTTCTTTTCCAGCAATCGATTTCGTACTTCCCGGGCTAGGCTCAGGTATTCCTCCCGGTCAGTTGGGTCCGTAAATCTTTGCCACCTTTCCCTATAATTATTTTTAATATGGATAAAATCCTTCAGGAGATCCGGCGTGGTGTCATATTGGGTGCCTTGGCGGCACTGAACACGCGGCCGGACTGCATTCTTAGTCATTACCCGTCCAGGAGCCGTTTCAAGCGCGGTCCGCACATTTGACGACGGTCCGGAACATTATTATTATTATTATTATTATTATTATTATTATTATTATTATTATTATTATTATTATTATTATTATTATTATTATTATTATTATTATTATTATGATGTGTTGCTGGAATGAATGATGACAGGGAAAACCGGAGATTCCGGAGAAAAACCTGTCCCGCCTCCGTTTTGTCCAGCACGAATGTCACATGGAGTGACCGGGATTTGAACCACGGAACCCAGCTGTGAGAGGCCGACGCGCTGCCGTCTGAGCAACGGAGGATCTTTATAAATACATTAAGAACAGTAAAATCAATTGGTCTCACCTCCTTTTACACCCCACCGCCGTTAAGTTCATTTACCGCCACCCCCCACCCCCCCAAGTCAAAAGAACGCGTGTTTCTGTATGTTTAAAGGAGATTCCAAACACCAATGTTCACGTCTATTACCTTCAGTTTTGAGATATAAGTATCCCCATTAAAAAAATTAATTTTTTCACTTCATTTCACACTACTCCCCCCTCCCCCCCCCCCCCCAAGTGAGTTTTCCCGCAAAGAATACCTGTTTCTTTAATAGTAAAGGATCTTCTAAATACCAATTATCACGACTCGAACTTCTTCAGTTTTTGATTTATGTGTCCTTATGAAAGGAATTCAACTCCTTCACACTCCCGCCCCCAAGATTGTTTCCCCCCCAAAGCGCGCTTTTCTTTGTTATTAAACGAGATCCAAATACGAATTTTCACGTCTGTAACATCTTTAGTTTTTATTAGATGTATGTATTCTCATACAATTAAGTCAATTAATTTTTCAATTCTTTCAACCCCCCCCCCCCCCAACCTCTTCATTGGATTTTCCGAGAATACGTGTTTCTTTACTTTTAAAGCAGATCGCAAATATCAAATTTCACGTCTGTAATATCTTCATTTTTGAGATATCAGTAGCCTAATTGAAAGAATTCAACCGGGCTGAGTGGTTCAGACGGTTGAGTCGCTGGCCTTCTGACCCCAAATTGGCAGGTTCGATCCTGGCTCAGTCCGGTGGTATTTGAAGGTGCTCAAATACGTCAGCCTCGTGTCGGTAGATTTACTGGTACGTAAAAGAACTCCTGCGGGACGAAATTCCGGCGTCTCCGAAAACCGTAAAATAGTAGTTAGTGGGACGTAAAACAAATAACATTATTATTATTATTATTATTATTATTATTATTATTATTATTATTATTATTATTATTATTAAAATAATTCAACACCATTTTCAGTCACATTTACCCCCCCCACTCCACCCAAGTGGTATTTCCGAAAACTAAAAATACACGTTTCTTTATGTTTAATAGAGATTAAAAAATGCAATTTTTCACTTCTGTAACATGTTAAGTTTTTTTAGATATACTGTAAAAATTCTCATTTTAAAATTCACCCCTTTTGAATTCCCCTTAAGTGGAGTTTCCAAAAACAAATCACCTATGTATCTTTATATTTACAGAGGATTCCAAACACCCACTTTTTACGTCTTTAAACATTTTATGTTTCCAAGATATTCTGTAGATATAGTCTTTCAAAAAATTCACCCCAATTTGTCAGTCCTGTTTAACCGCCATTAATTGGATTTTCCGAAAACTAAAAATACATTTTTCTTTATTTTTAAAGGAGATTCCATATACAAATCTTCAGTTCTGTAATATATTCCGTTTCTGAGATATATGTATCCTCATTAAAGGCATTCAACCCATTTTTCACCCTTTTAAACCCTTCCTATTGGGATTTAGAGGAAACAATAAAATACGTGTTCCTTTATTTTTAGAGGGGATTCTAACTACCAATTTTTACATCTGTAAATTTTAAAGTTTTAAGATGTAGACACACTCATTTTAAAAAATTCACCCCCCCCCCCTTTCACCCCCAATATTTGGATTTTCCAAAAACGAAAAAATACGTGTTTCTTTACTTTTAAAGTAGATCCCAAATACCAATTTTCAGGTCTGTAATATCTTCAGGTTCTGAAATATAAGCAGCCTCACTAAAGGCATTCGACCAATTTTTCAACCTTTTCCACCCTTCCTATTGGGATTTTCCGGAAACAAAAAATACGTGTTTTTTTATTTTTAAAGGAGATTCTAAATACCAATTTTCACATCTATAAACTTTAAAAGTTATGAGATATAGATTCACTCATTTTAAAATATTACCCCCTTTTCACCTCCCCCCTTAATTGGATTTTCCAGAAACAAAAAAGTACGTATTTCTTTATTTTTAAAGGAGATCCCAAACACCAATTTTCAGGTCTGTAATATCTTCAGTTTCTGAGATATAAGTAGCCTCATTAAGGCATTCAACCCCTTTTTCACCCCCTTTTCACCCCTCCTGTTGGGATTTTCCGAAAACAAAGAAATACATATTTCTTTATTTTTAATGAAGATTCTAAATACCAATTTTTAGATCTGCAAACTTTAAAAGTTTGGAGATATAGGTTCACTCATTTTAAAAATTCACCCCCTTTTCACCCTCCCATTAATTGGATTTTCCAAAAACAGAAAAATACGTGTTTCTTTATTTTTAAAAGAGATCAAAAGTACCAATTTTCAGGTCTGTAATATCTTCAGTTTCTGAGATATAAGTACCGGTATCCTGATTAAAGGCATTCAACCCATTTTTCCCCATTTTCACCCTTTTTCACCCCTCCTATTGGGATTTTCTGAAAACAAAAAAATACGTGTTTCCTTATTTTTAAAGAAGATTCTAGATACCAAATTTTACATCTGTAAACTTTTTAAGTTTTGAGATATAGATACACTCATTTTAAAATTTAACCCCCCTTTTCACCCCCTTAGCGAAGGAATATCCAAAAATCCTCTCTTAGCGAGCACCTACATCTTAATATGAATATATCCTCAAAATTTCATATCGTTATGTCCAGTAGTTTTGGCTCGGCGATGATGAATCAGTCAGTCAGTCAGTCAGTCAGTCAGTCAGGACAAGCTATTTTATATATATAGATTTACACATCAAGAGCCATTCCATGGTCACTGAATTACAAAGCAGGGGGTATGAATAAAAAAACATAATAATAAACATCAGTACTAGTATTTAAAAAGCAAAATCATCTCCGTCTCCCCGATGGTATCACCACCTTGACAAAGGCAAAATACATTTTGCCGGATGTTTTGGAGGCTTGCGTGTTCAAATGATCCTTAGAGCTACGCCGGCGGGAGCATATGCTCCTGGGAGGGCCACACAAGCCGGACAGGTCTAAGGTGATGATCCAGGCTCAGAGTGATACCCTGGTCCTCCGGGTTGGGTGTTGGTGCGTGGGGCTTACAACTTTACCACCACAAAACTACATATTGTTCAGAAACCAAATAGAGATAACTGGACGGTCCTAAACTTACGATGACTAAAACGTGCTAAATGGCGACGACATGGATATATTTGAACATGGATTGTGAGACGTATCTTTCAGGCTGGGGCTAATAGAAAATTGGAGGAGGAATTACTTAAATATCAGATAGATGTGGCAGCATTGCAGTAGATAAGATGGAAGACAATCGAGGTGGCAGATCTACAGCACTACATTTTGTTCAATAGTGGGGAGGAAGAAAATAGAATAGGAACAGGGTTATGGTCAAGAAATTGATCAGTCATAATATGACTGAATATAAAACAATAAGCCTCAGACTATGCCAGTTAAGATTGAAAGGGAGATCTGCCAATATATCACTAATTAGTGTCCATGCCCCAACAGAGGATGCCGAAGAGGAAGAGAAAGAACAGTTCTATGAAAAAATGGAGCAAGTATATGACAAGTTGCCCAAGTATGATGTTAAGTTGTCCTAGGGGATTACAGTGCCAAAGTAGGTAAAGAGAAAATAACCACCCAGTGGCAGGATATCACAGTAAACACCAAGAATCCAATGAGAACGGATGGAATTTGATTGATTTTGCCTTTAGCAAGGAGCTGGTGATTAAGAGCACATGTTTTCCCCATAAGGAGATCCAAAAAGAGACATGGATATCACCGGATGGTCTGACAAAGAACTCAATAGACCGTGTGCTGATAGATGCGCGATATGCCTCCAATATTATGCATGTGAGTAGCATGCGTGGTGCAGACAGTGATTCTGATCACATACTAGTGAGGATCAAGTTCCAAGAAAGACTGGCAATTAAACCCAGGGACAGAGCTGAGCAGAGCAAGGCCTATAATGTAGAGCTGTTAAGGGATGAGAAGAAGGAGGAAGAGTATAGAGACCAGCTGCAAAGAAAACTACAGATGGGCAGAAACGGGAATGTGGATATCAATAAAATGTGGGAAGAAACCAAGCTAGCAATAAATACAACACCGCAGGAAGTACTTGGAGAGAGAAGGAAACAGAATAGAAATAAATGGTATGACAAAGAAGTGGGTAAGGTTTCTAGAAGAGAGAAATCTGGCCCGACAAAGAATGCTACAGAGTCCCACTCAAAATTATATATCAGTTTTTAAAGAGAAACTGTGAATAGCAAAGACATTGATAAGGAACAAGAAAAGAATAGAAGAAAGGAGAGATTGGATGAAGTGCAGAAGAATTTTGAAAACAAACAAGGTAGAAAATTCTTCCATGGGGTTGGACAAGTAAAGAAGGGATATCAACCTAGAATGAATATGCTTAAGGATGAGACTGATAGACTGATTTTTGGGAAAGAGCAAATTCTGGAAAGATGGGCAAAACATTTTGAAACATTACTTTCTGTCAGACCAATAAATGAACAAATAGAAGGATCGTGTAGTATGGAAACTTCAGAGAGAGATGAATGTGAGGGGGAAGAGAGGAATAATGAGAATGGAAATGAGGATGAAGACGATGTGGGATCACCATCGGTTGAAGAAATAAGTGAAATTATAAAACAATTGAAGTACAGTACAGCCCCAGGGAATGACCCCATAACTGCAGAAATGGTAAAATTGGAGAAGTGTTGGTGAGGAGAATACATGAGATAATTAAAATGGTATGGGAAACAGTTAAAATGCCAGAGGACTGGACACTAGCCAATATATGCCTATACATAAGAAGGGGTCACACATACAATGCAAGAATTATCGAGGTATATCCTTACTGAGTATGGTGTACAAAATCCTCTCCGCAGCCATAACGAAGAGAGATAATAGTAGAGCAGAAAGAATTATAGGGGAGTACCAAGCTGGTTTCAGACCTGGAAGATCAACGACAGACCATATTTTCACCACGAGAATGAATCTGGAAAAGACATACAAATACAACATTCGACTAGGACGTCTTTTTATATATTTTAAACAAGCCTATGAGAAAGTAAAGAGATCGACATTATTGGGAACAATGAAGTATTTTAAATTCCCACAGTTAATAAAATTGACTAAAATGACCCTGAAGTACAGTAGAAGTCAGGTAAAGTACAGGGAATACAAGGAACCAGGACAAATATTTTAAGTTCCCTATGGGAATCAACATCTATATCAAGTACAGGGAAGTCGGTCAAGATCTTTCAGAACCGATGAAGGCCTAAGGCAAGGAGATCCCTTATCACCAATGTTATTTAATATAGTGCTGGAGAAAGCTGCGAGATCAATAACTACTAATCCGGGTGGTAATATTTACAATAGACTGATCCAAGTTTTGGCTTATTCAGATTGTGTGGTGATAATTGCTAGGAGTAATGAGGCACTTACAAGTGCCTTAAGGGAGCTGAAAGATGCGGTTGGATCTTTGGGTTTAGAGATAAGTGAGGCCAAATCTAAATAGCCTATATGGTAATGAAGAGAAGTGGAAGGAATACCGAAAAACTCCAAGTGGATTATTACACCTTTGAAGTAGTATATCTAGGCTCAGTAATAACATCAGAAAATAAAGTTGAGACAGATATTGTAAATCGTTTTAAGGCTGCCTACAGATCCTACAGAGCACTGTACCCTCTTCTGAGAAGTAAAAATTTTAAAACTGACTCTCTACAAAACAATAATTAAACCAGTACTTATGTATGGGAGTGAGGCATTGGTATTGACTGAGGCACAGTGAGGAGATTTAAATGTGTGGGAAAGGAAAGTACTGAGGAAGATATTTGGACCGGTGAAGGAGGGAGATTTATGGAGAATCAGAACAAATGAAGAAATAAGATTATTGTACAAGGAACCAGACTTGGTGACCTCAGTCAAAATGAGAATAAGTTGGACTGCTGGGGCATGTGCAACGGATGGAGAAGGAAAGACTTCCATGGAAGCCACTGACAGGGCACCCTGGGGGCAGAAGGAGAGGTCGGCCTCAGATGAGATGGCTGGAGGATATGGAGACTGATCTGAGGACTGTTGGAGTAAGGAGCTGGTGTAGGCATGCTGAAGATCAGGATGACTGGAGAGCTGTGGTCAAGGAGGCCAACGTCCTTAAAGGACCGTAGAGCCATGGAGTAAGGAGGAAATAAAGTCATCTCTGTACAAGCCATGAAGGCCATTGGAAGGGTGAAAGTTAAAGGCTTCTGCTATCCATAACTTTGGCACTTGGTGGGGTAGAGTAGTTAGCTCTATATTCAGCATGAGCATTGGAACTTGCTCACTGACTTGAAGCTTGCTGACCCCAATTTCTTCCAGCCAGGTGACACTGAGTTGTTAATAGACGCAGAACATTTATTTTAATTATTGAAACTTGGTTGCAGAACTCAATCACCAGATTATCCTATTCTTGAAGACACTGAACTAGGGTGGATTATTGCTGGACACTACCACCAGAGGGAAGAGAAATGTCTTACTCTAATCACATGTTTCTTGAAGTCACAGGACAGGTTAGACACCCAGCTACAGCAGTTCTGGGAAATAGAAGAGCTTACATCCCCAGTCATGACAAGAGAATAGAGAGCCACAGGAAGGTACTTTACAGAGAATACCACTAGGGATGCTACAGGTAGATTTATAGTTCGCTTACCTCTCAAACAGAAACCTGAGGTTGTGGGAAACTCTTTCAATCATGCCATGTCAAGACTAACTCAACTAGAACTGCGTTTCATTAGGCAGCCCTCACTTAAGCACAAGTACTGTAACTTTCTTCATGAGTAAGAGGCCATGGAGCAAATGGTTAAGGTCAGGAAATGAAGGTGGAAGCTATTATCTACCCCATCATCCAGTTTTTAAGCTTAGTAGCTCACCTACAAAAATGAGGGTTGTATTTGTTACATCTGCTAAAATATCTAACAATATTTCATTGAATGATATGTTAATAGTTGGAATGACAATACAAGAGGATCTTTACTCTGTTATTCTAAGTTTTAGAATGCATATCTTTGCCTTCACTGCACATATTGCTGAAGTGTATCGGCAAGTCATGATTCATGCAGCGGATTATCTGGAGGGAATCAAATTAAATTTATTCCTTTCAGAATAGCATTAAATCATGATAAACACACATGGTACATCTTTCTTTCACCATGCAGTTCAACTCAGGTGGCACACAGACTGACCAGGCTTATGCTACACTAACAATGATACTCCATCAGTTTTAATGTCCTTATGAAACCAAGCCCAAAATTCAGCTTGCAAAACTTTTAAGAAATGTTCCCCCTCGAAATTAGTCCAATCTAATAGGAACCACAGCCTTCAGCAAAAGTGTTAAACATATTTTTTATGATTTGTTTTCAGGTAATTGATTGATAATTGTATTGTATTTTAATAAACACTAACCTATACTTTATGTGTTACTATATACAACACTAAGATATTTCAACTACAGTCCATTAATGACAGATCTCAATTTAACACCACAGTGTATTTTTATACATGTAAAATGTGTGTTATGGATGCTGTATATTTTTATAATGGTGTTTTTTTGACTAGACTCTATTGGTTTAGAGGAGGTGACTAATACTAAAGAAGTATTAAAATTTACCAATGATAACAATGACATTTGCAGTAAGACACAAAAGTTTGAAAACTATAAAAGCAGCTGGAATTGATAAGGTTTTGGGAGATATACTAAAGACAATGGGTTTGGGTATAGTACCATATCTGAAGTACTTATTTGATCATTGTTTGCATGAAAGAGCTATACCAAATGAATGGAGAGTTGTTATAGTAGCCAGTGTGTATAAAGATAAGGGTGATAGACATAAAGCTGAAAATTACAGGCCAGTAAGTTTGACATGTGTTGCATGTAAGCTTTGGGAAGGCATTCTTTCTGATTATATTAGACATGTTTGCAAAATTAATAACTGGTTCGATAGAAGGCAGTTTAGGTTTAGGAAAGGTTATTCCACTGAAGCTCAACTTGTAGGATTCCAGCAAGATATAGCAGATATCTTGGATTCAGGAGGTCAAATGGACTGTATCGCGATTGACCTGCCTAAAGCATTTGATAGGGTGGATGATGGGAGACTACTGGCAAAAATGAGTGCACTTGGACTACAGATAGGGAATCTGCCACCTGGGCGACTGTCCTAAATGCAGATCAGTAGTGATTCGATTCGAGAAAAGCACTGAGGTTGGTAAGGAACGAGTTAGTTATGAGGTATTGACTGTGTAGTTGTAAATTTATCTATCGGGTGATCCAAGTACTACCATTCTAGATGCACTGAGCTCAATAGCTGCAGTTGCTTAAGTGCAGCCAGTATCCACTACTTGCTAGATAGTGGGTTTGAACCTCAATGTCGGCAGCCCTGTAAGTGGCTTTCCGTGGTTTCCCGTTTTAATACCGGGGAAATGCTGGGGCTGTACCTTAATTAAGGCATGGCCACTTCCTTCCCACTCCTAGCCGTTTCCTGTCCCATCGTACCATAAAACCTATTTGTGCCGGTGTGACGTAAAGCAACTTGTACCAAAAAAAGCTAGAGGCATGCGTAATAATGCAAAAAATTTTGATCAGAGCACATAGACAGGACCAGATACCTATAATATTCAGTGCCTCTCAAAGTTTAAATATACCTTGTTCTCTTTTCCTTCTTTTTTTCTTTTGCTGTCTTGCTTTATGTAGCACCGACACAAATAGGTCTTACGCCAACGATGGGACGGGAAAGGCCTAGGAATGGGAAGGAAGCGGCCATGGCCTTAATTATGGTACAGCCCCAGCATTTGCCTGGTGTGAAAATGGGAAACCATGAAAAACCATCTTCAGAGCTGCCGACAGTGGAGTTCGAACCCACTATCTTCCGGATGCGAGCTCACAACTGCGCGCTCCTAACCACACGGCCAACTCGCCCGGTTCTTTTCCTTTTTTTATGAATCTTGATGGCTGAAGATTTTCTCCAATGAGGACGAAACATGATTTAATGTTATTCTGAAAGGAATAAAGTTGTAACTGTGGAAATCTCCTAAACGTACCATAACACATAATAAGAACCAGACACAGTACACCTAGACTGGGGTACCAGCATAAAATAGCTATGTTTACCAAAAAAGGTAACATTTCCCTACAATTTTCAAATATAACGCTGTTACAGTATATCCAAAAGGACAGGGCAATTAGCAATGTATTATTTTCCAGCAAAGTTGGAAAACCCTTAATCTCATGGAATAGCTCTTACAACGGTACGGCTAACTCCTCAGCTTCTCTTCTTCTTTCTTCTTCTTCCTCCTCTGATTCACAGTATGGCCTTCATTGTACAGAATCTTACCAACAATATACCTGGTTAAAAAAAAAAAAGGAAAAGAGAAATATTATTATGCGTACATGAAAGTAAACAACATTTGGCTACCTAAAGTTATGTTTAGATGCTACTGTACCTCCTTAAGTGACTTTGATTCATATGACACAACCTTTGCAGCTCATCTTTTGTTGAGTTTTGTGGTGGAGCCACCCCAATTCTGCCTCACCCATGATTATAAATTAAAGGAAAAATAAAAATAAAATACTTTAACATCATTAATATAAATATAACTAGATATAATTAAATATAATTCAGTAGTAGAAAATATTCAATCTATTGTAATTACCACTAATTGATCCTTCCTCCATTTCGTTGTCGGTTGATGTTCCACAAGCTTACGGTGATATGCTACATTATCCATCACAATACACAGGGTCTTATATTTCTTAATCCTATGACTAATAGTGTTCCCACCCACATCTGAGATTTCTCACTGTTCATAGCACGATGATAATCTTGACTTATCTTCAGATATTTGGTAAATATCAAATCAGCACCTGTAAGAATTTTGAGTTTTAGCATGAAGTTATTTTTTCTTTTCCCTAAAAATATGAAACCACCTTCTTCAAGTATATTAAGAGACAAAAATTGTTATTTCTGTTGAATGACTGAAAAAGATGTCTGATTTTAAGTGAAAGCAATTACAGTGCAACAGTCACCTGATGATGAAGTTAATAAATTGCTACTTACACTACTCTATGCTAAAATTTATCATGTAGCAGCATATCTAGGATATTGTGTACCCTATAGGGCATAAACAACACTGCATAGTCGATCTTACCTTCTTACCTGTCATGTGATGAATGCGCCAGCCCAACTGCAGTCGGCAGGAAAAAGTCGTTTACAGGGTTCTTGTGAACGAGAGTAGGGAGGTAAAAAAAAAAAATTGTACTATACGTATGCTTACGAAATGAGGAACACAAACGCATTTACTAACATTTTGAGCCAAAGTTGTGTATTCTTAAACCAACATTTTCTTTTCTTTTATATTACAATTGATTGCACTAATAGTGCTAAAATGGATGCCCCAAAGGCTCACATCATAAATCCAAAGATAAACATCAAAAAAATATACACTAGCTGGTTGATGTCGTGCGGAAGACGATAAGTGAACCAAGGAAACAAATGTGTCCTTACACGGAACAGCATCGCTGTACCTACAAATAAAGTATATGATGCCAGGGTGAGAAATTGTCCTGCAGAAATAAAGCCACTAAAAGGTCCCCACACATATTTGGGAACTGCATACAACAAAATAATAAGTTTAAATCTACGACTACAGGCATATCCCTTCCTATCTCGCATGACATATCCAATGGATGCACACCTAGGTTCATAAACAAACGTTATATACAAAATGTACTGATTAAGCTAGTTTTCTTAGTGCCCAGTTTCTACCTAACGCACCACAATTAACAAACAAAATAAAGAAAGTAAGAGAGAAAGAAAGAAAGAATGAATGAATGAATGAAACCACCGTCGCATGCCTGTCTCGCCTGCGAGAAAGAATTCCTCACACCACTGTCCATTTAAAAATGGCGGCGAGGCTCCCTGCTGTGCAGGCAGGGGAAACGACCTCCAAGACTTGGCCGTGAAACGTACCCTCACAACAAACAAAAATAAAAACATAGCCTAGTTTCCAAGCGTGCAGAGCTCTGCTCTTGCTTCAACCTTTTTTCTACACATGACGACGATCGCCACATAATGAGTGAGGAATCACGTACATTTCTTTAACTGTCCAACACCCGTGACAGACCACCCTGGGTCTCGATTATACCATATGGAGTATTACACTCTGTTATACACATCAACCTCGCCGTCAACCCAATGCGACGTGTTCCTATTAACCCTCAAGTCTAGGGTTCAAACCTTTACTAGGCAGAGTATGAGGGGTCACAGATATTCGTGACATAGCCAACGGTGTAGTTTCATCCCACACACAGTTGATCAAACACAATACGAACATGAAGTAAAACATTTCAATCCGGGCAGCATGCATGCTCTACGTTATGCAGACAGATTCCCTTCCCAATATAGAGAAATGGTACACTATCATTAATTACCCATAATTACAAGCAGATATCGTCAGATGCCAGTCACTAAGAAACATTGATCTAAGCTCGTAATTAAGCTTTCCTACGACTATGTGTACAGCAACACAATCATTTAAACTACCTTAATCCTTGCTTTCTATAAAAATAAAATAAAAATGTATATGCCTTACCCTAAAATATATAAAGAAAATACCTCAATAAATGGCCTACTGGGCCGTAATCATATTCCCTACTATATTTGCAAATTAATCACCGTATTTCTGCATAACAACCCCCCAACCCTACACATATATATTAATTATTGTTCACTTATCTATCATCTTGGAGACCTCTCCCTCACCGTCCGGGTTGACTGCAAATGCTTAAGCAGTCATGGCGGCAGCGTTGTCCCAGATCGATCCCTTAGGTCCAGTCTTCCAGTGTACCATGTTCGTGATGTCTTCTTCCGCCTGGGTGGCCCGTTGGTCATCTTCTTGGGGTCGTGGACGGCAGTTCGCAACACCAGTCTCCTGCACACCTCACCGCTCTTCACTAAAATGAAATACTCAGTTTATTCACAGCACACCACCTCCCGATCTATTTATTCCCTTTGACATGGGAATCAGGCCTGGATATCTGGAATCTCGAAACAGACTTTACTATTCCTGCTTCACTAATCTAGTCTTCTACATCTGACCGGAATAAAACCAACTATCCTAGCTTATTGTTATTGGTATTTTTTTTAAAAAAATTTCGCCCGTCGCCACTCCTCTCTCATCGCCTCATAATGAAAGTCTACACAGGTAGCACTCTTTGCGTCACATACTTAAACACTCGCGGTCTCTCCGCACACGTCTACATATTGTCATTTACTTAAATTGCTACCGGGTATTTTACAAATCTCGAAGCTACTGAATCAAATTATCGCCACAACACTTATTAGTCACAATCTTTGTCTTAGACAAAGGTTTCTGGCGCGAATATCAGCAGAGACGCGACGCGCACGGACAGCGATCTTATCATGGACTGAATACCTCCTTCCACCTTTCTCTGCTCTTATAGAATCCAGGAACCCACGCGACGCGCTGGGAAGTTCCGGGAAACAGCTTGAGATTGGCATGTGGCCTCGAAATATTTTCTCACGGCAGTCGGCCTCCCACGTAGTTATTTATTCGATTATGTATTAATAGACTTTGATGTACCTATGGCTTCGTAAAATTCTGGCACTGATTTCCATCCTTTCACTTTCCAGTAAAACCTTCAAATATAGGAATTACGACTCAATTTCCGTAATGTGGTGAGCCTGTCTGTTCCCGCTGAAAATCTCTGTTAAGATGGCAGGTCTCTCCCCCAGACAAAATCCCATCTCTCTTTCTTTCCTCCTCACATATTCTTTCTTCGTCACACATGACCACGCCTTGCCTCGGGAATCCCCTTCAGTTCCCGCGCTTGGTATAGCATCACGCCTTTGCGGTTAGCGTCCTGCTGCGCATTATTTTATCAGGGTTAAATATCCATTCTTATAACTAACAGAATGGTACATTTGCTTCCCCACACACCAAAGAAAAATATGAAAAAATCTATTATTTTTTTGTATTTTTCTTTGCGTCTGATATTTAACGCACATGTGCCCCTTTCTTTCATTCCTAGCCATCCTGTGGTTCTTCCAGAACTCGCTCCAGTAGTTCCTCACGCTCCTTCCTCATTCCGTAGTAGGCATCCAACAAAGCCAGGAATTTTCTATGATTCCCCGAACATTCATTGCACTCCACAGCAGCCATTCCTGTTATTGCGCTGCTCTGCGGCGAAACTTCTTCTACCTTTCCTACATTGAGGGATACTTCATTCGGATTGTGGTCAAGGGTTTCATTTTCACCGTCTTGCGTCTCCGGTACTTCGTCTGCGCCTACTGCGTCTTCTTCTTCTTCTTCTTCTTCTCCTTCGTCTTCTTCTACTTCATCGTCCTCGTCTCCCTCCATCTCTTCATTCTCGATGTTGTCCTCGATTGGCATTTGTCCTCTGGGAATATAAATTTTGAGATTGGCGGCATTGAATACCATCTCAGTCCTACCGTCCAAGCTCCTTACCCGGTAGGCGTTATTATCGTAACACTGAATTATACGATAAGGTCCCACGTATAATTCGGCAAACTTGTGGTAAAATCTAGCTGACGGTTGACTGGGAGCAGGGCGACGAATGAGCACTAATTCATTCACTCGTAATGGGCGGTGAAAACGCCTCTTTCTGGTTCTCCTCATTCTACGTTCCGCCTGCGCCCTCAGCTGTTCGGCCGCCCTCCTCACACATATCTCTTGTGACATTCTTGTGTCGGTGGGGCACGGAATAACATCTTGCCACGGCCGACAGGGGTAGATGTTGTGGTGTAAAACTGAGGGAATTTGTGACGTGGATTCGTGTCGTGTTGAATTGATGGACTGGGTGATAATAGGTATCACACTTAACCACTTATAATGTTCTCGCGGACAATAGATACGACAGTACTTAGCGATCTCTCGCATTATTCTTTCACTCGGATTTGCTTCAGGATGCCGTATGCTGGATAGCACGTGTTTAATTCCCAGGCGTTCCAGTTCCCTTTTAAAAGCCTCAGAAGTGAACTGCGCACCGTGGTCCGATAATAAACTCTCAGGTTTCCCCATGGAAGGAATTGTCTTGTTTTTCAACTGATTCAGCGCCGTTCGGGTATTTGCCTTCCGTACTGGACACAGTGTTACATATTTACTGAAAACATCCATACATACTAATATGTACTTCAAGCCTCTACTCGCTGCGGGAATTGGCCCATACCAATCTATTGCGAAAAATGTTCTTGGCTCCGTAGGGATTAACGGTTTCGGTTTTTGCTTTAATATGTAGGCGTTTGGTTTCACCCGCTGGCATATATCGCAGGTCTTAAGTAACTGCTGAACTGTAGTTCTCAACTTAGGCCAAACAAAGGTTTCTTGTAGCGTCGCAGTAACCTTATCAATACCGGCATGACCTGTGGCATGATGTGTAAGCCAAATTAAACCTGTCTGTAAATTAGAAGGTACCACTATCCGTAACCGGGTGTGTTCTTCGTCCACAAATTTGTGTAACATGCCATTAAGGAAATGGTAGGATACAGCCTTCTTCTCTGCCTCAATGTATTCTGGGGTTCCTTGTTGTAATTCTTTCTTAAAATACTTCACCATGAGTCTAGTGACAGGGTCTTCTAATGTTGTCAAGTTTATCGAAACTTCTTCCGGATACGGATTACGGCTCAACGCATCTGCCAGCACATTCATTCTCCCCGGGCAGTGCTCAAAAGTTAAATCAAACTGCTGGACATAAAGCGCCCATCTAGTAACTCGGCCGCTTGCCAGATTTGTCTTTAATACAAAAGTGAGAGCCTTATGGTCTGTTCGGATTATGACAGGAAAACCATAAACATATTTCCTCCAATAATTCAGAGCACTGACTATTGACAACAATTCCAACTCTGTCGTGGTGTACTTCATTTCATGAGACCGTAATTTTCGGCTCATGAAGGAGAGATACGTTATTGGGTTTTCTTTCTCTGGGGTTTCTTGATATAGTACAGCACCTATTCCCACTTCTGATGCATCTGTCTGTATTATGAACTTGCGGGTGTAATCGGGATATCCTAACTTCACAGAATTTGCCAACAGTCGTTTAGTATTCTGAAATGCCTGTTCATGTATCTTATCCCACTTCCAACGATTATTTACTTTCAATAGGTCTTGTAGTGGAGCGACCGTTTCCGTGTAACCTGGACAATGATTCGCGAAAAAGAGACATAAACCCAGGAACTGTCTGATATGCTTCACACGACCAGGTGTGGGAAAATTCTGTATCGCGGCTATCTTCGTAGGGTTAGGCCTTACACCTGTTCCATCCACTACATGGCCCAAGAATAAAACGCTTCTCTGACAGAAATGAGACTTCTCGAAGTTTATCTTAAAGTTGCTCTTATTGAGGTCCTCCAGTAACATGTCTACCTTGGTTAAGTGTTCATCCAGAGTCTTTGAACCTATTATTAAATCGTCCACATATTTGAGAGTAAACGCCTTTGCTTCCGGGCTTAGGTTCGCTTCCAGAGCGCGTATAAGAGCGGAACTTGATGTTTTGACCCCAAATGGGAGTCATACGTCTGGTTATCGAACATGAAGCCTGTCAGCATGCTTGTTGTAGGGTGTAAGACGATATGGAAGAACGAAGAGGTCAAATCGAACGTACTAAAGTACTCCATATCACCGAATTTTGTCAATAAGTCCTTTATTGCCGGGGCACACTCATATTCGGGCACTAATCGGCTATTTAATCCACGAGCATCCAAACACAAACGGATCGAACCGTTGGCCTTAGGAACCGTACAGATGGGGTTCAGGAACGGTGTGGCCGCCTTTGATATTATGCCGTTTCTCTCCATGTCCTCTATTATACTTTTGACCTGGGAAAAGAATTTTTCCGGTATGGGATATGGTTTCTGCTTATATGGTTCCCAATATGTTACGTTAAGACGGTATTGAAAGTTAGGGATTCTTGCTGGCTTCGAACCAAAAACTGTTGCATGCCGCTCCAAGATATCTTGTAATCTCTTCTTGTCTTCTTCCCCAATTTTAGCTTCCGCGATATTCTGTGGCTTTATCGCCTCGAAATTTTCTCTCTCTGCTTCGTCCTCTAAGTTGGCTACCATAATCTCACATTTCTGGAAAATCCCTTTATAATCCTCGAATTCAAACGCTGGCCTGTCCTCATATTCACCCATGTTCCCGTCTACTGCTGCAGTTAGCCAGATTCTTTCCTCCTGGTGGTAATCCTCATTCTGATTCAGCTTAACTTCTTCGGGTATCGGACTTAAGTGTAATCTAATAACATTGTTACCCATGTCAATATTTGCCTGATGTTCACGAAGACAATCTGCTCCTAAGATCAGGTTATACTCCATTTTCGTGAGCACTACGCACGGGTGAGATATGACTGACCTGCCTATTTCAATGTCCACTAAGACTTGTTCCTTGCATACAGTCGTCTTATCTGGTACGATCCCTCTGACTTTCGGTTTAGCAATAGGAATGGAAGGAACTCGTGCTCTAGTCTTTATTTCTGACAGCAACGCTTGAGAAATAACGCTAATTGACGCGCCTGTGTCTACCAGGATACGTGTCTTTAAACCATGTATACGTGCATATATTACTGGTAATTCTCTAACCGTCTTGACATCAATTTTAATATGGTCGTCTAATAAGTCCTCAGGCCTTATTACCCAACTGTCTACTGTCACCGTCGTCCATCCCTCTTCACTGTTCTGCCCTTCAGGGTTTAGGCTATCTCCATTTGTGGATCTTGTTTGTTTGTTTTTTAGCTCCCGCATTCCCTCGGCTATATTCAGGCGCGTGAGGGTTCAAGTTACACCCTCGGTTCTCGTTAATGTGTTGCTGCAGTTCCAGACTCTGTGCACCACACCGTATCGGATTCGCCTGCTGGATGGCATTCCTCCAATTCTCAGAATTGTTACGTTCTTGCTCTAACTTGTTCACATACTGCCTATGTTCTCTCTCATGTTCCGACTCACAAGGTCTGTAATCATTTCTGTGCTGTTGGTAGTCCCGCCTTCGATTCTGGTTCCAGTTGGAGTAAGGTTTTCTCGCCACGTTCCTCCCCTCGTACCGTGGACGATATTGTCTACCTTGCGGTCCGGGGTTATGCCCTGCCGGCGACACCTCTCTCCTTTCCTTGTAATTTCTATATCTTTGCTGGTTATTCCTATACCAGGGTCCTCCATTCGATCCCCTTTGTTGCCGGTTTAGGCCTTCCTCTCTCATCCATCTTGATGTCTGGGTACCCGAGTCCTGATTTTCTTGTCGGCTATTTCTTCCCTGTGGGTGTTCTTCTGGCATCACCTCCAGCGTGTTTATCGCTTCAGTATGCCGAATACGAGGCTGATTCTATACCGAAGTTTGATCCAATTGTCTTAAAGTCGTTTCAACCTCACTAGCCGTATTGACGTTGGCGGCGATCAAAATTCTTTGCACCTCGACCGGTAGCTGTTTCATGATGGTCGTAATAACTTCTTTCTCTGGAGGTGGGTGGTCTAGTTCCCGCATTTTAATTAGTTGTGAAATGAAAAAATCATTAAAGCGCGTGGGCAGCGTGCTAGCATATCGTCTAGCATATAGCTCCAGTCTTAAATTCTGTTGTACCGAGAGGCTCCAATATCTCCTGAGAAAGGCCTCCTTAAAGTCCTCATAAGACTGGAAAGTGTTTTTGAAGGCAGTCATCCACTGAGACACAGTCCCATCTAAGAACGTCTCTACTGTTCTGAGTCTTTTCTCCTTAGGTATTCGACAATCTTCCATATACTCTTCAATCTCCCTGAGAAACGAGCGGGGAGTGCATTCGCCATTCGCTAAAAACTTCTTAGGTTTGTCTTCACTTGACCTCACTATATTATACACGGGAACGATATTACCATTCTCCGGCATTGAGCTCCGTATCATTGGCTTCTGTATATTCAAAGACTCGTTAACCGCCGCTGACTCACTTAAGGGATTGCCCTCTACCTTAATTTCCACCGGCGCCTTTATTTCGCTTAATGACATCAACACTTCTTCTTTTTTTCCTCCCTGATACTCATAAGAATTCGTCTGTTCTAGTTGCTGCTTCATTTGTCCTACTTGAAGTTCCAAACCTGACATTCGAGCAGTCATTTTCGTCTCGGTTTGTTCTACTTGAGCTTCAAGACTAATCATTTTTGCTCTCGTCTTTTCTTCAATTCGTTCCATCCTGTCAGCTACCTTCTCATTTACTGCTCCTATCCTAGAACCCATCCTCTTTTCCAACAATACCAGGCCAGAACTAGTGTCATCTATCTCCCTCTTTATTTCATCTATGTCCACAGTGTATGCTTTCAACTTCTTCTCTACCAGAACTTCATTATTAAGGGTCCTTTCCTCTAGCGTCCCCACTACTTCTTTCAATGTTGTAATTTGTTCCCCTGTTACGTTTTCCATGTTTGACACCTGCCTCCTCAATTCCTCTGTGTTTTCCAGGCAGCAAATACGCACCCTTTCTATTTTCTCATCTAATTCCCCGAGCCGCGTCTACGTCTGCTGATTGTCCGCCATCAACCGATCTAATTTAGCATTAGTGTGTTCTTCTAAAGCCGTTAATTGTTCTTTCGTACGGGCTTCTAGTCCTATTAATTGTTCCTCAGTTTTACTCATCTGTTTTTCACTTACGTCAATAACCTGCGACTTTACAGCTGCTATCTGAGTTTTTAACTCCGCTTTCTGCTCTTCCCTGACTTCAGCGATCTGCGCTTTGACTTGTCCTAACTCCTCTATCAATAAGTTCTTTATATCTTCTAACGTCAACGACATTTTATTATAATGAGAATACGCCAACCCTTCCGGAGAGAAATCTGAGGTCTTCCTCCGCACGACATCATAACTCCAAGTTTCATTAAATTTCTATCCATCAACTCATGCTCTGTCACTTCACATATGAACCACAAAAATGACAAATTTTGAACAAATGCAAATAACACTTTGTTTAACTTAACCGAAATAACGGTGTAATCTGGTAAAAATGGTTTATCTGAAAGAAATCATCCTCACAAAGATCAATAAAACCTATCATTGTATTTGACAACAATTTCCTGTACCTATATTCGCCATTGCTAAATATGCGCTAAGATTCGGACAGATTCAATGCCAAACTCTAGCTTCTCTGTCCTAGTTCCTCATTTATCAAAGAAAACTCGTAATTAATAATCCACTCTCATTCAGCCACGTTTTGTATCCTAACTTGGATATTCGTAGCGTCTGCATCTAATACTCTCGTCACACACAATTAAAAGCAATTTAGTATGTTACCGTCGATATTATTATCCTCCCTCACGATACTCTCGCCACACGCCATTGGGAGCCATTTTAATGTGGCCCAATAAACCGCGACAGCTGCCCATAAGTTCGGCGCCATTTTAATGTACCCTATAGGGCATAAACAACACTGCATAGTCGATCTTACCTTCTTACCTGTCATTTGATGAATGCGCCAGCCCAACTGCAGTCGGCAGGAAAAAGTCGTTTACAGGGTTCTTGTGAACGAGAGTAGGGAGGTAAAAAAATTGTACTATACGTATGCTTACGAAATGAGGAACACAAACGCATTTACTAACATTTGGAGCCAAAGTTGTGTATTCTTAAACCAACATTTTCTTTTCTTTTATATTACAATTGATTGCACTAATAGTGCTAAAATGGATGCCCCAAAGGCTCACATCATAAATCCAAAGATAAACATAAAAAAATATACACTAGCTGGTTGATGTCGTGCGGAAGACGATAAGTGAACCAAGGAAACAAATGTGTCCTTACACGGAACAGCATCGCTGTACCTACAAATAAAGTATATGATGCCAGGGTGAGAAATTGTCCTGCAGAAATAAAGCCACTAAAAGGTCCCCACACATATTTGGGAACTGCATACAACAAAATAATAAGTTTAAATCTACGACTACAGGCATATCCCTTCCTATCTCGCATGACATATCCAATGGATGCACACCTAGGTTCATAAACAAACGTTATATACAAAATGTACTGATTAAGCTAGTTTTCTTAGTGCCCAGTTTCTACCTAACGCACCACAATTAACAAACAAAATAAAGAAAGTAAGAGAGAAAGAAAGAAAGAATGAATGAATGAATGAAACCACCGTCGCATGCCTGTCTCGCCTGCGAGAAAGAATTCCTCACACCACTGTCCATTTAAAAATGGCGGCGAGGCTCCCTGCTGTGCAGGCAGGGGAAACGACCTCCAAGACTTGGCCGTGAAACGTACCCTCACAACAAACAAAAATAAAAACATAGCCTAGTTTCCAAGCGTGCAGAGCTCTGCTCTTGCTTCAACCATTTTTCTACACATGACGACGATCGCCACATAATGAGTGAGGAATCACATACATTTCTTTAACTGTCCAACACTCGTGACAGACCACCCTGGGTTTCGATTATACCATATGGAGTATTACACTCTGTTATACACATCAACCTCGCCGTCAACCCAATGCGACGTGTTCCTATTAACCCTCAAGTCTAGGGTTCAAACCTTTACTAGGCAGAGTATGAGGGGTCGCAGATATTCGTGACATAGCCAACGGTGTAGTTTCATCCCACACACAGTTGATCAAACACAATACGAACATGAAGTAAAACATTTCAATCCGGGCAGCATGCATGCTCTACGTTATGCAGACAGATTCCCTTCCCAATATAGAGAAATGGTACACTATCATTAATAACCCATAATTACAAGCAGATATCGTCAGATGCCAGGCACTAAGAAACATTGATCTAAGCTCGTAATTAAGCTTCCCTACGACTATATGTACAGCAACACAATCATTTAAACTACCTTAATCCTTGCTTTCTATAAAAATAAAATAAAAATGTATATGCCTTACCCTAAAATACACTGACTGACAGAGCAAATGCAACACCAAGAAGGAGTGGTCAGAACTTTATGCCAATTGCAGGGTAGACTGACGTCACTGAGGTATGCTCATGATGTGAAATGCGCCGCTGTGCTGCGCACGTAGCGAACGATAAATGGGACACGGCGTTGGCGAATGGCCCACTTCGTACCGTGATTTCTCAGCCGACAGTCATTGTAGAACGTGTTGTCGTGTGCCACAGGACACGTGTATAGCTAAGAATGCCAGCCCGCCGTCAACGGAGGCATTTTCAGCAGACAGACGACTTTACGAGCGGTATGGTGATCGGGCTGAGAAGGGCAGGTTGGTCGCTTCGTCAAATCGCAGCCGATACCCATAGGGATGTGTCCACGGTGCAGCGCCTGTGGCGAAGATGGTTGGCGCAGGGACATGTGGCACGTGCGAGGGGTCCAGGCGCAGCCCGAGTGACGTCAGCACGCGAGGATCGGCGCATCCGCCGCCAAGCGGTGGCAGCCCCGCACGCCACGTCAACCGCCATTCTTCAGCATGTGCAAGACACCCTGGCTGTTCCAATATCGACCAGAACAATTTCCCGTCGATTGGTTGAAGGAGGCCTGCACTCCCGGCGTCCGCTCAGAAGACTACCATTGACTCCACAGCATAGACGTGCACGCCTGGCATGGTGCCGGGCTAGAGCGACTTGGATGAGGGAATGGCGGAACGTCGTGTTCTCCGATGAGTCACGCTTCTGTTCTGTCAGTGATAGTCACCGCAGACGAGTGTGGCGTCGGCGTGGAGAAAGGTCAAATCCGGCAGTAACTGTGGAGCGCCCTACCGCTAGACAACGCGGCATCATGGTTTGGGGCGCTATTGCGTATGATTCCAGGTCACCTCTAGTGCGTATTCAAGGCACGTTAAATGCCCACCGCTACGTGCAGCATGTGCTGCGGCCGGTGGCACTCCCGTGCCTTCAGGGGCTGCCCAATGCTCTGTTTCAGCAAGATAATGCCCGCCCACACACTGCTCGCATCTCCCAACAGGCTCTACGAGGTGTACAGATGCTTCCGTGGCCAGCGTACTCTCCGGATCTCTCACCAATCGAACACGTGTGGGATCTCATTGGACGCCGTTTGCAAACTCTGCCCCAGCCTCGTATGGACGACCAACTGTGGCAAATGGTTGACAGAGAATGGAGAACCATCCCTCAGGACACCATCCGCCCTCTTATTGACTCTGTACCTCGACGTGTTTCTGCGTGCATCGCCGCTCGCGGTGGTCCTACATCCTACTGAGTCGATGCCGTGCGCATTGTGTAACCTGCATATCGGTTTGAAATAAACATCAATTATTCTTCCGTGCCGTCTCTGTTTTTCCCCAACTTTCATCCCTTTCGAACCACTCCTTCTTAGTGTTGCATTTGCTCTGTCAGTCAGTGTATATAAACGGAAAATACCTCAATAAATGGCCTACTGGGCCGTAATCATATTCCCTACTATATTTACAAATTAATCACCGTATTTCTGCATAACAACCCCCCGACCCTACACATATATATTAATTATTGTTCACTTATCTATCATCTTGGAGACCTCTCCCTCACCGTCCGGGTTGACTTCGAATGCTTAAGCAGTCATGGCGGCAGCGTTGTCCCAGTTCGATCCCTTAGGTCCAGTCTTCCAGTGTACCATGTTCGTGATGTCTTCTTCCGCCTGGGTGGCCCGTTGGTCGTCTTCTTGGGGTCGTGGACGGCAGTTCGTAACACCAGTCTCCTGCACACCTCATCGCTCTTCACTAAAATGAAATACTCAGTTTATTCACAGCACACCACCTCCCGATCTATTTATTCCCTTTGACATGGGAATCAGGCCTGGATATCTGGAATCTCGAAACAGACTTTACTATTCCTGCTTCACTAATCTAGTCTTCTACATCTGACCGGAATAAAACCAACTAGCCTAGCTTATTGTTATTGGTATTTAAAAAAAATCGCTCGTCGCCACTCCTCTCTCATCGCCTCATAATGAAAGTCTACACAGGTAGCACTCTTTGCGTCACATACTTAAACACTCGGGGTCTCTCCGCACACGTCTACATATTGTCATTTACTTAAATTGCTACCGGGAATTTTACAAATCTCGAAGCTACTGAATCAAATTATCGCCACAACACTTATTAGTCACAATCTTTGTCTTAGACAAAGGTTTCTGGCGCGAATATCAGCAGAGACGCGACGCGCACGGACAGCGATCTTATCATGGACTGAATACCTCCTTCCACCTTTCTCTGCTCTTATAGAATCCAGGAACCCACGCGACGCGCTGGGAAGTCCCGGGAAACAACTTGAGATTGGCATGTGGCCTCGAAATATTTTCTCACGGCAGACGGCCTCCCACGTATTTATTTATTCGATTATGTATTAATAGACTTTGATGTACCTATGGCTTCGTAAAATTCTGGCACTGATTTCCATCCTTTCACTTTCCAGGAATTACGACTCAATTTCCGTAATGTGGTGAGCCTGTCTGTTCCCGCTGAAAATCTCTGTTAAGATGGCAGGTCTCTCCCCCAGACAAAATCCCATCTCTCTTTCTTCCTTCCTCACATATTCTTTCTTCGTCACACATGACCACGCCTTGCCTCGGGAATCCCCTTCAGTTCCCGCGCTTGGTATAGCATCACGCCTTTGCGGTTAGCGTCCAGCTGCGCATTATTTTATCAGCGTTAAATATCCATTCTTATAACTAACAGAATGGTACAATTGATAGCGTGATTTAACATCAGTATGGTATATCTAGACTAGAAAACCATGATCACTTGTATTAATGATATTACTATAAACACTAATGTTTAATACTTCAGAAGAAATGTAACTGCTACGAACACCAAACCTTTATCAAGCGCGAAGAAATAGGAAGCTTAGAAGGTGTGCAATAGTCAGCTATGCACTGATACGGGTGGAGATTGTCAATACAGAATGAACCTAATAAATAGGCCTATAGTACAAGTAATTTGTTGATACCAATATCCAGTAATATTACATGAACATACACTGGAGAAGTCTTAATTGAAGTGCATCTCTAAAATTAATCGTTGGCCTAAAGTGAATAACTACAGGTCTTTTTCATAACCAACAGACCCCTTAATAATGGAGAATTCAAATTCAAGAACCACTGATAGAGCGTAGTGAAACAACAGGTAGGGAATCTGCCACTGCCCTAAATGCAGATTGAATCTGTAAGTTAAAATTCACTTCCTACATCATGCCAGTCGATTTCAATCAATCAATCAATCAATCAATCAATCAATCAATCAATCAATCAATCAATTAATTAATTGTCACTGATCTGCATTTAGGACAGTCGCCCAGGTGTCAGATATTACCTAGTAAACAGAATAGAAATCTGAAATGAAGCCACATTGTAATAATGCGCATGAGCAAATATATTACATACACATATGCCATAAGTCAATAAGAATACACGAAGGCTGTGTCTGTAAACCATATCGACGTCGAGACAAGACATGTTAGGTTAGGTTCATAACGACATATTTTCCATTTCAACTGATTCTCACTGTCAGAATCTTATCATAGAAACAAAATTTAAATTTAAATGAACACTTACCCCAATTAATTGTGAAACTCTTGTCATAAGGTCCATATCACTACGAGTGATAGTTAACTCATCGTCTTCCTTTTTCAGTACCTTGTAGCAATCTCTGAATTGATTTTTGTAAAGGCCGTAACGTTGCTTTCCTTTTTGGAGGAGTTCTTGCAGATTTTTCTTCTTCTTATGCATCCCAATCAAATTCTGTACGTAAGAATGGGACGAAATAGGAACTAATTAATAAAATGATGTGTTCATCATTTCACACAGTCTATGTTATTAAATGCATTATCCGAATATGCCACATTTCTACTTTCCTGGTATTGGCCAATTAGATTTACAGTCCCACAGAAAAAGAAAATATGTTTTAAATATACTTGCAAATGTATCACTAGTGACTTTAACAGTAATGCAGTGGCAATACGCAATTCAAGCTAGAACAGTGATTGAACGTTGCAAACGTGCCAGATTAATGGCAAATGTAAGACATCGTATCGGCATGTTGGGTCCGTAAACTGTATGGTTACCAACAATGAAGAAGAATTGCAAAATACCAACAGCTAGAAAAGTAACTATAAATCACTACCTTAACAGAAGTGAAGTATTGTGTAAAACATTCATGTTCTTATTGTTGGTTTTGAAAGCTATTTTAACGCCTTCTTTCTGAAAGGTATTGGTTAACTTGTAAATATCATTGTTGAACGTGAAGGTGGAAAATTTTAGAGGTTTAGTTATTTCTTTTTTGAGGGTAGTTTTAGGGCGATTATCCTTTCTATAAAATGATTGCTGAAGTCGTTGAATTTTGTAATTCCGCGGATTGTGTTTATTTCAATCTTTAGATCTTCCTTGGATATAGCTATGCTAGAAGCTTGATGAACTAGGTTATTGTATGTAGGTCGTTTGTGGGACTGGGGGTGCATTGAATCTTGGCGAATGGTGGAGGCCGTTTGAGTAGGTTTTCTGAATATTTTATAACTGAAAGAATCTGAGTTTCTAGTGATAGTTAAATGTAGAAAGTTAATTTTTTGATTTGATTCGGATTCTAGTGTGAATTTGATATGTGGATCAATATTGTTGAGTTTTAGGAAGGTGGTGGAAGCGTTAATTGATTTTTCGTCCATTATTATGAAAACATCGTCAACATATCTGGCCCAGAAGTGAATGTTTTCAAATTCATTGTCAATTTTGATGTATTCGAGGAAATCTACGTATATTTCTGCCAAGATGCCTGAGGTCGGTGATCCCATTGCCAAACCATCCTGTTGGTATATGACATTGTTGAAAGTGAAGAAGTTATTGTTAACAATTAGTTTTAATACTGTGATGAAATCTTGAATCTCTAGTTTGCTTAATTGGCTGTTCTTGTTTAAATTGTTTTCAATTATTGGAATTGATTTTGATACTTGTATGCTTGGATACATATTTACAATATCGAAAGAGTGAATTGAGTAATCAAGTTGCGTACTGAACTTGTTTAGTTTTTCTACTAGCTCTGAGGTGTTTTTAATATAATTTTTGGATAAAAATTGATAGTTTTTCCTTAAAAAACTTTGGTTGAATTGTGATATTTTGTATAAGGGGCTTGGTCTGCCCGACTCGTTGGCTGAACGGTCAGCATACTGGCCTTCGGTTCAGAGGGTCCTGGGTTCGATTCCCGGCCGGGTCGGGGATTTTAACCTTAATTGGTTACTTCCAATGGCACGGGGGCTGGGTGTGTGTGTTGTCTTCATCATCATTTCATCCTCATCACGACGCGCAGGTCGTCTACGGGTGTCAAATGGAAAGGCCTGCACCTGGCGAGCCGAACCCGTGCTGGGATATCCCGGCACTAAAAGCCATCCGACATTTTTTTCAGGGGCTTTGTCTATAGGTGATAATTGGGCGAACAGGAACACCAGCCTTGTGTATTTTGGGGAGAGCTTTAGCAGTGGGAAGACCTGGGTTCATATGTATGAGTTTGGATTTTTCCTGTTCAGTAAATAGAAATGAAGTGTTTTTAAGAGTTTGTTTAAGTAGTCTTTGAATTTTTTGGGTGGTGTCTTTTTTGATTATAGAAAAGGAGCTATCTGTGAAAAAGTTTTTTGTTTTATTAATATATTCTTTATTATCCATAATTACTGTTGCATTGCCTTTGTCAGCTTTGGTTACGATGAGTTTCTTTTGTTTGATTTTCTTTTTGAGGGCGTATATGCGATTTTATCTAGCTATTTTTCCTATTATTGAGATCATTCGTGGGGTTGGTTAAATTGGAGAGGATGTTGCTCAGTCTTCTTTTAACATTGGTTCTAACTTCATTTTTTGTATCTTCCAGCATTTTGCTTTTGGCTAGCTCTGATTCTGTAATCATAGTGGTGGTATGTTGAGGCTGTTCAAATTGGGCCAGTTGTGTTTGGGTCCTTTGGCTAAAGTTGTGTGTTCAATTTCACTTAAGAGTGTGTTTGGTAGATTTACAACAGGTGGATGAAACTGCTTGCAATCAAGCATGCTTTTGTTGAAGTTTCTAGTTTGATTGTTGTGTAGTTGGGAGTTTTTTAGCCTGTTGAGTTTTTACTCCAAATTTGATTGTTTCTTGGCTAGTTCGTGGAATAATTTATTTTCTACTTGGTGATAGAAAAGTGTCCATTGTGCTTTTGAAAGTAGTTTAGTCGCTGCGAGGTGAGCGTCATATAATTTCTGATTCAAAAAAGATTTCTTCCTATACAAGAATTTAATTTCTTCTCTTAACCAAATTTTGTTGGTTTTTGTTTTGAGTTTTGATGGTTTGGGATGAGATCCGATGTGTCTTTTTATTGCTTTTTAGAAAATTAGGAGTCTTTGCATAATTTGGCTATCTTTAATTTAAGGCCTAGATATTGAAAGGCTTTCTGTTTTGCCTGGTAAACTACATATCGAGGGTTATGAACTTCATGTTGTTGGTCGCTATTGAACTGAGATAACATATATGTTATGCACAAGAGAGTTTTCCACCTATTCAATACTAAGTTGTATTTACAATGTTATTTACATTACATGGGACTAGTTTCAACCCTACTCGGGATCATCATCAGCCATATTAAACATACACAATATTTGGCAAAATCCTATAACATGATTTTTAAGCAGTAAGAATTTTATCAATATATAATTTGCAATATGACTTGTGGTTGAATTAGGCAAGTGCTATGGCAATCAAAATGTTACAAATGAAAATGTAATATTACGTGTGACGTAGGTGAGTAATAATTAATACAAGTACACTAAACATGCTAAAAAGTCTGGAATAAAAGTACAAATGAGGTGCTCTGTGTTGTTAAAAGTTTTGGTATGATTATAGACTCATGGAGTTCAGTAGGTCCTGGTAATACATAACGGTTGTGGACTGAGTGCTATGGTACTAAGAATGAACACATTGTAAAGTGACACATATATAAAAATATACAAGTATGTACAATGTCTGAGTAACAAAGTGTGTAGTTGATACTCTCTGGAAGAAGAGTCAACTATACACTGTATCAGCTTAAGTGGAGAATTTGGCACTTGGTATATTAAGTTACCAAGCCATGTTGTTGGGCTGCATGGTTGATTGCTGGAGTTGTGCAGAATGTGAAGTTTTTGAATTCTTGTTGAAAAGAAAGTAGACACTGCGCGTGGTGATATTAATTGGTAGAATTCTCAGTTCATAGCGGAAAACAAATCGGACCTATTAAAATTGAGAAAGGCCAGTAAAAAGCAAAGTACGCGGAAAGAGGAAAAGATAACCACAAAGTGAATGGACACTCACCTCGCGCTGTCGTGTGTGTAGCTTAGCTGATAGCATGTGACTGGTAGCGAAAGGAGAAGTATGGGCGGGGAGGAGGGCAGGCGCATGCGGTTTGGGTAGCGTGGTGGTGGCTTGGGAGGGGGGGTGGGGTTTGGAAAGGAGAGGAGGGGCGAATTTAAGGCGGAGCTGAAGGGTGTGGGAAAAAGGGTAATTGTTTTGGAAGAGTACCTTTAATTAAACTTAGGATCGAGTTCTGGTTGGTTGAATTATTGTTTCTGAGAAAAGTGATAAATACATCAAAAAGTATGTTGGGTTTTTCTGAGATTTCATTAAGATTGTAATTGGCGTTAAAATATTGGTCTAGGTGCATGTAGTAATTTTCCATTATGTTGAGTAAAGGACCCTTATTTGCTAATTCAAGGATGCCCATGACCTGGTCGATATTGGTAAAATTATAGTTACAATCTTGCATGTGTTGGCCGATAGTTGAAAACTTATTGTATTATATTGCGTTAGTGTGCTCATGGTATCTTATATTGAAGTTTCTTCCAGTCTGCCCAATGTAGGATTAGTCACAGGTATTGTATTTGATCTTATAAACTCGTGATTTTTAAAAACTGCTGGGCTTGTTGATATGTGAAATATTGTGTAAAACATTCATTTTCTTATTGTTGGTTTTGAAAGCTATTTTAATGCTTTGTTTCTTAAAGTATTGGTTAACTTGTAAATATCATTGTTGAATGTGAAGGTGGAAAATGTTAGAGGTTTAGTTATTTCTTTCTTGAGGGTAGTTTTAGGGCAATGTTTGTGTTTATTGATTATCCTTTCTATAAAATGATTGCTGAAGCAGTTGAATTTTGCAATTCTGCGGATTGTGTTTAGCTCATTGTTTAGATCTTTCTTGGACATAGGTGTGCTAAAAGCTTGTTTGTGGAACTGGGAATGCATTCACTTCTGGGCCAGATATGTTGATGATGTTTTTGTAATCATGGACGAAAAGTTAATTAACACTTCCACCACCCTCCTAAGACTCAACAATATTGATCCTCATATCAAATTCACACTAGAATCCAAATCAAATCAAAGAATTATCTTTCTAGATTTAATTATCTCTAGAAACTCAGATTCTTTCAGTTATAAAATATTCAGAAAACCTACTCAAGCAGCCTCCACCATTAGCCAAGATTCAATGCACCCCCAGTCCCACAAATGAGCTACAAACAATAACCTAGTTCATCGAGCTTCTGAGTCCCTTTACAAATTTCTCTTTTGATTTCTTTTACTGCCTGTTCTATATAAACATCGAAAAGGAGTGGATTGCTGTTTCATTGCCAAAGCCCTCATTTCTTATCACTGCAAAGTGATTTTTATATGGATTGTAAATAATTCTTCGTTCTCGGTATCTGATCCCAATCACCTTCAGAATCTCAAATAGTTTGGTCCATTCAACAATATCGAATGCATTTTCTTGATCTACGAATGCCATGTACGTGGGCTTGTCCTTCTTAATTCGGTCATCTAAGATCATGCTGAAAGTCAGGATTGTTTCAGGTGTTCCTGCATTTCTTCTGAAGCCAAATTGATCTTCTCCCAACTCAGTTTCAACTTTTCTTTCCATTCTTCTGAAAATAATAGTGTTAAAATTTTGCATGCATGTGATTCTAAAGTAATTGTGCGGTAGTTTTCACACTTGTCCACACTGGTTTTCTTAGGAGTAAGTAAAGCAACATTCTGGCAAAAATCTATAGTCTTATAGATTACTAGCAAGTACCCATCCTTCGCTACGGTATTATAATGAAATTTATAATTGAATGCTTAGCGTTTTATATATAATCCACTGAAATTCGCGATCTAACTTGTTTTCTGAGAGAATCCGCCAAAATTCGTGATCTAACTCATTTTCTGAGAGATTACGGCAACGTTCCTCCCATTTTTCAATCTTTCTTTCCAGCAATTGATTTCTTACTTCTCGGGCTAGGTCCAGGTATTCCTCCTGGTCAGTTGGGTCCCTAAATCTTTGCCATCTTTTCCTATAAGCATTTTTAATATGGATCAATGCCTTGAGGAGATCCGGCATAGTGTCGTATTGGGTGCCTTGGCAGTACTGAGACTGCGGCTGGACTGCAATCATAGTCATTACCCGGCCGGGACACATTTCCAGCACGGTCTGCACATTTTGACGACGATCCAGAACGTTATTATTATTATTATTATTATTATTATTATTATTATTATTATTATTATTATTATTATTATTATTATTATTATTGATGGCCTGGAACCCACAGCAAGATGCAAGACCGTAACTTGCTGGTAAATTACATCTACTGCCATTGTCATTGCTGACAATGTGACCAGCACCATCGTCGTGCATAGGCAAGTGCGCGAGATTTCTGGCGACAAGAATGATATACTTTCGTGCATTATTGACCTTATGATAGAGGTGAACAGTTGCACAGTCAATATCATTCCTATCATTTATTTCAAATGTGTTTACATTCTTATTTATATGCCAGGAGAATCTACTGTAATGTAACTTTATGTTCTCCAACGGAAAAGATGGTTCATGAAAGCGAACGCAGGAAAGAAAAAACTGATCAGTTTATGATCAGAATAAGTACGTTATGAACAGTAAAATCAATTTGTCTCAACTCCTTTCCCACCCCACCGCCATTAAGATGATTTCCACCCACCCCCACCCACAAAAAAAGAAGGCATGTTTCCTTATGTTTAAAGGAGAGTCCTGTACTTTTCAGGAAACAAAAAATATGCTTCTTTATTTTTAATACACGTTAAAAAACTATTTTTCACTTCGGTAACATGTCAAGTTTTTGAGATATACTGTAGATTTTGGATTTCTTTCAGTTCTGAGATAGGCTATAAGTATCCCCATAAAAAGAATTCACTTTTTTTCCCTTCCTTTCACCCTCCAAGTGATTTCCCGTTAAAAATTACTTGTTTCCTTATAGTAAAGGATCTTCTATATACCAATTTTCACGACTCTGACATCTTCAGTTTTTGAGATGTGTGTCCTCATAAAAGGAATTCAACTCCTTTTCACCCCCGAACCCCAAGATGATTTCCCCCGAAAACGCTTTTTTCTTTGTTTTTAAAGGAGATCCAAATACCAATTTTCACGTCTGTAACAATTTTAGTTTTCAAAGATGTAAGTAACCAAACCAAACCAAACCAAACCCCATGGCACTACAGTCCTTGAAGGGCCTTGGCGTACGAAGCGACCGCTGCTCAGCCTGAAGGCCTGCAGATTACAAGGTGTCATGTGGTCAGCATGAAACACCCTCTCGGCCGTTATTCTTGGCTTTCTAGACCGGGGTCTCTATCTCACCATCAGATAGCTCCTCAATTCTAATCACGTAGGCTGGGTGGACCTCCAACCAGCCCTCAGATCCAAGTAAAAATCCCTAACCCAGGGCCTCTGGGTAAGAGGCAGGCACGCTACCCTTACACCACGGGGCCGGCACAGATATAAGTAACCTCGTAAAATTAATTCAGTTAATTTTTAAAATCCTTCACCTCCCTCTCCCCCTTTATTTGATTTTCCGAGAATACGTGTTTCTTTAATTTTAAAGCAGGTTCTAAATCCAATTTTCACGTCTGCAAAACTTTCGTTTTTGAGATAATGGTATTCTCATACAAATAATTCAACTAATTTTCCTCCTCCCTTTAGGTGGATTTCCGAAAACAAAAGAATACCTAATCCTTTTTTTTAAAATGGAGATTCCAAATATAAAATTTCACGTCTGAAACATCTTCAGCTTTTGAGTTATTAGTATCCTAATTAAAAGAACTCAACCCCATTTTCTGTCATTTTTACCCCTCCACCCAAGTGGTTTTTCAGAAAACAAAAAATATGTTTCTTTATTTTTAATAGAGATAAAAAAAACTAATTTTCACTTCAGTAACATGTAACGTTTTTGAGATATACTGTAGAAATGCTTATTTTAAAATTTCACCCCTTATTAGTTCTCTTTAAGTGGAGTTTCCAAAAACAAATTACCTGTGTTTCTTCACTTTTACAGGAGATTCCCAATACCAGTTTTCATGTCTGTAACATTTTATGTTTCTGAGATATACTGTAGATATTGTCTTTCTAAAAATTCATCCCAATTTGTCACTCCTGTTTAACCCCCATTAATTGGATTTTCCAATAATTAAAAAAAAAAATTGTGTTTTTATTTTTTATTTTTGAAGGTGATCCCAAATACCAATTTTCAGGTCTGTAATATCTTCTGTTTCTCAGATATAAGTATCTTCATTAAAGGCATTCAACCCTTTTTTCACCCCTTTTCATCCCTCCTATTGGGATTTTCTAAAACAGAAAAATACTTGTTTCTTTATTTTTTAAGCGGATTCTAAACACCAATTTTTACATCTGTAAACTTTAAAAGTTTTGAGATATAGATACACTCATTTTGTAATTCACTCCCTTTTTCACCCTCCCATTAATTAGATTTTTCAAAAAAAAAAAAAAAAAAATACGTGTTTCTTTATTTTTAAAGGAGATCCCAAATACCAATTTTCAGGTATGTAATATCTTCAGTTTCTGAGATATAAGTATCCTTATTAAAGGCAATCGACTCCTTTTTCACCCTTTTTCACCCCTCCTATTGGGATTTTCCAAAAACAAAAAAAAAATTGTTTCCTTATTTTTAGAGAAGATTCTAAACACCAGTTTTTACATCTGTGAACTTTACAAGTTTTCAGATATAGATACACTCATTTTTAAATTTCACCCCCCTCTTCACCCCCTTAGCGACAGAATATCCAGAAATCCTCTGTTAGTGAGCAGCTACATGTTAAAACATTATTATTATTATTATTATTAGTTTTTTTTTTTTACAAGCGAATGGACCACTAAGGATCACGCTACAACTTCATTTCTTTCTCTTTGTGCGGAGTTTTCTCTGTGTCCAATACTCCTTCATGCGTTTGCTGGCCTGCTTCCGTTGTTCAACTGTTCAGGCTCTTCCGGTCTTCCTAGTTCTTCCTGTGGCTTGAACACCTTCCAAATTCTTCAATGTGTTCCTAAACGTATTCCTTTCTAACAGCTGGTCTTCCAAGATGCCTAACCTTTCCATATCCTATTATTATTATTATTATTATGATTATTATTATTATTATTATTTCTTTTCTGGACCCCACAGGAAGATGCAAGACCGCTACTTGGCGGTAAATTACATCTGCTGCCATTGTCATTGCTGACAATGTGACCAGCATCGTTGTCGGGACTAGGCAAGTTTGCGGGATTTCTGGCTATACGAGTGACATACTTACGTGCATTATTGACCTTACTATAGGAGTGAAAAATTGCACGGTCAATCTCATTCCTATCGTTTATTTCAAATGTGTTTAATTTTTTATTTATATGCCGGGAGAATCTACTGTAACCTAAGAGCGTTCTCCAAATTAAAAAATGGCTCTTGAAAACGAACCCAGGAACGATTAAAAATGATCAGTTTATGATCAGAATAAGTACATTCAATATCCACATCCTGTTTCCAGTCATTCGCCCGGGTCAGGAATGGAATGAATAAAGCCCCATCTAGCAGCCAGGATAGGAATTATGCCGGCTGCCGAAGCCTGTCGCACTCCTCTGGGGCAATGATTAATGAATGACAAATTAAATGAAATGATATTGGAGAGTGTTGCCGGAATGAATGATGACAGGCTAAACCGGACTACACGGAGAAGAACCTGTCCCACCTCTGCTTTGTCCAGCACAAATCTCACATTGAGTCACTGGGATATGAACCATGGTTCCCAGTGATGAAAGGCCGGCGCACTGCTGCCTGAGCCATGGAGGCTCCTTATAAGTATATTATAAACAGTAAAGTCAATTGGTCTCACCTTCTTTTTCACCCCATCACCCTTAAGTTGATTTACCCCCCCACCCCCCAAGAAAAAAGAGGGCATAAAAATGTAAACAGACTCTGGGATGGGTTTAAAGAAATTGTTGAGGAATGCGAAAACAGGTTTGTACCTTTAAGGGTGGTAAGGAATGGTAAAGACCCACCTTATTATAATAGAGAAATAAAGAGACTAAGAAGGAGGTGCAGACTGGAAAGAAATAGAGTTAGAAATGGCTGTGGAAGTAAGGAGAAATTGAAGGAACTTACTAGAAAATTGAATCTAGCAAAGAAGGCAGCTAAGGATAACATGATGGCAAGCATAATTGGCAGTCATACAAATTTTAGTGAAAAATGGAAGGGTATGTATAGGTATTTTAAGGCAGAAACAGGTTCCAAGAAGGACATTCCAGGAATAATTTATGAACAAGGGGAGTGTGTATGTGAGGATCTTCAAAAGGCAGAAGTATTCAGTCAGCAGTATGTAAAGATTGTTGGTTACAAGGATAATGTCGAGATAGAGGAAGAGACTAAGGCCAAAGAAGTAATAAAATTTACATATGATAACAATGACATTTACAATAAGATACAAAAGTTGAAAACTAGAAAAGCGGCTGGAATTGATCAGATTTCTGGGGATATACTAAAGACAATGGGTTGGAATGTAGTACCATATCTGAAGTACTTATTTGATTATTGTTTGGTCGAAGGAGCTATACCAGATGAATGGAGAGTTGCTATAGTAGCCCCTGTGTATAAAGGATAGGGTGATAGACATAAAGCTGAAAATTACAGGCCAGTAAGTTTGACATGCATTGTATGTAAGCTTTGGGAAGGCATTCTTTCTGATTATATTAGACATGTTTGTGAAATTAATAACTGGTTCGATAGAAGGCAATTCGGTTTTAGGAAGCTCAACTTGTAGGATTCCAGCAAGATATAGCAGATATCTTGGATTCTGGAGGTCAAATGGACTGTATCGTGATTGACATGTCTAAAGCATTTGATAGGGTGGATCATGGGAGACTACTGGCAAAAATGAGTGCAATTGGACTAGACAAAAGAGTGGTTGAATGGGTTGCTATATTTCTAGAAAATAGATCTCAGAGAGTTAGAGTAGGTGAAGCTTTGTCTGACCCTGTAATAGTTGAGAGGGGAGTTCCTCAGGGCAGTGTTATCGGACCTTTATATTTTCTTATATATATAAATGATATGAGTAAAGGAGTGGAATCGGAGGTAAGGCTTTTTGCGGATGATGTTATTCTCTATAGAGTGATAAATAAGTTACAAGATTGTGAGCAACTGCAACGTGACCTCGAAAATGTTGTGAGATGGACAGCAGGCAATGGTATGTTGATAAATGGGGCTAAAAGTCAGGTTGTGAGTTTCACAAATAGGAAAAGTCCTCTCAGTTTTAATTACTGCGTTGATGGGGTGAAAGTTCCTTTTGGGGATCATTGTAAGTATCTAGGTGTTAATATAAGGAAAGATCTTCAGTGGGGTAATCACATAAATGGGATTGTAAATAAAGGGTACCCATCTCTACACATGGTTATGAGGGTGTTTAGGGGTTGTAGTAAGGATGTGAAGGAGAGTGCATATAAGTCTTTGGTAAGACCCCAACTAGAGTATGGTTCCAGTGTATGGGACCCTCACCAGGATTACCTGATTCAAGAACTGGAAAAAATCCAAAGAAAAGCAGCTCGATTTGTTCTGGGTGATTTCCGACAAAAGAGTAGCGTTACAAAAATGTTGCAATGTTTGGGTTGGGAAGAATTGAGAGAAAGAAGAAGAGCTGCTCGACTAAGTGGTATGTATGTCTCAAGTATTATTACAATATTATAAGTCCACCTGTTCAATACAATACAATATGATCCACTATTTCATATGGTCAAATATTTTTTATACATAATACATAAAAGTCAAAGGTACATGTTTCACCCTCCTTACGGGCATCATCAGCCTGAAACATGTACCTTTGACTTTTATGTATTATGTATAAAAAATATTTGACCATATGAAATAGTGGATCATATTGTATTGTATTGAACAGGTGGACTTATAATATTGTAATAATACTTGAGACATACTTCAACTTCAATACGGAACCAAAATGAGAATAGTTACTTGTAAGTGGTATGTTCCGAGCTGTCAGCGGAGAGATGGCGTGGAATGACATTAGTAGACGAATAGGTTTGAATGACGTTTATAAAAGTAGGAAAGATCACAATATGAAGATAAAGTTGGAATTCAAGAGGACAAACTGGGGCAAATATTCATTTATAGGAAGGGGAGTTAGGGATTGGAATAACTTACCAAGCAAGATGTTCAATAAATTTCCAATTTCTTTGAAATCATTTCGGAAAAGGCTAGGAAAGCAACAGATAGGGAATCTGCCACCTGGGCGACTGCCCTAAATGCAGATCAGTATTGATTGATTGATTGATTGATTGATTGATTTATTTATGTTTAAAGGAGATTCCAAATACCAATGTTCACATCTTTTTTCACTTCCTTTCACGCTCCCCCCCCCCCCTCCACTTAAGTGAATTTTCTGGCAAAAAATGTTTGTTTCTTTAATAGTAAAGGATCTTCATACCAATTATCATGACTCTAACATCTTCAGAATTTGAGATATGTGTCCTCATGAAAGGAATTCAACTCCTTTTCAATCCCGCACCCCAAGATGATTCCCCCCTTCCATGAAGCATTTTTTTTTTAAAGGAGATCCAAATACCAGTTTTCACGTCTGTAACAACAATTGTTTTTTTAGATGTAAGTATCCTCATACAATTAATTTAATTAATTTTTCAATTATTTCACCCACCCCGCCCCCTTCATTGATTTTCCGAAAATGCATGTTTCTTTACTTGTAAAACAGATTACGAATACCAAATTTCACGCCTGTACCATCTTCAGTTTTGAGATATCAGTAACCTAATTAAAATAATTCAACCCCATTTTCAGTCACTTTCACCCCCTCCCACCAAGTGGTTTTTCCAAAAACTAAAAATACATGTTTCTTTATTTTTAACACTCCAGTGGGCATGCGGAGTACAGGTGTCCTCCAGTGATTTTGTTTTGCGTGACTACAATGGTTGGCAACACTCGTGACCTTGAGCGGCCATATACCTTTCTTCCCACTCACCCTCCGCCCGTCAGTGCAGTGTCAGCGTTTATGCTTGCCAATATTCGCCATGGCCTCGTGTTTATTTATGCTGTGCAGTAGTGGAGGACACTTGTCCTCCGCGTGCCCACTGGCGTTAGTTTCTTCGGATATTGCTGTGGTATTTTTTTATTTATTTCATAGTTTTGAACGTCATAACGGTTTAATTGAAACAGTTTATGCGTGATAACATTAATGACCAGTGAAAGTGAAAGTGAACGTGAACAGGTACGCCGTTGGCTAGATGAGACTGAGGATAACGAGAGTGTTCTAGGTATAGAGGATGAATATGAACGAGAAGAAGACCACTTGGAATACGACACAGAGAGTAGAGAAGATGAAATCAATGCAGAGGATAACCCGGCTAATGTTCTTGACGACTCTGAGGAAGTAGAAGTAGTAGAAGAATCAGTTCCTCCTTCTGTCCCAGTCCGTCCTGCCACTTTCGTCAAGATCGCACATCAAGGTGGTACTTAGAACCTCAAGTTGCCCAGACTTCTCGTACACCCAGACATAACATTATACCAGTTTTTCATTGCCCATGACCTCAAGGGTCTGCGAAAAATGCTATCACTCCAGAAGCTGTGTTACAGTGTATTATTGATGATGAAATGGTTAAAAAAATAGTTTACTGTACTAACATTTACATTACTAAAATTTGCCCTCAGTTTTTCAGAGAAAGGGATGCTAGGCCCACTGATTCCTGAGAAATTTGTGCATTGATTGGTATATTATATCTTGCTGGGGTTTTGAAGGCTGGTGGAAGAAACGTATTTGAAATTGAAATGTGGGATAATTCACACGGCACGGGAGTAGAGGCTGTTTATGTAACCATGAGCGCAAAGAGGTTTCGATTTCTTTTACGTTGTCTGAGATTTGATAATGTACACAACAGAGATCAAAGAAAATCTGTTGACAGACTAGCTGCTTTTCGAGAAATCTTTGAGATGTTCGTGCTCAATTGCAAGAATGCATACAAACCAGCTGACTATCTTACCATTGATGTACAGCTAGTTGCATTTAGAGGAAACTGTCCCTTCCAGGTGTATATGCCTATTAAACCTGCAAAGTATGGGATAGAGATTTTTGCTATGGTTTCCACAACAACCTTCTATGCTACAAACCTTGAAGTGTATGTAGGGAAGCAACCAAATGGCCCTTTCAGAAGAAGCAACAACACGTCAGACTTAGTTTTGAGATTGGTGCAGCCTATTTCAGGAACCAATAGAAATATTACCTATGAAAATTGGTTCGCCTCTGTGCCCTTGATAATAAAGGTATGGGAAGAAGAAAAAGTAACTATGATTGCTACACTGAGAAAGAACAAAGCAGAAGTTCCCCCACCTTTCTACTTGACTAGTCTAGAGAAGTCAAAAGCAGTTTGTTTGGCTTTCAAAAAAGCTGTACATTGGTATCTTACGTGCCGAAGAAGAATAAGGCTGTGTTGGCAATATCAACTATGCACGAAAACATGGCAATCGATCCAGATACAGGTGATGAGTGAAAACCCATGATCTTTACTTCTTGTAATGAAACCAAGTACGGCGTGGACATTCTGGACAAAATGTGTCGTCAATATGACACTGCGAGAAACTCAAGAAGATGGCCACTAACAATCTTCTTTCATATTCTGAATGTATTAGGAGTAAGTGCTCTTGTAATCTATAAAACAAATAAAAAACTCGGCTTTGTGAGCCGCTGTGATTTTTTTAAACAAATGGCCTTCGCCCTGATTAGACCACTAATTGAACATCGAATCAGTTTGGAGACGATACCACAGGAAATAAAGACAAGAGGAAGGATCCTGCTGTAACTGGCCAGGGAAGAAGTTCCACCTCAACCAGCATCCCGAGGAGTGGCTGAGAAAGGAAGGTGCTACCTCTGCGGCAAAGCCAGGAGCAAGACTTCAAGGAAAAAGTGTGTGAAGTTTCATGGGTGGGAGTGTGCTGATCATATGAGAAATGTTTGTGCAAAGTGCATTGAATAAGCTATAGTTTATAAAGTTTCAGCATTCCGTTAGTGTTTTTTATGCTTTACTGATATGGAAAATTAGGTATGTAATTTAATTTTTTTATACTACGAAACCAATTTGTATTTTCAAACTAGAAAGTAATAACAACATTTAATTTTTATAGTTTGTCATTTATAACGTAAAACATATACACATTTTTGTAACATTCATAACATAACATATCAAACTTATACATGTTTTTGTTTGATTTACCAAAATTATATATTTCCTACATAATATTTTGTAGAATACACTTTTTTAATTTAAAATGCTGTTTAATATATTCCTACCTAATCCAAAACAAAAAATCATGATCGCTAAATATAAATTTCATAGGGTAAAATGGCAAAACAAAGTGGAGGACACCTGTCCTCCACGCGCCCACTTGTGATACGGCAAACCGCGCACCCACTAGAGTGTTAATAGAGATTAAAAATACCATTTCTCACTTCTGTAACATGTACATATAGATTTTTTTGTTTTTGTTTTTTGCTAGTTGCTTTACGTCGCACCGACACAGATAGGTCCTATGGTGACGATAGGACTGGAAAGGGCTAGGAGTGGGAAGGAAGCGGCCGTGGCCTCAATTAAGGTGTGAAAATGGGAAACCACGGAAAACCATTTTCAAGGCTGCCGACATTGGGGTTCGAACCTACAGTTTTTGAGATATACCTACTGTAGAAATTCTCATTTTAAAATTGCACCCCCTTTTTTTAGTTCCCCTTAAGTGGAGTTTCCAAAAAACAAATGACCTATGTTTCTTTACCAATTTTTACGTCTGTAACATTTTATGTTTCTGAGATATACTATATACTATATACAATATACTATATAGTCTTTCTAAAAAGTAACCCCAATTTGTCACTCCTGTTTAACCCCCATTAATTTGAGTTCCCAAAAACAAAAAAATATGTGTTTCTTTATTTTTAAGGGAGATCCCATATACCAATTTTCAGGTCAGTAATATCTTCAGTTTCTGAAATATAAGTATCCTCATTAAAGGCATTCAACCCATTATTCACCCTTTTTCACCCCTACGATTGGGATTTTCAGAAGGAAAAAAAATACGTGTTTCTTTATTTTTAAAGGATATTCTAAATATCAATTTTTTACATCTGTAAACTTTTAAAGTTTTGAGATATAGATACACTCATTTTAGAAAAGTCATCCCCCATTTCACCCCCCCCCCCCCCACTATTTGGATTTTCAAATAAAAAGTGTTTCTTTATTTTGTAAAGGAGATCCCAAATACCAATTTTCAGGTATGTAATATCTTCAGTTTCTGAGATATACACTGACTGACAGAGCAAATGCAACACCAAGAAGGAGTGATCAGAACTTTATGCCAATTGCAGGGTAGACTGACGTCACTGAGGTATGCTCATGATGTGAAATGCGCCGCTGTGCTGCGCACGTAGCGAATGATAAATGGGACACGGCGTTGGCGAATGGCCCACTTCGTACCGTGATTTCTCAGCCGACAGTCATTGTAGAACGTGTTGTCGTGTGCCACAGGACACGTGTATAGCTAAGAATGCCAGGCCGCCATCAATGGAGGCATTTTCAGCAGACAGACGACTTTACGAGGGGTATGGTGATCGGGCTGAGAAGGGCAGGTTGGTCGCTTCGTCAAATCGCAGCCGATACCCATAGGGATGTGTCCACAGTGCAGCGCCTGTGGCGAAGATGGTTGGCGCAGGGACATGTGGCACGTGCGAGGGGTCCAGGCGCAGCCCGAGTGACGTCAGCACGCGAGGATCGGCGCATCCGCCGCCAAGCGGTGGCAGCCCCGCACGCCACGTCAACCGCCATTCTTCAGCATGTGCAAGACACCCTGGCTGTTCCAATATCGACCAGAACAATTTCCCGTCGATTGGTTGAAGGAGGCCTGCACTCCCGGCGTCCGCTCAGAAGACTACCATTGACTCCACAGCATAGACATGCACGCCTGGCATGGTGCCGGGCTAGAGCGACGTGGATGAGGGAATGGCGGAACGTCGTGTTCTCCGATGAGTCACGCTTCTGTTCTGTCAGTGATAGTCACCGCAGACGAGTGTGGCGTCGGCGTGGAGAAAGGTCAAATCCGGCAGTAACTGTGGAGCGCCCTACCGCTAGACAGCGCGGCATCATGGTTTGGGGCGCTATTGCGTATGATTCCAGGTCACCTCTAGTGCGTATTCAAGGCACGTTAAATGCCCACCGCTACGTGCAGCATGTGCTGCGGCCGGTGGCACTCCCGTACCTTCAGGGGCTGCCCAATGCTCTGTTTCAGCAGGATAATGCCCGCCCACACACTGCTCGCATCTCCCAACAGGCTCTACGAGGTGTACAGATGCTTCCGTGGCCAGCGTACTCTCCGGATCTTTCACCAATCGAACACGTTTGGGATCTCATTGGACGCCGTTTGCAAACTCTGCCCCAGCCTCGTACGGACGACCAACTGTGGCAAATGGTTGACAGAGAATGGAGAACCATCCCTCAGGACACCATCCGCACTCTTATTGACTCTGTACCTCGACGTGTTTCTGCGTGCATCGCCGCTCGCGGTGGTCCTACATCCTACTGAGTCGATGCCGTGCGCATTGTGTAACCTGCATATCGGTTTGAAATAAACATCAATTATTCGTCCGTGCCGTCTCTGTTTTTTCCCCAACTTTCATCCCTTTCGAACCACTCCTTCTTGGTGTTGCATTTGCTCTGTCAGTCAGTGTAAGTATCCTCATAAAAGGCATTCAAGCAATTTTTCACCCCTTCTATTGGGATTTTCCGAAAACAAAAAATATGTGTTTCTTTATTTTTAAAGGAGATTCTAAATACCAATGTTTACATGTGTACATTTTTAAGTTTTAAGATATTGATACACTCATTTTAAAAATTCACCCCCTTTTCACCCACCTCCCCCCATTATTTGGATTTTCCAAATACAAAAAAATACTTGTTTCTTAATTTTTAAAGGAGATGACAAATACCAAATTTCAGGTCTGTAATATCTTCAGTTTCTGAAATATAATTTGCCTCATTAAAGGCATTCAACCCATTTTTCACCCTTTTTCACCCCTCTTATTGGGATTTTCCAAAAACAAAAAATTAGGTGTTTCCTTATATCTAAAGGTGATTCTAAATGCCAATTTTTACATCTGTAAACTTTTAAAGTTTTGAGATATAGATACACTCATTTTAAAAATTCACCCCCCTTTTTAACCACCTTAGCGAAGGATTATCCAAAAATCCCCCCTAGCAAGCACCTACATGTTAATATGAATGTATCCCCGAAATTTCATTTCATTATGTTCAGTAATTTTGGCTCGGTGATGATGAATCCGTCAGTCAGTCAGTCAGTCATGACATGTTCTTTTATATAGATTTAATCAACATTGTATCCAAAAGTGTTCATGTTTCAGCTCAACTAAACCAACATGAGCACTGGAAGGACATAAAATGGGTATTGCTATTGAATAAGATACCTTACAACAATATGATGTTGTTTTACTTAAAAATATATGTCTATTGGTTCTCTAGTGAGATAGCATAATGTAAAACATGCGTTCTTGACAGTACAGATAAAATATGATGAAATGACATTAAAATCTTGTACAAATTCTTGGCTCTATCTGCTGAAATCTGTTGTTTTAAAAGCAGGACCTTGGTGTTGACATTGTCTTTTATGTACCGTTGTCAATACAGTATTGAAATTATGTCTAATAAATATTCTTCATAGTAATAGAAATCTGGGACAGGATCCTCGAAATATTTATGTAATAGGCCTAGAAATGAAAAATCTAGTTAATATGTTGAAAAATATTTATTGTCTGTCGCAGAATGTGCAGTGCGTATTGAATGTCTACTCACCTCACCGGCCAGTGGAGTGTCGTGAGAGAATTTGTGTGTGCTGCTGCACAGCACTGATCAAAGGTTAGGAGCAGAACACGCAAGACCTGTAGCGTGTGTCGGGAAGGAAAGGGAGAGGAACAGGGGGCGGGTAGGTAGGAGGGGTCAGACGATGTGAGAAGGGGAATACAGTGAAAGAAATCAAGTTTCATATCTCGTTCTGTTGATGTAAATGTTGTGTTGATGGCAATTCTCCACCATTGCCTCTCCTTCCACCACTCCTCTTCAGTAATTTTATTCCAGTCCATTCTTCTTTTTCTTATACTGTTCTTGACAGTCTGTCCATCTTGCTCTGGGCCTCCTTCTTTCCCTCTATCTTCGCCTCTAACACTAGTTTTGCTATCCTTCCATCCTCATAACATGTCCAGATCATCTCAATTTATTCTTCTCCATCCTATCACTCAGTTTTTCTGCCCCTATTTCTTTCCTGACCTCAACATTTCTGTCTCTCCTTGTCTTTCATTCCATACTCCTCTGGAAATTCATCTCACTGCCTGAATTTTACTGTCGTCTTTTTTTGTCAGTGTCCAAACCTCTGACGCATATTATTGTTTACATTTCATAGGAACTTCTCTGTTTCACACCATGTTCCCCACTTTCTGGTAGAACGTATTTCCCGCTTGTACCCTTCCGCTGATCTCCTTATCCAACCTTGCATCTTGCATTATTTCACTTCCCAAATATTTGAAGTATTCAACAATGTCAAGGTTATGTGTGCTGATACTAACATTTCCCTTTCCTTTTCTTTCTCCTCTTGTCATCACCACTGTTCTACTGTTCCCCACACTGATATTCATTGTACCAAATTGTGTTGATTGTCCTCCTAGTCAGTGCTCAGTGTTGCATCCGATTAAGATGAAATTTTAGACAGACCTGTTTTGACCTCCTATGACAAAAACATCAGACACACAATATGAAGTGCTTGTTAAGAAGTTTTTCCTTAAAAAACAAAATGCATATTAAATATAAGATGTGGTGGTCGCTAAAACAGTTTTTGAGCTGGAGACCTTTTGGTTGCAATATTCTTGTTGTCTCCTGATGCAGTTCAACTGATATCTCTACACTGTTGGCTTCAATGTTATGTTCAGTCTTAGGCTGATATATGTAAGTTGTTATTGAAGTTGAACCATCTGTTTTCTAATCTGTAGAGTGGATAAAAGAATCAAATTAAGAATTAAAAATGGTGACTGACAGGAAACATTTAAGGTAAGTTTTGATGAACAAAATTTACTTACATTATGTGGCCCGCGTGTATTAACCATGTTCTCCGACTACAGTCCTTTTGGTGATCATAGTAAATACCTAGGTGTTAATATATGGAAAGATCTTCATTGGGGTAATCGCATACTATAAATGGGATTGAAAATAAAGGTTAAAGAGATCTGAACATGGTTATGAGGGTATTTGGGGGTTGTACTAAGGATGTAAAGGAGAGGGCATATAATTCTCCAGTAAGATCCCAACTAGAGTATGGTTCCAGTGTATGGAACCCTCACCAGGATTACTAGATTTAGGAACTGGAAAAAAAATCCAGAGAAAAGCAGTTTGATTTGTTCTGGTGTTGTCCGACAAAAGAGTAGCATTACAAAAATGTTGCAAAGTCTGGGCTGGGAAGACTTGGGAGAAAGGACAGGAGGTTCTTGACAAAGTGGTATGTTCTGAGCTCAAATGCGATGGCTGAATGGATTATTTCAGACGAGACCTTCGGAAACAACCCCGGCATCGAAGTCCCCTCACCCCTACTAGAGCAACATGCACAGCTGAGCTCTATAGCATACGGGTCAATGGTATGTACAGAAAGTGGGCATTAAGCTAATTATCTCTAAAGTAGGGGAGTCTTAATTATGAGAGGAATACGACTATATTACTAAATGAGAAGAATCTTTCTGTACTTCTCAAAAACACAAGCTTTAATGAACTAAGAAAGCACATGTCAAAAATCTATACGAAGTTATGCCATAAAAATTTACATACACAAAAAAATATATATTTGAATTATGAAGAGGGGATTAATGTCCTTCATTCTTACTGGTCTGCATTTTTCACTTCCTAAACTTACACTGTCAAAAGGGGTTCCCCTTTTGGACTAATTAACACTTGAAGACATTCTCTATATAACACACTGTAACATCTTTAAACAAATGTTATTAATGAAAGCATATCTTACAACAGTTCATTTTTCTCACATCATTATTTATATCTTACAAATTACGAGTTATGATACCCTAATGTTGTGTTGATTGAGGTGTATAATAAAGCTTTCTTGAGCGCACTTCATAGACATGTGAAAGTCGTATCACAACACTACTTTATCAAACCCTGCCTGATTATATTATTAAGTATCAAATCATAAACAACTCTTGTTTCACCGGGATATTACTAAGCACTGCTTGACAAGACACATTTCAACAATGTTGCTTCCTGTAGAACAACACATATAGTGAAACGGTATCCATCACAATATACAACATCAGTATTTATGCTCTCTGAAAAGAAAAAAAGACAAGGAACAATGCACTTTATATTCACAAGAAGGCCGATAGATGGCCTGGTCCATCCACGATCACATACAGTAACTACCACCTGGGAGTGAACCCAAGCTCCTATGACATACACCTACTATGATTTAATTAAATACAAACAGAAAAATGGGAAGAATTCTCTCATCTAGTGAACACTTGAATCTACACATCGGTGGTAATGTCTTAATCTTTGCATGTGATTGTTATATCGTAGAGAGGGAGAGCGAATAACCTACATTTCTGTCCCGAGTAGCGGTGAAGCACAAATTCATTCAGGCCGTCCCCTCTTCAACTGAGCCATAAACCTTACTATTCGTCATTTGTTTCTGTCATCAGGGTTATATCATCAGCGAACGCTAAGCAATCTATTTTCACTCCATTTTGCTTTCTTCCAATCCTTACGGGTTTGTAAAGGTTTCTTTCTTTTAATGTCTTTCACCACTCCTGTATTACCTTCTCAAGTATGCAGTTGAATAAAAGAGGTGACAGCCATCTCCTTGTTGAACACCTGTCTTGATCTCAAAGAGTACAGAGAGACATCCTTGGAATTTTACTTTGGATTTGGTATTAGTTAGTGTTGCCCTTATTATCACCAGCAGTTTCTCATTGACTTCCATTTCTTCAAGGATGTTAAGCAATACATCATGGTCGATGGAGTCATATGCTTTCCTGAAATCTACAAATGTAGATACATAGGTTCGACCTCTTAGCATGTGGTATCTTATTATAGTTTTTAGGTTAATTATTTGTTCTGCACTTGATCGGCCTTTCCAGAAACCTGGTTGGTATTCCCTGAGTTGGTGTTCAACTTGCTGTTCTAGTCTTTCAAGGACGGATAGAGACAGGATCTTGTAGGCTACTCACAGAAGAGAAATTGTTCACATCTCTTATATTTCCTTTCTTGTGTAAAGGATGGATCAAAGCTAGCTTCCAGTGCTCTGGTAGTTGTTCTTTTTCCCATATATCTACAACGGTTTGGTGTACAATGTTAGTGGCTTCTTCTGGGGCATGTTTCCACAGTTCTGCAATTATGGAGTATTCACCAGGAGCCTTGTTATTCTTCAGTCTCTTTTTGTGGTGTTTGATTTCATCGCAGTTTGGTGGAGAAGATGGCAGGTTTTGGCTCACTGGTTTGTTTTGATGGGGTTGGCTGGTTTTTTGCAGGTTAGAAGGTTGTTAAAATACTTAGCTAAGATTTTGCAGTTTTCTTCATTTGATGTTGCAAGAGTTCCATCTTTCCTTAGAAAGCAAAGGGAAGGTGCCTTGTATCCTTGTATCGTCTTTTTAAAATTTCTGATGTATTCACGGGTCTCAGCTCTATAAAAGTCTATTTCTATCTTGTCCAGCAGTTCCTCTTCATACTTGTGTTGCTCACTGCATATTATTTTTTCTGTTTGGGCTGATTGTGTTTTGTACATCTTCCAATATTCTTCTTTTCTTAAGGTGTAATACTTTTTCCAAACATTCAGACGATCCCCTAAGGTCTTCTCGCAGTTATCATTACACCACGTCTGCTTCTTCCTCTTCTTGATTTCGGCAACTCCTTTTGCAGCTTGTATCGTCTGCTTTCTCGTGCTGCTGAAGTCTTTTTCCACTGATTGGGCAAGTTCTTTGAATTCATTCTCTCTTTCTTTGAGCTTTTTTGTATCAGAGTGAATTATGGTAGGTTTGTTCTTATTTTTGTTGAAAGGAATTGGCAGAAACTTGATTACTGATATGTATCAATCAATCAATACTGATCTGCATTTAGGGCAGTCGCCCAGGTGGCAGATTCCCTATCTGTTGCTTTCCTAGCCTTTTCCGAAATGATTTCAAAGAAATTGGAAATTTATTGAACATCTCCCTTGGTAAGTTATTCCAATCCCTAACTCCCCTTCCTATAAATGAATATTTGCCCCAGTTTGTCCTCTTGAATTCCAACTTTATCTTCATATTGTGATCTTTCCTACTTTTATAGACGCCATTCAAACCTATTCGTCTACTAATGTCATTCCACGCCATCTCTCCGCTGACAGCTCGGAACATACCACTTAGTCGAGCAGCTCTTCTTCTTTCTCTCAATTCTTCCCAACCCAAACATTGCAACATTTTTGTAACGCTACTCTTTTGTCGGAAATCACCCAGAACAAATCGAGCTGCTTTTCTTTGGATTTTTTCCAGTTCTTGAATCAGGTAATCCTGGTGAGGGTCCCATACACTGGAACCATACTCTAGTTGGGGTCTTACCAGAGACTTATATGCACTCTCCTTTACATCCTTACTACAACCCCTAAACACCCTCATAACCATGTGCAGAGATCGGTACCCTTTATTTACAATCCCATTTATGTGATTACCCCAGTGAAGATCTTTCCTTATATTAACACCTAGATACTTACAATGATCCCCAAAAGGAACATTCACCCCATCAACGCAGTAATTAAAACTGAGAGGACTTTTCCTATTTGTGAAACTCACAACCTGACTTTTAGCCCCGTTTATCAACATACCATTGCCTGCTGTCCATCTCACAATATTTTCGAGGTCACGTTGCAGTTGCTCACAATCTTGTAACTTATTTATCACTCTATAGAGAATAACATCATCCGCAAAAAGCCTTACATCCGATTCCACTCCTTTACTCATATCATTTATATATATAAGAAAACATAAAGGTCCGATAACACTGCCCTGAGGAACTCCCCTCTCAACTATTACAGGGTCAGACAAAGCTTCACCTACTCTAACTCTCTGAGATCTATTTTCTAGAAATATAGCAACCCATTCAGTCACTCTTTTGTCTAGTCCAATTGCACTCATTTTTACCAGTAGTCTCCCATGATCCACCCTATCAAATGCTTTAGACATGTCAATCGCGATACAGTCCATTTGACCTCCAGAATCCAAGATATCTGCTATATCTTGCTGGAATCCTACAAGTTGAGCTTCAGTGGAATAACCTTTCCTAAAACCGAATTGCCTTCTATCGAACCAGTTATTAATTTCACAAACATGTCTAATATAATCAGAAAGAATGCTTTCCCAAAGCTTACATACAATGCATGTCAAACTTACTGGCCTGTAATTTTCAGCTTTATGTCTATCACCCTTTCCTTTATACACAGGGGCTACTATAGCAACTCTCCATTCATCTGGTATAGCTCCTTCGGCCAAACAATAATCAAATAAGTACTTCAGATATGGTACTATATCCCAACCCATTGTCTTTAGTATATCCCCAGAAATCTGATCAATTCCAGCCGCTTTTCTAGTTTTCAACTTTTGTATCTTATTGTAAATGTCATTGTTATCATATGTAAATTTTATTACTTCTTTGGCCTTAGTCTCTTCCTCTATCTCGACATTATCCTTGTAACCAACAATCTTTACATACTGCTGACTGAATACTTCTGCCTTTTGAAGATCCTCACATACACACTCCCCTTGTTCATTAATTATTCCTGGAATGTCCTTCTTGGAACCTGTTTCTGCCTTAAAATACCTATACATACCCTTCCATTTTTCACTAAAATTTGTATGACTGCCAATTATGCTTGCCATCATGTTATCCTTAGCTGCCTTCTTTGCTAGATTCAATTTTCTAGTAAGTTCCTTCAATTTCTCCTTACTTCCACAGCCATTTCTAACTCTATTTCTTTCCAGTCTGCACCTCCTTCTTAGTCTCTTTATTTCTCTATTATAATAAGGTGGGTCTTTACCATTCCCTACCACCCTTAAAGGTACAAACCTGTTTTCGCATTCCTGAACAATTTCTTTAAACCCATCCCAGAGATGTTTATTCCCTTTTTTTTACAGTAACGTTCCTGATTTCCGGACTGTATCTTCAAGATATAGCAATATGGTCTATTTTAAATTCTCCTATTGTTTTGTTTGGGCATCTCCATGTCGTCTTGTTTTCTTGGCAAGTGACAAAAGTATGTTGACATCAGTTGGAGGTTATGGTTATCACATAGTTCAGTAATGCATTCTCCATTCTTGTTGGTTCTTTTGTTTACTGGGTAGAGCCGAACAACTTTCCTGTGTTTCCGTTCATGTCCTACCTATGCATTAAAATCACCCATTAGGATCTTTGCGTGGTGTTTCGGGATTTTCGCTAATCTGGCATCCAGGACGTTCCAGAATCTATCTGTGTCTTCCAGGTCTTTTTTGTTTTGTTCATTAGTTGGAACATGTGCATTGATTAGCGCATATGTTTTATTTGCACAATGCAGGGATAGTAAGCATAACCTAACATTAACAGCTTCAAAATTTGAGACTGACCTAAGGATTCTGGTGTTGACAGCAAAAGCTGTACCAAAGATAGGATGTTTTTCATTACTCTCTTATGGGATTTGTTCTTGAAGAACTGATACCCTTACTACTCAAAGGTATTTTTGTCAGTGAAGCGAGTTTCTTGCAGAGCCATTACTGCGATTTTATTTTCGTGGAGGGCATTGGTCAGCTGTTTCATCTTACCAGTTTGTATTAGACTGTTTATGTTGAACGTTGCCAAAAATGTCTTAGATATGGGTTTCAGCTTCCATGACTTTTCAGGATTTCCAAGACGCATATCAGCATGTTAGGAGATGGTAAATGGAGTCCTGTGGGACAAAATTCCAACACCTTGACATCTCCAAAAACCATTTAATTAGTTAGTAGTATGTAAAACAAATTACATTCTCCTCCTCCTCCTCCTCCTGTTCTCTGTTTCTGCATAATTCTTTTATGTTTTATTGCATGATGTTGCATCCCCCTCAAAATCCGAACGGGATGCATGCGTCGCTTGTCGGCGACTGTGGATTTCTTTGAAAAGTTGCCACCTGGGGTATTAACTTCATGTCTTTGTTTTACCATCATGCTTGAGATGTTTTAGCTTAGCTTGGAGCAAATTGCTCATTCTGAATACAACTAAGGTTCTTAGCCCTGGAGGGCCTCAAGATGTTCTGCGGCTGCGGGCAGACATTTCCTCCTTACCCGAATATTTATGGTTTTCCCGCCAATACTCAGGTGGCTGATTGCAGTGGTTCCCCACTGGGCAATGGGTTCGCCACATCCCTATGCCAAATTATCATCATCATCATCATTGTTATTTAGAGAGAGTTTTGTTAGTGAAATATAAAGTTTAAGATCATATTTTTTCATGCATCAGGTAAATTATAGATTATGTTTAAGTTCTCCGTGGATGATAAGTCACACAGTTCATTTATATTTAAATGATGTTACTGCGAATAGGAAATTGTGTGATCATAATTTATTAATATTGTATAGTGCCAGCCTTTTGAGCACAGGTGGTTGGGTTTGATCCTTTCTCAGCCTAGTAGTATTTGAGAGTGCTCAAATATGTCAGCATGTTAGGAGATGGTAAATGAAGTCCTGTGGGACAAAATTCCAGCACCTTGACATCTCCAAAAACCATTTAAGCAGTTAGTAGTATGTAAAACAAATTACATCCTCCTCTTCCTCCTCTTCTCTGTTTTTGCATAATTCTTTTATGTTTTATTTCAGAACTGTTATATGCAGTGCTGCCATGTTTGACAGCCATTACAAGTATGAATGGTTGGAGCTCTGGTTTCCCAAGCATCAACCAGCTTTGTCACAAATTTGTGATATTAATGCAAGATTTGCTGCAGAATTTTGTATGGCAAAGGATGCCGAAGGGTTTTAAAGCCTCCTTCATTTGTTCATACATCACTAAGCATGCAGCCATGTGCCTGAGGAACATTGTTCGTGAGCTTGTGCAATTGTGGAATGATGAGGTAAGATTTCCTAGGTAATTTACATGTTTTACGATGTGGAAAACACATTCACTCAAGGTTTAATTGGATCTCAAATCTCATGATGTTTCTGCATGCTACAGGGCAGAGCTTTGTTGCGGCATGCCAACAGCGGGTATGGCTGCCACTTGTAAAATTAACACCAAATTCCATGAGCACTCGGAGAAATGCCTCATTTTTGGATTTCAAGTGCAATTGACACAGATGAGGACATTTTTATGAATATATAAAAAAAATGTGTTTTTGCACTCATTGGTTTGCATTTTGTAGTTTGTTAAAGAAAATAGCAGTAATCAGTTTCCAGGATTATGCACAGGATTATGCCGCCATGAAATTTGCAGTGGATGGATTTAAATATAGCCACTTTTCCTTTCATTTAAAGAAATAGGTATATCAGAAAACATATTCTAATATCTTATCAATGTTTTTCTAAAGCTGATGACTAGCAACAACTTCAAATGTTTCTATGAAAGGCTCGTAATATAAATATATAAGAAAAACACTTATGGTGTTAAGAATAATAGATTTATTCAACATACCTTTCATAGTATAATTTACTAATGAATAACTAATTGTACTTCCTCTTAAAACAAAAATCACCCACACCAGGGACATGGCTAGTGATGTATCATCTACTGCCTCATCATAACCAGTGTCTTTATCTCATCAGTATCACTGTCGTCTTCTAAGTTAATTGTAATGGGTTCCAAAATTTCAAGTCGACCTGTTTGCTTTGCAAATTCTCTGCTCGCCTTACTCAAGAAATCCAGTTTTCCTTTGTTGCTTTATTAATTTCATTGTTTACAAGCTTTTCAACATGTGAAAGCAGTGTTTTTCTTAATTGTGACCAGACAAGTTCTATGTGCTTTTGAGGTGAGATGAGCAATTTGTGGGCACCCTGTGTTTTTGCCTTTTCAGCTTCTCTGCATACATGTGATAGAGTTGAAACATTTACCAGACACACTTCAGCATTTTTTGAATTTATTATTTTAACTATTTTGGTTTAATTTTGGTTGATCTTGACTTAAATCGAATACACCACTGAAAATCACTGGTAAAGATCTATGTCTGCCTTGTCAGTACTCTAAAAAGTTATTAAATCTATATTAATAAAATACTGGACATGTTTCGAGAACCTCACTCGTTCTCTTCATCAACGGCCAGATGTACCATCAAGTAGTTTGTGGACTTGATACCTACCCCCACCACCACCACTCCACCCCACAATATACTCTAAATAAGCTACAACTTAATTACAATAAATATCATCTACATACAATGTTTTAAATTACATTACTCTAAAGATATAAATAAAATACAAAACTTGTCAACCAATTAAAATATTGATTTAAATGTTTGAATATACCAATCCCACTTACAAGCTAAATGAAATAACACCAAAAAACAAACATTTAATGTAATGCTGTATCCCCTTAATTGCCATTTTCTAATCCAAAAAGTTTGTTAATCAACATCACAAACACGCTTGCCAGTCTCTTCCACCCGCAGCCCATCCTTCCTCATCTCCCTCACTCCAAGCAATAGCTCGCTCCGAGCATTCAGTGCACCTTTAACAAAGCTGCTGGGAACAGGCCTACAAGAAATTGAGGGAGTAAGTTTAAAACTTAATTGTTACGTTCTTTCACTTTAAATTGACTTTTAATACGGCATTCTCCAGTGTCTAGTCTTGTCCTTTTTTCAGACATCCACACCTTCAATCACAACCATAATTCGAAGTAGATACAGTATTGACAATCCTTTAATTCACAGTTCTTCAATTCATCAACAACTACTATAGGGACCAAACATGTTCCCTACTAATCAAGTTTTACAATATAATAATATCTGCCAAGCCAGTTCCTGCAGTGTAATATTATCCTATATATTATTCAAGATAGCATGGCTACATTAATACTGAAATAAGTGTGCACAACAACTGTTTAAAACCCCATTTTACCATGAAGAGAACATTTTAAAGACAATATTAGTGATATTCATTAACAAGTAAAGGCTTCATAAAGTAATGAAATTAGCATGGAGTGTTAATAAGGTACCTTCAGATTAGACAAAAGCAGTAATTGTACCTGCGTATAAGCATGGGAACAGGAAGGATTGCAACATCTATCGAGGTATCTCATTCATCAGTATACCAGGCAAAGTGTTCACTGGCATGGCATCTTGGAAGGGAGGGTGCAATCAGTGGTTGAGAGGAAGGTGGATGAAAATCAGTGTGGTTTCAGACCACAGAGGGGTGTCAGGATCAGATTTTTAGTATGCAGCATGTAATTGAAAAATGCTACGAGAGGAATAGATAGTTATGTTTATGTTTCGTAGATCTCGAGAAGACATATGACAGAGTACCAAGGAAAAAGATGTTCACCATACTGGGGTGCTAAAGGATTATGGGTAGATTATTAAAATCAGTCAAAGGTATTTATGTTGACAATTGGCCTGCAGTGAGAATTGACAGTAGAATGAGTTCTTGGTTCACGGTAATTACAGGGATTAGACAAGGCTGTAATTTTTCACCTTTATAGTTTACGTAGATCATGTGCTGAAAGGTATTAAGTGGGATTCAGTTAGGTGAAAATGTAGCAAGCAGTCGAGCCTATGCTGACAACCTGGTCTTAATGGCAGATTGTGCAGAAAGCCTGCAATCTAATATCTTGGAACTTAAAAATGGGTGCAATGAGTATGGTATGAAAAATAGCCTTTCTAAGACTAAATTGATGTCAGTAAGTAAGAAATCCAAGAGAACTGAATGTCTCTTAACAAGTGTTCACTGTTGTTGTTGTTTGAGTCATCAGTCCATAGACTGGTTTGATGCAGCCCTCCATGCCACCCTATCCTGTGCTAACCTTTTCATTTCTACGTAACTATTGCATCCTACATCTGCTCTAATCTGCTTGTCATATTCATACCTTGGTCTACCCCTACCGTTCTTACCACCTGCACTTCCTTCAAAAACCAACTGAACAAGTCCTGGGTGTCTTAAGATGTGTCCTATCATTCTATCTCTTCTTCTCGTCAAATTTAGCCAAATCGATCTCATCTCACCAATTCGATTCAGTATCTCTTCTTTCGTGATTCGATCTATCCATCTCACCTTCAGCATTCTTCTGTAACACCACATTTCAAAAGCTTCTATTCTCTTTCTTTTTGAGCTAGTTATCGTGCATGTTTCACTTCCATACAATGCCACGCTCCACACGAAAGTCTTCAAAAACATCTTTCTAATTCCGATGTCAATGTTTGAATTGAGCAAATTTATTTTCTTAAGAAAGCTCTTCCTTGCTTGTGCTAGTGTGCATTTTATGTCCTCCTTATTTCTGCCATCGTTAGTTATTTTACTACCCAAGTAACAATATTCATCTATATCCTTTAAGACTTCATTTCCTGATCTAATATTTCCTGCATCACCTGCCTTCGTTCGACTGCACTCCATTACTTTTGTTTTGGACTTATTTATTTTCATCTTGTACTCCTTACCGAAGACGTCATCCATACCATTCAGCAACTTCTCGAGATCTTCTGCAGTCTCAGATAAAATAACAATATCATCGGCAAATCTCAAGGTTTTGATTTCCTCTCCTTGGACTGTGATTCCCTTTCCAAATTCCTCTTCGATTTCCTTTACTGCCTGTTCTATGTATACATTGAAAAGGAGGGGGGGACAAACTGCAGTCTTGCCTCACTCCTTTCTGGATTGCTGCTTCTTTTTCAAAGCCCTCGATTCTTATCATTGCAGACTGATTTTTATACAGATTGTAGATAATTCTTCGTTCTCGGTATCTGATCCCTATCATCTGCAGAATCATAAATAGCTTGGTCCAATCAACATTATCGAATGCCTTTTCTAGATCTACGAATGCCATGTACGTGGGCTTGTCCTTCTTGATTCGATCCTCTAAGATCAGACGTAAAGTCAGGATTGCTTCACGTGTTCCTACATTTCTTCTGAAGCCAAATTGATCTTCTCCCAACTCAGCTTCAACTTGTTTTTCCATTCTTCTGTAAATAATATGTGTTCAAATTTTGCACGCATGAGATACTAAACTAATGGTGCGGTAGTTTTCACACCTGTCAGCACCGGCTTTCTTGGGAGTAGGTATAACAACATTCTGCCGAAAATCGGATGGGACTTCTCCTGTCTCATACATCTTGCACACTAAATGAAATAACCTTGCCATGTTGGTTTCTCCTAAGGCAGTCAGTAATTCAGAGGGAATGTCATCAATTCCAGGTGCCTTGTTCCTATTGAGGTCACTCACAGCTCTGTCAAACTCTGACCTCAAAATTGGGTCTCCCATTTCATCAGCATTAACAGCCTCTTCATGTTCCAGAACCAAATTATCTACATCTTTACCTTGATACAGCTGTTGGATATGCTCCTGCCATCTTTCTGCTTTGTCTTCTTTCCCTAGAAGTGGCTTTCCATTTGAGCTCTTAATATTCATAGACCTAGATTTCCTTTCTCCAAAGGTTTCCTTGATTTTCCTGTATGCAGCATCTACCTTTCCCAGGACCATACAGCCTTCGACATCCTTGCACTTCTCCTTCAGCCATTCTTCCTTAGCTACCTTGCACTTTCCATCCACTTCATTCTTTAATCGCCTGTATTCTTTTCTGCCCTCTTCATTTCTAGCATTCTTGTATTTTCGTCGTTCATCAATCAGGTCTAGTATCTCCTGAGTTATCCACTGATTCTTAGTTGATCTTTCCTTCCATCCTAACATTTCTTCAGCAGCCCTACTGACTTCATTTTTCATGACTCTCCACTCTTCCTCTATATTGTTTCCTTCAGCCTTTTCATTTAGTCCTTGTGCAACATGTTCCTTGAAACAATCGCTCACACTCTTTTCAACTTGTCTAGATCCCATCTTTTTGCATTCTTTCCTTTCTTCAATTTCTTCAACTTCAGATGGCATTTCATGACCAACAAGTTGTGGTCAGAGTCCACGTCTGCTCCTGGGAAAGTTTTCCAATCCAACACCTGGTTTCTGAATCTCTGCCTAATCATAATGAAGTCTATTTGCTAAGATTGTATTTTAAATGTCGTACCATACATCAGTGTTTTTTAATATGTCTTGCCAATTTTAATAATATCTATTTTTTATGCTGATATATTAATGTTAATTTATTATAGCTGATGATGTCCCTTAGGGGACGAAACATGTACTAAATATAAGAAATTATTAATTGTACTGAATAGGCAGACCTCTTGTTTATAATATTTAAGTTTATTTTAAATATTCACTATTTGATATATAGTCAATAAGGGATTATTATTATTAAAAATGAAGCTGTTAAAGCTTGTTACATGTAATACAGGTTTTGATAAACATCGCACATTCACGCACATTTCTCACATTAATAAACATCGATATTTCATTTGAAGACGGTCAATGAGTGAAGGACTTCCGACCACTGGCGTAAAAAAGCTGAAATGGTGGGATTTGAAAACAAATGTTTGAAGTTCACCAAAAAATAAGCTAAAATACAGAGAAATAATTCAATAATCGGGAGGTGGGAAAAACTGTTGAAAATCGGGAGTCTCCCACCTAAATCGGGAAAGTTGGCAGGTATGCTGTTGAGTAAAGATCACTGTCATCACTTAAATTCATCTCTACGTCATATACACTAGTATTCCATGTTGGCTGTGTTGGATTGGCAGCTCTTTATTATTTGGTACTGGAGCAATGGATGATGGTATGTTAGGATGTGGAATATTATTTTTGCTCTTGGTACTTTTGTAATGTGTAATATCCACCATACAAAAATAACAGTTGTCATGACGATTTGTAGGCTCTCATCATATTTGGAGAAATGCAAATGACATACAATTCTCTTTCCTCGTAACCAAACATCTAAAGTGGGCCGGCAGCTGCCGCATGTCACCCATGTAACATGTCGGTCTTAAACATGCTCATTGAATCAAGCGCGGTATGCCTCGGAGAACTTCATACCAAGTACAGTATTATTTTTCACTTGTTTAAATCAACTGTAATGTCCACAAAAATAACAAAATATGTCTGCTGGCAATTTACAAATTCTGGATGTTAACATATTACGCTGAAAGACAACAGTGAACTTTGCCATTGATGCTTGCACAGCCTGTAATTATAGACATGATATAGGCTTTTGGGCTTATGCCGTGTCAAGAAAAAAAGGTGAAATTCTTTATGTTTTGCAGAGAACTTTGCTCTGGGTCTTCAGAAGAAAATCTTGACTGTTCATGAGAAAGGCTTCTCAAAGAATGAGGTTTGAATTTAGACGTTATAATAGAAGTAGAAGTGGTACGTTCATTCGTCACCAGATGGTTCTCCAGATGTGGTACAGAGCTATCGTTTGATGCGGAAGCTGACGGAACCATCAGAATCAGTCTGAGAGGCAGTCACATAAACATAACAGAAGTACACACATATGAAAGTAAGATATAGATACAAGCCTGGAATGAAACATCTGGCGATGAGGAACGTATGAATTTGGAAAACACTGGAACACCTCTTATCTTTAAATCATTGGAAACCAAGTCTAACCATCATCGGCTTGGTCTCCCTCTAACACTCTTACCCTCCATAACAGAGTTCATTATATTCCTAGGTAACCTATCCCCCTCCATTCACCACCCAGGACCCCACCATTGAACCCGATTTATACGTACAGCTTCATCCATCGAGTTCATTCCTAACTTAGCCTTTATTTTATCATTCCGAGTACCCTCCTGCCATTGTTCCCACCTGGTTGTACCAGCAATCATTCTCGCTACTTTCATGTCTATTACTTATAGCTTATATCCTGAGTCTACCCAGCTTTCACACCCATAAAGTAAAGTTGGTCTGAAGACAGATTGATGTAGAGATAGTTTCATTCAGGAGCGGACTTCCTTCTTACAGAATACTGCTGATCGCAACTGCAAGTTCACTGCATTAGCTTTAATGCACCTTGATTCAATCTCTCTTACTATGCTATCATCCTGGGAGAAAACTCATCCTAAATACTTGAAACTGCCTACCTGTTCCTGATTTGTATTCCTAATCTGACATTCCGTCCTCTGCGAACCATGTGACCTTGCCACGGTGGGGAGGTTTGCGTGTCCCAATGATGCAGATAGCCGAGCCGCAGGTGCAACAATATCGGATGGGTATCTGTTGAGAGACCAGACTAACGAATGGTTCATCGAAAGGGGGGTAGCGGCCTGTCGGTAGTTGCAAGGGCGGCAGTCTAGATGATTGACTGATACGGCCTTGTAATAATACTCAACATGGCTTAGCTGTGTTGATACTGCTACACGGCTGAAAGCAACGGGAAACTACAGCCGTAACTAACTCCCGAGGACTTGCAGCTCTCTCTGTATGAATGATGTACTGATGATGGCTTCCTCCCGGGTAAAATATTCCAGAGGTAAACTAGCCCCCATTCAGATCTCCGGGTGGGGACTACACGAGAGGGGGCGATCATCAGGAAGATGGATACTGACATTCTGCGAGTCGGAGTGTGGAATGTTAGAAGTTTGAATCGTTGTGGTAGGTTAGAGAATCTGAAAAAGGAGATGGATAGGCTAAAGTTAGATGTAGTTGGTATAAGTGAAGTACGTTGGCAGGAAGAACAAGATTTTTGGTCAGGCGACTACCGAATTATCAACACGAAATCAAACAGGGGAAATGCAGGAGTTGGTTTAATAATGAATAAGAAAATAGGGCAGCGGGTAAGCTACTACGACTAGCATAGTGAAAGAATTATTGTCGTCAAGATAGACACCAAACCAATGCCCACCACAATAGTGCAGGTCTATATTTGCCTACTAGTTCAGCGGATGATGAAGAAATCGAAAGAATATATGAGGAGATAGAAGGTTTTTAATACAATATGTAAAAGGTGACGAGAATCTAATTGTGATGGGAGACTGGAATGCAGTGGTAGGCCAAGGAAGAAAAGGTAGTACAGTAGGAGAATTTGGATTGGGACAAAGGAACGAAAGAGGAAGTTGGCTGGTTGAATTCTGCACTGAGCATAATTTAGTCCTTGCCAATACTTGGTTTAAACACGACAAACGACGGCTGTATATGGCTTAAAATGAGTCATTAACAATTTCATTTTTATTAGGCGTGTGTTCAACACAAGAATAATAGGATCCAGATATACTTTTGGGCTCATTTAAAAAAAAAAATTATGCCATGAAAATGATCAGTGTTTTTATGGCCACAATTACTTTACGAATTTTGTTCTGAAACGAAAAAAAATTCTTATATCCTTTCCTTTAAAGTTTGCTTTAATTGTATCTGCTGTAGAACTTGATTAATTTGAATATTTAAAATTCAGATTTGTGAATAATTTGAACCTTTCTCACTGTCCCTTGACATTCCTCTTCAACACATTGATAAAAATTCATGTTTAATTCAAATTAAAAATACCATATTCAAACTCCCATATTTTCAGGAAATGATGTTTCAGGATAATGGAATGCTGCCTGGGTGGAAGAGAAAAGTAGTATAGAATATTGCTGATTCTGGAAACAGAGCTATAGCTGTTAGGAAGCTGCCTGAGTGTACATGCAATGAATGGTCTTTTAAGTAGCAAGCTTTGATTTTCGATATCTGGGAATATCCAACCATTATGCTTAATCTCAGAACTCCACATGGAGTGATTGACAGCTTTCAGCAGGTGAAATGGGACATTCCACTGGCCAGTGAAGGCTAGGGGACACTTGGTAAAATGTCCATCATCATTGCAGATGCATTAACTGATAATGGCTAGTCTTTGCTACCAACCCAAAAGTAATGAGAGACTGTACACTGCTTTCAGTACAGAGTGCCATGTCAGGATACCTGCTGTTGTTTTTCAGTACAGCATTGAGGTCAGCCTTGTTCTTGTAAATTGTGACGTGTATTATGTTCTGAACTGTTAGCAAGTTTCTCCATCATGTCTTTGCGTATGAGAAAATGTGAATACAAAACACTAACGCTAGCTCAGAAGGTTGAAGTTATAAATGAAATGGAAAAAGGTTTACAGAAAAAAGCTCTAATATGCAAAGGATTTGGGTAAATACAGTGTGTTATTTTATTTAATTCAGTTTTTTTCTGGACTCTTCATGTTCGAGATCATGTTTGAAGATAGTCGGTGATGAATATGTGTATTCTGTGAGCGTGGCCCATTGGTCCTTACTTACTTCAGTTATGCTCTATTTACTTCAGTAGACATTGAATTACACTAAAATTATTGCTTATCTGCTGTCCACTTTTCCCTAGCAACAAACTATTTATTGTATATACGAGTTTTGACATTTTATGAATTTAGAGTTGTGTTGATTTCTGCAATTATGGTTCTCACAACAGAGAAGAAGGTGTTTATTGAGAAACATTATTTCCTGTCATATGAGTGGTGTGCCGAAATGGGCCACGTTCACTCCACGGTAAAGAACAGTACGGGGAGCTATTTAATGAGGAGATACCAAATAACAGAAAAACGTTACTTGTCCTTAGAGAGTTCTGTTCCATGGGAGTAGTCTTATGTCAACAAAAGGGAACAACAGGACATGGCATCTGGTAATGTGAACATGGTTATGTCTACTCCCAAGAAAGAAAGTGTAAAACTTGATGTTAAGTGCTGTAAATGCTCTAAGGTAGTTAAAAATAGCATCCTGTGTGTTTTATACGATCGTTGGTGGCATTTTAAGTGCAGAAACAGGCCCAGAGAGGAAGAAATGAATGCAAATGGAGACTGGTTTTGTGAACAGTGCGTTGTGAATGTTGTTATCGGTGATGGCGGCTCAAAATCTAAAGATAGAGTGTATGAAAATGCATTGGAAATTATAAATATTCTGCGCAATGACATTGAGGATGTTAAAGCTGAAAATGAGGTACTTAAAGATAAGATTAATGTGATGGAGAGTAAGTATTTGAATGGTGGATTAGAGCTCAAGTTGAATTTGATTTATGAACCTGTGCGAAGTGAAACAATTAGGTCTAAAAACTGTAGACGATGGGAATCACTGCCAGTAAAATACGCGGGTTTCAGAAAGCGGATAAGGGACGATTGTCACTTTCCTGTTTTAAAGAATTGGTTTGAACCGTTTGCAAGTGGTACTCAGGAATCTGTAGGTAACAGCTCTGAAGTAAATATTTTGGAAGGTCGAAGTGAAAGTAACAAGAATCTTGTAAAACCAAGTTGCAAAACCTCATGGAAATCTGTGAAGATAGGACTTTTTGCCGATAGTCAGGGGAGGAATATTGCTACAGAACTACTTAGAGACAGTAAGCATGATGTTTCTGCTGTGATTAAGCCTGGTGCAAATTTTAATGACATAACCTCTGAAAGTCGAAAATACTGTGAACATCTAGGAGCTACGGGGGTTGCAGTTTATCTAGCAGGGACTAACGATGTGGGAAGAAATAATGCAAGAGGAATGATCTCTTCCCTCAGATCGAGACTACAGGAGTTACGTCACACCAATGTTGTGGTATTTTCTGTTCCTCACAGACATGATCTTCCAGCATGGTCTTGTGTTAACAAGGAGGTAAACAAGGTTAATGAAGAACTTTCAAAAATATCTAGGCACTTCAAGAATGTAAAATATGTAGATATAAGTAATTTGGGAAGAAGATTTTATACCTGGCATGATCTTCACCTAAATAGGTTGGGGAAAAGGTATGTTGTAAATAGTATAATAGAGTTTGCTAACTCAATTCAAGATGTAGAATGTGTAACTGCTCCCATTCCTCTGAAAAACTAGATCAAGTGACCGATATAGGTCGGTCTGTCATGCTAAAGTCGAGGAATGGTATTAATACTCATGGTAGTCTATATAGGTTAGGTTCTTTTAAGACTGTATTGGGGGATAGTGTTAATGTGCAAGGTAGAAAGACTAGGTTAGGTTCTTATCAGATCACTAAACTCATTGAACCTGTAGAAACAAAAATATCTACTAGTAGGCCTGTTGTGGAAAATGACATCCAAGATACTGATAGTGTCCAGGAAACAGAAATTGACAATAGATTACTGACTATCCTGCAGGTTAATATTCAATGTGTCTGAAATAAAGTGTTAGAACTAGAATATTTCTGTAAAGCTGAAAAAATTGATGTGGTATGCATGTCAGAACATTGGCTCATAGAAGATCAAGTTGAATTCTTTGTGCCCAGTGCGTATATTATGGCAGATATTATGTGTAGAAGTAATAAGAAGAATGGGGGTGCTGGAATTTTTGTCAGGGACTGTTTGAAATTTGTTAAGGTTGACTTAGGACAATACTGTGCAGAATTAGATGGAGAATTTAGTTGTGTTAAAATAATACATCAGAATCTAATAATTGTTAGTTTGTATAGATCTCCAAAGGGCAATGTGAAAGTATTGCGTGAGAATTTTGAAATAGTTATGAGAAAATTGTTAAAGTTTGATACCAAAGTAGTTGTCTGTGGTGATTTTAATATAGAAATGACAAAATTAGACGAACACTCTTCAACAATATTTTTTAACCTTTTAAGATCGTTAAATTTAACCTGTACAAACAAAATACCCACATGCAATAATGCATGCATTGATAACATTATTGTCAATTTCTCAAGAAGTATGTATAACGTCAAGCTCGTTGGAGGGTCTTCTGCTGATCATGAACCATTGGTACTTTCTTTTTGCCAGAAGAATTTGTCTTACACAGACAAAAAACAAATAGGGAGCCCCACATTTCATGGATAAGAACTCAGAAACATTGTTACATTAACTTATTCAGGGAAAGATTGAAGAAAGTAAACTGGGATTTTTAATACGAAAATCAAACTGACAAAGTGAAGGCTGAAATTGTTATTGAAACTTTCTTTAAAAGTTATGTTGAATTGTGGCATTCTTGCTCTCCCATGGTAAAGGTCAGTAACATGCACACAGTTGGGAATAAAAAACTTAACTCTTATTCTGACGAGTTGACCCAAATAAGGGAAAGGATGTTGATTCTGTATAGAGTTTATAGAAATTCTTCGGTGCAAGGGAGTGTGCATAAAGATGTGTATGAAGTATATCTCAGGTGTAAAAAGTTCTACAGAACTAAACTTGCACATGAAAAAATATTAGCATATGAAACATACATCGAAAGTGCATCCAACAAATGCAAGGCAGCTTGGGATATTATAGCGCAAGAGAATACTCCTAATCATGCACATGATATATTACTGAATCCAGATACTATGAATGATTACCTTTTGAACACAGTGAAAGAAATAGGTGATAAAGTTAATCCAACACGAACATCTGCTATCATTGGGCCTGCTCCACATCCATTAGGGGGACATACTTTCCAAAGGGTTGACATTACGTCAAATGAAATCATAAAGACAGTCTCAAAATTATATAATTCTAAAAGTATGGACTGTTATTGGCTGTCCAATTACATTATTAAACAAACAATACATCTGATTTGTGAACCACTAGTATTTAGTATCAATAAATGTTTAAGGATTGGGTTTTTTCCGAATATGCTTAAAATTTCAAAAGTTATTCCGGTCTTCAAAAGTGGTGACAAACATCTTCCCCAAAATTACCGTGCAGTCTCAATTATTCCCATATTATCTAAAATAATTGAATCGGTTATTTATAGTCAACTTAGTAACTACTTCGAAACTCACGCCCTGTTGTCTAGTAATCAATATGGATTCCGACAGGGTAAAAGTACTACCTCTGCGGTTCTAGAAATTGTCAATCAAACTTTAACAGCCTTTGAAGATAGGAAAATGGTTTCTCTGGTTTTATGTGATTTGAGTAAAGCATTTGACTGTATAGATCATGACATTTTGTTGGGGAAACTTCAGTATTATGGCATAAATACTCCCACTTTGGATGTAATTAAGATGTATTTAAGTAACAGATGCCAGTTTGTTGCAATTAGAAATAGACATTCCACATTGAAAGATGTTATGACAGGCATTCCACAATGATCTGTACTTGGCCCATTTCTCTTTAATGTTGCTGTTAATGACCTACAACAAAATGTTATGTCACAATCAGTTGTATCATATGCAGATGACACAACACTAATCAACATGCATCAGGACGTATTAAATCTGCAAGACATGTCACAAGAAGCTCTTGGGACTGCAGTAAAATGGTTTTCATCTAATAAACTACTCTGTAATGAGAATAAAAACAAACATATTCTGTTAGGATTGTCCAATAATATAGAAATTCAGTCAGTCAAGTTACTGGGTATTCATATTGATACCAAATTAAGCTGGGAAGTACATGTCAATCATGTCTGTATAAAAGGTATCACGGGTCTCATATCTTATGTGGAAATTGAGGGAATTAGCAACAGCAGACTATTTGAGAATGGTATATTTTGGACTTTTCCAGTCCCATATTTCATATGAGCTGCTATTGTGGGGACATTCATCATATGTCCATAATGTATCGCTAATATAGAAGAAGCTTGTTCGTTTAATGTGTAAAGCTGGTTCTTCTGAACACTGTTGTCCCCTTTTTATCAGGCTTAAAATATTAACAGTTATAAATCTAAATATTTTTATCTCATTATTGTATGTTAAAAACCATCTTAATGAATTTACCATCAGGGAAAATATCCATCAACACAATACTCATAATAAGGGTAATATTGATGTCCCAAGACATAGACTTGTGAAAACAGGTAACTCACATAAAGTAAATAGTATAATATTTTTTTAATAAATTACCATTCCCTGCACAGGATGTGTCCATCAATAATTTTAAAAGGAAACTGTATAACTGAATGTTGGAAAATCCATTTTATGACGTGAAGGAATTCTTAGAAATAAAACCTGTTTATATTGACTTTTAGTAACTGTATATAGATAATAGAAATAATACTGTAGTATTGGATGACAAAACCTATTTCATGTAAATGATCAATGGTGAATACATAGTCTTATTCTTACCCAAGAACCTTCACTACAAATGAGAATCAGTGATGACAAATCCGACAGGTGTAGTCCACGGTGAACATGTCTGAAAATCGGTTTGAACAATAGGTTTGTTCAGCAGATGTTTAAAGGTAATCCTCATAGACCTCATTATTACCCCATTAGCGTGGGATTTGCAGCATTTTTATCATGCTATAAACTTACCCCTTCAGTGATAATGGATGCAGCAAGATGGAGTCACAGCCCACACTGCTGGGGTGTTCCTTATCCCTCTGCAAGGACACTTCGGAGATGACCTAATTTTTCATTGATCTCCATACCTGTACTCTTCCTACTCCACTGATCTCACAGCCCCAGATGCCTACATATGGAGTGTGTTGAAAGAATCAGTTTTCTAGACAGACGACTTACCTGCAAATATTCCCAAATTATGCAAGAAGATAAGATCATTTTTCGTGTCCTTGCAGAAACCTTTGTTCATCAACTTATTCAGTAATCTTAGGTATGTTATGAACAATGTATGGCACATGATGATACACATTTTGAACACGTACTGTACCAATGCTATTAAATAACAATTCAGTGTCATTTGTTTTACCGCATGTGGTATATTATATGTCAGACGATTTTCAGTGTTGATAATCTGAAGAAATACTTTGCTGTTATGGCAACAAATTATAAATGGTATTAAAAGGATGAGTCTAGTATTTTTGAGACTTTTCTTTGAAAGTATTAGTCTTATTAGATAGAGAAATGTACTGCCTGTATTACATACCATATAATCCCGAATACTACCCACCACTGAATAAGACCCACACCCTACATTTGAGACAGCAATATAGTAAGAAAATAAAAAATGAAATAACTTACATACCTATATAATTTTCTTCAAATATACCACAAATATAAATTCAAACAGCTTACAATTAATAAAATCATCACAAAAATTGTAAATAAAATCGGTCCAATACTCAGATCATTCACAATTCACTGTTGCTATCTAAAGTTTCACCATAGGAACTTTCGTCGCTGACATCTTTCCACATATAGTCGTCCTCACTACCATCCACTGAATTTGAAATTCCACATTTCTCAAAGCTTTTGGACACTAGATCGTTGGGAATGCGTGCCCATGCGGTCTTGATCCAGCTGCATATTAGTCCCACTTCAGGCCTCTTCACTCATCCGGTTGGTGTTAATGCGTGATCACCATCAGACATCCATTCGGTGTACAACTGTTTCATTGCAGTTTTGAAAGGCCAGTTCACGCACACATCCAGTGGCTGTAGAATAGAAGTGAGTCCTCTGGGAATTATGGCAAGATCGGTTTTTCCTTTCTTCATCATATCTTTTACGGCATCAGTTGTATGTCCTCTGTAACTGTCCAACACAAGCATGTTTCGTTTTTGTAACAAAGCTCCCGGGTGACGTTGCCAAAGCACTTCGCCCAGTCCTCAACTATCGCACTGTCCATCCAGCCGGACTCATGTGTTCTAACAATAACACCAGATGGCAAGTTTCCTTTAGGAAGTGTTTTCCTTTTCAGAACCACATATGGAGGGAGTTTAGTTGCATCCGCTAATACGCACAACATTACCATGCATTGTTGCTTTTCGTTACCACCTGTTTTGATGGTTACAATTTTAGAACCCTTCGTATCCACTGTATTTTCTAATAGCATTTCAAAATAGACAGGTGTCTGGTCAGCATTCCCAATTTGCAACATCAAATAAGAATTTTGAATAATGTGATGATGAAAGACCGTTAATTTTTCTTCATATGCCCCAAGGAGACATTGTGAAATAGATGTACATCTCCAAATGCACAATCCCTTTCTCCGATTAAAGTTACGGATCCATCCGCGACTTGCAGTAAAACCCTGTGTTTTGAGTTCTTTTGAGATCTCTAGTGCTTTCAATTGACACATTTCACTAGAAACACCATATCCTAACTCACGTTTTCTATCATAAATTTGTGGAGTCGTTCTTCAATTTCCAGAAACACTGCACTCCGCCCGTGGTACGCTCTGCGATCGCTGTTGGTTTTTAGAAGTTCTTCCTTCTTCTTCCGCCAATCGCGAATACACGATTCATCAATATCGTACTTTCTGCCAACGGCATGATTTCCGTATATTTCAGCTTCGCTTACTATCGAGACAGCCCTTTCACGGGACAGATACAGAACTCGAATGTGAGCGAGGCGGACTTCCGTAACCAACTGTCTTGACTCTCGCAAAGTACGATATCCTGCGAGATCAGCTATTCGCGCATCCAGCATGCCAGCAACACTTGTGAAACAAACGACGATCGAGCATCCGCAGCAGCGACTTTCATATTTACCGCATATTTACCCATATTTTTTGGTTTACTGTATTTCATTACCTTGCATTTCGCGTTTACATGCCACTGTATCCATAATGAGAAGAAATTGATCTTGTTTTCTGGAACGCAACTAAAACACAATAAGACCTGAATGCCCATTTACATGTGGTATATTGAGTACGGTAACCGTATTCAAATCTGTTTCGATACTCCATGTAAACGTAGTAAATATTTACGAGAATGAACGTCTTGAATACGACCCGCACCCAAGATTTTGAACCAAAATTTTTGGGGAAAAAGTGCGGGTGATATTTGGGATATTACAGTATTATAAATCAATTTTGTCTGCCTTTTCCTACCTTTCCCTAGTGCTTAAACATTTAGTATCCAGTAATAACCCAAAAACTTAAGTTATGTGGATCTCTTGTGTGCAAAATTTAGATTGAGCTTTAATAGTGGAAATTCAGAAAATATGCTTGCTATAATAACAACAAACTATGACTGATTGCCTATTTGTAGTGTAGGAAGTTTTTGCTGTTATGATAAGCAGTTGGCGTGGCCTGAGGATGCTGATGAAGAATAAAAATAATGCATACTAATCTTGCACTAATTGACAAGATCAGTGACCTAGGCACTTAGAGCTCCAACCCCGGTGTCCTGGGTTTGAATTCTGGCGTCTTTGGGTGGTATTTTCACTGGGAATAGCACTTGCTTGCAGAAAAGCTTCTGGCCTTAACTCCTTGGACAAATCCTAAATTGAGCCTAAGAGCTCTGCTGACCTCTCATAAGTATGGGAAGATGTTATTGAGGGGGGGGGGGGGGGTAGTGGGGGGATATTACTCTAATAAGTTAGGAAGTAAGAGCTAGTCATTGTAGTTTCCATAGGACTATGTTAATTAAATTCCCTTTAATAATGGATATTCAACTAAGAGCTGATAATCACCAGATTCAATCTTTTCAGACTTCTCCAGCAGTTGTTTGCTTTTCTCTTGGGGGTGAAGAATCTCCCACCACATTGAATGTGACTTCACTGAAGGATTTGACGGTATGCCGGGATGTAGTCGTCCGGTCATCGGCTTTTGAAGCCTTGGCTATTCTCTGTAGTTGCAGCCCAGGAAGGAATACCTTGGCTGAAACATTTGGAGGATCATTTCTGCCATTGCTGACATTAGCTCATGGGTAAGCATAAATGCTGCATATCTTAGGAAAGTAACTTTTATTTTATATTGTACAGAGTAACAACTTCCAGATTTTGATTTTGATTATTATGCTTCAACAAAGCATGAATGAACAAATGCAGTTGATTGTGAAAAAAGTATTGTGATGCAATTTGATATGAAGCCAGTACTTGATACTATGGTGACAATTTGATAATCTAGGAGGCTATAGAAATGAAAAGGAGACAATAAAATGGACATGAGATAGAGATCTGTGCTCAGATGGCCTTCGCTTGAACTGCAATGGTACTTATAAGCTAAGGGTTTTGTTTAGAAGGTTAAGAAAAAGCTACATTCAGCAGAACAGGGTGGACCCTAGAGAATGGTGATGAGATTAGAGACAGCTGGACGCCAAGCAATGATGACATAAAATTGTTAATACCAATATAGTTGTTCCATTATTGGACATTATAGATTTCCAGCTAACTCATTCCTGGTTGCCTGAGTTTTTTCCCAGTGTGCTAAATTGGGCTCATCAGTTGGTAAATAGCACACCTACCAAGACGCATGGCTACTGCATACCATGGAGGCCTCTGCGTGGGCTACTTGGAGCCACCGGCAGTGCCAATGAACTATGAGAGACTTTGTCTCATAAAATTGTTAGTATTAAACTGTAGAAGTATTGTAAAATAGATAGCATATATATATTTAACAGATATTGTAATAGGTGTTGAATTATGGCTGAGAAGTGGTATTATGGATGCAGAAATTTTCTCGTGGAACTGGAGTATTTATTGTACAGAGATGATAAGAATGGTAGGAGGGAGAGTATTCATACTGGTAAAAGAATAATTTGTAAGCTAGAAAAAAGTTAAGGATGACAAACATGAAATTCTAGGTGTAAGGCTCACGCTTTATATTTTTGCGGTATACAGACCTGTCATGTGTGGAGCTAACTGTGATGCAGAATTATTTAATAAACTAATCACCTATGTGGGGAGTGACACAGAAAGGAATGTTATTCTAGCAGGTGATTTTGTTTAAAATAACAGTCTCTCTCTTTTCTAAATGGCTTCACAGATCACAAATTCTAGCTGTTGATCTCAATTGACCAAATGTTAACTGGGAGAGTAATGCATATGACAGAAAGCATGACCAACAAATGTTGAATAAGTTACTCTGGGAAGGGCAGCTGAATCGGAAAGTGATGGAATCAACTACAGGACAAAATATTCTAGATGTGATGCCGATAAACCCAGTTAAGTGTTATAGAGAAACTGAAGTGATAGATGGCATAAGTGATCATGAAGCTGTTTTTTGTAGTTAAGAATAAAGCCAATAGAAATGAAGACTTAAAAGTAGGACAATAAGGTAATACCAGATGGTTGGTATGAGAGACATGGGTGAGATTTTAAAAAGTAATTATGATCAATGGAAAATGGTAAATAAAAATATAAGCAGCTTATGGGATGAGTTTAAAGCAATTGTGGAGGATGTGTAAACAGATACATGCTGTTAATGGTTGTAAGAAATGGTAATGAACCATTGTATTGCAACAGAGAAGTAAAGAGATTAAGAAGGAGGTGCCAGTTGGAAAGAAATAGAATTAAGAATGGTTGTGGAAGTAAGGAGAAACTGAAAGAACTTACCAGGAAATTAAATTTAGTAAAAAAAAAAAAAAAAAAGGCTGGTAAGAATAACATGATGACAAACATAATTGGCAGACATATGAATTCTAGGTAAAAATGGATGTATATATACACTGAGTAGCCAAAAGTCATGGGATTACACTGAATGTGATGTTAATAATGAGTTGCTCCTCTGCTAGCCCTTAAAATGGCAGCAATATGGTGAAGCATTGACTCTACAAGGTGTTGGAATAGTTCTGGAGGGATCTGGACTCTTGCATCTTGCACTGCTATCCACAATTGGTCTTGTATTTTTGGTGTGGGGTTCATGGAGCGAACTCCAGCATTGACAGCATCCCATAAATGCTCGATCGAATTAAGATCGGGGGATCTGGAGGGCCATTTCATGGTCATAACTTCACTGGAGTTCTCCTCCAACCACCTGTGTGCCACCACAGAGCAGTGACATGGCGCATTGTTCTGTTGAAACATAGCATCTCCATCGGGGTACTCTAGGGCCAGAAAAGGATGCAGATGGTCTGAAAGTATGTCCAAATAATGTATACCTGTCAGTGCTCCCTGCAGCCGGACAGTGGGGCCTAATTGCGACCCTGGAATGCTGCTCAGACCAGAACTGAGTTGCCTCCTGCCTGGACACAACCTTGTTGACTCGCAGGATCCATAGCTTCATGGGGCATACGCCACACTCTCTCAAGTCCATCAGCTGGATACATCTGGAACCGGGATTCATCGGACCATACCGCATGCTGCCACTGTTCTATGGTCCATAGCCAATGTTTGCGGGCCCATGCACGTCGTTGAGCTCTGTGTCGAGGTGTCAGCAAAGGGACAAGAGTTGGACGTTGGCTGGTGAAGCCTATGCGGTGCAGTTGCCTCCTTACAGTCATGGTAGAAATGGGTTCCTAACTCCCAACATTCAACTTGGCGGTGATCTGACTTACAGTAGTCCATCGAGCGTCCAGTGTGGTTCTGCAGGTGCGACGTGATGTCCGTTTGTTAAACACATGTGGTCTTCCTGTGCGGCAGTTTACGTAGATGGTAACATTCTTTCTGTGGTATTGAAGATACGCCCTCGACACTGTTGACCTTGGAAACCCAAATACGCATGTAATTTCTGCAATGCTATGACCCATGCACCATGCGCCAATGATCATCCCACGTTCAAAGTCAGTTAACTTGTGACATGTTGCCATCTTCATGACACTGGTGTATGTGACAGACTGCTCAGTTACACCGCAGTTAGCCGCAATGCTCAAGGGTCATACACAGCACATTTTCTAATGGGCACCCCTTACCATGACGTTTGGCCACTCATTGTGTACTAGGTACTTTAAGGCAGAAACAGGTTCCAGGAGGGATATTCCACAGAAGATCTCTGACTTAAAGGTCTGGAATCTGGGTTAGGATATTCTTATCTGTATCAACTTCTCTGAACTTACGCACCATCCTCGCCTCTTATAAGGACTCTCTTAAAAAAAAAAAAAAAAAAAGAACTACAAATATAGTACTACAGAAGCCATTCATGTAAATGTAAATTACATAATGGAAAATTAAGGGGAAACTAAGCAATCCTTTAAAAAGTTCGTTGAATTGTCCCATAATAATAATAATAATAATAATAATAATAATAATAATAATAATAAAAACTACAAATATCATCATGTAAACATTTTACATGATGATAAATTAAAGGAAAACTAACCAACCTTTTTAAAAAAGCTCATTAGATTATTGTACAATCCTATTAAAAAGCAAGAGGTAATACTGAAGGAAGTGCTAAAGTAAAAAAATAAAAAGTAAAACACAGCGTGTCATTGACGTATCCAAGGAGAGGAGCGTGACTTGGTGAAAGTAGTTCAATGGACTGCAGCCAGTTTGGACCCATGCCATTGAGAGCAACAGTTTGCAAAAAACCTGGGAGTAAATGCTGGAGTAGAGACAAATAAGGTCGTCATTAAGGTAAGTTCCAGATTTCAAGCTCCTAAGTATTAAACAGAAATAAACATATTCTAAATATTTGAGCCTGACTTCATAGAATCTGATTATGTTTTTTTTTTTAATTTTTAATTTTTTTTTTTTACAATTGGCTTAATGTTGCACTGGCACAGATAGATCATATGGTAACAATGGGATAGGAAAGGCCTAAGAATGGGAAGGAAGTGGCTGTGACCATAATTAAGATACAGCCCCAGCATTTGCCTGGTGTGAAAATGGGAAAACCACAGAAAAACATCTTCAGGTCTACTGACAGTGGGGTTTGAACCCACTATGTGTGGGATGCAAGCACACATCTGAGCACCCTAACTGCGCAGCCAACTCGCCCGGTGATGATTTTCATTCAAGAACCAAACATGTATTTCTCTGTTTAATAATAGTGTATATTTTTATTCCTTGTTTAATAATGGTATTTTTTTCATGTGTGTTATAGTGTAATATTATATTTGACTTGTATGTTCGACAGACTGGAAAGCTTTTAAGTTATTGAGTTGATGCATAAGTTCGTGCAGTTCTTATATTTTATTTTACTGTCACTGTCACGCACTGTAACTCACAATCACAACCATTCAGTGATGAATTCACCTCCACTCTCTATGACCTTATGCCAGCGTTCAGGTAGTAGTTGAATGCCTCGCCTGTAGAACTGTTTTGGTTTTGACTAGAAGAAATCTGTTAGCCATTGGTCAAGAGAAGATTTGTCAGGAAACACTTGCCGCTGAATGTGGTTAGAAAGCAGAAAAAATGGAAATCTGAGGGGGCAAGGTCAGGGTGATACAGAGGATGAGGAAGAGGTTCCCAGCCAAGTTCTGCAATCACACCTTTGGTCAGTTGCGCTGTATGCGGATGAGCGTTGTCATGGAGCAACAAGGCTGGTTGTTGTCTTCGTCTTTTTCTGTCAATAGCAATGGAAAGCCATCTTAGCTGATCACTATCCATAGCAGACGTAATTGGAAGAAGTTGATCTTGAAGAATGCCATCCTTGTTCCACCAAACACACACCAATATTTTCTGTGAATGGGCACTATCCTTGGCACGGGGAGTTGCTTTTTTTGATGGGCTGAGCCACTCTTTCCTCTTCTTCATGTTGACATACAGGCACCATTTCTTGTCACTGGTGACAATGTTCGAAAGGAATGCTTCGTGCCTGTCACAAGCCAACCGGTGCCGGACAAGCAATGACGAACATATGTTTACTTCTTGATTTTTGTTACTGTCACTTAGCACATGTGGTACCCCTGTACCCAATTTCTATACCTTACCCATCGAATGCAAATGCACACTCAAAAACTTGCACCATTTCCTGCATGTTAGATGAGGATTCTCATGAAGCAACTCATTCAAGCTGTTTTCGTCAAAATCTGAAGGTCTTCCAGAATGTGGATCATCAGACATGTCAAACCGTCCTGCTTGAAAGCAGGAAAACCATATTTGTGCTGTTCTTTCAGCAATTGCTTCATTCCCGTACACTTCATAAATTGTTCTCGCAGCTCCTGCTGCACTGGATCCTAAGTTAAACTCAAAGAGTAAAATGTGTTGGAAATGCTCACTTTTCTCAACTTGACATTCCATATCCATTTGTCTGAAATATACACAAATAATACATTCACAATCAAGAACTCCAAACTCAGTAAAGCATTGGAATAATGATAAGCAATCCCTTCATGCTGCATTGTTGCCAACCCAAATAATACCATATGAACTTGTGCATCGACCCAATCATTTAACTGAGTCGACACTGGAAAGCATTATAGGAAATAAATTGACAAAGGGGTCCACCTTTTCAATACAATATATCAAGTAAATGGTATTACCTCAGTCTTGGGACTAGTTTCAGCCACTTAGTGGCCATCTTCAGCCAAATAAAAATTAAACAGATTATGTGATACTGTAACTAAAACATGTATACCAGACAAAGACAATGTTGCAGGAATAATTATAGCATTAAAATACATATAATCACAAAAATTATGGTTAATATCTTATTGACTTAGGGCCTCAGGCAAAGAAGTAAATCTCTAATGTCCCAAGACTGATGTAATATCATTTACTTAATATATTGTACTCTTGTCAATTTATTTCTTATAATTGCACTTCAGTATGAAACAAAAATGAAATTTATAGCTTATAATTTGAAAGTATGGATTCCTTCTTTACAAACTCTCATAAAGGTAATGATGTGCATTTCTGCCATTAATAATTTCACCTGTTCATTCCCTACCTTATTCAAACTGTAAACTTTTTAGATTAACTTTGACAACTTTAGTCAACTAATAATTTCATATCTTGGGTGTAGGACGTTATTGGATCGGTATGAGGCTGATACCGTTCGTTGTGGCGCTGCCCAGCTAATTGTGAACTTGCTGAGGGAGTTAATGGAACAGGACAGACATCTGGTAAGTTTATATCTTGAACATAGGTAAATTGTAATATTCGTTTTCTGTAGTGAGTTGCAATAATAACCATAGTAAAAATAATAGTGTTATGCTAGAACATTAATTTAAAAAAAAAAGGAAAGTCAGACAGTTTTGACCATCTTGCTGCATATATTCTTGAACATACATTCCTGTTATGGTGTTGATCACATTAGAAGACATAGATAGATAGATAGATAGATAGATAGATAGATAGATGCATGAAATGTTTAATCTGACAAAGTTAGGGACATTTGTCCTTGTCTTGCATTTAATCAACGTTTACATATATTTAGTAACTAGCAAGATACCCGTGCTTCGCAACGGTATTATACTGAAATTTATAATTGAATGCTTAACATTTTATATATAATCCACCGAAATTCATGATCAGACTCTTTTTCTGAGAGAATCCGCCAAAATTCGCGATCTGACTCATTTTCTAATAGATTACGGCAAGTTTCCTCCCATTTTTCAATCTTTATTTCCAGCAATCAATTTCATACTTCCTGGGCTAGGTCCAGGTATTCCACCCGATCAGTTGGGTCCCTAAATCTTTGCCATCTTTTTATATAAGCATTTTTAATATGGATCAAATCCTTCAGAAGATCCGGCGTGGTGTGGTCTTGGGTGCCTTGGAGGTACTGAACCCGCGGCCAGACTGCATTCTTAGTCATTACCCATCCAGGACCCGTTTCCAGCGCGGTCCAACATTTGACGACAGTCCAGAACATTATTATTATTGTTGTTATTATTATTATTATTATTATTGTTATTATTATTATTATTATTATTATTATTATTATTATTATTATTATTATTATTATTATTATTATTATTATTATTATTATTATAGATGCTCTGCACCCCATAGCAAGATGCAAGACCGCTACTTGGCGGTAAATTACATCTGCTGCCATTGTCGTGGTTGACAATGTGACCGGCACCATTGTCATGCGTAGGCAAGTGTGCGGGATTTCTGGCGATACGAATGACATACTTCCATGCATTAAGACCTTATTATAGAGGTGAACAATTCGACAGTCAATCTCATTCCTATCGTTTATTTCAAGGGTGTTTAAATTTTTATTTATATGCCAGGAGAATCTACTGTAATCTAAGAACGTTCTCCGAAGAAAAAGATGGCTTTTGAAAACGAACCCAGGAAAGATTAAAAATGATCGGTTTATGATCAGAATTACATCGAAAATCTACAGCCTGTTTCCAGTATAATTATTCCCATAAAAATAATTCGCTTTTTCACTTACTTTCACACTCCCCCCCTCCCCTAAGTGAATTTTCCGGCAAAAAATATTTGTTTCTTTAATAGTAAAAAAAATCTTCTAAATACCGATTATTTTCAGTTTTTGAGATGTGTGTCCTCATGAAACGAATTCAACTCCTTTTCACACCCGCCTCCAAAGATGATTCCCCCCCCCAAAAAAGTGTTGTTTTATTTTTAAAGAAGATCTAAATACAAATTTTCACGTCTGTAACAACTTTAGATTTTATTAGATGTAAGTATCTTCATACAATTAATTCAATTAATTTTTCAATTCTTCACCCCCCTGGAACCTTCATTGGATTTTCCGAGAATAGCTGTTTCTTTGCTTTAACAGGAGATTCCAAATACCAGTTTTTACGTCTGTAATATTTTACGTTTCTGAGATATACTGTAGATATAGTCTTTCTAAAAATTCACCCCAATTTGTCACTCCTGTTTAACCCCATTAATTAGATTTTCCAAAAAAAAAAAAGTTTCTGTATTTTTAAAGGAGATTCCATATACTACCTGTCTGGTCTGTAATATCTTCAGTTTCTGAGATATAAGTATCCTCATTAAAGACATTCAACCCCTTATTCATACTTTTCAGCCCCCTTATTGGGATTTACAGAAAACAAAAAAATGCACATTCTTTTATTTTTAAAGGAGATTCAAAATATCAGTTTTTTCATCTACAAATTTTTGAAGTTTTGAGATATAGATACACTAATTTTTAAAATACGACCCCCCTTTCACCCGCCCCCCCCCCCACTATTTGGATTTTCTAAAACAAAAAATACATGTTCCTTTATTTATAAAAGAGATCCCAAATACCGATCTTCAGGTCTGTACATCTTCAGTTTCTGAAATATAAGGATCCTTATTAAAGGCATTCAACAATTTTTCACCCCTTTTCACCCATCCTATTGGAATTTTCCAAAAACAAAAACAAAAAAAAACGTGTTTCTTCATCTTGAAAGTAGATTCTAAGTACCAATTTTTACATCTGTAAAGTTTGAAAGTTTTGAGATATAGATACACTCATTTTAAAAATTCACCCCCCTTTTCACCCCCCATTATTGGGATTTTCCAAAAACAGTAAATTATGTGTTCCTTTAATTTTATAGGTGGTTCCAAATTTAAATTTTCATGACTGTAACATCTTCAGTTTCTGAGATTTAAGTATCCTCATTAAAGGCATTCAACCCCTGTTTCACCTCTCCTATTGGGATTTTCCAAAAAAAAAAATACATGTTTCCTTACTTTTTAAAGGAGATTCTAAATACCAATTTTTACATCTCTAAACTTTTAAAGTTTTAAGATGTAGATACACTCATTTTAAAAACTCACCCCCCCCCTTTCACCCCCCATTATTTGAATTTTCCAAAAACAAAAAAGTACATGTTTCTTTATTTTTAAAGTAGATCCAAAATACCAATTTTCAGGTCTGTAATATCTTCAGCTTCTGAAATATAAGTAGCCTCATTAAAAGCATCCAACATATTTTCACCCTTTTCCACCCTTCCTATTGGGATTTTCCAAAAACAAAAAAATACATGTTTATTTATTTTTAAAGGAGATTCTAGATACCAATCTTTACATCTATAAACTTTAAAAGTTTTGAGATAGAGATACACTCATTTTAAAAATTCACCCCTTTTTCACCCCCCCCCCATTAATTGGATTTTCCAAAAACAAAAAATGCATGTTGCTTTATTTTTAAAGGAAATCACAAACACCAATTTTCAGGTCTGTAATATCTTCAGTTTCTGAGATATAAGTATCCTAATTTAAGGCATTCAATCATTTCTTCACCCCTTTTCACCCCTGCTATTGGGATTTTCCAAAAACAAAAAAATGCGTGTTTCTTTATTTTTAATGAAGATTCTAAATACCCATTTTTACATCTGTAAACTTTCAAATATTTTAGATTATGATACACTAATTTAAAAAATTCACCCCCCTTTTCACCCTCCCATTAATTGGATTTTCCGAAAATAAAACATACGTGTTTCTTAATTTTTAAAAGAGATCAAAAGTACCAATTTTCTGGTCTGTAGTATCTTCAGTTTCTGAGATATAAGTACCGGTATCCTGATTAAAGGCATTCAACCACTTTTCCACCCTTTTTCACCCCTCCTATTGGGATTTTCTGAAAACAAAAAAATACGTCTTTTCTTATTTTTAAAAAAGATTCAAAATACCAATTTTTACATCTGTAAACTTGTAAAGTTTTGAGATATAGATACACTCATTTTAAAATTTCACCCCCCCCTTTTCACCCTGTTAGCGACGGAATATCCAAAAATCCTCTCTTAGCGAGCACCTACATCTTAATATGAATGTATCCCCAAAATTACATTTCTTTATGTCCAGTAGTTTTGGCTCGGCGATGATGAATCAGTCAGTCAGTCAGTCAGGACAAGTTATTTTATATATATACAGTAGACTAGCAAGATACCCGTGCTTCGCTACGGTATTATACTGAAATTTACAATTAAATGCTTATTGTTTTAGATATGTGATCCGCCGAAATTCGCGTTCTGACTCGTTTTCTGTGAGAATCCGCCAAAATTCGCGATCTGACTCGTTTTCGAATAGATTACGGCATGTTTCCTCCCATTTTTCAATCTTTCTTTCCAGCAAACAATTTCGTACTTCCTGGGCTAGGTCCAGGTATTCCACCCGGTCAGTTCGGTCCCTAAATCTTTGCCATATTTTCCTATAAGCATTTTTAATATGGATCAAATCCTTCAGGAGATTCGTCGTGGTGTCTTCTTGGGTGCCTTGGCGGTACTGAACCCGCCGCCGGACTGCATTCTTAGTCATTACCCGTCCAGGACCTGTTTCCAGCGCGGTCCGCACATTTGACGACGGTCCAGAGCATTATTATTATTGTTATTATTATTATTATTATTGTTATTATTATTATTATTTTTATTATTATTATTATTATTATTATTATTATTATTGTTGCTGTCATTATTATTAGATATTCTGGACCCCACAGCAAGATGCAAGACCGCTACTGGCCGGTAAATTACATCTGCTGCCATTGTCATTGTTGACAATATAACCAGTACCATTGTCGCACGTAGGCAAGTGTGCGGTATTTCTGGCGATACGAATGACATACTTCCGTGCATTAAGACCTTATTATAGAGGTGAACAATTGGACAGTCAATCTCATTCCTATCGTTTATTTCAAATGTGTTTAAATTTTTATTTATATGCCAGGAGAATCTACTGTAATCTAAGAATGTTCTCCGAAGTAAGGATGGCTGTTGAAAACGAACCCAGGAAAGATTAAAAATGATCGTTTTATGATCAGAATAAGTACATCGAAAATCTACACACTGTTTCCAGTCATTCGACAGGATCAGGAATGGAATGAATAAAGCCCCATCTAGCGGCGACAATAGGAATTGTGCCGGCTGCCGAAGCCTGTCGCACTCCTCTGGGTCAATGATCGATGAATGACAAATGAAATGAAATATTGGACAGTGTTGCTGGAATTAATGATGACAGGGAAAACCGGAGTAAGCGGAGAAAAACCTGTCCCGCCTCTGTTTTGTCCAGCACGAATATCACATGGAGTGACCGGGATTTGAACCACGGAACCCAGCTGTGAGAGGCCTGCGCGCTGCCACCTGAGCAACAGAGGCTCCTTATAAGTACATTATGAACAGTAAAATCAATTGGACTCACCTCCTTCTACACCCCACCGCTGTTAAGTTATTTACCCCCCCCAAAAAAAAATTAAAAGAGTGCGTGTTTCTTTATGTTTAAAGGAGATTCCAAATACCAATGTTCACGTCTATTACCTTCAGTTTTGAGATATAAGTATCCTAATTAAAAAATGCACTTTCTTCACTTCCTTTCACACTACTCCTCCCCCCCCCCCCCCAAGTGAATTTTCCGGCAAAAAATACTTGTCTCTTTAATAGTAAAGGATCTTCTAAATACCAATTATTACGACTGTAACTTCTTCAGTTTTTGATTTATCTGTCCTCATGAAAGGAATTCAACTCCTTTTTTTCTCCCCCCACCCCCATGATGGTTTCCCCACAAAAACGCGTTTTTCTTTGTTTTTAAAGGAGATCCAAATACCAATTTTCACGTCTGTAACAACTTTTTTAATAGATTTATGTATTCCCATACAATTAAGTCAATTTTTCAATTCTTTCACCCCCCCCCCCACATTCATTGGATTTTCTGAGAATACGTGTTTCTTTACTTTTAAAGCAGATTCCAAATATCAAATTTCACGTCTGTAACATCTTCATTTTTGAGATATCAGAAGCCTAATTAAAAGAATTCGACACCAGTTTCAGTCATTTTATCCCCTCCCCCCTCCACTCAAGTGGTATTTTCGATAAACTAAAAATACACGTTTCTTTATTTTTAATAGAGATAAAAATACCATTTTTCACTTCTGTAACATATTAAGTGTTTTGATATATTCTGTAGAAATCCTCATTTTAAAATTTCACCCCTTTTTAGTTCCTATTAAGTGGAGTTTCCAAAAACAAATCACCTATGTTTCTTTACATTTACAGGAGATTCCAAATACCCACTTTTTAGGTCTGTAACATTTTACGTTTCTCAGATATTCTGTAGATAAGGTCTTTCAAAAAATTCACCCCAATTTGTCACTCCTGTTTAACTGCCATTAATTGAATTTTCCAAAAGCAAAAAAATACTTGTTTCTTTATTTTTAAAGGAGATCCCATATACAAATTTTTAGTTATGTAATATCTTCAGTTTCTGAGATTTATTTATCCTCATTAAAGGCATTCAACCCATTATTCACCGTTTTACACCCCTCCTATTGGGATTTACAGAAAACAAAAAAATACGTGTTCCTTTTTTTTTTAAAGGAGATTCTAAATACCTATTTTTACATCTGTAAACTTTTAAATTTTTAAGATGAAGACACACTCATTTTTAAGACTCAGCCCCCTCTTCATCTCCCCCCCCCCCCTATTATTTGGATTTCGCAAAAACGAAAAAATACCTGTTTCTTTATTTTTAAAGTAGATCCCAAATACCAGTTTTCAGGTCTGTAATATCATCAGGTTCTGAAATATAAGTAGCCTCATTAAAGGCATTCAACCACTTTTTCACCCTTTTCGGCCCTTCCTATTGGGTTTTTCCGAAAACAAAAAATACATGTTTCTTTATTTTTAAAGGAGATTCTAAATACCAATTATTACATGTATAAACCTTAAAAGTTTTGAGATATAGATACTCATTTAAAAAATCACCCCCTTTCCACCCCCCCCCCCCGCCCATTAATTGGATTTTCCAAAAACTAAAAATATGTGTTTCTTTTTTTTTTTAAGGAGATCCCAAACACAAATTTTCAGGTCTGTAGTATCTTCAGGTTCTGAAATATAAGTAGCCTCATTAAAGGCATTCAACCCCTTTTTCACCCTTTTCCACCCTTCCTATTGGGATTTTCTGAAAACAAAAAAAATATGTGTTTCTTTAATTTTAAAGGAAATTCAAAATACCAATTTTACTATAAACCTTAAAAGTTTTGAGATATAGATACACCCATTTTAAAAATTCACCCCTTTTCACCACCCCCATTAATTGGATTTTCCAAAGACAACAAAATATGTGTTTCTTTATTTTTAAAGGAGATCCCAAACACCTATTTTCAGGTTTGTAATATCTTCAGTTTCTGAGATATATGTATCCTCATTAAAGGCATTCAATCTATTTTTCACCCATTTTCACCACTCCTATTGGGATTTTCCAAAAACAAAAAAATACGTGTCTCTTTATTTTTATTGAAGTTATAACTACCAATTTTTACATCTGTAAACTTTAAAAGTTTTGAGATATAGATGCATTCATTTTAAAAATTCACCCCCTTTTCACCCTCCCATTAGTTGGATTTTCCAAAAACACAAAAATTCGTGTTTCTATATTTTTAAAAGAGATCAAAATTACCAATTTTCAGGTCTGTAATATCTTCAGTTTCTGAGATATAAGTACAGGTATCCCGATTAAAGGCATTTAACCCCTTTCTCACCCTTTTTCACCCCTCCTATTGGGATTTCTGAAAACATAAAAATACGTGTTTCCTTATTTTTAAAGAAGATTCTAAATACCAATTTTTACATCTGTAAACTTTCAAAGTTTTGAGATGTAGATACACTCATTTTAAAATTTCACCCTCCCTTTTCACCCCCTTAGCGACGGAATATCCAAAAATCCTCTCTTAGCGAGCACCTGCATGTTAATATGAATATATCTCCAAAATTTCATTTCTTTATGTCCAGTAGTTTTGGCTCAGCGATGATGAATCAGTCAGTCAGTCAGTCAGTCAGTCAGTCAGTCAGTCAGTCAGTCAGTCAGTCAGTCAGGACAAGTTATTTTATATATATAGATTAGCTCCCCTGCCATCTTTGCTCACAACTCAAATTTTGATTTTCTTACTGTTGATATTAAGTTTGTAATGTTTCAGTGGATCACACAGAACATTCAACATTCTATGTAATCCTTCTCAGAGTCTGCTACTATGGAATTGTCATCAGGAAATCTGATATTGTAGATTCTTTTCCCATTTATTTTTATTTTTTTTAGTCCTTTCCTTTAAAATGCATATTGCTTCTTCAATAAACAAGTCGAAAAGTTATGGTGAGAGTGGATAACCCTACTTCACCCCTCTCTTAATTCTTGCCATTCTTGTACATCCATTCACCACTACATTAATTTATACACTGGTTCTTGTAAATTTTCCAGATGAGTCCTATGTTTCCAGTCAATTCCTACCTTCTTCATACATTTAAAAAATAGTTCCCAGTTTATCATATCAAAGGCTTTTTCCAAGTCAATGAATGCCACAAACACCTTCCTGTTCATTTCTAACCTTCTTTCCAGTATCATTCTGCCCGACTCGTAGGCTGAATGGTCAACGTACTGGCTTTCGGTTCAGAGGTTCCCAGGTTCGATTCCCAGCCGGGTCGGGGATTTTAACCTTAATTGGTTAATTCCAATGGCTCGGGGGCTGGGTGTTTGTGCTGTCCCCAACATCCCTGCAACTCACACACCACACATAACACTATCCTCCACCACAATAACACGCAGTTATCTACACATGGCAGATGCCGCCCACCCTCATCGGAGGGTCTGCCTTGCAAGGGCTGCACTCGGCTTGAAATAGCCACACGAAATTATTATTATTAGTATCATTCTTAGTGCAAAGATTGCTTCTCTCATTCCTTTGCCTTGTCTAAAACCAAATTGATCTTTATCTATGTACTGCTCTGTCTTAAATTTTATCCTGTACTTTATTGTATTTAGGTGTATGTTTGAGGCATGGGATATGATTGAGATCATTCTAGAATTACTACATTCCATAGCATTTCCTCTTTTGGGGACAGTGATTGTTCTGCTTTTACTAAAGTCATCTGGGATCTCTCCTATTTCATAACACGATGCAGTTACATTTAAAAGATAATCTTTCATATCTGAACCAACATTTTTTAAAAGCCCTGCAGCTATATTATCAGTATCTGTTGCCTTTCTCTCATTTAAGCTTGATAGACCTTTTTCATATTCCTGCCCAGTTATTGGAGGACCCATTTTATCACTCTCTCCATCTGTTATCTCTTCCGGTACTTCATTTATGTCTTTTTTTTTTTTTTTTTGCTATTTTGTTTTACGTCGCACCGACACAGATATGTCTTATGGCGACGATGGGAGAGGAAAGGCCTAGGAAGTGGAAGGAAGCGGCCGTGGTCTTAATTAAGGTACATCCCCGGCATTTGCCTGGTGTGAAAATGGGAAACCACGGAAAACCATCTTCAGGGCTGCCGACAGTGGGGCGCGAACCCACTATCTCCCGATTACTGGATACTGGCCGCACTTAAGCAACTGCAGCTATCAAGCTCGGTCATTTATGTCTCTGATTTCTTTATCACTGCACAGAAAAGTTGTAATGAAAAGGCTGTTAATGCACTGACAAGCTTGCAAAGTGAAGTGTGTATACTTAATGCTAGAAAAGTAAAACAAATCAAAATGTCTCATTTCTTTAAACCAGGGTCTTTATACTATTATTAAAGAGTCCATCTATTGTAATCTGTGTCTTCTTGTCTCTCTCTCTTTTCTTTCCTTTCATTTGTAACTCCACAGTTTGTTTTTCTAGTTTATTTTCATTCATTAATATGCCCAGACCATTGCGGTCTGTCTTTTTATACTACTACTTAGTGTTTTTGTCAGTGTTTTTGAGTGATTCAACCTTTTATTGTATTTTTTCAGGTATATGCACAGTACGAGCAGTTTATTGTGCTTCTGCAAAGCCCACAATTTTACACAGAGGTGCGCATAATTGCAGAGCAGCTGTGCTTTGCAGAAATAGCTTTTTGGGACTTTGACAAGGGCTTCTTAGATAAGAATACTACAAAAAAGTATTGTCATACCTTTTCTGTTGAGGGTATGTATTAACCTTCTATTAAAAGTAAGATAGTTTAATCCTGATTTTTAAATTAAGAAACATATATGTTTCATTTTTCATTTTCTTTGTGCTGCAAATCTAGTTTCAGCTTCTACTCTGTGCAATGACTTGAATATGTTTAATGTGGTCAGCAGTAATTGTTGACCTTGCTGTAATCCTTCATAAGCTCAGTTGTGTTTAAAAGATGTTTTACTGAAGAAAGTTATCTATTACAGGAATTCCTCCCAAATCTTGCAGTGAGCCTACTACATCTCCTACACTGTTAAAATACATATGTGTGATCATTAAGATGTTGATAAAGTGGGATTGTGACCAGATTCTTGAACAACTTGAAAACTCAGAACTGGTGGTTGCCTTATTCAAGTAAGTACTTTCATGTTTTTTTGTGGTATAATATATGGAAGAAAATTATAGTGAGCATAATCAAGGGCGTGATCAGATTCACCGGGTGAGTTGGTCGTGCGGTTAGAGAAGCGCAGCAGTGAGCTGACATCCGGGAGATAGTGAGTTCGAACCCCACTGTCGGCAGCCCTGAAGATGGTTTCCCATTTTCACACTAGGCAAATGCTGGGGCTGTACCTTAATTAAGGCCACAGCCGCTACCTTTCCACTCCTAGGCCTTTCCTGACCCATCGTCGCCATAAGACCTATCTGTGTCGGTGTGACGTAAAGCAAATAACAATAATGAAAAAAAAGAAAAAAGATCAGATTCCTCCACCATCACACTTACCTCTGATGTCCCTCCTTGTATCAGAATCTTCATCACTGAAGTTGAATCAATGTCTCTCAAGAGTCCTTGTTCAATACTTGGTCCCCACTTTTTGAAAATTTTGTATTCAGGATCTTTGTGGTCATTCATTGCAGGTGAAATTATGTTTTTTTTACTAAATTAGTAAATGAACAAAAAGATACCAATTAAAATTTCAAAAATATGTCTGTTTTATTAATATATTTGAATTTACTCTAAATATATTTGTGATGAATTAATTTTGTTTTTGTATTTACAACATTATTCAAGGCTTTTCAAACTCAATAATATGAGACTATGCCACAGACAACACAACCGGATATCTTGGTGTACACTGCCACACCATGATAGGATGCTGTAATATTATACTCGTATTAAACACTGGAAGGCATGCATGTTCCTTCTAGATCATATGAACCCGATATGCCGGCGAAACTCTAAATTGATATTGTGACTGCAGTAAACCTAATACTTGCTATAAGCTGCCCAGTGTGCGTATGGAACCATAGCATTGTTGGTAAAGGTGCGGTGGGGAGGGCTTACATGTGAAGTGAGAGGTTCGAGTCCAGGGCAAAGATTCCTTATTTTTGAAATATTTGTTTAATACATACTGCACGTAATGTAAGTTCAATACCCGCTTTCATGCAAATTGTGTGTGAAGTGAATGTGTTTGCGGACCTAAGATGGGCCAATTAGTTAGCAGGCCGGACACATACAGACCAGAAATAATAGGAACACAACTGCCCTGACGATGTTTTATCGCAACAAATGCTCAATGTGAAAACTATTTTGGTTTATGTACATTTGGGCCCAGTGTCCAAATAGATCATCATGTTTGCTGAAGCATTCCAGGTGTAATTGCTTGGCAGGCATCCGTAATGAGTTGCAAGTAATGAGCAAGTTCCCTGTGCAGTTAGGGGCACACAGCTGTGAGCTTGCATTCCGGAGGGAATGGGTTCGACCCCAAATTCGGCAGCCCTGAAGATGGTTTTCCGTTTTTTCCCATTTTCATACCAGGTAAATGCTGGGGCTGTACCATAATTAAAGCCACGGCTGCTTCCTTCCCATTCCTGGCCCTTTCCTATCCCATCGTCGCTATAAGACCTATCTGTGTCGGTGCACATAAAGCACTTTAAAAAAAAATAGGTTCATTAACCTTCAAATATGATTTTATAAAACACATAGCTTAACCATATAAAAATATATTTATACAGTGCTCATCACTACTCAAAAACCTTTTTTTTTTACTAGTTGCTTTACATTGCACCAACACAGGTAGTTCTTATGGCAATGATACAAAATTATTTTAACACTAGGTTTACCGCAGCGATCAAAATGACCGTTTTCAGTTTTGTTTTGTCTCTCACTCTCGTTATACGGTTCGAAGACACAAACCCCTTGGTGGCTTTTATTGATATTAAGTGTACTTTTCGGCATATAGCTTCTAAAACCCGTAACTCCTTTCTAGTCAGCGCTATGAGGTCATATACCTACTTTTACCGGACGGTAATTTTGACCGGTATTGCAGTAGCTACCCGATCAGACTTTTGTGGCATTCATTTAGAACGGGATATCATTCTAACAAGCTGTTACAGTGTACTTTATTACCGTAGTATCGAATAGAACTTATTGTTGTGCTGCAATGGGACAGCTGTTGGCTCTTTTCAAACAATGATACAAGTACACTGACAGGCAAGTGTAGTCAGTATTTGATCAGTAATGAAAGGTGTGCAATCGTAACGAGCAGTCAATTGTCGTATTCACTCATCACAAACATTCAAACTAGATTGTTTGTAATTACCCCGAAGAAACATATTTTCGTGTAGTCTGCAAATGGATGCCGAAATTCTGAAGCATAAGCATATAATTTCCCCATCACAATCATGCGATGAATCTGGGACTGATATACACCTCGATAATTGCGAAGACGTGTATAACTTGACAAACAGAAATAGTTCGGATAGTGATTCTAGTTGCATCGGGCCTGTAGAATTTCTATGTGAACATGAAATCACCCAGCAGCCTTCGACTTCAAAGGTTAGGGAACTACCCGCCAAATGGCGATGCACGCACACTAGCAAAGCAGCTGATGACAAAGGTAAGCCTATTGAAGTTAGTCATTTTGTATTTACGTAATTCTGTGTACAGTGTAAGTAAGTTTGGTATTATATTTTGCAGGTGAAGGAAACACTAAGGAAGATAATGAATTTAGTGGCAAGGAGCACGATATCAACTACAGAAGGCCGAGCATACGCTGTGGTAAGTCAACATATGGGCGTGGTCAGCATATGACGGTCGGCAAGGAAGAAGTCGCTTTGGATGGAACAGTGCCGACTCTTGTTGATCTACAAAGCCTGCCAGGCCGTCAAGGACAGTAAAATGTACTGAGGGAAGTCCGAGGTCCTACAGAACATGCAAAAAGCCACATTGAAAGAACTTGTTCCTCTACAGCTTGTCGTCTTTTTATTGACGAATCCAAGCTGCGCCACATCGAATGATATAATGAGGTTGGAGCCTGCGAAGTTCTGAACAATCTTGAACAGACACTTTCTTTGGAAGAATTGGACGCTGTCATTGGTAATTTATATGCACGCGGAACTTATGGAGCTGACACGAATGTTCTCGATCTGTGGTCACACGAGTGGGGTCCTGAAATTTTCTCCCAAACTGTGGCACGAAACCGTTTCCTGGATATATGAGGTTTCTTGTGTATGTACGTTTGGTCATCAGCCCGAAGGCTGGTTGGATCCTCAACAGTTCCACCATGAGCTGTCATAGATGGCCTAGGCATCACTGAAGAGGCGTACTAGGGAAATGAGGAATGAGGTAGTTTCCCATTGCTTTCCTCACTGAGCCAGAAGTTGCTATTACATATCAGTCTGCCAAAGCCCACTGAAATGCATGCACCAACCGACCCTATGAGCAACAGTTTCAACCATTCACAGCAGGGACTGGCTGCGTAAGGAATGGCATTACCAGCATCGCTCATACCTCTGTCACTTTCATATTGTCAAAGCCAAGGATAAGACAGAGACAGATCAATGAAAGTAACAAAATTGCTCTAGCCTATACCAGAAGACTTAGTGCAGTGCAAACGCTAGGTCCCGCCAGCAAAGGCATAGCGGTTTCTTGTATTCGATGGATAATCTACCAACAGGGATCACCTGAAAATTGATAGATTGGTGCTTGTATCTGTTGTGCAGGACAAATTTATATCTAATTTTACTATTTGCTTCAGACCAAGTGATAACATTACCGTGGATGAACAACTCTTTCCATCGAAAGCTAGATGCCCATTTATGCAGTATATGGCCAATAAACCAGAAAAGTTTGGTATGAAATTTTGGTTGGCTGTCGAAGGGGAAACCAAGTATGTTCTAAACGGTTTTCCCTATCTTGGAAAAGATGAAACGCGACCCACCGATCGGACCCTAAGTGAACACGTATTATTGCATCTTGCTGAGTTTTTCATCAATCAGGGAAGAAGTGTGCAATGGGAACAAGACAATTGAAAGGTGTGCTATCTGTAGAAAACTGGTCTATGGTTAAGTTCACTTCAAAGGTGACCAAGCAAAGTGTGTTTGTGTACAGTGCGACAAATAAGTTGAAAAGCAGAAAGTGACATTCATGCGGATATGTATATAATGTAAGCTAAAGTGTGTAAGAAAAACATTCTGCCTTACTAGTGTACTTATTTGTTTATTTGTCTATTTATTCATAATAGTGTTTACAAGTCATGCATGATAATAATTAAATTGTGGTCTATGATGTTTTTATTCTCAATTCAAACCTTTTTCTGGCACCAATATCCTCAAGAAACAAATACGTGCCACCATCGGTCTAAATGACCGCTTTGGTAAAAGTAGGTAGAAATAGTGATTGGTAATCCTAGTGTTAAAGATATCCTTTACTGTCCTCTACTGTGAACCATGTGACCTTGCCACAGTGGGGAGGCTTGTATGTCCCAATGAAGCAGATAGCGGACCCGCAGATGCAACCATATTGGATCCGTTGAGAGACCAGACTAACGAATGCTTCATCAAAAGTGGGGGTAGCAGCCTTTCGGAAGTTGCAAGGGCGGCAGTCTAGATGATTGATTGATATGGCTTTGTAATATTACTCAACATGGCTTAGCGGTGTTGATACTGCTACATGGCTGAAGGCAATGGCAAACTACAGCCGTAACTAACTCCTGAGAACGTGTAGCTTTCTCTTTATCAATGATGTACTGATGATGGCTTCCTCTCTGGTAAAATATTCTAGAGGTAAACTAGACCTCCATTCGGATCTCTGGGTGGGGACTACACTAGAGGGGGCGATCATCAGGAAGATGGGTACTGACATTCTGCGAGTCGGAGTGTGGAATGTTAGAAGTTTGAATCATTGTGGTAGGTTAGAGAATCGGAAAAGGGAGAGGGATAGACTAAAGTTAGATGTAGTTGGTATAAGTGAAGCACGTTGGGAGGAACAACAGGATTTTTGGTCAGGCAACTACTGAATTATCAACACAGAATCAAACAGGAGAAATGCAGGAGTTGGTTTAATAATGAATAAGAAAACAGGGCAGCGGGTAAGCTACTATGACCAGCATAATGAAAGGATTAATGTCATCAAAATAGACACTAAACCAATGCCCAGCACAGTAGTGCAGGCCTATATGACTACTAGTTTAGCAGATGATGAGGAAATCGAAAGAATATATGAAGAGATAGAAGATTGAATAGATTTAATGCAATATGTAAAAGGTGACAAGAATCTAATTGTGATGGGGAAACTGGAATGCAGTGGTAGGCCAAGGAAGAAAAGGTAATACAGTAGGAGAATTTGGATTGGGACAAAGGAACGGAAGAGGAAGTCGGCTGGTTGAATTCTGCATTGATCATAATTTAGTCCTTGCCAATACTAAGTTCAAACACCACAAACAACGCCTGTATACATGGATGAGACCTGGAGACGCTGGAAGATATAAAATAGACTTCATTATGATGAGGCAGAGATTCAGAAACCAGGTGTTGGATTGCAAAACTTTCCCAGGAGCAGATGTGGACTCTGACCACAATTTGTTGGTCATAAAATGCCATCTGAAATTGAAGAAATTGAAGAAAGGAAGGAATGCAAGGAGATGGGATCTAGACAAGTTGAAAGAAAAGAGTGTGAGGGATTATTTCAAGAAACATGTTGCACAAGGACTAAATGAAAAGGCTGAAGGAAACCACAATAGAGGAAGAGTGGATAGTCATGAAAAATGAAGTCAGTAGGGCTGCTGAAGAAATAATGGAAAGGAAGAAAAGATCAACTAAGAATCATTGGATAACTCAGGAGATACTAGACCTGATTGATGAATGACAAAAATACAAGAATACTAGAAATGAGGAGGGCAGAAAAGAATACAGGCGATTAAAGAATGAAATGGGCAGAAAGTGCAAGGTAGCTAAGGAAGAATGGCTGAAGGAGAAGTGCAGGGATGTCTAAGGTTGTATGGTCCTAGGAAAGGTAGATGCTGCATACAGGAAAATCAAGGAAACCTTTGCCCTGGATGTATGAATATTAAGAGCTTAGATGGAAAGCCACTTCTAGGGAAAGAAGACAAAGCAGAAAGATGGCAGGAACATATCCAACAGTTGTATCAAGGTAAAGATAAAGATGATTTGGTTCTGGAACAAGAATAGGGTGTTAATGCTGATGAAGTGGGGGACCCAATTTTGAGGTCAGAGTTTGACGGAGCTGTGAGAGACCTAAATAGGAACAAGGCACCTGGAATTGATGACATTCCCTCTGAATTACTGACTGCCGTAGGAGAAATCAGCATGGCAAGGTTATTCCACTTATTGTGTAAGATGTATGAGACAGGAGAAGTGCCATCCGATTTTCGGCAGAATATCATTATACCTATTCCCAAGAAAGTCGAGGCTGACAAGTGTGAAAACTACCACACCATTAGTTTAGTATCTCATGCCTGCAAAATTTCAAGATGTATTATTTACAGAAGAATGGAAAGATGAGTTGAAGCTGAGTTGGAAGAAGATCAATTTGGCTTCAGAGGAAATGTAGGAACAGGTGAAGCAATCCTGACTTTACGTCTGATCTTAGAGGATTGATTTAAGCAGGACAAGCCCACGTACATGGCATTCGTAGATCTAGAAAAGGAATTCGATAATGTTTATTGGACCGAGCTATTTAAGATTCTGAAGGTGATTGTGATCAGATACCAAGAACAAAGAATTATATACGATCTGTATAAAAATCAGTCTGCAGTGATAAGAATTGAGGGCTTTGAAAAAGAAGCAGTAATCCAGAAAGGAGTGAGGCAAGGCTGCAGTTTGTACACCCTCCTTTTCAATGTTTACATAGAACAGGCAGTAAAGGAAATCGAAGAGGAATTTGGAAAGGGAATCACAATCCAAGGAGAGGAAATCAAGACCTTCATATTTGCTGATGATATTTTTATTTTATCTGAGACTGCAGAAGATCTCGAGAAGCTGCTGAATGGTATGGATGAAGCCTTGGGTAAGGAGTACAAGACAAAAATAAATAAGTCCCAAACAAAAGTAATGGAGTGCAGTCAAACAAAGGCAGGTGATGCAGGAAATATTAGATTAGGAAATGAAGTCTTAAAGGAAGTACATGAATATTATTACTTGGGTAGTAAAATAACCAATGATGGCAGAAATGAGGAGGATATAAAATGCAGACTAGCACAAGCAAGGAAGAGCTTTCTTAAGAAAAGGAATTTGCTCACTTCAAACTTTAATATAGGAATTAGAAAGATGTTTCTAAAGACTTTCATCTGGAGCGTGGCATTGTATGGAAGTGAAACATGAACGATAACTAGCTCAGAAAGAAGGAGAATAGTATCTTTTCAAATGTGGTGTTACAGAGGAATGCTAAAAGTGAGATGGATAGATCGAATCACGAATGAAGAGATACTGAATCGAATTGGTGAGAGGAGTTTGATTTGGCTAAATTTGACGAGAAAAAGTGATAGAATGATAGGACACATCTTAAGACATCCAGAACTTGTTCAGTTGGTTTTCGAAGGAAGTGTAGATGGTAAGAACAGTAGGGATAGACCAAGGTATGTATATAACAAGCAGATTAGAGCAGATGTAGGATGCACTAGTTGCATAGAAATGAAAAGGTTAGCACAGGATAGGGAGGCATGCAGAGCTGCATCAAACCAGTCTATGGACTGATTACTCAAACAACAACAAGAACAACATGTTAACAAGAATCTAATTGTAATGGGTGATTTTTTTTTTTTTTGCTAGTTGTTTTACGTCGCACAGACACAGATAGGTATTATGGTGACGGGATAGGAAAGGCCTAGGAGTTGTAAGGAAGCGACCATGGACTTAATTAAAGTACAGCTCCAGCATTTGCCTGGTGTGAAAATGGGAAACCAGGGAAAACCCTCTTAAGGGCTGCCGACAGTGGGATTCAAACCCACTATCTCCCGTGGTGGGAGACTGGAATGCAGTGGTAGACCAAGGAAGAAAAGGTAATACAGTAGGAGAATTTGGATTGGGACAAAGGAACGAAAGAGGAAGTCAGCTGGTTAAATTCTGCACTGATCAAAATTTAGTTCTTGCGAACACTTGGTTCAAACACCACAAACGATGGCAGTATATACGGATGATACCTGGAGACACTGGAAGGTATCAAATAAGCTTCATTATAATTAGGCAGAAATTCAGAAACCAGGTGTTGGATTGAAAAACTTTCCCAGCAGCAGACGTGGACTTAGACCACAACTTGTTGGCCATGAAATGCCATCTGAAGTTGAAGAAATTGAAGAAAGGAAGGAATGCAAGGAGATGGGATCTAGACAAGTTGACAGAAAAGAGTGTGAGGGATTATTTCAAGAAACATGTTGCACAAGGACTAAATGAAAAGGCTGAAGGAAACACAATAGAGGAAGAGTGGATAGTCATAAAAAATGAAGTCAGTGGGGCTGCTGAAGAATTGTTAGGAAGGAAGAGAAGATCAACTGAGAATCAGTGGATAACTCAGGAGATACTAGACCTGATTGATGAAAGGAAAAAGTACAAGAATGCCAGACATGAATAACGCAGAAAAGAATACAGGTGATTAAGGAATGAAGTGGACAGTATGTGCAAGGTAGCTAAGGAAGAATGGCTGAAGGAGAAGTGCAGGGATGTCTAAAGTTGTATGGTCCTAGGAAAGGTAGATGCTGCATACAGGAAAATCAAGGAAACCTTTGGGGAAAGAAAATCTAGGTGTATGTATATTAAGGGCTCAGATGGAAAGCCACTTCTAGGGAAAGAAGACAAATTAGAAAGATGGTAGGAATGTGTCCAACAGTTGTATCCAGTTAAAGATGTAAGTGATTTGGTTCAGGAACAAGAAAAGCGTGTTGATTCTGATGAAATGGGAGACCCGATTTTGAGGTCAGAGTTTGACGGAGCTGTGAGAGACCTAAATAGGAACAAGGCACCTGGAATTGATGACATTCCCTCTGAATTACTGACTGCTGTAGGAGAAACCAGCTTGGCAAGGTTATTCCATTTAGTGTGTAAGATGTATGAGACAGGAGAAGTGCCGTCTGATTTTTGGCAGAATGTTGTTATACCTATTCCCAAGAAAGCCGGTGCAGACAAGTGTGAAAACTACCACACCATTAGTTAAATATCTCATGCCTGCAAAATTTTAAAAGGAATTATTTACAGAAGAATCGAAAGACAAGTTGATGCTGAGTTGGGAGAAGATCAATTTGGCTTCAGAAGAAATGTACGAACACGTGAAGCAATCCTGACTTTACATCTGATCCTAGAGGATTGAATTAAGAAGGACAAGCCCACATACATAGTGTTCGTAGATCTAGAAAATGCATTCGATAATGTTGATTGGACCAAGCTATTTAAAATTCTGAAGGTGATTGGGATCAGATACCGAGAACGAAGAATTATTTACAATCTGTTTAAAAATCAGTCTGCAGTGATAAGAATCGCGGGCTTTGAAAAAGAAGCAGCAGTCCAGAAAAGAGTGAGGCAAGGTTGCAGTTTGTCCCCCCTTCTTTTCAATGTTTACATAGAACAGGCAGTAAAGGAAATCAAGGAGGAATTTGTAAAGGGAATCACAATCCAAGGACAGAAAATCAAGACCTTCAGATTTACTGATGATATTGTTATTTTATATGAGACTGCAGAAGATCTCGAGAAGCTGCTGAATGGTAAGGACGAAGTCTTGGGTGAGGAGTACAAGATGAAAATAAATAAGTCCCAAACAAAAGTAATGGAGTACTGTCGAATGAAGGCAGGTGATGCAGGAAATATTAGATTAGGAAATAAAGGAAGTAGATGAATATTGTTACTTGGGTAGTAAAGTAACTAACCATGGCAGAAAAAGAAATAATAAAATAAACACAGTTGATGTTGTCGTTCGAGATACTGGTTTCAATTGCGAGACCTCTATGGCTCTGAATGTCACCAGCTGTATTCTGCATGCCATGCAGGTATTTGGTGGCTAGAATTGGCAAAATCAGCTGAGCTGTGGGGAGAAAGTACCAAGGGGAGATATCTTTAAGTGCGAATAGACCCCCTTTGGCCCAGTCAGAAATAACAGGATTATGGGTGCGTGCCCCTTCATTCACGACGGCTCGTGCAGCTGACATAGAAAGTCTCTAACTACCTGCGTTCCTTAACAGACCTTTCTCCACTTGGCTTACGGAATGAGATTCAAGTACCTTCACTTGACAAAGAAAGGTGTACAATAAGCTCCCTCTATATTCCCCTATGACACACAAGCAAAATTGCATCACATAATATGCTACATTCAGGACTCACATTAACCCCTACTTGACACATACCTTGCCTCTCTCTTGAGGATGGGCTATGCACATTAGGGTTCTTTGTGCCTCATATCTAGAATACACAGGTTCGAATCTTGGCTTGCTCTTGTCCTATTATCTAAGGTTTCTTGTGGCTAATTCCACTAATATCTCATGGTGGTATTACACATATCTGGGCTCCTTCTGGCCTTGCATTTACCCTCTCTGGGTTTTAATCTCACACTCGGTTGTGGGACAGTCTGTTGCATAGTATGATCTAAAAGACCTTTGCTCATTTACAATGGTGAAAATATCTCTGGTCTCGTTGCAAGTTGAAAAACATGCTCCATGCAAATCATGCACATCCTAACGGTTTAAATTACACTGCTGTTTGTTGAAAGTGAAACACCAAGGCCAAGAGCTGTGATCACAATGCAATTTATTCCACATATTAGGGACATGACAAGACACAAATGATTATAATTACAGAACTGTACATGCATGGTGACAGTGAAAGTTCAGTACGGCGTAGCGCCACCACATGCTGCAATCAGAGCTGCTAGACATCGTGGCATGGAATCAAAGAGCGCCTGAATACTCTGCCATGCAGTTTGTAGGCGTATCCATAAATCATCAACAGTAGCTGCAGGAGGACCTGAATGAACAAGGTGCCGACCGACCATATGCCAGACATGTTCAATGGGTGACATATCCAGCAAATGGGCAGGCCAGGGAAGCAGTGGTATCTGTCGTTCTTCGAAGAAGGCTTGCACATTCCTCGCCACATGCAGCCGGGAATCGTCCTTCTGGAATATAGCGTCTGAAATGGCCTGCAGGAGGGGCAGTGCCTCAGCCTATAAAGCCTCCCTGATGTAGTGGTAGCTGTTCAGATTGCCCTCAATATGTAGGAGGTGAGATCGCATGTTATAGGCAATTGCTTCCCTAACCATCACACTTGACGTTTGACCACTCTGCCGCTCAACATTACAGTCTGCCCAATGGCATTCACCACAGTGGTGTCTAACGCGTATGCTTCCATCACTGTAGGACAAGTTGAAGCAGGACTCGTCCGAAAACATTACATTTTGCCACTCAGCACGCCAGTGTCGTGTTCATGTGCCTATTGCAGTCTACAGCATTGGTGGTTGCTGGTCAATTGAAGGCGGTGTAATCTCATGCATGCCACCAATCTGGCCCTCAGAAGACAGCATTGAACCGTCAATGCAGACATCCCCACTCCCGTTGCAGTGCTCCAATGTCGAGCCAACACCATGGACGTGGACAAAGCTGTTCTGTTCTGTCTGTTACGGCCAAGCGAACAAGATGGCGGTCATCTCGCGCTGTGGTCACATTGTGTCATCCAGTACCCAGTCGGCGCTGTGTACGGCCCTCTTCTCTCCAGTGGTTCCACATATGCCTCACTGTTGAAGCAGCGTACCCTGTACAAGCCGCAATGTCACGGAACGACAGACCCATCTCCCAGAGCCCTATCGCTCTGCCCCGTTCAAACGCATTCACATGCTGATATTCCCTCCTGTGATGTCAGCGAGGCATAGTGGCGCTGAGGTACATGTTTCCACTTTGTATGACGGCTCTGCACAGACTGAGCATTGCATAACACTGCCCTGGCCGGTCACACACAGAAGGGCACTGCTGAACCTACGTGCACGCCATCTCTCTGCAATTTAAATCACTTATTATGGTTCCACTGTTCTACACATCCTCTGATTTTGGGCGTGTTTCAGTCCATTGCTTCTGAGTGTTTCACTTTCTACAAACAGTAGTGTATCTGGTATTCAATACCGGGTTCCTCATTTGAAACTCTAGAGGTGAGCTGATCTCCGAAACTACCTGAAGACAATGTGATCAATTCAACCCTAGCGTCCAAAATAGCACTTATGACAACTACGTACAAAACACATAAGAACTATTAAACGAACATTACCCTCATACCATCTTAAGCAAAGCTAAATACATGGCTGGCATGTGCTGCCAGCCCCAAGTTAAATTAATTGATCTACGCTTGAAATTATGAAATAATAATAATAATTAAATACATTATTGAAAAAGTGCCTGTGTCGAATATACAACTATAAATCATGCTTGAATTGCAGTTTCACTCATCTGATATCCTCCGCCATTGCCTCAGCATACCATCTGGGGCTACGTTGTAGAGTTAGTATATCCTAGAGCTGCAGACGTTGAATCTGGAAGCCTGGCACTCGACACATGGGAACGCCATCACTGTTGCCATCTTGTTCTTTCTTGCTCCACTGCAAGTCCTGGAAACTGGATGCTGCAGTCAAATATTCCTCTTCACTCTCTTGTATATATACGCGCACAATGCCGCGACCTAGGCGAGATTGTTAAGGTAAATCTCCTATTTATGCGGGAGTTTAATCACGAGTAGAGCCTATTAGGGATATGAAAACCTGGTCACAACAAGTTTATTAGGCAGCAAACTTTCCGTGAATCGCACTAAATTGACGAACTCGATCTAGTTCTGATATCATCTACTCACGGTACACACTGAGGCGAGCTAGTCTATTTCCTATCTGAAAGTTTGTAATTGCTTTGTTTAAGGCACTATGTTATATGCACATTGTCTTGAGGTTTGATACGAGTGACACGCACTCCACGCCGGTCTTTCAGTCACTAACCTGTTGCTTCCACAGTTGGCTCCCCTTTATAGTATATGCTCTTGTCCATTAGGGTCGATACATTCCCGGCCTATCTACAGACTATCTTTGGGTACCGGCTGCATGTCCCCAATGGCCATTTGAATTTGAGTGAGGAAACCATTAAGTTGCTTGTTTGTCACCACAATGGTGCAAATAGTTCTCCATAAATTAAATCGATATATTTTAGCGTTCAACAAATGTTGGAATTGGCACTCGTATGGAAATAACTTGATCTAATAGCTTGCTGCCTGGCCTGAAGTGCTCATGTTTGGCTACGTGTAGTTGGCAACACTCGCTTCACGTGACAAATTCAAACCTCTCCGTCATCGTCTCGAGATCTCCTTTCTCTTACTCTCCCTAGCGTGGTAACGCTATCTGCGGGGTCTACACGAGTAAGTTTGAAATAAAACTTGCTTCCTGTTGGGGTCTCCACAAGTAATCGCAAGGACTGTAGCTTGTGCTATAGGGTCACCCCCTCCAAAAGTATGGAGTTCGGGCTCTGTATGGTGCTATATTTGAATATTCTGATTATGTGAAATGATGCTATTTGGACCATGATCTGGTGATACAGTACAATAGCAACCATGTTGAAACTATCACATGAGCTGTAATCTACATACATTTTGCTGCAGATGGTAAGAGCAATCCGAATGCTTTCATGTTATAAGTTCAAGTCCAGGCCAGGGTTACTCTTTTTATTTTTTTATTTAAACTATCTTCATATATGTGAAATACCCTCTCCTATGCACATTTTCAGTGAATGGAAGTGTATATGGCCCTAAGAATGGCTAATATGTCATCAGAGTTGGATGAAGAGAGGATAGGTGGTTTGGTGGGGGACCAGACTGCACTAACAAGGGTTAGTTATGTTTGCAACTGCTTGATGTGATGACCTGCTTAGTTTATGCACATCTGGGCATGTCGCTGAATGGATATTCTAGTGCGCAGCATAGCTGGTGTAATTGATCTGCAGGTTTTGGCAGTGGCTTGTTGAAGGTGCTCAGGATTTTCTGGCTTCTGGGTTTAAACTATTTGTTTCAAATGCCCCCACAGGAGGAAGTCTAATGGCATTAAATCCAGTGACCTGGTGGGCCAAGGGACAGGTCTATCACTTCCTACCCAGTTTCTTCGATGTACCTCATTCGGATGGTTATGGGCAGCTAAAGTCCAATTAGGTGGAGCTTCATTGTGTTGAAACCACATTGTTAAATGTTTTCCAAGTGGCTTATTCTCGTGTAGAATTGGGAGATCATGGCGTAGAAAGTCCAGGTAGCGTGTGCCTATTAAATTGCCCTCAAGTACATACGGCCCACTAAGGTGATCACCCAAGATTCCATGCCATAAATTCACTTCCTATTGGACCTGACAGGCTGCCTGTCGAACCCAGTGAAAATTGTCAGCACTCCAGTAATGCATGGTGCGCGGGTGATGGTGCCATTATTGTGAAATCACGATTCATTTGAGAACAGAATTTTCAACAGGAATGCATCTTTTCTCAGATTTCTTATCAGCCACTGGCAGAATTTATTCGAGCTTCTAAATCCTGCCCATGGAGCTTCTGGTTTGGCTGTAGATTGTAGATGCACACGAAATATTCATAGTACGGAGGCCTGGCTAATGTTCACCTGTTATACAATTGCCCATATACTTGTGTGTGGATTATTGCAAACTGTGTTCAGAATAGCCTCCTCATTCTCACCAGACATTACTGTCTTCTCTTAGACAGGTGGTATCGTCTGAAGTAACCCTATTGTCCGTAAAAGTCTTTTAGCACTACAGAAAGTCTTTGCAGTCAGATGTCACCTATCTGAATACCTATTGTGAAAGAGACGTAGTACCTGGAACAAATTATCTCTTGCTTCCCTGTAGATAAGGAGTGTGTCAATGCATTCGTCTGTGGAAGACATAGTGAATGACTGAATCAACTTAATTCTGACCATATAATAGTGCAGTGCCCGCAATGCACAAGAACAATAATAGCAGCATTTTACTACTTGCATGTGGTACACACTGGCCTGTGTTTAAGCACTGAAGCTTTATATCAATGTAAAAAAAAATGTAAGATGTAGGATTCGAACTCAGTACTACATTAATTGGTAGTCTAGCCTTTGATCATATGCAGTGTGCCACAGCTGTGAGAGAGAGTCTTGCATTAAGAATGCCTTAGAGTTTGTTACTCCTCCAGTCTGCAGTTTCATATGCTCTCCACATCGTTCTATCATAGTTTTAAGCATTAATTTTTTGTGTTGCTTGTCATGACATCTTAACATAGTTACATGGTAGGCTGACGTACGATAAATGATTGGAAGGATTTCATACTTTTCAGACTGTCTATGTCACTTTGCAGGAACGGTAATAATATTCAGAATCATTTGCAGAATCATTTAATGTGCATTAGAACTGTATGAGATGCGGGCAGAGAAATATTTACCTCAGGACAGTCTTGCATGTTTGCTGGGCTGCAGAACAAAATATTTAGGGATGGCTGGTTCACCTGGTATATGAAGAGAAGTACACTGAGATGAACACAAACACCCAGTCTCCTAACCAGGGGAATTAACTGTACATAGTTAAAATCCTCAGCCCTGCCGGAAATCATACCCTGGGCCATCTGAACCAAAAACCAATATGCTGACTATTCCACCAAGGAGCCAAGTGAATGAGTCCTTCACTGTCCTAATTTACTTTTGTGTTTTTAATTCTATGATGGATGTTCTTAATTTGAAATGATTGTATTTTGGTAATGTTTATAGTCAGATTATTTATATTGTTAATTAATTACTTGAATGTGATGGTGATCTAAAGAATCTCACTGAGAAAGTCCTCAGAGGAGACAAAACATTTTTATTGAAATAAAAATCACAGAGTATTCACGGGGAATTTTAACTGATTAATTTTAATAACATTGGTGCACTTGGGAAGACATACTTACAGACTAGCGACAGGAGCTCCTTGTCTTAACGTACTGACTGCTAAGTGTACCGGGATATATCATATCTTATTTGCTATTTTACCCCTTCATCAAGTGATCTGGTACATCATTAATAATCCTACTCTGAGATGGATTTCCTTTTGTTCTGGAGGTTTTTGATGTTAAGTGTGCCATGTAATGAATTCTGTTTTTTCAATGTGATGTTGGCAGAATTAACGTAACATGGCCCATTATCATCACTTAAAACAACAGTCAACTTCACATTTTTCTTTTTTAAATTGCAGATGTATGCAAGTTATTCCATGTTGTTCATATGGCTCTAAATCCAGTGCACTCTACATGCGTACTCTGGAGATGTGTATCGAAATATGCAATCTTTTATCTATGTATCTTCAAGAACGTGTTGGTGTGTTTTCAACTACCAGTGATATTTATCACTGTATGGAGAGCATTGGTTTTCTGTTGGAACCCTTTGTGTACAGTGAGTATTACAAATCTTACCCATTTTTTGGTTACTTTCAGCATATATTTATAAGTAAGCATCTTGTTTCAGATATTTGATTGACACTGTACTGTGTGATTTATTCCATATGTATAAGTCAAAAATTATGTATAAAGAAAAATCAGATGTATGTGAATTAAATTGAACCAATGTTTATAATGTGTTGTAATACAAGCTTAGATAAAACATGGCATAGAAGTATACACTTAAAAAGAGATGAGAAAAATTGAGGATAAAAGAACTGCTTTATTCAGCCATATCAAAATTAGATGCCCATTCGTATATTTAACTCCTGTTTTGAGTGTCAAAGTTACCTCATTTAACCACTGCGTAGATGGGAGTGAGCGGTGGGAAGCAGGTAGAGGTGGGGAAGTAATGTGTGTGTGCGAAAGAGGATGAGTGCGAGCGTGACACATGAACTGGCTGACCACCCTGCCATTATTATCCATGTTTCCTCCTGCAGATTCTTCTACACTAAACACATGGAAGCACTGTCCTCTCTGATATTGTTCTTCACTGTCTGTTTTAATTTACAGTTCCCTTCTCTGTTCACTTACAGTCCTGTCTCTTTCTTCTAGAGTATGCTAGAGTTCCTCAATCACGCTCATATTGAAATTTATTGTTTCTTTCAGTTGCTCTGCAACTGTCATCGTCACCTGATCATGGATGAGGTTGGCAGGCGTGTTGAGTGTGGTCTCTAGATTAGAGTTTTAACTGTAAATCTTTTCACTTACAGCTAACAGGCCTCAGACGCATTGTTATACAAGATCATGCAGGATATTTAGCCTGGAAGATAGAGTGCCTACCTGTCCACTTATGAGTACATTTAGATTAATGTCCACTTTTCTAACCAGGGTTTGATGATGCAGAGAGCTGTCTGAAGGTGGTGATTGAACTTTGAGCACCTGTTACAAAACTATGGATAGAGCTGTGTCGTCATATAATTAGAGCTTAACATTTGAAGGCTTGAGCAAGTCGGAGGTGAACATTTTGGAGAGGGTGAGTGAGACAACACAGACATGCGGTACTTCAGCTGTGATGGCGATACAATCAACAGCTCTTTGTTTATAGAATCTTCAAGCTGTGGTCTTTCAAATAACTGGCCATTAGACCCATTAAGTGCCCACGATATCCATTGCATAAATAAATCCTTAATCATCATCATCATTGGTTTGCCCTTCCAGCGAGCCGGGTAGGGTGTTTGAAAACGAGTGTCTTCCAAAGTTGCTTATTCAAAAAGATTTTTTGTTCATGATAGATTCCCAATTCCATCCTCTTCTCTCCACGTCTTCCCTCAGTTGGTCCATCCATCTTCTTCTTGGTCTTCCACCTGGTCTTCCACCTGGTCTTCTACCTGTTATTCTCTTTTCCAAATAAGCACATGGTAAGCTTGTGCTATTCATTCGTTTAACATGCCCAAACCATTAAGTCTAGATGACCTAAGTCTTTCCTTCATTGATTCATTTAGACCTAGGTTAGATCGGATATCATAATTTTTCACGTAGCTAAGACGAAACGCTGGTTAATAGAACAAACGCCTGAAAAGCCATACATCTAATTTTTGACCTGATTTTTGATATGCTCTATTGGTGGAAAAATATCTAATTCCCTCCATGGGAACTTAGAATTTCCATTCGAATTGCTAGATGGGCATTAATTCCATTGTGGAGTTTTATCTCCCGTATGCAGTTATCAGACTGTGCCTCTTAAATAGGCTTCTGATAAGTTCACCTGCATACACTACCAACGAGCCCCTGCACCAAGAGAATAGGCTACCAGCAACAGCCTATTCAAATCAACAATCGACAACTGTCGGCCAAGAATAGGCAGCATCCTACACTGCCTACCCTGCCAGTCACACCAGCCAGCCTGCCAAACCTTGTGCGGGCACACGAGCATTTGTCTAGTACTCAGTGCGGTACTTAGTTCGTGCCTTGTCTTGGCGCGATCCAATTAAAAACTACACCTGGTACGACTAGTGCCCACTGAGTACGCCAAGTAAAGATGCAGGTCCTCATATAGAGTTTGACCGTTTCCAGTGCTTCACAGCACCCCAGAACCAATCAACCCCCGCAACATGAACCTATATCCACCAGATTACGACTCCTACTAAGCCCTGTGCGAACTAGCAAGTTCATTTGGTACCGAACCCAGAACACCCTCATCCTAGGCAAGTATGGATAATCCCGGTGGATCGAGTAGCCGGGACCCATACAAATCCCCTCACTATACCGAATCCACTCACCATACCGAATCCACTGAAGAAGAAAAAGAAGAAAACTACGAGAATCCGTACTACTACCAACAATTTGACTACCCTTTCCCAATCTCTCCTAAATGCAAGTCAATCATCCTTCCACTCTTCAACCCAGGACCAGTCCCTATCACTTGCCGCTTAGTGATAGAATCCATAAAACCTATCGTACATCGCCATATTGCAATAATAGAAGAAACTCATAACAACCTGCTAATCATAACCCCACTAAAGAACATATTCCTCAATACCATCCTAAACCGCCTTTCAAGCTCCGGAATACCCACTCCAATCATAATCAATCCATTAAACAGAACCACGAACCAACCACCATCTACCGAGCCAGCACGTACCAAAAACAACCCTCCACCAACATCCAGGACCACCGAAACACAAACCAATCCACCGCCACCCACTGAATCAACAGAAGCACAAACCAACCCACTTCCCCCTCTACCACCACCTCCACTCCCACCACCACCTGCCAAGTCCACCTACTCACAAACCAACCAGCCACCAACTAACACCGACTCGTACGCACAGAAAGAAAGCAGGCGTAAAAAACCTGCCCCTAAACCACGCACACACAAAACATCCTCACAGAACCGAACCCAGGCACACACACGCACATCCCTCATCACTCAGTGCTTTAATTGCTTAAAATTAAATCACACAGCAGCTACATGCACTGCAGATACCTGCTGCAATAGGTGTGGTGGTAATCACCGCCACACAGATTGCAAGGTACCACGGGACCAGGCGAGGTGCGCCAACTGCCAAGGCAGTCATGCCGCTTCGTTTCCTGGCTGCCCTTTCATCAAAAAAGCAATTAAGGCACACTACAAACAGTCACGACGCCTACAAGCAAAGCCAACACCAACACCACTACTCAGTCTACCACCACAAAAGCCCCCGCAACCAAACCCAGGACCAGTCACTACCTCATCCCACCTGCCTATCACAGACACAAACACACTACTACAATTATTACTGAACCTACTCCTGACCCACTTCACGCAAATACAACCAATACCCAGACCCTCGAACCCAAGTACCACTGAACCCACCCCACCAAGCATAGCGTAAGAAGCAAGAAACCTCGCCTCACTTCCTAAGAAATGGCCCAGCCTTCTCAACAGCCAGCCTAATAACCTAACAACAGCAAAATCCTCATCCAAAGTCAGCACATCCACAATAAACCAGAACCACCACAATCAACGAAGCACTGGAAACACCGGTAGCCAAGGCGGATAATCACTAAAAGCTGCAATATCAAATGCTGTCTTTCTAAATTTCAAGTATCAATAACACCTGATACGCATGAATATAAATATATTCTAGAACACAACCCAGCGACAGGGCCCGATACAGTTAAGCAACATCGGGCTTGGTCAGAGTATGGATGAGTGACCATCCGGGCTTGACCCCTGCCGCTGGTGCAAAAAAATTTAGATAACCTCTTAAACAGCCATGGCACGCACCGAATAATGTTGCGTTTTAACCATATCTACAATTACAGTACACACAATACAGTAAAAGCTCCACCATTTTATTATTATTATTATTATTATTATTATTATTATTATTATTATTATTATTATTATTATTATTATTATTATTATTATCATTATTATTATTATAATTATTATTATTATTATCAACTTTTATATATTTATTCTTTTTATACTTATTTTCACAAACAGGCCAGGTGAGGAGCGCGGCGTAGCGCACCGGTACTGGCACCGCACTAGGCACCCCCTCGGGTGTGTCCAAACTGACATATGGTCACCTGCATACACCCCAGCGTCAGTGGATAGGGTCTGCACATCCCACTCTGACGAGTCTAGTGTCAGACCTAAAACGAAACGCTGGTTAATAGAGCAAACGCCTGAAAAGCCATACATCTTATTTTTGATCTGATTTTTTATATGCTCTATTGGTGGAAAAATATCTAATTCCCTCCATGGGAACTTAGAATTTCCATTCGAGATAAAATCATTTACCAAGATTCATATGTGCTACTCAAATACACACTGTGAAGTCAACCAACTTCAGTTCTAGGCTGAAGATGGTCCAAGATTTTAGGGCTGAAACTGGTACCATGTATATATACCGTATTTGCTTGCATATAACTCGCCACCGTGTGTATCTCACACCCCACTTTTAACATTTGAAATTGCACGGAAAAAGATCCCAACACATAACTCTCATTAATTTCTGATGTCATAAAGACAAACGGTACATATTACAAGTAACTAATCTCATTTTGTTCCGTATTGAAGATACAATAAGTAAAACTCGATTAAAATTATTGTGTCCACCTATTCAATACAATACAATACAAATAATATAAGAAGAAGCTGCTTTTCTTTCTATCTGCAGAACCGTTGAGGCTAGATGTTATAACAGAAATACCTAACTCGGAAGCCCCCCCCCGCCCCAAGGCCGCATTCCTAGCAATTCAGTTGCACTCAGCCAACCCTCTCACTTTTCCGACTTTGTCAATATGATTATCGCTACCCGTCCGGCAGAGCTGATCACGTGAACTGGCAATGTTTCCTTGTCCAGGCAGTCAAGTGATCCCAGACTTAGGTATCGTCCATCTGTTGTATTGTCAACAAGTGCCAGTATTCTGTCTTCACGTTTCATTGTTGTTTGTCAGTTTTCTTATGTAGGTCGATCTTTAAGTTATGGAGAAACTTGAGAGTTATACGGCTGGGTTTAAACTCAAAGTGATAAAATATGCTGAAGAACATGGTAACAGAGCTGCCGGTCAAGAATTTAGTGTGACTGAGTTTAATGTTCACTACTGGCATAAACAGAAAGCTGCACTAGAAACCACCAGCCAAACACGTAAGGCATTCAGAGGGCCAAAAACTGGTAAGTTTCCTGATATGGAAGACAAGTTGCTTCATTACGTTACAGAGTTGCGAAATGATGGCTTTAGTATTGTAACCGTAAAAGTTCATTTTGGTAGCTAGCTCGAACATAAGACTCGGCCCAGGTGGTGACCAGTCACTATCTGAATGGTTACAGAGGAGAGGGAAGTCAGATAAGTATAATGGGACACCGATTGTTTATAGAAAAATTTATTCATGAAAATACAGTCAGATTCCCACATCACCTCAGTGTAGTAGTTATGAGTACTTCTAGTTGTCTCCATAGATACTCCTTGTGGAATGGAGACCCAACCATGGGAACATGATCCGTCAAAGGCAGCGATCAAACCATGGAAATACGATCCTTCGTGTTCAGCAACCGAACCATGAAACACGATCCCTTGTAAGCTGGTCGTCGTTGATTCTAGAAGGTCTTGGTTCGAGGTAACCACTCACCGATTATGTTACGCGAGTGTCCACATTTCACAGTCCGAGTAATGGAATGGTTTCACGTAAATCACAGCACTTCGTATTCGTGACGTAATACTTAATAATTGGTTATGCTCTGACTTAGAACAAAAATGTTAGTTTAGAAAAATAGCATGTACTTCTGTGAAAAGATTGTGGTTGTTTGCTCACACACAAAGGAAAAATCAAATTTGAATCCCTACACTGGCATGGTGTCCTCCCACGAAACTAGAAATTAACACCGTTTCTTTACACTAATAAATACACAGTTTATTCTTAATCACATCAGAAAATATAGCGTCTGATGGAATTACTTCATTTGGAGATAATTCCTGAATATTCTAGAATGAAATTAAATGTCTGCAGCGACCGACCAAAAGCACTTGCGAGATGACGTGTCAAATAGCACATCACAGTTCAAAATGGAAATTTCATTCGTAATTACTGTATTCTATACGAATGTCTAAAGCGATTTAAGACTGCATTCGTGTCATGGAATGTCTATTTGTAAAGTATAATTCACACGAAGCACTTATTATTATTATTATTATTATTATTATTATTATTATTATTATTATTATTATTATTATTATTATTATTATTATTATTAATATCTCCTGTCAGTAGAGTTCAATTCACTAAAACATATCACTTATAAGTACTGCATTCTTCACAATGTCTGAAGTGAACTACAAGAACACTGGCAATACGTAAAGTCCATTACAAAGTACCTGGATATTCTATCACTCAAGTCGAAACATCAGAGTTCAATTAAATTCACTTTGAAACTGTTCTGACATACGTGACACACATAAGTATTGGTTCTACTATGATTTACAAGACCTGGAGCTGAACTTGAATCTTTACTAGTTCCTTTAATAAAGTTCTACTCACTGCAAATGTATAAGTTCCGTAACACCGTACGTATTCTATGTTCAAAGTTCACGCTTCACTCGGACAGAGTCCTGTCTTGAAAATAAGATGCAGTGAAGTGACGTCGTCGAGGTGTAGACTGTAGCTGTACTGTAGATGAACTGGCGGCTAACATCACCAACAGCCGACCGACCGGCCTCGACTGTGGCTCAAGGCAGACTGATCTGACAAGCGAAATGCTTGCCTATTTATTCAGTATTCCCTGGGAACTGTAATTGCTAATATCATTCGTACATTTTAACGGATCTCCATGAAATTTAGGGATTATGACTATAAAAAATAAGGCTATGCAGTGATGTTGTTTGTTTTTTATATCATCAATCCGTCTGAAAGAAATTAACGATGGAAGAAAATGGAACATTCCATCTGACGTAACACCACCTTGGTCACGTTACTTGGTCGTGACGTTTCACTTCCCCGCTGCTCGCAGCTGACGTGGTCGCAGGGGAGCGTGTTCGGCGGGTAGCATAACTCCGCATACATCGGGACTTTGATCGTGAACCGTGTTATGGGTATAGTATCTCGCACAAGATGCTACATTTCAAAACACACGAACTAGCAATTAAAGGAGGAATCAGCTGTTCGGATCTGAAAGTGAGCCGGGGTTATATCCATAGATTCATGACACAGAAGGGATTGTGTCTGCGATGATGAACATCTCTCTGTCAGAGAATGCTAAGCGATTTCAGTGACAAAATCCTAGATTTTCATCGCCATGTGATAGCAATGCGGAAGAAAAATTATTACCTCTTATCGCAAATTGGCAATGCAGATCAAACCCTGATAAACTTCAACATGCCATCCAACACCACCATCAACAAGAAGGGAGAATCTAGCATGCTTGTATGTACAACTGGGTGTGAGAACAGTATTGCACTGTCATGCTAGCAATAACCGCAGATGGAAGAAAATTGCCACCAAACGTTATTTTCAAAAGAAAAACAGTGCCTAAAGCAAAGTTTCCCAAAGGGATTCATGTACAGGTTCAAGAGGAAGGATGGATACAGCTCTTGTCCAGGACTGGGTCTGTGTGGTGTGGGGAGCACAGCCAGGGGCACTGCTTCGACACCCAGCAATGCTAGTGTGAGACCGTTTCTGTGAACATTTGATGGAAGACACAAAGAGATGTCTTCAGGAAAAGAAACTTGATCTCGTAATTCGTGGTGGACTCGCACATTGCCTACAGCCCTTACATATTTTCATCACAAAGCCCTTCAAAGACAACATATGTAAATTGTATGCCGAATGGATGGCAGGAGGGGATCAGCTGACGCCAGCAGACAAAGTAAAGTGGGCATCACTTGAACTCGTGTGTGATTGGGTTATGTGGGCAGGGATTATGCTGTTGAAAGACATTATTGTAAAGAGTTTCTTGAAGACAGGCATTGCAAATGCATTGGACAGAAGTTAGGATGATGCAATATGGGATGGTGACCAGAATGATGCACGCAAGAATAGCTTGGAGATTAAAGACAGGGACATTGAATAGGGTAAGTATGCCAGTTGTCTTGTTTCAATAGCCTAATGCAAATTTTACGTTTTTTTGGGAATACGATCTTTCGCACACAAATTTTTGGTCAAAAAAGTGAGACTTATATGCAGGCAAATATGGTAATAATATAACTGTGTACCAACTTGACTTGTATTGATTAGGAGGAACACCCACTAGTGCTATATTTATACATATCATCAAAACGGGACGTGAAGCTCATAAATGATGTCGGCCTATGCCTACCGTTCTTACTGCCTACACTTCCCTCAAAAACAAACTGAACAAGTGCTGGGTGTCTTAAAATGTGTCCTATCATTCTATCTCTTCTTCGTCAAATTTAGTCAAATGGATGCCCTCTTACCAATTTGATTCAGTATCTCTTTTTTTATGATTCTATCTATCCATCTCACCTTCAGCATTCTCCTGTAACACCACATTTCAGAAGTTTCTATTCTCTTTCTTTCTGAGTAAGTTATCATCTATGTCTCACTTCCATGCAATGCCACACTCCAGACGAAAGTCTTCAAAGAGATATTTGTAATCCCTATATCAATGTTCGAAGTGAGCAAATTTCTTTTCTTAAGAAAGGCCTTCTTTGCTTGTGCTAGTCTGCATTTTATATCCATCCTACTTCTGCCATCATTAGTTATTTTACCACCCAAATAACTATATCCATCTACTTCCTTCAAGACTTCATTTCCTAATCTAATACTTCCTGCATCACCTGACTTCATTCAACTGCACTCCATTACTCTTATTTTGGACTTATTTATTTTCATCTTGTATGCCTTCCCCAAGACCATTTAGCAATTTCTTCAGATCTTCTGCATTCTCAGATAAAATAACAATTCCTCTGTAGCTATTCTGTACTTTCTATCCATTTCCTTCTTTAATTGCCTCTATTCCTTTCTGCCCTCCTCATTTTGTGAATTATTGTAATTTTGTCATTCATCAATCAGGTCTAGTATCTCCTGAGTTATCCATTGATTCTTAGTTAATCTTTCCCATCTTCATAACATTTCTTTAGCAGCCTTACTGACCTCATTCTTCACGACTGTCCATTCTTCATCTATTGTGTTTCCTTCACCTTTTTCATTTAGTCCTGGTGCAACATGTGCCTCAAAACAATCCTTCACACTCTGTTCCTTGAACTTGTCTAGACCTCTTCTCCTTGCATTCCTTACTTTTTTCAATTTCTTCAACTTCAGATGCATTTCGTGACCAACAAGTTGTGGTCAGAGTCCATGTCTGCTCCTGGGAAAGTTGTGTAATCGAACACCTGGTTTCTGAATCTCTGCCTAATCATAATGAATTCTATTTGATACCTTCCAGTGTCTCCAGGTCTTGTCCACATATACAGCTGTTGTTTGTGGTGTTTGAACGAAGTATTAGCAAGGGCTGAATTATGATCACTGCAGATTTCACCCATCCGACTTCCTCTTTCATTCCTTTGTCCCTATTTGAATTCCCATCCTCCATTACCTCATCTTCCTTGGCCTACCACTGGATTCCAGTTTCCCATCACAATTAGATTCTCATCACATTTTACATATTGTATTAAATCTTCTATGTCTTCATATCTTCTCTCGATTTCATCATCGTCTGAACTTGTAGGGATATAGGCCTACACTGTTTTGGTGGGCATTGGTATGGTGTCTATCTTGACAGCAATAATCCTTTTACTATGCAGGTCATAGTAGCTTACCCACTGCCCTATTTTCTTATTTATTATTGAATCAAATCCTGAATTTCAAACATCTAATATTCTACGCTCCAACTCACAGAATGTCAGCAACCATCTTCCTGATGATGGTCGCCGCCCTTCTCATGTAGTCCCCACGTGGAGGTCCAAATGGGGGACTATTTTACCTCCGGAATATTTTACCCAGGAGGAAACCATCATCAGTACATCATCCATACATAGAGAGCTGAATGTCCTCGGGAGTTAGTTATGTCTGTAGTTTCCCCGTTGCTTTCAGCCGTGTATCAGTGTCAACACTGCAAAGCCATGTTGAGTATTATTGCAAGGCCATATCAGTCAATCAGCTAGACTGTCACCCTTGCAACTGCCAAAAGACTGCTACTCCCCTTTCGATGAACCATTCATTAGTCTGGTCTCTTACCCATCCGGTATGGTTGTACCTGTGGCTCAGCTATCTGCTTCACTGGGACACGCAAGCCTCCCCACCACGGCAAAGTCACATGGTTCACAGGGGAGGAAATAATCAAAAAGATTTTTAAAAAGAGAAGTATACCCTATAACATTTTTTTAATAATCGTAAAGTTTAAAATGTTATGTACTTGTTAAAAGAGATCTGAACAAACTAAACGTAAATTAACATTAAATTTGGGACATTGAAACAATGGAGAGAAAGTCTGTGGAGGAGAACTGCCACATTTTGTCCTCCTAATTACTGCAAATTTTAAAGTACTTGAAATCATGTACATCAGCTGTGCACTTACACAGTTGTAATCAAAGCTAAATACTGTAAGTGGAAAATTACTTTGAACTTCTAATTTGGTTCATTGTTGAATTTGAGAAATAATGTGGAGTAAATCAAATATTTTCATTCTGTTAGGAAATAATCCTAGAATGTACACAAAAGAATACTGGAGTTTTAAGTGATTAAACAAGTTTAGCTCTCTGTTTCCTACTTTAGATGAAAGGGCAATTATGAAAGTTTTTATCCTGTTACACTCTGTAATTCCAAATGTTAGCTAGCTACAAAAGGGGCAGAATATCAAAAAGCAACATGGAAACAAGAATGGTGAGATGGTCAGCTGGCATCACTCCATTGAATCCTATTTCCTACAGAGATATGAGGAAATGATTTGATGTAGCTTCGATCCAGGGGATGAAATTAGACTTCAGTGGTTTGGAAATGTGCTGCATGCGGAAGTGGATACAATTACAAAGATGGACTACATACCGAAAAGTCATTGTGTGCACAATTAATATTGTTTCCTCACTTTCATTGAAAATTTTGAGTTTTGATTTCATTTAGCAGTGTCCATGGAGAAGGCTTTGTGTATTGTACAGTTTGTGTTGTGTAATATAGCAATGTGATGTTCAGTAAATAGTTTGAATGCGGTATTTATCCGACGGCAACATTTGTTGGTGGTATAAACAATTCCATAGGATTGTATGCCTGCGTAAAGAGAAGAGTGCAAGGCAACCGCAAACATCAGACATATCGGGACGACCTTGTTGTGCAGTCCTAAAATAACTTGTGTTTGGCTTGTTGTGAACAAGCAGTGCCAAAGATGACAGTGTGGAAAAATGTTATGAAAGTGAATAAAGGTCCAATTATATCAGTACTACATTCAACTGGTACGGGCTTTAAAGCCTGTAAACCACGAGGCATGTGCAATCCGCTCCTTGGAAGTCAGTCGCTAATGGAAAGTAATGAAGATTTCCCTAACTCTTCGATATTCAGTGATGAATCAACATTTCACTTGGTGGTATAATGAACACACACAACACCTATTCGTGGGTACTGTAGAATCCACTTGTAGCACTGGAATGTGAAGGATATTTCCCACAAGTTAATATTTTCTTCACATTATCTGAATGAAGAGTTTATGAGCCATTTGCTATATTTTGATTACTTGTGGGTGAATTATTGTGTAACTGAAGAAATATTGAGTTTAATACTCTTGCCATTGTTATTAGATAAGTGTAGTGTAGCTGATAGACTACTGCGTATACTAATCTTACAGTTGTTATTATTTTAATGTGTACTGTTATTGAGGGACTGTGGTTGCGATCATTGTTTTACGAGGATATACAACTGCACAACCATCCTCTGTTAACAGTAATCAGAAGTAAAAATGGAGGAAGCCCTACCATAAAGAACAAGGGTATTGGTGGGAAAGAAAAAAGAGAGAAAAGAAAGGACTGCAAACCATGTGGAAATAAAAGTTTGACATAAGTGTGATAAACAGATATAACTTGAAAACAATATTCTCTCACCTGTGGGTAAATAATACAAGTATCAAGCTTGAATTATTATACATACATACATACATACATACATACATTCATACATACATACATACATACATACATACATACATACATACATACATACATACATTATCATTATAGACTGTTATGCCTTTCAGCGTTCAGTCTGCAAGCCTCTGAGAATTTACTAAACATCGCCACAATCCTCGATTTGCAACTTGTGTTGTGGCCTCATTTAGTTCTATACCGCTTATCTTTAAATCGTTAGAAACCGAGTCTAACCATCGTTGTCTTGGTCTCCCTCTACTTCTCTTACCCTCCATAACAGAGTCCATTATTCTCCTAGGTAACTTATCCTCCTCCATTCACCTCACATGACCCCACCACCGAAGCCGGTTTATGCGTACAGCTTCATCCATCAAGTTCATTCCTAAATTAGCCTTTATATCTTCATTCTGAGTTCCCTCCTGCCATTGTTCCCACCTGCTTGTACCAGCAATCATTCTTGCTACTTTCATGTCTGTTACTTCTAACTTATGAATAAGATATCCTGAGTCCACCCAGCTTTTGCTCCCATAAAGCAAAGTTGGTCTGAAAACAGACCTATGTAAAGATAGTTTCGTCTGAGAGCTGACTTCCTTCTTACAGAATACTGCTGATCGCAACTGCGAGCTCACTGCATTAACTTTACAACACCTTGATTCAATCTCACTTACTATATTACCATCCTGGAAAAACACACAACCTAAATACTTGAAATTAACGACCTGTTCTAGCTTTGTATCACCAATCTGACATTCAATTCTGTTGAATTTCTTACCTACTGACATCAATTTAGTCTTCGAGAGGCTAATTTTCATACCATACTCATTGCACCTATTTTCAACTTCCAAGATATTAGACTGCAGGCTTTCGGCACAGTCTGCCGTTAAGACCAAGTCGTCAGCATAGGCCAAACTGCTTACTACATTTCTACCTAACTCAATCCCTCCCTGCCAATTTATACCTTTCAGCAGATGATCCATGTAAACTACAAACAGCAAAGGTGAAAGATTACAGCCTTATCTAACTCCTGTAAGTACCCTGAACCAAGAACTCATTCTACCATCAATTCTAATGGAAGCCCAATTGTCAACATAAATGCCTTTGATTGATTTTAATAATCTACCTTTAATTCCATAGTCCCTCAGTATAGCGAACATCTTTTCCTTCGGTACCCTGTCATATGCTTTCTCTGGATCTACGAAACATAAACACAACTGCCTATTCCTCTCGTAGCATTTTTCAATTACTTGGCGCATACTGAAAATCTGATCCTGACAGCCTCTCTGTGGTCTGAAACCACACTGGTTTTCATCCAACTTCCTCTCAACAACTGATCGCACCCTCCCTTCCAAGATGCCAGTGAATACTTTGCCTGGTATACTAATCAATGAGATACCTCAATAGTTGTTGCAATCCTTCCTGTTCCCGTGCTTATAGATAGGTGCAATTACTGCTTTTGTCCAATCTGACGGTACCTTACCAACACTCCACGCTAATTTTACTACTCTATGAAGCCATTTCATCCCTGCCTTCCAACTATACTTAACCATTTCAGGTCTAATTTCATCTATTCCTGCTGCCTTATGACAACGGAGTTTATTTACTATCCTTTCCACTTCCTCAAGCATAATTTCACCAACATCATTTTCCTCCTCCCCATGAGCTTGGCTGTTTGCAACACCACCAGGACGATTTCCTTTTACATTGAGAGGATGTTCAAAATATTCCCTCCACCTCTCCAGTGATTCCCTGGGATCTATTATGAGTTCACCCGAATTACTCAAAACACTGTTCATTTCCTTTTTCCGTCCCTTCCTAGGATTCTTTATTACTGTCCAGAAAGGTTTCCCTGCTGCTTGACCTAGCCTTTCCAGGTTATTACCAAAATCTTCCCATGACTTCTTTTTGGATACAACAACTATTTGTTTCGCTCTGTTTCTTTCATCTACGTACAAATCCCTGTCTGCCTCGGCCCTTGTTTGGAGCCATTTCTGATAAGCCTTCTTTTTACGTTTATAGGCTACTCTCACTTCATCATTCCACCAAGATGATCGCCTTTTCCCATCTTTACACACAGTTGTTCCTAGGCATTCCCTTGCTGTTTCTACTACAGCATCCCTGTATGCCACCCATTCACTTTCTATATCCTGAACCTGCTTACTGTGTACTGTTCGAAACTTCTCACTAATCATATCCATGTACTTCTGTCTAATTTCCTCGTCCTGGAGATTTTCTACCCTTATTCTTTTGCAGACAGATTTCACTTTCTCTACCCTAGGCCTAGACATACTTAGTTCACTACAGATCAGATAGTGGTCTGTATCATCGAAAAATCCCCAAAAAACTCCTACATTCCTAAAAGATTTCCTGAATTGAAAGTCTGTTAAGATACAGTCTATTATGGATCTGGTACCCCTAGCCTCCCATGTGTAGCGGTGAATAGCCTTATGCTTGAAGAATGTATTCGTAACAGCTAAACCCATACTAGCACAGAAGTCCAGCAAACACTTCCCATTCCCATTAGCTTCCATATCTTCCCCACATTTACCAATCACCCTTTCGTATCCTTCAGTTCTATTCCCAACTCTCGCATTGAAATTGCCCATTAGCACTATTCTATCCTTGCTGTTGACCCTTACCACGATGTCACTCAATGCTTCATAAAACTTGTCAACTTCATCGTCATCTGCACCCTCACATGGTGAATACACGGACACAATTCTTGTCCTAATTCCTCCCACTGACAAATCTACCCACATCATTCGCTCATTTACGTGCCTAACCGAAACTATGTTGTGTGCAATGGTATTCCTGATAAAGAGCCCTACCCCAGACTATGCCCTTCCCTTTCTAACACCCGTCAAGTACACTTTATAATCTCCTATCTCTTCCTCCTTATCTCACCGTACCCGAAATTCACTTACTCCTAGCACATCCAGATTCATCCTCTTTGCTGACTCAGCCAGTTCTACCTTCTTTCTTTCATAAGCCCCATTAATATTGATAGCTCCCCATCGAATTCCATTTCGTTCACCAAGTTGTTTCCAAGGAGTCCCTCGCCTGTCAAATGGGAGTGGGACTCCATTACTCCCATAGGTCCGAGGCTTGCTTAAAGTGTTCTGAGCTTGGTAAATTCATGAAGCAGGATGCTGCCCTACTTGCACATAGTCCAAATGAAGATCTCTCCTCTAACGGGTTATGGACCACCGGTGAATTGTATAGTCCTAGCCGCCTGAGCACAAGGAGGGCCACGACTCAGAATATGTCCGAGATGCCCACTCCCATTCCATAGCAACTGGTATCCCGACTCTCAGGACCACTTACTAGGCCACTCAGCCGTTGCCCATGGTTCACGAACTAGGACGTGACTACAGTAACCCACAAACTTATTATTATTATTATTATTATTATTATTATTATTATTATTATTATTATTATTATTATGTATGGCTTTGAAGTCTTACATCCAATTAGTATTTGTATTATTATTATTATAATACGATCGCGTTGTTTGTGAGGTTATGTCATGAAAAATGTGCAGGTTATGAATCTCATTCCGTATTGACGGTTATCACTTTACAAAAGAAAATATTTATAAAATCCTCCTATCAATACAATTCAAGTCATCTGTTAGATGAAGCAAAGTCTATACATGTTTCAGCCTAATCTCAAGGCCATCTTCAATAGTAAAAGAATGATTACATAATATACAAACAAATTAAAAAACGTAATGATGTGAAGTGACAGTGATCATGTTTAGTGAGTTAAAAACACATTGAGGTACAAAGTCCTCTCGTCTAATAGATGTTGCTGACTGTTAAATAAAACACTAGGCCACTCACTAATCATGATCACTGTCACTTCACATCATTACGTTTTTTAATTTGTTTGTATATTATGTAATCATTGTTTTACTACTGAAGATGGCCTTGAGATTAGGCTGAAACATGTATATACTTTGCTTCATCTAACAGATGACTTGAATTGTATTGATAGGAGGATTTTATAAATATTTTCTTTTGTAAAGTGAAACGTGTGCAGTACATAAATATTTATATGAGTTCAGTTAACGTAAATACCTGTAAATTAATACCGTTATATATAATTTGTAATCCATAATTGTGAAACACACTGTAACTTCCAGAATGGTAATAGGTAGATGAGAATGATTGAGAATATTCTGTACACTATTTCTATGTATTGGGCACTCTAGAGTTTTCAAGAAGGTGTTCCTTGTAACGTATCTTTTGGGAAGTCTGGCCAGGATATATATAAGGAGACGATCTTGCCGGTGACAAGGGAGTTATTGGTCAGAGAGTTATTGGTTGACAAGTTATTGTTTATCAGGAGTTTCACTGGTGAACACATGTTGTGGTTAACTGACATGCCAATGTAGACAGTCGTTAGTCAACTGTTTCAACTGTATTTCAAGGTTGCATCTCTATACGCAGCAATTGGCATTTTTTTAAATGGCAGTTTGTGATGTGAGTGTTTTGTTGTGACAGTAGTGATTAAGATTATATGCATGTTTAACCCTACAAGTGCCATGATATATAGTCTTTAGTGCCACGTGAATGATGTAGAAAATTACTTGTTGGAATAATAATTAATTTTAGTCACTTTTAATGGGCACATTTCTATAAATGACACAGCATTTTAAAGAGTAAGGTTTGTGCATTATATGCAACTTCAATACAAGATATATATTTCAAAACATTTTGACAGAAGTCTTCTTTTTAAATTTATTTTTTATTGTTAGATTCATTTTTGTGAAAAAAAAATTGCCTAGTAAGTAAATCCTTTTGGAATATACAATTTGTTGAAAATATCATGAACATCACACAATGTTTCAGGCTTCCAAGTCTGTACCTGTGTCCTGAACACTGAAGAACATTGGAATTGAACACTACATAGAGATTCAACAATTTTTAGGTCCCTAGCCTTTAGTCACATGGCAACTTCCTTTTAAGTTCTTAAGGTCTGTGATAGTGCTCTAATTGTCCCCAACACTTCTCATGGATTCCCACATTGTACCCTGGGCACCAGTGTGATGATCTTCCCCTCTTTTTTTGTTGGACCACATATCGCACACTTTCGTTATTGACGTGCAGGCAATTTCGCATAGAAATGTCTACTGTCTCCAGACGGTCCAGCTGATGGTTTCAGAGGAATATTAGGCCTAGCTGTGGTTGGTTTCTTTGCCAGTGTCTCTGTTGATATATCTTCATTTCTTGCTCGTTACACCGGTTAAGGTAATCAAATTATACCATTGAAACACCAGCTTCATTCACACACAACCATTTATTACGAGCCGTTCACTATAACTGACATTGGTTCACACACACACATGGCAATTCAAAACGTCCAAAGAACAAAACAAACGAAGATAAACCACTCGACTAAATTAATATGAATTATCAACACATAACCTCAATGTTGTTTTTCCTTAAAACTATATACACATTAATTTTATTTTTATGAGAAAATCACAACATTCCAACACTCCCCCCTTTTCTCAAAAAAATCCACTACCTTAGGGATCCCTATAATCGTGAATGGTGTTATCACCTTCTTCAGAATCACTGCTATCAATTTCACTATCTTGCACATCACTAAAATTGCTCTCATCTTCCAATAAACTACTTATTGTCTTGAGATCTCCTGCAAATTTGGTCAGCCATATCTGTTTACAATGACCACATGGCCCATGCATCTTCAACGAGTAAATACAACAGAAATACATATCCTATTAGAGTACCAACTTAACTAAACACAGTCATAAAACTTCCTCGTCACCGTCTGCTTCCAAGAATTGTGAAAAGATTCGCTATATGTCTGAAAACACGCACATAGTCAGAGTCGATTTTTTCGGCCCTGGCACTACAAAGCAAACGGAAGAGTCGAAAAAATTGACTCTTGGTACTTGTAGGGTTAATTTGTAAATAGACGTGAATAAAAATTGTACCAACTGACAGCATCTCATGTATGCCTTTGTGAGTATGTTAAGTTACCCTAAGCCTTACAAACTTAATACCATCAGATAGGACATAAAAAACTTTCCATTCTGTCAAACACACAAAATTTCAATAAAAATTATAATACTATAAACATACATGTAGAAAATACACACTATTACACAAAGAATGACATGTTTTGTTCTACAAGAACTATGTAAACTAATACCATCACGGTCGGAAATTAACAAGAATTGACTAAGAAGGTAGCTTGGTACAAGTAATTGGAAGCAATGTCAGACTCTTCTAGGTGCCTTGTGATCATCTGCCCATACTTCCAAGATGAGACACCCTATCCACAACAAGCAGGGATGTATTCTACCAACCCCATCCACAGGCAAAAACTGAGGGACTGTTGAGGTGCTGTCAGGATATCATTATTTAAATGTATAATTTAACTGATGATGTACGTTAGAAGATGATTGCTATTTTTTTAACATATGGCTGTAAGTAATGGACTAAATTGTGGTACGTTTCTCTGGGGCACCCTCTCTCCAAGGGCCTTAAAAGTGATGAACCCGAGCACAGGGTTATGAGTGAAGATCTCAACAGTTTACTCGGTGGAGAAGGAATGTGATTTCCTGAATGAAACAGAAGAGACAAAACACATTTCTAAGGGAGCATTTACAAAAGGAATCTATACTCCATGTTAGGGGTGGTCTAAAAAGTGCATCAACAGCCTGTGTGACAAGCCAATTGTAAATACAAATTGTCATATCTGTATTGAATTTAAAGTGGTTTTCATCTTGTAAATATTCACTATTACCTGTTATGCTTTCAATAAGTTTTTTCTATGTTTGTGATTAAATTATCTGTAATCATCTTATCCATCAATATTCCAAGTTGTCTATATGCCATACACTTATCAAATAGAGTGTGTGAAGCCCTGTTTGTGCCTGCCATCTGGGAGTACAGATTAGTGTCATTAACATTAGCTTTTTACTGAAGTGTATAAAGATGTAGAGATTGTCCTTGCCTTTTTTCTTTATGTTTGTTCTTGTCTTCCTCTTTCAATGCTGACCTGTCATTTTGTTTATCTATATATATATAAAATAACTTGTCCTGACTGACTGATTCATCATCGCCGAGCCAAAACTACTGGACATAAAGAGATGAAATTTTGGGGATATATTCATATTAAGACGTAGGTGCTCGCTAAGAGAGGATTTTGGGATATTCCTTCGCTAAGGGGGTGAAAACGGGGGTGAAATTTTAAAATGAGTTGCTCTATATCTCAAAACTTTAAAAGTTTACAGATGTAAAAATTGGTATTTAGAATCGTCTTTAAAAATAAGGAAACACGTATTTTTTTGTTTTCAGAAAATCCCAATAGGAGGGGTGAAAAAGGGTGAAAATGGGGAAAATGGGTTGAATGCCTTTAATCAGGATACCGGTACCTATATCTCAGAAACTGAAGATATTACAGACCTGAAAATTGGTACGTTTGATCTCTTTTAAAAATAAAGAAACACGTATTTTTTTGTTTTTGTAAAATCCAATTAATGGGAGGGTGAAAAGGGGGTGAATTTTTTAAATGAGTGAATCTATATCTCCAAACTTTTAAAGTTTGCAGCTGTAAAAATTGGTATTTAGAATCTTCATTAAAAATAAAGGAACACATATTTTTTTGTTTTCGGAAAATCGCAATAGGAGGAGTGAAAAGGGGCTAAAAAGTGGTTGAATGCCTTTAATGAGGGTACTTATATATCAGAAACTGAAGATATTACAGACCTGAAAATTGGTGTTTGGGATCTCCGTTAAAAATAAAGAAACACGTATTTTTTGTTTCTGGAAAATCCAATTTAGGGGGGGGGGTGAAAAGGGAGTAATATTCTAAAATGAGTGTATCTATCTCAAAATTTTTAAAGGTTATATATGTGAAAATTGGTATTTAGAATCTCCTTTAAAAATAAATAAACACACGCATTTTTTCGTTTTTGGAAAATCCAAATATTGGGGGGTAAAAGGGGGGAGGGTAAATTTTTTAAAATGAGTGTGTATACATCTTAAAACTTTAAAATTTACAGATGTAAAAATTGGTAGTTAGAATCTCCTCTAAAAATAAAGGAAAACGTATTTTTTTGTTTCCTGTAAATCCCAATAGGAGGGGTGTAAAAGGGTGAAAAATGGGTTGAATGCCTTTAATGAGGATACATATATCTCAGAAACGAAAGATATTACAGAACTGAAAATTTGTATATGGGATCTCCTTTAAAAATAAAGAAACACGTATTTTTTAGTTTTGGAAAATCCAATTAATGGCGGTTAAACAGGAGTGACAAATTTTGAAAGACTATATCTACAGAATATCTTGGAAACGTAAAATGTTACAGACGTAAAAAGTGGGTGTTGGTAATCTCCTGTAAATCTAAAGAAACATAGGTGATTTGTGTCTGGAAACTCCACTTAAGGGGAACTCAAAAGGGGTGAAATTTTAAAATGAGAATTTTTACAGTTTATCTCAAAAAACTTAACATGTTACAGAAGTGAAAAATGGTATTTTTTATCTCTATTAAACATAAAGAAACGTGTATTTTTAGCTTTCGGAAATACCACTTGGGTGGAGGGGGGGGGGGTAAAAGTGACTGAAAATGGTGTTGAATTCTTTTAATTAGGCTACTGATATCTCAAAAATGAAGATGTTACAGACGTGAAATTTGATATTTGCAATCTGCGTTAAAAATAAAGAAACACGTATTCTCGGAAAATCCAATGAAGGGGAGGGGGGGGGGGGTGAAACAATTGAAAAATTAATTGAATTAATTGAATGAGAATACATACATCTAATAAAAACTAAAGTTGTTACAGACGTGAAAATTCGTATTTGGATCTCCTTTAAAAAAAAAAAAAAACGCGTTTTTGGGGGGAAACCATCTTGGAGGACGGGAGTGTAAAGGAGTTGAATTCCTTTCATGAGGACACATAAATCAAAAACTTAAGAAGTTAGAGTCGTGATAATTGGTATTTAGATGATCCTTTACTATTTACAGAGACAAGTATTTTTTGCGGGAAAATTCACTTAGGGGGGGTGGGGAGTAGTGTGAAATGAAGTGAAAAAAGTAAATTATTTTTATGGGGATACTTATCTTTCAAAACTGAAGGTAATAGACGTGAACATTGGTGTTTGAAATCTTCTTTAAACATAAGAAACAAGCCTTCTTTTAATTATTTTTTTGGGGGGGGGGGTGCCGGTAAATAAACTTAACGGCGGTGGGGTATAGAAGGAGGTGAGACCAATTGATTTTACTGTTCTTAATGTACTTATAAGGATCCTCGGCAGCGCGCCGGCCTCTCACAGCTGGGTTCCGTGGTTCAAATCCCGTTCACTCCATGTGACATTCGTGCTGGACAAAACGGAGGCGGGACAGGTTTTTCTCCGGATACTCCGGTTTTCCTGTCATCATCCATTCCAGCAACACATAATAATAATAATAATAATAATAATAATAATAATAATAATAATAATAATAATAATAATAATAATAATAATAATGTTCCGGACCGTCGTCAAATGTGTGGACCGCGCTGGAAACGGCTCCTGGACGGGTAATGACTAAGAATGCAGTCCGGCCGCGGGTTCAGTGCCTTCTAGGCACCCAATATGACACCACGCCGGATCACCTGAAGGATTTTATCCATATTAAAAATGATTATAGGAAAAGATGGCAAAGAATTACGGACCCAACTGACCGGGAGGAATACCTGAGCCTAGCCCGGGAAGTACGAAATCGATTGCTGGAAAAGAAGATTGAAAAATGGGAGGAAACATGCCGTAATCTAATAGAAAACGAGTCAGATCGGGAATTTTGGTGGGTTCTCGCAGAAAACGAGTCAGACCGCGAATTTCGGCGGATTATATATCTAAAACAATAAGCATTCAATTATAAATTTCAGTGTAATACCGTAGCGAAGCACGGGTATCTTGCTAGTGTTTCTATATATGACTCAGTTTGTAGCTTCTTACTGAGGTGACCATGATTGGTGTCCTAGTCAAAACTTGAGATTTTGGCAATTGATAGGAATGCTGTGAACACATTCGTTGTTCAGTTTTGATCCCCATGGTTATAATCTTAAGATTTAATGTCATAAAATCTGACTAGAAAAAAATCAATGAAATAATGAGCCATTAATGATGATAGCTTCACAGCTGATTTTCTTAACAAGTTACTTTATTGGAGCATCTTTGGCTGATCTTTGGATATCTTCTGAAACTGACTCCTGGGGCAGGAATACCTGATGCCTCTTATTTGTTACTAACATTACTATACCAACTGCATAGCTGTGTTGAAACACTGGATCCCATGAGACCTCTGAAGTTAAGCAGCTTTTGGTGTGGGTCACCACTTGGAGGGGTAACCTATTTGCTGTTGGCTGTAGGAGGAGCAGAAAGGAACTGACCACCCTATTATAAGTAAACACCACTTTAGGATGTCTGATCATTGGCCTCTGGCCTGCCTGGTGGCAGTGATGAGGTCACCAATCTTCAGGGTTGGATAAAGCACGTGGTTGGTTAGTTTTCACTAACATTACACTTAGATAGGAATTTTGCATGATGCCAAATAATTCATGTGATTTGAGTTGTGTCATTTCATTGAAAATGATGGGTGTTTTGATATACAGTATATAGTGTAAGATCTGTAAATTTCATATTTTTCTTGAGTATCAAGTATGTTTCTTTTAGGTCTAATATGGAGAATTTCTGCATTTTTGTTGGATTTTGCTATGTTCAGTGTGTTGTACAAATATGTTGGCTAGTATGCTTGAAATATGTGAACTCGACAAACACAGTCCCAAATAAAATGTGGAAACTGATATGTGAATGATGTTATCTCTCTACATGTAAACAGGCAGAGAAGCTGCCGGTCACTGAACATTCTAATGCTGGACGATCACAAAATAAATTTTGTGGACATGGATATACAGTACTATACCATAGGAATTTCCAAGCATACCAACATTTTCACCAGGAAAAAAGAAAGTGAACAGGTAAACAGAACCTGGGTACCAATACTAAAAACAGTAATAATAAAGAAGTTAGGTAAATGCTGGTGCATGAAACAGCAAGCTGAAAGGACAATCCATCAGCAGCTACCGCCTACTGCAAAAGACCGACCAGCGCTGATCCGTTACCACAACAAAATTCTAACTGTGTTGAGAACATTTTACCTGCACCATGTACCCAGGGTGTGTTAGAAATACTTGAATAAACAGTGGGGATGGATTGCTTACACTGAGACAAGGGAACAGTGTCCTATAAACATACACCTGGAAATGATTCATTCAGTAGGTACTATTGAAGAAACATTTTACAATGACACATTACCTGCTTGACATTCGCAGCTCATAGGAAGTGTTCAACTCATAGAAACTCAAAGAAAATGTTAAAAATGTCCTCCTCTTTCACGTGTTTCCAGCCAACACCTAATGTGGGCACAGCCATAGTGGCAATACCTGGAGGCCAGAACTAGAATGCAAGTGTTGGTACATTGCCAAATTATAGTTTGCTATGTAGGCCCACTGCTGGCCCCGCGATCTAGGGATAGTATGTTTTTGTCTCACCCAGGGACCCCGGGTTTAATTTTCGGCCAGGTCAGGGATTTTTACCCGAACCTGAGGGTTGGTTCGAGGTCTTCTTAGCCTATGTGGTTACACTTGAAGAGCTATCTGAGAGTAACATGGCGTCAAAAACCAAGAATAATAACCGAGATAATTTAATACATTGGCCATGCATCACCTCGTAACCTGCGAGCCTTTGCGCTGAGCAGCGGCCATTTGGTAGGCCAACGTCCTCCAAGGCTGTAGTACCATGGGGTTTTTTATTGGAGGCTTACTGCTCTTTTACCGTGTATGACCTGGTATGTTATATTTTTGCCACTACGCAAATATCACTGACCTTGGCTGGGATCAAACCTGCAATCTTGAGGTTAAAGGTCCAACGCGCTAACCACACACCCACCAACACTGGCTGTCACTAACACCACTCAATTATCTGACAAAATGGATTATTCTAACACACTTATATTGTTGGAGTGTACGTTGAACCCAGTTTCAGGGCAATAAAACTTTTAAAAAAATCATTTCAGGGTGTATGCTATAAGGCCATTTGTTTTCCTTGTTTTGGTATAAGGAACCTACCCCTGCCATTTGTCCGAGTATTTCTGATACACTCTGTATATAATGGGAACGCTCAGACACAGCTTTTTCCACGACTGACCTTCAAAGACTAGCTGACTTTCTTGTGGAAAATTAGAAGCTATAGAAGCTATAAAACCCATTGGATCAAGGTGTACAAGCTTTGGAAACTTCCTCTGTTTTAATTGTAACTCCAGCCATGAAAGCCTAAAATCTGTCACATTTGAACATTAGACAATGTGCCAACTATTCGCTCCTGTCCACAGACTAAACAAATCCTTTCACTACATGGAATATGAATCAAATACAGTAGAACCTCTGTTATCCAAAACAATTTTAACCAAAAAATCCCATTTAACTGTAACTTCAAATTTTTGGGTTAAATTACAAAAACGAACTAAAGAAATATATTTTGTTGTATTATTTTGTGTGTAAGTTGTGTTTCAAGAAAATAGAATCCCTTTATATGAAATAGAATGTGAGTTAGCAAAAGAAAGTCCCCACCTTACCAAGAACCCTTGTACACAAGGGGGATGAGTAACGAAATGTGTGGAATATGACCTTGACTGCCGCCTTATGCGCCAACACAGATCACTTTGGCTCTCTATTGTTCGCATATGTCGCACGCTAGTACAGTGTCTGTTCGTGCGGTGGTGATTGAACATTTAAGTGAAGTTTTTTTATTGTACATCATGTAAACCAAGTGGAAACAGGTCGTGATAACAATAGAAGAAAAGTTAGAAGCAGTTAAATGAATTTAAAATGGTGAGATTTTGCGTACTGTGGCAGCCGATTTAGGTGTTGGTGTTTCCACTGTTTCTGACTGGATGAAAATTAAAAATATGTTTGAAGAGCATGCATCAAAAATGCCTAACAAGAAATCCATGAAGACCTGTCAAATTGATCAAATAAATGAGGCCGCATTTTTATGGTTCATGCAACAGACACATAAGGGAGTTACATTATCAGGACCAGTTACTCAAGAAAAAGCCAAGATGTTATCTGATCTGATGGGCAAGGAGGCTAAAGAGTTTAAAGCCAGTGCAGGATGGCTAGAAAAGAGGAGAAATAGGAATGGCGTGCGTCAAATAAATGTTTGTGAGGAAAATTCATCTGCCGATGTCGATGCTGCAGACATTTTCAAAACCAAATGGATGAACTTCTGCAAGGATACAGTAATCATCAGATTTTCAATACAGATGAGGTAGATTTGAATTTTAAACTGTTACCGAAAAAAATCACTTGCTTCAAGAAATGAAAAGAGTGCTCCTGCGTACAAAATGAACAAACAGAGTGTGACAGTTTTGCTCTGCAATTATGCTTTTGCGGCCTATGTGTTTAGAAAAGCTTAAAACAACCAAGGCTTTGAAAGATACTTTGGCAAATGCTCTTTCTGTCTTTTAACAAAACCAAAAAATTTCCTGAATGTCCACTGCCTTGTTCAATGAATGGTTTAGAGATGAATTTGTCCCTAGAGTTGAATCTTTTCTTGAAGTCTTAAAAACCTTCCCAGAAAAGCAGTGTTGTTAATCGATAATGCACCTACACACCTACAGAGTCTGCAGGATAGGGACATTATTGTTCAGTTTCTACCTGCAAATGTCACAAGTCTGATCCAACCCCTGGACCAAGGTGTACTAGAATGCTTCAAAAGGCACTATCGGTCGTTATTTCTTATATACATGTTGCAAGAGACAAACGAATCAAAAAGTGTTCCTGAAATCCTGAAAAGCATCCACATGATAAATGTGGTATACTGGTGTGCTCAATCCTGGGAGGAAATAAAATGTTGGAATAAACTTTCTGATGAAATTTTAATTGAGGACAACACTGAAGGACGAAAACCTTGCAGACCTAATTGTACAAATATCAGGATGTGAAGAGATCAACAAAGGTGAAATCATTGAATGGGTAAATGGTGATGAATCAGAGCTTGGTTTCAATGACCAAGACATTACTGATATGGTACTTCATGAATCACACATCAGCAATGGAACAGACGAGATATTCAATGCCTTCAAGGTAAGAGTTTTAAATACGGTATGGGTTGGTAAAATTAGACTGCATAGAATAAGAATTTTCTTACCAAGTTTTTTTATATTTTCAGGTAGCATTACGATTTGTCAAATGATGTGATGAAGCAAAGCCTTCTGATGTTCTCCTAATGAAACAGTGGTGTGACATAGCAGTTAGCAAACAATGGGAAAATTTAAAAAAAAAGTAGAAGACTTTTTCAGAACTAAATAGTAGGGCCTACGGTATATTTACAGTGCATGCACTATCAAACATTTTCTAATACAGTTGACTATTTGTGGTTTCCAGTATTAAAATTCATTGTCAGCAATGTATTACATGTGTAGCCTATTGTCTAAATTTACTTTCATCTAAACCTTCAAAAAATGATTGTCAACCTCTAAAAATGACATTTCAATTATTATCTGAAATTTTGATTATCCAAAACCCCCTTCACCCCCTTTTGTGTCGGTTAACAGAGGTTCTACTGTAGGTCAATCTACTTTGATGACTTAACCGATCACAAAAGGCATAACCAGAAATACAAATCCAAGACTGAAAGTCACTATAACTGACCTCCTTATCTGCAACACTTCAAACCATCCAACATAAGCATTCAGCATTCTGACCATGTTACACAGCCTCAACAATGCATCACTCTCCACAAAAGATTACAGTGAAGAGCTATACTCGATATAATACATGACAGTACCTAATGGTTATAAGCCCACACTAATTTACATCCCTTATCCAAATTAAATAAAAACAAAAGAAAAATACATACCCAGAAATCAAAACAAGGAGACATATCACTCTAAAAAGGAACCCCCCTCCCCCTCTCACCCCAATCCCTCCCCTTCAAAAAACGTCAAAATTTGAGTAAAAGTTTTCATCAAAATAATGAACAAAACATCCTGAATTGAGACATAATGCTTGCAGGGTACAGTGATGCCTCTAATTTACCTTTGCTAAACAAAATTGATTATTTTTACCATTTTGGTCCGTATTGATTTATGTTCAAATTTCTGTAAAATATTTTCACCGCCTTGTCAGTACTTATACATTTTATTTTATTTAATTACCGTACATGTACATGTTTCGAGAGCCACCGCTCTCTTCTTCAGCGGTGCCAAACATTAATTGATCCTTGGACTATGGTACCATGGTATAATATAACAAGTATATATGAATTTTTAAAATTGTTACAACTATTTCTCTTAGTTTCACCTTTCCTATTTACTATGTCATTTGTTACAGATTTTACTGGAAATTTCCTAACTAATGTAATCTATTAAATTAATCTCTATATGTTAATTTATGTCCTTATTAACATCTGAAAGAATAATTATTTCTTCTTGTCTAAATTTAACATTTACTTGTCATTTAGTGGAAATCCTTAAATAAATCAAGTTGTAAAATAGTAGATAACATCTATAAATAGTCTTTATCCTAAAATCGTAAAATCATAAATGATAATTATCAATTCGTAAAATAATAAATAAATAACATCTATAAAATTAGTTATCCTTTAAAATGTTCTGCCCTCTTCTTTCTTCTTAAAGTCTGCTATAATTTTCTAGACCTCTCATATCAGAATATCTTCTCTTAATCTCGTCCAATTCCTTAAATAAATAAACCAAACAAACTAACTTTAGAGACCTTTTGCGAAAAAGACGGTTACTCAGATGTCTGGAGAAATTATTCCATCTAATTTATCCAAAAATTAAAATGATGTGATATTGGTCTGAACCCAAACAATATGTCCTCCTTCCTTCCTTGTTGTCAATCTGCTACTCTGCTACTGGTCACACGATGACCATGCTGGTCGCTTTCTAACCGTCAAACTCATTTAAATAATAATAAACCAAAAACTAATCTTTAGCGATGTGTTTATAAAAGAACGATATCTCAGATATTTAGAGAAATTTGTATTTACTTACTTCAGCTGGACTGGTTGCCAAAATTTAACCTTGACCGAAGTATTCTTGTACTAGTTTGAATAAACAAACGTGTTCTGCTCTCTGCTGTCAGTGACCTTGTTAGGCTCGCTGCTACCTGTCATTGTGCTGCCGGTTTGTAATGTAGGGGATGGACGGGGTGCGTACTTGTGACCGGAATTATTTCTTTCGCTCCTTCTTTCTCTCTCTTCTTATATGATTGTATGCCAGTCGGTACATTGCATTTTCTTCATTCAGTGGTTCGTTAAAGTTATTTTCATTATCATTTCTCTGATCAATATATATATTTATTTTCTCTAAAGCGTCCATTAATTTTCCTTTCACTGTCGTGTCCAGTATTTCCATATCTTTGTCTATTTCCGTAAAATTATGTTTGTGTTCTTCCATGTGTTCTCCCATTGCTGAGAATCTCCTGTGTCTCACCGCATTCACGTGTTCCTTGTATCTCGTCTCTAAACTCATCCCTGATTGTCCAATGTATTTTTCCCCACAATTTTGGCATTTGATACAACATACTCCTGATTTATTAAACCTGTCGGATCTATTAACCTTATGCGAATTAAATAAAATTCTCTTATTATTATTATTGTTCGTGTTAAACGTCAGGTCAATGCCCTTTTTATTAAATATCTTTTTTATTCCGTATGAGTGTCTGTTATGAAATGTTATTGCCACTACATTCTTCCTTTCTTTTCTTTTTCCAAGGTTGATTTCTGTTTATTTATTAATTTGTCCTTTATTTTATCTACGTATTTCTTCGTATAACCATTTCTCTTCGCGATCTCATATATGGTGGTTTGTTTGGTTTATTTATTTAAGGAATTGGACGAGATTAAGAGAAGATATTCTGATATGAGAGGTCTAGAAAATTATAGCAGACTTTAAGAAGAAAGAAGAGGGCAGAAACATTTTAAAGGATAATAGGATAAAGACTATTTATAGATGTTATCTATTATTTTACAACTTGATTTATTTAAGGATTTCCACTAAATGACAAGTAAATGTTAAATTTAGACAAGAAGAAATAATTATTCTTTCAGATGTTAATAAGGACATAAATTAACATATAGAGATTAATTTAATAGATTACATTAGTTAGGAAATTTCCAGTAAAATCTGTAACAAATGACATAGTAAATAGGAAAGGTGAAACTAAGAGAAATAGTTGTAACAATTTTAAAAATTCATATATACTTGTTATATTATACCATGGTACCATAGTCCAAGGATCAATTAATGTTTGGCACCGCTGAAGAAGAGAGCGGTGGTTCTCGAAACATGTACATGTACGGTAATAAAATAAAATAAAATGTATAAGTATTGACAAGGCGGTGAAAATATTTTACAGAAATTTGCTAAATAAGTCAAAATAACAAAACGAGATTCACAAAATACATCAGAGCAGTCAAATGTAAAAGAGAATTTGCATTTACCAACCTTTTAACAGACAAAGTACACAAATATACATGCTTCAGTACTAGCATCTCTATCCTACCCTGAAGGGGATATACCCTAGAAAAATATGAAATATACACAGACATTACATCCCAAAGCATAAATGTTCTCAATGAAAAGACACAAGTCAAATTGCATGCACTATGCCAAAATATTCAAGTACCTTATCCAAACCTAGTGTTGGGAACCTAGTAAGTGCCCACAGCTAGGCAGGGGCATTCTGAGCCAGAGTTTACTTGCGGCAAGGTGACCAGTTCTTTTACATCGTCATCATATAGAAATGCCTTTCTAACCTTAATATTGATGATGAATACATGACACAGAAGTCATTTACTGAAACTCGCTAAACAAAATTCATCAAAAGTGTTCCAGTAAGTTTACTTGTTTACAATAAAAGTGTTGTCATTCATTGTTAATTCTTATCATCACTTCTTAATGGACATCATTAATGAAGAATTTTATTAAATATATTCATTGCAGCATGATCAAATGCTGTCTTAGTCTTTTCAAATGGTCATTCAAGTCAGGGAACTGGATATAGGTGGGTAATATTTCTAATTGTTATTGATGCCAACATTTAACTTTTGCGGTAATTCGATTATAATAAGTAAAGAAATTATTATTTTGTATATTTGTTAATATCAGGGAAATTAACACCTTGTACCTTGCCATTAAATTTATTGTTTTTAGTTTGGCATTTGAAAAACATGCAATTCTTTACAGGGATGTAAAGAATATACAGATGTACTAACCAGTTTATTATTATGCAATCTATTGCAGGTACTGATTCTTCACAGTCCATAATGTTCAGAAATGAATTATGGTCTGCTGTCTTTGGATTGATCACCAATGTCATTAGGAATCATGATGGATTTCATATATTCATGGATGTAATTAGTAGGAGTAAATACCACGGTAATTTTTACACGACAGTGGTGTTAGCTATGAAGTCTAATTCGCCGCAGCTTGCTAACAAGGCTCTGAATACCTTATCGGGCTATCTGGAGCATATTAGCTCTTCTATTCCTGAAGTGAGTACCTGTCATAATTCAATTTCAATAAGGTAGCATTCGTAGCATTTATTTTGTTGAAACCACTACATAGCAAGTTTATCTGTTTCTCCTTTAGCAATGTAATTGTATACTAGTGTCTCTGTCTCAAGGTGGTGCAGCTCTTTTCAGGCACATCCCCAATGGAGATGAGCTGCATGTACCTTTCTAACCTCTTGCCAATCTTAAATTTCTCGCAGTACTGGGAATCAAACCTAGCCTTGAGGATGGCAGTTAACAGCACCAACCATTACACACACTCTCATTCAAGCCACACTACTTGATGAAACAAATTTTTTTCTTTTTTTTACCCCCCTACCTTGAAGTAATATGGGTGGGCCTCTCAGAGGATGATGCACTCCCTCAGGCCAGGAGATTTGTAGCAGTGATTTAAACTCAGGTGGTGGTGGTGATTATTATTTTAAGAGGAAGTATGATTAGGCAACTATCCTTTATTTGAGGTGAGGTGCAGTGAAGGTAAGGGGGGAGTGGCGTGGTCTATGGAAGGGACTCTTCTAGCATTTTTCTCACTAAGAAGAATGGGAAACCACAGAAAACCATTCTCAGGGCAGCCGATGGGGGGACCATCCCATGCCTCCTGAATGCAGAGCTGTTCGGTTGAAGCCACTCTGCTCGGTGAAGCAAACTTCAGAATAAAGTTTTTGTTCCTTATCCTGAAGGGGTAAGAGTGCCCTCTTAGAGGATTATGCCCACTCTGAGGCCAGGAGATGTGTAGCACTGATTTCAGATGAGATAAAGAGTGTGAGGGGAGTTGCTGTAGCCTGTACAGTAACAGGAACTGTCCCAGCATTTGCATGAAGTTTAGAATAGAAAACCACTCAAAACCATTCCCAGGACAGTCAACGGTGGGACCAGTCCACTGCCTTCCATTAACATTGCTTGGCTCTTTCTTTCAGGCCACACTGCTCTGTGAAGCGAACACTTTCTATTCTTTTTAAGCTTTCTTTCCATACCCTGAAGTGGTATGAAATGAATTTATTTATGGTTCTGTATTGATGATTATGTTATGCCTTTGGGAATGGCGACCCCATCATAATAATAGCCTATATATGGTATGGTACTAGTAAATCAATCTCAGAAAAGCTTAGGGCGTCCCCTGCTTAAAGCTATCAGAAATAAATTCGGGCACAACTCTCAATAATATAATTGATTAGAAAAATTTATTAAAACATTCTGTCTCAACTCAACTCTACACTCAACAACACATTGTGCCATTACTCAGCACAGGTAAAAACAAAAGAATGACAGTTTTAGTCACAGAGTAAATATAAATTTAGCGCAGTTTCGGTGTGATAAGGTTGGCGACACAATCTCTGAAGAAAACAATTGAATAATCAAAGAACACTACTAGATATGAAAAATACTATACACACTATGAACTATTTTTCTCATCATGTCAAATTTTAAATGACACTCAATACAGAAGGAGATTTTTAATTCCAATAAAAGCAACGTGCAGTTCTAAGGGTACTGGGGGAACTGTGAGAAATGGGCAACCAGAAACCAACATTATGATAGGAACAGTAAATCTTATGACCCTGACAGGAAAGGTGGAGGAAGTTGTAGATTTTGTAGATAAGGAGAAGGTTGAAACGATGGAGCTGAGTGAAGTAAAATGGAAAGGTAACAAAAGGAAGAAATTGAGGAAAGGATACCCATTATACTGGAGTGGTAGCCAAGAGGCAATAAATGGAGTGGGGCTGATCATTTCGAAGCAATTCGACAAGTATGTTGAAGTGGTAGAATCTGTAAGTGACAGAATAATGAAGATTAGACTTAAAATGAAGAATGAAGTGATGGACTTCATACAAGTGTATGCACGACAGATGGGAAACAGGGAAGAAGATATTGAAGGATTCTTGGAGAAAGTAGAAAGATAAATTCAGGTATGGAAGTGGTTTTTATGAATGCACAGGTCGGAAACATGAGACAGGGAATGGAAGAAGTCATTGGTCCATATGGATATGGGAAAAAGAATCGTGAAGGAAAGGAACTAGTGGACTTCTGTGAAAGGAATGGACTTATAGTGGGGAATACATGGTTTTGAAAGAAAAACAGGAAAATTATGGGATATGGGTGGGGTAACAGAAGAACAAAATTAGTAGCCTAATTGACTACTTTTTGGTGGAAAGGACAAATCGCAGGAAGTTGATGGATGTGACAGCTTTACCAGGAGAAGGATTTGATGGGGGCCATGGAGTTGTGGTAGCAAAATTACGGTTGGAAAAAATGGAAAAACTAAAAGAGATAAAAGAAAGCAAAATAAAAGTATTGAAATTGAAAGACAAAAATGTACAGGGAAATTTTCAGGAGAGATTGAAGCAACAAATCCCAGTTACTGAAGTGGAAAATGTAGAAGAGGAGTAGGCCAAATTAAAAAAAGGCATTGGATAGTGCAGCAGAGAGTGCTTAAGGCAGGACATCTACAAGGTTGAAAGCAAAGGAGACATCGTGGTTAAATGAGGAAGAGAGGAAAGTGATGAAAGAAAAGAAGACAGCCTGACGAGAATGGAAACGAGATCAAACAGAAGAAAGCAAAAGGAAATATCTCAACAGCAAACGGAGATGTAAGAAGGTGGTAGGAGAAGAAAAGAAGAAGAGTTGGGAAGAATTTACACAAAAATATGGAAGTGGATGTAAGTGGCAGTAAAAGGATGCTGTATGGACTTATAAGAAGTACGAGGACAGGAAGAGTTATCACAAAGCCAGTGAAAAAGGTAGATCAGGAATTGTTAACACACCCAGAAGAGATAAAGAGAAGAAAGAAGTAGTATTTTGATAAGCTATTGATGTGAACAACTGTACTGGGGAGATAAAAGCAATACAGTGTGAGAACTCAACAACAGAAGATAATATAAAAATGCTAATGGTACAAAAGACGAAGATGGGAAAAAGCAACAGGGATGGATGAAATCAGTGTGGAAATGATAAAGGCTGCTGGACCTGTTGGTATGCAATGGTTGTACTGACTAATAAATTGTATGTGGAAACACAAATGTGTACCAGAAGACTGGAAAAAGGAATAATAGTACCAATGTTCAAGAAAGGGGGCAAGAAAATTTGTGATAACTATAGAGGTATCACACATGTCACAGGTAGTTAAAATACTGGAAAGGATATTAGAAAGAAGAATGAGAAGAGATATTGTAGGAGAGTTACAAGAGGAACAATATGGCTTCAGGAGTGGAAGATGTACAGTGGACCCAATCTTTAGCATGGGAAGGCTGAGGGAAAAGGAATATGGAAAAGGATCTGGTCTTGACTTTCATGGATATAGAAAATGCATATGATAGTGTCCTCAGAGAGAACATTTGGGAAACCATGGTTAACAAGGGACTCAGAAGAGAAATGTTAGAAATGGTGCAAGCAATGTACAACAACTGTGTTAACAGAGTCCTGACCCCAGGTGGAAAGACAGAATGGTGCAGGAATAAGACTGGACTAAGACAGGGGAGTGTGCTGTCACCTCTTTTGTTTATTATGGTCATGGATGAAATTGTAAAAGAAACAAAGGAAGTCTATGGAGATAAAGAGATGAAGATAATGCTATTTGCAGATGATGTGATCTGGAGAAAGGACAGCAAACAAGTGCAACAACAAGTAGATGAACAAAAAAATTGAGAAGTATGGCATGAAAGTCAGTACAGAGAAAAGCAAGACTGTGGTGATGTCAAGAGGGGAAAGGCAAGGAAAGGGCACTGTGAAAATTGGAAGTCAAAGTCTGGAAATTGTAGGCAGCTTTAAATACCTAGGAAGTGAATTAATGCGAAATGCTTGGGTGGACATGGAGATTAGCAGGAGGGTACAGCAGGGTAATGCATTCTACCAAAGGGTACGGACACTTGTTTGGAACAAAGAAGTACCAAGGAAAAGTAGACAGATAATGTACAAAATGTATTATGTTCCCATACTGACTTATGCAGCTGAGACTTGGACTTTGACTAGCAGGCAAGAGAGTAAAATTCAAGCCAGTGAGATGAAATTCCTAAGAAGTATGATAGGAAAGACAGAGTGAGAAATGAAGATGTAGGAAGTTGGGTTAGGAAAGCTATATGAGAGGGTTGAAAATAATAAACTAAGGTGGTTTGGACATGTAAAGAGGATGGAGGAGAATAGAATTCCAAGACAGATGCTGGAGACAAAGTGCGAGGGCAAGAGAGCAAGAGGAAGAACTAGAACAAGGTGGATTGAATCAGTAGAGAGCGGCATAAGAAGGCAAAATTTAGACTGGGATATGATCGTGGAAGAGGAATTGTGGAAAGAAAGAGAAAGATGGAAAAGTGCCATACATACCCCGAACTGGCAGGAGCTGGATAAAGGGAAATGATGATGATGATGATGATGATGATGATGATGATGATGATGATGATGATGATGATGATGATGATGATGATGATGATGATGATGATTGACAATTATGTTATATAAGTTGAAAAAACTAGTATAATATGTTCCACTTGGTCACTACATTCAAATTTATTCACAATTCAAGATTGAAAAGCATCAAATTATTAATAACAGTACATGTTTCAGCCTCATTGGGCCATCTTTAGCTCAATAGAAATAACATTGGCTTAAAATGAATGTACTGAAAATTACAATATATCTCTAAAATTTACATTAATATGATATACTGCAAGATAAAATAGATGTGTGCTAAAACATTATTAGATGAGAGAGTCACTCAGTGTGGTATGATGAAGTCAGAGTGGGCCTGACAATGAACACTGTAAGGTGATGAATGACAATGATATAATAAAAGTTGTTTTTTTCTCCTTAAAATTTATTTCAGGTAAAATATTGACAGGCTTAGAAATCTAATTCATTAGAATTGTTGTTCACCTTAATATGAAAACATCCATAATGTTTGAGTTTACAAATGCAGAGTAAGTTAAATGTATTGGCAGCCAGACATTAGTGGACAAAATGAACTGCTGTCAGGTTATGTTGTGAGATTTGAAATTTAGAAGGAAATGAAAAAACTTAAGATAAATATTAAAATGAGGGAAGCAAGATGTAGGGAAAGAAGAACCATATAGACTAAAATATAGAAAAACAAAGAAAAGCGGCCAGTTTCCAGTTTTCGGGAGGTAGTGGGTTCAAACCCACTGTCGACAGCCCTGAAGATGGTTTTTCCGTGGTTTTCCATTTTCACACCAGGCAAATGTCATCACCTTCTTTGGCATAACGAGTCAAAAACATCATCGAACACTCAAATCTGTCAGTGAATGCCTGCAGCAGACAGGTTCCTTGCCGACGAAAACCGTATCACTGACCGAACCTTGTACGGGGCGGGCGAGTCGATAATCTTGAACATTTGAGCAAGCATAGAACAGAATAAGTATTGGAAGGTGGGATTCTTCCTTCAACCGAACCCTAGGGCCGATGACCTGTGATGTTTTTTTTTTTTTTTTTTTTTTTGCTTTACGTCGCACTGACACAGATATGTCTTATGGCGACGATGGGAGAGGAAAGGCCTAGGAAGTGGAAGGAAGCGGCCGTGGCCTTAATTAAGGTACAGCCCGGGCATTTGCCTGGTGTGAAAATGGGAAACCACAGAAAACCATCTTCAGGGCTGCCGACAGTGGGGCTCGAACCCACTATCTCTCGATTACTGGATACTGACCTTAGATGTTAGGCCCCTTTAAACAACAAACATCATCAAACAACCTAACCCTAGTTGAGCCATATCAATTTTAGGGAGCAATGGAAGGATATGTATAGATACTTTAAGACCAAAGGAGATTCCAGGAAGGACATTCCAGGGATCGCTAATGATCAAGGGGAGTGTATATGTGAGGACTTATTGAAGGCTGAAGTATTCGGTCAGCAGTATGTAAAGGTAGTTGGATATAAGATTATATGTCTATATAGAGGAGGTTACTATACTGGCAAAGTACTGAAACTTATCAATGATAATAATAAAGACATTTGCAAAGCGATACAAAAGCTTAACACTAGAAAGGCAGCTGAGATTGATAGGATTTCTAGGGATATATTAAAGACTATATGCTGTGATATAGTGCCATATTTTAAATACTTATTTCATTACTTTTTGCATGAAAGAGTGATACCACATGAATGGAGAGCAGACATAATTGCCCCAGTGAACAAGGGAAAGGGTGATAACAGAAAACTGATAATTACTGGCCAGTCAGCTTGATATGTGTTTTTGTAAGCTATGGGAAAGTATTCTTTCTGATTATATTAGACACATTTGCAAAATTACTAACTGGTTGAATAGAAGGCAGTTCAAGTTTAGGAAAGGTTATTCCAGTGAAGTTAATCTTGGAGGATTCCAGCAAGATATAGCAGATATTTTAGATTCAGGAGGTCAAATGGACTGTATCACTATTGAACTTCCCAAGGTTTTTGATAAAGTAGATCATGGGAGATTACTGATGAAAATAGGGTTATTGGACTAGACAAAAGAGCGGTTCAATCTGTGGCTATATTTCTAGAAAATAGAACTCAGAGAATTAGAGTAGGTGAAGCATTCCTTATCTGATCCAGTAATGATTAAGTGGGTGGCGGGTTGCGTAGGGCAGTATTATTGGAATTTTATGTTTTCGTATATATATAAATTATACAAATAAAGGACTGGAATCAAAGATAAAGCTGGTTGTGGGTGATATCATATGGTATAGAGTAGTAAATGAGTTGTAGGATTGTGAGCGACTATAGCAGGACCTAGACAATATTGTGAGGTGGACACCGGACAATGGTGTGATGGTAAATGGGATGAAAACTCAAGTTGGAAGTTTCACCGAGAGGAAAAGTCCACTCAATTGTAATTACTGTGTTGATGGAGTGATAGTTCCTCATGGAGAACACTGTAAGTACATAGATGTTAATATAAGAAATGATCTTTATTGGGGAAATCATATTGATGATGTTGTTTAGAAAGGTTGCAAATCTCTTCACATGGTTATGAGAGTATTTAGGTGTTGTAATAAGGATGTACTTTACCTTACCTCTAAAGAATCAGACATAACAATGACTGAGGTGGAATGGGCAGTTAAAAAGATGAAGATAGGACAAGCTGTGGGAATAGATCAAGTAGCCATAGAAATGCTCAAGCCTGCAAGACCAGCGGTACTCCAGGGACTTACAGAATACTCAGATGTATATGAAGAGAGAAAAAAGTACCCAAGGATTGGGAGGGGGTACAATACCAGTATTCAAGAAAGGAGATAAAAAGATGTGCAGTAACTATTGAGGAATCACCATCCTCTCCCATGTTGTCAAGATATTGGAAAGAAGAATTAGAGAAAAGATGGAAAGTCAGTTACATAAGGAGCAATTTGGATTCAGAAGTGGAAAGTCAAGAGTAAAACCCATTTTCATTCTGAGGCTGATCATGGGAAAGAGCTGAGAATATGGGAAGGATATAGTAATGGTTTTTATAGACTTAGAAAAGGCATACAGCAGCATCCCCAGAACAAAAGGTTTGGAAAGCCTGACACACATTGGCATTGGTAAGGAACAAACAATAATGATAAAAGCAATAGATAATAACTGTTACTGCTGTGTGAAGACAACAGTGGGGAGAACAGAATGGTTTGGAATAGATAAGGGCTAAAACAAGGGAGTGTGTTGTCACCACCGGGCAAGTTGGCTATGCGGCTATGGGTGCGCAGCTATGAACATGCATCCGGGAGATAGTGGGTTCGAATCCCTATGTCTGCTTCCTTCCCACCCCTAGGCCTTTCCTATCCCATCGTCGCCATAAGACCTTTCTGTGTCAGTGCGACGTAAAGCAAATTCCTCCCCCCCGAAAAAAGTGTTGTCACTTTTACTGTTCATAATGGTGATGGATGACATCGTAAAGGCAGCAATGGAAGATTAAAGAAGGGAATGAATGAATGAATGAATGAATGAATGAATGAATGAATGAATGAATGGATCAATCAATCAATCAATCAATCAATCAATCAATCAATCAATCAATCAGTCAATGTATGAATGAATGTAATGATGTTTGCAGATGATGATGTGATCTGTGGAGAAGATGAGGAGGAAGAACAACAGCAGTTGAATGTACTGAATAGAAGAATTGAACATTGGGTGCTGAGGGTCAGCGTGGAAAAGAGCATGACAGTGATGATGAGTAGAGGAAGTAAAGAAGGAAGAGGAGCTATCAAAATTGGAGACAAGGAACTGGAAATAGTAGAACACTTCAAATACTTGGGAAGTGACCTGACAGAAAATGGAAGACTAGATATGGAAATTAGCAGAGGAATACAACTGGCATGTGCTTTTTACCACCAGGTACAGGGATTAATATGGAATAAAGATGTACCAATGCAGGCTAAAGAAGTAATCTACGAGGGATATTACTTACCTATAATGACATATGCAACAGAAGCCTGGTCATTGACTCAGGGAAATTAGGGTAGTGTACAGGCAGCTGAAATGAATTTCCTGAGGAGTATTGTACAGATGACAAGGAGGGATAGGGTGAGAAATGAAGACATATGAAAAGAGTTAAATGTGCAGAAACTAAATGACAAACTGGAACACAACAGTTTGAGGTAGTTTGGACATGTCTAGCAGATGAAAGAAGAAAGACTGCCAAGACAAGCACTGGAAGGAGAGATGACAGGGAAGAGAGGGCAAGGGAGACCAAGATTACCAAGACAAAGATGGACTCTGTGAAGAACAGCATAAGACAACGGAACCTGGACTGGAACACAATATTGGATGTGGAATGATGGAGAGACAGGACGAAGTGGAGAGCAATCATATTTGCCCCCACTTGGTGGAAAAGGGGAATTGAATAAGGATAATTGAATAAGAGGGCATATACATCTCAGGTAAGACCACAATTACAGTATGGTTCCTATGTATGGGACGCATACCAGGACTACTTGAAACAAGCCCTGGAAAAGATTCAAAGATACGCAGTACAATTTATTCTGGATGATTTCTGACAAAGGAGTAATTTTACAAAAATATTGCAAACTTTGGACCAGGAATACTTAGGAGTAAGGAGACGAGATACTCGACTGTGTGGTATGTTTTGAACTGTGAAGAAACGGCGTGGAGTAAAATTAGTAGTCGAATAATGTTTAGCGGAGCTTTTTAATGTGAAATATGAAAATAAAATTGGAATTCAAGAGGACAAATTAGGGCAAATATTCATTTATGAAATGAGGAGTAATTATCAAAGGGAATTTTTGATAAATTTTCAAATTCTCTAAATAGTTTTAGGAAAAGCTATGTAAACAATTGCGGGGAATTTGTCATGTGGACGTCAGTCCTAAATGCAGATCATTGATGACTGAGACAATGTGTACAGTGAATTTATCTCACTCTCACTTTCTTGCATGCTGTCTTACATGCCTTTCCTTCCCCACCCCATCTCTCTTTCTCATTCTGGCATGCCAGTCCCTAAAGCTGTGTGTGTTGGACATGTGCAGAAGCAAATGGTCATACGACTGAGAAATCTGGATAAAGTATTCACGGGAAAGCGACTTTCGATCGGCAGTCCTCTTTCTAGTTGGCAGAAACAGCCTTTCAGATTCTATGATTCTACGATGACAAACTACAGTAGAAGTGTCATGAGTATCAATTCATCATCAGTAAATGATGCGAGAACTAATATATGAGCTGTCTGGTACCATGAAAGCTCATCTGATTTCAAGCCACTTCATTATTTTTGTCTGAGGTGAGATAATTGTTTGTTGAGAGTAAAAGCATGTGAATGTGCAAAAGAGGCCAGATGAATCAGAAGACAGCAAATATTGGTTAAAGAAGCTGGAAACACTAGTCTAAAGTGAACATGTTGAAAATGTAATGTGCTGTGAAATAACTTTTTGCTCAGTTCTCAGAAACATGTTTTAAAAAGCCATTTTCCTTGTAATTCCTTAAGTACTTGGTATATCTTTCTGAATTCTTTTTCTTACATTTGTAGTTATAGTATCTACAAAACTGACCAACATCATCCACCTCAGTTGGGCAGTATTTTATTAGAATATTATTTGCGTGAAGGAATAGGCAAAAATATATTATGTTTATATAATGCACTATCAAACATACTAATTTTAGAAATAGGGAACTGATGGAGAGCAGCAACTTACCACATAAGCATGCACGGATAGAGCACACAAAATAAAAGGCCTGAGTCTAAAATTTTTGGCTGCAGCCTTCATCAATGGAGGATAGAGTGAGAATTGTCATGGTCATTTTTGACAAGTAGGTGCTGTTGTGGGGTATAGGGAGGAAAGGAGATAGGCGAGACAAGAGAATGAGGGGGGGGGGAAAAAAAAAAAAAGGTAGTTATCTGATATTAATAGGGCAAACACCAGTTGATGTCCAACTTTGAAATCTTTAAGGGAAACAGGGTAAATGTTTAAGAGCTTTAACTGTTAAAATGTCATCTAATGATTTTATTATTTTACTAGCTGATGTACCCGTGCTTCGCTACGGGACTCTCAAAAAGACTGACTTTGTGGTTTTCCTAACTGAAATCAACATAGGTCATTACAAAAATGTAAGTATGAATGTAGCGATTAAAAGCAATGCTATCATATAAAATACTCGATCAAATGGAAAGCCGCACGTTTTATCACTTTTAACGAACAGTGCTGCGGTTAGATTGCGGTGCCAATCTAATAGTCCAAAGTTCCAGAGCTGGGATGACCAGGCCGCAGATTGCCATGAACACTCATCTGCCATTACTCCGCTAAATATGCACACTGTTAATTCCAATAAGTGCCTCAGAGTAGCGATTGATTGCGCTACGTGCCAGTAGTATCAGAAAATGTATAAACCAGGGAAAGGCATGCTAAAGAAGAAAGTTATCTAACTCCCCAGCTACTTCCCATCAATATTCAGGCAGGCTGTTACACTCTGTACGACTGAGCGAGTTGACCGTGTGGTTAGTGGTGCACAGCTGTGAGCTTGCATCCGAGAGATAGTGGATTCGAACCCCACTGTCGGCAGCGCTGAAGATGGTATTACGTAGTTTACCACTTTCACACCAGTCAAATGCTGGGCCTGTACCTTAATTAAGGCCTAAGGCACACCTAGCCCTTTCCTATCCCCTCGTCGCCATAAAACCTATCTATGTCGGTGCGACGTAAATCAAATAAAAAATACTCTGTACGCAGCAGTAATCCTATCTACCAGAGATGAGGGGCAACAGAAGACACAAAAGCACATCACGAAAAACAATGGTCAATGTAATGTTATTGTTGATGAATGTTATGAGCTTTATATATTGTAGGCCTTCACATTTAGTTTTCTTTCGACTCTGTGATTTGTAAAATATTTTATACCGTAAACTGTAGTTTCTTATTCTCCGACTTTACATACCGATTTTCATTAAATACTTTTTACCCATTTTCTCGTTACGCGGCGCTGATATGGACTTAGTAACAAAAATCCAAATTCATGAATATCTTTGTGATCATAGCCAGTACGGTAACAATGTATAAGACATGAACAATAGGAAATTTAACACTATATAACCTTAGTTATGTAGCATTCATCGGTTACATCTCTAATAAGTAATATTTGAGAATTACATTTTAGGCCTTCCCCTAAACTACCATTTTTCTCAGCGTGAATACAATTATTGATAGCCTAGATTGTAGCAACTTATTCCCCAACTTTGCATACCCATTTTCTTTAAAATACGATCACTAATAAAAATAGTTGAGAATTCAATTTTAGGCCTTCCCCTAAACTACCATTTTACTGAGCGTGAGTAAAATGATTTATAGCCTACATTGTAGAGGCTCATCTCTCGACTTCAATACCGATTTTCATTAGACCACTAATAACATAAATAGTTGAGAATTCAATTTTAGGCCTTCCCCTAAACTACCATTTCACTCAGCGTGAGTAAAATGATTTATAACCTAGATTGTAGAGGCTCGTCCCCCGACTTCACATACCGATTTTCATTAAATTATCTTCAACCGTTTTCTCGTGATGCGTGTACATACATACAGACAGACAGACAGACAGACAGACAGACAGACAGACAGAAATTACGGAAAAGTAAAAAGTGCATTTTCTTGTTACTATGGACATGACCGATACAGAAATACCATTATTTTCAAATTCTGAGCAATGTACAGACAAAACTCTTATTTTATATATGTAGATGTTTGTCTATTGATTTTCATTCAGACACGACCACTAAGAACATCAATATTTGAGAATGAAATTTCAGGCTTCCCCTAAACTACCATTTCACTCAGCGTGATTAAAATAATTTATAGCCTAGATTGTAGCGGTTCATCACCCGACTTTACATTCCGATTTTCATTAAATTCTCTTCAGCCGTTTTCTCGTGATGCGTGTACATACATACATACATACAGACAGACAGACAGACAGACAGACAGACAGACAGACAGACAGAAATTACGGAAATGTAAAAAATGCATTTTCTTGTTACTGTGAACATGACCGATACAAAAATACCATTCTTTTCAAATTCTGAGCAATGTACAGACAAAACTCTTTTATATATATAGATTACATTTCAGGCCTTCCCCTAAACTACCATTTCACTCAATGTGAATAACATTATTGATAGCCTAGATTATAGCGACCTATTCCCCGACTTCGCACACCAATTTTCATGAAGATACGACCAATAATACAATAAATATTTGACAATTAAATTTTAGGCCTTCCCCTAAACTACCATTTTTCTCAGCGTGTATAGCCTATATTGTAGAGACTTATTTCACATGTTTGTCTACCGATTTTCATTCAGACACGACCACTAAGAACATCAATATTTGAGAATGAAATTTCAGGCTTCCCCTAAATTACCATTTCACTCAGCGTGATTAAAATAATTTATAGCCTAGATTGTAGCGGTTCATCACCCGACTTTACATTCCGATTTTCATTAAATTCTCTTCAGCCGTTTTCTCGTGATGCGTGTACATACATACAGACAGACAGACAGACAGACAGACAGACAGACAGACAGACAGACAGACAGACAGAAATTACGGAAATGTAAAAAATGCATTTTCTTGTTACTGTGAACATGACCGATACAAAAATAACATTCTTTTCAAATTCTGAGCAATGTACAGACAAAACTCTTATTTTATATATATAGATTACATTTCAGGCCTTCCCCTAAACTACCATTTCACTCAATGTGAATAACATTATTGATAGCCTAGATTATAGCGACCTATTCCCCGACTTCGCACACCAATTTTCGTGAAGATACGACCACTAATACAATAAATATTTGACAATTAAATTTTAGGCCTTCCCCTAAACTACCATTTTTCTCAGCGTGTATAGCCTATATTATAGCGACTTATTTCACAAGTTTGTCTACCGATTTTCATTAAGACACGACCGCTAATAACATAAATATTTGAGAATTAAATTTCAGGCTTCCCCTAAACTACCATTTCACTCAGCGTGATTAAAATAATTTATAGCCTAGATTGTAGCGGTTCATCACCTGACTTTACATTCCGATTTTCATTAAATTCTCTTCAACCGTTTTCTCGTGATGCGTGTACATACATACAGACAGACAGACAGACAGAAATTACGGAAATGTAAAAAATGCATTTTCTTGTTATTGTGAACATGACCGATACAAAAATACCATTCTTTTCAAATTCTGAGCAATGTACAGACAAAACTCTTATTTTATATATATAGATGGTCTGTGGCAGTCCACCAGAATGAAGAGTTTAAAGCCACAGCTATACTCTCATTGTATATTGTTTATACACAGTTCAAATAAATTCGGGGAACATGTTTTTGTAACGTCTGGTATGGGAACGTTAATTTGGTAGATGGGATTCCAATGGTCGTACAGCATTCCTTGAGACTTAGCTACTCAGGGTATGTCAAATCGAAGTTATACTCCATCTGTAGGCATAGCCATGCATTAAACTGTCAGGTGACCCCTCAAAAGAAAGTGAATAGCGGTGCGTCTGTGTGTCGTGAGGTACACAGACTACGGCGGTCATTTGAGCATGTTGTATGTAAACCAACACATCCCATGAGACATCTTAAAGAGGTTCAAGTCGCAAGGGCCATCACTTTGACCCAGGAAGGATAAACTTTTCGTCATGTTGCTGTGGATCTCAGTGTCTCTCATTCAATCAATCAATTGATCAATCAATCAATCAGTCAATCAATCAATCAATCAATACTGATCTGCATTTAGGGCAGTCGCCCAGGTGGCAGATTCCCTATCTGTTGTTTTCCTAGCCTTTCCTTAAATGATTTCAATGACATTGGAAATTTATTGAACATCTCCCTTGGTAAGTTATTTAAATCCCTAACTCCCCTTCCTATAAATGAATATTTACCCCAATTTGTCCTCTTGTATTCCAACTTTATCTTCATATTGTGATCTTTCCTACTTTTAAAGACGCCACTCAATCTTATTCGTATACTAATGTCATTCCACGCCATTTCTCCGCTGACAGCTCGGAACATACCATATTCCTTATGGGAGTCAACATCTATAACATACCACTCAGTCGAGCAGCTCGCCTCCTTTCTCCCAGTTCTTCCCAGCCCAAACTTTGCAACATTTTTGTAACGCTACTCTTTTGTCGGAAATCACCCAGAACAAATCGAGGTGCTTTTCTTTGGATTTTGTCCAGTTCTTGAATCAAGTAATCCTGGTGAGGGTCCCATACACTGGAACCATACTCTAGTTGGGGTCTTACCAGAGACTTATAAGCCCTCTCCTTTAAATCCTTACTACAACCCCTAAACACCCTCATAACCATGTGCAGAGATCTGTACCCTTTATTTACAATCCCATTTATGTGATTACCCCAATGAAGATCATTCCTTATATTAACACCCAGATGCTTACAATGATCCCCAAAACGAACTTTCACCCCATCAACTCAGTAATTAAAACTTAGAGGACTTTTCCTATTTGTGAAACTCACAACCTGACTTTTAACCCTGTTTATCATCATACCATTGCCTACTGTCCATCTCACAACATTATCGAGGTCATTTCGCAAGAAATAAAATTCAGGAAACTCAATTGTCAAAAGTTACCAGTGTTTTGCCCAGAGTGCGGCATGGGCTCATCAGTTGGATACCGCACCTTTTCCAAGACACTGGCCAGTTAGCACGCCGGTAGCGACACCACTGCAAGCCATACATGTGATAAGCACAATGCAGTGCCTATGCACTAGGGGAGAATTGCATCTCCACTTGCTATATTGCCCTCCCGGGCTAGCATGACCAAAATATGGTTTCCGATAGAGGTAGCTAGAAACAAAATTCAGGAAACTCAATCATCAAAAGTTACCAGTGTTTCGCCCAGAGTGCGGCATGGGCTCATCAGTTGGATACCGCACCTTTTCCAAGACACTGGCCAGCTAGCACGCCGGTAGCGACACCACTTTTTTTTTTTATACGGGGGGCCCCCGTAGCCCGCTCCCCCGCCGTGACCATCGACTCAATCTACATGGCCTCCGACATGCTATTAATTTCTAAGTAGAAAGAGATAGCAGGGAAGAGTGGGAAGTGATACAAGGAGTATCTGCCGGTTTCCGAGTTGGACTCGCTACCACGGCAAGAGTTTGTGTTTGGTAAGGTGGTGTTGAAAGGTCAGGGAAAAACCACATAGGCAGAAAAGAGAAAGAGCCTACGTGTAAAACCTGACAACTTTTGATAGCACATGCAACGATGTGGGCTGGAAAGTCCAGAGGTTGTGTTAGTTAGGAAGATGTGTCATACAATCATAACCATTTCCTTGCCATTGTTTGTTATTATGGGGATCAGTCTACCTTGTCACTGCCGGGACGGCTCGGGTCCACTAGCGTCTGGGCTCTGGGCCACAGGATCGTCCCTTTGCCCAGCAGCCAGTGGTCCCTGGTGCCAAGTCTCCGTTTGGAGAGGGGGATTAAGAGCCAAGCCTTACTTGGTGCAAGGGGCTGTCTTCTTTTTCCGCCTGGCGATGTCCCTCTGTGCGGTGTTGTTGGAACACACTTGTCACTGCAGATCTGCAACTATGCTAGGGTTATTAGAACAATAAATATATATATATACAGGTGCTCCTTGGAGTGCCGGCTTGCTTGCCTGTGCTCACATCCAGTGCTCTACCTAAGTAATAGAAGAATGACACAAAATAGTAACTATATTAGTACTGCTGTCTTCGTTATAGGGCGCAGGCTGATGTTCCACTCCCGTGTCTCTTTCGGGGGGCGGAGGTGGTTGATTCGTCCTTGGCCGTCTGGCTGAGTTGCCATCGTCTTCTTCTCGTGTTGTGTTGCTTATCAGTCTTTCCTCACCTGGTCCCTGGGTTAAAGACAGCTGTAATCATGGGAGCATATTTACATATTTACATATTTACATAGGTACATGTTGTCTGCAGTGGGTGGGTTTAAGTGGTGTCTAGGTGTCAGCTTGGGGAGGAGCCAGCTATCGGCCCCTCGTCCCCCCAACCCTGTGGCTGAACAGAATGTGTTTCGGTGTGGGGTACTTTTTGTAAAGATCGACGTCGTAGCGTCCGATCCCGCTTATTAACAGATTGATCTTATTACCCCATGACTTTGTGTACATTCTTAGTGTTTGTTTTGGTATGTGGTGCCTAATCGAGCTGACTTTAGCAATATCGCGTAGTTGGCGTATTGGTGTGTCGAAAGGGAGTCTGGCCGCTGCTCGAATGCATTTATTTTGTATTCGTTCTAGCGTATCCAGGTTCGTCTTGGCAGTGAACCCCCATGTTGGGAATGCGTACATGATTATTGACCTAATTAAGGCCTTATACATATTTATGGCTACGTTTGTGTTTATACTGGACTTTTTGTTCAGTATAGGGTATAGCTGGCTGAGTTTAATCTGAGCTTTCCTTTGGATATCTTTGATGTGGTATAGCATGATGAGCTTTCGGTCTAGGACTACTCCTAGGTATTTGGCTTTATCATGCCATATTATATCCTGATTGTAAAGCTTTAGCGGTTTAATGTTGGCTGGTTTGCATGTGTGTCTGTTCTTCCTAGTGAACAGCACGGCTTGGCACTTGTCAACATTGACCTTGATGCGCCATTTCGTTAGCCATGGCTCGAGAGTTCTTAGCGCTATTTGGAGCCTCTTCCGAGCGCAGGCTAGTTGTGGGTGTTGGACTGTGATAGCAGTGTCATCAGCGTAGAGGTATGTGGTAGTGAGTTCCGTAGTGGGCATGTCATTTGTATATAGGACGAAGAGGATTGGGCCAATAAGTGACCCTTGGGCTACGCCCGCTCTAATCCTTCACGTGCTTGACAGCATGTTGTGTATGTCTACTTGGAACTCTCGGCCCTCCAGATAGGATTTGATTAGCCTTATATAGCCTGGGTGGAATTCAAGGTCAATTAGCTTCGCTAGTAGGCCTTCGTGCCAGACTTTGTCAAATGCTTTCTGGATATCAAGGAAAACCGAACCAGTGTCCCTTCGTTTATTGAAACCTATGGTCGCTTTTTCTATGAATCGCATGAGCAATTGTGGGGCTGAATGCCCGTTCCTGAAGCGAAATTGCTCGTTGCGAATTATTCCTCTTTCCTTGATATGCCCTATTAACCTTTTTAGTAGTATTTTCTCAAATACTTTACTGAGGGCATCTAGGAGGCTGATAGGCCTATAATTATTTGGGTCTGACTTGTCTTTGCCTGGTTTTCCAAATACGAGTATTCTAGCCCTTTTCCATTGTTCAGGGTAGTATTGGAGTCTGAACATTGCATTGAAGATGCTGGTAAGTAGTGTTAGGGCTTTGTGTGTTAATTTCTTAACTATAATATTCTGTATCTCGTCTGGACCAGGCGCCTTCTTGGGGTTAAGATGACTTATAATCCATTTAATTTTGTGTATATTTGTCCTCTTAACCTCCGGATTAGGTGCGTTTTCGAGGAACTCAGCTACCTTTGCCTCGGTTTGCCTGGTGAAGGCAGGGTCAGATGGTATTTCGTTCGGAGTGAATGCCACTTCGATCGAGTCCGCTATGACTTCTGCTTTATCACGGTTCTCATATACCGGGCCGTTTGGTCCCTTAATAGTAGGGATGCTGTGTGTTTCACGAGTGAAGTGTCTCGCTAGGTTCCACACAGGCCTGGTGTTTGTGTCGAATAGACGGAGTTTATTGTTCCATTCTCGCGACCTACATTCCTGTAGTTTGGTTTGTATTTCGGTATTGAGTTCATTTTTCATAATTCTGTCATAGCCTCTATGGTGTCGTGCCCAGTTGCGTCTGTGGATGTTGTGCTTGCGTATTAATTCCTTAATGTGGGCTGGAATTTCGAATTGTGGGTATTCTTTGTGTTTGCTTTCTGGTATGCTCGTTGCTGCTGCTGCCTGGATTCCTTCTACTAGGGTTTTGACTGCTTCGTCAATTTGGGCTGTGCTGTCTAATAGCATACCCTCACTTCCCTGTAGGCGTGTGTCTAGTTTGTGTTCGAATTTGCCCCACTTGGCTGCTTTATAGTTGAGCCTACGCTTGGGGTTGTTTTCATATTCCTCTGGGTTCGCATCTAGTGTAAATATCACTGGTTGGTGCCTCGACCCAAGGTCGTTCACTACCGTTATGTTATGCCTTTGAGGAATATGTCGCAGTAGGGCTATGTCTAGTATATTGTCGACCTGATCGTTTGGCGTTAGGAACGTGGGTTTGCTGGGGGCTGTTACCACATAGTCCTGGGATTGCATGTGGTTGTACAGCTTTGTGCCTTCTGAGTTAGGTTTCAGGCAGCCCCAGCTGGCGTGTTTCGAATTTAGGTCTCCACCTGGGATCGTGTTTCGATTTAGCCTCAGTACTGCGTCTATGTCTTGTGTGTTCAGGCTTTTCGGTCTAGAGTATGCCGCTATGACATTTATGAGTGTTCCTTGGACTGGCATGGCAATTCCACATGCCTCCAGTTCGACCAGCTCTGGTATGTCCACCTCCATATGTTTGATGTCCTTTCTTACCAGAACTGCCACCCCTCCAACTCCGTTGGCCTTATCGCTTCTGTGTATTTTGTAGCCTCTTATGTTGAACTTCTTCCCCAGTGGGAGAAACGTTTCTGTTAAGAGTGCTACGTGAATAGTGTTCGCGACTGGGAAGGGTTCAAGTTCATATTTCCTGGACCTAACACCCTGGCAGTTCCATATTAGTACTCGAAGCCCTTGCGTGTTATTGTTATCGTTATTATTATTATTATTATTATTATTATTATTATTATTATTGTTATTGTTATTATTCTCGTTGAGTTGTTCAGCCATCTTGGGTTAGGAGTTCGTATATTGCATTCGCCAGGTCCCTCAGCGAGGGGAAGGGCAGCAAGTTTGCTATCATAACTGCAGAGGTTATGATTGCAGTGAGGTTCAAGTTCGGGAAGATGGTTTTCAGGATTTCCTCTATCCTTTCCTTGAATGTTCTCCCTGCCGTGTCCCCCTCGGGCTATTGTACCTGGCTTGGTGATTTGTGTGTATGTGGTGAGATGGGTCTGTTTGTTGTGGTGTTGGGGGCGGGCAATGGGGGCGGTGCCTCGGATGCTAGTTTTTTGTCGGCAGGTTGTGTGCGGGGGGTGGAGTTGTCCCGGGGGGGGGCCCTGGGGCAGCTCGGGGGCAGCGTGCATGGGCTTAACCTGCCTTGTAGTTATTGGGGATAGGGCCTTCTTCTTTGGGTAGTTCCTGGAGGTCGTACTTTGAACGGAGGTGGGGGGTGCTTGGGCTGAGGGCACAGGGTTGTGTGTACCCTCCGTAGTGACACCACTGCAAGCCATACATGTGATAAGTACAGTGCAGTGCCGACGTACTAGGGGAGAATTGAATCCCCACTTGCTATATTGCCCCCCCCCCCTCCCCCCCCCGGCTAGCATGACCAAAATATGGCTTCCGATTGAGATAGCTAGAAATAAAATTCAGGAAACTCAATCATCAAAAGTTACCAGTGTTTCGCCCAGAGTGCGGCACGGGCTCATCAGTTGGATACCGCACCTCACAATCTTGTAACGTGTTTATTACTCTACAGAGAATAACATAATCTGCAAAAAGCCTTACCTCTGATTCCACTTGTTTACTCATATCATTTATGTATATAATAAAACATAAAGGTCCTATAATACTGCCTTGAGGAATTCCCTTCTTAATTATTACAGGGTCAGATAAAGTTTCACCTACTCTAATTCTCTGAGAACTATTTTCTAGAAATATAGCAACCCATTCAGTCACTCTTTTGTCAAGTCCAATTGCACTCATTTTTGCCAGCAGTCTCCCACGATCCACCCTATCAAATGCTTTAGACAGGTCAATCGCAATTACGTGCATTTGACCTCCATAATCCAAAATATCTGCTATATCTTGCTGGAATCCTACAAGTTGATCTTCAGTAGAATAACCTTTCCTAAAACCGAACTGCCTTCTATCGAACTAGTTATTAATTTTGCAAACATGTCTAATGTAATCAGAAAGTATGCCTTCCCAATGCTTACATGCAATGCATGTAAAACTTACTGGCCTGTAATTTTCAGCTTTATGTCTATCACCTTTTCCTTTATATACAGGGACTACTATAGCAACTCTCCATTCATTTGGTATAGCTCCTTCAACCAAACAATAATCAAATAAGTACTTCAGATATGGTACTATATCCCAACCATTGTCTTTAATATATCCCCCAAAACCTTATCAATTCCAGCTGCTTTTCTAGTTTTCAATTTTATATCTTACTGTAAATGTCATTGCTGTCATAGGTAAATTTTAATACTTCTTTAGCATTAGTCTCCTCCTCTATCTGGACATTATCCTTGCAACCAACAATCTTTACATACTGTTGACTGAGTACTTCTGCCTTTTGAAGATCCTCACATACACACTCTCCTTGTTCATTTATTATTCCTGGAATGTCCTTCTTGGAACCTGTTTCTGCCTTAAAATACCTATACATACCCTTCCATTTTTCACTAAAATTTGTATGACTGCCAATTATGATTAATAGATATACACACAAAGATACACACGAATATAGCAGGTAAGATATTGTACTATTTAAATATACCATATCTGCACTACAATTCTAAACTGAAATGTGGTTATATGAATTTTACCACTGATGGATTACTATTATATTTCCTACTATGCGTGACAGAGAATATAAGTGTCCTTAAATGCCTAAAAATAAGAGGTTGTCTACAATAATTTCTGTGAAAACTACGCCGGGGGCTTGAACTGCAATATTATTATGATAGGCCCTATAGGAATTTAATTTACTTTTAATCGATGTATGAACGAAGGTGCAAAGTACAATACAAAGTATGCCAGGGCCTTAGGCTACAAATTATCGGAATAAAGTAATCGGCTGATTTGTATTTGTTTACACAACTACCATGTGCAAGTAGCCCATACTCTTTGATCTCGTCAGAATGTGCAGTATCAACAATCGTCAACAATCCAAAAACTGTTAAGTACCGTAATTATCCAGTGAAATTACCGTGTAATCTCTTTAACTTCTTTTTAAATCGAAGTTTACAGGCGTATCATGTTTTTTAATTTAGTAAATTATTACCTTTGCGATAGTTTGAATGGATATCTGTACGAAATACCGGAAATGTTGCAGCGGAAGTTATGGTACTATTCCTTATGATAATCTACCTTTCTAAGTATTGTACCAACGAACCTACAGATATTTACAAATATTTTTAAAGTTAATATTGTTACCTAAAGTATTTCCTAAACCTAAATTTGAAACAAGGTACACCTAGCTAGCCTACTTAACCTAGAAAACGTAATTTACTGAAGACCTACTGAATTACTTGTTATAAAATTTAAATAAATATCACTACTCCCAATTTCTACCAACAAGCACTAAACACCACTATATAAATAGCATTAAATGAATCACAAACACACAAAATTAAGCTATTTCAATAGGTTTTAACTACTTTATCACTACAATAATGCAAGAGCTCTCTCAACAGCCAACCGTTCACAAGCGCATCCAACAATGTAATTCATTGCTTGTGGAATCATTACGAGACAGGCCAGTTCACAAGGAGGGTCGGACAAGGTCGTGGATGCATGACAACCCCACAGGATGACAGATATCTGACCATCTGTTTGTTGCGGTGTCGTTCAGCAACTGCCAGAGAACTACAACAAGACCTCAGGAGGGTCACTGGAGTCACGGTATCTGACCAGACAGTAAGGAACAGGTTAAGTGAAGTGTCCTTATGACCCAGACGTCTTGTTCGAGTGCCCCGTTTAACACAGCAACATCGCGTAGCTCGCCTTCTGTTTGCCTGTACCCACGTCAATTGGCAACATCGCCAATGGAGACCTGTTTTGTTCACAGACGAGTCCACATTTCCCCTGACACAGCATGATGGACGTCAACGTGTATGGAGATGCCAAGGTGAGTAGTACACGCCAAATGTTGTCCAGGAAGACGACCAATTCGGACAAGATTCTGTGATGTTGTGGGTGGCATCAGTATTGATGGCCATACGGATCTTGTCATTGTCCATGGTAATCTTACCGCTGCCGGGTACATCGAGCAGATACTACTACATCATGTGTTGGTTGCTGCATATGGTGTTGGCCCTGAGTTTGTACTCATGCATGAAAATGCCAGGGGTCATGTAGCGCGATTCTCCAGAGCTGTCTTGCGAGAACTGGACATTCAAGAGATGGAATGACCAGCAGTGTGTCCCGACCTTAATTCCATTGAGCATGTGTGGGATAGGTTTGACAGAAGTGTTCATGGGCGTCCTGTTCCACCACAGACTCTGCAAGACCTCGAACAGGCTCTCATTGAAGAATAGGACCTGATACTGCAACATGACCTCCGTCGACTTATACGGAGCATGCCACGTAGGTGCCAGGCTGTGATAAATGCTCATGGAGGACATACACCATACTGAAGCTCTCCAACTGTGATAAATTTTACCCTTGAGGCCTGTTATCACTTTGTTTTCGCCCCTATTTGGACATTTCCGTTTGTGTTCTGGAAATGAACACGAATCCATCGATGTTCTTTTGTATACTTCAATGGTAAAGAATAAAGGTTTAGTATACCTGGGTGTGAGGTACTTTTTTGTGGAGCATGGCTTATGTTCAAAAACATGTTCCCCTAATTTTTTTTTAACTGTGTCTTACTTTAAATGTTCCTTTTATATGTATTCACTTCATTACCACACGTAATTCATTGAGTTGAGAAATTATGAACATATCTCAATAGGTTTTGATCGAAAAATTGAATATCCTAGAATGGCATATAAAGATATGAAAGGAAGAAGTGACAAAGACTATAGGGAAGCTAGATATAACAGTTATGATTATTAACCAGGTATAGAGATTTGATTTAGGTACTCTAATTTTTTGTGGGTTTTTTCTTTCTCCTCCTGCTCACATTAGCATCTCAATTTCAGGCATTTCACCTAGAAAGTTGGTTATCAATACTTCTGTGCTCCTTACTTTTGCAGCTGTAAGATTAGAAAAAGGGAGTTATTCTCCATTTATGATTATCTAATTTTCACTATATTTTAGTTACTATAATTAATAGTTTCATATAACTCAATTATCTTGTTCATTTTGAATGTCAAGTTGATTACTGAGTATGTCACTACTTCTAAGCTGAAAAATCAAGTGAATTAATGTAATGAAGATGAAAGGAAAAATGCTTTTCTAAATTCAAAATAATCTGGAAAAACAAGAATTTTGAATGATTTAAAATCTCATTGCTTGGATTTTCTTTTCCATAATGGCCAGTGGGGTATTTCTGTTTTCCTTAAATCAAGACTGTCTTGAAGAGAGTTTTTCTTAATTGCTGTGATGTCCTTGTGTTATATGTGTTGTTGATAAGCCCACTGTTAAGTGAAATTATTTATACTGTATGTTTCCAATAATATTTAACTGTGGAAGCAAATGCAGTGTCTTATGTGATTTCTAAATTGTTATTTCCTTTATTGTTGCAGGCACCAACAGTCTTAGATGAACAGGGGACTATAAAATGTCGAGATTGCCGCAAAGACATTCAGTCTGACTACCTGTTCAGCATTGCAGTGCAAAGACTGAAAAACTCATCCTTTACATTGACCAGTATTCTGTGTGAACAAGCACAGAAAATATTTCAAATGAAATTTGAGGTGACCAAGGCCTCCTACTTGCTCAAAGATGAATTATTAATTTGTCTAACAAACTTATGTGTAATATCAGATGAAGCTGTGAAACTTTGCATCGATAATAATATAACAGAAATAGTTGTAATGGAAATTGCACATATCCACAAGTTTTTAGAAGGACAAACTTCTGTCGATTCAGTGGCATCAAAACGAGTCATTAAGGTGAGAATCTGAGGAGGATTGAGTGTTGTTATATGGTGCAACTTGTCCATTTCATAGTTTCTTGTGGAAAGTGTGTGTAGATATTGTTGACCAGTGTTGCCAGATCTACAAATAAAAAATCGGTAGATTGTACGTAAAAATTTCGGGAGTTTCTCGAGCACCGAAATCTATATAATTTATATAAAAGGACATGTCCTAACTGACTTACTGACTGATTCATCACCGAGACAAAACTACTGGACAGAAAGAAATGAAATTTTGGGGATATATTTACATTACAATGTAGGCGCTTGCTAAGGGAGGACTTTTGCATATTCCTTCACTAAGGGTGTGATAACGGGGTTGAATTGTTTAAATGAGTATATATATATCCCGAAAACTTAACAGTTTACAGACGTAAAAATTTGATATTTTAAATCTCCTTTAAAAATAAAGAAATATAATTTTTTTGTTTTTGGAAAATTCCTTTAAGGGGAATGAAAAAAAAGGTGAAAAATGGATTGGGTATCTGTTATGTTGATACTTATATCTCTAAAACTGAACACGTTACAGACATTAAATTGGTATTTGGAATCTGTAAAAATAAAGACACACGTATTTGTTTGTTTTTGGAAAATCCACTTAACAGGGGGGGGGGGGGGCGACAGGGGTGAAAAATAGGGTGAATTTTTAAAATGAGCCTATCTAAAGTATATCTCAAAACCTAACAAGTTGCAGACATAAAAAATTGTAGCCGGAATCTCCTGTAAAATTAAAGAAACACAAATAATTTGTTTTCAGAAAATCCACTTAAGGGGAAGTCAAAAAGGGGGCGAATTCTTAAAATGAGCATATCTACAGTATATCTCAGAAACTTGACATGTTACAGATGTGAAAATTGGTATACATAATCTCCTTTGAAAATAAGGAAACATGTATTATTTTTTTCGGAAAGTCCACTTAAAAGAGTTGGAAATGGTACTGAAGGAGGTGTTGAATTATCTTTATATGGATACATATATCTCATTAACTGATGATGTTATAGGAATGAAAATTAGTAATTGGAATTTTCTTTAAAAATTAAGAAACAAGTCTTGTTTTGTTTTTGGAAAATCTATTTAAGGAGGTGAAAAATTGAAAAATTAGTAGAATTCTTTGTATGAGGATACTTATATCTCAAGAACTAAAGATGTTACAGATGTGAAAATTGGTATTTGGAATCTCCTTTAAAAATAAAGAAACGCGTACTCTTTTGGTTTAGGGAATTCCAATTAAGGGGTTTGAAACAATTGAAAAATTTCTTGAATTCTTTGTATGAGGATACGTATATCTCAAAAACTAAAGATGTTACAGACGTGAAAACTGGTATTTGGAACCTCCTTTAAAAATAAAGGAACATGTATTTCTTTTTTCTTAAGGAAAATCCCCTTAAGGGGGCAGAAAAAGGTGAAAAATTGTTTGAATACATTTTATGAGGATCATTATTTCTCAAGAACTGGCAATATAATTGGCGTGAGAATTGGTATTTGGAATCTCCTTTTTAAATGCAACTGGCCTCCAGTTCTATACGTAACCGGTAACTGGCTACATGACACATAATAAATAAATGCTAATAATAATAATAATAATAATAATAATAATAATAATAATAATAATAATAATAATAATAATAATAATAGTAATAATAATAATAATAATAATAATAATAATAATAATCATCCTTAAATCACATCTACCTTAGACAGCTGTAAGTAAAAAAAAACACCAGCAGAAACTGCGTCAAGAAATAAACAAATGAAATCAGGTTGGACAACATGACAACAATAATAACAGATGTGGAACGGGTGTGGGAAACCTTACCAGGGCCATGGGGATACATGGGTTGTGGACTTTAAGAAAAACCAACGGTGAACCCTTGATCTATGATATTATTGTCCCAACGTAAATGTTACACCAAAATAAAATTTGAATAATTTTCATCAATACAAAATCAAGTTACAATATCTAAAAAACAACAAATCAGATGCAATGTGCTAAGGGCTATTCTCTAAATTCAAGAGGCTAAGTTAAAGATATACACTAACATAATGCAAACTTCCAAAAATACAACAATTGAGGGTAATAAGGAAACACATGATATGAGAAATACAATATTCAGTGAAAGTTAACAGCGTTTTCAGACAATTGCGCCACAAAAAGGAAACAAGGAGGAAACCATAAATACTTAAATTTGATGCAGAGATCAGTTCAACTTGCTTCCTCACCAAAACACTTCCAGTTTGGAGCAGAGGAAAAACTAGCATGCAACAAGGGACACGGAGTTACTGGAGGCCACCCTGGAGGGAAAAATAATTAATAATTTAATTTTTACAGTTTACACAATTAAAAGAAAGGGGAGTGCTTCCGAAATCAAACAGGTAGGCCTAGCCGAAAAGGTAAGGCATCTTAATAATTGAGTGACGAGTCTGGGCAATGGGAGGTAAACTGCTAAGTGAAAAGAAAAGAAAAAAAATATTGAAGTTAAATTAAGGTGGAAAAGAAACTAACAGCGCTTACCCTAAGGCAGCCCATCCCAGGCGGGAGGATCCCCAAAGTACGTCTGACTCGCTGGACAGGTGAGAAACGAAAGACGACGAAAGTTTTTCTCGCTCTCTCAAGGAGGTCGAAGCTGGCCCCGGTGTGATCACCAGGTAACCAATCAGAGCACAGAAGCTCAACTCCCACCATCCAGACTCACCAATCAAATCTGCTGTAATTTATCTCAGATGCAAATACTTGTCGAGAATCTTCCTTTTACGTAACTCTTAATGACGTAGGATGTCTTTTCTAGAAACGACTTTTCAAACAATTAAAGATGTAGAGCGTTTTTCTAGAATAGACATTTCACAATATTACAAAAGATTACTCAACACATATGAAAACAACCCTTTATCATTTTCAAGTGTTACAAAATATCACCCAATGATAATGAAAACACAATATTACAAATTTTCAATGATAGTAAATAATAATAATAATAATAATAATAATAATAATAATAATAATTCAAATGACTGTCTTCTATAAGTCCACATGTTTTTCATTTTCTTCCTCTACGAAACCGGTCAATAAATATAGAAACACGTTTTTCTTTTTTGTTTTCAGAAAAAGAAGTGAAAAATATTTAATTCTTTTTAATGAAGATATTACATCTCAATAACTGAAGATGTTGCACACGTGAAAACTGGTATTTAGAATCTCCTTTAAAATTAAAGGACTGAAAATATGCTTGAATTCTTTTTATGGGGGCACTTATTATCTTAATAATGGATGTTTTAAATATTTTAAATCTCCTTTATAAATAAAGAAATACATATTTTTTGGTTTTTGGAAAATCCCCTTAAGGGGGATGAAAGAAAGGTGAAAAAGGGGTTGGATACCTGTTGTGATGATACTTATATCTCTAAAACTGAAGACGTAATGGACATGAAAATTGGTGTTTGGAATCTCCTTTGAAAATAAAGGAACACTTTTTTTTTTCTTCAGAAAATCCACTTAAGGGGTGGAAGGTGAAATGAAGTGAAGAAGGGGTTGAATTATTTTTATGAGGATACTTATATCTCAAGAACTGATGAAAATTGGTATTTCAAATCCCCTTGAAAAATAAAGAAACATGTATGATGTTGTTTTCAGAAAATCCACTAAAAGTGTGGGGGATAGGGCTGAAATAGGGTTTGAATTATTTTAGGGGGGTACTTATACCTCAAAAACTGCAGATGTTACAGTCATAGGAATTGGTATCTGGAATCTCCATAATAAAAGAGAAACCTGTTTTTTTTCTGACTTGAGAGAGTGCTATATCTCACATGGATAGTTCTGTGTCGCATGATCCAGAGTTACCTCTGCCAATAGCCTGCTCATCATGGCCCCTAAAGGCAATACCACAAACATGGTTTTCAAAGAGTTACTGGGGTCAATGAAACTCAATTTTTTGGTTAATTTTTATACCTTGGGAATTTTCAGAAAATGCGTTAGTGCAGCAGTGAGGAATGATTACTTTTATGAAATTACAAAATCCACGCGAGCTAAGCTGCGGGTAACAAGTAGTGTTATAATATAACTAAATTAAATGCAGTAGTCATGTGAAGTTATTATGAGAAAAATATACAATTTCTCTCACCCGTACTCTCTGGCCACTCTATGCTGCTTCTTATTCTACTTCTTTTTCTTCTCCCCACTCTTACTGTAGATGTAGTTATTCATCAGGTGTAGAAATTGTGTGCCAATTTTGAAGTCGTAGCAGGATGCAGATTTTATTTTGAATTCTGTGTGCAGGTCGGGGATTTCCCTTTGAATTATGCAGTCAAGCGTGAGTTTTGAGTTTAGTAAGAGGGGAGAGATTATGTAATTCGAGTCTCAACTGAATGCGGGGGTACTTAACAAGTGATGTTATCGATAAAGCATCATGGAATGAGACGAAGAAAGAGTTTTTTGGCATAAGTATATTATATACCATTAATCATTATAATTCATTTTCCTTAAATATGATTAGAAGTAATTTTGGGAGTTTTTTCAGGTTTTCTGGTGTTTTGCAAAAAAATTGGGAGATCTGAAATTTCAGGGGACCTGACAACATTATTGGTGATAATGGTGAGAGTTTAAGTAATAAGTGCCAAGGAAGCTGGGACCCAGTAATAGGCAATGATCAGTAAGAAATATTTTGATTTTCTTCCTATTGGAAGATTGCAAGAAATGTTCAACACCCAGTAATGTAATAAGTTAGATCTTTGGTTGAGAAAGACCACTGTTTTTAATCTAAATAAAGCTCACTCATCATAATTCTCTCAGAACTAAATACCTAATGCTATATTGTTTGGAAAAGGATCCCGTATTTGATTACCGGCTGGGTCGGGGATTTTAATCTCGTGTGATTAATTCTTCAGGCTTGGGGACTGTGTCTTTGTGTTTATCCCAACACTTTCCTATTCATATTCAGACAACAATCCACACTACCAACCACTAAAGAAACGCCCAATAGTGATTACATCCCTCCACATAGAGTTGGTGTCAGGAAGGGCATCTGGCCATAAAAGAGGGCCAAATCCACTTGTGTGACACAGTTCACACCCGCGACACCACAGGTATGGGAAAACCGGTAGAAGGAGAACAGTAAGAATTTGAGAACTCTTATAAATGGGCTCTCCACCAAGAAGATATCATACTTCTTCTCAGATGTGGTTATTACTGCTGCTGTTGCTGCTGTTGCTGCTACTGCTACTACTATTGCTACTGCTACTGCTACTGCTACTGCTACTACTACTGCTGCTACTACTACTACTACTAAATGGGCTCATAGTGAGCCAACTGGTGTTCAATGAGGGTACCTTTTCATCAATAGATCAATGGTCGGTTGAATTCAAACTTTTCAATATCATTAGTAGAGTGAGTAATCATTGATCAAGATTCACCTCTGAGAAATCAAAACAAATTCTTTGCAAAACGTGAAGTTCCCCGTAACTGGTTTCATTTCAGTTCAAGAGATGAACGCTAAGGTGAAAATGGTAATTGGTACACACATAAATAAAATAAATGGGATGAAAAGTCATGTTCTAAGTTTTACCAAAAGGAGAAGTTTTCTCAGTTTTAATTGCTGTGTTATCAGGGTAATAGTATCTCACAGGGATAACTGTATGTACGTAGGTGTTAATATAAGTGAAGAACTTTATTCAGGTAATCACATTAATATAAAGAAAGGTTACAGATCTCTTCATATAGTTATGAGATATTTTAGGGGTTTTAGTAAGGACGTAAAAGAGAGCCCAATTAAAACTCTGGTGAGACCCCAATTAGAATATGGTTCCAATGAACGGGACGCACACCAGGGCCATTAATAGATTAATATGATTGAGTGGAGCTTTTAAATGTAGGAAATATTAAAATATGAAGATTAAATTGGAATTCAAGGGGACAAACTGGAGCAAATATTCATTTATAGGAAGAGGAATTAGGGATTGGGATTATTTATCAAGGGAATGTTCAATAAATTTCCAAGTTCTTTGAAATCATTTGAGAAAAGATTTCAATGATTTTTAATTTTCATTCCTTAAAGTCACTTTTTTCTGTTTTACAGGGCCTGAAGTTAATCCTTTCCTTCTTGGGAAACCTATTGAAGCACCCTGAAGCGAAGAAGAGAGCCAGACATAACAGTTTTGCCCAACAGATAGCTGTCATATGGCCATTGTTCAGCAGCTTTAGTGAGCTCAGAAATTTGACTTTGAAAGCACTCTGCAATTTCTCAGCAAGTTTTCAAGAAGGTTTGTCTTTCAGTTTCAGCTTTTAAAATTTAGTTTTGGAAATGACTCGTCACTTTCATGATTTTCTTCTAAAGGGTTGTTTAAAATAATTGCTGTAAAAATTTTAAATTTTGCAAAATTAAAAATTCCCACTGGATTTGAAATTCCAACTCCTTCAGTCCAATTCCATATTTCCTACACTTGAGCAAGTGGAGTTTTTCCTACTGTTTTATTCCCTGTCATTCAGTTTATATTGCATTCCAGAAATGCTTTCAAATTACACATTATGCATATAGCCAATAAATGCAGCTCATCTATAGAAATATGTGCCTTCAGGAGAGTTATGCCTAAGAAACTACAGAAGAGCCCTATGTAGTACAGATGACCATAACGTTGAATTCCCTTAAATTAAGAATATTTACTAAATCATTAATTAAATAAAACACCTTGATAACTGAGGCTCAGCAGTGTTCAACTTTTTCATGGAGATGTACAATCATTGATATCTTACAGGATCATTCTGAGTATTAATTTGAGGCTGCGGCCAGGACTTGAGCCTCAGCTTGCCTTGTCTTACAATCCCCTAATCCTCTTACATGAAAAATATCAACTACAAGAAATTGTTATGGGAGAATCTTTAAAAATATAGTTGTGTGATAATATGCCCTTATTAATCATAAAATGATTAATTACTAGCATTTGTACCCGTTCTTCATATGGGAGTTTGCAGTGAATTACATGTTCCCTTCAGAAATTTATGCGAAGTAACATGGCTCTAATCACACGTTTAATGCGACATGTTAAAATGATATTTCCTACAACAGCGCTGGCAGTAACGTGACATATGATGAAGCTGAACATATTAGAATGAGAGCAGTATCCTCATTTATTGTACGGCACAGTTCCTGGTCCGAAGTTGTGTGAATTCCTCCATGGTTCTCAGGTTGCATATTGTATCTCTGACCACTGGCACAGCGCCCTGATGTAGATGGTACCTCCCCTAATATCTGTCCTACCAAAAAGAGTAAAAAATGGCTCTTTAGTTTTTCCTATTACCCACCTTGAAGTGACATGCATGACATGCCCTATGGGACTTGGACACAAAATCCAATTTTTGGTAATCATGTGCGTTATTAGAGATCGGGCCAGCTAGGAAGATGCCTGGGAGCGCATGCGCACTTTGGACTATCCCGCATAGCGCATCCCCTCCTAACAGAGCTCCTGCTACAAGGACAGTACAGTGCATAAGTACACTCAGCTGTCGCGCGCTGCTTTCTAATTTCTCGTTGTGTAGTAACTGTGGTTACTCGTGGTGTGCGTTAGGCCTATCTATGACTGTATGGAAGGCGTTAAAAGTAGCCTGCATCATAAGGTGCAGCAATCTTAAACGTTATAGACTTTATGGAAAGGGAGGCAGTGGAAGAAAAGTTTGTGATAGATTGCAAGAAAGTGCAGGAAAGAGTAGCATCAGCTGAATTTTCTGTAATTTTTAATTCTACCAGGTCCTTTTCAGTTTCTTTAAACCAGTTCAGTTTTGTTTTGGGTTACGGAAGAAGTCAAAGATTTGATCAGTTAATCTATTAGATTTCATTCTGAGAAGATGACCGAAAAAAATTATCCTCCTTCTTCCCATCGTATCTGAGAGTTTTTCACTTTTCTTGCAGCGTGTTCCATTCTTGATGTATATTATCGTATTAATTAATATTATTATCGAGTTATTTTACATGACGTGGCTCAGGTTATGAAGCCTGGTGTTATACTGTACATCTACAGCGTCGTAAAGTTAATTTTACATCAAATTATAATTTAAAATAAGGACTATGCAAAATGATACACGAAAACGATTTTGACAGAGGTTAAATTATATTCTAACTCCTTAAATCTATCTATCATCTGTAACAGTTCTAAATAAATTCATTTCAGCTAGGTATTTCTGTAATTTACAGCTAGAAGGTAATTCCACTAACTGCAAATCTGCGGAGTGTTACATGTCAGTTATAACAAATATTTCGGGTCAACTGTACGTCACCACAACACTGAGCGAGAAGGGGAAGTCAGTGTTCTCGCTCCCACGGCTCTGCTTTCTCACTCGCACACTTCCCCTCACCGGGTGTCTTCCTAGCTTGCCCGATCTCTATCCATCGTGAAATAGATGTACACGGCATAAAGGAACGGAAATAACATACTCTTAAACATATGTTATACACAGTCTTTTGTTAGACCTAATATCAACGAAAATATTTGAGAATAATCTTCCCAAAAATACCAACTCCATGTGATTACCATGACATTATATGCACCTGATAACAATCCTGTGTGAGTAGATTCCAGATAAATAGTTTGGTTGAAATAAGTCCACCAGTTTTCCACTTTTAGGAATAGACAGACAGACAGACAGACACCAAAAGGAAAAGTTCTACTTCATGTTTATTCTGTGTTCAGTTGCATCAAATAGGGTTAATTTTCAAGCCGAGAGAAATATTATGCATCCTCTGATTTTCTCCTGATATCAATCCTTCAAATAATTGTAGGTCTGTGAGGGTGTCCGTCACTGGCTGCAGAACATGAAGTCCATAAAAAATAGTATTTATCTCCGTCATTTGAAGAGTAAGCAGAATTATGTACATAACAAAAAAATTAAAATGAAGGGGCGTTTCACAAATAGTCCACTGATTGTACATATAATCAATAGTGCAAGAGAAAATTGAAAAAAGCTCTTCTGGTCTGCATATAAACCCCCAGTCTGTTCAGTGATTTTTAAATAATGTGCATATCAAAACCTACTTCTGGATAAGTGGACTCTAAATATGAAGTTTGGTTGAGATATAATCAATAGTGTAAGGGAAAATTGGGAAAATCTCTTCTGGTCGTCTTATAACCCACCAGTCTGTTAGGTGATTTTTAGTGATATGCATATTGAAACCTGCTCCTGGATGAGTAGACTCTAAATATGAAGTTTGGTCGAGATATAATCCATAGTGTAAAAGAAAATTGAAAAATCTTCTTGGGGTTTCCTATACCCCCACCAGGTCTGTTCAGTAATTTATAAATTATATGCATATCTTAAACCTGCTCCTGAATGAGTTGGCTCTAAATACAAAGTTTGATCGAGATCTATCCAGCTGTTTCCCCGTGATGGTGGAACAAACAGACACTAAAGCTAAAAACCATTGATAAGGTCTTGAGTTGACCTAAAATGGATGAATATCAAAATAAGGCAAAATAAATTAAATTACAGACAGTGGACCACTAGAATTTTATTTATAAGATGGTATATTTATTTTAGTTCAATTTGATTGAATGCTTAAATAGTTAACTTTGTACAATGTGTTAAAAAATAGTCTTCATAGTGACTTATGCTGGCCGTGATACTGCATTTGTTGGCAATACTTCGGCTAAGTCAAGCAGATTACATAGCTGTTAAAGTGAAGGTCGGAAAGGTGGTCAGTAGTTAGCGTGATTCAAGATGCTTCATACAGAGGAGCGAACAATTTTTATGGGGTAGGTTTTCTGTGGAGGTGTCAAATACACAGACGTAGTGAAAAGAAGATTTTGCACATGGTTTCCTGACTCAGCTCTACTGCACCGTGATACTGTGTGAGATTTAATAAGTATATTTCTTAGCTGTGGTGCTAACCTTTACAATTTTACACACCAACCTCTTTTTAAAATTGGCACCATAACAAGCTTCCACAGACTGCTGATACATGCTGTGTGACCAGCGAATATTCAATACATTGCTCTGATTTATATTCATCCGATTGTTACAGTCTTCGACTGGGAATACGAGATGCATCCTGAATCCTAGTTGATCAATGTCGATTTGTTTGTGTTGAAAGAGACTGACTCATTGATAACCGTTTTGCTTGTTCTTCAGTGCATTGATTCGTTGGATAACTTTTACCATCCTGTATTGAAAATAATAGTTCTTTTGTTCTTCACCACAAATTACAATGTGTAGGTCATGTAGGTACGGAATAATATGTGAATTATGTTCATCACTTAATTTGCTTTAATGTTTATTGCCAAGTGTTGCAAAGCTGTGGTTATGTAGTTGTGAAGTAACGTTAATTGTGTTCATTGCCTCTTTTGTCTTATGATTGTGTTTTATTGGTAATCATGAGTAAATCTATGAAGAAACATTATCATTAGATGTTTAGGGGAGCCTATTCTTTGGGTTTTCCATATATTCTGACATCTAGATACTAACATAGCACATGGCAGCAAAAACCACCTGATGATGATGATGATGATGATGATGATGATGATGATGATGATGATGATGATGATGATGATGATGATGATGATGATGCTTGTTGTTTAAAGAGTCCTAACAGCTAAGGTCATGGGCCCCATCAAAACCACCTAATTAATCATGTAAAGTGTGTAATCTGAATTCTAAGGGGGAAAATCAGAAAATAAACATTTGCCAAAGCTGGAGATAATGTTCATACAGTATTTATTTCAAAACTGTGGTTATGTGGTTATCGCTCTGATTTATATTCATCCAATTGTTATAGTCTTCAACTGGAAATACGAGATGCATCCTGAATCCTAGTTGTTCGATATTGATTTGTTTGTGTTGAAAGAGACTGACTCTTGGAATATTTTTTATTGGAATATTGATCAAGATCTAAAAATCTTAAAAATAGTTAATAAGGGCTCTCTGCTCAACATCTTTGAGAATTGTTTCATCCACCTAGATCAATTCTTTAATCCCAGTTTCAACCTAAATGAGATATCTGAAAAAACAAACCCTTTATTTGATCTATTCATTCCTGTTTTCATTAAAAAGAAATCAAGTACTCAAACCCCCCTTCTTTATTTTTCTCCAAATTTCCTCCAGCAATCACCCAACATTCCATGTCCCTCAGCCCCACCTTAGGCAAAAACTAGTTTTTAAATTTCTTTTATTGGAAACAAATAAACATCTCAACACTTTCCCATCAACATCATTCTGTGCACATTTGTTTCAGCTGAACTGAGTTCTAGAAGTTTCCTTAAGTGCTGGTATTTTAAATATTTCACCTGGTCTTCTGTGAGGTGCATTCTTCAAATTGGTGGAAGGCTTAGAGCTTGCACAGGACATATGATTGTGATGAGTATTTGATATTCAAATCTGTACTTGTCTTGCACTGAATTTCAACAACATATGCTTGCTTCAAAACTTTGATCTATAATTTATGTCTTGTCTTAACTTTTATTGATTTTGACTGATGATGGTCTCTAGTAAGACTGAAACTAGTTTCATCATATATATGTAACTTTTTTAAGGGTACAACAAATAATAGTGAATAGGTGGAAACTTTTAGCTTTTGCTTTATGTTATATTTCTCTTCAATACAGATTGATATGAAATTTATTACCTATGATGATGGTAGTGGTCGCTGAGAAACAAGGGGTGACCTGAAAGAAACTGCGCGTACTGCAACATAGGGCATTATTACTTGTTTACAGAATAGCCCATTTTCTTTGTCAACAGATGGAAGGAACGATACAGATTCCATGTTTTATCGCATAGTGGTTAATTTTTATGATGCTGCTCGAGGAAGTATTATAAGTACTTTTCTATCAGTACCAGCACAGGAAGGGAATTCAACAGGATGCAACATAGGAAAGCTGCTATTGTCACAGTTGGAATTAAATAAAGTGCCAATTAAGAACTGTCTGGCATTCTGTTGAGACAGTGCTCCTGTTATGATTGGATAGGAAAATGGAGTTCTAGCCATTTTGCAAGAAGCTCATCAGGATATTTTTGTCATTGGTTGTAGCTGCCATTTAAGTAAATTAACTGATGAAAATGCTGATGCAACTTTACCAGTTAGAATTGATGAGATTATTGTTGATATTTTCTGTTACTTGGAGAAGAGTACCAAAAGAAAAGAATGTCTTTAGAAACTTCAAAGTATGCATGTAAAAGAAACAAATAAGTTGTTGAAGCATGTGTGCACAAGATGGTTATCCCTAGCCAGGTGTTTCGACAGATTGTTAGATCAATGGTTTCCACTTCTTTCATTTTATAAGGACGAGGTGGTAGTGTGTGCTCCAAATATTTCTGCTAGGTTTTTTAATTTTTTTTTTTTTTACTATCCCAAACCAGGAACGCAGTAGATTTGATGGCAAACAAATGAAGGGAATTTGTGATTACTCCTCCTCCTCCTCGTCCTCGTCCTCGTCCTCGTCCTCGTCCTCGTCCTCGTCCTCGTCCTCGTCCTCGTCATCCTCTGCCGAAAGAATGGCATGTTCTTTCAAACATGACTCACCTGTTCTCAGAAATGTGAATCCCACTACATCTTGTGAAGAAAAGCTGTTTGTTTCTCTCCTCTGACCTAAACAAGGCATTAATAAAGTTTAACTGAGGTGAAATATTTTTTCCCTTATAAAGTCACCAGTTGCATGTAGTGTTTTATATAAATACTAGCGAATGTACCCGTGCTTCGCTACGGTATTCTACATTGTATTCGAATATCGAAGTAAATAGTGTGCATGCAGTAAATAAGATTGTTTTAAAATTGTGTGTCTCTTAGCGTTATCCGAGAAAGAGCATGGGGAGGTCCCCATACGTTGTTTCCAATGTAAAGTGTTTGTTATGGATTTGTGATATAACGGCAGGCTCACTTGCCTACTGCCATTCACAATCAAGTTGGGAAGTTTACATTATAATTGCAGGCCCCATTGCCTACTTCGCAGACAGAATCGATTTGGGGAGTTTTCGTTAAAATGGCAGCCCCCCTTTCCTACTTCCAGACAGATTACAGTTTTTATTATAATGGCAGGCAATTATCTTACTATCACTCGAAATTGAGTTGTGCAGTTATCATTATAATGCCAGGCCCATTTTCCTACTTCCAGCCAGCTTACTGCCAGTCACACCAAGTTGGTGAGTTTCCATCAAAATAGCAGGCCACTATGCCTAATGCCAATCACATTTTAGATGAGGACATTTCTTTATAATGGCGGGCACCCTTGCCTACTGCCAAACGCAATCGGGTAGGGGAGTTTTAAACAAAACTGCATGCTCACTTGCCTTCTGCAAGTCAAATCGAGAAGTGAACTATTCATTACAATTGTAGACCTTCCTTACTAATGACAGTTACACAGAAGTTGGAGAAGGAATCCTTTCATACTGCCAGTCAAAGTCGGTGTGGGGAGTACTGATTACAATAGCAGACCCAAACTTTCTCGATCGCTACAAATCGACATCAGTGAATATATATAGATCGACATACGAAAGTATATGCGTGTTTACAATATTGAAGACCTTCATTTACAGATTAACTGCTACTAAACGTACGTCATATCGACAAAGGATTATACCATAAGACACGCCGGATTTAGTGGCCTAAATGGCTGGTCCTATGATATGTCATCTATTCTTGGGTCAGATTGAGTTAGAAACGTGGAACAGGGTAACGTTTTTGTAAGATTAACATTACATTACTTTTCGGATAATTATGTGACAGCTACATACATAGCATTTGGCTCACATATGGCTACTCGGTGGGCCAATTTTCGTGAAGAGTTTGATGATTCTGTATTTCATATAAGTAATCGAAAGTATGAATTGTGCATGTGAAAATTCCAAATTGACTTAACATCGATTAATAGAGAAAAATCAAACATAAAAGGGATACAGATACGGCAAAAAGTCATAAGACCAAGGTTGTAGATCATTCCAAATTGAACGGAGATTGTGCAATCTGTTATGTAATAGGAATTTCCGAAGGTCTGCACCATCATTAAAATTGCCTGCATATTTCGATATTCTTCGGGGATAAAAAGTGAAAAATTTAATGATCTAGGATGTTTTCCGTTCGTTACAGGCTAAAACGTATAATTTTGTCAAATTTCAATTATCTTCTTTTTCTTCTGGCAGATTATGCCGCAATCTGGATTTTGGGCGAGGCGGGTAAAAATTAGGACTTTCAGGAAACTAAACCAAAAATTATGCAGATGGTCATTATTACCCCTTAAACAGAAAGCTGTACGAAAATTTCGCCAAAATAGTCAGTGTAGAGGCACACAGTCATTATGATTTGATTTCCGTAGATAAGGAATCTGCTCCATGTAAAACACCTTTTTGGCTATGTCCGCTGGACTTAACCTGCAAAGCTCACCATTCATGACATCTCCCTTATTAATCCTCCTGACGAAAAATTGCACATGAAAAAAAGGTTTAGAGGTGGAATTCCATCACGTTTCGTCGATTTCCAGTCAGGTTGGTCTTGTTCTGTATATATTGTGGAAGAGTAAAATCACCATTTCGGTTCCCTATAAACCGCCAGTCCATTCCGGAACATGAAATGTTATTTACGTTTAAAGCTTACCTTTGGACAGGTGGATGCTAAATATAAATTTTGGTTCGAATGTCTTCAGTAGTTTTCAAGTTGTAAGGAATACGCTTTACACGCACCCGCTCGTGAGTTAAGTCCGATGGGACTTGTACAGAAAAACGGTCCGTTAATGATATCTCTCTTATTAATCCTCGTATCGAAATGATACACATGAGAAAAAAGGTTTAGAAATTAATTTCTACCAAGGCAGGTAGATTTAAATTAACGTTGGTTATGTATATTTTATGGAAGTGCAAAATCACTGTTTCGGTTTCGTATAAACCCCCAGTCAGTTGAGGGATTTAGAAACAATATTTGCCCTAAAACCTATCAAGGACAGGTGTATTCTAAATATGAGTCTTGGTGGAAATACATCCAGTAGTTTGTAGCACTCGCGTACATACGGCGTAATTGAGAAAGAAAATAATACAGTTAAGAAAGTTGAAAGTAATAGAAAATGGATTATAACTGAGGGCAGCCGGATAACGACAAATATGTAAATGCCAAGTTAATGTATTGGAAAATCAAATGCCCCTCAATAAATTATGCTAGTGTGAGTTATGGATATAATAAAGCGGTAACAGAGGAGAAATTTAGGTCCAGTGATTCTTAGGTAAACAAATAATAAGAAGATGACTAATGGTGTTATTACTTAATCTATTCAAGGGCGGTTATAACATCCAACGATATTCCGCCAATATCCCGCAGATAGGCCGATTGACGCCTGTCTTGCCTTCTACCCAAGGAACAACCACGAATTTAAAAGCATGATGATGAAAATGGCAATACGTTACTTCCCTGCTGGCATGCAGTCAGAGACGTTGCCATGGTAACCTGTAGGTTCGTTGTCAGTCTGTCGGTCACTCAATGCAGAGCATGATACCGGCGGAAAATTGTAAATTTCTCCGTCATGTGAAGAGTAAGGTAAATTATGAACATAACGAAAGTTGTTTATAATGAAGAGACGTTTCACGAGAGGTCCACGGAGTTTACAGAAAATCAATAGTATAAGAGAAAATGGAGGAAAACCATTCTGGTTTTCTTATAAACCCCCCCATCTATTCAATGATTTTAAAATGATATGCATATTGAAACCTTCCCCGGTATGAGTATACTCTAAGTATGAAGTTTGGTTGAGATCTATCTAGCCGTTTCGACGTGATGGTGGAAAAACCATTCTGGTTTTCCTATAAACCCCCCTGTATTCAAAGGTTTTAAAATGATATCATATCAAAACCTTCCCCGGGATGAGTATACTCCAAATGTGAAGCTTGGTTGAGATCTATCCAGCCGTTTCGACGTGATGGTGGAAAAACCATTCTGGTTTTCCTATAAACCCCCCGTGTATTCAATGATTTAAAAATGATATGCATATCAAAACCTTCCCCGAGATGAGTATACTCTAAATATGAATTTTGGTTGAGATCTATCCAGCCGTTTCGACGTGATGGTGGAACAGACAAACAGACAAACAGACAGACAGACAAACAGACAAACAAACAAACAAACAGACACGAAACGTAAAAACCTCCGATTCGGTCTTGAGTTGACCTAAAACGGATAAATATCTGAAAAATTGGCAAAACAAAAGAAATTACAGACAGCGGACCCCCTACAGTTTTATTTATATAGATTGTTGAGGTGTTTTATATTAATATTGTTGAAATCATAATTGTCAGAGGTGAAAATACATTAATTTTGTAGTGTTTTACTGCATTTTGGTGCATTGGGTTTCCGCCTATTTTGACTTCATCATTGGTGATTGACAATCACGTTGTGGCAGTCTCCAGTGAATGGTAAAATTTTGAGTTGCCAGCCAGCTCTTCTACATATTACCTCCATCTGGCAAGCTTACTTTTCATATCCAGAATTTGCCTGCCACCCTAGTCATTTAATTGACCTATACTATCTGATAGGTCATTTGGAAAGTTGGGAGGTATGGGAGTGCCATTCACAATGATCCATTCTTGGAAGTCTGCTAGTGTTCAGAGTATATGTTAAGGATTGCCAGAGAAAGAATGCAACCTTTTCAAACTCCTCGCTGAACGTCAGTATCTTATATCAGCTTTCTGGTTCCAGTGGGGCCCAGCAATTATTCAGAGATCTTTGTTGATTCCATCATTCTGTGTTGGACTCGACTGAACACCTTATCACAATCAACAAAGCACAAGATGACATCCTCATTCACATCAATGGCTCTTTCTACTAGTGTTTTGATGCTGTAGAGTGTTTCTTTCATCTCAAACTTTTGCTCAACCAAAACTGTGTATCATTAATTTGTCCATTGATTTGTTGCGAATGTGGTTGTAAAGTACAGAAATTCTTTAGGATTTGACTGATCAATCTGTTGGCATAATGTTCTTTGCATCCCTTTGCATTTTTTTTTTTTTTTTTTTTTTTGGTAGGAATTGTAACAAAAGGTGATTTGAGCCAATCAGTGGGGATAGTTCCTTTGTCACACACTGCGTTCAAGAGTTTCTGCAACAGTTAATTTCCCTTCTCCTTTAGCAGTTTTAGAACTTCCAGGTGCTCTTTTTTGGGGCCTTGTTGTTTCTGCCTGCTTTAATGCTGTGTTGACTTCATCATTGGTGATTGTCAATCATGTTTTGGCTGTCTCCAGTGAATGGTAAAGGTCTGTTCAGTTGCCAAACAGCTCTTCTACATATTACCTCCATCTGGCAAGCTTACTTTTCATATCCAGAATTTGCCTGCCACCCTAGTCAGTTAATTGACTTATGCTGTATGTCTTATAGTGTAAGCAGCTTCCTTAAACTTCCTGTGAATATTGTACACATCATGCCTTTTCTCACAATCTTCAGTATCCATACTTCTGGCTGTGTGCTAGTCTTGCTTCATTCATTTGATAGATTGTCTCTAGCTGAGCGCCAATCTTGCTTTGCTCTTTTGATAGATCATCGTATTTGGTGGTGGAGCAGTTCACATTTAGGTGTATCTTTGCTTTTGTTCTGTCTTTTCTTCTCAATGAGTCACAGGACTTTTTGTCAGTCATCAAAGCCTCTTCTTCATGGGCAACTTCTTTTTTTTTCTTTTTTTTTCCAGATCTTCCGCTGTTGCTGTTGGTTAATATGATTTTGTTGTGTCCCACACTTCTTGTACCAACATATCATCAGCTCGATGCTCCTGGCAAGGTGCATCCTCCTGTTACTTTGGGCTTTTTTTTTTTTTAAGGCATTAGCAGACCTGAAAAAGCAGAAGGGACTAGTCACGTGGTACATCTGTCCTTTGGAAAGTTTTTGCAGATTTGACAGTATTTCTGTACCTTATTTTATAGTAAAGAAGTTAATTTGGTTTCTCACAATGTTCTTTTGAGGATCTATAGGTGATTTCCACATAAACAGTCTCCTTGCAGGGAGCCTGAAATAAGTGTTCATAATGGCCATGTTATCATTACAGAACTGTACAAAATAGTTCTCCTATCATTCCTTACACCCAGGCCAAATTTCCAAACCACTGGTGCTTCTTCTCCAACACTGACTTTTGCATTAAGATCATCCTTCAGTACTGTGTTATCATTACCACACATTTGCAGTCCACAGCAAATTGTTGTAATGTAGAACTGCTCTAGAGTATCCTCTTTACTAGCTGAGGTTGGATCATATACCTGGATCAAGTTGAGATTGACTATACCAGTGGCGGCGCGTGACTTTCATCACTGGGGGTTCAAAAGAAGAAAAAATTGCCTCCCCCCCAACCTCTCCTCTCCCTATCTCCGCCAGCTTCTCTTCCGTCGTGGGCCGTAACCTCCTAAACTAAGATGACATACGTTCTAGAAATGTGATGAAATACGAGAGGAGCAGAAAATACGGTAGGCCTACATGCCGAGTTTTACCACATGCAAAATAAGAAATAACTGCTTCATTGAAGTCCGCAGAGTCTCGAACAAAGTTCCTTTCAATTGACAACTATATTTAAAAGTTTTCATTGGTATTGCTTTGCCGCTATTCTTTGCCTCAATGATTTTTGAGTTAAGTTTCTCTCCAAAAGGTAATTATTCCAAAGAAGGCAAATTAATAGGTGTTTAGTAAGTAATGATATATTTGGGACAAGATATTAATTGGAATTTGACAGTTTAATGTGACTTTTGGTAGTAACGATGCTTTTCAACACTAGCGCTAGTTACGTGCACTATTCTCTGTTGCCTAGTCAAATTCCCGTAAGGCCAACAGATGGCAGGCACATACCCCAACCCCAACAACACGACTAGCTAGTCTTGAGACAGTGGCCTATTTCGCATGCGTAAAGAACAGAGATCCGTTTCTGCGATATCCTGGTCTTGCCTTAGTGCTGGCTTTCGTCCCCTCGCACCTCGCCACTCCCTTCACCTTTGTACGGACGGAGAGATCGCCTTTGTAAGGGGGTTCATTCCAGACAAGTATCCAGCCACAGACCTTGCGCAGCTCATATGAATTGAAAGCCAGTACGAGTATATTACGGATAGAGGGATTTAGCAAGAGCTTCGAGATTGACAAGGGAGTTGTGAAAATTACGTAGTTGAGTACAGTTTGATATAAACTGGAGGTTCATTGCTCCATTGCGCTATACCAGAAACCGCCACTGGACTATACTGACCTGAAACTGGAAACTGGGGTTTTCAGGTGGTAGTACTGGAAAGGTCTGACCTTGAGTGATACAGTGCGAAGCACGTCACTCACCTCAGGCTTTTCAGTTGAAGGGGAGCAGTTGAGGAAGGAGGCCGTGTTTGCTGTACCCAACATGGATCTCGAGTTGCAGCAGCACGCTTCAGTTACATTTTGTTTTCTCCTTGACAAAACTCTAACACAAACAGTGGAAGCTTACTGAGAGGAACCCATGGGAAAGACGGAAGTTTTTGACTGGCACAAACACTTTAAGAAGAGTAAAACTGTTCTTGAGGATGCTCCATGCTCCGGAAGACCCTCAACTTAGAAAACGAACATCAGTGTGAACACAGCTGATGTCATGTTGCGGGAAGACCGCCGTTTATCCATTGAATAGATTGCTGGAATGATAAATATCTCAATGGATCAGCCAAAGACATTATACGCAATGTTCTAGGGCAGCCCTGTCCAACGCGGCACCCGAGGTGCCCTTTTATGGCGCCCTTTGCAATTAATTTCCAAATTAAATTTTACTTAATATTTGAAAACAATACTTTTGCATTTCAATAAATATTCTTACTTTTCTCTTAAAAATACCGTCCTCAAAGCCAGGAAATTTGTTATTCGTACAAAGAGCTTTGAGTAAGCCATAAATGTGATCTAGGCCTAGCTGACTCGTGTCCGCAATTAGTGAAGAGGTAGAAGAAAGGTTCAGAAAGAGAGCTATTTGACATGTAAGTAGTTGCGACAAAGGGAAATCCTCCACAAACCTCTCACTATGGGGGGCTAGCGCCAGGTATAAGGCACTCTCTACTCATGGAGCCAAATATAGCCGCATATTTATTCTGCCAGACAGAACCGCTTCCTTATGATTCACTTGATTGCAATGCCATAAACTACCTACCATGACAGAGTTTCACCAGGATGACAATGGGACACCCAATTTGCCCACAAAGTAACTTTAATCCCAACAAAGCTGTGCCGTAAACAATGAACAAACGATTTATGAAAGTCTTGCAGTTGGAATGTTCCCAATTGCTAGCTTTCAGGCGAACATTCAGTATTACTTGTGAGCTTATGTAGAGCTTATGGAATACGTTTTGAGTGCTTTGTGTTGTGATAAGTTGTACATTCAACATGTTTCGTGTGCTTTTTTTCATTAATATTTAAACTTTAAATTATTCAGTTTATAATCAGTTATATTTCATTAAACATAACTCTTCTTAATATGGCTAAAATGCAAAGAAATTATAACCTTAACAGTGAATGGGAAGACCAGTATTGCGTTATTGAAAACAAAGGAAAGTCTGTGTGTTTATTGTGTAATGCTAGCATGTCTGTTCCTAAAAGAAGTAATGTACAGCGACATTTTTTGACTAATCACAAAAAAATTGACAGTGAATTTCCTTTTAATTCTGAACTAAGAAAACACAAAGTGAAAGACCTAAAATCTAAATTAGCATTGCAACAATGTGAGTTTAAGAAGCCAGTTCAGCAAACGCGTAACGTGACAATAGCTTCTTACAAAGTTTGTTACGTCCTAGCTAAAAGGAAAAAAGCTTTCAGTGATGTGGAAGTAGTGAAAGAAGCTATGCTAAATGCCGCTGAATCTCTGTTCGAATCTCACAAAGATAAATCTGAATTGATATCTTCAATCAAAGGACTTCAGTTGTCTCTGTTACTAGGCGGGTTGAACAGATTTCTAATAATATGGAATCTCAGTTACATCAGGATTTGAAATCGTGTGAACATTTTTCACTCCAGTTTGATGAAAGTGCTGATATGTATGACACTGCTGAGTTGTGTGTATTTGCTAGAATGGTTTTTAATGATTTTACAGTAAAGGAACTTCGGGGTCATCATTTTCAAAGTGATCAAGAATAGACAATGCAATTTCGGGTATACTCGACAATCTATCAAGAAAAGGCTTCAGGGAGTGTTTTGAACAGTGGACTGAATACTGGAATCGTTGTATTATGTCTGAGGGAGAATACTTTGAAGGTCTGTAAGTGAATTTGAATAAAGGAAGCCAGTATTTTGCTGTAATAAAATCATTCCAGTTATTTTTCAACACCCCCCCCGCATATAGTACCCCTGCACCATTGAAGAGGTGCCTATACTCAGGGCAACTTTTTGATTTGCAGCCATTATCATGATTTTCCTGGGATGAGTTAGAGCAGTAGTTGTCCTGTATCCTATATGCTGCTGTCTTAGCACTGATTTTGTGGATCACTGCACAATTTAGTATCTCAATTATGGGCAAACAGTCTCCCTTAATGACTGACTTACTTGAAAGCCAGCTGCTACATTCCAACTTTTGTTTTCAATGAAGTTTCCCTAGAGCAGCAATGGTGAACCTACAACACGGGTGCCACTAGGTAACACGCGAACACGGCTTCTGTGGCTTACCGCACAACACACTGACGTATTTTATTGTTTTTAACGTGTAATAAATAGTTACAAGTAATTATTCTCATTTTGGTTCCATAATAAAGTTGACGTATATCTCAAATATTATTATAATATAGTCCACCTGTTCAATACAATACAATATAATCCACTATTTCATGTGGTTAAAATTGATAAAAAATACATAAAAGTCATAGGTACATGTTTCACCCTTTTTTTATGGGCATCATCAGCCTATATCAATCTTAAAAATTAATGGATATGGAATCTTTCTAATCTTATAAACTACTAGCAAGGTACCCGTGCTTCGCTACGGTATTATACTGAAATTTATAATTGAATGCTTATTGTTTTAGATATATAGTCCGCCGAAATTCGCGATCTGACTGGTTTTCTGCGAGAATCCGCCAAAATTTGCGATCTGACTCGTTTTCTAATAGATTACGGCAAGTCTCCCTCCATTTTTCAATCTTTCTTTCCAGCAATCGATTTCGTACTTCCCGGGCTAGGTCCAGGTATTCCACCCGGTCAGTTGCGTCCCTAAATCTTTGCCATCTTTTCCTATAAGCATTTTTAATATGGATGAAATCCTTCAGGAGATCCAGTGTGGTGTCGTCTTGGGTGCCTTGGCGGTTCTGAACCCGCAGCAGGACTGCATTCTTAGTCATTACCCGTCCAGGACCCGTTTCCAGCGCGGTCTGCACATTTGACGATGGTCCAGAACATTATTATTATTATTATTATTATTATTATTATTATTATTATTATTATTATTATTATTATAGATGTTCTGGACCCAACAGCAAGATGCAAGACCGCTACTTGGCGGTAAATTACATCTGCTGCCATTGTCATTGTTGAGAATGTGACCAGCAAAATTGTCGCACGTAGGCAAGTGTCGGGGATTTCTGGCCATACGAATGACATACTTCCGTGCATTATTGACCTTATTATAGAGGTGAAAACTGGACTCATTCCTATCGTTTATTTCAAAGGTGTTTAAATTTTTATTTATATGCCAGGAGAAGGTACTGTAATCTAAGAACGTTCTCCGAAGGGAAAGGTGGCTCTTGAAAACGAACCCAGGAAAGACTAAAAATGATCGGTTTATGATCAGAATAAGTACATCAAAAATCTACAGCCTGTTTCCAGTCATTCGACAGGGTCAGGAATGGAATGAATAAAGCCCCAATCTAGCGGCGACAATAGGAATTGTGCCGGTAGGCGAAACCTGTCGCACTCCTCTGGGGCATGATTAATGGATGACAAATGAAATGAAATTATATTGGACAGTGTTGCTGGAATGAATGATGACAGGGAAAACCGGAGTATCCGGAGAAAAACCTGTCCCACCTCCATTTTGTCCAGCACGAATGTCACATGAAGAGACCGGGATTTGAACCACGGAACCCAGCTGTGAGAGGCTGCCGCCTGAGCAACGGAGGCTCCTTATAAATACATTATGAACAGTAAAATCAATTGGTCTTAACTCCTTTTACACCCCACCGCCGTTAAGTTTATTTACCACCCTCCCATAAAAAATTAAAAGAAGGCATGTTTCTTTATGTTTAAAGGAGATTCCAAACACCATTGTTTACGTCTACAGTTTTCAGATTAAAATAATTCACTTTTTTCACTTTCACCCTCCTACCCCCCCCCCCCCCCCCCCTCAAGTGAATTTTCCGGCATAAAATACTTGTTCCTTTAATAGTAAAGGATCTTCTAAATACCAATTATCACGACTGAAATTTCTTCAGTTTTTTATTTATGTGTCCTCATGAAAGGAATTCAACTCCTTTTCACTCACGCCTTCCAAGATGATCCCCCGCCCCCACAAAACGGGCTTTTCTTTGTCTTTAAAGGAGGTCCAAATTCCAATTTTCACGTCTGTAGGCACTAACAACTTTAGTTTTTATTAGATGTAAGTATTCTCATACAATAAAGTCAATTAATTCTTCAATTCTTTCACCTCCCCCCTCCCCATTCATTGGATTTTCCGAGAATTCGTGCTTCTTTACTTTTAAAGCAGATTCCAAATATCAAATTTCACGTCTGTAATATCTTCATTTTTGAGATAACAGTAGCCTAATTAAAAGAATTCAACACCATTTTCAGTCACTTATACCCCCTCCACCCAAGTGCTATATCCGAAAACTAAAAATACACGTTTCCTTATTTTTATAGAGATAAAAATACCATTTTTCACTTCTGTCACATGTTAAGTTTCTTGAGATATACTGTATAAATTCTCATTTTAAAATTTAACCCCCTTTTTAGTTCCCCTTAAGAGGAGTTTCCAAAAACAAATCGCCTATGTTTCTTTACATTTACAGGAGATCCCAAATATCACTTTTTACGTCTGTAACATTCTACGTTTCTCAGATATTCTGTAGATACTGTCTTTCAAAAAATTCACCCAAATATGTCACTCCTGTTTAACAAAAATACGAGTTTCTTTATTTTTAAAGGAGATCCCATATACAAATTTTCAGTTCTGTAATATCTTCAGTTTCTGAGATATATGTATGCTCATTAAAGGCATTCAACCCATTATTCACCCTTTTACACTCCTCCTATGGGGATTTTCCAAAAACAAAAAATACATGTTTCTTTATTTTTAAAGGAGATTAAAAATACCAATTTTCACATCTGTAAACGTTAAAAATTTTAGGATGTAGATAGACTCATTTTAAAAATTCACTCCCCTTTTCACCCCCCATTATTTGTATTTTCAAAAAACGAAAAATACCTGTTTCTTTATTATTTTAAAGTAGATCCCAAATACTAATTTTCAGGTCTGTAATATCTTCAGGTTCTGAAATATAATTAGCCTCATTAAAGGCATTCAACACATTTTCACCCTTTTCCACCCTTCCTATTGGGATATTCCGAAAACAAAAATATACGTGTTTCTTTATTTTTAAAGGAGATTCTAAATACTATTTTTTTACATCTATAAACTTTAAAAGTTTTGTGATATAGATACACTCATTTTAAAAATTCACCCCCTCTCACCCCCCCATTAATTGGATTATCCAAAAACAAAAATACGTGTTTCTTTATTTTTAAAGGAGATCCAAAACACCAATTTTCAGGTCTGTAATATATCCAGTTTCTGAGATGTAAGTATCCTCATTAAATGCATTCAACCCATTTTTCACCCCTTTCCACCTTTTCTATTGGGATTTTCCGAAAACAAAAAAATACGTGTTTCTTTATTGTTAATGAGGATTCTAAATACCAATTTTTACATCTGTAAACTTTCAAAGTTTTGAGATAGAGATACACTTAATTTAAAATTTCACCCCCCTTTGCACACTCCCATTAATTGGATTTTCCAAAAACAAAAAAATACGTGTTTCTTTATTTTTAAAAGAGATCAAAATACCAATTTTCAGGTCTGTAATACCTTTAGTTTCTGAGAAATAAGTACCGGTATCCTGATTAAAGGCATTCAACCCAATTTTCACCCTTTTCCCCCCTCCTATTGGGATTTTCTGAAAATGAAAAAATACGTGTTTCCTTATTTTTAAGGAAGATTCTAAATACCAATTTTTACATTTGTAAACTTTTAAAGTTTTGAGATATAGATTCACTCATTTTAAAATTTCACCCCCCTTTTCACCCCCTTAGCGACGGAATATCCAAAAATCCTCTCTTAGCGAGCACCTACATTTTAATATGAATGTATCCCCAAAATTTCATTTCATTATGTCCAGTAGTTTTGGCTTGGCGATGATGAATCAGTCAGTCAGTCAGTCAGGACAAGCTATTTTATATATATAGATAGAGTAAAATGTTGGACAATGATTTCATAAAATATTATAGGCCCCTACTATAACGTCGAAAATAACGATATTGCACAGAAAGTATGTTAAAATACTGTGAATGAACAATTTTTTAAGGTTAAAACGTAGTTAATCATGAATATTTGAGCGTTTAAAACCAAAATGGATCCTCTTCTTATACATCATTAAGACTGTGACGACCTTGAGTGTAAGCACAATCATCCAAGGGGGATGTTTGTTCCATTCCCATAGCATGAGTTCAAGATAGTAAAATCACTGTCAGTTATTTAAAACAGCAGTGTGAACGTATCAAATATGTTAAAATATGTACGGTTGATATATCTGAAAGTCGTAGAAAAGAAAATGGGACTTCTTGTGGAGACGTTGCTAATGATAAAATGTTGTGTCAAAGCTAGCTGATGTTAGTAATTATGTTGGTGCGGTAATCAATTGGATCCAAAAGACGGTCAAGTGGGTGTTATTAACCCCGTTGAAACATTTGTTGGAAGAAATGATTGAGTTTTCTCCCGGAAACAAAATGTTAAAAAAGTTAGTTATATAGTACTGTGCATGAGACTTCTCGTATGTCAAAAATGCCTAAGGCGGTACTTACTCGTGCGGTACGTGTTAAGTACGTCGGGTTGTTCCAGCAACGCTAGCTTGACTGAGCTTTCTACTTCTAGTATTATAACGGTGTGGCTGAGGCAGTGAAGGACATGGAGGGGGGTAAGGGTAGGCGGATCCTTGCGCGCAGGTGTTGTTGTTGGGGGGCTGTTAGGAGCAAGATGGGCGGGCCTAACATTTGGCGAGGTGATGGAAGCTTTAGAATAAAAAGTTCTAAAAGTCTGCAGGATTGTATTATGTTTTGAATTCGCAATGCCTAATAACTTTGGAATTAGCTCATATAAAGGATTTTTTGCTTCCGTAGCATCATTAAGATTAGGGTCTTTGTTATAGGTTTGGTCTAAAAAGATGTAAAGACTTTCTAATTCATTCATAAGTTTTCCTTTCCCTATACATCTTAGAATAGTGAGATCCTTATCAATTGATGTAAACTGGTGTCCTGTTTCACTCATGTGTGAGCTCATCGCTGAATATTTGTTATGTTTGAAGGCATTGTAATGCTCCATATATCTCGTATAGAATAATATAATATAATATAATATAATATAATATAATATAATATAATATAATATAATATAATATAATATAATATAATATAATATAAATATTATAACAGTGTAATAAATAGGTCAAAAATCTACTAACATACCATATTTTAATATTACACTTTAATAAAGAAGTAAGTTACAATTCATTCTGTGCCTATATTTTTTACAAATGTTATTATGTTAAAGAAAAAATATCTTATTCTTAAAATGTACCTGTTTTTACTTTATTTTTATTTTCATACACCGACTGAAGGAAATATGTGATCGGTATATCATGCGGGAAAATGCAAGGAAAGAAATATATCCTTGACTCAATTTTGTAATGCCTAATTGTGAAGTGACTTTATGTATACATTTTATTATTAATAGCCATTGGCTGTATTAACAATAAATTTAAATATTTACCTGTTTTTTTAAATTGTAATGTTCAGTGATGTTTGCAAAATAAAATCGTGAAACATTCAGTCGAATGAATTTATATGCAGTACAATCTAATAACTAAATGAAGTCAAGTGAGGGGGTTTCGTGATGATTTTAAAAGAAAATAACCAGTGGCACACCAGACAGTAACAGTAATAAACAATACATTTTTTAAAAATGCTATTTGTTCGTGGCATTGACCTCTAAAGATCTTTTGCCACTACTTGCACCATATGTTATGAACCTGCGTGTAATTTTAATTGCGGAAGTGTAAAGTGTTGAATGTGAGGAAAGGAACATTAAGGACGACACAAATACCCAGTCCCCAGGCCAGGGATATTAAGCATTTACAATTAAAAACCCCTTACCCGGCTGGGAATCGAACCCGGGTCTGCCGGGTGACAGGCGGACGCGTTGCCCCCTACACCGCAGGGCCAGACAAACAATTTGTTAATTGACACGCTAGTCAGAAAAGGTTTGCCGTCGCTGCCCTAGAGGGTTTCCTAACTGGACTCATGGGCTTCTCCACCAGAGATAAAACTAATACCTGACTCAACTTGGAACAGATACCTTAATAGTGTAGGTATTCTCTATCCTAGAAGGCTTGAGACATAGTGAACTGAGAAAGAAAGCTGAAGAAAGATGGACTGAGGGTTAGTGGCTACTGAAATGCATGCCCCCTAAGTCAGAAATTTACAAATTAGTTTCATTTGAATGTAGTTGGTACCGAGTGCAAATAATGTGCACAAAAATTATTTTTTGTTTTATTAATAATATTGTTATGTTATATTTATTTAAGCTCAACTTTTTAGGGATTCATAATACTGAGACACCTTCTCTCCAGGCATCATAAAAATGGAGGGCCCAAGCAGGGCACAGTAGATCTTGGTGACAAAACAAACGAAGAGAGTTTGTGATTCCTCTTACACCTCCTCTTCATCATCTTTTGCCAAAAGAATGGCATGTTCTTTCAAATGTGACCGATATGTTCTGAGAAATGTGAATCCCACTGCATCTCGTGAAGAAAAGATGTTTCTTTCTTTCCTCTCACCTATACAGGCATTTTATAGTTTTTTACATGTAACTATCCCATCATAGTCACTAATTAGTGAAGTCTTCAACAGTAACTGTGGTGGAGAATATAGGCTCTGGTACAGTGTAGTTGATGGAAGAGGCAGCCCAATACTCAGGATTAATATGAGTAAAAGGTATCTGTTCCCAGTTGGGGCAAATATTAGTTTTTTCTCAGGTGGAAAAGCCTGCGAACCCAGTTAGGCAACCCTCTACGGGACCTTAACACCTTTTACTAGAAGGTATAGAGTTGAAATGTCGTATGGCTTTTAGTGCCGGGATATCCCAGGACGGGTTCGGCTCGCCAGGTGCAGGTCTTTCTATTTGACGCCTCTAGGCGACCTGCGCGTCGTGATGAGGATGAAATGATGATGAAGACAACACATACACCCAGCCCCCGTGCCATTGGAATTAACCAATTAAGGTTAAAATCCCCGACCCGGCCGGGAATCGAACCCGGGACCCTCTGAACCGAAGGCCAGTACGCTGACCGTTCAGCCAACGAGTCGGACAGTATAGAGTTTAATAACACTGACTTGATAGTCAGTTTTGATGTAGTGTATCTTTTCACCAACATGATGCTTAAAGCTCTAGTATGATTTCTCATCTGCTTGATTTTTTCACTGGCAATATCTTGGCTCTCTTTAGAAGTTGCAGGCCACATACCCCCCAGTGAAATTTTAAATGTTACAAACAAACTGATGGGATTATCATAGGGTGTCCCTGAACTCCATTTGTCACTAATTTCTGCACGGAGAATTTTGAGCACCGAGCAAGTGGCTGTGTGGTTTGGCTCACGTAGCTGTCGGCTTGCATTCGGCAGATAGCGAGTTCGAACCCCACTGTCAGCAGTCCTGAAGGTGGTCTTCCATGGTTTCCTCATTTTCACACCAGACAAATGCAGGGGCTGTAGCTTAAATGAGGCCACGGTCACTTCCTTCAGGCGAGGGGTTATGAGAAGCAAGGAAAACATAGCCCAGGAATCGCTGGCAACTGGACCAGCGATAGACACGAGTTACATTGAGCAGTTCCGAAATTAGCCGAAGCATTGTCAGAGCGCGCGGTTAAAATTTGCCATATGTCGTAGGTTTTGAAGGAATTTTAATTTGGTGATTTTGCCATTCTAATGTAATTAACCGCAATGAGCCAGAATATTTTGCTAACTACGGATTGTATAGCATCAATAGACGTACGTAGCCTAAGTTTATGTAATTAAATGAAACTTTTCATTAGTAATACGTGTTTTATGAAAAGTAAACGACAAGAAACGTCAACACACAAATAACAGTAGTCTGCCTAACACATTCTTGAAGAAGTTATTCCTACGTAAGCAACGTCTTCAAAATGAGGGGAAATTGGATCAGCTTAAAGTAATTGCACCTCATATTCTCTCTTTCATTCTTCATTGTTTTGGTAACTTCTTCGAGCTGTAGCCGTGCCTCTGCAAAGCAAAGTCGCGTTTCTAATCAAGCAATGTCACTATTTTACAGCTATGTAAACATCAAGTAACAATAACAATCTGAACACGTTCTTTTCCACAACAGTGAACCCCCAGACATTTTATCCACGCGCCGCCACTGAGCAATGTACAGACAAAACTCTTATTTTATATATATAGATGTGTGCGCGCGTGCAACAAGTGTCTTAGCTTACTTGATATGGAGTGCTGGAGGAAGCATATTGTGTGTATGTGTGCTACGAGATGATTACTGTTCATTACTGTTGAGGTTACTGTTGATGACGATTACCACTGCGAAGTCTGCTGTATGAGTTCTTCACGGGTGCATTACTGCACTATTATGGAGTCATGGTGAGTGCATAACTCAGCTATACAGTTCCCGGTGAGCAGTCAGTGGAAGATGCTATGTAGTGTTCTTTTGTAAGTCAGACTCTGGATTATTCCTCTTCGAGGAAATGCACATGGTGGGCAGTAATTTATAAGTGTAATCTGGAGGTAATATGTTGTTGTGTACAGAACTGATTGTGAATTGATGAAACCGTAGGCCAAGTATTCATTACATGCTCATTCTTTAAATAATACGATATGGTTGTCGTTAATTATTAGTAGCACAGCAGACATTTTACATTGTGGATGTGTATGGCAAATTAACAGAGTATAGTGAGGTGACAATTTTTATTTATTTTTTTTTTTTTATTTTTTTTTTTTTTTTTGTACACTAATAACAGGTGGTAAATAGATTCCACGGTGATGATCGCTATTGTGCTTATGTATTTAAGGTTAGGAAGGGACAGTCTTCTTAACTGTAGGATGTAATCATTTTGAAGCATGGCCTTCAGAACTATGTATAGTTGTGGTGTATAACTTATAGATGTTTGTGGATGTTTATATTGGTCTCATCATGTGATGATAATTTTTTTTTTTCTTCTTTTAATTTTTTGGGAGCAAATTCATGTAGTAAAACTTGTGTTAAATCTTTTATCGGTGGAGTAAGGAAAAACCTGGCGTGCTACCCAAATTTAATTCCAGGGGTAAACAGTAACAGGTAAGGTTATAAAACAAGTTAGGAGCCTTGTCAGCCTGATGACCGTCGCCTTGGGAGAGGGAGTTCCTTTATGCTCTACAGAGTTAATTATTCCTGTAAATCTTTTGTAGGTGGCCCCCAATTTTGTTATTTATATTTTATTCTAGTTACAATTTATCCATTTAGTATTTTCAATTTTGCCCACATATTATATATTCTTATGTAATACGGATTATGTAACCATCAATACAGCATTCTTGGCTAAGTAATTGTCAATATGGAATTTAATACAGGAATTGAAATTATATTTGAGTTTCTCTAGTAGTGGAATCAGTCTAGAAAAGAAAGAAATGGAAAGTAAAACATAATTAAATATTTCTTGTCTAAAAGGGGGTTGATCCATCCATTGTTATTTTTCATTGTAATCTACATTTCGAGTGCACTACACTGTTGTGGTATAATATTGTTATAGTTTTTTGTATAATAAGGTTGTGTTTTACTTTCAGGGATGGAGTCCTTGCTTGAGACTGGACCAACTCCCTCTGTTAATGTACTGCAGTCGACATTTGATTTGTTAGTTGAAGAGATGGAAGAAGTCTGTAAACATTTGCCTGTCTATGATATCACTTGTGCTTATTATGCATCGAAAATTCTAGAGAATGTCATGCATTCATCTCGATGTCGATCATTTCTTCGAAGGGTATGTTGTCTTATGATTTTTTAAAATATTATTGTTATATAACATTACTCTGGTGAAACATTAGTGGAATTACTGAGAATGGTAATGAACCCAAATGGGTTGGATCATTGGCATAAAATATTATAAATTAGAGAAAATTACAGGAGAATGGAGTGAAATTACAGTAGAGACCGGATGTGTGTTGAAATTCCATTGCCTGAGCTTGAAGCTGGAGTATACGTGTCGAGGTCATTGGATGGTGCAATATAGAAGCTATGGAATCTTCCACTCATAAGGGGAAGGGAAGTTGAGCAGTTCGCACTGGAGACTGTGATACACAAGCACACCAATGGTATTTAAGTATCAGAGTAAACAAAGTTTAATAGACATTTAACCAGATTAATAACTTAGTTAGAGAACATCCATTGTGAATTGAAATTGTATTTTAAGAATGAATATACCAGTGGACAACAAGATTAAGTGCATAAACCTGCCAAAATTGTTGAACAATTTTAAATTTAAAATATTTTAGTGTTATCCCAATAATTTTATATTAGACTAGCAGTTACCCTATTCGCTCACATGAATTTCGTAATTTAATCAAAGTAATTGTTCCTCGGCATTGTACTAAGACATTATCTGAAAATTCCTCTAGTATAAAAGCTCACTCAAAAATTGAGTTTCATTTACCCCAGAAATTCTTTGTAAACCATGTTTGTGGTATTACTGTTTGGGGCTAAGACAACCATGCAACATATAACTGTACATGTGAGAAACAGTCTTCTCTCAAGTCGAAAAAATAAATACATGTTCCTTTATTTTTAAAGGGGATTCCAAATACCAATTTTCATGTCTGTAATATCTTCAGTTTTTAAGATATAAATATACTCATAAAAAATAATTCAACTATTTTTCACTTCTTTTCACCCCCCCCCCCCCGTTAAGTGCCTCTTCCGAAAACAAAAAGGTACATGTCCCTGTATTTTTAAAGGTCTTTCCAAATACCAAGTTTCTTGTCTCTAAAATGTTAAGTTTTTGACATATAATGCAGATATACCAGTAGTCATTTTAAAAATTCTACCTCTTTTCCAATTCCTTTCAGGCCCTTAACTGGATTTTCCAAAAACAAAACAAAAAAAATATGTGTCTCATTATTTTTAAAAGAGATTCCAAATACCAGTTTTCATGTCTGTATGTCTGTGACACCTTCAGTTTTTGAGATAAATCTATGCTCATAAAAATAATTCAACTTCTTCTTCTTCACTTCTTTCCACCCCTTTCCTGCCTTAAATGGATTTTCCGAAAACGAAAAAATGCATCTTTCTTTATTTTGAAAGGAAATTCAAAATACCAACTTTCACGTCTGTAACAGCTTCACTCTTTAAAATAAAGTATCCTCATAAACTTATTTCTTCTCCTTACTTACTTATTTTCAACCCCACAACCCTTGCGTCTTTTTTCCAAGAAAAACAAATGCATGTTTCTTTATTTTTAAAGGAGGTTCCAAATACTAATTTTCACGTCTTTAACATCTTCAGTTTTTGAGATAAAAGTATCCTCATAAAAGTATTTCAACTCCTTTTTCACCCCACCCCATTCCTACCCTTTAAGTTGATTCCACCCTCCCCACAAGTATGTGTTTCTTTATTTTTTTTTGCCGGGCTGAGTGGCTCAGACGGTTAAGGCACTGGTCTTCTAACCCCAACTTGGCAGGTTTGATCCTGGCTCAGTCCGGTGGTATTTGAAGGTGCTCAAATATGACAGCCCCGTGTCGGTAGATTTACTGCCACATAAAAGAACTCCTGCGGGAGTAAATTCCGGCACCTCAGCATCTCCGAAGACCTTAAAAATGAGTTAGTAGGACGTAAAGCAAATAACATTATTATTATTATCTTTATTTTTAAAGAAGATTCCGAATACCAATTATCACGTCTTTAACATCTTTACTTTTTTGAGATATAAGTATCCTCATACAAAGAATTCAACTAATTTTTCAATTCATTCACCCCCTTAAGTGGATTTTCCGAAGACAAAAGAACACGTGTTTCTTTACTTTGAAAGAAGATTCCAAATACAAATGTTCATGCCTCTAACATCTTCAGTTTTTGAGATATAAGCATCCTCTTGCAAGGAATTCAAAACCTTTTTCACCCCAACCTGTTAATTTGTTCCCCCCCCTCCAAAAATGCGTGTTTCGTTATTTTTAAAGGAGATTCCATACACAAATTTTCACATGTGTAACATCTTTATTTTTTGAGATATATGTATCCTCATACAAAGTGATCGACTAATTTTTCAATTAATTCACTGCCCCTTAAGTAGATTTTCCAAAGACAAAAGAGTATTTGTTTCTTTACTTTGAAAGAAAATTCCAAATACAAATGTTTATATCTGTAACATCTTTAGTTTTGAGATATACATATCCTCATGAAAAGAATTCAACTCTTTTTTCACTCCACCCCCAACAATTAAGTTGGTTTCAACCCACCCAAAAAAATATGCATGTTTCTTTATTTTTCGAGGAGATTCCAAATACCAATTTCCGCATCTGTAACGTTAAGTTTTGAGATATAAGTTCCTCCAGAAGAAATCAATTTTTTTCACTTCCTTTCTCACTCCCCACGTAAGTGAATTTTCGAAACATAAACAGTACCCGTTTCTTTAAAAGAGCTTCCAAATGCGAATTATCACGATTGTTACATCTTAAGTTTTTGAGATATGTGTATACTCGTAAAAGGAATTCATCTCTGTTTTCATCCCCCCCTTACCAAGTTGATTCCCCCCTCCCCCCAAAATGCGTGTTTCTTTATTTTTAAAGGAGATTTCAAATACCAGTTTTTCACGTTTGTAACATCTTTAGATTTTTTGTGTGTATGTATATATGTTTGTGGGTTACTGTAGTCACGTCCTAGTTCGTGAACCATGGGCAACGGCTGAGTGGCCTAGTAAGTGGTCCTCAGAGTCGGGATATCAGTTGCTATGGAACGGGAGTGGGCATCTCGGACATATTCTGAGTCGTGGCCCTCCTTGTGCTCAGGCGGCTAGGACTATACAACTCACCGGTGGTCCGTAACCCGTTAGAGGAGAGATCCTCATTTGGACTATGTGCAAGTAGGGCAGCATCCTGCTTCATGAATTTACCAAGCTCAGAACACTTTAAGCAAGCCTCGGACCTATGGGAGTAATGGAGTCCCACTCCCATTTGACAGGCGAGGGACTCCTTGGAAACAACTTGGCGAACGAAATGGAATTCGATGGGGAGCTATCAATATTAATGGGGCTTATGGAAGAAAGAAGGTAGAACTGGCTGAGTCAGCAAAGAGGATGCATCTGGATGTGCTAGGAGTAAGTGATATTCGAGTAAGGGGAGATAATGAGGAAGAGATAGGAGATTATAAAGTGTACTTGACGGGTGTTAGAAAGGGAAGGGCAGAGTCTGGGGTAGGGCTCTTTATCAGGAATACCATTGCACGCAACATAGTTTCTGTTAGGCACGTAAATGAGCAAATGATGTGGGTAGATTTGTCAGTGGGAGGAATTAAGACAAGAATTGTGTCCGTGTATTCACCATGTGAGGGTGCAGATGAGGATGAAGTTGACAAGTTTTATGAAGCATTGAGTGACATCGTGGTCAGGGTGAACAGCAAGGATAGAATAGTGCTAATGGGCGATTTCAATGCGAGAGTTGGGAATAGAACTGAAGGATATGAAAGGGTGATTGGTAAATGTGGGGAAGATATGGAAGCTAATGGGAATGGGAAGCGTTTGCTGGACTTCTGTGCTAGTATGGGTTTAGCTGTTACGAATACATTCTTCAAGCATAAGGCTATTCACCGCTACACATGGGAGGCTAGGGGTACCAGATCCATAATAGACTATATCTTAACAGACTTTGAATTCAGGAAATCTGTTAGGAATGTACGAGTTTTTCGGGGATTTTTCGATGATACAGACCACAATCTGATCTGTAGTGAACTAAGTATGTCTAGGCCTAGGGTAGAGAAAGTGAAATCTGTCTGCAAACGAATAAGGGTAGAAAATCTCCAGGACGAGGAAATTAGACAGAAGTACATGGATATGATTAGTGAGAAGTTTCGAACAGTAGACAGTAAGCAGGTTCAGGATATAGAAAGTGAATGGGTGGCATACAGGGATGCTGTAGTAGAAACAGCAAGGGAATGCCTAGGAACAACTGTATGTAAAGATGGGAAAAGGCGAACATCTTGGTGGAATGATGAAGTGAGAGCAGCCTGTAAACGTAAAAAGAAGGCTTATCAGAAATGGCTCCAAACAAGGGCCGAGGCAGACAGGGATTGGTACGTAGATGAAAGGAACAGAGCGAAACAAATAGTTCTTGAATCCAAAAAGAAGTCATGGGAAGATTTTGGTAATAACCTGGAAAGGCTAGGTCAAGCAGCAGGGAAACCTTTCTGGACAGTAATAAAAAATCTTAGGAAGGGTGGGAAAAAGGAAATGAACAGTGTTTTGAGTAATTCAGGTGAACTCATAATGGACCCCAGGGAATCACTGGAGAGGTGGAGGGAATATTTTGAACATCTTCTCAATGTAAAAGGAAATCATCATGGTGGTGTTGCAAACAGCCAAGCTCATGGGGAGGAGGAAAATGATGTTGGTAAAATTATGCTTGAGGAAGTGGAAAGGATAGTAAATAAACTCCATTGTCATAAAGCAGCAGGAATAGATGAAATTAGACCTGAAATGGTGAAGTATAGTGGGAAGGCAGGGATGAAATGGCTTCATAGACTAGTAAAATTAGCGTGGAGTGTTGGTAAAGTACCTTCAGATTGGACAAAAGCAGTAATTGTACCTATCTACAAGCAAGGAAACAGGAAGGATTGCAACAACTATCGAGGTATCTCATTGATTAGTATACCAGGCAAAGTATTCACTGGCATCTTGGAAGAGAGGGTGCGATCAGTCATTGAGAGGAAGTTGGATGAAAACCAGTGTGGTTTCAGACCACAGAGAGGCTGTCAGGATCAGATTTTCAGTATGCGCCAGGTAATTGAAAAATGCTACGAGAGGAATAGGCAGTTGTGTTTATGTTTCGTAGATCTAGAGAAAGCATATGACAGGGTACCGAGGGAAAAGATGTTCGCCATACTGGGGGGACTATGGAATTAAAGGTAGATTATTAAAATCAATCAAAGGCATTTATGTTGACAATTGGGCTTCAGTGAGAATTGATGGTAGAATGAGTTCTTGGTTCAGGGTACTTACAGGAGTTAGACAAGGCTGTAATCTTTCACCTTTGCTGTTCATAGTTTACATGGATCATCTGCTGAAAGGTATAAAATGGCAGGGAGGGATTCAGTTAGGTGGAAATGTAGTAAGCAGTTTGGCCTATGCTGACGACTTGGTCTTAATGGCAGACTGTGCCGAAAGCCTGCAGTCTAATATCCTGGAACTTGAAAATAGGTGCAATGAGTATGGTATGAAAATTAGCCTCTCAAAGACTAAATTGATGTCAGTAGGTAAGAAATTCAACAGAATTGAATGTCAGATTGGTGATACAAAGCTAGAACAGGTCGATAATTTCAAGTATTTAGGTTGTGTGTTCTCCCAGGATGGTAATATAGTAAGTGAGATTGAATCAAGGTGTAGTAAAGCTAATGCAGTGAGCTCGCAGTTGCGATCAGCAGTATTCTGTAAGAAGGAAGTCAGCTCCCAGACGAAACTATCTTTACATCGGTCTGTTTTCAGACCAACTTTGCTTTACGGGAGCGAAAGCTGGGTGGACTCAGGATATCTTATTCATAAGTTAGAAGTAACAGACATGAAACTAGCAAGAATGATTGCTGGTACAAACAGGTGGGAACAATGGCAGGTGGGTACTCGAAATGAGGAGATAAAGGCTAATTTAGTAATGAACTCAATGGATGAAGCTGTACGCATAAACCGGCTTCGGTGGTGGGGTCATGTGAGACGAATGGGGGAGGATAGGTTACCTAGGAGAATAATGGACTCTGTTATGGAGGGTAAGAGAAGTAGAGGGAGACCAAGACGACGATGGTTAGACTCGGTTTCTAACGATTTAAAGATAAGCGGTATAGAACTAAATGAGGCCACAACACAAGTTGCAAATCGAGGATTGTGGCGACGTTTAGTAAATTCTCAGAGGCTTGCAGAAAGGCATAACAGTCTATAATGATACAGTAATGTATATATGTATGTGTATATATATTCATACAAATAATTCAACTAATTTTTCAATTCTTCCACCCCCCACCCCCCGTTATGTGTTTTTCCAAAAACAAATAATACGTGATTCCTTATTTTTGAAGGAGATTCCAAAAAAAAAATATTGTTTCTTTACTTTTACAGGAAATTCCAAATACCAGTTTTCAAATCTGCAATATGTTACGTGTCTGAGAAAATTTGCTGATACAGCTTTTTAAAAATTCACCCCGTTTGTCACCCCTGTTCACTTCCTATTAATCGGATTATCCAAAACCACAAAAATACGCAATTCTTTATTTTCATAGGTGATTCCAAATACCAATTTTATGTCTGTAACATCTTCAGTTTTTGAGGTGTCCTCATAAAAGGTGTTCAAACCCTTTTCCCCATTTTCCACTCCCCGTAATGGGATTTTCTGAAAAGAAAGAAATGCGTGTTTCCTTATTTTTAAAGGAGATTCCAAATACCAATTTTTATGTCAGTAAACTTTTAAGTTTTTGAGATATAGATATCCTCATTTTAAAATTTCCCTGCCCCCTTTTGCCCCCCTTGGCGCCATAATATCCAAAAATCCTCCCTTTTTGAGCACCTACACCCTAATATAAATGTATCCCCAAAATTTCATGTCTTTATGTCCAGTAGTTTTGGCTCGGTGATGAATAATCAGTCAGTCAGTCCGTCAGTCAGGACATGTTATTTTATATATATAGATTTCAATATTCCGCTCTGTGTATATACAGTACATAATCCAATAAGCCATCTTTAACTAGTTAAATGTGGACACCTAATGTAATGCAAAAGCACATTTTAATTAACTTTCATTATATTTTAAGGAGTAGTGCTATTTCAAATATAAACGGGATCCTGATTATATTTTCATAATTTTGAGGCAAGAAACATGGCTTATGATGCCCATAATATAAGGGCGAAATGTATCCCATCTATGAAATTAACAATAATGTAAATTCATAATGTAACAAGAAAATATATTGTATTGAAAAGGGAGAAAATCTTAAAATAAAAATTAGATTTTAATATTATATTGAAACTCAATATGGACCAAAAAATGAGATTCATAACTTGCATGTAACAGGTGGTCATAAAAATGTGACTCAGCTATGTATATTAATTTATGAGCCAACTTCAAACAAAAATTTTCTTCTTCATTAACTTCCTCACTATTAATCTTTTTTTTTTTTTTCAGTGTATCCAGAATTTGGACCTTGACCATTTGATAAATCTTGTGGTAAAATCGAGAAAGGGAGGCATGGAGCTTATTAAGCATTTTCTGGAATTTCTCTGCAAATTCACCTCTTATGCTGAGGGACAGCAGGCATTCCTTCAGGTAACTGATATTTATCTATGTAGTTATAAGTTGACTGTGATGAATGATATCTTGGATCACACTTATCCTCATAGGGAGTCTTCCGCATTTACTGTTTGTGTGTGCCTGTTAGCTATTCCCTTCTCTGTTTATTTATTCCATACTGGACAGGTATTTGTTAACAAGTACAAGGGAACCATAGATGGGAAATCCTTTATTATGAACTATCCTAAGAATTGCTGTTTCACTGGGCGAGTTGGCCGTATGGTTCGGGGCATGCAGCTGTGAACTTGCATCCGGGAGATAGCGGGTTTGAACCCCACTGTCAGTAGCCCTGAAGATGGTTTTCTGTGGTTTCCCATTTTCACACCAGGCAAATGCTGGGACTGTACTTTAATTAATGCCAAGGCCGCTTCCTTCCCACTCCTGGGCCTTTCCTATCCCACCCTCGTCATAAGACCTATCTGTGTGGATGTGACATAAAGCAGATTGTAAAAATTTTTTAAAATGCTGTTTCATAGCTATCATTAGCAGACTGATATACACATTTGGCTGCAAAGGGTAATGAGTCATGTTCCATATTTACTTGCATATTGGTCCCCTCTTTTTCCAGGATTTTTTATCAAAAATGTTGAAAAGGGGGAAATTATGCAGATCTTATCATTCCAAGACAAATCAGGAAAATCAAGAAATGACCTCAGCATTGACAGAAAATTTGTATATTTGTCTTAATCAATAACATTTTCCTATTTACAAAATTTGGTTGAAATGTCCCTCCATGGATGTAAAATCCCCATGAATATCCAAATGATGTGTCAATGTGTTAAAAAAATTGAAAATGGCAAGTTAATTTTATACATCAATATAAATTATAAATGATAAAAGTGGGGAAACAACAAGAATAATAGCTTGCTAAATAGCCTACTGCTAGGCATACTACAGTAGTTAAAACTTGCATTGTTAACAAGTAATCATTGCTGTATTTTTTAACTGGCATACTGTACCTAATACTCCCACCATTCTGGAATGAAGCACTTCCTCCAAAACTTACGCAGCGAGGAGTACACCTAACTATGATCAACAGTGAAATAATTTACTGTTTGCAAGCCTCGGCTATCTCGTTCATTCTTCAGCACTTATGACTCTCCCATTCCCTTAAGAAATGTGCTGTACCATTATTTTGACTTGAAAAGAGGGTAAAGGCTGTCATCTATGGTCAACTGGAAGTCAGATGCCTGTATGTCACTAGCGTAATTACATAGTCAGCATCACTGTACAATTAAGCTTCGGACAGAGAACAGGAAGGTAGATCTCGATCAATCTATGCACAGAATACAGTTTGGAGTTTTGTTTGGAATGGTTAGATACACTCAGCCGCACAAAAATTGGCTAGCAAAGAAATATTTAACTTTATGCATTCTCAAAACATGAGGATATTCATAAACTGTGGATGCTGAAGGGATGATACTTGGAATTCTACAACCTGCACAATATATTCCTCCTATTTCAAACTAGAGGATTTTGAAACAATGTAATCTTCTGCAACGGCCAATTCTTATGTGGTTCAATGTATATTCAAGAAAACGCGGAGGGGTAGGGAGTGTTGATGAGATGGGAGTCAAGTAGGGATGACATAAATTTTAAGTATTAATCTGTAGAAGTATTGCATGGAGAGGGATAGAATTAATTTAATAAATATATATTTACCAGGTATTTTAATTGGGGTTCAGTCATGGCTAAGAAGTGATATAAAGTAAGGAGAAATTTTCTCTCAGAAGTAGTGTTTATCGCTGGCAGCACAGATTTGATGGGAGGTAGAGTATTCATATTGGTGAAAGAAGAATTTGTAAGCTATGTTAAAGTTAGGTAGGAGAAACATGAAATTCTTGGTGTAAGGCTCTTCTCCAAAGATAGCAGGCAACTTGATGCTTTTGGGGTGTACAGACCTGGACGGGGTGATTCTGACACAGAATTCACCAGAAAGGAGAACATGGTCAACAGTGAAAGAAAAGAAGAAAGCCTGGCAAGAATGGAATAGAAATTAAGAAAAAGAGGAAAGTAAAAGGAAGTATCTTGATAATAAAAGGATATGTAAGAAATGAGAAGAGAAGAAAAGTTGGGAAGAATTTACACAAAAGATGGAAACTGATGGAGCTGGCAGTAAAAGAATGCTCTATTGAATTATATGAAGTAATATGAAAGACAGAGTTTATACAATGCTGTTGACGGAGGAAGATTGTGAGTTAATAACACATCCAGAAGAAATAAAGAGAAGATGGAAGGAGTACTTTGATAAATTGTTAAATGTGAGAAATTGTATAACCATTTGGCCATGGAATTGGTCTTTTCTTTGCATAAAATGAGTTAAAATTATATTATGGAAGTCCTGGGAGAAAATCGTATGATACTGCACATAGTAATAATCATAATAATGGGGATGAACATAAAATGCACAAGACATTCCATGGTGAGCAGAATTGTAATCAAATTTTAAATACAATTAATAACCACCTTCAAAAATTGATGTACAATGATCAAGGTCAGAAGGAGCTAGGGAAATGAAATTATTATATCACATTTAAAATGTCATGGAATGTGAAGAACACAACCACCATGTTGACACTTTATTAAGTTAATCTAACTGGAAGTAATAGGAACATATTATAATTAGGAGCATACTCCATTAAACTGAACACAAAAAAGACATATCTGAATAGAAATATTTCAACTCACACACAGAGTCCAGCAGAAGCAATCCTTGGGCCTGGGAAGTTAAAGATAATGCCCAGATTATGGGTTAAAACACATAACTAATTTACAACACGAAGGAATCAAATCACCCCCAGATTTAAGTCCAGTAAAAATTATCACGATATTCAGCAACCCTATTTGTTGCTGTTAAGCTAACATCTCACTCATAAGCCACAGATGGGAAGGTGAAGTCATGCACACAAGTTCTTAGCAGTGGTAAAAATTTACCAAGCAGATTGTTGATAATTAAGTACTGTGTAGTCACTAAAATGTCTACAGTTATCAATGTATCAGTTAATAGTGAGGCCAAGATAAGATATGTAATAACATTTGCTTTAACAATGTACATACTTGAAGATAAATTTCAACTGCATTCCACAGTATATGTTGAGATTATGGTACGAACTTTGTTTTTCTAAATGGAACTACCCTATTTTTTACTCAGGCCTTAAAGCTATTGTCATTATAAATTCAGTTATATGATTATTTTGAATATCAGACAAGTACTTTTCAAGAAAATTGAATAAATTCAAACAAGCTTTATTTGGCAGCTGTAGGCTGCCCTGTCCGACTGAATCACAAACCAGCCAGCCAAACGACGTGTTATACATGACACATGAGCTTTTGACATTCAGACATTTTTCACCTTCTAATGGCTACCATGCCCATTGTAATATTATTAAAATATGCCCTGCTGTTGGGCGCTAATTGTAATATACCACTAACTGTTGCCCCACTGTTGGGTGACAATTATAATATAAATAACATAAAATATGAATACTTAAAATAAATAAAATTAATTGCCTCATGCTCAGTCGTTAATTGTAAGATTAAAAATGACATTGATCAAAATATTAATTTTGTACCATAATTAAATATAATTATCACTTGGCGACTTCCAATGAAATAAAATTTTAAATAAGTGAATAAATTAAAGAATTGATGATACTGATGATGATGATAATAATAGTTTATAATTTGCCAAAAATGCAGGTAAATAGGTGCCAGAGGTCACCATCGGATCCCTCAATTTAGAATATTAAAAACAAGATCAGTAATCTATATATATATATATATAAAATAAGAGTTTTGTCTGTACATTGCTCAAAATTTGAAAAAGGATGGTATTTCTGTGTCAGTCATGTCCATAGTAACAAGGAAATGCATTTTTTAATTTTCCGTAATGTCTGTCTGTCTGTCTGTCTGTCTGTCTGTCTGTCTGTCTGTCTGTCTGTCTGTCTGTCTGTTTGTCTGTCTGTCTGTCTGTCTGTCTGTCTGTACATGCATCACGAGAAAACAGCTGAAGAGAATTTAATGAAAATTGGTATGTAAAGTCCGGGAATAAGTCGCTACAATATAGGCCATAAATAATTTTTTTCACGCTGAGAGAAATGGTAGTTTAGGGGAAGGCCTAAAATTTAATTCTCAAATATTTATGTTATTAGTGGTCCTATCTTAATGAAAACCAGTATGTAAAGTTCTAAAATAAGTCGCTACAATATAAACTGTAAATAATCTTATTCACTCTGAAAGAAATGGTAGTTAGGGAAAGGCCTAAAATTTTATTTGCAAATATTTATGTTATTAGTGGTCCTATCTTAATAAAAATAGGTATACAAGGTCGGCAAATAAGTCGCTACAATCTACGTCATAAATAATCTTATTCACGCTGAGAGAAATGGTATTTTAGGGGAAGGCCTAAAATTTAATTCTCAAATATTTGTTATTAGTTGTCCCATCATAAATAAAATCGGTATGCAAAGTCGGGGAATAAGTCACTACAATCTAGGCCATAAATAACTTTATTCATGCTGAGCGAAATGGTAGTTTAGGGGTAGGCCCAAAATTTAATTCTCGAATATTTGTGTTATTAGTGGTCGTATTGACAATTACTATATAAATAAAGTTACATAGTATTAAATTTCCGATCATTTACGTCTTATACATTTTGACCGTACCGGCTATGATAACGGATATATTCATGACTATGGATTTTTGTTGCTAGGATCATATCAGCGCCGTCACGAGAAAATGGGTAAACAGAATTTAATGAAAATCAGTATGTAAAGTCGGGGAATAAGGAACTACAGTCTATGCTATAATTAATTTTATAAGGCGGCCTTATATTACAGAGTCGAAAGAAAACTGAATGTGAACTCCTACAATACATTGATCAACAATAACATTACATTGACCATTGTTTGTTGTGATTTGCTGTGTGTCTTTGTTGCCATTCATCTCCGATAGATGGGATTACTGCTGTATACCGAGTTTTTTTAAAAATTTGCTCTACGTCGCGCCGACACAGATAGGACTTGTGGCGACGATGGGATACGAAAGGGCTAGGAGTGGGATGGAAGCAGCCCATACATTAATTACGTTACAGCCCCAGCATTTTCCTGGTGTGAAAATTGGGAACCACAGAAAACCATCTTCAGGGCTGTCGACAGTGGAGTTCGAACCCACTACCTCCCGGATCCAAGCTCACAGCTATGTGCCCCTAACTGCACAGCCAACTCACCCAGTCGTACCAAGTATAACAGCCTGCCTGAAAATTGGTGGGAAGTAGCTGGGGAGTTAGATAAATTTCTGATACTACTGATACGTAGCAAACTGGTTCTTCATAGCATTCGAGCTATTCAATTCTTACTCTGAGGCACTGATTGGAATGAGCAGTGTGCATATTTAACGGAATAATGACAGAGAAGTGTTCACAGCTGTCTGCGGTCTGGTCATTGCAGCACTGGAACTTTGGACTGTTAGATCGGCACCATAGTACTGTTCATTAAAAGTGAGAAAATGTGCGGTTTATTAATTTGATCGAGTTTTTTATATAACATACTTTTAATCACTTCATTTCTTCTGATGACTTCAGGTAGGAAAACCACAAAGACAGTCTTTCTGAGAATCCCATAGCAAAGCACGGGTACATCAGCTAGTAATTATAATAAATGGTAGAACATAAAAGATTCCACTCAGGTCATGTTCATAGAACTGCAAAACTGCTACACAGCTGATTGGGACTTAGTTAACCCCTGAAAATGAATAAACAGGTAGGAATTGCACGTAGGTTTTCCAATAACTTCTCCACTGCTTGAAAATATGCTTCACCGAGCTCGATAGCTGCAGTTGCTTAAGTGCGGCCAGTATCCAGTAATTGGGAGATAGTGGGTTTGAGCCCCACTGTCGGCAGCCCCGAAGATGGTTTTCCATGGTTTCCCATTTTCACACCAGGCAAATACCGGGGCTGAACCTTAATTAAGGCCACGGCCGCTTCCTTCCCATTCCTAGGCCTTTCCTGTCCTATCGTCGCCATAAGACGTATCTGTGTCGGTGTGACGTAAAACAAATAGCAGAATAATAATGTTATTGGTTTTATAACCCACTCACTACTTTTACGGTTTTCGTAAATGCTGAAGTGCCGAAATTTCATTCCACAGGAGTTCTTTAACTTGCCATTAAATCTACTAACATGAGGCTGACGTATTTGAGTACCTTAAAATACCACCGGACTGAGCCGGGATTGAACCCACCAACTTGAGTTCAGAAGGCCAGCACTCTACCTTTTGAGCTACTCACTGGCTACTACATTGTTATAGTAATAGTTACTTAAGATCATTGCTGCTTTCTCTTGATGTTTTGTATCTATCTCTTTGCACAGATTGGAGTAAAATGCAGCTTCCACTTCAGTCTCAGTCTCATTTATACAGCTTTAACAGTATGGAAACTACTGAAGTATGGGTTATGCATGACATTCAGAGCACAACTAATGCATCTGGATACTGTGAAGAATCTTACACGTGCTGCAATTGCAATTCCTGGTTAATAAGGGTTTTTTTTTTACACGTTGTTTTACATCGCACTGACACAAATAGGTCTTATGGTGACGATGGGATAGGAAAGGGCTAGGAGTGGTGAGGAAGAGGCCGTGTCCTTAATTAAGGTACAGCCCCAGCATTTGCCTTGTGTGAAAAATGGGAAACCACGGAAAACCATCTTCAGGGCTGCCGACAGTGGGGTTCGAACCCACTGTTTCCCAAATACTGGATACTGTTGCAAATAACTAATCTCATTTTGTTCCATATTGAATACTGGCCGCACTTAAACGACTGCAGGTATCGAGCTCGGTTAACTAAAAGAAAGTAATGGCAAGTAACTTCACTCCTCATCTTTCCTAGTGTTCCTCATTATGGTATCACCATGGGCTATTTGCATTTACCCTACAACCATGTAACCTTTTATGGTGCTATTTGAGGATCCAACCAGCTTCTAGGCTTACTATGAGACTTACTAGCTAATGGAACAATCCGGTTCATGGTATATGATGAAGATATCACTAAGAAATTTAGTATTCATTTAATTGTAGAGGCTGTGAGTGGTTTGGTTCATACTGCACAATTTCTGTGCTTTTGGCCCATCCTTTAGGTCTTGGCAAGGGCAGGAATTTTGTAACTTGATCTCTACTTGTTTCGGGTCTCTCCCAAATTGTGGATGTGTGTAAGTAATAGTCTATTTTAATGATTGCAACTGGTGGAAATATTTTGAGTGATGGCCCCCAAATGCTATCAATTTGTAATATGATAATCTTTAAATGATAATCTGTTCATTCTTTACAGTATGATGTGCTTAGTTCATTTTCTACAGTCTCATGAATAAGATGTTTGAAATGTTAAGTTTGTGTGATTGAAAACAGTTAAATGCTCTCATGGTTATTCTCTTTTTCATTTAGGTGCCAAATATCATTGAACTCATAATGACACTACTACAGTATCCTGATACACAAGTTAAGGAGCTTTCCCTCCTCACACTCTACAATTTAACAACAGTTGAGAAAATCAAATTGGCAGTAATGAATGGTATGTTCAAATTTAGCTGATTGCATGTATCTTATATAATGCCTTCAGTAATGATATTTTGTTTATTGTATCCTGGTGTACTGAGAACTTAGTAATGTTATTGATGTAGTACTAGTTTGAAAAGTTTTGGTATGCTCCAGAATCTTTTATACCTTTGAGCACATAAAAAACTACTCTTGAACTGTTGTTTTATCTGATGTACTTTTTCAGGTTTTAAAATTTTTCTTTACGTATGAAATGACAAAGAAAGTTAATTTTTTATGCCTTCTCGACTCTGTACCAGGGCCTCTCAGAGTGCATGCACCAGTGCACTGCACAGCGCATTGTGCACCAGATGACTTCATTAGGTTCATCATAGTGCAAACCCCCACTCCTGTATTTTGGATTCCACCTGTCCTTTTATCTGGATTTCTGTGGCTGGCACTCCTCAGTATAATGTGTCAATGATACGACTGGGCACAATGTTTCTCCTCAACACAGCTCAGCTACTTCCTATGTTTTATATATATATGCTATTTTACTACAGACCTACTCATGTCACGTTTTACTATGAGGGAGCATTCAGTATAGCTTATTTACAAAAAAAATTCTTAGCAATATATTGCTCCCATTCAATTTTAATCTTCAATGAGCATGATTATGACATTTTTTCAATTCATTGTATACCACTTCAGACTTATTTACAACGATAAGATTTGCACTTCCAATGTGTTATACATTTACTGTATTTAAGGTGTTACCTCAAAACCTTCCACAGTGCAGGATTCGTGAACTTTTCTTAAACAAGTGTGTTAGAACTCTATGGTTCCACTACAGAACACACACATGTTGAACCTCTGATAGTCTTGTACTGATTTTAATTATTTTTTGTTAGACTAAGTTTTTACCCACTTTCTGGATACATGGGACAAATTAATTTTTTTGTACATTTAGGTTGTTTTATTTTTTCCCTTATTAATGCTAATTTATTCTTTAAAATGTTCTCACATCTGTTACTGAAGATGGTACCTTGGGTACCAAAATTGGTCTAACAATATGAAATATATATTTCTACCTTTATATTGAAGTGTTCATTAGGTGGAACATCTTCCCTAATTTTCTTTAATGTATTGTCTATATCAGCAAGGAGTGAAAATCATTAATTATGATACAATAAACACATGTCACCAAAAAAGTTACTATCACCACTGTATGGACAGTAAAGTGAAATCGTATCCTCACCACAAGGCGGTGGAGCTCTTTTCAGGGACACCTCCAATGGAGGTGAACTGCACATATCATTTTACCCACATACCAGCCCTCCTGTCATCTTAAATCTCTGGCAGTACTGAGAATCAAACCCAGACCTATCAGGACAGCAGCTAATAATGCTACCATTACACTATGAAGGCAGAATATGGACAGTTCTAGTGCACAAATGAAAGAGCCAAAACAAACTTAATTGGCAACAGGAAACTAGGAAATTACAGTCAGAGTTGATGCATTCTGTAACTCAACCCTTTTTTCATAACATAACAAATTATGTTTCTTTAATTCGTTTTAACCTTTTTTTTTTACACTGACAATGAGTTGAAGGAAGACATGAAGCACAGTGGCGTGACACATGTCAGGCACATTACGCGCAAAGTCAATGGCGAGGACGTTGCCACGGGTGCATTCATTGTCTCCTTCAAATTGTCAGTGTTGCCACAAAAAGTCAAGGTAACCACATATCGCTGCAATGTGAGGCAGTACATCCCGTCTCCCATGCGCTGCTATCAATGCCAGAGGTTCAGGCACATTGTATATCGTTGCTCGAATCAGTCGGTATGTGGTGCATGTGGCAGAGGAGCTCATGACGCGGAGGAATGCTCAACTCTTTACAGGTGTACTAACTGCCCTGGTCTTCATTCGCCCCAAGATCGCAACTGTCCGGTATACCTCCGTGAGAAGAAGATCCAGGAGATCAAGACCCTGGATGGTCTTTCCTACCAGGAAGCACACCGTAAGTTCACTGCTATGTGCTATGAATGCACCCGCCAAGACGTTAGACTACACAAAGAGTAAGAGTTCGAAGGGGGGGACCATCCAGAAGTCTGTACCAGCTGGGACTCCTAAGGCAGCACAGCAGGTGGGGAAGGCCAAGTCCCCCCCCATCAGAGGTTGGCGAAAGCAGTTCCCAGCTCTGAAGATAGTTTTCTGTGGTTTTCCATCCTCACCCCAGGCAAATACTGGAACTGTCCCTTAATTAAGGCTACAGTCGCTCACCTCTCACTCCTAGCCCTTTCCTATCCCATTATCACTGTAAGACCCGTGTCGGTGTGATGTAGAAACAAGTAGCAATAGTACCACCCATGTTATTACTCTACACTGTGCAATGTCACTACTTCTTGGAAGAAACTGGAGAAAGATCAGTGATTCTACTACACTAACTCTCTACAGAAATGTTTCTCAAATCTGCAGAGGGCCGTTTACATGGTTTATATTGACATTTCACCCCCTGTGGGTGGGGAATGCAAACGAAGAATACACCCACGGTATCCCCTGCCTGTCATAAGAGGCGACTAAAAGGGTTGACCTTGGCGCGGACATAGATTGCAACTTGATATCATGTGTTTGACCTCCTGTGAATGGTAGGGGCTGAATACATTCACAGGTAATCCCTGCCTAATTTTTTATCAGTCTATACAACATCCTTTTCCCACCATTCACATCCTTTTCCAACCCTTGTGTGAATCTCTCCAAACATCTTTCCTTTTCCTTATTTACCACCCTTCTTACACTTACTTTTAATTTCCTGATACTTAATCTTACTTTCTTATTTCCTATCTCTATTCCATCATTACCATGCTTTATTCTTTTGTTTAACAACCTCCTTCACCTTTTCATTCCACCAAGGTGTCTGCTTTTCCTTCACTCTCTCCAAAGTTCTGCCACAAATTTCCTGTGCACAGCTTACAAATGTGTTTTCAAATGTGGGCCACTCTTTTTCTACACTTTCTACTTGTGATATAGGGATGTGCTGTTTTGATTCCTCCTGAAATTTTTCTTCAGTTATTTTATCTTTTAATTTCCAAACTGAAATTTTCTTCTGTCTCATTTCTTATACTCTCACAATTTTACCTATTTTCAATTTTGCTACCACTACTCTGTGGTCTCCATCAAACGCCTCACCTGGTAGTGCTGTTACATCCATTAACATTATATGATTTATTTTATCAACCAAAAAATAATCAATAACTATATATGATTTATTTTCTCAACCAAAAATAATAACTCTATATGATTTATTTTTTCAACCAAAAAATAATCAGTAACTGGTTTTGTCCTTCTTTCACCGCAGCCATATCTAGTGATCTTTCTATTCTTCTTCTTTCTAAACCAAATGTTACCCACAATCATTCCATTTCTCTCACAAAATCAATCAACTTATCTCCCTTGCTGTTTCTTTCTTCATATTCAAATGGACCAATCACTTCTTCTTTACCAATTCTGTCATTTCCAACCTGTGCATTGAGGTTTCCCATCCATGACTATCACTTCCATATCGGTGATTACTTCCTCGAGTGTCTCCAAGAATTCTTGTATATTTTCCTCGCTGTTTCCAGTTTGGGGTGCATAAATTTGGATGAAATCTTTCACTCCGCCTTCCGTCCTCAGCCGTACTTTGATTAATCTATCACTAATGTAGTCTACCTATCCACTTTTTCATCCAGAATTTTGTTAACAATCACTCCTACTCCATTCTTTGACTCACCTCCTCCTCCTTTTCATTTCCTTTCCCCTCCACTTGGCCTCACTCATTCCCATCATTGCAACATTCTCTTTCTCCATAAAATCAATCACCTCCTCTTATTTTCCTGTCAGGGTCACAACATTTATTATTCCCACCTTCATAATATTAACACATAAGCATGTTTAACTGAATAGTTCAGGTTGTAAGAAAAATCATTAAAAATTGTCAATGTTATCATGATGAAGCCTTGTTCCAGTTACAGTATTTTATCAGAAATTTAAAATATTTTGACAGTTATTCTAATATAGGGATGTGCTGTTTTAATTCCTCCTGAAATTTCTCCTCAGTTCTTTATCTTTTAATTTCCATACTTAAATATTTAACTGGAGAGTTCAGTGCGGCCAGTATCCAGTGTTCGGGACATAGTGGGTTCGAACCCCACTGTCGGCAGTGCTGAAGGTGGTTTTCCATGGTTTCCCATTTTCACACCAGGCAAATGTTGGGGATGCACCTTAATTAAGGCCACAGCCACTTCCTTCCCACTCCAAGCCCTTTCCTATCCTATCGTCGCCATAAGACGTATCTGTGTTGGTGCGACTTAAAGTAGCTCGTAAAAAAAAAAAGGATGAAGTTCCTGAGGAGTATGGTACGGAATACAAGGAGAGACAGAGTAACAAATATTGATGTCAAGGATAGAAAAACTAAGTGATAGGATGGAGAAGAATAAATTGAGATGGGTTGGACTTGTTATGAGGATGGAGGATGAAAGGATACCAAAACAAGTGTTGAAGGTTAAGATAGAAGGGAAGAGGGCAAGAGGGAGGCCCAGAGCAAGATGGATGGACTCTGTCAAGAACAGTACCGGTATAAGAAAAAGAAGACTGGACTGGAATACAATTATTGAAGAGGAGTGGTGGAAGGAGAGACGATGGTGGAGAAGTACCATCAACACCCCAACCTGGCAGGAGCTGAACAAGGGGAAATGAAAGTGATGATGATGTGTTATGTTGTTATCCTCTGTTGATTTATGTACTGGTGTGAGTTTTCACAGAAGCCACCCAAATTTAATGGAAACTTTTTTTTATGAGAAGGCAGTATCACACGGTGTGTTCACTTTTCTCCCAAAATTCTTTGTAGTGAAAATAATCTTTGTACTAGTAAGTATCATAATTTTCAGTCATGTGGTGAAGAAATTTTGCTGCATTTACTACTTCCCTTGTGGGGAGAGGTCAAAATATAACAGATTCAAGAGAACCGTACTATCAAAGGGTAGAGAACAAGAGAACTGTATCACTGCTTTTTCATGCGTAGGATGTTATTTGCACAATAACTGTTAAATGATTTGAGTAAATTCAGCAGACTATTTACTTTCCTTGTCCTGTGTCTGATATTCAAATTGATATCCCCACTGATACATACTTTGTAACATTCTTGTAACATTGCAATCAGGGTCATTGAGCTTCTGTAAATTTTCTAAAAAAAATATTTATATCTTCATCAGGGGAGTAATAAAATATTTATATCTTTATCAGGGGAGTAATATATTGAAATTGTTGTCAAGTCGTAGATCATTAAGGAACGGTGTCCTACTACGTTAAAGTTGAATTATGGCCACAGGTTTGAAATATCAATAACATTGCAGTATAAATTTAGTGTGATTATTGGCACAGCTCTATTTTGTGAACCTATCTGCAATATATTATCTGTTGAGAACATGTTCCTAACTAGCTTGACTATCTTTACAAACATCTATAAATATAAAGCTGCATTTATCTTGAAAAATCTGAATATCTGCATTTAAAATGGAAATTATAAAAATTAACATTCATTAAATAAAATACACACTTGTTGAACCTTGTACTCACACTTACTTGTTACCTGCTTACTTACACATACGTTATTTGAAGGGCGCCAGCTGTCACTCAGTACAGCAATAATAGAATGAGACTCTTGACTATCTCTAGGGTGTGGGGTAATAAGCTTACTTTTGACAACATACCATATAAGTTCTGGGAAAAGGAGATTGGCGTTCGGTTTCCCCATTAATTTTGAGGTTAAGATATTTTACTGTCAATGAAATGAAACTCTGAATTCGTTTGATAGAACAATATATATTCTTTAAATAATATATCAAAAAATAGTGAGTCTTGTTGCGATAAAACAGATGAGAATATGAAATTATGACATTGCAACTGAAAGAAACTAGGCATGAATTTGAATTCTTCTTGACCGGACATTTAACAATTTATACGAAATATTTCCCTCACTGATTCACTTGACTGTACCTTCAACACTTTTAGTGTAATTACGACGTATTCCTTTGATCTGGTGTTTACTGTAGATGTGTCACGCCTAACTTGGTGATACATCCTTGTGACTGCTTCTTCTCCATATCATCTGACTTCTTTGTAAGTCAATATGGTATGACCTCTTGGCAGGTCCAGGGTTGCCCTCTCTGACTCCATGGTAAGCCCTTGCGTCCGCGTCTTCCACTAAGTGACGGACCAACCATTTGGTCTCACTCTCTCAATGACTAATATTGGCTCACTGAGTCTTCACCATCTCTCGTTCACACTGGTTGACTAACCACCTAAGGCTTCTTGATCTAGTAGACTACTTCACTGTACTGCATCCGTATAAGTAATGACTGACGCTACAATATGGAGCTACCTTATATAGACGTTGGTTGACACAACTACGTAATCTCCAGAAATAACAATGACATACTCCCACCTACGCGACAGATATTACATACAGTGGTGAAATAGCCCCGCGGCGACTAACTCCGTGCGCGCATTGCTAAATAAATACGATGACATAGCCATGGCGCGTCGATGACTTGGCAGAATCGCCACTAATATTGCACAATGCCCCAACGTCACATCTAATCTCTGATATATACAACAATTCTCACCGTACAGGTATTGAGTGTTATACTACACATACGTATATATGTATACATCTAAGTGCAATCTTGCAAGCAACAGGCAATTGCAAAATTGAATAAAACGGATAATTACAATAATAGTACAATATCACAGATAAAATAATAATAATACTGACATAATAATAATAATAATAATAATAATAATAATAATAATAATAATAATAATAATAATAATAATAATAATAATACAGATAAAATCATACAATAATAAAAATACAGATATCATCTTGTAACGGGATTTGAACCGTTACAATTCGCCTCCCTCATAAATAAATCGAAGAACAAAGAATCGATTGATTTATGAACAAAATTATATATATAACACTGACACATATAAACACTTTAAATGAGTATACAACAATAATTTTCTTTTTCAACATCCATACATTTTATAAAATATCACAAATATGAGAATATTTCTCGCACATTGCCATCGTAGATAACTGTTCAGTGTCCCATTCTCATACAATTCACAAGAGCATAGCCCTTAATTTAACACACACAAATAATTTTCAATCAATATACTACATTCTTCTCCCTTTTTTTTTAACATATCAAAACTTTTTGTGAAATATCACTTATATGAGAACTGTTCTCGCATATTGTTATCGCAGATAACTGTCCAATGTCCTGTTCTCCGTTTTTTTTTTTTTGTCACACAGTACATGACAATGTAGCACTTATTCTTCCAATACACCAATACGACACTTGGTTCACACGCATATCGCAGATGTTAATTTTATTTTGCCAGTTTCTCACAAAATTTAATCATCTTACTCTTATTTCAACAAATCTCACGTGAAATACTTCTTTACATATATAATACTACAAATACCGACAATATCCCCTTCCTGATCTTTTAAGGAATATGCACACTTCCCGATACGGTTCACAATAGTGAAATACCCCTGATACAAAATAATAACTTCAACATATTTCCCGCCTCTGCAGATGATGAAAATGGAACTCTGAGTAGCACTTGTCACTCAAACAATCAATTTTGCCCTTGTTAACTTACATCTCTCAATAAATCACATCCTTCTTGGCAACAATAATTACAGAATCAACACTATGGCTACAAGATGGTTCAATTATTCCGTAATCCAGCATAATGTTTATTTGTTCTTAGACTCCACTAGCACATTTAAGTTGAATGGGGTACTTACCTCCCACAAACGATCATTGGTCATTTACTACAATTTTATGTTCATATACGTGTTCTTCCTCTCTTACCACTAAGTACATCTCGATGCTTACCTAACATCGAACAAAATTACTCCTCCTGTAATTCACTCAAATTACCTCACGTCACTGCCTCATACCGACGATCCCTCAGATCCTGGTCGTTATAGACACCTGACACACTTCAACACATTTCCTCTCACTAGGAACACCTTCACTTACCTCTCATATATTTCTAAGAACACACGTCACCAACACACTTACCTCAGACCATCATAATTAACACGTACTTCTTTGCTAGTTTTTCTCATAGAACAAACACACACTACCTAAATTAAAGTCTATTCTACATCCATGTTTTGCAACCAAGTCATCTCTTTACTCACTATGACTTACCCAACGGCTGTTATAATATCTAATAGTACCTTCGCTTACCTTCACAATTTCCATCATCGGAGTTACTACTTCACTACTTACAGTATATTCTCAGCATTACAAGTACTTACATCACTTAACAGAACACTTCTTACGTCTAACTTACTACTACCATTAAGTACTTCATTATCTACGACTACGTCATTACTTAAATATCTCACTTAACATTACTTCGGTCACAATCACACTGTACTCTTAAATCTACTTTCACTACATAACTACTTATACTACATACCTGTTCATCTACTACCTTCAGACTGTTCACTTAATTTATCCGATTCCCTGTGAATCTGAAATACTCTGGCTCGATGACTATTCCTGAATACCATTCGCATTTGGCCTATTACTCTCTCTCTGATGACTTAAATCCTCACGCCTTCCGTCACTTTGGCCTATAAAGTTTCCACGCCTTCCTTCTCCGGATTGCCCCTGATAACTCTGCTGAACCCTATCACTATTGAAATGTCTATTATTCGTCTGCTGATCATAATTATTCCCTCTCCAGCTATTCTGTCTATAATTCACATAATTCACATCTACACGCCTCCCATCTTCCGATTCTCTCTGGTAACTCTGCTGACCTCTGTCACTATTGACATTTCTATTATTCCTCGGCTGATCATAATTATTCCCTCTCCAGCTATTTTGTCTATAATTCCTCACATAATTCACATCTGCACGCCTCCCATCTTCCGATTCTCTCTGGTAATTCTGCCGACTTCTACCACTATTGAAATTTCTATCATTCCTCGGCTGATCATAATTATTCCCTCTCCAGCTATTCTGTCTATAATTCCTCACAAAATTCACATCTGCACGCCTCCCATCTTCCGATTCTCTCTGGTAATTCTGCTGACCTCTATCACTATTGAAATTTCTATTATTCCTCGGCTGATCATTATTATTCCCTCTCCTCTGATAATTATCTGACCTGTTTCCCGCTCCTTCTACAGTTCTACTTTGCGGTCGATTATCACCTACTCTACCATTCAGAGCCTCGAAACTATCTAACAATACCTCCATTTCTTTGATAGTACTGACTTTCTGCATACACGCAGCTTCCCTAATCTTATCAGAATAATGTTTTAACATAATCCTTACGACATCAACTTCTGAATCAATACTATTAAGATTTTTCCATATAAGCACGTGTGTCAGAAAGTACTCTGTCATAGACACTCCCTCCTGTTGTCTATATTTACCAAGCATAATCCGTTCTCTCTCACGATCTTGTATATTCTCATCCCAAAACTTGTCAACGAACTTCTCTTTAAATTCTCCTAAATTAGACATATCATTACGGTACACTTGAAACCAGGTTTTACTTTCACCGATGAAGGAATTAGACAAGATCTCTAACACGTATTCCCATTCGATAATATTATCCCTCAACTTATTTGCAAATCTTTTCTCAACTAATGTGACAAATTCCATAGGATTAAACTGTTTTCCAGTAAACTTAGGCAAATCTTGGTCCCTATTGTATAAACCACTCGTTACTACTATTTCTCTTGTAATCTGACCTTCTCTCATTTCTTGCCGTAGTACCCTCTGGCAATTCAAAACTTTTTCTTCCGCCACTTTCTCCGCATTCTCTTTCATTATTCTCAATTCTTCCTGTAATTTTTCCTCTTTCTCTGTAACCTTCTGTGACCAAGTTTCTTGTTCGTTCTTTAGTTCTCTGACCTTCCCAAGCTCTTTTTCAAACGTTTCTACCTTACTGACATATTCCCTCATATCTTGCCCCACTGCATTATAGATCTTGTCTAGTCTTTTATCTATGATCTCGTGAATTTCTTCCCGGATATTAGAAATCTTATTACTTAACTCTACGATATTCTCTGTATATGTTCCTTTGACATGCTCAATTTGAGTATGAAGATCGCTCCGATTCAACTCCATTTCTCCTCTAAGGTCAACACACTCTTTGTTTAACTTATTTTCTAACTTAGATATTTGATTAGTTACCTCTACTATCTTAGTATCTATTTTAGAATTTAGTGATTCACTTAACCTATCTATTTTAACATTGATCACATTAAAATTTTTGTTACACATATCAATCATTTCTACCATTTTACTACTTAGGGAGTTAATCTGTTTATTACAATTTTCGTTAATAGTATCAATCTTTTTCTCCAACTTACTACAGAAACCAATCACTTTTTCCATCTCTTTCATATACTTTTCGTTATTCTTTTCAATCAGATTCTTACAGTTTTCATTATTGAGCTCGGTCATTTCGGCCTTAAGAAAATTTAAAAAATCTCGGTTCATTCCCCCCACGATTTCCTTTTGGGTTTCAGTGTGCTTCTCAATTTCTGCACTTTCCTGAATTATCCCAGAACCTTCCATCGTATTCACCTGCTCCCTACTCTGAATTTCACCTTGGATGTCCGCCGAAGCAATGACCTCGTCGTCACATGACTTGTTATTGTCTTCCTTGTCCATCTTTGGTTCACTAGTGATAGTACGCGATCTCAAATTAATTTCCCTCTTCAAATCCCTTGACATATCCCCAAAATACAAATATATATCACAAAATTACACTCTTGACATTTACCGGTAATAATTTCCGTTTTCTTAAATGCGCACACTCCTCCCAAAATGAACCTATGATATGCTGTCATTCAGAACAAATTCTGAATTTATTCGAGTCCCACGTTGCGTCGACACATTGAGAACATGTTCCTAACTAGCTTGACTATCTTTACAAACATCTATAAATATAAAGCTGCATTTATCTTGAAAAATCTGAATATCTGCATTTAAAATGGAAATTATAAAAATTAACATTCATTAAATAAAATACACACTTGTTGAACCTTGTACTCACACTTACTTGTTACCTGCTTACTTACACATACGTTATTTGAAGGGCGCCAGCTGTCACTCCGTACAGCAATAATAGAATGAGACTCTTGACTATCTCTAGGGTGTGGGGTAATAAGCTTACTTTTGACAACATACCATATAAGTTCTGGGAAAAGGAGATTGGCGTTCGGTTTCCCCATTAATTTTGAGGTTAAGATATTTTACTGTCAATGAAATGAAACTCTGAATTCGTTTGATAGAACAATATATATTCTTTAAATAATATATCAAAAAATAGTGAGTCTTGTTGCGATAAAACAGATGAGAATATGAAATTATGACATTGCAACTGAAAGAAACTAGGCATGAATTTGAATTTTTCTTGACCGGACATTTAACAATTTATACGAAATATTTCCCTCACTGATTCATTTGACTGTACCTTCAACACTTTTAGTGTAATTACGACGTATTCCTTTGATCTGGTGTTTACTGTAGATGTGTCACGCCTAACTTGGTGATACATCCTTGTGACTGCTTCTTCTCCATATCATCTGACTTCTTTGTAAGTCAATATGGTATGACCTCTTGGCAGGTCCAGGGTTGCCCTCTCTGACTCCATGGTAAGCCCTTGCGTCCGCGTCTTCCACTAAGTGACGGACCAACCATTTGGTCTCACTCTCTCAATGACTAATATTGGCTCACTGAGTCTTCACCATCTCTCGTTCACACTGGTTGACTAACCACCTAAGGCTTCTTGATCTAGTAGACTACTTCACTGTACTGCATCCGTATAAGTAATGACTGACGCTACAATATGGAGCTACCTTATATAGACGTTGGTTGACACAACTACGTAATCTCCAGAAATAACAATGACATACTCCCACCTACGCGACAGATATTACATACAGTGGTGAAATAGCCCCGCGGCGACTAACTCCGTGCGCGCATTGCTAAATAAATACGATGACATAGCCATGGCGCGTCGATGACTTGGCAGAATCGCCACTAATATTGTACAATGCCCCAACGTCACATCTAATCTCTGATATATACAACAATTCTCACCGTACAGGTATTGAGTGTTATACTACACATACGTATATATGTATACATCTAAGTGCAATCTTGCAAGCAACAGGCAATTGCAAAATTGAATAAAACGGATAATTACAATAATAGTACAATATCACAGATAAAATAATAATAATACTGACATAATAATAATAATAATAATAATAATAATAATAATAATAATAATAATAATAATAATAATAATACAGATAAAATCATACAATAATAAAAATACAGATATCATCTTGTAACGGGATTTGAACCGTTACACTGTAATTCATAATCAGCAAGTTGCACAAAATCTGCATTATTGTTTTGGAGCCAGTGTTCAACGAGCCAAATTTTTAGTTCAGTAAAATTTATTTTTAAGACATTACCTGTTCCACACCACGATATTATATTCAGACTATGACTATGAAACTGCGTGGAATATCTGTGTAATGTAAATTATAATTGAACTAATTCCCTGAAAAAGTGACCCCACAAACAACACCTTCACTCCATTCATTACAGGGACTGGCTGCATACAGAACTGTATTACTAACATGGCACATACCTCAATCATTCTCATATTATCAAAGCCAAAGGTGGGACAGAGACATGTCAATGAAAGTAGCAAATCTGTTCTGGCCCATATCAGAAGGCTTAGTGCACTACAGAGACTATCTTGTACCAGAGACGGATCTGGGTTATACTTTGAAAAAACAAAACAAATCACCACATGTTACTTCCAGTTGAAGTTCATGCACCATAATAACATTTCTATCTATATTATTGTATATGTTTGTGATAGATTAGAGTTTGGCTATTTACCATGTAGTGATCTATAGTGTACAAGATACATAACTGTTGACTGTGTATACTGTAAATCATGTGTTATATAATTTGTTTTTTGTTTCTTTCAGACAAATGCCTGAAAGTCATTCAAAGGATAATGAAGAGGGGCTCAATTGAAGAGAAATTCACTGTAGTGAATATTTTACAAAATCTTATTGAAAACAGCACCAGCAAACGGCTTATGTTGAAGGAATATAATTTTCCCAGATATATAGAAGAATTTGCCATTATGCTAAGTAGTAGACTGGAGGATGAGGAAAATATCCATAGACTGGAAGTTGTAGATAGAATCTTAAACCTATTTTAAAACTTACGCATTGAATGAATTGAACGTTCTATAGTTGTTAAACTATTATTACCTTCCCTGTCTAATTCGCTCCCAAGCTCAAAAGAGCCCCTTGGATGTCTTTGGAACATGTGGAATGTGGCTCTTGGCTGACAGATAGAATTTTGCAAGACAGTTCAGTAATAAGAGTTTTTTTCCTGAATACTAGTAAGATTAGACTAAAGATGAAGTATGAAGTGATGAACTTCATAAATGTGTATGCACCACAGACGGAAAGAGAGGAACTAGTAGACATTCCGTGAAAGGAATGGAAAATATCCATAGACTGAAAGTTGTAGATAGAATCTTAAACCTATTTTTATAACTTAGAATGAATTGAACATTCTATAGTTGTTGAACTTAGTGCACTACAGAGACTATCTCGTACCAAAGATGGACCTGGGTTATACTTTGAAAAGAAAAATGACCACATGTTATTTCCAATTGAAGTTCATTCACCTTAATAACATTTTAATCCATGTTATGGTATATGTTTGTGTTAGATTAGAGTTTATCTATTTACCATGTAGGGTCATTATAGTGTACAAGAATATGACTGTTGACTGTATATATTGTAAATATTGTGTTATGTAATTTGTTTTTTTCAGACAAATGCCTAAAAGTCACACATGTAATTACATGCTTTGTAAATTTTTTGTAACATTGCTATCAGGGTCATTAAGAGCTTCTGTAAATTTTCTAGAAAATATTTATATCTTTATCAGGGGAGTAATATATTGAAATTGCTGTCAAATTGTGGATCATTAAGGAACAGTGTCCTACTACCTCAGAGTTGAATTATGCCCAAAGATTTGAAATGTCAATAACATTTCAGTATAAATTATTTAGTGTGATTATTGGTGAGCCCATTGTAACAATAGCCTGTATGTATTTTAATAACTTACACATTGAATGAATTGAACGTTCTATAGTTGTTGAACTATTTTTAACCTTCCTCATCTGATTCGCTCCCAGGCTCAAATGAGCCCCTTGGATGTCTTTGGAACATGTGAAATGTGGCTCTTGGCTGACAGATAGAATTTTGCAAGACAGTTCAGTAACAGTGGTTTCGTCCCGAATACTGGTAAGATTAGACTAAAGATGAAGAATGAAGTGTGTGCAGCACAGATGGGAAGAGAGAAACTAGTGGACTTCCGTGAAAGGAATGGGAAATATCCATAGACTGAAAGTTGTAGATAGAATCTTAAACCTATTTTTATAACTTAGAATGAATTGAACGTTCTATAGTTGTTGAACTTAGTGCACTACAGAGACTATCTCATACCAGAGATGGATCTGGGTTATACTTTGAAAAGAAAAATGACCACACGTTATTTCCAGTTGAAGTTCCTTCACCTTAATAACATTTTTATCCATGTTATGGTATATGTTTGTAGTAGATTAGGGTTTAGCTATTTACCATGTAGGGTCATTATAGTGTACAAGAATATGACTGTTGACTGTATATACTGTAAATATTGTGTTATGTAATTTGTTTTTTTTCAGACAAATGCCTAAAAGTCATACATGTAATTACATGCTTTGTAACTTTCTTGTAACATTGCAATCAGGGTCGTTAAGAGCTTCTGTAAATTTTCTAGAAAAATATTTATATCTTTATCAGGGGAGTAATATATTGAAATTGCTGTCAAATTGTGGATCATTAAGGAACAGTGTCCTACTACCTCAAAGTTGAATTATGCCCAAAGATTTGAAATGTCAATAACATTGCAGTATAAATTATTTAGTGTGATTATTGGTGAGCCCATCATAGCAATAGCCTGTATGTATAAAGTAGATATGGTGCCTCAGAAAAGGTTAGGGTGTCTCCTGCTGAAAGCGACGCGCAGTTCTTCGGGTGCTGGGGGAACTGTGAAAAGTGGGCAACCAGCACCAGACTACATCAAGATTGCAACAGTAAGTGTCCTGACACTGACAGGAAAGACAGAAGTCCATAGTTGGACTGTGTGGGACCAAGAAGAGGGGTACGGGAGAGATTCCTCTGAAAGAAGGATACAGATTGTATTACAGCAGAGGACCTGAAGCAAAAAATGGAGTGGCCATCATACTTAGAAAAGAAATCCAAGAATATGTGGAATATACAAAATGCATCAGCGATAGGATGATGGTGATGAGACTCCAGTTTGGAAATGGTATGAAAGATCTATTTCAGTTGTATGCCCCACAAACGGGTTGCATAGATGAACATCTAGGGGACTTTTTAGAGGATGGAGAGACAGATAGAAGATTAGAAAGTGCTATTGATGGGAGATCTAAATGCACAAGTTGGAATGGAAAGACTAGGAAAGGAAGATGTTGTAGGGCCCTTTGGATATGGAAATGTAAATCCAGAAGATTAGTTGTTGGTGGATTTTTGCATGAGGAACCAAATGATTGTTGGAAAAGCCAGGTTTAGAAAGAAGAACAGTCAGACGATTACGAAGACCATGACTGATTATATAATCATAGAGAAAGAATACAGAAGGAACCTTTCAGATGTTACAGCCATGCCTGAAGAAGCCTTTGATGGAGATCATAGAGTTGTGATAGGAAAATTGAAAGTGGGAAAGATTGAAAAAAAAACATTAAGAAGAGAGAAAAGAATTAAAGTATGGAAATTGAAGGAGAAAAGCATACAAGAAGAATTTCAAAGGAAAATAATACCCTTGGTACCCAGGATGGAGATGGGGAATGTTGAGGATGAATAGAAAAGTTTTAAGGAAGCACTGGTTGGAAGTGCAGAAAAGGTAGTGGAGATGATAAAGGCAGCCAGAGCTGTAGGCCTGCAGTGGCCATATCGAGTTCTCAGGATTATCTGGGATAACAAGGAGGTCCCTGATAATTGGCAAAAAGGAATAATCATCCCAATTTTCAAGAAAGGCGATAAAGTATTGAAGAACTACAGGGGAATTACTCTGATATCCCATGTTGCTAAGATAATGGAGAGGATACTGGAAAGTAGGATAAGGTTGAGGATTGAAAATCAGATACAGGAAAATCAGTTTGGTTTCAGAAGTGGAAGGTCAACAATAGAGCCCATTTTCATGATGAGACAACTAATGAAAAAACAATGGAAGTATGGGAATGATATGGTGATGACATTCATTGACTTTGAAAAGCATATGATAGTGTCCCTAGGACTAAAGTTTGGGACAGTCTGGTACAAAAAGGAATTGGACAGGGATTTATAAAAATGATCATGGCAATGTACAAAGAATGTTGTAGTTGTGTGCAAACACAAGTTGGCAGGGCAAGTTGGTTCAAAATTACTAGTGGGCTGAGACAGGGAAGTGTCCTATTGCCAATTCTGTTTACAACAGTAATAGATGACATCATGAGAACAGCAAAAGCAGAATATGGAGGAAGAGAAATGAACATGTTGTTATTTGCAGATAATATTGTGGTTTGGGGAGATGAGAACATGAAGGTTCAAGAACTGTTGGATGTGGTGAATGGGAAGATCGAAGAATGTGGATTGAAAATAAGTGTACTTACTATTAATAGTAAGAGGATTCAAGCTGGAAGCTGTTTCTATCATAGTGTAAGAAACATGTTATGGGACATAGATATGCCAATGGAAGCAAAGGAAACTATGTACAAGATGTATTACGTACTCATAACAACTTACGGTGCAGAAACTTGGACATTGACAAAGAAGGATGAGAGGCGAATACAGGCAGCCGAAATGAAGTTCTTGAGGAGTATGATAGAGAAGAGTAAAAGAGACGAAATAAGGAATGAGAAAATCTGGGAAGAAATTGGAGTGGAAAAAAATGAATGATAGAATAGAGAAGAGCCGAATAGGATGGTTTGGGCACATAAAGTGAATGAGTGATGAATGAATGCCAGAAAAAGTGATGGAAATTAAAGGAAGGAGAGGCTGTGGATGACCACGATTGAGATGGAAGGACAAAATCCAACGCAGTGTTATAGAAAGAAACATGGACCGATACACAGTGTTGGAGAGGGAGTGGTGGAAAGACCAAAGAAAGTGGAGAGTAACCATATTTGCTCCTACCTGGTTACAGCTGGATAAAGGGAAATAATGATGATGATGATGATGATGATTGCCACACCTCCATTTTGTGAACCTATCTGCAATATATTATTTGTAATTCATAATCAGCAAGTTGCACAACGTCTGCATTGTTGATTTGGAGCCAGTGTTCAACGAGCCAAGTAAAATTTATTTCTAAGACATTACCTGTTCCACACCATGATATCATATTCAGACTAAGACTATGAAAATACGTGGAGTATCTGTGTGATGTAAATTATAATTGATTGAACTTCCTGAAAATCTGACCCTATTAGCATCAACTTCACTCCATTCAGTACAGGGACTGGCTGCATACAGAACTGTATTACTAACATGGCACATACCTCAGTCATTCTCATATTATCAAAGCCAAAGGTGGGACGGAAACATGTCACTGAAAGTAGCAGATTTGTTCTGGCCCATATCAGAAGGCTTAATGCACTACAGGGTGGGGAATACATGGTTTCGAAAGAAAAACATCAGAAAAATTACGAGTTATGGGTGGGGTGACAGAAGAACAAAATCAGTAATTGACTACTTTTTGGTGGAAAGGACAAATCGTAGGAAGTGTATGGATGTGACAGCTTTACCAGGAGAAGAATTTGATGGGGACCACAGAGGTGTGATGGTAAAATTATGGTTGGGAAAAATGAAAAACTAAGAGAGATAAGAAAAAGCAAAATAAAAGTATGAAAATTGAAAGGCAAAATTGTGCAGGAAGATTTTCAGGGGAGATTGAAGCAACAGATACCAGTTACTAAAGTGGAAAATGTAGAAGAGGAGTGGGCCAATTTTAAAAAGCATTTGTTAGTGCAGCAGAGAGTGCTTGTGGCAGAACATCTACAAGAGTGAAAGAAAAGGAGACATCGTGATGAAATGAAGAAGTGATGAAAGTGGTGAAAGAAAAGAAGACAGTCTTGCAAGAATGGAAACAAGATCAAACAGAAGAAAGCAAAAAAAATATCTCAACAGCAAATAGGCATGTAAAAAGGTGGTAGGACAAGAAAAGAAGAAGCGCTAGGAAGAATTTACACCAAAAATTGCAGTGGATATACCGGTAAGTGGCAGCGAAAAGATTCTATATGGACTTATATAAGAATTAAGAGGACAGCAAGAGTTATCACAAAGCTCGTTTAAAGGAAGATGGGGAATTGTTAACACACCCAGAAGAGATAAAGTGAAGAGGGAAGGAGTATTTTGATAAGCTATTGAATGTGAGCAACTGTACCAGGGAGATATAAGCGATACAATGTGAGGACTCAACAACAGAGGTTGATGTAACAATGCCGGAGGTGGAGTTAATGGTGCAAAAGATGAAGATGGGAAAAGCAACAGGGATGGATGAAATCAGTGTGGAAGTGGTAAAGATGGCTGGACCTGTTGGTATGCAATGGTTGTACCGACTACTAAATTGTATGTGGAAACACAAATATGTACCAGAAGTCTGAAAAAAAGGAATAATACTACCAGTGTTTAAGAAAGGGGACAAGAACGTTTGTTGTAACTATAGAGGAATCACACTTATATTTCACGTAGTTAAAATACTGGAAAGGATATTACAAAGAAGAATGAGAAGAAAGATTGAAGGAGAGTTACAAGAGGATTAATATGGCTTCAGGAGTGGAAGATCTACAGCGGACCAAATCTTTAGCATGTGACAGCTGATGGAAAAGAACTGGGATATGGAAAGAATCTGGTCATGAACTTGACAGATATAGAAAAGGCATATTATATTGTCCCTAGAGAGAAGGTTTGGGAAACCATGGTTAAAAAGAGACTCGGAAGAGAAGTGGTAAAAATGGTGCAAGCGATGTACAACTGTTTCAGCAGAGTACTAACCCCAGTTGGAAAAACAGAATGGTGCAGGAATAAGACTGGACTAAGACAGGAGAGTGTGCTGTCACCTGTTTTGTTTATTATGGTCATGGATGAAATTGTAAAGGAAACAAAGGAAGTCTATGGAGATAAAGAGATGAAGATAACGCTATTTGCATATGATGTGATCTGGAGAAAGACGGCAGAGAAGTGCAACAACAACGAGATATACTGAATGAAGAAATTGAGAAGTATGGCATAAAAATCAGTACAGAGAAAAGCAAGACTATGGTGATGTCAAGAGGGGAAGGCAAGGAAAGGGCACTGTGAAAATTGGAAATTGTGGACAGCTGTAAATACCTAGGAAATGAATTAATGCGTAATGCTAGGGTGGACATGGAGATTAGCATGGTGATGATGATGATGACTGGTAATTTGTTAATGATAGGCACCCACGAATTGATAATTTTGTAACCTTATGTAGGCCTACTTAATTTACCATGCTCTTCTACCTAGTCAGGTGTTAATGTGTTACAGAAGAACCGCAGTGCCTTCTCTGCTACACAGTCTTAAATATGATCCCAGGTTTGATGGTTTGATCCAAATTGTCCAATGTCTGAGGGTAGTGCTGAGCATTAACTCATAGTGTTGAGCTTGTTAAGGTCTAGCAAGAATGGCTCATTGCTGTAAAAAAAATGCTGAATTACTATCTTGCATGCAGTTTTCTGTGTCTTGAATATCCTGTATTTTGGGGAGTCAGCATGTTTCTTTTGTGTTCTGAATGCTTTGCTGGATGGTCGAAAGTGGTCATATCGCATATCATCACCGGCTATTCTGTGCCATAGGTGGTCATCACCATTTTCCTCTTGCTGGCTCACGTATTACAGACACAAAATATTGTGTCATTCATTTATGTTCCTCATTCAACACCTGCATAATGTGTTGTTGCAGTGTACTTTGCTGCTTTCTGACAGTTGTAAAATGTTTTTTTATTTCTTGAGATGTAAAATAGTTGTGTTTCTAGTAGTAAGTTTGTGTTTGTTACTTTACATGCATGTTATGTACTCATGAAAAATGTTTTTTGTTTCTTGAGATGTAAAATAGTTGTGTTTCTAGTAGTAAGTTTGTGTTTATTACTTTACATACATGTTATGTACTCATGAAAAATGTTTTTTGTTTCTTGAGATGTAAAATAGTTGTGTTTCTAGTAGTAAGTTTGTGTTTGTTACTTTGATGATATATTGAATAGTTAAAAGTAAAAGATCAGATAAAGTAGCAATTACAGCCCTGGAGACAGCAGATGGGAATATAGTTCGCAATATGAAAGATATCACGGATACAATGGGGCAGTATTTTGACAAGCTCCTAAATGGCCCTAAAGAGATCTCTGTTGAGGATGTAGGACAGAAAACAATAGAGGAAGATATCCCAATTACATGGACAGAAGTAGAGCAAGCTCTCCACTGGATGAGAAGTGGTAAGTCAGCAGGAGCTGATGAAATTACAGCTGACATGATTAAAGCTGCTGGTCCACCAGGAATACAGTGGCTGTATAGAGTTCTCAGAACAATATGGAAGGATAATGAAATACCTGAAGATTGGACAAAAGGGGTGATAGTTCCTATCTTTAAGAAAGGGAGTAGAAGGAAAAGTGAAAATTACAGAGGCATTACCCTCCTATCACACGGCCTTAAAATTATGGAGAAGATCATTGAAGCCAGAGTAAGGGATATACTAGAGCCTATCTTAGAAGAGGAACAACATGGTTTTAGGACTGGAAGAAGCACAACAGATCTGATATTTGCTTTGAGGATGTTGGCAGAGAAACACTGGGAAAGAGGAAAAGACCTAATTATTGTGTTTATGGACCTTGAAAAGGCGTATGATAATGTTCCTAGATCAACTATTTGGAAAAGTCTTAGAAAACTTGGTGTACCGGAGTACCCTATTAGGAAGATCCAAATGCTATATAGTAATTGTAAAAGCTGTGTCAGAATTGGAGATGGTCACTCTGAATGGTTCAATACAACCAAAGGAGTACAACAGGGAAGTGCCTTGTCACCACTTCTATTCATAGCAGTTATGGATACCATTTTAAAGGAACTAAAAGGAAAAGGTAATAAAGATCTTCAGGCTCTGGTGTTTGCAGACAATGTGGCAATATGGGATGAAACAGAGGAGGGAGTGCAAAATAATCTGAATACATGGTGTAAGAAGTTTGATGACTATGGAATGAAATTGAACCCATCAAAAACAGTAGCATTAAAAATCAGCACACATTATACAGAATGCAACATAAAAATACAGGACCACCAAGTTGAAGTAGTACACCAATTCAGTTATTTAGGAAGCGTAATCGCTAGTAATAACAGAGCTGAGAGAGAAATAACAAACAGAGTAACCAAAGGCTCTAACTTTTACAGCATCGTTAGACACCTACTATGGGATCAGAAAGTCCCACAAAGAACAAAAATGACCCTGTACAAGTCATATTTTATTCCTATCCTTACATATTCTCTGGAAACCTGCACACTAACATCAAAGGATTATAGTAGGATTCAAGCCTGTGAAATGAAATTTCTTAGAACTGCCCTCCAAAAGACCCGACTTGATCATGTGAAAAATGATGAGATCCGATCTAACCTAGGTCCAAATGAATCGATGGAGGAAAGACTTAGGTCATCTAGACTTAAATGGTTTGGGTATGTTAAACGAATGAATAGCACAAGGTTACCATGTGCTTATTTGGAAAAGAGAATAACAGGTAGAAGACCAGCTGGAAGACCAAGAAGAAGATGGAGGGAAGACGTGGAGAGAAGAGGATGGAATTGGGAATCTGTCTTGGACAACGAAATGTTTTTGAATAAGCAACTTTGGAAGACGCTCGTTTTCAAACACCCTACCCGGCTCGCTAGAAGGGCAAACTGATGATGATGATGATGACTTTACATGCATGTTATGTACTCATGAAAAATGTTTTTTGTTTCTTGAGATGTAAAATAGTTGTGTTTCTAGTAGTAAGTTTGTGTTTGTTACTTTACATGCTTGTTATGTACTCATGAAAAATGTTTTTTGTTTCTTGAGATGTAAAATAATTTTGTTTCTAGTTGTAGGTTTATGTTCCTTTAGTTTTACGTGTTTATTATGTACTCGTGTAAAATATATCTAGTCAAATTCTCACTCTAAATATCTTTTAAGATTGAAAAGCCTGTAAACTATCAATTTTGATTAGAAGTGACATGTATCATAGCGAGGGTACCTGAAACTGTAGTGTGCTTTTTGGCAGCAAGTGAATGTGCGCTCTTTAGCTTCCAGTTTCTGTTTACCGGGCGAGTTGGCCATTTGGTTAGGGGTGCATAGCTGTGAGCTTGCATCCAGGAGATAGTGGGTTTGAGCCCCGCCGAAATGAAGTTCTTGAGGAGTATGATCCAGAAGAGTAGAAGAGACAAAATAAGGAATGAGAAAATCTGGGAAGAAATTGGAGTGGAAAAATGAATGATAGAACAGAGAAGAGGCAAATAGGATGGTTTGGGCACATAAAGCAAATAAGTGATGAAAGAATGCCAGAAAAGGTGATGGAAATGCAAGGAAGGAGAAGCCGTGCACAACCACAATTGAGATGGAAGGACAAAATCCAACGCAGTATTATAGAAAGAAACCTGGACCGGGACATAGTGTTGGAGGGGGAGTGGTGGAAAGACTGAAGAAAGTGGAGAGTAACCATATTTGCTCCTGCCTGGCTACAGCTGGATAAAGGGAAATGATGATATTGATGATGATTGCCACACCTTCATTTTGTGAACCTATCTGCAGTAAATTATTTGCAATTCATAATCAGGAAGTTGCACAAAGTCTGCATTGTTGTTTTGGAGCCAGTGTTCAACGAGCCAAGTAAAATTTATTTCTAAGATATTACCTGTTCCACACCATGATATCATATTCAGATTAAGACTATGAAAATACATGGAGTATTTGTGTAATGTAAATTATGATTGATCGAACTTCTTGAGAATCCGACCCTACTAGCAACACCTTCACTCCATTCAGTACAGGCACTGGCTGCATACAGAACTGTATTACTAACATGGCACATACCTCAATCGTTCTCATATTATCAAAGCCAAAGTTGGGACGGAGACATGTCAGTGAAAGTAGCAGATTTGTTCTGGCCCATATCAGAAGGCTTAATGCACTACAGAGTGGGGAATACATGGTTTCGAAAGAGAAACATCAGGAAAGTTACGAGATATGGGGGTGGTGACAGAAGAACAAAATCAGTAATTGACTACTTTTTGGTGGAAAGGACAAATCGTAGGAAGTGTATGGATGTGACAGCTTTACCAGGAGAAGAATTTGATGGGGACCATAGAGGTGTGATGGCAAAATTATGGTTGGGAAAAATGAAAAACTAAGAGAGATAAGAAAAAGCAAAATAAAAGTATGAAAATTGAAAGACAAAATTGTGCAGGAAGATTTTCAGGAGAGATTGAAGCAACAGATCCCAGTTACTGAAGTGGAAAATGTAGAAGAGGAGTGGGCCAATTTTAAAAAGCATTTGTTAGTGCAGCAGAGAGTGCTTGTGGCAGAACATCTACAAGAGTGAAAGAAAAGGAGACATCGTGGCGGAATGAAGAAGTGATGAAAGTGGTGAAAGAAAAGAAGACAGCCTTGCAATAATGGAACCGAGATGAAACACAAAGCAAAAGGAAGTATCTCAACAGCAAATAGGCATGTAAAAAGGTGGTAGGAGAAGAAAAGAAGCAGTGTTAGGAAGAATTTACACCAAAAATGGCAGTGGATATACCGGTAAGTGGCAGTGAAAGGATTCTGTATGGACTTATATAAGAATTAAGAGGACAGCAAGATTTATCACAAAGCTCGTGAAAGAGGAATATGGGGAATTGTTAACACACCCAGAAGAGATAAAGAGAAGATGGAAGGAGTATTTTGATAAGCTTTTGAATGTGAGCAACTGTACCAGGGAGATATAAGCAATACAGTGTGAGGACTCAACAACAGAGGTTGATGTAACATTGCTGGAGGTGGAGTTAACGGTGCAAAAGATGAAGATGGGGAAAGCAACAGGGATAGGTGAAATCAGTGTGGATGTGATAAAGATGGCGTTGGTATGCAATGGTTGTACTGACTACTAAAGTGTATGTGGAAACACAAATATGTACCAGAAGTCTGAAAAAAAGGAATAATACTACCAGTGTTTAAGAAAGGGGACAAGAACGTTTGTTGTAACTATAGAGGAATCACACTTATATTGCAGGTGGTTAAAATACTGGAAAGGATATTAGAAAGAAGAATGAGAAGAAAGATTGAAGGAGAGTTACAAGGGGAACAATATGGCTTCAGGAGTGGAAGAGCATGAGGCAGCTGATGGAAAAGAACTGGGAATATGGAAAGAATATGGTCATGAACTTGACAGATTTAGAAATGGCATATGATAGTGTCCCTAGAGAGAAGGTTTGGGAAACCATGGTTAAAAAGAGACTCGGAAGAGAAGTGGTAAAAATGGTGCAAGCGATGTACAACTGTTTCAGCAGAGTACTAACCCCAGTTGGAAAAACAGAATGGTGCAGGAATAAGACTGGACTAAGACAGGAGAGTGTGCTGTCACCTGTTTTGTTTATTATGGTCATGGATGAAATTGTAAAGGAAACAAAGGAAGTCTATGGAGATAAAGAGATGAAGATAACGCTATTTGCATATGATGTGATCTGGAGAAAGACGGCAGAGAAGTGCAACAACAACGAGATATACTGAATGAAGAAATTGAGAAGTATGGCATAAAAATCAGTACAGAGGAAAGCAAGACTATCATGGTGTCAAGTTGGGAAGGCAAGGAAAGGGTACTGTGAAAATTGGAAGTCAGAGTCTGGAAATTGTAGGCAGCTTTAAATACCTAGGAAGTGAATTATTGCAAAATGCTAGGGTGGATATGGAGATTATCAGGAGGTTACAGCAGGGTAATGCATTCTACCAAAGTGTAAGAAAACTTGTTTGATCAAAGAAGTACCAAGAAAAAGTAAAGAGATAATGTACAAAATGTACTATGTACCCATACTGACTTATGCAGCTGAGACTTGCACTTTAACTAGCAGGCAAGAGAGTAGAATTCAAGTGAGTGAGATGGAATTCCCAAGAAGTATGCTAGGAAAGACAGAATGAGAAATGAAGATGTTAGGAAGAAAGTTGGGATTTGAAAGAAAAAAGAGAGTGTTGAAAAAATAAACTAAGGTGGTTTGGACATGTAAAGAGGATGGAGGAGAATAGAATTCCAAGACAGATGCTGGAGGCAAAGTGCAAAGGCAAGAGGAAGATCTAGAACGAGGTTCAATGAATTGGTGAAGCACAGCATAAGAAGATGAAATTTAGACTGGGACTAGATTGTGGACGAGGAATGGTGGAAGGAAAAAGGAAGATGCAGAAGTGCCATAAATATCCAGACCTGGCAAGAGCTATATAAGGGGAAATGATGATGATGATGATGATGATGATGATAGTGATGATGATGACTGGTAATTTGTTAATGATAGGCACCCACGAATTGGTAATTTTGTAACCTTATGTAGGCCTACTTAATTTACCATGCTCTTCTACCTAGTCAGGTGTTAATGTGTTACAGAAGAACCGCAGTGCCTTCTCTGCTACACGGTATTAAATATGATCCCAGGTTTGATGGTTTGATCCAAATTGTCCAATTTCTGAGGGTAGTGCTGAGCATTAACTCATAGTGTTGAGCTTGTTAAGGTCCAGCAAGAATGGCTCATTGCTGTAAAAAATGCTGGATTACTATCTTGCATGCAGTTTTCTGTGTCTTGAATATCCTGTATTTTGGGGAGTCAGCATGTTTCTTTTGTGTTCTGAACGCTTTGCTGGATGGCCGAAAGTGGTCATATTGCGTATCATCACCGGCTATTCTGTGCAATAGGTGGTCATCACCATTTTCCTCTTGCTGGCTCACGTGTTACAGACAAAAAATATTGTGTCATTCATTTATGTTCCTCATTCAACACCTGCATAATGTGTTGTTGCAGTGTACTTTGCTGCTTTCTGACAGTTGTAAAATGTTTTTTTGTTTCTTGAGATGTAAAATAGTTGTGTTTCTAGTAGTAAGTTTGTGTTTGTTACTTTACATGCATGTTATGTACTCATGAAAAATGTTTTTTGTTTCTTGAGATGTAAAATAGTTGTGTTTCTAGTAGTAAGTTTGTGTTTGTTACTTTACATGCATGTTATGTACTCATGAAAAATGTTTTTTGTTTCTTGAGATGTAAAATAGTTGTGTTTCTAGTAGTAAGTTTGTGTTTGTTACTTTACATGCTTGTTATGTACTCATGAAAAATGTTTTTTGTTTCTTGAGATGTAAAATAATTTTGTTTCTAGTTGTAGGTTTATGTTCCTTTAGTTTTACATGTTTTTTATGTACTCATGAATAATATATCTAGTCAAATTCTCACTCTAAATATCTTTTACGATTGAAAAGCCTGTAAACTATCAATTTTGATTAAAAGTGACATGTAACATAGCGAGCATACCTGAAACTGTAGTGTGCTTTTTGGGTACAAGTGAATGTACGCTCTATAGCTTCCAGTTTCTGTTTACCGGGCGAGTTGTCTGTGTGGATAGGGGCGCACAGCTGTGAGCTTGCATCCGGGAGATAGTGGGTTTAAGCCCCACTGTTGGCAGCCTTCAAGATGGTTTTCTATGGTTTCCCATTTTCACACCTGGCAATACCTTATTTAAAGCAATGACAGCTTCCTTCCCATTCCTAGGCCTTTCCTATCCCATCGTCACCATAAGACCTATCTGTGTTGGTGCGACGTTAAGCCAATTCAAAAAGATTCTGTTTAGTTTATAGCAGTTTGCAGTTTTTATAAGTGTGTTTTACACCTGCATGTTGATGTATAATGGGTAGATGTTGATGACCTAAAAAACATCCCTGAAATGATCAATAAAATTCTCTAAAATGTATGGGATAATGCTGCAAATTAAGTAAAAAAGACTTCAAAATTTTTGACCAAACTGAATTCTGGTGTCTGTCTAACAAGAAATATATCCCTGTTCTGTTCACTGCACAGCTCTTGATTTCAGAGAAGTAATTATCTCCTGATTTGCTTGGAAGTGTACCGTGTATAAATATGTAGGCTACAGTGAAATCTCATTAAGACATTAATGCAGAAGACAAGGAAAAAGAACGTGTTCAGCGAGAAAATGTACTAATGAATATACAAATAAAACTATCTAACAGGTATATGGAAACACTCGATGCGAACATTATGTACGGTAACATTATTTTCCAACATGAGGGCATTTTATGTTGTGTATTTCTAAAGATGAGAGGGAAGTATTAAAAGATGTGAAAAGGACGAGAGAACAAATATGAAAACCTTTTCCAATGGGGATTATAAAATAAAAACTGCACTGATAGGTATGGAAAACACCAGACAACAAATATGAAATCATATGCACAGGGGAAACAAAAATATCGAAGCATTATTGCAGATCACACTGTTTCTAAAACAAATGTTAGTAGAATCCTTTTATTTCGGAGCAGTGGGTTATGTAACATCATTTTCTGGTCATACTCATAGACAATAAATTGAAGGTTACATTCGACCATGTGCAACTGCTCAAAGAGAATGTGTAAGAGTTGACTCTCAATGTTATTTTTAACTTCTGTACAAAACGGCTGCCGTAAAGCACGTCGGGTCCGCTGGTTCTCGTCCTGATCTGCGAGGAAATTTTGGCTGCCATTTTGAATCGAACGAAACTTTGACCAACTTGAGTGATGTCAATCCACTTTCTGACAGATTTAAATTTTGACTTCATTATTAAGAAATTTCACAATATTTTCCATATCCATAACTGGGCTATCACAAGACAAATATGCACCGCGCTAGTAATTTTCACACAACGATGTTCGTAATCCAGCACTGTAGTACGCGTTAAATATTAACCACACTTCACTGTACCACCCAACAGAAAATACAACCTTCTGAATGGAATGCGAAATAAGTCAAACAGGCTCACTCTGCTATTCAGCGATCTCGCTGTTAACCGGCAAGCAAAACTGAACATTCCTGAGGCTAATGGCTTGCTCCCCAAAAGTGCAACTTATCCTTTGAAGTTTTCCCGTAATCATGCAGCTGTGGTGACGGCTGTTACCCGAGTTGGAAATTACATTTCTTTCACAAGGGATGTCAAATACAGTAACATTTTCAGGTCTAGGAAAAATGTGATCATACTAAGCGGTGGTAACGAAAATTTGTGACGCGATAAGTGAGGTATTTTTATATAGATTTAATACATTGAGTATCGGGACTTCGAATTTACAATGTTCTAAGCGGGAAAACATGTGAATGAGGAACGTACTAACGAGGCTTCACTGTACATAATGATTTCCTCCCCGAAGAACCTGGAAGCACTTGTTAACGATTTTCAGGTCTTTTTCTTGTTTGATGTGCTTTTGGATAACAAACATCCTTACTGCACTGACTTTTAATACTGCACAATTTGCAAAATAAGCCACAACCATCTGTTTACTAATTCATTGACTAGCTGAATTAAAAATAAATTTTGTTATTGGCTTCACTTTTGGCATTTTCCTTGCACGGCACTACTTGGGTGGGTATTTTTGTACTGAAGCACAAATTAGTTTCGTGTTACCATTTGTTCTTGGCTTTGAGGCACGTGGGAGTGATTGGCTATAGGCGGTGTATGCGAAGGCTGGTGCATTCTTTGTGCTTGAGAAATTTTTTTTTTTTTCAATTTGCATTACATTGCACCATCACAGATAGGTCTTACAGCGACGATGGGATGGGGGAAAAGCTAGGTGTGGGACGAGAAGCAGCTGTGGCCTTAATTAAGGTACAGCTCCAGCATTTGCTGATGTGAAAATGGGAAACTTGGAAACCCATCTAAAGGGCTGCTGTCAGTGGGGTTCAAACTCGCTAAGACATGTTAGGAGATACTTTCTCCTAATAGGGAACATGCATGATCCGGGGTTTTAATTAAAAATATGCTAATCTGATTCAAAATTTCATGCAGAATTCAAAAATGTGATCAGAATGTACAAATAATAACTCCAAACGTGATAAAAATCTACGAAAATGTCACGTCATGCAAGCACGCGATCTCATTGGTTTGACGTCATCGTACAGGTTGACTGAATTAGCAGACGAAGTAACACATAGTGTGCTGTGAGAAGCAGGATACACTTCGCGTATTTCTACTTTACGTTAGTGTCTAGTATGGTTAAATTCGAGGTCTATACATTGGATAATAATCTGAGTGGTATATTTTAGACTTAAAATGAATCCTGCGCAGACAGTGAGGCAGAAAACTTATAAATGGTGTAGAGTTCCGATGTGCAATAGCACATCCCATACCATACCAAACAAATTGTTTATAAATGTTCCAAAGACGCTAAAACTAGGGAGAAATGCATTTTGGCGAGCCGGAGAAATGCTGGTGATATATCGGAAAAGTCTACAGTTTATTTTTTTTTAAGATTTTAACGTAAGATGAATTTGTTTGAATTTTCAAATCACTTTTCCATGTCAGCTGTTCTAGTGGTAAAACTTTAAATTTTAATGTATTATGCTTTATTTAAATGCTTCAATTACATCTTGGAATATGAAAGTAATAAACAGTGCATTAAATAATGCTGATTATTAAAGTATTCTCCAAACCTAACCTATGTTTTGGGTGATCCATGTCAAGATAATAAATCAAAGGGGTTATGAACCATTTTGACAGCTCTAATTCTACCAATATATCTTGGCATGGGACAGTTATGTATGTCTTTATTGAAGAGCTTAATTGGTAAAGAAATTTAGGCTATATCTAAATACTCTATAATGTGACAAAGAATAGGCGTGTACATCATGAAAGGAAACAACGTGAATTTAACAAATGTATAACTCTACACAAAACCAATGCTTGTCTGTTGGGGTCTTATAAGTTAACAATGCTCAATTATAATAATTATCATAATATTAATTAAATAAATAACATAATTGCACACAGGTGAAAATAGTAATGCAGCTGTTTAAAATATTATCCAACTTAGCCTAAGTTTTAGGTTATACAAGCCAAGTCAATAAACCGAAGGGTGAAAATACCGCGCGAGTTGGCCATGCGGTTAGGAGCGCGCAGCTGTGAGCTCGCATCCGGGAGACAGTGGGTTTTGAACCCCACTGCCGGCAGCCCTGAAGATGGTTTTCCGTGGTTTCCCATTTTCACACTAGGCAAGTGCTGAGCCTGTACCTAAGGCCACGGCCGCTTTGTTCCCATTCCTAGGCCTTTCCTGTCCCATCGTCGCCATAAGACCTATATGTGACGGTGTGACGTAAAGCAAACAGCAAACAGCAAAAAAAAAAAAAAAAGTCACAGCACCCAAAGACATTCCTGTATTGAGCGACTAAAATGTCACCGGGACACTTTTCTTTCCTGATATGCTCAGCTTGTTAAAAGCCAAATGTAATTAATGTTATTGGCTTCACGCCCCGCTAACTACTTCTACGATTTTCGGAGACGCCGATGTGCAGGAATTTAGTCCTGCAGGAGTTCTTTTACGTGCCAGTAAATCTACCGACACGAGGCTGACGTATTTGAGCACCTTCAACTACCACCGGACTGAATCAGGATCGAACCTGCCAAGTTGGGGTCAGAAGGCCAGCACCTCAACAGTCTGAACCACTCAGCCCGACTTGTGAAAACTAGATGAAGTCATATTTATTTTTATCATGTTTAACTTTTTCCCTCCACAAAGATATTTAATTCTCTTTCATGGGCCCTGGAAGTGGGTAGGCCAGTTGTCCCAACCATAAATATATATATTTTTGGGAATGATAGATTATAGCCCTATAGTACTATGATCTTTCTTTCCTTCTTTCTTTCTTTCTTTCTTTCTTTCTTAATCAGTGTATCCTTCAGGGTTGGTTTTCTCTCGGACTCAGCGAGGGATTTCACCTCTACCACTTCAAGGGCAGTGTCCTGGAAAGTGAGACTTTGAGTATGGGATGAAACTGGTGAGGAGGGCCATTACCTCGCCCAGGCGGCCTCACCTGTTATGCTCAACAGGGGCCTTGTTGGAGGATGGGAGGATCGGAAGGGATAGACAAGGAAGAGGGAAGGAAACGGCCGTGGCCTTAGGTGCCTGGAGAAGTAGGAAAATGCGAAAAACCACTTCGAGGATGGCTGAGGTGGGATTCGAAACCCTTCTACTCAGTTGACCTCCCGAGGCTGAGTAGACCCCGTTCCAGTCCTCGTACTATTTGTTTTCAACTTTCATGGCAGAGCCGGGAATCGAAACCGGGCCTCTGGGAGTGGCACACATTAACCACTACACCACAGAAGCGGACTAGTACTATAATGCTACCTATATGTTTATGTTAGTGCTGAAATCCGATTTCTTACTTTACTAATGCTGAAAGCCCGAAAATGTAATGTTCTTCTTTAATAGGGGAATCAGTCTAGAAGGAAATGTTGAAAGTGATGTGATATCTATCCAGGTTCGTTGTTATCCTAATACTATGGGTTACAGTACATTGCACGTATATAAAAGACGCTTGTTATCCGCGGATTTCTGCGGCTACAAAAGTCACATTTTTCAAGAATGATGACATCTACTCATGGTAGATTGTCTGACTGTGCTGTTCCGAACCTTTCTTCTGTCATTTCGAAGTTATTCGCGATCGTGAATAATAAACAATCGGCTTTTAGCAACGGCTGATGCACAACGGCTGATAGAGCTCCATGCGGTACTGGATCGTGACGTCACAGCGCGCCGCTTACGTCAGAGGCCGTTTCACTCGCCTTGCGGAAAGGCACTATTAAATATTTTTTTAATGGTAGAAAACAAGGCAACATACCACAATGTAATACGTTTACGTACTATTTCATTGGTGTACTTTTCAAAAAAAATATTTTTGAAAATGATGCATGTTCCCAATTATCAGAGTTCTGTATTGTGTTCCTGCCCATATCTTGGAGATGCAACACACACAGGTATAAATCTCTTCCTTAAATTCGCTACAATGATATGACCGCTTTCCAGTATGGGTTAGCAAGTGTCTTTTACAGAAAAAGTTTTACCACATACGTTACAGCGGTGCGGACGTTCCCCTGACTGAATACTGCAGCGTTTTCCACATTATCTTTGATGTGTGGGACCATTTGATACAGTGTCTATTTCTCTTTTGAGAAAAAGTTGCATCACATTCATTACAAAGATCGGATCGCGCAGCAGTGTGAGATGTTGTGTGCTTTTTTTAGATTCGTTACAATACACATTCGTTACAACGGTATGGTTGTAGACTCTCAAGCTTAGACTTCTGAAATACACCTTGTATGCTGGAATGCTCATTTCCCAGTCTGAGACAACAGTTGTTCATTGTATATATTGCAGCGGTGCAACCATTCATTATCAGTTTGCAAATGGCAAATCAGCTCACTTCCTGCTTTCGATACCTTGCAGCAACTATCACATGACTCCACCTGACCTTTTGTAAATACTGCAGCATTCTTCACATTCTTTTCTTCTTTGATATGTGGGAGCAGTTGATCCACTGTATGTTGCGCTATGAATATTTCCTCGTTAATGTCTGCAGAAGGCTCAAATGCATTTTTCTCTATTGGCCCTGGCTCTGTTGACTCTTATTTGGTTTCTTGTGGTAGAGGTGTCATTTCTGATACAAGTTCAAAATTTTCAGGTGAAGTGTTTGTTATTCTTTGCAGCTAGACTGGGTCCTCTTTGATCTCTACTTCCAGGTCCATTTCACGCTGCAAATGAGGTAGTTGGAAGGTCTGTCTGTTAACAGATAAAAACACGTGTGTATGTATACACTGTAGAGTCCTTATTACTTGGGATATTTATAGTAGAGTAAAAAATCAAAACAAAAAAACTATTAGCGTTAATAATGCCCGTTTCCCAGACTGAGGCAACAGTTGTTCTTTGCAAATATTACAGCGGTGTAACCATTCAGTATCAGTTTGCAAATCACAAATCAGCTCACTTCCTGCTTTCAGTGCCTAGGAGCAACTATCACATGATTCCACCGGATCTTTCGTAAATACTGCAGCGTTCTCCACATTCTTTTCTTCTTTGATGTATGGGGCCAGTTGATGCACTGTATGTTGCTCTATGAATATTTCCTCGTTAATATCTGCAGAAGGCTCAAAATGCATTTTCCTCTATTGGCCCTGGCTCTGTTGACTTTGATTTGTAAGGCATAGCCTTTTGTCTGTTGTAAAATATCTTCTTGTTATAATTTATAAGGGCTATTAAAATTTATTAAAATGCTGCCACTCTTCTATGTCTCAATAGTATGCTGCTGGTCAGAAATGGAAGCTAAGGTTTAAAACATATAGATTGTGTTAACTTACATTTTGCCTGCTTAATTATCCTAGATCTGTTGTTTTGGGAGTCTGCCTCTCAGGCGCTGTGTGACTATCGGTGTAATATGTTTACTGCTATTGCAGTGGTAGGATGGTCTTGCAAGAAAGGGCAGAGTGTGTAACATGAGTTGAGGGGAGGGTGTGGTTCTTGTATGTTGTGGGCAGGACTTATTTTTGTTGTAATACTGTTTGCAAAGGATTGGCATGAAAGTTTCCATTAGCATATTTATTTCATTTAAATTATATGAGGGATTCTTGTATTGATCAGTGTTAATGTGGATGCTCTTTAAAATATTGAGCAAAGAGCCCTTTTCTTCATGACATAGGATTTTAAAGTCTTTATCTATTGTGGGGTATTTATGACCAGAATCCTTACGATGGCTACTCATGGCAGAGAAGTGATTATAATTAATGGCATTGTGACATTCTGTATATCTTGTAACAAAATTTTTACCTGTTTTTCCAATTTACATAGATTCACATTCTTGACACTCCAGTTCATATATTCATATATTCTGGATTTAGTGTGATTATTATTATTATTATTATTATTATTATTATTATTATTGGTGTGGGGGTTAACAATAATTTTGTATTAGTATGATTTGTCCTATATGCTATTTTTATATTATGAATGGATTTATCAGAATGTTTTAAAATAAGATCATCAATAAACATAAAAACAAATCTAAGACTACACTAAAGAAAGAACTCAATACTAAAAGAAGGTTCTCCATATTTATGTTTAATAACAGCAATATATACCATCAGGTTACTAATGTTAAAAAAAAAAAAAATATAAAAATAGCATATAGGACCAATCATACTAATACAACATTATTCTTTAATCCATACGCCATTAATAACATATATACTTCATTATAGACCATTATGACTTTCAGCGTTCAGTCTGCAAGCCTCTGTGAATTTAGTAAACATCGCCACAATCTTCTATTTGCAAATAGTTCTGTGGCCTCATTTACTTCTATACCTCTTATTATTAAATCATTAGAAACTGAGTGTAACCATCGTTGTCTTGGTCTCCCTCTACTTCTCTTACCCTCAATAACAGAGTCCACTATTCACCTAGCGAACATATCTTCCTCCATTCGCCTCGCATGACCGTACCACTGAAGCTGGTTTATGCATACAGCTTCATCCATCAAGTTCATTCCTGACTTAGCCTTAATCTCCTCATTCCGAATACACTTCTGCCATTGTTCCCACCTGTTTGTACCAGTAATCATCCCTGCTACTTTCATGTCTGTTACTTCTAAATTATGAACAAGATATCCTGAGTCCACCCAGCTTTTGCTCCCATAAAGCAAAGTTGGTCTGAAAACAGACCGATGTAAAGATAGTTTCATCTGGGAGCTGACTTCGTTCTTACAGAATACTGTTAATCACAATTGTGAGCTCACTGCATTAGCTTTACAGCACCTTGATTCAATCTCACTTACTATATTACCATCCTGGGAGAACACACATCCTAAATAGTTGAAATTATCTACCTGCTCCAGCTTTGTATCACCAATCTGACATTCAGTTCTGTTGAAATTCTTACCTACTGACATCAATTTAGTCTTCGAAAGGCTAATTTTCATACTATACTCATTGCACCTATTTTCAAGTTCCACGACATTAGACTGCAGGCTTTCGGCACAATCTGCCATTAAGACCAAGTCGTCAGCATGAGCTTACTACATTTCCACCTAATTGAATCCCTCCCTGCCACTTTATGCCTTTCAGCAGATGATCCATGTAAACTACAAACAGCAAAGGTAAAAGATTACAGCCTTGTCTAACCCCTGTAAGTACCCTGAACCAACATCTCATTCTACCATCAATTGTCACTGCAGCACAATAATCAACATTAATTCCTTTGATTGGTTTTAATAATCCATCCTTAATCCCATAGTCCCCCAGTATTGTGAACATCTTTTCCCTCTGTACCTTGTCATATGCTTTCTGTAGATCTACAAAACATGGACACAACTGTCTACTCCTTTCATGGTAAGGCAGTATAATCGGACCTTTATGTTTTCTTATATATATAAATGATATGAGTAAAGGAGTGGAATCAGAGGAAAGGCTTTTTGCGGATGATGTTATTTTCTATAGAGAAATAAATAAGTTACAAGAGTGTGAGCAACTGCAACGTGACCTCGAAAATGTTGTGAGATGGACAGCAGGCAATGGTATGTTGATAAACGGGGTTAAAAGTCAGGTTGTGCGTTTCACAAATAGGAAAAGTCCTCTGAGTTTTAATTACTGCGTTGATGGGGTGAAAGTTCCTTTTAGGGATCATTGTAAGTATCTAGGTGTTAATATAAGGAAAGATCTTCATTGGGGAAATCACATAAATGGGATTGTAAATAAAGGGTACAGATCTCTGCACATGGTTATGAGGGTGTTTAGGGGTTGTAGTAAGGATGTAAAGGAGAGGGCTTATAAGTCTGTGGTAAGACCCCAACTAGAGTATGGTTCCAGTGTATGGGACCCTCACCAGGATTACTTGATTCAAGAACTGGAAAAAATCCAAAGAAAAGCAGCTCGATGTGTTCTGGGTGATTTCCGACAAAAGAGTAGCGTTACAAAAATGTTGCAAAGTTTGGGCTAGGAAGAATTGAGAGAAAGAAGAAGAGCTGCTCGACTAAGTGGTATGTTCTGATTTGTCAGCGGAGAGATGGTGTGGAATGACATTAGTAGACGAATAAGTTTGAGTGGCATTTATAAAAGTAGGAATGATCACAATATGAAGATAAAGTTGGAATTCAAGAGGACAAACTGGGGCAAATATTCATTTATAGGAAGGGGAGTTAGGGATTGGAATAACTTACCAAGAGAGACTTTCAATAAATTTCCAATTTCTTTGAAATCATTTAGGAAAAGGCTAGGAAAACAACAGATAGGGAATCAGCCACCTGGGCGACTGCCCTAAATGCAGATCAGTATTGATTGATTGATAATTTTCAAAATACTTATCCTGGCAGCCTCTCTGTTGTCTGAAACCACACAGATTTTCATCAAACTTCCTCTCAATCACTGATTGCACCCTCCCTTCCAAAATGGCAGTGAATATTTTGCCTGGTATACTAATAAGTGAGATACCTCGATAGTTGTTGCAATATTTCCTGTTCCCTTGCTTATAGATAGGTGCAATTACTGCTTTTGTCCAATCTGATGGTACCTTACCAACACTCCATGCTATTCTTACTACTCTGTGAACCCATTTCATCCCTGCCTTCCCACTATACTTAACCATTTCAGGTCTAATTTCATGTGTTCCTGCTGCTTTATGACAATTGAGTTTATGTACCATCCTTTCCACTTCCCCAAGCATAATTTCACCAATATCATTTTCCTCCACCCCATGAGCTCCGTTGTTCATGACACCACCATGAAGATTTCCTTTTCCGTTGAGAAGATTTTCAAAATATTCCCTCCATCATCCAGTGATTACCTGTGATCTATTATGTGTTCACTTTAATTACCCAAAACACTATTCATTTTCTTTTTCCCCTCCCTTCCTGAGATTCTTTATTACTGTCCAGAAAGGTTTCCCTGTTGCTTGACCTAGCCTTTCCAGGTTATTACCAAAATCTTCCCACGACTTCTTTTTGTATTCAGCAACTATTTGTTTTGCTCTGTTTCTTTCATCTACGCATAATTCCCTGTCTGCATCAGTACTTGTTTGGAGCCATTTCTGATAAGCCTTTACCTTTACAAGCTGCTCTCACTTCATTGTTCCACCAAGATGTTCGCTTTTTCCCATCTTTACAAAGGAATAAATTTAATGTATGCTCCTATTCAATACATAAGATAATTCCATCATAAAATTCAAACATGTTTCGACTCATTTGAGCCATCCTCAGTGAAATAAGGGGGTGTTATTTATGTAATACAAGCTAAAAATGTCCTAAAAACATAATGAAGGAACAAATGAAGAACAAAAGAGACATGATGGAAATAAAAAACAATATACAACATTACCGTCATTAGATGGAGCAATAAATAACTCGTTGAGACAAATTTAGTGAAAATAAAGGGGGTTAATATTATACATAATTGAATCTAAAAAGTATGTTAAATCTAAGAAGAAATAAAATGAAAACAAATGATACAGGCGGAAACAAACAATAAGTGCTTTTAATCAGGTTGCGGACCTCTTAGTCTAAAAATTTCGCAGTTTGATACAATTCAAAAACAGGACAAAATCACTGTGTTGATAATTCAGAACTGACAGCCTGTTTTTGTAGAGCCGCCATCACCACGAATGGCTAGGAGGGGATCAAGAAAGCTTGGAAATGCAAGTTTGAGAGGAGACAACGTGCCAGGTGAAATGTATGTGACGAGTGATGTAAAAACACTGATCAATTTCAAATTTTAGAATAGAAATATCACTGAATTTGTTTCAACAAGTTATTTATTGCTCCATCTAATGATGGTAATGTTGTATATTGTTTTTTATTTCCGTCATGTCCCTTTCATTCTTCATTTGTTCCTTCATTATGTTTTTAGCACATTTTTAGCTTGTATTATGTAAATAAGTTTAACCCCCTTTATTTCACTGAAGATGGCTCAAATGAGTCAAAACATGTTTGAATTTTATTACTCCATCTAATGATGGAATTAGGTTATGTACTGAATAGGAGGATACATAAAAATTTTCCTTTATAAAGTAAAAACCGTCAATACGGAATGATTCTAATATCTTGTAATATTCCCATCTTTACAAACAGTTGTTCCTAGGCATTCCCTTGCTGTTTCCACTACAGCATCTGTGTATGCCACACATTCTCTTTCTATAGCCTGAAACTGTATAATTTCCTCGTCCTGGAGATTTTCTACCCTTATTCATTTGCAGACAGATTTCACACTCTCTATCCTAGGCCTAGAGTTACTTAGTTCACTACAGATCAGATAGTGGTCTGTATCATTGAAAAACCCCCGGAAAGCCCATACATTCCTAACAGATGTCCTGAATTCGAAGTTGGTGAAGATATAGTCTATTATGCGTCTGGTAGCCCTGCCCTCCCATGTGTGGCGGTGAATAGCCTTATGCATGAAGAATGTCTTTGTAACTTATAAACCCATACTAGCACAGAAGTCCAGCAAACGCTTCCCATTCCTACTAGCTTCCATATCTTTCCCACATTTACCAATCCCCCTTTCATATCCTTCAGTTCTATTTCTAACTCTCACATTGAAATCGCCCATTAGCACTATACTATCCTTGCTGTTCACCCTGACTATGATGTCACTCAATACTTCATAAAACTTGTCAACTTCATTCTCATCTGCACCCTCACATGGTGAATACACTGAGACAATTCTCGTCCTAATTCCTCCAAATTCCAAATCTACCCACATCATTCGCTCATTTACGTCCCTAACAGAAACTATGTTGCATGCAGTAGTATTCCTAATGAACAGTCCTACCCCATACTCTGCCCTTCCGTTTTTAACACCCGTCAAGTACCCTTTATAATCTCCTATCTCTTCCTCGTTATCTCCCCTTACCCAAATATCACTTACTCCTAGCACATCCATATGCATCCTCTTTGCTGATTCAGCCAGTTCTACTTTCTTTCTTCCATAAGCCCCATCGATATTGATAGCTCCCCATTGAATTCCATTTTGTTCGCCAAGTTGTTTCCAAGGAGTCCCTCACCTGTCAAATAGGAGTGGGATTCCCTTTCTCCCATAGGTCCGAAGCTTATGTAAAATGTTCTGAGCTCGGTAAATTCATTAAGCAAGATGCTACCCTACTTACACATAATCCAAGTATTGCAAGTCTGAAATTCATCAACAAAATCATCTCTAAATGCAAATATCAACAACAAATTAAACTTAAACACCAATCAGAAAAGACTAAGAGGTACGTCAAATTCACCTTTAATAACCCAAGGATTTATGAAATCACGAATTTGTTTAAGAAATACAACGCCAAAGTAGCTTTTTCAACCAAAAACAATATGAAACATAGATTCTTTAATCACAATAGAGCCAATAAACTTCAAGATGACGAATTCCAAGTATCTGGCATTTATAAGTTGACATGTACTCAGTGTAAGAAAACATATGTGGGACAATCAAGAAAGAGCTTCATAATCAGATATCAAGAACACGTCAATGAAGAGAAATACAGAAGATTCTCTGCTATGGGAGCTCATATGAAAGAAGTGAACCACAAATTCACTAATATCAAACAGGACCTTCAAATCATAAGTAAGATCAATAAAGGAACACTAATGAACAACCTAGAAAACATCTACATTATTCTTGGTAAATTAGAAAATGGGGAAGGGAATCTTAACGAAATGAATGAGCAAAAAATCCTCTTATACGAGCACATCAGCAAATACATGGTATGGGTTGACAGACAACAAATAAGACATTAAATGTAATTATCAAGCACGACGTTGCGGATTCACTGCTAAGTCTCCCTCCTCCCTCAAATGACGTACTAGATGATGACGCAACTCCACTTCCCATTTCTTCTGTGGATTGCATGAACAATCAAACCATGTCACATCGCTACTACACTAGGTCGTGCACAAAGACAGATCCCCAAGGCAGCGCGGAATAAACATCTTTCCAAGATATGATAACGTGAGACAAGCTGCCCTAACCAGATGACCGCCATTTTATAACAGAGAAGATACCAAAGAACTTTTACCAATCAAACAATCGACCCAGCAAATATTTTTTCCGTAACCTAAATATTAATGTTTGTGCTTATTGTCCAGTATTTTTCATCTAGTTTTCCTTATACAGCTGATGATGACCTCTAAGTGGTCGAAACATGTTTTGTGAGTGATAATGTACATTTAATTTTGCCCAACGCAAAAAAATAAAGTATCGATTAGGTGGTTCTTTAATTATACATAGTCCAAGTAGTCGAAACATGTCTGAATAAACTTAATACTTCACCTTAAGGGATGTGAAATAATGTATTAAACAGGAGGATCAATAAGTACATATATTATTGTAAGAGTTGAACCGTCAATACAGAAAATGAAATTTATAGTCTGTAACAAAAATACATTTAAAAAAATGTTTTAGAATAATCTGAACCATCTTCTGTTGTTATATATTGATCTAAAACCTTCTTCAAGATTATAATAATGATTGATCATCATTTGTAATATTGCAGAAAGAATTTCTGTACTACTAAGCAACGTGCTAGTGCAAAGGAAGAAATGATGACATTTCAACATCTGGCCCCTAGTGATGAATGTTATCAGAATAGTTTATACAGTTTGAAAACATATGAAAAACTAATGTGTTTAGTAAGTATTGCAATGTTGAATGAGTTTCCTTTTCTCCATCAAGGTGTAAATGAATCTGCTGCTGTATGTTAATTATGTCAAAGCAACCTTTAGTGTCGGGAATGGCTGGAAAACCTCTACTGTACAAA